>NC_064614.1:197599279-199999279 GCF_023898315.1 Schistocerca nitens | reverse complement strand
CTGCAATTCAGCGAGCGCCACTACTGCCAGCTAAATAAAAGATTCAAACTACGGAAGGCACTAACTACTGATAGGCATAGTTAGCAAATGAAAGATTTTAATAGAGAACAAACAATGTATTTACCTTAATAGTCATAATATATATAGCAGTTCATGACATCCAGTCTTACAAATTTCGAAACTCCGCCATTTCTCTCCCCACATCCACCACTGCTGGCGGCTCACCTCCAACTGCGCAACGCTACGCGCTGTTAACATCCAGCTGCCCAACACTACAATGGCAGACAACAACGCAAACTAGCCACAGACTACACAGCACAGCTAGTGATTTTCATACAGAGCGCTACGTGGCGTTACCAATAAGAAAACCTAAACAGCCTACTTACATAGCCCCCATGCTCCCCACAAAAAATTTTACAAATTGTTTTGGGCAGTGGCCAATACATATTTGTTAAAATTTTTTCACAATTACAATAACAAAGAAATCAAATGCAAACACTTATTGATACAATGTAGGTCAAAAGCTAAAATTTTCTCACAGTCCATAAAGACAGTCCTGATCATTCATCACAGTAAAATGGCAGTGTTTTTTTTTCTCAATGTCTGAGCAGTAAAAGAGAATGCACACGAAAGTAGTGGATTTCCATGCAGTCTTGAAGTAGTGTTGTCCTTCCAACAGAAAGACAGTGCTGACTCTTGACATGCAGACAAGTAATGGGCCACAACAGAGCAAACCCACAGCAGAGTCAGTCGAGGTTTTGAAGAATATTGGTAGGTAGGTCATCACAGAGCAGACCCACTGTAGTCCTGGTAGAGAGTATGGTATTGGTGGGCCACCAGAGGTGCAGACCCACTGCAGTCCTTGTAGAAATAATGGTGTTGGTGGGTCATCAAAGGTGCAGACCCACTGTAGACCTTGTAGAGACGGCCAACAGCCATCTGTTGCGACTGTGCAGGTGCACAATCACCATCGAAGGGACTTGCGGAGAATATAGCAAGTCCATAAACCACCACTTGTGCACTCACAAAGTTTTTGAATTGTCCTTAGAACCAGCAATGCTATTATCCAGTCCCTTGCTGAATTATTAACACATGTGCAAACACTAACAGTCCCTACTTCTCACATATTGTCCATATACTATGACCAACAGAAACGTGTGCAGTGAAATGTAACTTACAAGTTAATAATATGATGAACTGGTGTCAATTACAATTTTATGACATAAGAATACAATTACAAAGGTACAAAATACATCATTAAAGAACATAACAATACAGATAACATTTGTAGTACAGGCTTTAAAAAAGAATCAAACTAACATATACATCAGTGTTACAGGAATTATGACATAAGTAATTAGATAAAAGATCAGAATAACTTTTGAAACATCAACTTTACACAAGAGCATTAAAACAAAACAGAATAAATAATGGCTACGCATTTTTACAAGGTAAATAACATATTATCAGAAAAATTCTACAACATAAATCTTATTAGCTAGACACATACAGACAGGAAAAACACAAATTCACATAGTGTAATAACACAAAAATACAGGACAGGGTTTGTTTTCAGTGTAACATTTGTTACTGCAGTCCAACCCAAAACTTCATTCCATGGATCTTTCGTCTTATTTCAACATTTGTTTCCACCAAAAAAATCCTATCCAAGCATGCTTTCTGTATTTATATGTTCACATATTTCTTACCTCATTATTTATTTTCCATTATCTTACCTCATGATTTATTTCCAGGAAAATCCTACCTAAAGCTGTTGTCCCTAAACCCTACTTTTTTGTTCATATCCTCTTTTAAATACTTTTTTGGCCAAACCATTTTCTTATAGCTTCTCAATGCATTTCTTTCCATTCATCACAACTCGTTCTCTTATATAGCCTACCTCATCTTAAGCTAACTTAAATCTACTGAGCTCAGATTTTAAACTAAGGGACGAGGCAATGCAGCAGCGAAAAACAATTAACACAAGCAGCAATGATAAAAAATGCAAATTGGCAAAGCAAGCAGCATAAATTAGCAAAACAAATGCAATATTACAATTAATATAAGACAATGCACAGCAAACAAGAAAAATAAATTCGTAGTAAAACTGGCATAACAGAGTAATACAAAGTCAAATTCAGTAACATTATGCCTGGCAAACAGCAGCAGCAAATGCAATAACTTATATCTAAACATGACAAAGCTCAAGCAGAAAAAATATTGCAGTAAAAATGGCCATGTTTAATACCTATGTCACATCTTAACACTAGGGTGATGCATCACCTTAACTTACACTACTAAATAAGTTACCCAGTCATTGACAAAAATTATGTAAGAAACTCCTGTGAAGGGAAATGTCTTTTTGTGTTCCCTTGTTTTTTTGAAGTAGATTATAAAGTTATTATTTACTGGATCTGTAGGCATAAAGTATTTATATTAGTACATCTATAAAATTTTATTTTAACCAATGCTGCAGTGCAGCTAGAAACTAGATATTAAACAAAATGAGCAATCTCTCAACTGCAAAGACAATAGATGTAAAATGTTTCTCATCATTTCGTTAGGTATTTTAGTAAATATCGTAAATTAAGAGCTCCACAGTGTAATCATATGTTTTCAAGTTTGAGCGTGTCGTATTTGCGATGCTTTCAACAAAGAAATGTCAATAGTGAGGATAATGGCCTCTTTTTTTTCCCACCTAATGGCTTTCTTTTGTCAGACGACTATCTCTCAGCTGGGCGCCCAAAACGCATTACATCAAGGTCACTTACCTTTCTTACTGAAATATTTACGACAGCAGTTTCCGCTACAGTGACAGTCTCATATAAAAATATTTTCACAGGTTGAGAATTTGCGTTACAAATGTGTAGAAAATAAAATCCTATAAATATAACAGTGTCCAAAAAATTTTCGACAGCACTGTAATACATTCACACATGTACACACATTTCATAATTCTTAAAGTACGATTCTTGGTTTCCAACATCCTTTTCCACAAATCAGAGTCCCTAACCACTACTCATTATTCCTTACCTTACTATACATATACATATTCGTCGGCACTCCTTCAATATTTCATCATAAGAAATATGTAGCATAATCAAATTCCTCATATACGGTAGCAACATCTTATTGATCGTAAACATATCTCAACAGCATACTACACATCGTCGTCGTAATAATATCATAACATCTCAGTCAATTCTCAAAATCGTTGTAGCTTCCTCCAATAACTTCAAAACCTAAAAAAATTCTCTGCTCATTTCAATAGTGTCATCTACCTCAAACGTACTTTAAAAATCATGATCCCATACCAAATACATCATTCAAAGCTCTCATAGTATCACAATGGTTCCGAAAAATATGAAGGGTTCACACAGTACAGACAAAATACAATTTCATAAGTGTGAAGTTATACAGCTGTGTAAATGCGTAAACATCTGTCACTAATGTAGTAAAAAAAATGTTTGTCTCTCTCAGTTAAATGATCAGATAGCTGTGTAATTTATGTGTTAGAGAAATATCGTACCGATGTGTAAAGTTGTATAAGCAAATACCATATTAGCTAGGGCTCCTTGTGTTTGCCATACACATGGTACACAAAGTAAGCGTGTACCCCCCTGAGGATTAGTGTAATTATACCCTCAGGTGTTACAGATTACAGCAATGGAATGAAATGTATCACGGAATACTTTCTTTGTAATTCAAAAATCTTGAAAAATAAATGGTTTAAGTACAAAATTAATCATTCAAATGTGTGTCCTGTAGTGCTAAATGAGCATCTTTCTGTAAGATAATTCTGTGGAAGTGTCGTAGTTATCGTCCTCTGTAAGCAAAGTTCTGCTTTAGTCAATGTACTTACCTCATCATAAATGAAAGTGAAATGCTTTGCGTATAGATATCGTAGTTATTACGTACCTTACCGTCATCAAGAAAGTACTATAATGTAACATATTCTTGTGCTATGGAAAAGGCTATCTCATTGTAGCTATACCACAAAAGTTGCTACTAAAACATGTTTTACTTTCCAGAATAATACAGATAAACTGTGCAGATATAAAACAGATACACCGCAAAAGCAACAATGTAAATTGTGTCACATATTAGTAGCGTCGTGATATAATCGTGTAGATGTCGAATAAACTAACCGCTGTGTCATCTGGTATCTCTCAGAAAGTACTTTAAATACAGAATGTATTTTCAAGTAAACCAAAATGTGGCATTAAAATCTCATTAGCAGTACCGGTGCATGTTCTAAGTATGTCAGCCTTATAGTCGTTACGTAATCATGCAACTAACAAGCAAGAATATACACACACAATAACACTGTGTTGTCTGTTCACTATAACAATGCACTCGTAAATACTGTCTAAATATGTTGCTTGGGTTCTAGACTGGATAGTGAACTTCAAAACATTGTTGCATGTTAACAGTTTCTAAGTCTGACAAAGCATACTAGTAACGTGATGTGAAAAGTTTTATGGCAAAGACTAAGTTAAAAAAAAACAGATTATCTTTCAATAAACGGTTTTACATGTGAAATGTGGTGCAATCCTTTACTCTTCACAGTACTCAGAGTTTCAAGTTGAACGTAATTATCATGCAGTATACGTCGGTAAAGAATACTGGAATTTTTCTCAAGGTTAGCTATGATATTTTTCTCCCAGCCAGCCGGCATACGTGGCTGCCTGCGGTGCGAGTCATTGTCTGTCTCTTTGTTGGCGTGCATCGTTATTGGGATTACGAGACCTAACTTCTACAAATTCACCTTGTCGAGAGGGCCCTGCCGTGTTTGAATCCCGCCAATTCTGATGCAATTCAGGTCTGTCGTTACGATTATATCGTCTGTCGTCATGTAGGTAGATTCCATAATTTCTTTCTTGTCGGTTAAGTGGTGGAGAATTTCTCCCGGAATCGTAACTGTACGGTGGACCATTGCGTCTGAAGTTACTCTGTCTCCCTTGATAATAATTGTTTTGGTTCCCATATTGTCTGTTTCTATGGTTATCTCTGTCATATTCACTACTGCGGAAGTGCGATCTTTCTCTGTACCTATTATTCTCCCAACGGTTGTCGTAAGGGTGGTGTCTGTTTTGGTCATGATTTGTGTTATAAGAATAGCCTTGTCGTGTATAGTTATTATTTCTTTCATCACGGAATTGCGACGGATGTGACCTGTAATTGTTGTGTTCCTGTTTTCGCGTTCCGCGATTGTCAGTGTCAATTTCTAATTATTGTAAGAGTCCCTGAAAAGCTTCAATGTCGTCTTTGCAACATCCTGCTAAAATAATGTCGTAAATGTTCAGGTAGTTTGATTAAGCAAATGCGGATGAGTTCTGAGGGGCTGTATGGGTTTGACAGGTACTGATTCTTGTGCAACATGTCTTCAAAATATTTCACAAGACTGGAAAATTCAGATTGTTCGAAATGTTTCATCATTATGATGCTATGTTTTACTCGGTCTTGTGTAGCTTGAGACCAATATGCTGAGAGGAAGGCATGATAAAATTCTCCTTCACTGTAACAATCGTGAATGACCGATCGCATTCTTTCAGCTGGTTCATTCTCTAAGTAGCCACATATAAATTCTAATCTGTGCTCTAAGGACCAGTTGGGAGGAAAACAATGAGAGAATTGATGGAGACACGCCTGTGGATGAATGTCGTTGCCAGAATTCTTAAATGTTTTGAATTTACGTGTAGTAATGAACAGCTTATAGTCAAAATCATCGTGTCTGCGATTCGCATGTCGGTCATTGTTACGTCGTTTCGGCGGTTCCATTTCAAAATTCGGTGCACCTTGCCAATTTCTTTCATAATTTCCGAAGTGTCCTGTGTCATTATTTTGTGGTTGTTCCGTATTTCTATGTCCCTCCTCCTGTACTGCAGCGCGAGTGTCCTCTGAAATATGTAATTCTTGTATTACTTGTGCCAACTGATCTTGTACTTCCCGGATTTCTCTTTTGTACTGTGTATTGATTTGATTTTGATTTTGTTTGAATTTCCTAATTTGTTCATATTCTTCAGTGTCAGTGAAGGCTACAGGTCTTGTGTCATTCAGATCATCATCTACCTTTGTAGATAAGTTAGTGAACTGATCCGAAAGTTCGGCTACTTTCTCCGATAGTGTACTTATTTCCTGAGTGTGTTTTTCTGAACCAAATTTCAGAGTGTCCATTTGTGTGTAAATCGTATCTACTGTGTCTTTTAAGTTTTCCTGAGTTTTTGCAAGTTGCGTAACGGAATCGGTAGATGCAACTGAGTCAATTTTAGCTTGCAAGGTCTCATGATTTTCGTGAACAATAGTTTGCAGTTCTTTTATGGCTGCTTCGTGATTCTGTAATGCATTTTCATGCCGCGAAAAAATAGGTTGGAAATGTTCACAAATTTGTGTTTTTAAGTCATTACAGACTTTTTGACATTTCGATTCAATGTTATGTAACTCAGTAGTTAAATCTTCACGTGTTTGTTCAAGCGTGGTGTCTAACTTCCGAAGATTTTGTTCCATTGTGTCTAACTTTTGAAGCTTTTGCTGTGTTTGTCTGTGATTTTGTTCCAAGGTGTCTAACTTTTGAAGCTTTTGTCCCATTTGATGCATTAATTGTAATAACAATGCACTGGTGTCTGAAACATGTTCCTCAGTGCTTTTCGGCAGTGAATTTGCACCGGCAACATTCACATTTTGACAAGTGGAAAATGTGTCTTGACTCATTTGAGAAAACGGTGAGAACCCAAAACCTGAGTCTACAGTATTTGCAATATTGTGTTCTGTCATTCCCGATTCCTGAGGCGAGCTATTGCCGACCGATCGATCGATAATGCTTCCCTGTTCACTACCTGTTTCACTGTCTACACCATTATTTGCCGCCCACTCCATTTCCCTATGCACAATTACCAAATTACTAGTTTGAATGTCTGTTAATTCATTATACAGTGGTGCTGATAAGCTACGCTCGTCGTCACTATTATTTCTCAGTTTACTTTGAAGCCTAGTGTTAACGTTTTTCACACGCCATAATTATCACGTATTTCACACGATAACACAGAAAAGCACAATTTGAAGAGCAAAATAAGATAACACATTAACATAGCAATGAAAATAATATCTACTTAATTGCAAGCGCAGCTGCGAAATACTTGGTGCAAATCTACATGCATGTCACAACCGTTTTACTGTACAACAATGAAAAACTACAATTACAAAGGAAATTCTCTCTATGATTACGCGCTAGCAATAAACAAAGGCTGCACTAATTACCCAACTACAAGAAAAAATCAGAAGATTCCAGTGAGGTATCCTCGGCTAAGGGTCGACATATGCAACGTCCCCTTAGAAAAATTGTACAAGACTGTGCTTAAACTGACACACAATATTTTTAGCGCAGTGCAATCTGAGTTTCAGTAATCGCTACAAAGAATGGCCCTGACTAACATTAACCTATACCTTTCACAAATCACTTACCTCACAAAAGCCCGCATCTCGTGGTCGTGCGGTAGCGTTCTCGCTTCCCACGCCCGGGTTCCCGGGTTCGATTCCCGGCGGTGTCAGGGATTTTCTCTGCCTCGTGATGGTTGGGTGTTGTGTGATGTCCTTAGGTTAGTTAGGTTTAAGTAGTTCTAAGTTCTAGGGGACTCATGACCATAGATGTTAAGTCCCATAGTGCTCAGAGCCATTTACCTCACAAAAATCTTCGTTACTCGAACTACTGCAATTCAGCGAGCACCACTACTGCCAGCTAAATAAAAGATTCAAACTACGGAAGGCACTAACTACTGACAGGCATAGTTGGCAAATGAAAGATTTTAATAGAGAAGAAACAATGTATTTACCTTAATAGTCATAATATATATAGCAGTTCATGACATCCAGTCTTACAAATTTCGAAACTCCGCCATTTCTCTCCCTACATCCGCCACTGCTGGCGGCTCACCTCCAACTGCGTAACGCTACGCGCTGTTAACATCCAGCTGCCCAACACTACAATGGCAGGCAACAATGCAAACTAGCCACAGACTGCACACAGCACAGCTAGTGATTTCATACAGAGCGCTACGTGGCGTTACCAATAAGAAAACCTAAACAGCCTACTTACAAGTTGTCCCAGAAGACTAATACACAGATCGACCCCTGCGGACACCACTTGAAAATACGCTATCCAGTTGCAAATATTCATTTTTGGTGTCAACAGCTCCTTATTTCCCAAAAACGTTTCTTTGACTTCTCATTAAACTTATGGAAGCCAGATGTGCTAACAAGGGGCGGCCACGACATTGGGATTTACTTCAAACTTTGTACACTTTTAGTAGACCATTGAAACAACATAATTTGCAATAGTAAGGTGCACTACTATTGAATTTGGGGGGAAATCAGAAGAGACGTTCTGCGTGTCAATTATGTAAGTGTTGTATCTGCGCTAAGGTGCAGCCCGCAAAAAGTCATGTTAGACAACTGGCAAGGGTAAACTCTGTGCGAGAGGATCGTGAACGAGGCGACGATTCGAATTACTGCTGACGTTTATTTTTTAATCTACGTTTTTTTTTTTCATCACTACCAACGGCATTGCCGCAGTGGTAACACCGGTTCCCGTCAGATCACCGACGGTAAGCGCTGTCGGGCTGGGCTAGCACTTGGATGGGTGACCATCTGCCGAGCGCTGTTGGCAGGCGGGGTACACTCAGCCCTTGTTAGGCAAACTGAGGAGCTACTTGATTGAGAAATAGCGGTGTGCTGACCACATGCCCCTCCATATCCGCATCCAGTGACGCCTGTAGGCTCAGGATGACACGGCGGTCGGTCGGTGCCGTTTGGCCTTCCCAGGCCTGTTCGGACGGAGTATACTTTAGTTTTTTTTCATCACTGATCACATTATTTAATTCATATCAGATTTGAGAGTTAATATAATTGAAAAAAACCACGTGCATTTCCATGAAGTTGTGGATTTCATATTTTATTTGACTGTTTACTACTCGCAATTAAATTTTCAAGGACGAGGGACAGGCTTCAAAAGCCCAAGTCAAAACTCGATGAATAATGACGCGAATGGCATTATTCACAATCAATAATACAGTAACCACAAGGTGCCAGATCACAAGAGTAATGTACGAGCGTTGAGTGAAAAGTAATACCTCCAGCTTCGTAACTCTTCAACAGTTCGCAACATTGGTATGCGGCAGGTACTGGATTGTTCCGTAGCATCTTCTCTACAGCTCCAGTTGGCGGGAAGCCTTACCACTGATCGGTTGTAGTGTTACAGTGTAAAGTATAGAACCCTACGCAGACGGTCGGTCAATGCGATTTAAGCAACGTGCTGTCATTGAATTCTTGACAGCAGAAGGTGTCACCCCAAAGGAGATTCATCAGAGAATGAAAGCAGTTTATGGTGATTGTGTTGATGTGAGTCAGGGGGGCGCAGAAAGCTATGCGCAGAAAGCAACGTGTTTTCTCAGTTGTGCGCATGACGTCACGGTGGAAGCAGCTGTGCCAAACAGTACACAGTTCGAATTGTGTGTGATTGTTTTTCTTGTGTTGTTTTGTGTTTGAAGGAGTATTTTGATTGAGTTCTTTCTTCTGAGGTAGTCAACAGCGGAAACATTCGGAATTCGGGAGTGTTAACGGTTTTTGCTGTAATTGATATTTGATTCGGAACTGAAATAGTTTGCGATAGTGAACAGCGGAATCAACATTGTGTTCGCCAGTTCTATAGTTTATGGTTCGTCCTGTGAAATTCTTATTGGAGAATCTACAAGTGAGTGAGAAAATTAATTTTTACATTGCCAGGCTGTGCTGTAAAGGCCTGTTTTTCGTACAACTGGAGCACAAAGGGATGTTTCCCGCGTAATGAAACATTACAAAAACCATGGTTGTCGAAATGTTGTAGGAAAGACAGTGTAAATGTTGCGCATGCAAGAATATGTTCTCACCATTTCGCAGAAACAGATTACTTAAGGGATTTACAGTCTGAATTGCTTAATTTGTCCCGAAAAAGAATGCTCAAGCCAGATGCAGTTCCTTCGTGCAATTTGCCGTGCTGTAGTGCGACTGTCAATGTGTCACCCACAACAGAAGACAGAACCAAACGGTATAAGAAACGAGAACTACATAAGAGATCTCTGGGAACTCTGGAAAAGCTGTCACCAAATAAGAAACATCATAATAGGAGCACATGTACAGATGACAGGTTTTTTTTCAGACACAGATAAAGTTACTTTGATGATTACTATAGCGGCTTTAGAAAGAAGGAATGCTGTTCTTACAAACAAGTGTGTGCAATTTCGAGCTCTTAAGTAAATTCATTTCAATGCGATTAAATGAATAGTTTCTGATTTATTTGAGCCGAGGTTTCGAATTTCAAGTGTGTGTCAGTGTGGTTGTGATCTGACATTTTACCGATGTGTGAGGCATAAGCTGCGAAAGAATATAACTCATCAGTTTTAACTGTAATATTTTAGCTGCAGAAAAGCAGTTTAGACATCTCATTTCTGGTATAAACAAAATCTTCCGCCAAAAACTTGACGTAAACGCGCATTCCGTGTCGTCTGCTTGTGAGCGCTTGCTTCCACGCTGACGTCACTAGGCCAGCCAATGGCAGAGCAGAGCGCTTACTGTCCAACCTTATTATTTAGTAACCTTGGATGTGAGTACTGTGCGGTTTTGGGCGATTAAGTTCAAAGATGTTGAGGTGGGAACATCTGACCTGCGTGACAAACAAAGAGTTGGACGTCCTGTGACAGCAACCACAGAGTTGCACAAGCAAAATGTTGACAGATTGATTAAGGACGATCATATCACTCAGAGAGAAATTGCAAGCACAATCGGTATTTCACAAGAACGTGTGGGTCACATTATTGCTTTGTTTGGCTATCAGAAGATCTCTGCACTATGGGTACCCCGGATGCTGACTGCTGAAATGAAAGCGCACAGACTTGTAATTTGCCAGGAACTTCTCTCGCATTATGAGAATGAAGGTGAAGGCTTTCTCCGTTCAATTGTGACAGGAGACGAAACGTAGGTACACCATTACGACCCGGAGACGAAACGTCAGTCTATGGAATATCGACACAAAGACTCGCACCAGAAAAAAGAAATTAAAGACGCAGCTGGAAGAATCATGGCCACAGTGTTCTGGGATGCAGATGGCGTTATCCATGTTGATTTCCTTGATCGTGGAACAACAATAAATTCAGAGCGTTACATCACAACGCTGCGAGCTCTGAAACGACGGTTAACAGGGGTCCGAAAGGAAAAGGGAAATGTTTTCCTGCAGCATGACGATACGATACCACACACTTCACGTGCCACCACAGCAGAACTTCAGAGACTGAAACTCACCACCGTAGGGCATCCTCCATACAGTCCAGATTTAGCACCGTCTGAAAAAATGGCCCTGAGCACTATGGGACTTAACATCTGAGGTCATCAGTCCCCTAGAACGTAGAACTACTTAAACCTAACTAACCTAAGGACATCACACACATCCATGCCCGAGGCAGGATTCGAACCTGCGACCGTAGCGGTCACGCGGTTCCAGACTGAAGCGCCTAGAGCCGCTCGGCCACAGCGGCCGGCTAGCACCGTCTGACTTCCATCTGTTCCCGATAATGAAAGATGATGTGCGAGGACATCATTATGCTTCTGATGAAGACGTTGAGAGAACTGTGAGACTGTGGCTGCGGAAACAGAGTGTGCACTTCTTCCGTGACGACTTCAGAAAGTTTGTTGATCGTTGACAAAAATGTATTCAATTGGCTTGTGATTCTGTGGAAAAGTGAATATTGGTAATTAAAGATCACATTCTAAGGATTATTTCTGCGTTCGATTTATTAAAATATTCCCATTCAAAACCAATTAACGAAGGTGAGGCATTACTTTTCATTCAACCCTAGTTCAATTACTCTTCGGATGTGCATTCGACATCACACGTTGCAGGATGGTATTTGTCATACAGACATGGAAAACATAGATTAAAACTTCATGCAAATACATGTGGCTTTTTTCATTATATTACATCTCAAATGTCATATTAATTAAATAATGTGACCAGCGATGAAAAAATAGATTAATGAGGAATTTTGAACAAGTTTCGAACTGCCGCGTCATACACATTCGTCTTATGAATCTCGAATGACAGTCACCTGTCTTTCAAGAGCTCTAACGTCCGGCACCTTCGCACAGATACATAAGGCACATGACAGACACGTAAAACTACTCAGAGTAGTGTACCTTATTACTTGCATACTAAGTTGCTTTAATGGCCTACTAAAGGTCTACAAAATCTGAAGAAAATCGGTGATGCTGCCCTTGTAAGATTCTTGCAAAATACTCGTATATCTCTGCTCAAAATTCAGCACTATGCTCCGCCTTCATGGTCGTTAGCTGTGAAGTGAACACAGAATAAAATCTCTGAAATACGAGTACAATTCCCGAAGTCGTTATCTGCGAATATACACTGCCGGCCATTAAAATTGCTACACCACCAAGATGACGTGCTAAAGATGCGAAATTTATCGGACAGGAAGAAGATGCTGTGATATGCAAATGATTAGCTTTTCAGAGCATTCACACAAGGTTGGCGCCGGTGGCGACACCTCAACGTGCTGACATAAGGAAAGTTTCCAAATGATTTCTCATACACAAACAGCAGTAGACCGGCGTTGCCTGTGTAACGTTGTTGTGATGGCTCGTGTAAGGAGGAGAAATACGTAATATCACGTTTCCGACTTTGATAAAGGTCAGATTGTAGCCTTTCGCGATTGCGGTTTATCGTATCCCGACATTCCTGCTCGCGTTGGTCGAGATCCAATGACTGTTAGCAGAATATGGAATCGGTGGGTTCAGGAGGGTAATACGGAACACCGTGCTGGATCCCAACGGCCTCGTATCACTAGCAGCTGAGATGACAGGCATCTTATCAGCATGGCTGTAACGGATCGTGCAGCCACGTCTCGATCCCTGAGTCAACAGATGGGGAAGTTTGCAAGACAACAACCATCTGCCCGAACAGTTCGACTATGTTTGCAGCAGCATGGACTATCAGCTCGGAGATCATGGCTGCGGTTACCCTTGACGCTGCATCACTGACAGGAGCGCCTGGGATGGTGTACTCAACGACCAACCTGGGTGCACGAGTGGGAAAACGTCATTTTTTCGGATGAATCCAGGTTCTGTTTACAGCATCATGATGGTCGCATCCGTGTTTGGCGACATCGCGGTGAACGCACATTGGAAGCGTGTATTCGTCATCGCCATACTGGCGTATCATCCGGCGTGATGGTATGGGGTGCCATTGGTTACACGTCTCGATCACCTCTTGTTCGCATTGACGGCACTTTGAACACTGGACGCTACATTTCAGATGTGACACGACCCGTGGCTCTACCCTTCATTCGATCCCTGCGAAACCCTACATTTCAGCGGGATAATGCACGACCGCATCTGGCAGTTCCTGTACGGGCCTTTCTGGATACAGAAAATGTTCGACTGCTGGCCTGGCCAGCACATTCTGCAGATCTCTCACCAACTGAAAACGTCTGGTCAATGGTGGCCGAGCAACTGTCTCATCACAATACTCCAGTCACTACTCTTGATGAACTGTGGTATCGTGTTGAAGCTGCATGGGCAGCTGTACCTGTACACGCCATCCAAGCTCTGTTTGACTCTGTGCCCAGGCGTACCAAGGCCGTTATTCCTGCCAGAGGTGGTTGTTCTGGGTAATGATTTCTAAGGATCTATGCATCCAAATTGCGTGAAAATGTAATCACATGTCAGTTCTAGGATAATATATTTGTCCAATGAATACCCGTTTATCATCTGCATTTCTTCTTGGTGTAGCAATTTTTATGGCCAGTAGTGTATGTGGCTTTTCTGAGTCATGGGGGAAAGGTTTCGCCGCAGGGCGGAGGTAGCACGGCGGGCCCCGGATGGAGTGCAACGACGGCAGCGCCCGACCACGGCAGTGCCGGCACTCGGCACTCGCCAGAAATTGCATTGGAGCAGCGGCGCAGGTATTGAGTTAGGGCCGATCAAAGACGCGCCACATCCGGGAGGCCCCGTAATGGCAGCTGACCGCCTCGTAAACACCGCCTTCCTTAACTTTGCCGCCGCATCCGGGCCTCGCTGCCACACTCCGGAAATCCCCGCTCGGGCGCTCCTGACAGACCACCAATAGGCAGATAGTTGTTTTGTTTCAGTATTTTATACTTATTAAAATCGTGAGACGCCGTCGTTTGCAACACACGCAGCAGCTAGACGAGGCAGAACTGGCTGTCAGATGTCGACGAGTTTCTAGAAAGATGCTGCCTGTCCTGCTTCCCGCAGCTTTTAAGGTACGCCTGGAGGAGGATTCATGCCGCAATTGTAGACCTACAGTTATTCAAGCTGAGTAATTGGAAAACCTAATAGTTATACCAAGTACACTGAGGTGACAAGAATCATGGGATACTTCATAATATCGTGTGCGACCTCCTTTTGCTCGGTGTAGCACAACAACTACCGAGCCAGGTGGTGCAGTGGCTAGGACACTGGACCCGCATTCAGGAGGACGACTGTTCAATCCCCCGTCTGGCCATCCTGATTTAGGTTTTCCGTGATATCCCTAAATCGCTCCAGGTAAATGCCGGGATGGTTCCTTTGAAAGGGCACGACTGACTTCCTTCCCAGTACTTCCCTAATCTGGTGAGATCGATGACCTTGTTGTCTGGTCTCCTCCCCCAAAAAACCCAACCAACCCTCACAACAACTCGACGTGGGATGTACTCAACTAGTCGTTGAACATACCCTGCTAAAATATTTTGCCATGCTGCCTCTATAGCCGTCCGTAATTTCGAAAGTGTTGCCGGTGCAGGATTTTGTGCACAAACTGACCTCTCCATTACGTCCCATAAATGTTCGATGGGATTATGTCGGGCGATCAGGCTGGCCAAATCATTTACTCGAACAGTCCAGAATATTCTTCAAATCAATCGCGAACAACTGTGTCCAGGTGGCATGACATCGTTGTTTTGGAGGATGAAGTCCATGACTGGCTGCAAATGATCTCCAAGTAGCCGAACATAACCATTTCCAGTCAATGATAGTTCAGTTAGACCAGAGCACGCAGTCCGTTGTGTGTAAACACAGCCACACGATCATGGAGCCACCTTCAGTTTGCACAAGGCCCTGCTGATAACTTTGTTCCATAGCTTCGTGGAGTCTGCGCCACATTCGAAGCTTACTATAAACCCTTATCAGCTGAAATCGGGACTCATGTGACCAGGCCATGGTTGTCCAGTCGTCTAGAGTCCAGGAGAGCCGCTGCAGGCGATGTCGTGCTGTTAGCAAAGGCACTGACATCGGTCTTCCGCTGCCATAGCCCATTACTGCCAAATTTCCTCGCGCTTTCCTAAAGGATACGTTCATCATACGTACCTCATTGATTTCTGCGGTTATTTCACGCGATGTTGATTGTCTGTTAGCACTGACAACTCTAAACAAACGCCACTGCTGGTAGTCGTTCAGTGAAGATCGTCGGCCACTGCGTTATCTGTGATGAGGGAAAATGCCTGAAATATGGTATTTACAGCAGTCCCTTGACACTGTTGATCTCGGAATACTGAATCCCTTAACGATTTCTGAAAAAAAAAAATGTTCAGATGGCTCTAAGCACTATGGTACTTAACATCTGAGGTCATCAGCCCCTAGACTTAGAACTACTTAAACCTAACTAAAGTAAGGACATCACACACATCCATGCACGAGGCAGGATTCGAACCTGCGACCGTAGCAGCAGCGCGGTTCCGGACTGAAACGCCTAGAACCGTTCGGTCACAGCGGCCGGCTAATGTTGATTGTCCTCTATCAAATTGTTAAATACATGTGTACCTATGCAGGCGACTCCTTTCTGTACGAATGTAAACCCACTGAGGTCTTTGTCGAGTTTGATTATGGTCCCACTGTTAAATTCAAGCTTTTCAATTTCTTTTGAGAAGTGAGAAATATTGGTGACGACAATGGACATTAATGGATAAATATATTGTAAAATATGTGTCAGACTACCAAATTTTATAAAGAGGTTTTTGCAGAATGTTCTCTAATCAACACCATAATTCTTACAACACGCTTCTGCAGACTGAAAATACTGTCCCTATAACTACTACAGACGCAGCAGAATTAAGATGCTTTATTAATTCTGGGCATTGCGTTTTCCCATTAAGGTTGTGATCTATCTGTAGCCGCAAAAACATAACACTTTCTACTTCTTTTATTTCATTGCTTGAAGAAGTAAAATGTCGTGTGACTAGGGCCTCCCGTCGGGTAGACCGCCGGCTGGAAGTCTTTCGATTTGACGCCACTTCGGCGACTTGCGCAGCGATGAGAATGGAATGATGATGATTAGGACAACACAACAGCCAGTCCCTGAGCGGAGAAAATCATTGACCCAGCCGCGAATCGAAACCGAGCCGTTAGTATTGACATTCTGTCGCGCTGGCCACTTTTTTTTCGGTATTGTTCATTGCGTTTGGTCTGGGCGGACATCACAGGACGTCCGTTCAAGTTGATCGTTGATTCCTTTACTCAGTTTTTTTTTATTTACTACAGAGGGCGAGCAGCCCTCTGAGCGAACACTTTTAGCTACCGTGACCACTCAGCTACCGGGGGCGGACTGTTTGAAGAAGCTTAGTTTTTACAACTTGTGGAGTTCTATGAGAACTCTTGAACTGTGTGGACGAGGGGCGTTCAACAAGTAATGACACGCATTTTTTTCTTAAACCCGGTTGCTTTTATTAAGGATTCCAGCACACAATATTATTCCCCACTCTTTTGGTTACAAAACCCCATTTTTCAACATAATGGCCGTTAAATACGTCTGTCATACGCCACCTTACTGGTACGGCCTGCATGCACGCATGTTACCACTCTACTGGTCGACGTCGGAGCCAACATCTTGCTGCAGCAATAACTCAGTTGCCAGTTGTGCAGCGCGGCATTTGACTGTGATCCGTTGCGCTGCGAATGAGAGTGTCCGCACGATCCAAAAATGCAGCGCGTGGGAGACAGGACAAGTTTGCGCAATCTTTTTGCGATGATGACAGACACCTCTCCGAACGACTCACCGTTCTTTTATTCACTGCCAAGTCTCCATAGATACTCTTAAAGCGTCTTTGAATATCGCCATACTGTGGTCTTCCACCAAAAGAAACTCATTGACAGCTCTCTGCTTGAAACGCACCTCAGTTACAGACGCGTTTTTGAAGGCTACGTACTGCGTAGCCACTCATCGGATCTTTATGATTCTATAGGAGCTGAAGCGGGAATATTCCACGATGTTCCACAACAAATTCCGCAATTTGTCAACCGAAATTGGACGAGAAAAAAAGTGTGTTGCATTACTTCTTGAACGCCCCTCTTGCTTAGTCAGGATTGAGTGATAATCCATTTTTCTTGAACCATCAGTTGATGTTTTCGATTATTTCATTAGCTGCATTTTCAGCAAGGGGACTAGTACTACTTTTATTCATACACTATAGAAAATTTGCATCAATATATAAGAAACTATCAGCCTCGTTTGCGGTAATGAAACCAACCTTTACCTAGGTCTCAGTCCAAATAATTGAGCCTTCTTCAGAAGACATACCTGAATCTATAATTTGTCCAAGAGGTCATGGTCTAGAAATAAAACCTAAACCCCCTGAATAGACGTAGTCACAGGTACATAAGTACTAAGTCAACACCAAGACTTAAGCTCTGGCGTGCGCCTCGTCTCCATGGACGCCGGGCGGTGGGCCTCGGGAGCTCACGTGGAACTAAGTATGACTAGATAACGCGCTGCAAATCAACGTGGCGGGGAACATTGCGCATGTCTAACTGAGACCATGACTGTCATAGATAAAAAACCAACACAGTTATATCTTAAAACAAATAACCTATAGAAAGGTTGAAAATCTTAAACATAAAGCCTCTGCACCAGGTTATGGCTAAAATGTAACGAACTATGCATAGATTTATATAAGTTCGAACACACTACCCCGACTTACACTATTAGAATATATCGGTCCTTTCACAACGAATGCTGCATAACGCACCCATCGTTATTAATGAAAGATGACATAGGACATAAAACAGCGAAACTGTAGTATGTAAATACCATAATGCAATAATCTCGGTTAACCTGTACACAGATGGTCTAGTAGGTGTTTTTATCAGTTGATGTAGACATACTTCTTATTGCTGACACGCACTGAATTAAGAATATTGCAAAGATCAATTTTTTATCTTATTACTAAAAATAACGCGTGAGTGAACGAACAACGCCACTTCATCGCCATGTAATAGAAAATGACCAGCATAAGTCAAATTATGTTTTACGTGTAAAAAATATGGTAATTTGCAGTGCGTTATCTAGTCCTACTTAATTTCATGTGAGCTCCCGAGGCCCACCGCATAGCGTCCATGGAGACGAGGCGCAGGCCAGAGCTTAAACTAAGTCTTGGTGTTGACTTAGTACTTATGTACCACTCTTTAGTTTTATTTCTAGACCATTACCTCTTAGAGCCGGCCGGGGTGGCCGAGCGGTTCTAGGCGCTACAGTCTGGAGCCGCGCGACCGCTACGGTCGCAGGTTCGCATCCTGCCTCGGGCATGGATGTGTGTGATGTCCTTAGGTTAGTTAGGTTTAAGTAGTTCTAAGTTCTAGGGGACTGATGACCTCAGAAGTTAAGTCCCATAGTGCTCAGAGCCATTTGAACCATTTGAACCTCTTAGACAAATTATTGTTTGAGGTATATCTTCTGAAGAAGGCTCAATTATTTGGGCTGAAACCTAGGTAAAGGTTGGCTTCATTACCGCAATCGACGCTGATAGTTCCTTATATATTAGATTATCACGATTGCTGACTGGGCTGCAGTGTTGAAACTGGAAAAAATTTTCATCTTCTGAAGCAGAAAGTCGAGCGTCATTTACGAGTATGTGTGTCAGTAAAGCTGTTGGAACACTTGTACGGAATGACATTTCTACCGAGAGACATTTCTACGGAGCCTGCGGCTCTTGCTAGGATAATCTGCTTTCGCAGGTACAGGCACACTGAGAAGTCTACCAGTGGAGCAGAGCGCACTGTAGTCTGTGATACGATGCGATGGTTCCCTAGAAGAGACGTGGCCTTTGAAATAGTCTTGTCGGTCTTCATTAGCGAATAGCTTACAGATTTCAAGAAACATTTAGGCGACTTTGTGTCGTTTCCAGAGAACATCGGGAGGATGAGTATTCAGAGAACTGTGACTGACGCCCGAACAACAAGGAACTAACATGCATCGGGATTAAAAAATAGTGCGTTGATAACGGCTAGGCACTAGCCGAAATCTGGATTTGCATAATAAAACTTGCAAAAAAAAAAAAAAAAAGGACGACTGATTGCTGCGCTCTATCATCTAATATCGGCAGGAGTTAGTCTCTTTTTGTCCCCCGTTAAATTTAGTTACAATATTTACAAGATTTTCATTAGCGTGACGTGCATTACATTACTTTTTAACATTTACATCATTTCTAAAGGTTGTGACGTTTTCTTCTTCACTGTAATTCTTGTCTTTAGGCCACACAAGTTAGAAATGATTTTAAGTTGCCGTTAATTTCGAGTCATTTTAACGCCTTTGCAATGGTCTCATCTGTCTTAACAACTGCTTTCTTTCCCCATCTAAATTTAAAATTAATCGATCAAACTGGTGGTTCTGGTACTTTGTGTCTCCTCGATGATCTTATTACTGACCAGTAAAAATGTTTAACGGTTCCATCCATATTAATGTGATGGCACCTTCCACTGCAGTTCCACGTATCTCTTGGCATGTGCCTGTTATCGGGCCACTGATGCACAAAATATTCATAAAAGTCCTGAAGCTTCTGGTTTTCAAGCGTGCTCTCCTGAACAGACAGCCAACCATCATCCAACACTTGCAGGGGAAGATGTTCTAGAACCGGAAAAAATTTTACGTGACAGCGTGTTTATTCGTTTACCTTCGCGAACAAGACCGCAACGCTGAAGTTGTTTCCATAAAAGGGGGGTGGGGTGGAAGGAGAGGGTGCAAGGGGAGGGGTGGCATACGATTAAATTAAATTAAAAAAAGTTGTAGTAGTGGATTTTCCGTGTGTTCTGTAAGCCACTAACACAAATACTCGACTGTTCCTTAGAAACAGACACCGGCGATTTCTTTTTCTGTCCTTGTCGAGCCTGATCTTGTGTTCCCTCTGCATTGATCTCAATGTCAAGGGTATTTTGGAAACACACCATTCTTCCTTGCTTTTCGTCACTGTGCCGGGTCATGATGAATAACTAGCACTGCCAAAAACCAAATGCGTAATGGTGCAGGTTTTATCCGGACCACGGATGGGAATGGGTGACTTAGAACAGCCTGACATACAGACTTCGAAAAATCAATTAATAAGTCTGAGCGTTTGCAAGTGATGTGTGAGGACGTACTTCGCACGCCGACGGAAGACGTCAGACGTCCGGGTGCGGCCGCCTCGTCGCCTGCCTGGCGGACCGGCTCCCGCCTTAACGCGCTTAGCCAGGTTGTCGGCGACTCCGGCAACGTAATTTGCTGTCGGAACACCTTGCCCTCTAGATATGGCGAGCCAAGGTGACGCTCCCGCTGCTTGCCTGACTGACAACAGAACGGCGTCCTGCAAGAGGGCACCCATTACTAAACTACTGGCCATTAAAATTGCTACACCAATAAGAAATGCAAACGATAAACGGGTATTCATTGGACAAATATATTATACTAGAACTGACATGTGATTACATTTTCACGCAATTTGGGCGCATAGATCCTGATAAATCAGTACCCAGAACAACCACCTCTGGCCGTATAACGGACTTGATACGCCCGGGCATTGAATCAAAGAGAGCTTGGATGGCGTGTACAAGTACAGCTGCCTATGCAGCTTCAACACGATACCACAGTTCATCAAGAGTACTGACTGGCGTATTGTGACGAGCCAGTTGCTCGGCCACCATTGATCAGACGTTTTCAATTGGTGAGAGATCTGGAGAATGTGCTGGCCAGGCCAGCAGTCGAACATTTTCTGTATTCAGAAAGGCCCGTACAGGACCTGCAACATGCGGTCGAGCATTATCATGCTGAAATGTAGGGTTTCGCAGGGATCGAATGAAGGGTAGAGCCATGGGTCGTAACACATCTGAAATGTAACGTCCACTGTTCAAAGTGCCGTCAATGCGAACAAGAGGTGATCGAGACGTGTAAACAGTGGCACCCCATACCATCACGCCGGGTGATACGCCAGTATGGCGATGACGAATTACACGCTTCCAACGTGCGTTCATCGCAATGTCGCCAAACACGGATGCTGTAAACAGAACCTGGATTCATCCGAAAAAATTACGTTTTCCCATTCGTGCACCCAGGTTCGTCGTTGAGTACACCATCGCAGGCGCTCCTGTCTGTGATGCAGCGTCAAGGGTAACAGCAGCCATGGTCTCCGAGCTCACAGTCCATGCTGCTGCAAATGTCGTCGAACTGTTCGTGCAGATGGTTGTTGTCTTGCATACATCCCCATCTGTTGACTCAGGGATCGAGACGTGGCTGCACGATACGTTACAGTCATGCGGATAAGATGCCTGTTATCTCGACTGCTAGTGATACGAGGCCGTTGGGATCCAGCACGGCGTTCCGTATTACCCTCCTGAACCCACCGATTCCATATTCTTTAACAATCATTGGATCTCGCCCAACGCGAGCGGCAATGCCGCCATACGATAAACCGCAATCGCGATAGGCTACAACCCGACCTTTATCAAAGCCAGAAACGTGATGGTACGCATTTCTCCTCCTTACACGAGACATTACAACAACGTTTCACCAGGCAACGCCGGTCAAGTGCTGATTGTGTATGAGACATCGGTTGGAAACTTTCCTCATTTCAGCAAGTTGTAGGTGTCGCCACTGGCGCCAACCTTGTATGAATACTCTGAAAAGCTAATCATTTGCATATCACAGTATCTTCTTCCTGTCGGTTAAATTTCGCGCCTGTAGCACGTCACCTTCGTGGTGTAGCAATTTTAATGGCCAGTAGTGTATTCAAGCTTCATATCTCAGAAGCACAGGACAGCAGGTCGTGAAGGTTAATATCTTGCAACACAGTGTAATCTTTGGACATCAGTCTTCGAAGACTGGTAATGATACTTGACAATATTTACTTCTATGCCACAAAGCATGTCTACATATACTGACGGAAAAAAGTCCTAACTCAAAGAAGGTTCAAAAATGGCTCTGAGCACTATGGGACTTAACTTCTGAGGTCATCAGTCCCCTAGAAATTAGAACTAATTAAACCTAACTAACCTAAGGACGTCACACACATCCATGCCCGAGGCAGGATTCGAACCTGCGACCGTTGCGGTCACGCGGTTCCAGACTGTAGCGTCTAGAACCGCTCGACCAGCGCGGCCGGCCTCAAAGAAGGAATTGTGTGACATAAACGAAAGTTGGTGAGCACGTTTCTACATCCGAAAGATGATGTCTATTCAGATTTCACACCAATAGCGTAAGAGTGGCGCTAGTAATGCCACTATGAGGGTGCAAATCAGGTTTGTTCTAAATATACGCGGTAACGTGTAACCTCCCCCTCACTTATCGACCTTAATGACAGTGAAAAATGAAACCGCGTGTACCTAATGGAAATTTGGGAAAAGCAATCGTCACCGAAGCTAATCTGTCGGTAAAGAGGGAGGAAAGTGTTACATCTAAATGAGAGGAAAAATGCAAATAAAACTGGTGGAAATTAATTTTGAAAAGGGGTAAAGTTAATAAAGAAAGTAAATGTGCGGCCGTTACGTTAACAATTAACTAGCGGTAATTAGATATTTGAGATTTGGGGGAAATTGCGGTCGCCAGTCCTATGGACAATTACTATAGTAACTGAAAAAGAAAGGTTATTACACATATAATTAGCACTAGAAGCGTAGCAACTGAAGGTTGACACGTGTAGTGTGAAAAGTGAAAGTTTGTCAGAAGTAATAAATTTCGCTACACTCTGACTTAATTTAGCAACAGAATTAATAAAACCGGAAAATTGAAAGTTAATTTAGTGACTGAAATTAACAGTGAGCTTTGTTTCTGAAGCACATCGAAATTCAATAAAATACGGTTAGTCTTGGGCTACCTTAACAATCATTTCAAAAGCTACTTGAATCTACGCAATTTAGAAACAAGAAGTTTAACTTTGAACTTGAATTAAATGATTCTGAACAATTAACAATAGTAAAATTTAGTACGTACCAAGCTGAGCTGCAGTCACAGGTAAGCTAAAATTCGGTAACAAAACTCGCACTCTTAGTTTGGGCTTGTGTAATCTAAATATTGTAGCCAGCTATGAATACCTTAACTGAACTTTGAAATTAAAGCAGTGAAATCGAATGATATTACTTTAATGCTGGCGTTTGAATTTCAACGACACTCGGGTTCATTCCGGAAAAGGAAGGACCCTGCTTGGTAATGCAATTGGGACAATGAGCAACAAAGGTTCATGCTACGTTGCTGTAATTTAGTGAGAAAAATTTAACAGTTTGAAAATCTGAGGTCTGCCATACAGTTCTGAAACTTTACGTGCTACCAGTCTTCCTTGTTGGTTGATTGAAGGTTTGAAGTCGTCGATCGAGGAGGTGGCGACAGTCACTCATTGTCGGCCGTCGCTGTTGCAGAAGCTGGATGTTGGCACGCCTTCTTCTCGTCACGGTCTCCAGCCGAAACGGGCTCTTGATGTGAACCAGCTAACGCTTCCCGTCCGCGACACCGTGTCAGAAACTATCATAGCAAGTCGAGCGCAATTACATGCTGCCCAACCCCGAAAGCGCGGCAACTCGCGGGAGCGTCACACGACACACCTGCTCCACTGCCCTCCTCCAGCCAGACTCCCCTATGCCCGCGCTCCACGCGGCCGAGTTCACACTACCAAAGATGCTAAACACTTTGGTTCTCCACACGACCTATCGATGTATTCGTTCGATAGCATAGTTTTCCCTAGGCCAGACCCAGCGTATAAATACAAATAATATTCACAAAACAAACCAATTATGCATTGACATAAATGCATATATATACAAATAGTAAAACAATTACAATATACAAAGACACAGAAATGTTATATCTTCAGGTAAAAAGATAAGGAAAAATATTTGCAGTGCAATAGATGGAAATAGGAGGATATGCATTTCCGGTGTTACAAACGGACGTGACCGTTAGTTACCTTTGAGATTGGACGCTGGCGAATTGATATCAGTAAGAATGCCTTTAACGCGACAAAGACGCTATTATTAACATCTCTCTGATTTTGAGTGTGGTCGTGTAATAGAGCTACGAGAAGCTGGATGTTCCTTCTGCGATGTTACAGAAAGACTTGACGGGAATACAGCCTAGATGATTGCTGGCAGCTGTGTCACGAGAATGTGCGGTCGCAAGAACATTGGGCTCCGGGCGGCCACGTGGCACTACCGAGACGATAGACGGTCGTGTTCGGCGTATAGCTCTGGCGCATCTTACTGCATCTGTAGCAGCAATTTGAGCAGCAGGTGGCACCACAGTGACACAACGAATTGTAACAAAACGGTTACTTCTAGGACAACTCCGAGCCAGACGCACTGTAGCGTGCATTCCACTGACACCAAACAACCGCCATTTGCGACTTCATTGGCGTCAAGCGAGAGCTCACACTGGAGTGCAAGGTGGAGATCTGTTGTGTTTCTGATGAAAGCTGGTTCTGCCTCGGTGTGAGTGATGCTCTTGTGTTGGTTAGAAGGAGGTTAGTTGAAGGTCTTCAACCAACCTGTCTGCGTGCTAGACACACTTATCCTACATCTGGAGTTACTGCCTGCGATGCGAATTTGTATGACAGCAGAAGCACTCTCCTGGTTGTCCCACGAACCCTGACTCCATCTGGTGATTCGACCTGTTGTGCTGCCATTCGTGAACAACATTCCAGAAAGTAATTTCCAACACGATAACGTTCACCCACATACAGCTATTGTAACCCAACGTGCTCTACAGAGAGTCGGCATGTTGCCTTGGCCTGCTCGATCACCAGATCTGTCTCCAATCGAGCTCATATGGGACTTGATCGGACGACAACTGCAATGTTATCTACAAACTGCATTAACTATCCCTGTATTGACCGACCAACTGCAACAGGTTCAAATGGTTCTGAGCACTATGGGACTCAACTGCTGAGGTCATTAGTCCCCTAGAACTTAGAACTAGTTAAACCTAACTAACCTAATGACATCACAAACATCCATGCCCGAGGCAGGATTCGAACCTGCGACCGTAGCGGTCTCGCGGTTCCAGGCTGCAGCGCCTTTAACCGCACGGCCACTTCGGCCGGCACTGCAACAGGCATGGAACTCAAACCTACAAAGTGACGTCCAACACTTGCACAACATAATGCGTGCACGTTTGCATGCTTGCATTTAACAGTCTGGCGGTTACATCGGTTATTAATGTACCAGCATTTCCTAACTGAAATGGCTTATCTCGCGCTTACATTAACATGTGATCTTGCAGTGTTACCCACGTAAATACGTTACCTAGACAAATGTAATCCCGAAATTTCATTATTCTACATTAATTATTTTTTGGTGTTGCAATTTTTTCCGTCAGCGTTGTACGTAATTGGAGACGAGTTTGTGACGCTGGGAATCCGTATACAGAATTTAATGCGTGTGTGCGTGTGCGTGCGCGTGTACACGTGTGTTGCGTATGGTCTGAGCTATTGATTACGAGTAACAGATAGCAACATTCCTGTTCGAACGAGATAATATGTTGGACAAAGTTGTTAATTTATTGTTTCCCTGTAGAAACACAGGCATGAACAAGAACTTCTTATTACAGCTGAAAGAGTCAGCATGGCCGCAGATACATAACGTAAGTTATGTAACAGCAACTTTCGTAATAGGTTACCCATTCTCGTTTTCAAATAGTATAGTGTTTGGCAGCATGTATCGCAATGTGCAGTTTATTACGTTCGTCACTTACACAAAAGTATCCCATGTTTTACTCATAGTTGACGGCTATACGCAACTACAGAGAAAAACGAATATAAAATTGTTATACTTCCCTGTAGTATACTACATTTGCGTAATACTGAATACAGGACTGCAGTGAGGAACCCACAACATATTTGGATCTGTAAACGTGCTATGGCTTCCTCGCTCGACTGGTGACACTGTCTGCTCAGTGGAACGTCTCTGCACTTGGCAGACCGCAGCTGTAAATTGCGACTGAAGGAACGATAGCGTCACAACCACGATCTACATCCAAGGAGGTTCCTATAGAGGGAGATGCCGGTACATTTGCACAGGCATTGACTGACGCCATGGGGAGTGGCAGCCCGCCAGCTTTTCGTGACCAAAACAAAGATTTATCCCTTAAATCCTTGTGTGAAACTTGCCCTTTTTACTTCAAGCCACTGAATTGACAGTCACATCTAGGTATACTTTCGTGGAGGAATACTCATAATAAGGCAGAAATTAATTTGTTGATGCGAAATTTCATTCGCTAAGCATTGACTACGTCGCGGCAAAACAGCCGATGATTTTAAGTTGGACTAATAGCTGTAAAGCTTAAAAGTACAAACGGCACAAGATTATTCCGATCCTTTCACTACCAAAATATAAGATTTTCAGAATGTAGGCAGTGCTAACAAGAATAATATACAGAAGAATAGAAAAGAAAATTGAGCATTCATTAGATAACATTCAGTTTGGCTTTAGGAAAGGCAATGCCACCAGACCGGCAGTTCTGACGTTGCCGTCGATGAATAAAGACTGAAGAAAAATCAAGACACGCTCATGGGATTTGTTGACCTGGAAAAAGCCTTCGACAATGTAAAATGGTGCAAGATATTCGAAATTCTGAGAAAAATAGGAGTACACGTTAGGGAAAGACGGGTGATATACAATATGAACAAGAACCAAGAGGTAACAGTAAGGAAGGAAGACCAAAAACGAAGTGCTTGGATTAAAAAGGGTGTAAGAAAGAGATGTAGTCTTTCGCCCCTACTGCTCAAGCTATACATCGAAGAAGCAATGACGGAAATAAAAGAAATGTTCAAGAGTGGGATTAAAATTGATGGTGAAAGGATGTCAATGATAAGATTCGCTGATGACACTGCTATCCTCAGTGAAAAGTGAAGAAGAATTACAGGATCTGTTTAATGTTGTGAACAGTCTAATGAGTACAGAACATAGATTGAGAAGAAATCAGAGAAAGACGAAAGTAATGAAAAGTAGCAGAAATGAGAACATTGAGAAACTTGACATCAGAATTGGCGATCATGAAGTTAAGGAATTCTGCTACCTACGCAGCAAAAAATTCTGCTACCTATGCAGCAAAGCCCATAACGAATGGAGCAAGGAGGACATAAGAAGCAGACAACCACTGGCATTAAGGCTATCCCTGGCCAAGAGGAGTCTACTATAATCAAACATGGGACTCAATTTGAGGAAGAAATTTCGAAGAGTATACGTTTGGAGAACAGCATGGTAGTGAAATGTGGACTGTGGGAAAACCGGAACAGAATCGAACTGAATTATTTGAGATGTGGTGTTACAAAAGCATGTTGAAAATCAGTTGGACTGATAAGGAATTAGGAGGTTCTCCGAAGAGTCGGCGTGGAAAGCAATGTACGGAAAACATTGACAAGAAGAAGGGACAGGACAGCAGGACATCTGTCAAGGCACCAGGGAATAACTTAAATGGTACTACAGGGAGCTGTTGAGGTAAAAACTGTGGAGGTAGACAGAGACTGCAATACATCCAGCAAATAATTGAGGATGTAGGTTGCAAGTGCTACTCTGAGATGAAAATGTTGGTACTGGAGAGGAATTCGTGGCGGACCACATCAAACCAGTTAGAAAACATTACAATCACTAGTGCACATATATTCAGCTACTATGTCTGTGAAAAGTACTTTCAACAACAAATGAGTTATATGTGGTGTCACCGCCAGACACCACACTTGCTAGGTGGTAGTCTTTAAATCGGCCGCAGTCCGATAGTATACGTCGGACCCGCGTGTCGCCACTATCAGTGATTGCAGACCGAGCGCCGCCACACGGCAGGTCTAGTCTAGAAAGACTCCCTAGCACTCGCCCCAGTTGTACAGCCGACTTTGCTAGCGATGGTTCACTGTCTACATACGCTCTCATTTGCAGAGACGACAGTTTAGCATAGCCTTCAGCTAGGTCATTTGCTACGACCTAGCAAGGCGCCATATTCAGTTACTATAATTACTTTGTGACTCATGTACCGTCAAGAGCGACGTTTATCATTAATGGATTAAAGTTAAGTATCAAACTAATTACGTCCGCTTTCTGAATTCTCATTCCTTGTCATGTTCCAGACATCACATCAGTACAGTTCTTCCCTCCTCACGCCAGCCTGCGTGAGCTAAAACGCGTGCATTTCGGCCTCCACTCGTAACACGGTGTTGGCTCTTCTGCCAACATAAAATTACACACTTAAATGATCATTTTATATGCAACAAAACAATACTCCAGTGCTCTGTGAAAGTAAATCTTTATTTTACTTTCACAAACAAAACAAAATGGTTCAAATGGCTCTGAGCACTATGGGACTCAACATCTGTGGTCATAAGTCCCCTAGAACTTAGAACTACTTAAACCTAATGACATCACACACATCCATGCCCGAGGCAGGATTCGAACCTGCGACCGTAGCGGTCACGCGGTTCCAGACTGAAGCGCCTTTAACCGCACGGCCACACCGGCCGGCAAACAAAACAAACTTGCAAATTATCAACAATGTAGTTTGTGTCAAATCTAGTTCACTGTCTTTCAAAAATAATTAGGTTTATGTATTTGCGCTTACTGTTGTTTCTGTGTGAAACGACTTTCAGCAGTCCCACTCCAACTGACACTTGATTAGAAACAACTGCCAATTGCTACAGAAGATCCGGAAATTGCTAGGGAACGTCCGACCAATGATAGTAAAATGAAATGTAGAGGGCGGGACCAGTTAACTGAAGCAAAACCTGTGCACGAACGCTCTGTGTGCAGTGGACAGTTTATGTAGTACGGGGTTTGACGAAGGTTATTGTGGAACCGATTAGTGTGACATTCCGTGTGGTACTGAAACATGTCTACAAGACGTCGTTTGAGTACTTACGATCGTGGATGAGTAGTTGGACGGCTCGAAGCTGGTCAACGTGTCACTACAGTGGCTAAAGTAATGGGTGTGTCCAAAAGTGAGCACTATGGGACTCAACATCTGAGGTCATCAGTTCCCTAGAACTCAGAACTACTTAAACCTAACTAACCTAAGGACATCACACACATCCATGCCCGAGGCAGGATTCGAACCTGCGACCGTAGCGGTCGCGCGGTTCCAGACTGCAGCGCCTAGAACCGCTCGGCCACCTCGGCCAGCCCAAAAGTGTCATCCCGCGATTAAAAAGGTGGAAATGCTAGGCGAAAGCACGCCGGTGGCTGTACACGGACTACCACAACGCAGAGCAAAAAAATGGCTCTGAGCACTATGGGACTTAACATCTATGGTCATCAGTCCCCTAGAACTACTTAAACCTAACTAACCTAAGGACAGCACACAACACCCAGCCATCACGAGGCAGAGAAAATCCCTGACCCCGCCGGGAATCGAACCCGGGAACCCGGGCGTGGGAAGCGAGACGCTACCGCACGACCACGAGATGCGGACACACCGCAGAGCACCCATACATAGGCCTACTGGCGGAAAGGAACACACATCTCATTCCTAGGCAGGTCGCTGCAGACCTTGCAACTGTTACTGGGCACGCGTATCTCTCACAGAACCAATTCACGACGATTAAATCGGCTGGTTTGTATGCTCTGAAGCCTGTTAAATGAATTCCACTTCACATGTGCTATCGTCGAGAAGAGGCCGTTGGTGCAGGGAGCATGTTGGCTGGGTTTCGCATCAGTGGTCCAGAGTGATGTTCCCCGACAAATCCCGCTTCATTGTGGCTGGCGATTCTGGCCACCATTTAGTGTGAAGAGGAAGCGCAACCACGTCGTAGGTATGGCCTTGGCGTTATGGGACGGGTAGGCATTACGCACAATGGCCGAACAACGCTCCATATCTTTCCGCGAGGGACTGTTCCAGTACAGAGGTATTGCAGCGAGAGTATTGTGAATCACGTCCGTCTGTTTAGGCGTGCAATAGGTCCCTACTTTCTATATGTAGACGACCTTGTCTACTCACACAGGTCAGCTGATGTGTCGCACACACTGTAAAGTGAAGATTTTGAATGTATTGAGCGGGCTGTATACTCCGCAGACTTAAACACTACAGGGCTTGCCAGAGATACTCTTAGCAGAGGAGTTTCTCAACGAACACATTCTGCCCGAACCGTGCAAGAACTAAAAACCGCATTGAGAGGGGAGTGGGACAATGTACCCCAAGGAGTCCTCAACAGTTTGATAGCCAGCAAGAATAACAGGTGCAAAGTGTCCATTAGTGTCCGAGGAGGGCATATTCGTTATTGAGAGTCCGATATCGACCTTAATGTTTGGAGTCTGATCTGCGTCAAACATAAGCGCTATTTATGTCTATTATCGTACTTTCCCATGTGGTGAAATCTGTACCACTCTTCGCCATAAATTTACTACTCCACCTCTATTGCGTATTTACTCTGTCTGTTCCATGTCGTCCATCATTCTCTGATTATTCATGTCCAACAATGCCTCTGTTTCTTAGCAGTTGTCAAGCAGTGTAGATTATAATACCATGTGATTATCAAGCGATCACTGATGTCGAGGGTAAGAAATTCAAGTTCAGAAATATAGTCTTGTTTAAACACTTATTCATAACTTCACTAACTACTAAATCAATAATATTCTGTGGACATACATATTGCATCACTTGTGAAACCAAGTGCCCCACTTTCCTGAGACTTATTTTTCTAGAATGTGGCAAACAATTATCAAATATAACCTTGACTTAATCATATGCTCGTGTAGAATAAAAACTAAGCATTGCTGCAAAAGTCCTCAAAGCTGAGCCATATTTTGCGAGAACAACAACTATTCATTGACATTACATACAGCGTTAAGCACTGAAATATTCTTTCTATATGTAGGTCGTCTTCTGCAAGGCTTTTATCACATGATTCAAATAAGTATTTCGCTGCTTGAGACGACAGTTTGGCTGCTAATGAAGCTTGATTTTCTTCATGCTTTTCCTGTTTACTTCACACAGTGTATAACTATCTGTTGATATGAACTAGAATGCCATGGGATAGAACGTCTTTTGGCAACACTAGAAAACAAACAGATGCATAAAATTATCTCATACGTAAACATTAAAGTAAAATATACAATGCATAGACAGCTGCTGTGACACAAGCTGCCAACAGCAAAGGCAAACAAGTTTAATATCAAATTCTGTCAAATGAGTAAGCATCATGCACTGAAACATTACAACAATCATTTATGTTAATAAAAGTTACTGTAACTTAAATTCTGCATGTATGACAGAAACGATGAAAAAATTCAAGGCTCTGATGCTAACACATGACGCTGATGTTTGATCAAACTGAATTTCTTGGAACCGTTCTGAATTTATTGAGCTGTATTAGACTGGTGTGCTATATTTCGTCGCAAAGCCTTCTTTTACAAGCTCTTCCTTGTGCTGTCCTTCGTGAAACGGCATATTGTAAACACAAAAGTCACTGAGTGAAAACCAAAAGTATTATTTTAGCTAAAGCATTTGCCTGTAGAAAGTAATAAAAGACTTCCCGCTTCTGTTTGTTCATCCGTAGGCAGCGAAAGTACACAAATTTACGTTCGTATTTCGATGAATAACAATACAGTACACACATGCTAAGCGCAATGTTTTGGTTACAAAAATGTGCAGAGTGTGTAAGTTGCTGACTTCAGTTTTGCAGCTTTAGGATATCTCCATAGATGCTAATCTGCTTGGTTACACCCCGTTCCGGCAGAGCTATTGATGAGTCAGAGATGTTGCACGGAACAGATGTGATGGAATGTTCGGAGGGAACGAAGACTTTGTAGACACTAACACCCAGTAGGGCGAATGTATTAACGAGTCACTGTTCTACTGCAGAATGGCTGCGATGGACTGTTCCAGTGGAATGAACGCTTTGCAGGAGTGCGAATAACACTTTGAGCACACAGAATTATCTTTGTGTAGTAAGTTCAGCTCTCAGGCTTAATATTTTGAGGACAAAGCATGAATGGTAGTGATAGATTTAATATTACTGAAATTATTACAACAAAAAGAAAATCATTGTAATAAAAACTGAATAGTTCTCATTGAAATCCAAAAACGAGATGAATCGTTGTTGAATTCTACCCTTTTACAGATTTAATAGTGCCCAGCCCAATATCTGCTCGATAGTGTCCAGTGCAATATCTGCTCGATAGGTACGAATCGGCAACAGTGTTATTTTAATCTTACAACTACGATTAACGTATCTAATGGGGTCTTCATCCTTAATGTTCAATGGTATGTCTTCAAAACAGACTTCGATTAATTATTTTAAGTGAGTTGCATCGAACCCATCATCGACATCTGTTGTTGTTGTGGTCTTCAGTCCTGAGACTGGTTTGATGCAGCTCTCCATGCTACTCTATCCTGTGCAAGCTTCTTCATCTCCCAGTACCTACTGCAACCTACATCCTTCTGAATCTGCTTAGTGTATTGATCTCTTGGTCTCCCTTTACGATTTTTACCCTCCACGGTGCCCTCCAATGCTAAATTTGTGATCCCTTGATGCCTCAAAACATGTCCTACCAACCGATCCCTTCTTCTCGACATCTACAGTTATAAAATATTATTTTCTCGTTATTTCGTTAGTGGTCTGGTTCTCTTCTGTGGGATATGGTACTGCTCTCGAATCCTATTTTCGATACGAAGAAGCATTAACTGGCGAAAGAACTGTGTTATTCGTGTGACTTCGATTATTGAAAGAAATAAAGTTTCTGAACTCTGAAACAGCTATATTCACAACAGTCGCACGCACTTAAATATGAACGCTGAATACTTCTGCCTTCAGAAGTATTCTGAAGACACATCAGCTCGATTTACAATAGCTCTTCCGCGAAGAGTGTCCATTTTCAGCTGCTCTTCCGCCAAGGCTGTCCATTTTCAACTAATCTCCCGCCAATACTGTGCACAACGAAGAAGAGCGGAGATATAATATAAAATCAAAGAGTTTACAACTTTTTCGATGATAATCGCTGGTACAGCTTTGTAATAGTAAAACTGAATTTTAAAAAAATTTAAATGAAATGCTTCAACGTTAATACAAATTTGTATAATATGAATGTTTAAGTATGAAACAACTATTTTCTTATGAATATGTGTATATGTGAAGTTATTTGTATTAAACTTTAGATATCGATACTCAATGGTATCGTACATTACTTACTCACTCACTGGTCATACCGGACTCGAGAGTCCATTACCACAGCAACGTATTTTCGCCATCTGTCTCTGTCTTGGGCTATTTCCTTCCATTCACCTTCAATACCTAGGCTCCTCATATCAGCCTTCACATTGTCCTCCCATCTACGCCTCGGTCTCCCCACAAGACGTTTTCCCTCTAGGTGCCCTACCCGTACTCTGCGCGCTGCTCTGCCTTCATCCATTTGAGCTACGTGACCCGCCTATCTCAGCCTACGTGATTTAATAATACTGATTACGTCAGGGCTTGAATAGAGTTCGTGAACCTCTTCGCTATGCAATTTTCGCCACTCTCCGCTAATGTCATCCCTTTTTGCTCCGAAAATTTTCCTCAACATTTTGTTTTCAAATACTCGAAACGGCTTTTCATTTTGCACAGTGAGAGACCAAGTCTCACACCCATACAGCATAACTGGTAGAATAATAGTTTTGTATATTCAAATCTTTAAATTCCTAGACAATATCCATGATGAAAGTAATCTATTCAGTGAGAAGTAGCACGCATTTCCCGCCCGTAATCTCTTCTTCAGTTCGGATTCAATCTCATTTCTCGAAGTGATGTCCACGCTTAGAAACTTAAATGTGTTCACTTTTTCAAACTGCATGTCTCCAACTCTTAACATTTCCCGATCTACTGCTGTTGGCATTCTAGTAGTAACTAGGTATTTAGTTTTGTCTTCACTTATCAAATGGCTCAAATGGCTCTGAGCACTATGGGACTCAACTGCTGTGGTTATCAGTCCCCTAGAACTTAGAACTACTTAAACCTAACTAACCTAAGGACATCACACACATCCATGCCCGAGGCAGGATTCGAACCTGCGACCGTAGCAGTCCCACGGTTCCGGACTGCGCGCCTAGAACCGCGAGACCACCGCGGCCGGCTCTTCACTTATCCTTAGACCTACATCTTCACTAGCCCTGATTAACGCATTCGCATTTGCTGTTACAGATTGTTTCCTATTGCTAATGATGTTTAGATCATCTGCATACCCCAATATCTTAATATTTCCATTTAACTCCACACCCTCTGAATTATCTGTTCCCATTCGTACAATATATTCTAGGACCAAATTAAAAAATAGCGGAGACAGGGCATCTCCCTGCTTAAGTCCGTTCTTTATTACAAATTCGTCTGACTCCAATTTCCCCACGCGTACTCTACCTTTTGTGTTTTTCAAACTCGCTTCTATAAGTGTAACATACTTCTTTGGTATTCCAAGTTCCAAAAGAATTCTGTACAATTTTGATTGTAATACTGAATCATATGCTTTTGTCGTACTTTTCTTATTGTGTTAGTGACTTGATTTCATTACAAGTGCAAATAGTGATCCATAACAGAGTTGTATATGAGGAAGTGAGACTGCTGTAACTGAGAGTGCTGTGATTAACTGTGAACTGGGACCGCTCCACTGCAAGGCGCTGCGTGCTGACCACGTGACGTGTGTGTTTGCAGCGCGCGGCCGCGGGTGCTGCCCGCCATGGAGCCCAAGAGCAGGTCGGCGGTGTCTGGGGAGGAGGACGGGCGCGAGACGTGGGGCAAGAAGGTCGACTTCCTGCTCTCCGTCATCGGGTTCGCCGTCGACCTCGCCAACGTCTGGCGCTTCCCCTACCTCTGCTACAAGAACGGCGGCGGTAAGTACACCTCGCCGATGCCCGGCTCCACTCTCTCCGATGATGAACAGAAAGCGCTGGTCCGTACCAACTAGTGCGCACAACACTACCCCATGAAGAACTTAACCATTCATTCAGAGGCAGTACTTATCGACCACGCTATGGATTGTCACTGTGCGAACACATCTCCAGTCGCTAAACCACACACAAACCTGTCGACTCCAATGAAAGACATGACGAGTCCGCGACCGTAATGGCATCTGTTGTTGTTGTTGTGGTCTTCAGCCCTGAGACTGGTTTGATGCAGCTCTCCATGCTACTCTATCCTGTGCAAGCTTCTTCATCTCCCAGTACTTACTGCAACCTACATGTTGGATAGAAAGTTTTCTAACAGGCAGAATGGGGTGGCTTCAACAGAAACAATCGTGGCTGCAGGTGTGCCCCAGGGCAGCGTAATAGGTCCGCTGCTTTTTACGATTTACATGAACGATCTGGTTGGTGATATTGATAGCGGCATTAGACTGTTTGCCGATGATGCTGTAGTCTACAGGAATGTAGTACCACGCGAAAGTTGTGAACAAATCAATGAGGATTTGCAGCAAATTACTGGCAGCTATCTCTCACTATTAGTAAGTGTAACCTACTGCGTATAGCAAGGCGAAAATCCTCATTAATGTACGAGTACAAAATAAATGCCCAGTCTTTGGAAGCGGTAACATCCGTCAAGTATCTGGGTGTGACTATTCGAAATGATCTCAAATGGAATGATCAGATTGCACAAGTAACGGGCAAGACGAACTCTAGATTGCGGTTTATTGGCAGAATCCTGAAGCGATGCAGTCCTTCAGCAAAGGAAATTGCTTACAATACGTTAGTTCGTCCAGTCTTCGAGCACTGTTCGTCTGTGTGGGACCCTTACCAATTGGGTCTCATTCAAGAGATTGAAAAGGTCCAAAGAAGAGCGGCAAGATTTGCGACTGGTACATTTAGCCATCGTGAGAGCGTTACAAATCTCAGAAAGTTTGAAGTGGGACACACTTGCTGATAGACGACGCGCTAAAAGGAAGGGGCTGCTCACTAAATTCCGAAATCCGATCTTCGCCGAGGATGTAGAGCATATATTATTACCACCAACTTTCAAATCGCGCAATGATCACCATTCAAAGATAAGGGAAATTAGAGCTCGTACTCGTCTGTGCCCTAGCGCCATGTCTGTAGTCTGACTGGAGTGTTTAGATATGGTTGTGTCATAACATTCTGCGCCCTAGTGGATCCACTCTCAATCACACTGCACAAATTAGTGACAAGATGAACTTCCGTAGCGTCACAGTAAGTTTTAGGAGTAAAGATCGGATCAAGAGCTACATTGAAACTTTTGCAAAGTAATCACTGCGAAGTACAAGACTTCTGGGGTACAGCACTATGTTCGAATGTGGGAAAAATCAAATCTCTTCAAAAAAATTGCTAAAGTAGCTTACAAGGGAAGTATTGCGGCTCCCTAGCGGTTTGGATTTTCTTCCAAAATCACGCTAATGTTCGCTCTCGTCAATATGCCCACGGCACTCACCCGGGTCATATAGTCCTTCCTCCCACAGCACATCTCGCCTTTGAAATTATGCGTATGGACTGAGGTGGTGTTGGGCAGTCTGTGATGTGAGAAGTTATTGTTTCCAACGTAATCTAGATGTTCTCAAGAAAGGACGTCGAATGTTCGGTACTGGACCGTGCTTATTTTATATTTCCGATAGAGTTTTTCTGTGAATAGTTTCATAAATCTCAAAAATTGCTGAGAAAACACAAGAAGAAAAACCAAGTTTGAAAACAGCTTCCGATGAAAATATTGAAGTTGCTTGGTTTTCAGTTTAAATCTAGAGCTCTGTTTTTGAAAATTCATTAACTTCTGCTTCAATAGGAAAGAAAATATAATGAGATTGCAGGTAAATTTGAAATAAACACAAACTTTAAATCAACATTAAATGTCTTTGGGACGTCAAATTACATCCCAATCCAGCCAAAGAGGGTTAGCTGGTTTCCTAAAATATTGCATGAGTAACCCTTGGTAGTATAGTAAACACGCTAATGCAAAAACATCGTTTTTTATTATTTTGCGCAAAAATTTAAATATTCAAAGAAACTCACTTGAAAAACGGATGTATAAAAGTTTTCTTTTGAGGCACTACAGATGACATTAGGGTCGGAGATAGGCTAGATACACATTCCAAACCCGAGAACTTCGCGGCTTCACCCGGCCGTACATGGTGACGATAGCAGTTACGTGGTAATCGTTACAGTTCTCGGTTCTCAGATACGTATTCCATTCCTTTTGGTTCTCAAGAGCAGAGTTGTCGATTCCTTACTGTCTTTCCTAGTCTGAGGAGCACCAGTAATGCAAGCTACAACGGACGTGGCGCGCACCATCCGTACGTCGTGGTAGGGGCGGCAGAAGGCGGCGTGGCAGCGTGGCGGGCCCACGGGCAGAGCCGTGGCTGGCTTTTACCGCCGCTGTCGTGGTTCCGGTCGCAGCCTTTCTGATTGATAGCGCCGCGGCCGGTCGATGACTGTGCCGCCATATCGCATGCACACATATCAATCATTGTTCCTCTGCCTCCTCATCGTAATTAATATTACTTGCCGTACTTCATTCTGTAAAAAAAGAAACGCCGAAGTACACCTTTATCATTAAAAAGTAATCTTGATACTGTCCAAGTCACTTGGTAAATGAGTTCGGTTAAATCATCTTGAAACCAAAACGTCTACAGTGAGGTGGCAGCGCTGGCAGCGTTTATGAAGTAACACTAGTGCCTTAACCGGACGCTGTGACCGAGTGGTTCTAGGCGCTTCAGTCCGGAACTGCGCTGCTGCTACGGTCGCAGGTACGAATCCTGCCTCGGGCAAGGATGTGTGTGATGTCCTTAGGTTAGTTAGGTTTATGTAGTTCTAAGTCTAGGGGACTGATGACCTCAAATGTTACGTCACATAGCGCTTAGAGCTATTTGGAGCCATGTTAAGTCCCATAGTGCTTAGAGCCATTTGAACCATTTTGAACTAGTTCCTTGTACGAACACTTTGTTTGCTTGTTGTTTACTTTACGCAATTGACTGTGTTAGTCACTAGTCGACTGGTACCTCGTGTACGCTACTACTTTATCGATGCCGCCAGTGCCTAAGGTGTGAGAATGTTTTCTTCACATGTAGTAGCCACGTTCAGATAACAAACGCATTTAAGAAAAGAAGTAATTACTTTTCATGTTTCTGGCAGGGGTAGAGCCAAATCTGACTCCATAGCAGCGGTCGCTAACGCATGGTTGTGCTATAGTGTTTAGCCTGCAGGAATCGACTCGAATCCACATGGTGTAATAAACTTCTCCAGTTTATCATTGGCACGATAGAAGTGTACACTTTCCCATCACGAGACTGTGCACAAATGCGTTATGTCAAATTCTAAACCTATGCTCAGTGTCTCATCTGAGAACTTTGGCGCCAAACAGTGTTACTGAGAGATGCGGGCCCTAGTTCCTTGTCAGTAATCGTCCAGAACATCGCAGACACCATCGGCACTAGCACTAAGCGAGGCCAGACCTCACTACCTGAGTAACGCCCGCAGATCCCATAAAGATGTGGTCCAAGTTCAGATTTGAGTTAGTTAATGAAATCAAAACAATGCAACATCGTTTTGCGTTACTTTCTATCTATACTTAAAACTGAATGTTTGTGCACCTTGAAGAAATCACTATACGTAATTGCATCAGATTGTCCACAGACGCAGGATATGATAATAGCAGAGCCAAGAAATAGTTATCATAATAAAATTTGTCATTTAGAGATACGTTTAATACGGTATCACATTATAATCACACAAGCGTGCATGGTGTCACAAAGATATCCTGAAGAAAGTGGTAGACGCAAACGTTGTTTCATAACATTCGTACTACATTAATGTGAAGAATATCACCAATTGTGGCTCCAGACGTATCTGACGACAGGGAGGCGTGTGGGCCGAGACGATTTGATATGAAGAACATATTCAAGAGGCATTCGTAATGTACAGGTGCGACTGTTATCCCGTTACAACGAGTGTTTCTGGAGCTGTCCTACGAAGAAAAAACCAGAATATTGCTGTATCTTCTTGTCATACCATGTTCCTCCTCCAGAAGTAGTGGGAGTCACTAATCATACATTTACAGCGCCAACTGTTAGAAATCTCTATGCGATCCATTGCTACAGTGAAAACGGGATTCAACACTGAACACTACTTGTCACCATCCTAAAGATGAGAAATATGTTATATACCACCTAATTAGAAATTTAGCGTTACATCAGATGGCGAAAAATAGTGGAGGAAAAAGGCCATGACTTCAGTAACAAAACCATTCGCTTAAAGTGATTCATGGAAACGGCGCTCCATCTAAATAAGGTGACAGCAGTCTGTTGGTGTCCTCCAGAGCTGAATGGATGTCCCACATTTCCACTACATTTCCAGGAGCCGTCCTTTAATCAGAACAACTGCTGTAGCCAGTTCGCAGGAACGATAAACACGAGTTCCCGAGTCCGTACAGCGATGTGTTTCATAAACAGAAAGCTGATCGAAATATTGTCAAATGTATCTACTGTGCACTGCAGTCTTAACTGCACACACTCAGGATGGTCATATGTCTACGACTGCCTTAAAGTCTACATTTCACATTGAAGTAACTAAACGTCATCGGAATGTAATCAGTGATATAATTATCAATAAATGTATTATATAATACTTTTGTTTGGTCATCCTAAATTCTGTTGTTCACAAGTCGCTTCACCACTAGCTAAAATCACGTAATTTCACTAAATGTTGATTTCGTTCGTTACGTCATGAATCATAACCTTGATTCTCTAACAATTTTACTTTGCATTCATTTTGCATTTCTTCTATTCATTCTGAAGGCCAGATTTACCTGTAAAGGTTTTAACACCTGTTTAGCGAATGTATTTCCATTTTCTTTTCATCAGCAGTCCGCAAAATTTACGAAACATTTTTACGTAAGGGGATAGCCCTCTCTCAACGCATGAAAAATAAGCGATTTTTGTGATTTTTTTTCAAGTAAAGTAAAAATTAATGCTAAATATGATTATATAAGTTTCATTACTTACAGGTTTGTTCCTAAGAAAACATTTTTATGTCCAAATCGGACGCTCCTTGTAATCGTTCCACCAGGTGGAAGGACTCCTTTGCAGCCAGAAAATTGGTCATCGGCGGGAATTCCCGAAGCCCCCCTATTGGATTACAACAAAATAATTTACTGTAAGTCATTTTCAGTATATTTTCTGTCAGCATACATAAGATAATTGAAAAATATTACGTTCTAACAACATGGTCATGTGTTCAAACAAATTTTATTTTCTTCGACTACGAAGTCCGGTCAAAAGCGCGCGCCGAAAACAAACTTTTGAAGACATCGCAAACGGCTATGTAACCTGATAGAGAATTCAATTTAGAGTGATGGCATCAAATTTTGATCGAAATCGTATGTACCGTTCCCAAGTCATGCTTACCGTCGATTTGAAAAACTCAGTTTCGAGAAAAATGCGTTTTAGGTTTTGTGTTACTTTTTTGTATTTAAGTTAAAGATGCCTCCAGTCAGCGATTCCTGGACCATACAACAATCCTTCCAGATCCAAAAGGCGGTCCTCCTCCATATTCTTCTTGACCATGGTGGACCTGCGACCCTCTTTGGCAGCTTCTGTCGTCTTCTGCTCTGCTCGTTCGATGTATTTTTCGTCCGCTTTTGTGCAGAAGCTGTAATAGGCTGGTCGGACCTCCAAGTTGGGTCACGTTCAAAATTTACATAATGCCTGTTAGGCAATCATTGAAATTATGTGTTGACCATTTCTTTCCCCACTGTGATTCGTTTTCGGAGACTTTTTCACAAATCGCCTTGTAGCTCGATAACGGAATTTCTGGCGTGTTTGGTATGAACATTCCAATAAAGAAGAGATTCCACAGGACAATTAATGCCAAAAAAAAAAAATAGATTTTTTGAAAGTTTCAAAGAAGACTACCCCTTTAAGTGCTCTGCTGGCCACTGCACTGGAACACCAGGAAGGACAGTAAATAATGAAATTTCACTAGGATGACATATACTTACGGGTATGTCATTTTATGTTGCTTCAAATTTATGCCATAGTGGGTGGCGAGTGATTAGCGCCTATCTGTTGCGAATCTGCGACCAGACGTTTGCATTGGGTGAAATATCTGGAGAAAATGGTAGCCAGAGCAACGGTTGAACATCCCTGTACAGCGCCGGATCCACAGGCGTCGTCGTACAGTGGGCCAGAACCCTGAAAACCTGGCCAAAATTGCATAATCTGCTCCAATACTACCAAAAATGGGTATAACGGGGTATCTGACCCTTATGGTAACGATTTTTATACCAAAATTGGAAAATTCAAAGTGGTGGGTCCAATAAGGCGAAAAAATCTTGGAATAATTAATGATAGGGACAAAAATTCTTTAAGATGAGTATTTATAATATGAATGGTGCGTCTTATTACAAAATTACCTCTGTCACTGTTTTATTGCAGAAAATATATATTAATAACAAAAATTGAAAGTGTTGTGTGTTTTCCTAGTCTTATTCCTCGAGTGGTTCTTGTTTTCCATCTTCTTTCTCACAAACATCTGTATCTCTTGATCATTCTCAGCATCTGGTCCATGCTAACGCTCTGCAACAGGTACCAAGAGAGCAGCAGCTTGCGACGGTAAAGTTTTCACTTTCCTCAGAGTTGGTTTCGAGAAAGAAGAAATTGTAAGTAGGCTGTTTAGGTTTTGATGTGGGTAACGTCACCTAGTGCTCTGTATGAAAATCACTGGCTGTGCTGTGTGCAGTCTGTGGCTGGTTGGCATTGTTGGAATATACGCCATTGTAGTGTGGGGCAGTTGGATGTGAACAGCGCGTAGCCTTGCGCAGTTGGAGGTGAGCCGCCAGCAGTGGTGGATGTGGGGAGAGAAATGGCAGAATTTTGAGAGCGGACGATCTGGACGTGTGTCCATCAGAAAGAGTAAATTTGTAATATTGGATATCATGAACTGATATATATATATATATATATATATATATGATGACTTTGGAACATTATTAAGTTAAATACATTGTTTGTTCTCTATCAAAATCTTTCATTTGCTGACTATGCCTACTAGTAGTTAGTGCCTTCAGTAGTTAGAATCTTTTATTTAGCTGGCAGTAGTTGCGCTCGCTGTATTGCAGTAGTTCGAGTAACGAAGATTTTTGTGAGGTAAGTGATTCATGAAAGGTATAGGTTATTGTTAAAAAAAATGGTTCAAATGGCTGTGAGCACTATGCGACTTAACTTCTGAGGTCATCAGTCGCCTAGAACTTAGAATTACTTAAACCTAACTAACCTAAGGACATCACACACATCCATGCCCGAGGCAGGATTCGAACCTGCGACCGTAGTGGTCGCTCGGGTTATTGTTAGTCAGGGCCATTCTTTTGTAGGGATTTTTGAAAGTCAGATTGCGTTGCGCTGAAAATATTGTGCGTCAGTTTAGTGATGCTCAGAATAGGTAAAGAGCGAAATGTCTGAGTACGTTCAGTTCTGCTCAGCTGTTTGAAACTCAAATAATGTAAGAGGTTTATCAGCACAGTCATTCATAAATTTTTCTAAGGGGATGTTTCAAAATACATAATAGTAAAATATAAAGTAACAAAATTAAATTTATCAAGGAAAAATTTATACATATGAAATAATGTAATAATTTTTTAAAGAGTACTTTTTATATTATTGACATATTTAACATATATTTTATATTTTCATTTCGTAATAGCTTATTAGCAATTTTATAGTGACAACAAATGTCTGATAATATGTGCATGTGTGTGTTATTCGTATATTAGTAAAATTTTCAGTTCTTTTTTCTCAGTGTAGATAACAGCATTTTGCAAACATCGCTAAACTAATGACTCAAAGCTGGAGTCGCGGCTAGTGGGTGGATTTTAAGGCTGATTCGCGAAGATAATAGGAGATACTTAAGGAGGTAACGAAAATGTAGGCGGGATGTCGCAGAATCTAAAACATGTGTCTTTTTTTCGCTCGCATTTTACAATTTGTTTGGTCCCATTCCGATAAGTTAATTAACGAAAACCCATTATCAATTTATGATTAAATAATGAAATGTGTTCCTAATTAAGCACATGCTCGCCTCTGGTAGCTGAGTAGTCAGCGCGATGGAATGTCATACCTAACGGCTCGAGTTCGATGCCCTGCTGGGCATTTTCTCCGCTCAGGGACTGGGTGTTGTGTTGTCCTTATCATCATCATTTCATCCCCCTCGACACTCAAGTCGGCGAAGTGGCGTCAACACGAAAGACTTGCACCAGACCAACGGTCGACCAGGCGGGGGGCCATACGCACACGGCATTTCCATTAAGCACATAACATTCTGTGGTAGCTTCCATTTAAGACAATTTCGGCCTGATTTCGCTGAACAAAAATATTTCATCCGAACGAAATTCAACTTTCGGAAGAAACAGCTGGCCGCTTCTAAGACTGGGATTCGAGAGCCCCAACACTACTCTAGCCAACCTATTAAACGAAATTTCTTAACTCTGAACTTCTCTTTTATTTACAACCACTTTTTCGGGATTCTGACCCAATGTGCTGCGCCCTGGCCCGCCTCCCCCACTCCTACAGTGACACCGCTAATGAATTCCGACAGGTGCTGGTAAATGTTCAAAAATGTGAGTGAAATCTTATGGGACATAACTGCTAAGGTCAGCAGTCCCTAAACTTACACACTACTTAATCTAAATTATCCTAAGGGCGAATACACACACCCATGCCCGAGGGAGGACTCGAACCTCCGCCGGGACCAGCCACACAGTCCATGACTGCAGCTAATCCCGCGCAGCTTCTTATACAAGGTATCACACGACATTCTCAAATACAACCGACATACAGATTCGGTTTTTGAATGACGAACACTCTGCGTAATCTTTCCTTACATACAGAATGTAAATAGTGTTACTCCTATTATCCGTGCAAACCAAGTGGACACTCGGCGCGATGGCTGATGAGAGAGGCCGTACGCCTTTACAGTCGCTCCCATCAGTCACTGTGCCGAGTGTCAACTTGGTTTGCGCGGATAATGCCTACTTTGCGCGTTTGCCTCGATGTGCTAATCTCTATATACAGTGTAAAAGACAATGACCTGGCTGACTGACTCACTCACTGACTCATCATTGCCCAGCCAAAACCATTAAGGAGAGAAACTTGAAACTTGCAGAGGGTGTTAATCTTACACTGTAGGCGTCGTTTAAGAGAGGATTTTTCGAAATTGCACCCCTAAGATGGTGAAATGTGGAATGAAAGGTTATCTGAAAGTTTGTTGCTAAAAAAGCAAATTTGGTTTCTCAGTCAGAAATAAAAAATAAATATTTCAGCATTTTTGGAAATTCCACCACGAAGGGGCGAAAATAGTGTTTGAAAGATTTTGGAATATAAATCCTTATTAAAGAAATACCAAAACATTTTTAAAGCTACATATATGAAAATTGGTATTTGACTTCTCAGTCGGAAATTTAAAAAAACTTTTTAATTTTTTTTTGGAAATTCAACATCCTAAGGGAGTGATATAAGGGATGAAAAGTTTAATGAAATTATTTAATTATGGAAAGGTTCTCAATCTAAATCTATGAAAATTTGTATTTGGATTCTCTGTTAGAAATTAAAGAATAGGTGTTTGTTTTTGGAAATACAATCGCTAAGGTGGTGAAATAGGAGATGACAATTTTTAAGAAAATATTTCGTTATATTCAAGGGTTTTGAAGCTAAATCTGTGAAAATTGGTATTTCACTTCTCGATTAGATAAAAAAAATATATGTTAGGGGATGAAAGTTTCTATTGAAATGTCACTACGAGAAAGCGAAAAGCATGATTAACAAAAACCTTGGACTCCACCTACCAGAATCGCTTTCTCGTCAGAAGTACATTCGGACAGTACAATGATAGTTGCTAGATAGGTTTGGATAAAAACTGGACTGAGTAAAAACTGGGACTTTGTAAGGGCGCTGATGACCGCGCAGTTGAGCGCCCCACAAACCAAACATCATCATCCGACATTACAATGCTTCTCTGGCCATAATTAGCCAGAAAAGTTTGGAAGGTGATGCAATTTGTGAACAACATAAGGCTGGCCGGTGTGGCCGAGCGGTTCTAGGCGCTTGAGTCTGGAACCGCGCGACCGCTACAGTCGCAGGTTCGAATGCTGCCTCGGGCACAGATGTGTGTGATGTCCTTAGGTTAGTTAGGTTGAAGTAGTTATAAGTTCTAGGGGACTGGTGACCTCAGATGTTAAGTCCTATAGTGCTCAGAGCCATTTGAACAACATAAAAATTCGATCAAAGAAAAATGAATAAAATCAGTGCAGACCGTACTCGTATAGTCTTCGCAAGCGAAGCAGCGGGCGCTAAGCTAGTCATTTACTTATTCAGTCATGTAGTATACACCATGTCAGTTTTACGTTTGCCGCATGCCTTCTTTACGGTGTTGCAAAGTTAGTGATGAGCTGTGTATAACACAAGAGAATGCTGAAAATAAGAAGACAGGGAGCTCCGCGACAGAGAGTATTCCTGGAGCGCGTGTGTCCTGTGTGGATGACGCCTACGCGGGGGGCGCTATTTGAGGGCTGGCACTTGCTCATCACGTGAGGGGGCGGCGGCGCCTGTGAGGCGGGCGTGGCCCTTGTGGCGGTCAGTCGCCGGCCGCCCTCAGCGACGGCAATCGAGTTATCGCGGCCCAACTTCCTGGCCACACGGCTGCTCTTTGTGCAGCGCCGCCGCGCCGCGTCCTCTGCCGCCGCGCCTACTCTCCCCCCTAGTCCTGCCATTTCGCACCGGCGCATTTCGAATCTCACACCACATACTTCTCTCTACTTTTTTGCGCAGTTGTGCTGATTTACCAATCCTACAGGCTGTTTCCATGATGATAATACATGGTGTCATAAATTACCTGTACAACTCTACACTTAAACGACATTAAAACAGTAATAGTTTTTAAATATATTCCAAAATATGATACGATAATGGATAAACTAACGCGAATTCTTTACAGACGAATGGAAAAACTGGTAGAAGCTGACCTCGGGAAAGATCAGTTTGGATTCCACAGAAATAATGGAACACTTGAGGCAATACTGACCGTACGACTTATCTTAGAAGCTAGATTAAGAAAAGGCAAACCTACGTTTCTAGCATTTGTAGACCTAGAGAAAGATTTTGACAATGTTGACTGGAATACTCTCTTTCAAATTCTGAAGGTGGCAGGGGTAAAATGCAGGGAGCGAAGGGCTATTTACAATTTGTACACAAACCACATGGCAGTTATAAGAGTCGAGGGACATGAAAGGGAAGCAGTGGTTCGGAAGGGAGTGAGACAGGGTTGTAGCCTCTCCCCGATGCTATTCAATCTGTATATTTAGCAAGCAGTAAAGGAAACAAAAGAAAAATTCGGAGTAGGTATTAAAATCCATGGAGAAGAAATACAAACTTTAAGATTCGCCGATGACATTGTAATTCTGTCACAGACAGCAAAGGACATGGAAGAGCAGTTGAACGCAGTGGACAGTGTCTTGAAAGGAGGATATAATATGAACATCAACAACACCAAAACGAGGATAATGGAATGTAGTCGAATTAAATGTGGTGATGCTGAGGGAATTAGATTAGGAATTGAGACACTTAAAGTAGTAAAGGAGTTTTGCTGTTTGGGGAGCAAAATGACTGATGATGGTCGAAGTAGAGAGGATATAAAATGTAGACTGGCAATGGCAAGGAAAGCGTTTCTGAAGAAGAGAAATTTGTTAACATCGAGTATAGATTTAAGTGTCAGGAAGTCGTTTCTGAAAGTATTTGTATGGAGTGTAGCCATGTATGGAAGTGAAACGTGGACGATAAATAGTTTGGACAAGAAGAGAATAGAAGCTTTCGAAATGTGGTGCTACAGAAGAATGCTGAAGATTAGATGGGTAGATCACATAACTAATGAGGAGGTATTGAATAGAATTGAGGAGAAGAGGAGTTTGTGCCACAACTTGACTAGAAGAAGGGATCGGTTGGTAGTACATGTTCTGAGGCATGAAGGGATCACCAATTTAGTATTGGAGGGCAGCGTGGAGGGTGAAAATCGTAGAGGGAGACCAAGAGATGAATACACTAAGCAGATTCAGAAGGATATAGGTTCCAGTAAGTACTGGGGGATGAAGAAGGACAGAGTAGCATGGAGAGCTGCATCAAACCAGTCTCAGGACTGAAGACCACAACAACAACAATGGATAAAGCTTTGTTTCCTCATTAATATACCTCAATGCTTTCACCACTGGCGACATTGACAACGCCCAATCATTACTCAGTTTACTCCATTAAATCTCATACCTGCAGCCTCATAAATTCCACTTCTACTGATATTTCGACTGTCTATCATTCCTCCATCTTCAGAGTGAGTCGAATGCGTAGACCATAGATAATAGAGAATGCGTATGACGTCATTTTACTGAAACCAACATCTAAGCCACGTGACTCGGGGCAAGTAACCGAGAATGTCATCACGCATTTATAGTACACGATTTATGACATCTTTGTTACAGATTAAATGTTGTGCTTTTTACTAGAAGTGGAAGTTTTGACCTTCACATATGCTCAGATAAGTCTTGTTTTGTATCCTGCATATTACGTAAACACGAAAATCTCAGTTCCGAAAGTGAACTACTTTAAATTACTTGCAGAGATTACCTTGAGTTGAAAGTTAGAATGTGTGCAGATCCTCAGATATACAACCCGATGAAAGACTAACGTTTTAAAATGACAGAACGTTAATACACTACTGGCAATTAAATTGGCTACACGAAGAAGAAATGCACATAATAAACGGGTATTCATTGAACAAATATATTATACTAGAACTGACATGTGATTACATTTTCACGCAATTTGGGTGCATAGATCCTGAGAAATCAGTACCCAGAACAACCACCTCTGGCCGTGATAACGACCTTGATACGCCAGGGCATTGAATCAAAGAGAGCTTGGATGGCGTGTACAAGTACAGCTGCCTATGCAGCTTCAACACGATACCACAGTTCATCACGAGTAGTGACTGGCGTATTGTGACGAGCCAGCTGCTCGCCCACCATTGACCAACGTTTTCAATTGGTGAGAGGTCTGGAGAATGTGCTGGCCAGAGCAGCAGTCGAACATTTTCTGTAACCAGAAAGGCTCGTACAGGACCTGCAACATGCGGTCGTGCATTATCCTGCTGAAATGTAGGGTTTCGCTGGGATCGAATGAATGAAGGATAGAGCCACGGGTCGTAACACATCTGAAATGTAGCGTCCACTGTTCAAAGTTCCGTCAATGCGAACAAGAGGTGACCGAGACGTGTAACCAATGGCACCCCATACGATCATGCCGGGTGATACACCAGTATGGCGATGACGAATACACGCTTCCAATGTGCGTTAACCGCGATGTCGCCAAACACGGATGCGACCATCATGATGCTGTAAACAGAACCTGGATTCATCCGAAAAAATTACAAAATGACGTTTTGCCATTCGTGCACCCAGGTTCGTCGTTGAGTACACCATCACAGGCGCTCCTGTCTGTGATGCAGCGTCAAGGGTAACCGCAGCCATGGTCTCCGAGCTGATAGTCCATGCTGCTGCAAACATAGTCGAACTGTTCGTGCAGATGGTTGTTGTCTTGCAAACATCCCCATCTGTTGACTCTGGGATCGAGACGTGGCTGCACGATCCGTTACAGCCATGCGGATAAGATGCCTGTCATCTCGACTGCTAGTGATACGAGGCCGTTGGGATCCAGCACGGCGTTCCGTATTACCCTCCTGAACCCACCGATTCCATATTCTGTTAACAGTCATTGGATCTCGACCAACGCGAGCAGCAATGTCGCGATACGATAAACCGCAATCGCGATAGGCTACAATCCGACCTTAATCCAAGTCGGAACCGTGATGGTATGCATTCCTCATCCTTACACGAGGCATCACAACAACGTTTCACCAGGCAACGCCGGTCAACTCCTGTTACACGAGGAATCGGTTGGAAACTTTCCTGATGTCAGCACGCTGTAGGTGTCACCACCGGCGCCAACCTTGTGTGAATGCTCTGAAAAGCTAATCATTTGCATATCACAGCATCTTCTTCCTTTCGGTTAAATTTCGCGTCTGTAGCCCATCAACTTCGTGGTAGCAATTTTAATGGCGATTAAGTGTATGTAACTCACTACAGGAATTCTCTAAAATATTTTCTAACGCAGTATGTCCATTGTTTTGGTGTCTGTACTGGATTTAGCAGAAGTCATAAAATATAAACGATTATTATGGGAGAAACGGACATAATGGATTTAAACGAATTTCATTTCTTACAAAAGCGCAGGAAATATTTCATACATGTGGCTGAGGAATCGTCCGAAAACTAATGCTGCCTGCCACACCGATAGTTCGTCTTCTGCTTCTATGGATGCGATGAATTACGACTGACAGTGCAACAAAAGCATGCATTCACCAAATAACTGTAATCCTGTCGTTTGTGAAAAGAATTGTCAATACATTTCAAATGGCGACATCGCAGTATTATTGTGTATTTCGGAAAAATTAGGTTAAGTGTACCAGCAAATGACGTATAATAACAATACAAGTCATTTTATTGTCATAATATATGCTTCATTTCAGGTACAAATGAGAAATACTGTCAGCTTCGCATAGCTCGTAATGACAGAGATTCGGGTTGCTGCAACGAGTTTAGCTTGCTGCCCCCAATCACGTGACTTATCTGTTGGTTTCGAACATCAGTACGGCAGAGATGGTGCGTGCGCGATCTAGGCCTATGTTATTTATGCTCTATGGCCAAATGACTGACGCTCCCAGTACTCGCGCGTCAGCACCACTGCGCATGCGGCCACAGATACACAAGGCGCCAGATTCGTTGATCGGCGGCAAAGAGGTACAACACATGCTGTGGCTCCGCCGTCTGTACACGCTGGGATATCGATGTATCACTGCGAGTAGTACTGTGACGACGGCATTGTAGGTTTATTACAGAAAGTGTCGGATTCCATGATTTATCCAAGCTGAAGCAGCTATCTCTATTAATTAAATTCGTCGCCTACCGAATTTCAATTACTTCTTTCACTACTGAGTCCCATAAATTCGAAATCCAGGTTAAAATTTCGACGTTTTCGTAGAGCATAGAGTGCCTAGTGTCAGTACAGTGCTCTGCCACAGCCGATTTATTAGGTTGTTAGAGCCGGCTGTAGCAGCGGTGTTCTGCGAATCTCTCATGGGCTATAGGTGTCGTCTGTTCGACGTGTAAAAAGCCACACTCACTGTGAATCTTGTAAACCGTAGGTTTCCGAAGCTCGAAATCACATTTAGTGGACTCCCGTCATTACGATGCAAAATCATGAAGATGGTATTCAATTTTTCTCCGTACACGCTCCAGGAATTCAAAGGTGACATGCTCGAATGCAATGCGAATGCCTTCCTGACTTCAAGTCCTTTGGGTCTGTAACGCTTTTTAGGAACATCTACTCCTTTTTTTGTTTAAATTAAGATGTAGCAACAGGTCTAGTGGTTTTAAACCAGGTGATTGTCGCACCCACTGGATTGGACCGTCTCGTTCAACCCACCTCTCCGGAAACCTTTAATCCAGACTTTGAGGGACATTTAGTGACCACTGAGGCGATGTCCTATACTACTAGAATATGACGTCAGCTGCAGGAGTTCCATTTGTGCTACAGGAAACTCTTATAACTTTTCCAGGTAAACATCGCTGTTGAGATGAGATTCGCTGAAAGAGAATGGACCAATGATGCAATTGCGCGTAAAACCACACCACAGATTGACCTCGTTAGTGTCTGAATGCTGCGAAAAATGGCAATTGTTTCTCAATATGGAAAAGTGTGAGTTCGTTCACATGAGTACAAAAAGAAATCCGTTAAATTTTCACATGATAAATCACACAAATTTAAAAGCTGTCAATTCGACTGAATACCTAGAAACTACAATTACAGACAAATTAAGCTGGAAGGATCACATAGATAATGTTGTGGGTAACACAAACCAAAGACTGCGTTTTACTGGCAGAACACTAAGAAGGTGCAAGAAGTCTTCTAAAGAGACTGCCCGCAGTACGCTTCTTCGTCCTCTGAAGGGTTTCTGTCGTGCTGTACGGGGTCTTTATCAGATTGGAGGATTGATGGAGGACATCGAAAAAGTTCAAAGAACGGCAATTCGTTTTGTATTATCGCGAAACATCGGAGAGAGAGCCACGGGCATGATAAGCGAGTTGGGATGACAATCACAAAAAATGTGTATTTTGATGCGGCGAAACCTTTTCACGAAAGTTCAGTCACCAGCTTTCTCCTCAGAATATGAAAATGTTTTAGTATCATCAACCTACATAGGGAGAAATGATCACCATAATAAAATAAGAAGAATCAAAGCTCGTACAGAAAGATTTAAAATATTCATTTTTCCCATGCGCTGTTAGAGTGTAGAGCGATAAATAAATAGTTTGGAGGTGGTTCGAAGAACCTTCTGCCCGGCGCTTCAGTGTGTACTGCAGAGTATTCTTGTAGATATATATTAGGTGTATCTCTTTCTGCTTCATTTGTAACTAGAGGACACTCTGAGCCCCATATACGAACGATATGACGGTTCTATTTGCCGGGTGCATGAAAAGTTGATTCATTGGAGCAATAAATATTTTCCAAAATTTATTTGTCAAGTTTAGTGCCAGACGGAGCTGTACCTTGCACGCATAAAGACGTAACCTCTTATGTGGGACTTCGTGACATTTCAAACTCTGCCCGTCATACGCATTAATTTTGCCAAACTTCTTCCAAACACCTGTCATACTGTGACCACTTTGGTCTCTGAAACAGACGGCTGAACCGCGCCGCGGCATGTTGAAAGAGAACACTACTTTTTTCTATAAATGAGGTGCACAAACACCGAGCAGCCTTCCGGTACGTTTGTTTTCTTACATACTCTATTCGAAAGTTTCGTTGGCTTTCGATATCGGTCTTCGTCTCTGTTAACCAAGCTACACACTAAATTTTCTCGTGTGATTCCCACATTTCATGTAAAAACTGTGACCCTTGGAAGATAAGACAGCTTTATGAGATAGCCTGTCACGTGCTGAAAAATCATCTAGCATAGTCTAGCACACTTTAAAAATTTAATGAAAAAATTTTCCGTTACGAATGTGGAACACCGTGAATAAAGTATTCCAGAAATAACTGCAATTAATCGCCTTTTCTGATGCTTCAATTTTTATTTACAATATGCTGAACCCGCCGTGACATCCTATGCCATGCGGCGTCATGCAAATGCAGTGTGGAGGGGCATGAGTTCAGCGCACCACTCTCCTGGTCGTTGTTGACATCCAGACCTTGGGGCCACTATTACTCGGTCAAGTAGCTCCAAAATGGTTCAAATGGCTCTGAGCACTATGGGACTTAACATCTGAGGTCATCAGTCCCCTAGAGCTTAGAACTACTTAAACCCAACTAACCTAAGGACATCACACACATCCATGCCCGAGGCAGGATACGAACCTGCGCCTAGAACCGCTCGGCCACTCCGGCTGGCTGAAGTAGCTCCTTAATTAGCATCACGTGGCTGAATGGATACCTTTCTAGATCTGCTAGCAAAGAAAAAATCCCTGACAATACAGGGAATTGAATGAGGGTCCTCCACATAGGAGACAAAGGCGCTGAACTTATTTTTTTTGGTCGTAGCGTACGTGTCACATAACATCCGTCGAAGTTCGTTGTTGATCCCTTCACTCAGTTTTTTTTTATTACAGAGACCGGCCAGCTCTCTGACCGAACACGCTGAGCTACCGTGCCGGTTTTAAAAGTTTTGGTTAGTAATTAAAAACACTATCCTTTTTTTAATCTCATTTTGTTCGATATTAATCGTTGGATTTGTTCAGTGCGGACGTCCCATGGCACCCGTCCGAGTTCATCGATGATTCATTCACTCAGTTTTTTTTCCTTTTTATTACAGAAAGTAGCTATCCCTCTGACCGAACACGCTGAGCTACCATGCTGGCACCATTCGGCTACAGAAGCGGACTAGTTACATCAGGGGCGATCAAAACTTTCCGTTTGAGGGCGTTCTGCAGCGTATATGTAATGTAGCGTGACTCCGATGCGGATAAAAATGGCTCTAAGCACTGAGGTCATCAGTCCCCTAGACTTAGAATTACGTAAACCTAACTTAACCTAAGGACATCACACACATCCATGCCTGAGGCAGGATTCGAACCTACGACCGTAGTAGCAGCATCACGGTTCCGGACTGAAGCGCCTAGAACCAAAACGGCCGGCCGATGCGGATATATAAACACAAACATGCAGGCAAGGTATTATTGTGGCATTTATATCTTTCCGAGTTCCGCGCGATAAATGCGGAAAAAAGAACTATGGCGTCGTTGTTACCAAATTCGACCAAACGGGGCCAGCGTGATGTCATCCTTTCCTTGGCTGCCGAGGGAAGACTCGTGTAGACACCTATCGGAGAATGAAGAATGTATATGGCTGTCAAAAAACAACATTGTGGAATGGTACGTCAAGTTCCGAGCTGATCGCAATTCGACACAAGATGCCGGTCCATCTGGGAGGCCAGCCTTATCGATTACGCCAACTCTAGTGGAAGACACTCGAGCAGCCGCCCTTAATCCTGATATCTCGCCTCGCGATTATCATACCTTCTGTCCTTTAAAAAAGGCCTTGAATGATCGACGATTCGTATCGGACGAGAATGTGCAGCAGGCAGTTACGGACTTCTTCACACAGTAGGACACCGTGTTTTACCAAACTGGTTTCTTCAACCTGGTGCGTCAGTAGGATAATTTCCTCAATGCTCACGGCGATTTTGCGTGACTGGCATAACGATTCTGGAATGTACGACCTCCGAACGGAAACTTTTTGATTGCCACTTATAAAATGATGGTAAATGAAACGCGTTGGGAAGTTAGCAGGATCCTTTTGTTGCCAGACGGGGCACTTTCGTACACGTCTTAAGCTGTGGTGACCGAACTGAAGCTCCAGATGTCCCAGTTGATCGACCATCCTCCCTATTCACTTGAAAAGCCCGCTTCAAAACACTATCTGTATCCTTACTTGTAAAACGCCTGAAGGGCAGGGAGAGCGATGTGTCCGCTCGGCGTCTGAACCAGTCTACGTCGGAGACATTCAGAACGGACATGACCTTCCTGGCCACGACCTGGACAAGTGCGCAGCCGTCCATCGTACATGACGACAGCTCTGCAGCCGGCAGTTCAAAAGTAGGAAGGCACGTGCTTCGACAGTTCAATTTTTATCTGCCAGACATAACTGAGAACATGGTATGTATCGAATGTCTTCCACGTTTCAGCAACCTGACTGGCGACGTTGCCGTAAGGTTTAAAAGAGGCCAAGACAACCCGCAACTTTCGGAGGCCGAAACCAGCGTGATCAAATTCGACAGCTCCGTCAGAGCATCGGAACTTGAGATTGTTAGTAGCGTGGCGCCGCAAAAGTTGGCGCACAGCTCTTCAGTCGCCAGATTTATGTACACAATAGTATTACGAATCGAACAATGAATTCCAAGATCTTTCGGCGGGAGACGCAATTCTTCTGGTGTAAACCGCTCAACTTCATGCGCTTTGAGTCGTTCATGATTCAAAGTAAATTTTAATTTAGTCGTGGCTTGGCGATAGGAAAATGCCATGATCGTCGGTCAATTCGGATTCAAAGATAAGCCGCTAACCGGAACTAAAGAAACACTCGCTCGCAAGCAGTTCGACAGGCAAGGCGCAAACAAGGCGTGCTCCCTCGCCATTGCTGAAAACATACTACCCCCAGATAACCGGTGCAGTCGGCGGCCAAATACTAGAGATGAAAATTTCTTTCACCACCGGTATTCGAATCGGCCACCTGAGTCGAAAATCGCTGCAAAAATGTGCATTAGCGACGTCAACAACAGGTGCTGGTTTTGGAGTGGGTCAGGGGCTAATTGAATAAATGTAAACTGCAGAAGTCTGACTCTATTCGTTGTGTGCCAAACCAGCAACTTTTCTAATCCTCTCTTGTAAATTGTACCTGTCCACTATTCACCATTTACGTCCTTCGATTCCAAAGAGGAAACAGACAGGTTGTTGCTCCCGAGGGAGCCCTCTTCTAGACTGAAGAGCCAAAGAAACTGGTACATCTGCCTAATATCTTATAGGGCCCCCGCGAGCACGCAGATGTGCCACAACAAGACTAATGTCTGAAGCCGGGCTGGAGGAAATTGACACCGTGAATCGTGTACGGCTGTCTATAAATCCGTAAGAGTACGAGGGGATGGAGATCTCTTCTGAACTGCAAGGCAACCCACATATGCTCAATAATGTTCATGTCTGGGGAATTTGGTGGCCAGGGGAAGTGTTTAAACTCAGAAGAGTGTTCCTGGAGCCACTCTGTAGCAATTCTGGACGTGTGGGGTATCGCATTATCCTGCTGGAATTGCCCAATTTCGTCGGATTGCATAATGGCCATGAATGTAAGCAGATGATCAGACAGGAGGCTTACGTAATACGTGTCAGAGTCGTATTGAAACATATGAGGGGTCCCATATCACTCCAAATGCACTCGCCCCACACTACTGCAGAGCTTCCCCCAGCTTGAACAGTCCCCTACTGATTTGCAGGGTCCATGGATACATGATCTTGTCTCCATACCCTATACGTCCATCCGCTCGATATAATTTGAAACGAGACTCGTCCGACCAGGCAACAGGTTTCCAGTCATCAACAGTCGAATGTCGGTGTTGACGGTCCCAGGCGAGGCGTAAAGCTTTGTCTCGCGCAGTCATGAAGGGTACACGAGTGGTCTTTCGGCTACGAAAGCCAATATCGAAGAGGTTCCGTTGAATGGTTTGCACGCTGACGCCCAGCATTGAAATCTGCAGCAATTTGCAGAAGATTGCGTTCTGTCACGTTGAACGACTCTCTTCAGTCGTCGTTGGTCCCGTTCTTGCAGGATCTTTTACCGGCAGCAGCGATGTCGGAGATTTGATGTTTTACCGCATTCCTGATATTCACGGTACACTCTTGAAATAGTCGTACGGGAAAATACAACACTTATGACTGCCTCGGGGACGCTGTGTCTGATCTCTCGCGCGCCGACTATAACAGCACGTCCAATTGCACTAAAATCTCGATAACCTGCCATTGTAGCAGCAGTAACGGATCCACCAAATGCGGTAGACAATTTTTGTCTTATACATGGTGGTCCATTGAACGTGACCGGGCCAAATATCTCACGAAATAAGCATCAAACGAAAAAACTACAAAGAACGAAACTCGTCTAGCTTGAAGAGGGAAACCAGATGGCGCTATGATTGACCCGCTAGATGGTGCTGCCCTAGGTCAAACGGATATCAAGTGCGTTTTTTTAAATAGGAACCCACATTTTTATTACATATTCGTTTGTACGTAAAGAAATATGAATGTTTTAGTTGGAGCACTTTTTTCGCTTTGTGATAGATGGCGCTGTAATAATCACAGACATATGGCTCACAATTTTAGACGAACAGTTAGTAACAGGTACGATTTTTAAATTAAAATACAGAACGTAGGTACGTTTGAACATTTATTTCGGTTGTTTCAATGTGATACATGTACCTTTGTGAACTTATCATTTCTGAGAACGCATGCTGTTACAGCGTGATTACCTGTAAATACCACATTAATGCAATAAATGCTCAAAACGATGTCCGTCAACCTCAATGCATTTGGCAATACGTGTAACGACATTCCTCTCAACAGCGAGTAGTTCGCCTTCCGTAATGTTCGCACATGCATTGACAATGCGCTGACGCATGTTGTCAGGCGTTGTCGGTGGATCACGATAGCAAATATCCTTCAACTTTCCCTACAGAAAGAAATCCAGGGACGTCAGATCCGGTGAACGTGCGGGCCATGGTATGGTGCTTCGACGACCAATCCACCTGTCATGAAATATGCTATTCAATACCGCATCAATCGCACGCGAGCTATGTGCCGGACTCCATCATGTTGGAAGTACATTTTCCATTCTGTCATGCAGTGAAACATCTTGTAGTAACATCGGTAGAACGTTACGTAGGAAATCAGCATACATTGCACCATTTAGATTGCCATCGATAAAAAAGGGGGCCGGCCGCGGTGGTCTAGCGGTTCTAGGCGCGCAGTCTGGAACCGCGCGACCGCAACGGTCGCAGGTTCGAATCCTGCCTCGGGCATGGATGTGTGTGATGTCCTTAGGTTAGTTAGGTTTAAGTAGTTCTAAGTTCTAGGGGACTGATGACCACAGATGTTAAGTCCCGTGGTGCTCAGAACCATTTGAACCATTTGATAAAATGGGGGCCCATTATCCTTCCTCCCATAATGCAGCACCATACATTAACTCGCCAAGGTCGCTGATGTTCCACTTGTCGCAGCCATCGTGGATTTTCCGTTGCCCAATAGTGAATATTATGCCAGTTTACTTTACCATTGTTGGTGAATGGCGCTTCGTCGCTAAATAGAAAGCGTGAAAAAAATCTGTCATCGTCCCGTTATTTCTCTTGTGCCCAGTGGCAGAACTGTACACGACGTTCAATGTCGTCGCCCTGCAATTCCTGGTGCATAGAAATATGGTACGGATGCAATCGATGTTGATGTAGCATTCTCAACACCGACGTTTTTGAGATTCCCGTTTCTCGCGCAATTTGTCTGCTACTGATGTGCGGATTAGCCGCGACAGCAGCTAAAACACCTACTTGGGCATCATCATTTGTTGCAGGTCGTGGTTGACGATTCACATGCGGCTGAACACTTCCTGTTTCCTTAAATAACGTAACTATCCGGCGAACGGTCCGGACACTTGGATGATGTCGTCCAGGATACCGAGCAGCGTACATAGCACACGCCCGTTGGGCGTTTTTATCACAATAGCCATACATCAACACGATATCGACCTTTTCCGTAATTGGTAAACGGTCCATTTTAACACGGGTAATGTATCACGAAGCAAATAGCGTCCGCCCTGGCGGAATGTTACGTGATACCACGTACTTATACGTTTGTGACTATTACAGCGCCATCTACCACAAAAGCGTAAAAGTGGCCCAACTAAAACATTCATATTTCTTTATGAACTACACGAATATGTAATAAAAAATGGGGTTTCCTATTTAAAAAACTGCAGCTGATATCTGTTTGACCTATGGCAGCGCCATGTAGCGGGCCAACCATAGCGCCGTCTGATTTCCCCCTTTAAGCTAGACGAGTTTCGTTCTTTGTAGTTTTTTCGTTTGATGCTTATTTCGTGAGATATTTGGCCCGGTCACTATCAATGGTCCACCCTGTGTAAGCGTTGCCGATCGCAGCAACGTCTTCTGCCTGTTTACGTATCTCTGTATTTGAACGCGCATGCCTATACCTGTTTCTTTGGCGCTTCAGTGCATATTGCGTGGGCGTTACTTGTCCAACGTCTGCAGTAGTCTCTCAAGGTGCAGCGCGAAATGTGGGACAGCCAGTAAATCACTTTCTTCGGCGAGCAGCCGGGAAGCGAGATGGCGCCCGTGTCGCGCTCCTTGGCGTCGTGATCGCAGAGAACGGCGCCAAAAATAGCTCGTTCGGCGAGTGCGGCAGGGTGTGACGGCACGGCCGGGCGTAATTGTGCGCGCTAACAGCGTTACGCCGCCTGATTGCCACACTGATAGCTCATTGAAACTTGCCGCCCCGCCCCCTACCGGCGCCGCTACCGCCCCCACGCACCGCCCCCACTGTGCCGCCGACACCTCGCCGCATCGGAAGATTAGCGGTGCCTGAAGACCTGGTGGTACAGAGTGCCGCCACAGTATCCTACATGTTCGCGATGTTCCGTCTCACTGCCAACAGCCAAACGTAGAAGTGTTACGTTCCCACTTCTTTTTCGCGCTCGAGACAAGCGCACGGCACAAAGTATTGCTTAGTCCAGGGGCGAGCAGGAATCCTGCACGTGTGCGGTGCACTTGCACGCGTGCAGTTAACAGGTGTACTGCGTGCACATAGGGGCAAGCTGGCCACCCGCTTATCTCCCCTCCCCACCACACCTTCTGTCCACTCCTTCCTCTGTAATGCGTTTTGTTTCCTAGTTTGCTTTATTGAATGAAGGAATAAGGTTAGTAGGAGTGCTTGAAAGAAATCATGGTTTGAAAGAGTACCTATTAACTACGTTACGTTTTATTTAATTATCCCAGGTGGAGTTTACAATACGTTTAATATCTGGAACAAAATTTCTACGTACAGACAAGCGCAAACAGTTACGTAAATTTTCATCACTTATGTTTGCTCTTAACCGAGGCTTATTAATTCAGCAAATGGTTTTCCAGCTCTCGCGATATTAAGCGCAATTTTATAACTTGCACGTACCGCTGGGCTATTATTGTTATCGTCCTGAAAAATTGAAAACAGTGCTCCATAAAATGTTTAGATGAGAGACACGACGAAAGAAAGTCGCAGATCTCTCGTGACAACAGCAACTAGGACAGATTCATCAAATATCGTCAGATCGCTCTTCTTAAGCTCAGTCAATTTCCCCATCCGCTCAGAATCCGACAATAAATTGTACTCGTCCTTGTGAAATTTATTATAATGGCCTTCAATACTAAACTTCCGCTGACCAGCGAGAATACTGCCGCATATTAAACATTTCGAATTTTCACGTTTTTGCACAAAAAAAATTATTCTCCCATTACTTTTTAAAAGATAGCAAATCTCCACTTCTCCGTTTCCTTGTTTCACTCTGCATTTTCCGGTTCTTGAAACACAACTTTCACTACGTAGTGGTCGCTTCGCATCAGCGTCCGCGACTTAGCCTGGCACTACACTGCCGCAACCTGCCGGCTGTCGCCACTGCCCCAGTCGACGATTGCACGCGAGCAGCACACGTGCAGCGCTGTGCGCTCATGAGCCGCGTGCAACGTTTGCCCGCCCCTGGCTTAGCCCCTTAAAAATGCACACTCATCGAATCAGGGCGCTGTAGCGATTCCTGTACGGAGTATAGGGATGGCGGTTACACGGGTTCTTTTCGTCCCAAGTTGAACCTGTTAAAACCGCTCAAAATAACCTATTTGTGAAATAACCGATTTTCGGTTTTTGTCATTACTTCCAGTAAAAAGCATAGACTTGGAACAGAGATTGAAAGAATCTAATGTGAAGTAGTTGGAGATCACGATCGTTATGGGGTTGAGGCTGCTGCAGAAATCGCTCTCACTGTCTCCAGCGAAGACTTCGAAGGTGAAGGCGACGGGCGCGGAGACAGCGAGACCGAAAGGTCACAAGTTGACGACTTCCCTGCATCGTCACTTTTGGCTGGCGTCAATTTCTCATCCAGAAGCAACCACAAAATTCTAGATACATCAGTCAAATTTACCTTCCCTTCCAAGGAATATTCTGGATGTTTTTTCCGCATATGATGTCGTACGGATCAGTATGTCGTCCTGAACGGGGTGACTTCAACAGGAAGAAGCGTAACTTCAGGTGTGCCCCAGGGCAGCGTAATAGGTCGGTTGCTTTTTACGATCTACATAAACGATCTGATTGATGATATTGACAGCGGCATTAGACTGTTTGCCGATGATGCTGTAGCCTACAGGAAAGTAGTATCACACGAAACTTGTGAACAAATCAATGAGGATTTCCAGAAAATAAATGCGTGGTATAATGACTGGCAGTTATCTCTCAATATTAGTAAGTGTAGCCTACTGCATATAACAGGGCGAAATTCTCCATTAATGTACGAGTACAAAAAAAAAAAAAAATGCCCAGTCTTTGGAAGCGGTAACATCCGTCAACTATCTGTTTGTGACTATTCGAAATGACCTCAAATGGAATGACCAGATTACACAAGTAACGGGTATGGCAAACTCTAGATTGCGGGTTATTGGAGGAATCCTGAAGCGATGCAGTCCTTCAACACAGGAAATAGCTTACAATACGTTAGTTCGTCCGGTCTGTACGTTGTTAGTCTGTATCGGACCCTCACCAGTTGGGTCTGATTCACGAGATTGAGAAGATCCAAAGAAGAGCGGCAAGATTCGTGACTGGTACATTTAGCCATCGCGATAGCGTTACAAATCTCATAGAAAGTTTGAAGTGGGACACACTTGCAGATAGGCGGCGCGCTAAACTGAAGGGGCTGCTCGCTAAATTCCGAAATCCGATCTTCAGCGATGATGTAGAGCATGTATTATTACCACCAACTTTCAAATCGCGCAATGATCACCATTCAAAGATAAGGGAAATTATAGCTCATACTGAGGCGTTCAGACAGTCGTTTTTCCCTCGCGCGATCCGCGAGTGGAACAGAGGGAGGGGAAATATGACTTTGGCGCGAATTGTGCCCTCCGCCACAAACTGCCTGGTGGCTAGCGGAGTATGTATTTAGATATGTAGAAGTTTATTACGCCTTCTCTGGTTTTTAATCTCTTAAAGCAATTGAAGCGTTATACTACATTTCTACCGCAGTTTGAAAGTATTTTACAAACTAGGGATGGTACCACTCTGCAATAAAACTGATGCTCGAGGACGACAGCGAAAAACTGCCGTACAGACCAGGAGGGGACAAGTCTTGCACCCTGCCAGCCAGAGACGGCGTCGCCAAACGTGTCCTTCGTTTGGTTTCCTAAAATCGAAAAGGAGAACGATACACAAATTGGACATGGGGCGGTAGTAAGAATCGAACCAGAACCAAAGGATGAGCAATCTCCTGCGCTACCAATTATGCTAAGAGAACAAATGGTACTACTTGTATCTGGTGGATCGCTTGAATTTGTGCGCACAACGTCCATATTGCCTAACTTCATTTCTAATTAACTCGGGAACAGCGCAAAGAGCTAATTTTTTCTTACCTATTATTTCTCAGCACATCCTACCCTGTAACACCCTTACAAGCTTTTCAGACCTTTTCTGACTACCCTCTATATGCCATACATTATCCCTTCCTTCTCATATCACCGTCTTCACTTGTACTTACTTTATTTTCACAGCGACATAATGGGTTTTGTGGGGGATAACTTCCATGAACCAATCCCACGGAGAGTAATGCTCAACTTACTTTTCAAAACTCTTGAGAAAAAGTGTTCTGAAGTAACTGAGCTATCACAGTCGACGTACGACTTCAAAATACCTCTGTACAGGTAACTCGTTTCAACAGAATGACTATGATATAATTAATAGTACTTTATTAAGGAATCGATACAATTTGCATTGTTAAAATCTGAGTCCAGGTGCAATTTTTTCGCATATAAATGAACATGGGAAGTGGAAAACATCCTAAGTGCCATATCCCACATCAGTCACGAGCATCAGAAAACAATGTATCTCTTTTTGTACGTAACTTATTTGTATACAAAAATTGAGAAGATATTTTGATACCACAGAATTATGCTCCACACCTCACCTCTCCAGGAAATAATGAGACAAATCAGAAAATAAATGATTTATTGCGAACGTTGTAAGTGCCGTGCTAGGAAAGGGAAGGACTAGTAGTGGTGCAACGTAGGCATGGTGACTTTCGTAGTGTGTAAGTATATGTAGATGTGGTGAAGTCTCATGTAAGTCGTGTCAGTGAAGGGGGGGGGGGTGGGGGGGGACCAGACGTCTCATAGTCTCCTTGTTAGCCTAGAAGTCCAGTTCTGGGTGACAAAAGCTCTGAAATTTTTGCAAAGTTGCTACGTCTTTACGTTGTTCATACGAGTAATATCGCACAATTTACCGCTTAACAACACACTTATCCATATCGTTAATGGTATATTTCATGTGCCCACCTCGCTTTTTCTTCTTCTTTTGGGTATAACTTATACACTATATGTTCAAAAGTATCCGCATACCAATTAGTGGACATTAATATGGGTGTGTCCAGCGTTCGTCTTTATGACAGCTTAAACTCTGCTGAGGACATTTTCAGTGAGGTGTCTGAACGTGCGTGGAGGAATGGCACCCGATTATTACTCAAAAATCGAAACCAGAGAAGATAATTGATGTCGGATGCTGGGATCTGTAGCGAAGTTGACGTTCTGATACATCCCAAATGGGTTATATTGGGTTTGAGGAGGAGACAACGGACAGGTCAGTCTATTTCAGGAATATTATTGTGCACAAACCATTGCCTCACAGACGCTTCCTTACGACATGTTGCATTATCATGCTGATATGTTGTCTCTGAACCGTTCCGCTACTGTAAACAGTACATAATGCTGTAAACTATGTTCATATCTTTCGGTACTGAGCGTTTTCTTAAGCGCAATAAGGGGACCGCACCCTAACTACGAAAAACTCCCCCAATACTGTAATACCACCTCCTCCGTATTTCACTGTTGGCCCTACATCTGATAGCAGGTAACGTTCTCCAGGAACTCGCCAAACTCACACCCTTCCATCGTATTACCACAGAGTATAGCATGATTCCACATAACCCATTTCATGTCATCCACTGACCAGTCGCTAACCACTGACTAGACAAACAAGTGGCTTATGAGGAACTGTTCCACCAATGTACCCCACTCTTTTCAACTCCCTACGCAGAGTCAGTCTGCTAACTTGACTGCTACGAGCATGTTGGAATTCACGACTGATACCACAGCCCTGCCTGGTCTTGGTTTAGTTGTGGTTGTTCCTTCGTGTTGCTACTTCGCAGTCACATCACCAACAGTCGACCTGGGCGTCTTTAGAAGTGTTGAAATGTGCCTGATGGATTTGTTACCCAGATGGTATCCAATGACTAGTCCACATTTTAAGTTAGTGAGCTCTCCTGAGCAACACATTCTGCTGTTATTGCTTCTCTACTGGCAATGCAGTACTCCCCGCCTCCTTTTATATTGACGGGTCCGCCTCGCAAATCATCTAACGATCAACTCCGCTTCACATAGGAGTATCTGGATACTTTGGTTCAGATAGTTTATTTATATCAAGAAGTAAGCATTGTCTCTGAATTATTGTTAGTTTGTTCATCACATCTGTTGGTGATAATTGGTACTCAACTTACCCCCTTAATCGTGTTAGTGTAGTCTGTGTTGGGCCCTGCTGTCTGATATACACACATCAAAAAAAGTTTTGCATCAGCTCGGTTCCGAGAGTTTCGGAACCTGTACAGAAAATTGGAAGAGAGATCAACATAAACATCATTTCCGCCATTTTTATTGCTCATGAAAACTGCACATTGCATGTTGTACTACCATACAGCGAGACCTTCAGACGCGGTGATCCAGATTACTGTACACACCGGTACCTCTAATACCCAGTAGCAAGTCCTCTTACAATGATGCATGCGTGTATTCGTCATGGCATACTACCGAAAAGTTGCTGGCAGCTGTGGCCCAGCGGTTCTAGGCGCTTCACCCGGAACCGCGCTGCTGCTACGGTCGCAGGTTCGAATCCTGCCTCGGGCATGGATGTGTGTGGTGTCCTTAGGTTAGTTAGGCTTAAGTGGTTCTAAGTCTAGGGGACTGATGACCTCAGATGTTACGTCCCATAGTGCTCAGAGCCATTTGAACCATTTTGAACCCACAAGTTCATCAAGGCACTTTTGATCCAGATTGTCCCACTCCTTAACGGCGATTCGGCGTAGATCCCTCAGAGTTGTTGATGGATCACGTCGTCAATAAAGATCCCTATTCAATCTATCCCAGGCATGATAGGGTTCATATCCGGAGAACATGATGGCCACACTAGTCGGGCGATGTCTTTATCCTGAAGGAAGTCATTCACAAGATGTGAACGAAGGGGTGCGAATTGTCGTCCATGAAGACGAATGACTCGCCTATAAGCTGCTGAGATGGTTGCACTATCGGTTGGACGATGGCATTCACGTATTGTACAACGATTACGGCGCCTTTCATGACCGCCTGCGGCGTACGTCAGCCCCACCTAATGTCACTCCAAAACAGCTGTGAACCTCCACCTTGCTGCACTCGCTGGACAGTGTGCCTCCAAACACGTCTCCGACGATTGTCTGGTTGAGCCGGCCGAAGTGGCCGTGCGGTTAAAGGCGCTGCAGTCTGGAACCGCAAGACCGCTACGGTCGCAGGTTCGAATCCTGCCTCGGGCATGGATGTTTGTGATGTCCTTAGGTTAGTTAGGTTTAACTAGTTCTAAGTTCTAGGGGACTAATGACCTCAGCAGTTGAGTCCCATAGTGCTCAGAGCCATTTGAACCATTTGAACCATTTTTTTGATTGTCTGGTTGAAGTCATATGCGACACTCACCGGTGAAGAGAACGTGATGTCAATCCTGAGCGGCCCATTCGGCATGTTGTTGGGCCCAACTGTACCGTTCTGCATGGTGTCGTGGTTGCAAAGATGGACTTCGCCATGGGCGTCGGGAGTGAAGTTGTGCATCATGCAGCCTATTGCGCACAATTTGAGTCCTAACACGACGTCCTGTGGCTGCACGAAAAGCATTATTCAACATAGTGGCGTTACTGTCAGGGTTCCTCCGAGCCATAGGTAGCGGTCATCCGCTTCAGTAGTAGCCCTTGGGCGGCCTGAGCGAGGCGCGTCATCGACAGTTACTGTCTCTCTGTATCTCCTCCATATCCGAAAAACATCGCTTTGGTTCTCTCCGAGACGCCTGGACACTTCCCTTGTTGAGAGTCCTTCCTGGCACAAAGTAACATTGCGGGCGCTATCGAACCGCGGTATTGACCGTCTAGGCATGGTTGAACTACAGACAACACGAGCCGTGTGCCTTGTTCCTGGTGGAATGACTGAAACTGACCGGCTGTCGGACCCCCTCGTCTAATAGGCGCTGCTCATGCATGGTTGTTTACTTCTTTGGGCGGGTTTAGTGACATCTCTGAACAGTCAAAGGCACTGTGTCTGTGATACAGTATCCACAGTCGACGTCTATCTTCAGGAGTTCTGGGAATCGGGGTGATGTAAAACCTTTTTTTGATATGTATATAATGTTAGTGGATGTTCAGAAGTCCAGTCTAAGTATACTTCTGAGTAGGTGTCGTTCTGGCCTTCCTGGACATTCTTATCTTGTAATTTTTGAGAACATTTCTCGTGGAGAAAGAGTCGTCTGACTAAAAGTACTTTGAAACTGGATTAAAAACACATTTTCGACCGCAATAAAATATTTATTTGCAATGGTTACCGGTTTCAGTCAGAATGTGACCATCTTCAGACCTTTTACAACATGGTGGTAGGGGGTATCAGTGGGTGGAGCGGTTGTTATGACTGCAGTTGACGTTCTTGGAGTTATAACACCTGCTCCGTCGACTGACACCACCTGCCATTATGGTATAAAAGGTCTGAAGATGGTCACGAGCAGTTGACGTTCATGGAATCATGACACTTGTCCGCTCGTCGCCACCGCATGCCGGCATGGTGTGGAAGATCTGAAGATGGTCATAGCAGTTGACGTTCCTGGAGTCAAATATATCTGCTCTGCCCAATGTTACTGCCTACCATCATGGTGCAGAAGGTGTGGAGACGGTCATAGCACCTGCTCCATCACCGTCACCGCCTACCATCTGGGTGTAGAACATATGAACATGGTCACGAGTGGTTGATATCCGGGGAGTCGTAACACATGCTCCGTCCACCATCACTGTTACCATCATGATGTAAAAGGTCTGAAGATAATCATAGCACCTGCTTCTTCCATCGCCACCAGCTACCTTCATGGTGTAGAACGTCTTAAGACAGTAAAATTCTGACCGAAACTGGTAACCAATGTAATGTTTTATTGAAGTCGAGACTGTATTTAATTCATTTTTGAAATTCTTATCTTGACCAGATGGTCCGATTTCGTGGTTCCCCGCCTCCGTCTGCCGACCTCCCGTCACAGAGCATGTAAGGAGGGTAATCTGTCAGGAAGTCTGACATTGTTCCTACTTTGCAAGAAGAAGAGGAGATGAAACCCCACACATGTAGCAGCAATAATTTGATGAATGCAGCTCCTGGGCGCACCTACAAATCGAGCATCAGAGCGACAAACATTGAGCAGCAAAACCCGACGGGTACATTTTTTTCTAATCAGTATGCCTCATAAAACCTGTCCGGACAAGTAGTGGACAATTTATCTAACTGAATTCCCAATTAAAAATCAGCGCTGCGCAAACACGGTTAAAACGAGCGTGGCGGTCACGTAATTATCTTGTGCGTGCGGGAGCGCCTGTCACGTGTGGTGCGGCGCAGCGCGCGCGACGCATAATCACAGGCGTGCAGCCGCCGCGCTGGCGCCAGCCGACGCGACGCTCCAAACGAACGCCGCTAGTCTTCTGCTGAAGCCAACCTGTTAGCGTGTTCTCCCTCTGCCAGCGCCCGCGTGTTGCTGCAGTGGTACAAAAGTCAAACGTTTATGAGACTTAAGTCTACTACAAGAATTTTCGGGAAAGTATCTCGAGAAGTTAAACAGTTCTGATAATTTTACGGTGCAAGCTACGCCAACGACTGGGACTTCTGATGTTTTGTATACGACATAAAACATCGTCATCAATCACGATCGTATCTAGAACAACGGCCAACATGATTAACTTAGAAGTACATATCCTCATTGTTGCGAAGTAGCTTAACAATACTGTTTTCCTAGGATCAGTACGACCCGAAAATAAATTCATTTTTCAGTTACTAATTTAAATGTAATGTCTGGGCCGGCCGCTGTGGCCAAGTGGTTCTAGGCGCTTCAGTCCGGAACTGCCTTGCTGCTACATTCAAATTTGAAGGATTTGAATTTGTAATGTCTGGTGCTTGTAAATTTACTATTTCTTTCTATTCATAATCACTTCCCATAGTTTCTTTTCAACAATAGACACTATGTTGTTGAAAATGTAAACGTTGGAGAGTAAGAAACTGGTTCCGTCCGATCGACTGTTGAAGTAAATAGCGGTTTACTGTTATCATGGCAAAATAATGGAAAACAGAAAATTAATTACAAGTACTAGACAATGCATCTGATATTGGGGAGGATATTTCAGAAGGAGGAAATCATAATAGTGAATACAGCATTCACCCTATGTCAGAATCGGAAGACTGTGCTTCAGATAATGAGGTTAGAGGTGGCACTTTGTAAACTGTAGAAGTAGTTCAACCGAAAGATAAGAACAGATTCCGCAACAACGAGGAGGTTAAAGAATTTGATGGGAATGTGGTTCAAATAACAAGATAAAGGCTCCTTTGCATCAGGTATAAAAAAAAAACTGTTTCATCGTTGGGAAGCCGGCCGGTCTGGCCGAGCGGTTCTAGGCGCTTCAGTCTGGAACCGCACGACAGCTGCGGTCGCAGGTTCGAATCCTGCCTCGGGCATGGATGTGTGTGATGTCCTTAGGTTAGTTAGGTTTAAGTAGTTCTAAGTTTTAGGGGACTGATGACCTCAGATGTTAAGTCCCATAGTGCTCAGAGCCATTTGAACGATCGTTGGACAAGTGTATTAATATTGGGGATTACTTCGCGATGAAGTGAAAGTCTCATTTTGTAAAAATACAGTTTTATTGCGTATGTAACACACCCGGGAGTTACAAATGGGTGGGGTACCTTAAGCTGTTTTCACTTCTGGTTTTCTTGACCGTGCGCCCTGTCCACACCACGTACCTGATAATCGCACGGCGGTCGTACTGTTCTGCTCCACACTGCTGCTGGCTTGCCTGAAATTATCTATCGAAATCCCCAGGCGGGTTTAGGGGAGCCACTCAACGTTAAAACACAACACTGTGCGACGTCTGGTATGAGCAACTATATTCTGAGACGATTAAAGAAAATCGCAGGTTGCACTGTTTACATTCTAATTCATAACTGTTTATCCCAATTAATGGATGATTACCAGTCCACAATATCACTCAGACGAGCGTACGCGTAACCGACCGACGCGGGTGATTGTTGATGATGCGGAAGCCGAATGATCGCACGGAAGTTCTTACGCTCGTCACGCATACACACATTTCTTTTGGTACCAGTCCTCCTTGACACTAGTAATGATATAACACTGATTATAGAGTTAATTATTCAGTTCTCAGTTCTCACTTGTACGAGCGTGCGCGTAACCGTCGCGGCGCGGCTGATTGTTGATAATGCGGAACGCGATTACCGAACGCACGTTCTCAAGCTAGCTACAAGACACTGGCACTTGACTGCACTCTTTTGTGGTAACAAATTTTTTTTTATTACATTAGTTCATTCTGGGAGACCGAACACGGCGCGGATGATTGATACAGTACGGTACGACACGCAACGAGAGGACGCACAAATACGTTATGAGCAGCACTGCACATTTTTAAATTACTTCTTGACGCACTTTCCTCTGAATCATTTCCTTATTTTATCACTTTACTGTAGTAGTACTTGTAGTAACACTTCAATTTTCATACTAACAATGCCTCTCACATGCAGAACCACCCACAACACAACTCGACAGACGCGGCTGCCCGCAAGATTCTCTGCAACCAAGCCAGCGATATGACAGTACCGAGCGAGGTGGCGCAGTGGTTAGACACTGGACTCGCATTCGGGAGGACGACGGTTCAATCCCGCGTCCGGCCATCCTGATTTGGGTTTTCCGTGATTTCCCTACATCGCTCCAGGCAAATGCCGGGATGGTTCCTTTCAAAGGGCACGGCCGACTTCCTTCCCCGTCCTTCCCTAATCCAATGAGGCCGATGACCCCGCTGTCTGGTCTCCTTCCCCGAAACAACCAACCAACCATATGACAGTACGCTTACATGTTTCAGTTTGTCTCTAATTATTGAATGTCTCTCATAGCTGATTGTAATATTCATGAAACGATACCAGCATTTAGACTTACAAATTGTTCTCCAAATAGCACGTTGAGTAATAAACGGATTAAGACAGTAAATGATTTGCTGTTTGTCTTCTAAGCTGAGTGGTGAGCGTGTCTGACTGCCATAGAAGAACCTGTGTTTAATTCCCGGCACTGCCAGCGATTTTTCCTTGGGGGATGGTTCATCTGGGGTGTATTCAGCTTCGTGATGGAAAGTGAGGAATTAAATAAATGATAATTAGTGTTGCGCAGGTCTGGAAAGCTGACAACGGCCAAGAGAGCGGTGTGTTGGCAAAATGTCTCTCGACGCAGCATCTAAATTATGCCATTGACAGAGAACGACACGGCGGCCGGTCGGCTCTTTGTGAACCTTCGGGGCGGAATGTGGAGTATGTAATAAAAAAATATAGAACATTTTACTGAAATCCACTCTGGTTGTTGCTATGTACGCACTCCTCAGGATAAAAAGACTATTAACAAACAATCCGGACCAAACACCCCATTGAAACCAGCATGGATTCCGAAAACAGTAATCATTCGAAATCATCAGATGAAAAAGTCGGGAGAACACAAATGGAACGCTCTAGGGTCGTTATTCACCACGATATATATAAGCAATCTGGAAAATAACGTCGGAAACTGGGAACGTTCAAATGGTTCAAATGGCTCTAAGCACTATGGGACTTAACATCTTAGGTCATCAGTCCCCTAGACTTAGATCTACGTAAACCTAATTAACCTAAGGACACCACACACATCCATGCCCGACGCAGGATTCGAACCTGTGACTATAGCAGCAGCGCGGTTCCGGACTGAAGCGCCTAGAACCGCTCGGCCACAAAGGCCGGCAACTGCTAAGGGTGTTCGCTGATATTACTGTCGCATACAGGAAAGGCGCAACGCCAGAATAGTTTTGCGAACTGCGGGAAGCGTCGGTATCACGAACAAGGACTAACACTTAATTCTCAGTATAAATAAATGTTACGTGCACTGAGGTGACAAAAGTTCTGAGATAGCGGTATGCATCGCCTGGATGAGGTATAAAAGGGAAGAGCATTGGTAGAACTGTCATTTGTACTCAGGTGACTCATGTGAAAAGATTTACGAAGTGATTATGGCCGCTCAGCAGGAATTAACAGACTTTGAATGCGGAGTGGTAGTTGAAACTAGACGCGTGGGACATGGCATTTCGGATATCGTTCGTGAATTCAGTATTCCTAGAACCACAGTGTCAAGAGTATGCCGAGAAGACCAAAATTTCATGCATTACTTCCCACACGAACAGCGCAGTGGCCGACGGAGTTCACTTAACGACCGCGAGCAGCGGCGTTTGTGTAGAGTTGTCTGTGCTAACAGACAAGCAAAGCTGCTCTTCCGGGCTTGCGATCATATCAGCTGTACCTCGATGATTGGAAAACCATGGCCGCGCCAGAAGAGTCCCGATGTCAGTTGGTAACAGCTAATAGAAGGATTCGAGTGTGGCGGAGGCCCCACGAAGCCATGGACCGAAGTTGTCGACAAGGCATTGTGCAAGCTGGTAGTGGATCCACATTGGTGTAGGCTGTGTTATATGGAATGGACTGGGTCCTCTCGTCCAACTAAACCGAAGACTGACTGGAAATAGTTATGTTCGGCTACCTGCAGACCATTTGCAGTCATTCACAGAGATGCTCCCAAACAACTACGTCATGTCGTCGTGCCACATTTGGTCGCAATTGTTTTGAAGAACATTCTGGGCAATTCGAGCGAATGATTTGGCCACCAGACCACCCGGGATGAATCCTACCGACCGTTTATACGACGTAATAGCGATGTCAGTTCCTGTACAACATCCACCACAGGCAACAATTTATGGACGGCTATAGGGACAGCAAGGCTCAATATTCCTTCAGGGGATTTCCAACGACTTGGTGAGTCCATGCCATGTCGAGTTTCGGTACTACGCCGGGCAAAATACGGTCCGACAGGATATCATAAGGTTTCCCATAAGTTTCGTCACCTCATTGTATTTGACTAACAGGCGAAAAGATTCATTATTGTTCTTTTATACTTTGTCGATAAATTAGTGGAAACCGCAACAACCATAAAATATCTATGAACGACCACATAAAAATTAGTTGTAGGAAAAGCAGATGTCCGCTTGTATTTCGTTGGAAGCATCCTAAAAAAATAAAATTCACCTACGAAACAGGTAAGTCACAGAATCCCCGTTTCACAGATTCTGTAGTATTGCTGTTCAGTTTGGGATCCTTCATAGAAGATCCAAAGCAGAGTAGCACGTTACTCCGCGGGTTCGTGTGGCAAGCTCGAGTCACAGGGTACTCATCGAACTCCAATGGCAGACGCTACAAGGGACATGTTATGCAGCAAAAGGAGGTTTCCTGTTAAAATTCCGTGAGTAAGGTTCAGGGCACTATTACTGCCATAGATGATGCAGTTATATATGAAGAATTGCTAGCTGATAACAATAGTCGTAGCATCCAAGTTTGGCAACGTACGTACAGCTTCATGCAGTGACTGGTGACTATCTTTCAAGGACGAGGAATGTAAATTTGTGCAAAACACAAAACAGAGAGATTTATTAATTTTCACTAAATAACCAGGTTTACAAATTATTTTTCATCGCTTTACGTTACTCTAATGTTTTTGATATGCTAAATTTAGAAATGTTAAGGATTTCACTCTATCACGTAAGATTTTTCACAAAGTAACGGTGAAGATCCAGAAAATTTATACAAAACACATACATTCAAAAAACTTTATTAAAAATCATGATAAAATAGCTCACTCCTAATATTATAATGAAGTATTATGTTCTTCAGGGCTAATCCAAAAGCAAAGATTTCAATGTTTCTTCTTCCCCCCCCCTCCCCCCCTCAAATTTCCATTGCGGTTTCTTCTGTGTCCAGAATGAAGCAGTAGGCAGCCAGCATCCTGATACCCCAGTCCATTTGCTGAATGTCTTCATGGAACCTTTCTCCCCGCTCCTCATTCACAGCACCTACATTTTCTAGAAAGTAGCTGACACGGGACTGCAGAAAGTGCAGCTTCAACCTCGCTGAGACATCCAATACTTTGAGGTTATCCTGCAGTCTTCTTATGAATGCCCGTAATCAAGGTCTTTGCAGGTGCCAAGAAACCTGTTGACAACTTGTTAAAACCAAACCTAAGATGATCATTAAATTTATTCATTTTGTCTTCAAATGTTTTGTCTTTCATTAGTTTGCGAACGTCAGGGCAAACGAAAACCCCTTTCTTTCATCTTAGCTAATGTTAGCCACGGTAACTTACTTCCCGCATACATGAATGTGTCATATCTTCTGGTAGCGCTGTAATAAATTGGTTCATAATGCCATGTTTTATGTAAAATAGAGGAAGAAGTTATGTTCTTGTGTCCATCTTTGAACCGAATAGTACGTTTTTCCCTCCAACTTTTGGAATTTTAACAGGCCAGATCTCTTGAGACCAGTGTTTATCTTTTATACGAATGTCCCATTTGCACGGGAACACTCGATGTGGTGCCCATACTTGTTTTGATCTCCAGTCTTCACGCCAAAGTAAGCAAACGGCACTTCTCTGTCAAAGTCTGAGATAGTCAGCTACAGTTTTTTCACTAAATATTTGCCACAGACGTCAGAAGTGGTCGGGAGAATTAATATAACCTCTTGAAGCCACGAAATTCGCAAAAGCAGGCACCAGTCGATTTATACCCGTTGCTGGTTTGTGTGAAAGACGATACGAAAAACAAGATATATACGCTTCTACATTACAATTTCATCGAAATGTATGGGTAGCCGTTTTATTGATTATAAAATTAAACACCTTTTTGTATCAGATTATAGAGCAGACTTTCACAAAGCAATACTGTCCTTATTATAACGATGAAATACATTTTGCATACCTCACAGAAATTCTGAATTTGTGTGACTGAACATTCTAAATACTTTAAGTGAAACCAGTATCCAAAAAATACACCAGAAGAAACCTTTACCTTTAAGAAAAACTTTCATTGTCAGGTGTAATCTACTGCTCACTATTAGTCATAGCTTGTAAACACCTTAGCTGAACAATAGCTAAGTCTCAGTCGTAGATAAGGTAAATGTCAGGATTCATTCATTGATAGCTTTTTGGAAACTCTTTTGCGATTGCTATGAGTGTGATGGTAATGGCGAAATTTTTAAATGTCACGGACTCTTAAGAAAGATGTCAACATTAATACATTTTCCAGTCACCAACGCGCTCCTTAAATCGCACTCAAGCATGCCCACATCCAAATTGCTAATACTGATGCGGCTGGGCAAGCTACATTCCGCCACCCATTCCGCAAATTCATGAGAAGGAGTACTTTTACTGCTATTTTAAGAAAGATGCAACAACCTGCCTGTCAAGGTATGTTGTATTTCTGATTTTTTTTTCTTTTATATTGTACCTGATACTGTATATTACAATTTTTTGTATATGTTCATACTGTATAAATGCTTTCCAGATATGAAGATGGTAACACTTTTTACCGAGACCGGTTATCGTGAATAAAGGTTATTATTAGCGATCTTGGCAGAAGTTTTTCTTCTCTAATGTATTATCACAGATCGCCCCTTGCGGCTCAAAATGAGTTAATTAAAAGATGGTAGCTATGTAGGTTCCATCTGGTACAGCGGTAAGCATTCAGTGCAACACTGCGCTAGACTAAACCGCACAGGACGGGTATCAGGTCGCTAATGAGAGGCCAGGCCGCGCACGGCAGCGGCGGCCTATGTGGCTGCCCCTGGCTCTTATGCCTCCCGCACTGCCTCTTTGCTTCCCCGCCAGCAGCACACGCACGAGCGGTTAGCTGATGACGCCCTATGGAGTGCGCTAATAAGGTACATTCACTTCACGGTATCGATCCCGCGGTCAGAGCTCAGCCGTACAGCCCTGGCAGTAAACTACTAACATTCCTTTTCTTTCTCTTTTACGACAAATCAATTCTGCTTCATTGTTGCGATCGACTTGTCAGAATATATGAGGTACCGACTGCAAACAAGGCTGACGTTGACAGGCGTGAATATCACCTAAACATCGATTTAATATGTCCTGGTTTCAAAATACAGGGTGGTGCACGAAATGTGTTACCAATTGTTTCTTTCACAATTTACGACACACATTAGATATCGCGCTGGGATCTCTACAGCAGTACCAGCAGAGCTTGGAAAAACAAATGAGTTACGAAATGTCGTGTAATTCACGATACTGCCGCTAGGAGACTAGTAAGCAGCAATGGCTGACAATGGAAGACTGACGACACAGCAACGATCGGCAGTTGTGTTACTTTTTCATGAAACGAAAAGCCTTGTTGTGACTCAGAGGCGTTTTCGACAACAGTTTAACACACGATGGGTCCCTTGCAAGAAGACCAGCCACATGTTGTACGATAAATTTGTACAGGAAGGAGCAGTATTGGAAGCGAAGCGACCTCGGCCTAAGCCTGTTTGTTCGCCAGAGAATATTGAAGCGGTACGAGTTGCTGTACAGGGAAGTCCCGGGAAATCGTGTAGGAAGGCAGCAGTGCAACTGGGAATATCCAGACGCTCCGTTCAACGCATTCTTAAAAGTGACCTCCATATGTACCCATACAATTGACCTGTGCACAGAAGCTCACTGAAGAACACAAGCAGCAGAGACTACTGTTTGCTCAGTGGGTGGAGGATAGGGAAGAAACTCTCAACAACGTTTGATTTTCAGACGAGGCGCATTTTCATTTAGACGGTGTGGTTAACAAACAAAATGTACGCTTTTGGGCCACTGAAAACCCACAAGTGCTTCATGAACGACAACATTATGCTCCCAGGATTACAGCGTCGGCAGCAATTTCCAGTCACGGACTTATTGGACCCTTTTTCTTTGAAGAAACTGTGAACAGGGAGCGTTATTTGAGCAAGCTTCGCAACAGCTTCATTCCACAGCTTCTTACCCTTCAACACGCAGTGGTTCATGCAAGATGGAGCAAGGCCACATACTGCAAACACTGTGTTGGAGCTTTTACACGAGCATTTCGACATGCGGATCATTTCACTCAGGTTATTACGTCGCTTCAATGACGGACAAAATTGGCCCCCCAATAGTCCAGACCTCAATCCATGTGACTTTTTTCTTTGGGTGTACCTAAAGAAAAAAAATTTCCCGAAACGTCCACGTGATAAAATGGAGCTCAGAAGACTTATTCTTCAAGCTTGCAGTGAAGTTACGAAAGACAAGTGTCGTAGAGTAATCACTAACTTCAGTGTTCGTTTGAAGAAAGTCAGGAAACGAAATGGTGGACATATTGAGAATGTGCTGAGTTAGAACAAATCTCCATGGACATTGTAGTATATGTTCTTTTCAGATTGTATTGACAATAAAGTTTATATTCAAAAACAAAATGGTAACACATTTCGTGCGCCGCCCTGTACTATCACGAATTATTTACAAAAGAATGGAAAAACCGTTAGAATCCGACGTCGAGAAGGATCAGCTGAAGTTTCGGAGAAAGTTTGGAACACATGAGGTATGCTGACCCCACTATTTCCTTTACAAAACAGGTGAAGAAAGACAAATCTACATTTACGGTATGAATTTTAAAATTTTTCTATTGGTTTCTAAAGAAGAAATGAGAAGAGAAACGTTTCGTGCACTTCTGAAATCTCCTATAGTCAGCAACAGGTTGCACTACGAAATCTTCGACAGGATCCTGATATAGTGGTAATGAAGGCCCACAATGGCAATGGAACAGTACTGGTACCTAGTAGTCTGTATGTGAATAAAACGTATAAACTATTAAGTGATTCTACCTATAGGGTAGTCATCGACCAAAACAGAAGTAATATCTGGGGTTGCCCAAGGATGTGTTACAAGCTCTCTGCTGTTCACCTACATCTACATCTACAAGGATACTCCGCAAATAACATTTAAATGCCTGGCAGTGGGTTCATCGAACCACCTTCACATTTCTGTCTTATTCCAATCTCGTATAGCGCGCGGAAAAACGAACGCCTATATCTTTCCGCGCGAGCTCTGATTTCCATTATTTTATTATGGTGATCGTTTCTCCCTATGTAGGTCAGCGTAAACAAAATATTTTCGCATTCGGAGGAGAAAATTAATGATTGAAATTTAGTGAGTAGATTCCGCCGCAAAGAAAAACGTCTTTGTTTTAATGATGTCCACCCCAAATCCTGTATCATTTCAGAGACATCCTCTCCCCTATTTCGCGATAATACAAAAATCGCGTTCTTCTTTGAACTCTTTCGATGTACTCCGTCAATCATATCTGGTAAGGATCCCACACCGCACAGCAGTATTCTAAAAGAGGACGGATAGGCGTAGTGTAGGCAGTCTCTTTAGTAGATCTGTTACATTATCTTAGTGTTCTGACAATAAAACGCGTTTTTGGTTAGCCTCCCCCACAACATTTTTTATGTGTTCCTTCCAATTTAAGTTGTTCGTATTTGTAATTCCTAGGTATTTAGTTGAATTTACGGCCTTTAGACCTGACTTGCAACCGAAGTTTAACGGATTCCTTTTAGTACTCATGTGGATGACTTCACACTTTTCGTTATTTAGCATAAATTGCCAATTTTCGAACCATACGCATATCTTTTCTAAATCGTTTTGCAATTTATTTTCACCTTCTGATGACTTCACTAGTTGATAAACGACACCGTCATCTGCAAACAACCTAAGACGGCTGCTCAGATTGTCCCCCAAATCGTTTACAGAGATAAGGAACAGCAAAGGGCCTATAACACTAAGTTGGGGAACGCCAGATTTCACTTCTGTTTTACTCGATGACTTCCCGTCAGTTACTACGAATTGTGACATCCCTGACAGGAAATCATGAATCCAATCACATAACTTAGACGATATTCCATAAGCACGCAATTTTACTACAAGTCACTTGTGTGGTAAGCGTCAAAAGCCTTCCGGAAACCCAGAAATACAGAATCAATTTGAAATCCCTTGTCACTAGCACTCAACACTTCGTGCGAGTAAGGAACTAGTTGTTGTAAGTAGGCTGTTTAGGTTTTCTTATTGGTAACGCCACATAGCGCGCTGTATGAAAATCACTGGCTGTGCTGTGTGCAGTCTGTGGCTAGTTTGCATTGTTGTCTGCCATTGTAGCGTTGGGCAGTTGGCTGTTAACAGCGCGTAGCGTTGTGCAGTTGGAGGCGAGCCGCCAGCAGTGGTGGATGTGGGGAAGTGAGATGGCGGATTTTTGAGAATGGATAATCTGGAGGTGTGTCCATCAGAAACAGTACATTTGTACGAATGGATGTCGTGAACTGCTATATATATTATGACTATTAAGGTAAATACATTGTTCTCTATTAAAATCTTTCATTTGCTAACTATGCCTATCAGTAGTTAGTGCCTTTAACGAAGATTTTTGTGAGGTAAGTGATTTGTGAAACGTATAGGTTAATGTTAGTCAGGGCCATTCTTTTGTAGGGATTTTTGAAAGTCAGACTGCGTTGCGCCAAAAAACATTGTGTGTCAGTTTAAGCACAGTCTTGTATAATTTTTCTAAGGGGACGTTTCATTGTATTTCACAAGAACGATGTTTTCTAAATCCGTGTTGATTGTGTGTCAATAGACCGTTTTCTTCGAGGTAATTCATAATGTTCTAACACAATATACGTTTCAAAATCCTGCTGCATATCGACGTTAACGATATGGGCCTGTAATTTAGTGGATTACTCCTACTACTTTTCTTGAATATTGATGTGACCTGTGCAACTTTCTAGTCTTTGGGTACGAATCTTTTGTCGAGCGAACGGTTGTATATGAGTGTTAAGTATCCAGCTATTGTATCAGCATACTCTGAAAGGAACCTAACTGGTATACAAATTGGACCGGAAGACTTGCTTTTGTTAAGTAATATAAGTTTCGTCACTACTCCGAAGATATCTACTTCTACGTTACTCATGTTGGCAGCTGTTCTATATAAAAGATTTAGAAGACAATCTGAGCAGCCCTCTTAGACTGTTTGCAGAAGTCTTGTAAAGTCATCGGATGATCAGCCATTTGCAAAATGATTTAAACAAGACAGTGTCTGGTGTGAAAAGTGCAATTCACTCTAAATAATGAAAAGTGTGAATTTATCCACATGAATAATAAAAGGAGTCCGTTAAATTTCGATTACACGATAAATCACACATATCCGAAGACTGTGAATTCAACTAAACGTTTTGGATTACAATTGCGAATGACTTTAATTGGAACGACCACACGGATGATGTTGTGGGGAGAGCGAACCAAAGACTGCGATTTATTGGCAGAACACTTCGGAACTGCAACAGATCCACTAAAGGTACTGGATACACCATGCTTGTCCACCTTCTCTTGGAGTTTTGCTTCATGTGTCAGATCGAATTGACGGATGACACCGAAAAACTTCAAAGAAGAGCAGTTTATTTTTTAATATCGTGAAATAGGGGAGAGAGTGGCATAGATATGATATGCGAATTGTGGTGACAATCATTAAAACAAAGCTGCTTTTCGTTGTGATAGGATCTCCTCATGAAATTTCAATCACCAAACTTTTTCTCCGAATGCGAAAATATTTTTTTTGACCACCAACATTGGGAGAAATGATCATCATAATAAACTAAGAGAAATAAGAGCTCGCACGGAAAGATTTAAGTGTTCGTGTTTCCCACGCGCTGTTCGAGGGCGGAACGGTAGAGAAATAGTTTGAAGGTAGTTCGATGAACCTTCTGCCAGGCACTTAATTGTGAATCACAGGGAAATAATGTATATTTAAATGTAGATGTAGACAGGATGATTGATTATATCCTTAGAGGACGTGTACGGCGGGGAACTTCAGCACTGTTGAACTCTTGCACGTTATCTCAAGAGACCATCAAGAGATTAAGACCATATAGTTTCATATCACCAAGATTGTACAGCCTTCTAAAATTCATAAAGAGATCTTTAAGGCCGATAGTAACCAACACTGGTGCCCGTACGTATGATTTGGCCAAAAATCTTGCTTCCTTGCTGGGACCATTGGTGGGTAAATGCTCACATCATATACGTTACTCGGCCTATTTTATCAGTAAACTGCAAGCTATTCATCTAAGCAGTTGGAGCTTTTAGGTGGCTTTGACGTAACATCACTTTTTACCAAGATCCCTCTCGTAGATTCTTTGGCATTAACTGATCACGAATTTCAGGTTTTGATCGCTCCTTGCTTCCACAGTCTCTTTCTTAAAAAAATGTTATGTTCCATCGATATTTTTTTTTTTTTTAGAGTAAAGGGATCACCATGAGCAGCCCTCTTTCCTCCCTTGTGGCCCACGTTGGTTGTCTGCCCTTCCTGGATGTTTTGGGCATGCGCAGAAATGATGGCTCTCTGGGGCATTCACTTTAAAGACAGTGTTCAGAGAAAAGGGCTCTTTTAGTCAACAATCTGTTGATGCACCCATGGTCTAGGGCTAGCGTCCTCGGTCCCGGTTTCGAAACCCGCCACTACTTAAATTTTGATTAATAATCAGCATTGGTGGCCGAAGACTTTCCCTCGTTCTACCAACGGCCTTGTGAAAGAGGGCGGAGGAGAGGGCAGAGGTTCAAGGCACTCTCTTGCCTTCGAGTGGGAAACCGCCCCTACAGGCAGAAGAATCAGCAAGGATCAAAGGCAAGAGGATGCAGAAGCCTATGGAAACCACTGCATTACAGACATGTAACGTGTATCCACAGCACATGTAGCCTGTAATTGAAAAAGTTTCAGGATGATCTCTCGACTGGCAAAAGATTCGGAAATAGTCGCCTATTTGGATCTCCGGGAGGGGACTGCCAAAGGGGAGGTGACCATGGGAAAAAGACAGATTAGTCAACGAAAGTCTACGAGTCGGGGTATGGAATGTAAGAAGCTAGAATGTGGTAATGAAGCTAGAAAATCTGGAAAGGGAAATGTAAAGGCTCAATCTAGATATAGTAGGTGCCAGCGAAGTGAAATGGAAAGAAGGTAAGGATTTTTGGTCAGATAAGTATAGGGTGAATCAACAGCAGCAGAATATGGTAAAACGGGAGTAGGATTCGTTATGAATAGAAAGGTAGGGAAAAGAGTGTGTTACAGTAAACAGTTGAGTGATAGGGTTGTTCTTATTAGAACCGACAGAAAACACCGACAACGATAGTTCAGGTATAAGTGCCGATGTAGCTGAAGATGAAGAGCTGGAGGAAGTATATGAAGACATTGAAAGCGTAATACAGTACATAAAGGGAGATAAAAATCTAATAGTCATGGGCGACTGGAATGCAGTTGTAGGGGAAGGAGTAGAAGAAAAGGTTACTGGAGAATATGGGCTTGGGACAAGGAGTGAGAGAGGAAAAAGACTAATTGACTTCCGTAATAAATTTCAGCTAGTAATAGCAAATTCTCTGCTCGAAAATCACAAGAGGAGGAGGTATACTTGGAGAAGGCCGGGTGTTACGGGAAGATTTCATTTACATTACATCATGGTCAGACGTTGCTAAATTAGAGCCGGCTGGGGTGGCCGAGCGGTTCTAGGCGCTACAGTCTGGAACCGCGCGACCGCTACGGTCGCAGGTTCGAATCCTGCCTCGGGCATGGATGTGTGTGATGTCCTTAGGTTAGTTAGGTTTAAGTAGTTCTAAGTTCTAGGGGACTGATGACCTTAGAAGTTAAGTCCCATAGTGCTCAGAGCCATTTGAACCATTTTTTTTGCTAAATTAGATACTGGATTGTAAGGCGTACCCAGGAGCAGATGTAGACTCAGATCAAAATGTAGTGGTGATGAAGAGTAGGCTGAAGTTCAAGAGATTAGTCAGGAAGAATCAGTATGCAAAGACGTGGGATACAGAAGTACTGAGGGATGACGAGACACTGGAAGTTCTCTATAGATACAGCAATAAGGAGTAGCTCAGTAGGCAGAACAGTTGAAGAGGACTAGACGTCTCTAAAAAGGGCAGTCACAGAAGTTGGTAAGAAAAATGTTGGTACAAAGAAGGTAACTGCAAAGAAACCATGGGTAACAGAGGAAGTACTTTAGTTAATAGATGACGGAAGGAAGCAAAAAAATGTTCAGGGAAATTCAGGAATACAGAAATACAAATCGCTGAGGATTGAAATAAATTCCTATTTATTCCTAAGCTAAGACGAGAAGGCTGCATGAGAAATATGAAGAAATCGAAAAAGAAATGATTGTGGGACGGACTGATTCAGCACACAGGAAAGTCAAAAGAACCTACGGCGACATAAAAAGCAAGGATGGCAACATTAAGAGTGCAACGGGAATTTCCCTGTTCAATGCAGAGGAGAGAGCGGATAGGTGGAAAGAGTGTATTGAAGGCCTCTATGAGCGGGAAGATGTCTTATGTGATAGAAGAAACAGGAGTCGATTTAGAAGATATAGGGGATCAAGTATTAGAATCAGAATTTAAAAGAGCTTTGGAGGACCTAAAATCAAATGAGACAGAAGGGATAGATAACATTCCATCAGAATTACTAAAATCATTAGAGGAAATGGCAACAAAACGACGATTGACGTTGGTGTGCAGAATGTATGCGTCTGGAGACATGCCATCTGACTTTCGTAAAAGTATCACCCTCACAATTCCGAAGACTGCAAGAGCTGGCAAGTGCAAGAATTATCGCACTATCAGCTTAACAGCTCATGCATCCATGTTGCTGACAAGAATAATGTATAGAAGAATGGAAAACAAATTCGGGATGTGCTAGATGACGATCAGTTTGGCTTTGAAAAAGGCAAAGGCACCAAAGAGGCAATTCTGACGGTGCAGTTGATATTGGGAGCAAGATTAAAGAAAAATCAAGACACATTCATAAGTTTTTTCGACCTGGAAAAAGCGTTCAACAATGTAAAATGATGCAAGATGTTAGAATTTCTGAGAAAAATGGGAGTAAGCTAAGGGAGAGGCGGGTAATATGCAACATTTACAAGAGCCAAGAGGGAATAATAAGAGTGGATGACCAAGAGTAAATTGCTCGGATTAAAAAGGGTGTAAGACAGGGATGCAGCCTTTCGCCTCTACTGTTAAACTTGTACATCGAAGAAGCAATGATGGAAATAAAAGAAAGGAAGTGGAATTACAATTCAAGGTGAAAGGATATCAATGACCCGATTCGCTGATGACATTGCTGTCCTGAGTAAAAGTGATGAAGAATTACATGATTTCCTACATGGAATGAAGAATCTAATGAATACAGAATATGGACTGAGAGTAAATCGAAGAAAGACGAAAGTAATGAGAAGTAGGAAAAATGAGAACAGCGAGTAAATTAACATCAGAAGTAGATGAAATTAAGGAATTCTGCTACCTAGGCAGCAAAATAACCATTGATGGACTTAGCAACGAGGACATCAAAAGCAGACTAGTACTGGCCAAACGGGCATTCCTGGCCAAGAGAATTCTACTAGTATCAAACATACGCCTTAATTTTAGTAAGAAATTTCTGAGGATGTACGTTAGGAGCACAGCATGTATGGTAGTGTAATATGGACTGTGGAAAACCGGAACAGAAGACAATCGAAGAATTTGAGATGTGGTGCCAGAGAAGAATTTTGAAAATTAGTTGGACTGATAAGGTAAGGAATAAGGAGGTTCTGTGCAGAATCGGAGAGGAAAGGAATATTTGGAAAACACTGACAAGGGGAAGGAACAGGATAATATGACATCTCTTAAGCACTCCGTCTTCAGGCCACGAGTGGCCTACCAGGACCATCCGACCGCCGTGTCATCCTCAGTGGAGGATGCGGATAGGAGGGTCGTGGGGTCAGCACACCGCTCTCCCGGCCGTTATGATGGTATTCTTGACCGAAGCCGCTACTATTAGATCGAGTAGCTCCTCAATTGGCATCACGAGGCTGAGTGCACCCCGAAAAATGGCAACAGTGCATGGTGGCTTGGTTGGCCACCCATCCCAATGCCGACCACGCCCGACAGCGCTTAACTTCGGTGATCTCACGGGAACCAGTGTATCCACTGCGGTAAGGCCGTTACCACATCTGTTAAGACATCAGGGAATGACTTCCATGGTACTAGAGGGAGCTGTAGAGGTTAATAACTGTAGAGGAAGACAGAGATTGGAATACATCCAACAAATAATTGAGGACATAGGTTGCAAGTGCTACTCTGAGATAAAGAGGTTGGCACAGGAGAGGAATTCATGGCGGGCTGCATCAAACCAGTCAGAAGACTGATGACCCCCCAAAATGTGGCACTATTAGTTAAGGCCAAAAGCCAGGAAGTGGATACAGGAGAAAGCACGCAGGCAAAATCCCAAGGTTTTGCTCCTTTCATTGAAGATAGCCAGAATCCACCAGAAATGTCTGGTTTAATTGGTTTACCACCCACCATCTAGAATTTCAGACGTTCTGGGATCAGTGAAGTACGATTTGCTATTGCGCAAAACTGGAATTTAGAAAATACCTCGCCAGTGTATGGCGTACATAGCCCAGAGCACGTGAACCGTGGAAGAACGGTGTACTGAACATCAACGCTGCCCTTGCCTTTTGCAATCAGTTAAGTATGCTTCTGTTGAATTTTTTGTGACTCACTTGTTAAAGAACCCGTGGCAGTACTCGTGGCGGAAAAAAATGATGAACCGTGATAACGGCAACCAGTTCGATAATAGGTGGAACCGGAACATCTCGATGACTTTTTTCAAACGAAGGCGACAGAAAGCGCCGACTGCAATAGAGTTCAGTAATTTACTGGCAGAGCTGTACAGCTGAGCTTTGACCAATGGATCGATATTGTGAACTGAATGCAGCTTATTAGCATACGCCACAGCTGAGTTTCGCAGTTCCACCATCGAGGGCGCTGTCCGCCGGCTCATGTGGTCAGTGTGCCAGCAGGATCTTAATGCGTGCGCCGAATATACACAGCGAGCTAATAAATTGTGGGACAGAGGATGTCTCCTTCAGTCTTGGGTAGTTCACGTGAAGATGACTAGCAGGTGCCCTGTTGAAATATCGTGCAGTGTAACAAACGTACTTGCAGATTCAAAGAAAACTTGAAATCATAAAGTAAGTAGGAATAAAATACAGGAAGCAACAGATTACCTACAATTTTTACAGAACTAAGACCGTAATAGGAGATGAAAATGAAGCGGTAGTTCAGAAGGGGTCGAGACAGGTATCGAGCCCTGCCCCGTTCTTAGTAGGAACAAAATACAGGAAGCAACACATTATCTACAATTTTTACAGAAATAAGATCGTAGTAGGAGACGAAAATAAAGCGGTAGTTCAGAATGGGTTGTGACAGGTTTTGAGCCCAGCCCCGATCTTGTTCAGTTTGTACAGAGTAAGCAGTACGGAAACCAAGGAGAAATTTTAAAGGAAATGAAAGTTTAGGATTAATGAGATAAAAATTTTAAGGTTTTGCGCTATATTTTTGTCAGATATGCCATAGGGATTCGAAGACCATTTGAAGGGAATAGACAGTTCCTTGAGAAGAGATTATAATATTAGCATCAAAGAAAGAAAACAAAAGATAATGGAGTGTAGTCGTATTAAACCAGGTGATGAGGAAAGAAAAGTATTATGAAATGAGACAGTAAACGTAGTAGATTAGCTTTGCTGCTTCAAATGTCTCTGAGCACTATGGGACTTAACTTCTGAGGTCATCAGTCCCCTAGAACTTAGAACTACTTAAACCTAACTAACCTACGGACATTACACACATCCATGCCCGAGGCAGGATTCGAATCTGCGACCGCAGCGGTCAATCAGTTCCAGACTATAGTGCCTAGAACCGCTCGGCCACCCGGCCGGCTTAGCTTTGCTATTTTGACAAAAAGATGCCTGACGAGGGCTGAAAGGGAGAGGATATAAAATGCTGACTGAGAATAATAAGGAAAGTGTATCTCAATAAGTGAATTATTAAAACAGCTAACACATATTTAAGTGTACGCAAGCGTTTTCTGAAAGTATTTGACCGGAGTGTAGCATTACATGGAAGTGAAACATGGACGGTAAGCAGTATAGACAATGAGAGAATGTAAGCTTCTTAAATGTGAATGCTACGGAAGACTGCTACAGAAGTTTATAGGGTTAGGTCGAATGATGGAAAGGTAGCGACAGTGTTGTATCTCGTTGCACGTGTCACACTTCCGTCTCTGGCGTGCCGTGTAATACAAGTTTAATATATCTTCTTATTGTATTTTTAAATGATGGCATTCACTTTTATTTACTGCAGTCTTTCCTAAAATGACAGAAGTTATTCTGGGAAATTGAAGTTTTCCCAAATTATAAAAAATGTTCCAAAGCAAAACATGGTCATGTACCTAGGACATTCGATTTAAAATCAAAAGCGTTAAAGCCGAGGAAATCTTTTCGCTACTGTATTAAATAGTCTGTTACATTACTAACCTAAGATAAACAAATAAACAGTAAGTGAAATCAAATTAAGCGGAAATACACTGACGGCAAAAAAAAAAAAAAAAAAAACAAAAACAAACCGCATCACCAAGGAGGAGTTGTGTGACATAACCGAACGTTGGTGGGCTTGTTTCTGCATCTGAAAGATGATGTCGATTCGAATTTCACACCAGTCGCATAAGAGTCGCGCTAGTAGCGAAACTGCGAGGATGCAAACCAGGATTGCTTCAAAAATACGCTGTAACAGTCGCGAGCGTTACTTACCTTTGAGATTGGACGTGATGAGTTGACGTTAATCAAGAACGCCCTTAAGGCGACAAAGACGCCATTATCATTACCTCATTGAGTTTGAACGAGGTCGTGTAACAGGGCTAGGAGAAGCTGGATGTTCCTTCTGCGATACTGCAGAAATATTCAGCAGGAATGTAGCCAGGAATGGATCCTTTATTGTATGATTATATGATAGCGGAACAAACACTGGTAGCAGTTACTTCTGTAAAATATCTGGGAGTATGTGTGCGGAACGATTTGAAGTGGAATGATCGTATAAAATTAATTGTTGGTAAGGCGGGTGCCAGGTTGAGATTCATTGGGAGGGTCCTTAGAAAATGTAGTCCATTAACAAAGGAGGTGGCTTACAAAACAATCGTTGGACCTATACTTGGGTATTGCTCATCAGTGTGGGATCCGTACCAGGTCGGGTCGACAGAGGAGATAGAGAAGGTCCAAAGAAGAGCGGAGCATTTCGTCACAGGGTTATTTGGTAAGCGTGATAGCGTTACGGAGATGTTTAGCATACTCAAGTGGCAGACTCTGCAAGAGAGGCGCTCTGCATCGCGGTGTAGCTTGCTGTCCAGGTTTCGAGAGGGTGCGTTTCTGGATGAGGTATCGAACATATTGCTTCCCCCTACTTTTAGCTCCCGAGGAGATCACGAATGTAAAATTAGAGAGATTCGAGCGCGCACGGAGGCTTTCCGGCAGTCGTTCTTCCCGCGAACCATACGCGACTGGAACAGGAAAGGGAGGTAATGTCAGTGGCACGTAAAGTGCCCTCCGCCACACACCATTGGGTGGCTTGCTGAGTATAAACGTAGATGTAGATGTAGCCACTGCACATGACAGCTGGCACCGGCGGTCACTAGTATGGACGGTCGCAGGAAGACCGGTCTCCGGAAGGTCACGTGGCACTACCTAGAAGGAAGACCATCGTGTTCTGTGTATGGCTCTCGCGCATCGTACTGCATCTGCAGCAGCAATTTAAGCAACAGTTGGCACCACAGTGACACAACGAACTGTTACAAATCGGCTATTGCAAGGACAGCTCCGTGCCAGACGCCCACTAGTGTGCATTCCACTGACCCATAACCACCGCCATTTGCGACTTCAGTGGTATCACTGGAGCGCAAGGTGGACGTCTGTTATGTTTTCTGATCGTAGCTAGTTCTGTCTCGTTGCCAGTGATGGCCATAAGTTGTCTAGGAGGAAGCCAGTTGAGGGCCTGCAACCAACCTGTCTGCGTGCTAGACACACTGGATCTACACATCGAGTTATGGTTTGATGTACTATTTCGTATGAGAGCAAGAGCACTCTTGTGGTTAACCCACACACCCAGACTGCAAATTTGTACGTCAGTCTGGTTATTCGACCTGTTGTGCATCCATTTATTCACGAACAGGATTCCAGAGGATGTTTTACAACAGGACAACGCTCGCATACACATCGCTGTTGTAACCCAATATGCTCTAAAGAGTGTCGACATGTTGCCTTGGCCTGCGTGATCACCAGATGTGTCTTCTCCAATTGAGCACAAATGGGACATCATCGGACGACAACACCAGCATTAACAGTCCCTGTATTGACCGACCAGGTGCAACATGCATGGAACTCCACCCCATTGACATACGGCACCTATACAACACAATGCATGCACGTTTGCATAATTGCATTCTACATTCTGGCTGTTACACCGGTTATTAATGTACCAGAATTTCACATTTGCAATGACTTATTTCGCGCTTACACCGATCTGAGACCATGCAATGCTAATCACTTAAATATGTTAACTAGGCAAATGTATTCATTACTCTATTTCAACTATTTTTTCGTGTTGAGATTCTTTTTCCGTCAGTGCATTATCAAAAGCCAGTTACAAGTTAAGTACATTTTGCAATAGAAAATGTGGGAGACTAACACAGTTGCCATTTTTAAGGCAGATAAAATCGTTAAGACAGCAATGAAACTCAATTCAATTACAAGTATCACAAGATTCGTGGTAAAAGACCTTCTCTTTCAAAGTACATAATGGTGCACGAATGACGAAGTATGACTTAACTGTGCACATTTTAGATAAATAGTTTAAAAATTTGTAGCATTTTACTCGTCATACCTGAAGAATTAACAATATATTCCTAATAGTTGTAATACGTTATGTAGCACTTAAAAGTGTAGAACGCGAAATATTTACAAATGCATCGGTTAACACAACCCCATGTCCAACAACAACAAAAACTGTAGAAAATGTCGAAACTGCTTATTACGGTCTCTAGACCGCATTCGTTCGTACGATTCTAAAATCAATCCCTAGTGGGAAGTATCGACCAAAACACATCGTATGTTCCTTGGTACACTATCCTCTAGATACATCATACTGGACCTACCTGGAGAGAAAAGAAATTTTATGTTACAACTTGACTAAAGTAAGGAATCTGTTGATAGGACGTACTCGTATACTTAGTCATGGAGGAATAGTCAATTTATGCATGGAAGGGAGGCACGTTTTGTGGACAGTAAGCAAGTTCGAGTGGACAAAGGCTGTAATAGTAATGCCGTGATGAAGAGGCTTGCACTGCTTGAAGAGGTAAATCTTGTCTTAGGACTGAAGGTCACAACAATAACATGATATCTTATTCAATATTCCTCACCGCATAAACCCCTATAAAGGATAACTGACTGCCTGTTGACCGAAACTGGTTTTACAGAAAGTAATCAACAGCAGCTCTTGGCGGTGAATCATGTCTTTTTTTTTTTTGTCAGATACACTCGAAGACGAAAAACGACGCAAAACGAAGGGATTATCCGAATGGGACGCAAACAGGACGTACATGTAAGACAAAAAAATGATAACAATTTCAGAAAAACTGGAAGACTTATTCAAGACAAAGAGCTTCAGAAACTGAGCAAGTCAATAACGCGTTGATCCACCTCTGACTCTTATGCAAGCACTTATTCGGCTTGGCAACGATAGAGTTGCTAGTTGTTCTCCTGAGGGACATCATGCCAAATTATATCCAATTGGCGTGTTAGATAGTCAAAATCCTGGGGTGGAAAGAGGGCACTGCCCATAATTCTCCGCCGTTTCTGTATTGGACAGAGATCCGGCGACATTGCTGGCCAAGGTAGGGTTTGGAAAGCACGAAGCAACAGAAACTCTCGCCGTGTGCGGGCTGGCATTTTCTTGCTGAAATCTGATATAGCTTGCCATGAAGGGCAACAAAATGGGGCGTAGAATATCATCGACGTACCGCTGTGCCGTAAGCGTGTATCTGATGATAATCGAAATGGTCCTGCTATAAAATGAAATGGCACCCTGGACCATTACTCCAGACTGTCGGTCGGTATTGTGGGTGACAAAAGAAATGGTTCAAATGGCTCTGAGCACTATGGGACTTAACAAAAAGATTCAAATGTGTGTGAAATCTTATGGGACTTAACTGCTAAGGTCATCAGTCCCTAAGCTTACACACTACTTAACCTAAATTATCCTAAGGACAAACACACACACCCATGCCCGAGGGAGCACTCGAACCTCCCCCGGGATCAAAATTGTTCAAATGGCTGTGAGCACTATGGGACTCAACTTCTTAGGTCATCAGTCCCCCGGAACTTAGAACTAGTTAAACCTAACTAACCTAAGGACATCACGCACACCCATGCCCGAGGCAGGATTCGAACCCGCTGTGGGGCGGCTGGTGGAATTTATTGTAGTTCTTTAAATGATGAATGTAATGTAGAAAAGATGCATTTCCCGGCCGATGAACCGTATGTGGTGCGGCGGGTGGAATTATTGTTATTTAAATGAATGTAGAATGTAGTGTAGAAAAGATGCATTTCCCGGCCGATTAGCAACATATGTGGGGTGGTGGGTGAAATAATTGTTATTATAAATGTTCCTATTATTTATTTAATGCTGTTGTTTGCCGTTCTCAACACTGGCTCTCTATCTACAATATTGGCAACCAGAAAGTGATTTAGCAAAACGTGAAGCCTGTAATTGGAATTCCTAGTGCCCACTTCATCTGAGAAATACACTTATAGCTACAGCTTATAGCTCTGAGGAATTAGGAGATTGTCTGGGATTCATAATCAAAAACGATTCTCTAAAAATGTTCACTATATTCTGAAAGTCACAGACCAAAAAAAAAGAATCTACACAATCCAACTACCAGAGCAGTTCAGAGTCTAATGCGCTGATGCAACTATAACTGTCCAAATTAAATGTTTAAGTGAATGCTCGCCATAATTTGATGATAATGTTCATCAAACGCCACGCTAAATAATGGTAGAATGTCTGTCCCTCGGCGGCACGTGAAAATACGACATACGCAAACTGAAGATAGATCATTAAAGTCATCCCAGAATTAACACTTCACTCGAAAACGATTTCATAGTTACGCGTATCCCGAGTAACTTATTACGGCATCCGAGGCTGTTTATAGCAATGATGCCGATGCGACGCGACTCCCGGCACAGATGGTGCGCTAACAGCGTCTGGAGAGAACTGGGGCCTTACTTCCTCGCGCAGCGTTCTTATATATAAAGCCGCGGTGCGGATGGCTAAGGGAACGCCTGATCAAATCGGCTCTCCCGACTAGCCGCTGGGCTAGTAATGCACCACTTTAAGTTTTCGAATAAATCATTGCTTCCTTTGCTGATGGCCGATGAAGCTCTCAATTTAAATGTGCAATCAGCACACAGGTAAGTAATTATGATAAAAGTCTGACGTGGCTAAGTCAAATATTTTGGGTGAGAGAATTAATTTAATTACACTACACGCAGTAGACGAGCTCTGAACTTGCCCTTTGGAGATACACTATTGCTATAGTTTTATAGTTATTCAATTGAAACTTCTCACATCTTTATGATTATAGCGGATCTCCCTTCTACTTAAATTTAAACACCCTAGCCTTATTTATTCGCCTACTTAATCTATCTTGCTTCCTTAATTTCTAAGACAAAAACCAGAAAATCATGAATTTCAACAAAATTTTTAATTTGTGAGATCCAGAATACTGTTTCTACTAAATTATTATGAAAAAGGAATCTAAATATAAATTTTTAAGTCTCTAGCTCTTTTCTGTTGCGCCAATGATTTTTACAGAAAAACGTCCAAATTTCGAAACTGGTTAAAGTTATTGAACTGATATTCAAGACACATTGATTTAGTATTACTCCTGACATGCTAGAAACGTTTCAGGTTATTTACTTGATTTTTAAAGTATTGCGCAACATTTATGACGTCAGAGCTAGGCTGGCACACAATGGAAAGACTGATATGAATTTTATACAGCGTGAGTAGGCTGGCACACAATGGAAAGACTGAAGTGAATTTTATATGGCGTGAGTAGGCTGCTTCCCTATACTGCGACCGTAGTGGTTGCGTGGTTCCAGACTGTAGCGCCTAGAACCGCTCGGCCACCCCGGCCGGCTCCGCCGGGATCAGCCGCACAGTCCATGACTGCAGCGCCTGACCGCTCGGCTAATCCCGCGCGGCAAGGGACTTAACATCTGAGGTCATCAGTCCCCTAGAACTTAGAACTACTTAAACCTAACTAACCTAAGGACATCACACACATCCATGCCCGAGGCAGGTTTCGCACGTGCGACCGTAGCAGTCGCGCGGGTACGGACTGAAGCACCCAGAACCGCTCGGCCACCACGACCGGCTTTGCGGGTGATAGTCAGGCTGGTATCCCACCACCATCCGGGCCGTTTCCAGTAACCTGTCTGCTGGTTCAGAAGTAAGATGCAGAGTTCCCGCATACATGTGAATAACACAGGCATTGCCATATCGTATACGTCGCCGAAGGAGGAAGTCTTAACGGCTTCAGGCCGGGCTAGTACCGACCGTGCCCCGTATCTGTGAATAGGAGCAATTTTCAAATCTCCAGTTAATTGCAAATTTCGAATCGTGTTCTTCAACCCCGGTTCGAAAAGAAGACCTCTCCGTATTCCTTCAGAGCGTCGATACTCGCTAAAAGCAGCAGTACTGTTGTTGTTGTTTCGATAAAACAGCTTTACCAGTAAAGCCCTGCTCATCTTGTACCGACCTACGTTGACTGTCCGGAACTGTAATAATGCTTGCGTTTCAACCCTACGTCGCCGTATGAGCACCGGCACCTTACGGCAAGTCGTGGCACTAACACTACTAACAACGCAAATCTAGCAGCGCACTGTCTGAGCATCATTCCTTACGGTATCCATACGGTAAATAGGTTTTCGCCTACGCTGGCCCAAATAGCGAAAGCTTACTTATAGCCATTCCGTATCTCTTGCTACTGGAGAATTACGGCCAGAACATCAAACGTGTTGGAACATCATAGTCAGAAAACGTCTGACAATTTCTTATAACAAGGGCGAAGTATTTATCAAAAAATGTGTGTGCTTTTGCTCGTTGAGGACCGATCACGTGCTGTCCGGTTATGCAGATTACGGCAAACCACACATTCATATTCAACTCTCGTTGATTAACTACCTGAGAAAGCCAAAGGAGTTTTCCGTTGACCAGTAATGCATTTTCCTCTAATTTACATTTCCTTGATTTTCATGCATGGTATCGTCAATTTATTTATTTATTCCTATGGCTAGGGCTCCCTGTCGGGCAGACCGTTCGCCTGGTGCCGGTCTTTCAATTTCACGCCACTTCAGCGACCTGCAGTCGATGAGGATGAGAGGATGATGATGAGGACAGCACAACACCCAGTCCCTGGGCAGAGAAAATTCCCCGTCGCACCCGGGAATCGAACCCGGGCCCAAGGATTGATACTTCGTCACGCTGACCATTCAGCTACCAGGGGCGGATAATATCGTCTATAAACAATATTTTCTCCACAAAAGTATTGTCTTTCTTGAGAACCTTCTGACTGTATTCGACACGACGTTGAAAACCAATGCCCTGTAGCTCTTAGAGTAGAGGAATATGGAACGGGTGATATTTATGCCTATGTAGAATCAGCAGAACGCTTCTTTGGCTGACATCTATCTCTGTTTGTACTGGACGAAAACTGGAATGTGAATTTACTGCAGCAGCTGCAAGATCACTACTTTTACAGCTTCCTTAGTAGTCTTTCGCAGTACGCATTTTCTTGGAGCAAACTTCCAGCCTCACGGAGTCTTTCGATGGTTTCAACAAGAGTGGGACGAGATGGATGTCATCTACCTGGGAAGCGTTCTGCATACTGCTCTGCTGACCTTGATGTATGCTGATAACATTCGACATGTCGACCAATTCTTCATTAATAAATACCACTGTGCTCCAGAATATAGTTTATGGATTATAATTATTCGAAAATGTGAATGTTCTACGTAGAGAGTGATCCCCCTGCACATAAATCCTCTCAAGGGCAACACTCAACTGACAATGTCTGTCTTGCCTCGACAACAAAGTTTCCATCGAGAGTAACTTAAATATCACTTATCTATTGCTTAGACGGCGCTGGTTACCGTGGAGAGTGGAGTAAACGGCCGTCTGGCGGAAATTCAACGGACGTAACAACAGCACAAAAATTCCTATCGTCAGTGAATTTGTAGTGCGTAATTTCTTGCTAGAACTACAAAAGTGTTATGTCACTAAATTAGTCTCATCGATATCTGCCATTCTAGCGGAAAAAATAGCATAGCTCTATCCTTAAAAAAAGTTGTCACCTGTTTCTCGATTACTGATGGAGTTGTGAGATTGTATTGCTGTTTGTTTGATGAGGCTCTTGTCCCTGGTTGTCGAGGTACAACTGATTACAATTGTCTTTAACGGATCAAAGACAACTACAGGTGAATACAATCGGGGCCTCATCATGTATAGTAAATAAGCGTGCCGTGAATTTTCAGTTTTTGAATACTGTTTCTACGTCCTTATGGATCGGGTTTACAGCATAATACTTTATTAAACTAAAACTGCATTTTTCCAGAACTAAATCTTATCTGCTACGTTGTTAATGTGCAATACGAATAATAGAGTGTCATAACACTGTCCGGAAGTAAACTTCGTGCTAGGTAATATAATCTGCAGCGATATACTGACCTATATCTGTCAAAAAATGAATTAGCCGTATAGCTGGGCAGATATTTCTTAATGATTTGTGACAGTCGCAGCAGATAATTCTGGAAGACTTTTTAATAAACACATTTGCCAATTGGAAGCTGGCAGTGCTAGACCTCTCTCAAGCAATTAGATCGAATCCCGTAGACGTTTTAGCAAGCGTGCTCTCGTTTCTAGAACGACATTGCACTTCCGTAAGCTCGATACGGTTTTGCGCATACAAATCGTTTCCCTCGAGCTTCTCTGAAATTGCAAAATGGATTTTCCGTAATATTTCGCCATTATTTTGTATTGGTTTTCTGGGACAGCGTCTTCATGCGCCTACAGTAAGATGCCTAGGGAGCACCCTGCAGTTCACCGGAAGCGAAGCATTATTTTGAGCCCTGCGATTAAAATGTAATTTCCTGTGCTTCGGCTTCGCGTAGGGAGAGCCTCATTAGTTGTGGGATAAGCATAAGATCAGGTTCTCTGGCGTAAGTTTCCAATCTCTACAGTTAGGAGCTCGGGGTTACCTAGATACAAAACGGTAAAGTGAAACCTCTTCTGTTCATCAATTTAGAACTCCAGTTCTCTTAAGCTGGATATGCGTTTGTATCGTTTTTATTTGGTGCGGCAACAGACCGAGGTCATTCATTACCAATTATTTCGAGTGTTGTGATTACAAACATAGAACTTATCATATCTGCACAATGTATTTTGCATTTGTCAGATAATGAAAGCACAATATTAAGTAAAGAAAACGTACAATTTCGATATTGGATATTATACGCTTAGTGGAGGAAGAAATACAGCCGAAATAGATAGCAAAAAAATGGCTCTGAGCACTATGGGACTCAACTGCTGAGGTCATTACTCCCCTAGAACTTAGAACTAGTTAAACCGAACTAACCTAAGGACACCACAAACATCCATGCCCGAGGCAGGATTCGAACCTGCGACCGTAGCGGTCTTGCGGTTCCAGACTGCAGCGCCTTTAACCGCACGGCCACTTCGGTCGGCGAAATAGATAGCAGCATTTGTGTTTTCTACAGGAAGAGAGTTTCGATATCCAGTGGGCAGACTGTGAAAGTAAATTTGGTGATCTAGTATAATGTATGGTTAATGGACAGCAGAGGGAATATCTATAGTCAAACGATACAACGCCTCTGTTGTTTCTTAGTGACTTCGTCACAGCCATGTACTTGCAGTTGTCAACAGTGCTGAATTCGCCGAAACTGAATCGATGCTGGATCATGGACGTATCCGACACCTAATTTTCTTTCATTTCCATAGTGAAACAACGTCGTGAAAGCTATTGTATCATCGGAATGATCACTACTAAAATGTCGTCAACAAGCAACAGCACAGCTAATATGTCGCAGTACTTCTCAATAAAAACAGCCAGCTAGCCAGTGGTTAGCGACGAAGGTTTCGCCTAGGATAAATATGTAATTGTCGTATGGCATTGTTCGCTGGGATATCCATGAGAACAGTGACCTTCAAACGTTTCTGCTCGAGAGCTGCTTATGTACCTACCTAGCTATTAATGGGTGATCTACGTAAATAAGTATGCTATAAGCCCCCAATAGAATAGCAATAGTAAGGGCGCGATAAGTTGGCGGCCAGCCCCCAAGTACTGATCGTTAGAAGTCGGCGCCATTCGGAACACTTCGTGCCAGCTGCCCCCTGTTTCAGACTGCTGCCCGCCCACAGAGACCTCAGAGTAGTGACACTGTAATTGCCTGGCGTCGTCTGTGTGAGCGGATGATTAATTGATTAATAACAGTAATTGTAGTGATATTTATGGGGAAGTTTACTATCTTTGGCCCAAAAAAAGCATATTCTTTGCGAATATTTTTCTCGGGATGTGTTATAGACATCAATGTCAAATTTGGTCAATATTTTTATTGACAGTTCCTCTATAAATTAGAAGTTTTTCGACCGGAAATGCCGAAGAGCAGGCGGAAGTGTCGTCGGAACGAAACAAAATTTCGATGTAGACCTCCACGCGCGATATGTCACAGGTCAGCCGGCTCGTATGAAATCAAAATTGAGTTGACGTTAGCGAAGTATATAAGGTTCTTTAGGATTTGTACCTCGCTTAAGTTAGTTGGATCATAGGAAACCAAATGACGACCATTTGAAAAAAAAGGGTTTTTTCATCATTTTTCGACTGCGTCGGCCAAGTAAAAATATTTATAGTTGATGGGTCGGAATAAAAGTGGTACTACTCCTAGACAATCTAGTTAGCTTCGTCGGAAACAAAGAATCATGCCAATCGGTTCAGCAGATTTGAAGCTACCATACAGCGCGGTAAAAAAAAGTCATTTCGAGAAAAACGCGTTTGAAGTTTTGACTACATATAAATGCAATATTATGCAACTTACGTTCAATCTGCTATTCAGGGTCCATAAACTAGTCCTTCCTCTTCCCCATAGAGGGCGTTCCGCTCGATCTGGGCCGTCCTGCGCTGCTCCAGAGCCGCTCGTACGGCCGGTGACAAGCGGTTTTCGACCGCTTGAATCCGGTTGTCCTCCGAATGCTTGGCTAACTGCGTTGAATAGAGTCCCAGGGTGACGTCTATCGTTGTCATGGTCTTCAGGATTGCTGAATACCCTTCGTTGAAGCTGCTCACTGCCAGTAAAGTCGCAATCTCCACAGTCTTCGAACCAGAATGCAAATGCTTGGGGACTAACTTTCAAACACACGTGTTCAAACTTTCATTTGAATTTTGTGTTTCCTCCCAAGCACCGGTACAATAACTCGTCCTCCGAAAGAAAAAAACTGGTGTGTGAAAAAGGCCGATTTCAGGCAGGTGCATTTTTTTGTTCAACCGCGAATAACAGACATTTCCGCCCCGTATTCGGAAAAACCGTTTCACGGGTGGATTCTAAACGCTTTTATGGATCCAAAAATGCAATTTTTAAAAAATCGATTTTTTGAACCAAAAGATAGTAAACCTCCCCTTAAACGCATTATGCAACATGAGAGACTATCACAAATTTTTACTAAACGTTTTGAATGTCATTTTCCTTCTTCTCAATGCGTTCTATTACAATAGCCTTAATTTTGATTTTATATTTCTTGCGGCACATGTGTGCCACATTTCAAGATAAGCGTTACTATAATGACCATTTACGAAACCAAGCTGCTGCCGTTACACATTCACACCACAACAGGTGATTGATACGAAGCTAGGATGACGAAACGTTCCACAAAACGGGGAGCTCCCTGTTTCTCATTATACATATGATGTCCCGAAAAATAGTTTCGGAACACTCAAAAACAGCAGAATTCTGTTTTTAAAATATTTCATGAATCTATATAAGATTTTAGAGATTTTGCTTGATTAAACGTAATACGACACAATAAGTTAATACGTTTTACCTCGTTTCTCTAACCTTTTTAGTCCCGCAGTAATCACAGTACCAATATTAATACAGCGAAACAATTTATTTTGAGCGGTCCTGTGGCTAGAGAGTAGTAGTTGTATTTTTGTAACAGTTCCAGGTGCTACAACTCGAGAACAGCTATGAAACCAGTCTGATTATCAAGCCTCTTAACATTAACATTGTCAGAATAGTTTAGTTGTTGATGTCTGTCAAATAATCCGTAAGTTGGCTTTTCGTATTAGTCGTTTTTGTTTGCAAAAGAATGGTTCAAATGGCTCTGAGCACTATGGGACTTAACTCTGAGGTCCTCAGTCCCCTAGAACTTAGAACTACTTAAACCTAACTAACCTAAGGACAACACACACGTCCATGCCCGAGGCAGGATTCGAACCTGCGACCGTAGCGGTCGCGCGGTTCCAGACTGAAGCGTCTAGAACCGCTCGGACACCCCGACCGGCTTTTGTTTGCAACATCAGCCCATAACGCCAATATAGAAAGAGTATTTTCGGTCATGAATATCCAATGAACTAATGAAAGGAACACAATGGTCATGAACTCTCTTGAAGCACTCCTACAGACCCTGTACAACTACAATATCGACGTACAGAAATCAAGAAGGCTGGAAGCAGTGAAAAATGCCATTTTCTCCAAGGACAATCAACCCCATCGAACAAGGGCTCAGTGATATTTAAAGCTTATGTTACTGCTACTTTATTAAAAGTTCGATAGTTATAATATTTTGAAAAATCTGTTATATAAATTTCTTTCTTGTTATATACGTTAAATATCATTAATTAAACAGATATTGTAGAAATAAATCAGATTACATTTGTTTTTATCCTTTTTATTAATAGTAAATAGAATATCATCGTGTTAACAAAAGATTAATATTAAAAATTAAAAACACTTTTTTCATTTTTTCGGGGGAGGGGGGGGGGGGGAGGGCGACGGAGGAGGATGGGTGTCATTGGAGCCCTACTGGTTTGTTGTATTCCGGTTTTCTCCGAAAATGATTTGGTCACCCTATACGAGGCACATGCGCCCTGGAGTTGTCACCTCTGAAAAACAAACAAGAAGATATTCCCCCTATCACCTCCCCTCACACCGCGACGACGTATCTATCTGTCCCTGCACCCAGCTTCGCCTATGAAGTGACGGGCCAACTTCTCGCGCGCCTGCTATTAATATTCCTACAGTATACTTTTGATTCGACGAAGAAGTCAGCAACAGCCAACAGTTGCAAGTGGTAAGTACTTATACTCAACCGGATTGTGACGAATGTAAGTTACCGCAAGACCGCTACGGTCGCAGGTTCGAATCCTGCCTCGGGCATGGATGTTTGTGATGTCCTTCGGTTAGTTAGGTTTAACTAGTTCTAAGTTCTAGGGGACTAATGACCTCAGCAGTTGAGTCCCATAGTGCTCAGAGCCATTTGAACCATTTTTCGAATGTAAGTTATCCTCCTTCGGAACTGCAACATTTTAACACCTGTTACAAATGGAAATATATATTCGAAACCAGTAAAGAATAAATTTTTACCACTCAAAAATGTTGGCTCTACCTAACTCCGTCTAATAAAATTATTGTGCAACTGCTGAAATGACCAGCCATGTTTTGTGATATTGAAATCCTCCAATACAGAATTTTAAATTAGCACACTCTCGGTTAACAACAGTATTGGATTTCGATGGATTTCTTCACAGAAGTCGAGTGCTGGTATTCGCCGTTTTGACAACAATTCGATTTTTTGCAATGTATTGACGGGAACTGAGTATTCGTGTTTAATTCAATAATCGTTGTGATAGCGTCGACCAACGACGGGATTCACAACTGACAGAATATCTCCGAATGAGTGCCACCGTGTTTGCGAGAGTAGAAAAGATCGTAAAATGCTGCTGATCAGCTTTTAACAAACTAAAAGAAAGAATACAGTGCGCCTGTATAACTGGGTCCAGTTCATCCATGGAATTAAATTTCATCTGTCGTGTGTAGTCTTATAGTGTTCATGTCGCTTGACAGGTGCAAGAAAGAAAAGGATTCATTAATAATTTGATCATTTTGAGTCACTATCAAAAGTGAGTCTGGTATCAGAGTATTTTGTCTCTGGAGTTGATTTGAAAGTACCTTTGTGAAAGAGCAGCTAGTTATAACATTAAAAAAATCATGTAATATAACTCAAATTGCCACATAAAATATTTTCTAATGCTGTTAATGTCAAACTTTCAAAATGACAAAAAGTCAATGAGCTCCTTTATTTCTTCTACTCCTCACGCCCTGAACGCTGTATAACAAACTACAGTTTTGTTATTAAATCTGCATTTCTTTTATTCATTCCTGTTGCAAAGCAAACTTAAGTACAAAAACGAAAATGTTAATTAATGTCACTTGAGATATACTTGTTGTTTATTTTTGCGTCGTTTCGACTGCATACAAGCCTCGCAGCATCTTCTAAATGACTGGACAACCAATTACGATATTTATTTTTGAGGTAATTCATTCTGGAAAACGGAGCTTCACGAATATACGTTGAATGGAAACAAATAGCGCACAGTCTCACACATTTTTATAATTGCTGCAGATAAGTACCGTACTTAAAGATGTTGGTCTCTGTAATGTACATTAACTAACCCATGTTACTTCCGTGACAAAATTTATACCATAGCTGATTATCGGTACGAGTCGCACCGGCCAGAGTGGCCGAACGGTCCTAGACACTACAATCTGGAACCGCGGGACTGCTACGGTCGCAGGTTCGAATCCTACTTCGGTCATGGATGTGTGTGATGTCCTTAGCTTAGTTAGGTTTAAGTAGTTCTAAGTTCTAGTACACTGATGACCTCAGAAGTTAAGTCCCATAGTGCTCAGAGCCATTTGAACCATTTTTGGTATAAGTCGCGCACGCCCTTGAGTTGTCCGTACCGGAAGACAAACAATAAAACATACCCCCTCTGACATCCTCTTACCTCCTAGTGGACACGTTGCTTGCTCCCCTGCCCCTGAGGTAAATGGCCAGCTTATCTCAGCTCACACCTATCAATTAAAATTAAGCACGTCTTAAAACTGTCGCTGTCAGTATTTTTGTTTGTTATTGAGCAGGAAAACCACATACAAAGAAGCTTTCACCGTTAGTTGACAGTTTTGGATTGAGCTGTTAGTTGTTAGATGGATATCATTATAGAACACGGTTGAGAACTGCGAACTGCACGAATACAGTACTTGATTCGGGGTCGCAAGCGGCCTGCGGGGCTCAGTTTGAGGACCACTGCTCTAGGAGCCCCACCGCCTGAGTCGGAAAAGGCTTTCTTATTGTTATTATTCGAGACCAATTTCCTTTGTGAATCCTGAAAGTTGTCTCTCGTACGTAAGTAATAAAATGACTATGGTGAATGCGTACGTTGAGTAGTTTCGTGTTTCGTTGTTGATGATAAACGAGAAGAGATAATGTGAAACCAGGTGCCCTTGCATAGTCTGCTCGTCTAGAATAGAAGCAAAGAGTTCGACGAGCGTAACAGTCCCATCCGACGGGTGGATCATCATCAGCAGTACAATATTCTCTTACTACATCAGACCCTGCGAAGATATTTGAAATTTACTTCAGGACTTTGGCGCAAGTCTGCTGATTGCTGATGAGGAACTTCACATCATCACGTCTCCTCTTCTTTCCCGCCACGTACTGCAAGTGTAAATTTCTTACACCGCTGGTATTCGAACTGGATAAGCCAAAACGGAGGCTGATGCTTAAGGATTTTTTTTTTTAATTTGTGTTAAGATCATCGGTCCCTAAGTTTACGCACTACTTAAACTAACTTACGCTAAGGACAACACACACAACCATGCCCGAGGGAGGACTCGAACCTCCGAGGGGGGAGCAGCGCGGACCGTGCCAAGACGCCGTAGACCGCGCGGCTACCCAGCGTGGCGATGCCTAAGGAATTGAGCGACTGGCATATCGTGTTCCTGAAAGCAATACAAATTTTCGAAATCTTTGCGAAAGATACGGAGGAAAACTATCAAACTACAGGAAGCCCAAATTTATTACTTGTACACTGGAGCCATTCAGGCAAGTTTCACAGCTATTACCAAAAAGAATGTTCCTTGTGATTTCAAGTTGTGTTTCAGACAAGGAATGGAATTCACATACGTGTCTTTCGTAGCTAGTGCACTACCAATATCGTTCCCGAGCACGTCTCACGGCTTAACACCAAGTCTTGCCTTGTCCCAAAAGGTCAAGGATGTGTTTGTCTTCATAGTTTGCAGGAGGCTCTTGCTAGTCCTAGAAACGTAATAGCATTACAAGAATAGAGATGAATGAGTGTGAGAAACAATCATTGAACTGGTTAATATTTACATAATTTCTGTTTGTTTCTGTTTTAGTAATTATGAAACCACAAGTTTAACAGAACTGAAGATTTGCTATATACACTCCTGGAAATGGAAAAAAGAACACATTGACACCGGTGTGTCAGACCCACCATACTTGCTCCGGACACTGCGAGAGGGCTGTACAACCAATGATCACACGCACGGCACAGCGGACACACCAGGAACCGCGGTGTTGGCCGTCGAATGGCGCTAGCTGCGCAGCATTTGTGCACCGCCGCCGTCAGTGTCAGCCAGTTTGCCGTGGCATACGGAGCTCCATCGCAGTCTTTAACACTGGTAGCATGCCGCGACAGCGTGGACGTGAACCGTATGTGCAGTTGACGGACTTTGAGCGAGGGCGTATAGTGGGCATGCGGGAGACCGGGTGGACGTACCGCCGAATTGCTCAACACGTGGGGCGTGAGGTCTCCACAGTACATCGATGTTGTCGCCAGTGGTCGGCGGAAGGTGCACGTGCCCGTCGACCTGGGACCGGACCGCAGCGACGCACGGATGCACGCCAAGACCGTAGGATCCTACGCAGTGCCGTAGGGGACCGCACCGCCACTTCCCAGCAAATTAGGGACACTGTTGCTCCTGGGGTATCGGCGAGGACCATTCGCAACCGTCTCCATGAAGCTGGGCTACGGTCCCGCACACCGTTAGGCCGTCTTCCGCTCACGCCCCAACATCATGCAGCCCGCCTCCAGTGGTGTCGCGACAGGCGTGAATGGAGGGACGAATGGAGACGTGTCGTCTTCAGCGATGAGAGTCGCTTCTGCCTTGGTGCCAATGATGGTCGTATGAGTGTTTGGCGCCGTGCAGGTGAGCGCCACAATCAGGACTGCATACGACCGAGGCACACAGGGCCAACACCCGGCATCATGGTGTGGGGAGCGATCTCCTACACTGGCCGTACACCACTGGTGATCGTCGAGGGGACACTGAATAGTGCACGGTACATCCAAACCGTCATCGAACCCATCGTTCTACCATTCCTAGACCGGCAAGGGAACTTGCTGTTCCAACAGGACAATGCACGTCCGCATGTATCCCGTGCCACCCAACGTGCTCTAGAAGGTGTAAGTCAACTACCCTGGCCAGCAAGATCTCCGGATCTGTCCCCCATTGAGCATGTTTGGGACTGGATGAAGCGTCGTCTCACGCGGTCTGCACGTCCAGCACGAACGCTGGTCCAACTGAGGCGCCAGGTGGAAATGGCATGGCAAGCCGTTCCACAGGACTACATCCAGCATCTCTACGATCGTCTCCATGGGAGAATAGCAGCCTGCATTGCTGCGAAAGGTGGATATACACTGTACTAGTGCCGACATTGTGCATGCTCTGTTGCCTGTGTCTATGTGCCTGTGGTTCTGTCAGTGTGATCATGTGATGTATCTGACCCCAGGAATGTGTCAATAAAGTTTCCCCTTCCTGGGACAATGAATTCACGGTGTTCTTATTTCAATTTACAGGAGTGTATCTGGATCGCTAGCTTATACGAGTACGCTTAACAGTGAGCAACATCGTTTCTAGTTCCCACGTCTGTGCTCCGGAAATTTTGATATAGGTTAATAATCCATAAAGCCGATGTTCCAGCAGGGCATTACTGGAATTTGGCTGCACATCTTTTCATGTGGTAAGAACGATTTGAAGAATGAACCGTTGTAGTCCTAGCAGGCAATCTAATAGGAATGCATTCGTATTTCGAACTGCAGATACGCTGAACCACCAGCAGTAATACAAACGAAAGAGCTTTGAGGCAGTGAATGGAACAATCATTCGAAAATTCCCAGAATGTTACAGTCACGTAAGATAATATCATTAATACGCTGCCCAGCGCAGTGCTATCCGTAGGACTCCTGTTAGGTTGTATCAGACAGTTTGGTCGGTTTCGGAATGTGGCTACATCGGTATCCTGCTGTATTAATTGTGATACAGAAATATACGAAAGCTCCAAAAAAATACACAAACACAGATGTGTACAGAAATTTATATTTTCCACTGGCCATGGTAATTCTTTTTCCGAGAAGCGAACTTTTATGACATTGCTGAATCCACACAGCTCCACTTGAACAATAATTGACTCTAGACAGTACGTAAGTTCATGCACCTGTGGGTACGCATTCGCTGGCCGGCTACCATCGCTACACTATAACTCATTATGCCTTACTTTACGTTCGTTCATAGACCCCGTTTCTACTTGTTATACGCATCTACATCTACATCTACATGATTTCTCTGAAATTCACAATTAAGTGCCTGTCAGAAGGTTCATCGAACCACATTCAAGCTATTTCTCTAGCGTTCCATTCTCGAACAGCTTGCGGGAAAAGCGAACACTTAAATCTTCCTAAGCGAGATCTGATTTCTCTTATTTTATTGTGACGATCATTCCTCCCTATGTAGGTGAACGCCAATAAAATATTTTCTCACTCTGAGGAGAAAGCCGGTAACTGAAATGCCATGAGAAGATTCTGCCGCAACTAAAAACGTCTTCGTGCTTATGATTGCCACCCCAACCGACGTATCATATCCGTGGCGCTCTCTCCCCTCTTTCGCGATAGTGCAGAACGCTCTATCCTTCTTTGAACTTTTTCTGTGTCCTCCGTCGATCCTCCCTGATGCGAATCCCACATCGCACAGCAATACTCCAGAAGAGGATGTAAAAGCGTAGTGTGGGCAGTCTCTTTAGTAGACCTTTTGCATTTTCTCAGTGTTCTACAAATAAATCGTGGTCTTTCGTTTGCTGTACCCAGAACAGCAGAATGAATTTCCGCCATGTGATCATTTTACTTTGGACTATCTCCTGTACTTCGTTTCTCAGTGTCGCGCGGGGTAGCCGTACGTTCTAGGGCGCCCTGCCACGGTTCGCCCGGCTACCCCCGTCGGAGGTCCGAGTCCTCCCTCGGATTTGGGTGTACGTTTTATTCTTAGCGTAAGTTAGTTTAAGTTAGATTACGTAGTGTGTAAGCCTGGGGACCGATAACCTTGGCAGTTTGGTCCCATACAAACTTACCACAAATTTCCAAAAAATTTCTTTTCTCAGATTACTGTTCCAAAAACAGTCTCTAGAATTCCTGATTATACTTTAACTGATGTGAAATCTTCTTGCCTGACTCCCTTGTCAATTCTGAATTGTTCACTGTTCTAATGAAGTGCGAGGGTTGGAACTTAAATAGTGGCAACTATTTTTTCACAACCGATTCAAAGGAGTTACATGTTTGCACCTGTTACTGTCCTTCAAAGTAGTCACCAGCCTTGTGTAGAACCCGTTGCCAGCGATGTGGAAGGCGTATTTTTTTTTTTTTTTTTTTTAGGGCGCAAAACTGCTATGGTCATTAGCACCCGGTACGTGACTTAGGAAACAGTAAAAATCGAAAATGGAAACCAGCAGCAATGGGAACGAAACTCAAAAAATTGGAGAAACTAAAAGCAGAAGGAAGGCTTAAAAATCCACTGCAGAAAGGGGTTGGTTGTCCCCAAAAAAAGCTTCAAATGACTGACGTCATTACAGTGGCACTAATAAACTCGAGAACGCGATCGGCCGAGCGCGTGTCATCTGCTAAAATTGACGATATATCAGGCGACAGCTGTAGACGGGCGCGTAACGGAGTAAAATAGGGGCACTCAATTAAAAGGTGTCTTACCGTCCACAGCTGAGAGCAGTGGGGACTGAGTGGGAGAGGATCGCCGCTTAAAAGATGTCGATGGCTAAAAAGACAGTGCCCTATCCGGAGTCTAGTTAAAATTACCTCCTCCCGACGACGCGTTCGGGAGGAAGAGGTCCAAGCACAAGGAAGAGCTTTCACGTCCCGCAATTTATTATGGGGAAGTGTCGACCAATGTGCGTGCCATAAAAGAACAACAGGACGACATAAAACGCTCCGTAGATCGGCGAAGGGAATCGATTGAATATCCGGCCGAAGAAGAGAGACTGCAGCCTTGGCCGCTATATCGGCCGTCTCATTTCCACAGACACCAACGTGTCCCGGGAGCCAGAGGAACGCCACCGAGACACCCCCCAGGTGGAGCAAGCGCAGACAGTCCTGAATCCGGTGGACCAGAGGGTGGACAGGGTAAAGAGCTTGGAGACTGAGGAGAGAGCTGAGAGAATCTGAACAGATAACATACTGTATCCGCTGATGGCGGCGGATGTAGTGGACAGCCTGGAGAACAGCGTAAAGCTCCGCAGTATAAACCGAACACTGGTCGGGAAGCCGAAATTGATTTGGGGTGTCGCCAACAATATAGGCACTCCCTACACCTAACGATGTTTTCGAGCCATCAGTGTAAATAAATGTGGCTTCCTTCATTTGTGAACATAGAGCAGCAAATGCCCGACGATAAACAAGTGAAGGGGTACCATCCTTGGGAAATTGACAAAGGTCACGGAGCAGGCAGCTCCGGGGACGGAGCCAAGGCGGTGCTGTACCCCAAGTTGTCAAGAAGGTTTTAGGAAAGCGGAAGGAAAGAGAATGGAGCAGTTGATGGAAGCGGACTCCCGGTGGTAGTAGGGAGGAGGGGCGGCCTGCATACCCTACATCAAAGGAGGCGTCAAAAAAATGTCATGGGCTGGATTAGCAGGCATGGAAGACAGATGGCTAGCATAACGACTCAGAAGGACTGCTCGCCGATTGGACAGCGGAGGTTCAGCAGTCTCAGCATAAAGGCTTTCCACAGGGCTGGTGTAAAAAGCTCCAGACACTAAACGTAATCCACGGTGGTGGATAGAGTCGAGACGACGAAGAATAGACGGCCGAGCAGAGGAGTAGACTATGCTGCCATAGTCCAATTTCGAGCGCACTAAGGCGCGATAGAGGCGGAGAAGGACCACTCGGTCCGCTCCCCAGGAGGTACCATTCAGGACACGGAGGGTGTTGAGGGATCGCAGACAGCGAGCCGAAAGATAGGAAACGTGGGAGGACCAGCACAGTTTTCCGTCAAACATAAGACCCAAGAATTTAGCGACGTCCGAAAACGGAAGGTTGACAGGTCCTAGATGTAAGGAGGGTGGAAGAAACTCCTTACGTCGCCAAAAATTAACACAAACGGTCTTACTGGGAGAAAAGCGGAAGCCGGTTTCGATGCTCCAAGAGTGGAGGCGATCGAGACATCCTTGAAGACGTCGTTCAAGAAGGCTGGTTCGTTGAGAGCTGTAGTAGATCGCAAAATCATCCACAAAGAGGGAGCCCGAGACATCAGGAAGGAGACAATCCATAATTGGATTTATGGCAATGGCAAACAGTACAACACCCAGCACGGAGCCCTGGGGTACCCAGTTTTCTTGGGAGAAAGTACGGAAGAGAGTAGTGTTCACCCGCACTCTAAATGTGCACTCTGCCATAAATTCGCGATGAAAAAGGGGCAGCCGACCTCGAAAGCCCCAAGAGAACAGTGTGCGGAGGATGCCTGTCCTCCAACAGGTATCGTATGCTCTCTCCAGATCAAAAAGTATTGCTACTGTTTGGCGTTTCCGGAGAAAATTGTTCATGATATAAGTGGAGAGAGCAGCAAGATGGTCAACTGCAGAACGATGCTTTCGGAATCCGCATTGGGCAGGTGTTAAAAGACTGCGGGACTCCAGCCACCATGCTAAACGGCAATTCACCATACGCTCCAAAACCTTACATACACTACTCGTGACAGAAATGAGGCGATAGCTAGAGGGTAGATGTTTGTCCTTTCCAGGTTTCGGAACAGGAACGACGATAGCTTCCCACCATCGTCTGGGAAAAGTACTGTCGGTCCAAATTCGATTATAAAGGCGAAGGAGGTAACGCAGACTATGGGTTGACAAATGCAGAAACATTTTGACGTGGAGACCATCCGGTCCTGGGGCGGAGGAGCGAGAAGAAGAGAGTACATGTTGGAGTTCCCGCATGGAGAAAACAGTATTTTGAGAGAAGAAAGCAAGAGGTTGCACTTCCGCTGCACGTTTCTTCGGGAGAAACGCTGGCGGGTAATTTGAAGAGCTCGAAATCCCAGCAAAGTGTTGACCCAATGAGTTAGAAATTGCGACGGGGTCCACTAATGTATCATGCGCGACAGTGAGCCCAGAGACTGGGAAGAAACTAGGCGCGCCTGATAACTGTCGAATCCGACTCCAAACTTCCGAGGAGGGAGTGAAGGTGTTAATTGAGCTAATAAAGAATTTCCAACTTGCCTTCTTGCTGTCGCGGATGACGCGACGGCATCGCGCACGGAACTGCTTATAGAGGATACAGTTGGCGGAAAACGCGAAGAGCACGTCGCCGCTCACGTATTGCGTCACGGCATGCCTCGTTCCACCAAGGAACTGGGGGGGGGGGGGGGGGCAATTCGGAGGTGCGTGGTATTGAACGGTCCACAGCTGTAAGAATAACGTGTGTAATATGTTTGACCTCATCGTCGGCGCTAGGAAAGTGACGGTCATCGAATGTCGGTAGAGACGAAAAAAGTGTCCAATCGGCTTGGGCAAACTTCCAGCGTCGCGGGCGCATATATGGCAGTTGAGGCTGCAGTCTAAGGACACATGGAAAGTGGTCACTCGAGTGTGTATCATCAAAGGCGAACCATTCGAAGCGCCGAGCTAGCGGAACAGTACCGACCGAAAGGTCCAAATGAGAGAAATTTGTCGTGGAGGCAGACAAAAATGTAGGGACCCCAGTGTTGAGGCAAACTAGATCCGCTTGGTGGAAGACGTATAGCAATAGTGAGCCACGTGGACAAGGATGTGGAGATCCCCAAAGCGGGTGGTGGACATTGAAGTCCCCAACCAGCAAATAGGGGGGTGGAAGCTGACCAAGAAGATAAAGGAGATCAGCTCGTGCCATTGGTGTGGACGATGGAATGTATACAGTGCAAAGAGAAAAGGTATATCTAGAAAGGGAAAGACAGACAGCGACAGCTTGGAAGAAAGTGTTTAAGGGGATTGGGTGATAATGGAGAGTATCATGGAGAAGAATCATGAGTCCTCCATGGGCTGGAGTGCCTTCAACAGAGGGGAGATCAAATCGGACGGACTGAAAATGGGGGAGAACAAAGCAGTCATGGGGACGCAGCTTTGTTTCCTGAAGACAGAAGATGACCGGCGAGTAGGATCGTAAGAGGATCGACAATTCATCCCGATTGGCTCGAATGCCGCGGATATTCCAGTGGATAATGGACATAGGGTGGACAGAAAATGGAGGAATGTGACCAAGATTGCCGTCAACTCAACGACTGCTCAGAGCTTGCGACCGACAGCATGGAGTGGCATTCAGCCGAAGGCAGAAGATCCTGATCCATAGGTTGTTCAGGAGCAGCTCCTGCCACCAGCGATCGGCCGGTTGATCGGCCGCCAGCAGTGCGCCTCGGCGACACAGAAGACGGCCGAGGGCGATTTCCGCCAGGTGGTGCTGTAGATGAGACACGCCTTGGCGGAGAAGGAGATGAACTGGGCTTCTTAGTAGCCTTCTTGGAAGCATGATGTTTAGATGAAGGAGGAACCGAAGGTTGTGAAGTTGGGATACGTAAAAAATCTTCACGAGTATGCTCTTTTTTCGAAGTCTTGGTGTCTGACTTTTGGGCTCGAGATTTAGCAGAACCCGATGAAGGGAGAGCCATAGAGTGGGCAGGCGAAAGTGGTGAGGTTGAACGGGCGATCTTTGCACTGGCCGATCTGACGACCGTGGCACTAAAGGTGAGGTCGCAAGCCTGCGTGGCCACCTCCTTTGTTGGCCGAGGAGAAGCAAGGACAGTGCTGTATTTGCCTGTCTGAGGCACGGAGGGCTGTCGACTGGCGAATAATTTTCGAGCAGCAAAGGTCGAAACCTTTTCCTTCACTCTGATTTCCTGAATGAGCTTTTCGTCTTTAAAAATGGGGCAATCTCGAGAGGAAGCAGCGTGGTCACCCATACAGTTGATGCAACGAGGGGATGGAGGTGAACAAGCACCCTCATTGGCATCCTTGCCACATGTAACACATTTGGCCGGATTGGAACAGGACTGGCTGGTGTGATTGAACCGCTGACACCGAATGCAATGCGTACGGTTTGGGACGTAAGGGCGAATGGAAATTATCTCATAGCCTGCTTTGATTTTCGATGGGAGTTGAACTTTGTCAAATGTCAAGAAGACAGTGCGGGTTGGAATGATGTTCATGTCAACCCTTTTTATAACTCTATGAACAGCCGTTACGCCCTGGTCAGACAGGTAGTGCTGAATTTCTTCGTCAGACAATCCGTCGAGGGAGCGTGAATAAACGACTCCATGTGAGGAATTTAAATTGCGGTGCGCTTCAACCAGGACAGGGAAGGTGTGGAGCAGTGAAGTACGCAGCAATTTTTGTGCCTTGAGGGCACTGACTGTTTCTAACAACAAGGTGCCATTCCGTAATCGGGAACAAGACTTTACAGGACCTGCAATTGCGTCGACACCTTTCTGAATAATGAAAGGGTTGACCGTGGAGAAGTCGTGACCTTCGTCAGACCGAGAAACAACAAGGAACTGTGGCAACGATGGAAGAACTGTCTGTGGCTGAGACTCAGTGAACTTACGCTTGTGAGCAGACATAGTGGAAGATGAGGAAACCATTGCGGAAGAATCTCCCATGATTACCAGCGTCTCCGATGGCGCGCTCCTCCCTTGTGGGGGCCCTCTCTGAGGGCACTCCCACCTTAGGTGATCGTTCACACCTCAGGTCATACCTCCCGACAAACGGATGGAGGGACCAATCGGCACTTTCGGAAGGTATCAGCTCGGGTAATCACCCCTCCCTGGGCCTGGCTGTTACCAGGGGGTACGTACGTGTCCTACCTGTCTACCCGGGGTGGGGAATTACGCGTTACCCCGTCACCGGCTACGCACGAAAATGCGTAGGTTGACCTTCAGACACGCACAGGGAGGAAGAAAGAGAAAGGGAAAAACAAAGAAAGGGAAAGGAAAGAAGAGAGGTCTCAAATGCCGCAGCGGAGAAAAGGGTAAAGAGAAGAGGTAAGGAAAAGAGAAGGACAAAGGAAGGATGAAGACATACAAGCAGAGAAGGCGAAGAATGCGTTACATTTACGAGCGTCCGTCTCCGGACGTAGGCACAAACCATACTCCCAGAGGGGGAGAAAGGGAAGGAAAGAGCCAGAGGTGAGGGGAGGGGGGGCGAAGATCGGGGATAGGGAAGGATGCGGAAAAGGAAGGTATGCAGCCTGGAAAGGAAGGAGGGCCACATTAGCTCGGGGTCCTGTGCTCGCTACGCACGTATCCACAAAAGAGTTGTGGACCCCCTGGGGGGGGGGGGGGTGGAAGGCGTAGTATACCATTAGCAGAGCCTGTTCTGTTGATGGTGCGAATGGAGCGGTCTACTGCCTGTCGAATCTCTGGAACAGTTCTGAAGCAAATGCCACGAAGTGGTTCCTTCATCTTCAGAATCAAATCAGAGTCACTAGGCCTTAAGTCAGGGGAGTATGGTGGATGGTACAGTTTCTGGAGGGTCTCAAAAAGAAAGCGTACAAGCCATGTGTTTTACCAGTTTTGACATACAGCAGTGACACGTATTGAGTCTGAAAAAGAAAGCATTAACTGCAATCAGGGTTCTACACTACGGTGGATGACCATCATCGGCGAGTGTGGTGGCGACCTGGGAAAAAGTTTCATTCTTCCAATATTTTGGAGAGACACAGTGGTGTTACTCTGACATTATGGTGTGAGGGGCCATCGGGTATGACTTCAGATCAAGGCAAACATCCTGGGTCCTCATGTGTTACCTCTCATGCTACAGAATTGTGGTGCCTTTTTCAACAGGACAAAGCTCGTTCGCACATGGCACGTATCTCTATGAACTGTCTGCGTGGTGTTGATGTAGTCCTGTAGCCAGCATGATCTCTAGACCTGTCCCTGATAGAACATGTGTGGGATCCACTTAGACGTCACCTCCGTCATAGTACCAGAATCCAGGACATCAACGACCAGTTACTATAGTTGTGGGCCAGCTTGCCTCAGGTGAGGATACAACGGCTTTCCCAACCGAATCAGTGCATGCATGCATGCATGCGAAAGGAGGTGAGACGCCATACTGTTAAGTGAGCTCATACTGTCAAGTTCTTAGTACATTTGACACTGAAATAACATGGCGTAGCCTCTCAGCCCGTCAAGTTTCATTTCATTTCCTTCTTCCCTTCTGGATACTTCAATTTTATTTCATTCAGGACGTGTAGTATAGATGGACGCCGTAATGAACGGCAAAATCTAATGGAGACCTTTATCCAAACTAGTTAATGTCAAATGGCTAATAATTTTTGCTGCGTTTGAACTGCTCGAGCAATTTACGTCACAGAAATCTTGGGTTCTGCTCGAGCTTTCGATCACGCGGCGATCTAGCAACTTTTGTTTGTATCTCCACAGCATGTCTTAGCATTATTTATGTACTGCATTATCTGCAGGGGTGTAAAATATACGTAAAAACAGCTACTAAGAAATAAATAAAAAATGCAATCACCGTTCAGCCCAGTTTTCGAACGTTCGCACTTCCAACGATTTAGTGATAATTAATTTTTGCTATGGGTCTTGACACAGAAATTTTTTTCTCACGATAGCAATTACAGTCAGTTTAAAATATGATTCATTTTGTTTATTAGTAATTTAATCCTCAATTTATTTTCTTCCTCGTTTCGTCTGAATGTTACCTTCATGTTTTCAATCAAAATATCCACGGGTGTACAGCCGGTCTACAGTGTCCAACGGGCACAATATTTCGGCGATCATACATGTCGCCATCATCAGGTGAACTGACGGACTGAGCTCCTGTCTACATCTATATCCATATGACTTCTATGAAACACACAATAAAAGGTCTCGTAGAATGTTCTTCGAACCATCTTCAAGCTATTTCTCTACTGTTTCATTTTCGAGGAGCTCAGTCCGTCAGTTCACCTGATGATGGCGACATGTATGATCGCCGAAATATTGTGCCCGTTGGACACTGTAGACCGGCAGTACACCCGTGGATATTTTGATTATCAAATACGCCGGGAGAAACTCAAGAATCACATCATGTTTTCAAGTTTATTAAAAGCTGGTAACTTTTTTACCTGTTATTCTAATATGTGAACAGGGTGCGAAATGCTCGTTTTCAACACACTTGATAAATCATTATAGTCTCTAGTAACCAAATGAAATGTTGTAGCGGGATCAGAATCAGATAACGTTTTTTAAAGGACGACATTTTCATCTTTCACTGCAAGCTTTGCTTAAAAATCACCGTAAATGTTTATGTATCCTACACGCCGTACAAGGACTTTTATTGCAAATTTTTAAATTACCACAGAGATTATATGGTGATAGCATTTAATACTAATTCCTTCAGGGTTTCACGAAACAATCAGATTTCAAGTAGAGTTACTGTGTGCTGTTGTGCGTCCCTCGTAGTTTGTTGCACATTACTCGCTCTTGCGTCGCACGTATCAAATGTCGCGTGATGTTCGAGCAGCGCTTAGTAATGTATCGAACTCTGTTGCGTATAGGGTTCAAAAGGGTTCAAATGGCTCTGAGCACCATGGGACTTAACTGCTGTGGTCATCAGTCCCCTAGAACTTAGAACTACTTAAACCTAACTAACCTAAGGACATCACACACATCGATGCCCGAGGCAGGATTCGAACCTGCGACCGTAGCGGTCGCGCAATACCAGACTGTAGCGCCTAGAACGGCTCGGCCACTCCGGCCGGCTGCGTATAGGGAAACCTCGATCCCATTCAAAAGCGAGCATCGTTTGCCCAGATCTACTGATGGTGGTGGTAATGATGATGACGACGTTGATGGCGATGATGACGACTATCCTGTATATTATCAGGCCACCACTGAAGACAACGATGTTAATAGTTCTTTTCTGATAGGCAGACGACTGGAACATGATGACCAATTAGGATTAAATTGCAAGTTGTAGGTAAAAGTACTGATGACATATGAGAGTGCTAACAAGACTTCTTGGTATTTTCAGTCGCTATTTAGTTACTGAGAATTTTAAGTCCCTCTATGAAGCGCGACAAAAAACAAAAGAGGCTCAACTGGGCGGTGTTGCCGCCAGCAGCGGTATGGATCGGCCACGCGACTTTCCCTCTGCTGCAGGGACAGGGGTGAGGGGACACGCCCCCTAATTGCAGGTCCATTACGCTCTCTGGCGCCCAAGAACAATGTCGCTCACATCGTCAGCCCACTCCTGACGCTCCTCAAAAGGTACGAATTTTTCAAGCCCTGCGGCTTCCGCGCGAACAGATAAATTGCCAGCGTCGAATTACGCCCACTACCGTGTTATTAGTCATTTCGATCACATTCCCGCGTTCATCCTCCTTGCCGATATATAGGGTCGGTGTGTAAGTCCGCGATGTTCTTTGTTGTGTTGGCACCACTGCATTGTTAAGTCTTCATTTATCGTTATTCAATTGTTTTTCTTCAGTCTAGAGTTCTATTGTTGCCAACAGGGACTTACATGTTGTTATCAGCTCGCTTTGGCCATTTTCAAGGCTAATTAGTATGAAGTGTCAAGTAGAGGAAAATAAACTTACAATTTTACTCTTCGACTTTAATCGACGTTCTAGCGCTGCAGAAGGCACGAGAGGAATTTGTGGTGTCTACGCGAGGGATACATCTGACGAGGGGACGGGGCTGAAAATATATCTATTTAAAACAGCAATAAAAATTCGCTTGATGCCTTCCTAAGAGACAGTCTCCATTCCTTCCAAGCTAATTATGTAAATGTAGGCCAGATATGGCTCAAATTCAAAGATACAGTATCGACAGCAATAGATAGATTCACACCGCACAATTTAATAAGAGACGGGATTGATCCACAATGGTACACAAAACACGTCAGAACACTGTTGCAGAACCAACGAAAAAAAGTGTGCCAAATTCAGAAAAACGCAAAATCCCCAAGACTGACTAAGTTTCACGGAGGCTCGAAATTTAGTGTGGACGTCAATGCGATATGCTTTTAATAGTTTCGCCGGCAGTTGTGACCGAACGGTTCTAGGCGCTTCAGTCCAGAACCGCGCTGCTGCTACGGTCGCAGGTTCGAATCCTGCCTCGGGCGTGGATGTGTGTGATGTCCTTAGGTTAGTTAGGTTTAAGTAGTTCTAAGTCTAGAGGACTGATGACCTCAGATGTTAAGTTCCATAGTGCTTAGAGCCATTTATTTAATAGTTTCCACAATGAAACATTGTCTCAAAATATGGTAGAAAATCCAAAGAGATTCTGGTCGTATGTAAAGTACACCAGTGGCAAGAAACGTCACTGCGCGATACGATGGAAATGTTACCGATGATTGTGCCACTAAAGCGGAGTTACTAAATACAGTTTTCGATAATTCCTTCACGAAAGAAGACAAAGTAAACATTACAGAATTCGAAACCAGAACACTGTTAGCATAAGTAACATAAAAGTAGATATGTTAGGTGTTGCGAAACAACTCAAATCACTTACGAAAGGCAAGTGTTCCGGTCCAGATGGTATACCAATCAGGTTCCTTTCAGAGTATGCAGACCCAATAGCGCCTTTCTTAGCAACCATATACAACCGCTCACTTGACGAAAGGTCTGTTCCTAAGGACTGGAAAGTAGCAGCCGGCCGGAGTGGCCGAGCGGTTCTAGGCGCTACAGTCTGGAGCTGCGTGACCGCTACGGTCGCAGGTTCGAATCCTGCCTCGGGCATGGATGTGTGTGATGTCCTTAGGTTAGTTAGGTTTAAGTAGTTCTAAGTTCTAGGGGACTGATGACCACAGATGTTAAGTCCCATAGTGCTCAGAGCCATTTGAACCATTTTTTTTTTTTTTTTGGAAAGTAGCACAGGTCACACCAATACTCAAGAAAGGAAATAGAAATAACCCATTGAATTACAGACCCATATCACTGACCTCAATTTGCAGTAGGATTCTTGAGCATATACTGTACTCGAACAATATGAATCACCTTGAAGAAAATGACTTATTGATACATAACCAACACAGATTCAGAAAATATCGTTCTTGTGCAACACAGCTAGCTCTTTATTCCCATCAAGTAATGAGTGCTGTCGACAAGGGATCTCAGATCGATTCCATATTCCTAGATTTCCAGAAGGCTTTTGATACCGTCCCTCACAAGCGACTATTAATCAGATTGCGTGCATATGGAGTATTGTCTCAATTGTTTGACTGGATTCGTGATTTCCTCTCAGAGAGGTCACAGTTCGTAGTGATAGACGGTAAATCATCGAGTAGAACAGAAGTGATATCTGGCGTTCCGCAAGGTAGTGTCATAGGTCCTCTGCTGTTCCTGATTTTCATAAATGATCTAGGTGATAATCTGAGCAGCCCCCTTAGATTGTTTGCAGATGACGCTGTAATTTACCAGATAGTAAAATCATCAGACGATCAATTCCTATTACAAAATCATCTAGAGAGAATTTATGTATAGTGCGAAAAGTGGCAATTGGCACTAAACAAAGAAAAGTGCGAGGTCATCCACATGGGTACTAAAAGAAATCCTATAAATTTTGGGTATACGATAAATCGCACAAATCTAAGGGCTGTAAATTCGACTAAATACCTGGCAATTACAATTACGAGCAACTTAAATTGGAAAGACCACATAGATAATATTGTGGAGATGGCGAAACGAAGACTGCGCTTTGTTGGCAGAACACTTAGCAGATGCGACAAACCCACTAAAGAGACAGCCTACATTACACTTGTCCGTCCTCTGCTGGAATATTACTGCAAGGTGTGGGATCCTTACCAGGCAGGATTGACAGAGGACATCGAAAAAGTGCAAAGAAGGGCAGTTTGTATCGTGTTATCTCGCAATAGGGGTGTGAGTGTCACTGATATGATACGCGAGTTGGGGTGGCAGCCACTGAAACAAAGATGTTTTTCTTTGCGGCGAGATCTATTTACGAAATTTCAATCACCAACTTTCTCTTCCGAATGCGAAAATATTTTGTTGACACCCACCTATGTAGGGAGAAATGATCATCATAATAAAATAAGAGAAATCAAAACTCGAACGGAAAGATTTAGGTGTTCCTTTTCCCCAAGCGCCATTCGAGAGTGGAATGGCAGAGAAGTAGTATGAAAATGGTTCGATGAACCCTCTTCCGGGCACTTAAATGTGAATTGCAGAGTAACCACGTAGATGTAGATGTAGAATAGTTTTCCCATTTTAGAGAAGGAAAATTAGACTTGTGTGATGAATAACATTCTGGAAGACCGTCTCTTTTTAATGAAACAGTCTAAACCAATTCGTTCACAATGATCCTCGGCAAACAGCGTGAGAATTGGTACGAATTATGGTTTGCGATCTCATGATCATTGTGCCCCATATTCAGTCATGGATAAGGTGCAAAAATCGCATACATAGGCACCATATATTTTAAGCCACCAACAAACATGTGCGGATAACCATATGTTTGTCTTTGCTGGCCTGAACGTTTGGCTTGTCGTAGGCACAACATATTCCTTGGTATCACCGTTACAGGAGACAAGAAATGAAGCCTCTATGTGTATTTAAAGAAACACCCAATGTGAATGATGGTGCACACCCTCAAAAAATCATGTTGTGCGTTTGGTGGAACCAAATATACTTGTACAGTCTTCATCATGGACAGCTGCTAAGCCATGGAACGATAGAAGCTGCTTCTTATGAGAACACCTAAGATGAATTTCTATTGCTACGAAAACAAAACACTTGGTAAAGATGCGTTGTTTCTACACGACAATGCATGGCGTCATACGGCCAGAATCATCACAGATGTGATTGCTGAACTTGGTTGAAAATCGTTTCCTCACCCTCCATATTCACCACACTTAGCCTCTTCTGATTATCTTTTCCGGACTCTCTAGCAACGTTTAGGAACAAGTGTTCCGTGATGAAGCTTCTCGTGCCAACTGCCTGACAAATTTCTTCATCTCTAAACCACAGTAATTCTATAAGAGAGGCATAGATTCCTACTTGAACGCTGGCAGTCGGTCAATGACAAAGATGGTGATTACATAATTGAGTGGTCTTGTTGTTGTGTGTTGTAATGTAATGTAGTGTATTTTGTGCTAGTAAAATAAGATCATGGCGCTGTAAAAATGGAACCAAGTTATGCAGCGATGCAAGACAATTCCTGAGACCTCCCCACTCTGCCAACTGTAGCCCCAAATGAAGGTACCAATGCATATTCTATCAGGCTAATTAAAATCCTTTCATCTCCAGATTTCTACATTCCAGCTAACAGTTTCGTTTCCCATATAGAACCCACATCCTACTTCATATCACGTCTTGTCCAATACCTTCTTCACCACCATCACCAACATCACCGAGCAGAGAAACACACATCACCGACTTCAAGTCACGTGTCTTTACTATTTTATAAGCATTGATTTTAGTTTTGTATTCATTTTATTTGTAACCAAAGCCTGATGGGCGGTTTGTTGGCCACTGCCAGATAGCTTCCCAAAAATGAAAAAATACTTATTTTACGACACTATGAACAGTGCAAGTAACTAATAATGCAAAAATTTCACAGCTCTTCACGTATATGCTGCATTTCAACGATAGCAAAGCAACTTTGGAAAAAATTAGTCTCTACGTGGGATCAGTTTTAAACAGATATTATGAAAAGTAAACAATCATGTACAAATTCACAGATGCGAAGGGAGCACAAATTCATAAAATAAATAAAGCATTGGAATTAAAGGGTTGTAGCTGTCAGCCTATAAGAAGACTAGAGCATACACTGACGCAATGACTATCCATCCCTTTATTTCGCGACAGTCCTGTCACGCTACCCACGGCCTATGTTGGTCTTGTCGTGCAGTAAATGGTTATTACTGTTACTTTTAAGGATTCTGTCCAAAAATCTTCAGAAAGCAGTTCTACCTGTGAGAACAAATGCCGCCAATGCACAGCCCTTTTATACCTTAGGCGATACTGCCGTCACCTTATATGTGCATATGTCTATCCCATGTCTTTTGTCACTTCGTTGTAGACAGACCTATAATCATTTGGATTTAAAAACAGTTAAGCTTACCAAATTGTGAGACATTGAGACAGATGTGGATGGATAAAACAAAAGTCATAAAACTGGGCAAATCTGTAAGAAAGTTATAACTGTGTGTCATAAAAAAGCACGTTGTCAGCTCATCATTGTGACAGATGAATTTAACACTACTTTCGCTACCTTAGACTTCATGTCACAACGTTATCCTGAGCTGGGGGGATGCGTAATTTTGGACAATATTCCAAATATCGAATATCTCTTTGCACATGAAAACTTTACAGCTACATAAAAACTTTATTGCTGTCACAATTATAAAGGATAGTGATAATCAGATTCCATATACGTGGAAATTAAAAGCCGCAGTATATATTTACGTAAGTTCAGGCAACAAGAAATGCTAAACTTGTCACAAAGCTGTCCAGTTTTAAGAGTATGGAAAACTAATATTTTATTTATCTGTCTCTTTATGCTCCTCCTCCCTCCAATTAGACTCCAAAAGGAAAATGAAGCACTTTTCCGAAGAGCCACAGGGCCGATGGCGTTTTTGATTGGTTGGTTGGTTAGGGGGAAGGGACCAAACAGCGAGGTCTTTGGTCCGATCGGATGGGGGAAGGGTGGAGGAGGAAATCGTTTGTGCCCTTCCGAAGAAACCATCCTGGAATTTGCCTGAAGCGATTTAGTGAACTCACGGCAAACCTAAATCAGAATGGCCGAACACGGATATCAAACGTCGTCCTCCCGAATGTGAGTCCAGTGTGCTAACCAATGCACCACCTCGCTCGGTACGAAAGCGTTCTTAAGCCCTTGTGAATATGACTGCACTGTCTTAATGATGGTTTCCCTTGGCGGTTTACTAACTGATAGGTATGACAGCCGATTTTTCTTAGAATGCTGGTGTTGGTGCAGAGAGTTTTAATGTGCCCTGGCCACTACAGTGACGTCCTGCCGCGCAACAAGATTTCGGTGGACAGCGGCCGCCCAACTGCAGCAGCATCCCACGAAATGCAACCAGTGGCGCGTGGGCGTTTGCAGAAGCGGCTGTGCCGCGGGAATCCTCTGCCAATCAGATGCGGATTGCCGTGCGGAGCCTCTGGGAGGCGTCAGCAGCACGGACGCTGCCGGGAGGGAACAGCTCCTCGCCTCGAGGAACACCGCCGATTCCAAGGGCTGAACTCGGCTCAAAGCCGAGTGCTTCAGGTTGACGGGTCGGATGAACTAGATACTTACACGTAACAAATCACTATGAGGCTCTGCAATTTTTATCGAAGCCGAGTGAGACCCAAGTTTCTCGCGCGAAGACGTTCTTGCATAAAATACACTGTCGGAAAAAGAGATAACACCAAGCAAGAGTTTTGCGATATAAACGAAAGTTGGTAGACACGTTTCTACATCTTAAAGTCGCATAAGAGTGCCGCTAGTAGCACCGCCATGAGGACGCAAATCAGGTTTGCTTTAAATACACCCGTGGTTTCCAACAGGTGGTCCGCGGACCCCCAAAGGTCCGCGAGCTTTGCCAGAGGAGTCCGCAAGATGCTATTAGAATAAAAAATACATTAAATATATTTCGTATGAGAACAGATTTTTTTTGGCCGCTTCCTGCATTAGCAGAGCCTTAGCGAACGCTAATTTCTGCGTCTAGCGTCTTCCTAGAGCCAACTGACACTAGCACACTCTAGCGCAAAACTAGAATTAGATAGAGGCAAATAGTTCTACTGTATGTCGTTAGACATAATGAATATGTCAATGTTTTTTCTAAGTACCAAAAATAGAAAACGTAAAAAAACCTCTTAATTTGGCTTTTTTAGGTACTTGATACTGTGATATGACAAGGTACCAATCAAGCTCGATGAGGGGGTCCTCGAGAAAATTTTGTTGGTAACACCTGAAATACACGCTGTAATGGTCGTGAGTGTTAGTTACTTTTGAGATTGGACGCGGTGAATTGATGTTAGAATGCATTTAAAGCGACAAATACGCCATTAGCAACACCTCACTGAGTTTGAACGAGGTCGTGTAATAGAGCCACGAGAAGCTGCGTGTTCCTTGTGCAATATTGCATAAAGACTTGGCAGGAAGGTAGCCACTGTACATGATTTCCAGCAGTGGTGGCCACGAGAGTGTAACGGTCGCAAGAAGACCGGGCTCTGATGAAAGCTGGTTCTGCCTCTGTGCCATTGATGGCCTTGTGTCGATTAGGAGGCCAGTTGAGGTGCTGCGAGCAAACCTATCTGCGTGCTAGACACACTGAACCTGCATCTGGAGTTATAGTCTGGGGTGCGATTTCCTATGACAGCAGAAGCAATATCGTGGTTATCACACGCACCGTGACTGCCTTGGCCTGCTCGATCACCAGATCCGTCTTCAATCGAGCACATATTGGACATCAACGCCAGCATCATCCACAAGCAGCATTAACCCTTCCTGTATTGACCGATCAAGTGCAACAGGCACGGAACTCGATCCCTCAAACTGACATTCGTTACCTGTACAACACAATGCATACACGTTGCGTGCTTGCATTCAACAGTCTGGCGGTTACACGGGTTATTAATGTACCAGCATTTCACATTTGCAATGGCTTATCTCGGTCTTACCTTAACCTGTTATCTTGCAATGTTAATCACTTAAATATGTTACCTAGAAAAATGTATTGCTGAAATTTCATTACTCTGCATTAATTATTTTTGGGTGTTGCGATTTTTTACCATCAGTGTAGTTTGTCTTCTTCCTGTGTCGATTTAGAGTAAAAATTGTTGCACTTCACAGCATCAAGAATGCAAGTAGCAATGGATTCAATGAAACAAATATATTGTCCCACTCATTATCCAGTTGGGAATTGGTCTCAAAGAGATTACTCATGTTAAAATGTGAAGCAGTAACTACAGTTCTGGATAACAGCTATTAAGCAGCACATTGACGCGTGTGCTCTCGTCGTTAAGATATTACAGAACACTCGCCGTCTTGTTCAGATTCAAACGAACGTGGAAGTGTCATTAGCATCGCAGTTGTCGAACGATCTCTTTCTGCATGACGTCACCATCACGAAGATCGGAGAATCACAGGAACCATTATTCATCACAAAGCCACAACAGCAAAAGATGCGATTGTCAGTCGTTCCTGACGAAGACGAAACCTCGAGCTCTTACTCTAATTTGACGCAGGAAGAAGACCAATAGTACAGGGTGGCTGTAATTAAACTTCCGCTATTTGAGCCGACGTGAACGGAAAACCATTTACCTTATCGGTACGGCAAACCGGGAATGCTTTAACCACCATAGCTACTTTCTACTTTGACCAGTCAAACACCAGAGGTTTTACAGCTCTCTGCTGGCTCTTAGTTCTTTGTTGAATGTATACTGTTTGGTGGTAAAGTTTCATTAATATACGCTAAATGGCACCATGTAGTGCCAATTTTCTTCCACTACAGTTGGTGAACGTCCTGTGACTTACATACGAAAAGGTATCTTAAAATCTGATTGTGCAAAATCTAGAGATACCATTTAACTGCAAAGCGATCGAGGTTTTCAACCCTATATTGTACGTTACTCGATCATTTCTCAAGACAGACCCCCGATTAGTTTTTCGTTCACATGTCACTATGTTACGAATTCTGAGGTCACGTACATGAATTCTCTTTTTCGGGGTTGCTTTGACCGCTGGTCATTGTTACCCCAGGGTCACAGATACACGATTTGTTAAACGGTGCTGATGCTAGTGACATCGTGGAACTAATTAATGCATACATTAATCATCGTTATACACAAGGAGGCTCATTTGTAATTGTTAATATTCCTACAAAGAAGAAAAACGTGCCAGTCGTACATTACTCGAACTGCAAACTCTTGCGGTTCAGGCAATGATTCAAAAATTACATATAATGTCAAATAACTCCGGAAACAAGGAATGAAGTTTGTTTAGCGACAAATGCCAGATACTGTCTCGATAAAAAAAGGACAAATAACCGTAACTCTAACCGCAGTGGGTGTTTCGAAAAGATGATTTATACCTAAGATGGATGAAATTAAAGCTATTATGCTCAGGCAAATTTGTAGCTATGTGTGTAGTAATCCATCCTAGTACTTTTCATTATATTCGCATTTTGATGAAGGATCACATTGTTTTGCACTAGGTTTTTTTCTTTTATGAGGCTTAATGAAGCACTTAAGAAAACTTTAGATCAATGTATTTATTTGTGGGCGGTGGAAGTTTCTTTGTATTCTTGAAATATTGACCACTAATGGAATGGTAGCTGATAGGTGTGGTGGAAGTACTGGTCGGTCGATGTATTCTCAAATCCATGCAAACTTTGATCACCTACATTTTTTCCATTACTTCCTCTGCATTTCAGAAAATGTATTGCACTAATGTAATCCTTTCAGGGAGGTCCATATGTTCAGTAACGTAAAGTTCACAGAAGTAACAAAACAGTAATCATATCTTCTGGTAAACCTTCCGGGATGTAAGGTCGTGGTCCATGAAACTCTTCAGCTCCTAACGTTTCGTCCAGAGCTGCGCTGGACATCTCTGAAGATGTCCAGCGCAGCTCTGGACGAAACGTTAGGAGCTGAAGAGTTTCATGGACCACGACCTTACATCCCGGAACGTTTACCAGAAGATATGTGATCCGGTCGTGAAAGCCTTCATACTAAAAACAGTAATCACATTTGAATCTGAAAACCGGTTGTAACCTCCCCACAAAAATTAAGGAATGATAGTTGACCATTAAACCTCACAATAATATTAATTAAATAATGAACCATGAACGAAATGTAACCTCCCAACAGAAATAATAATATCTGGTAAATTTTATAAGGACAGCAGCGCTGACCTTCGGCCCTGTATTCTGAATAAAAAAAGCAAAAATTCTTACCTCAATAAAACTGCAATTATATCTGCTCTTAATTAGTCATTTTTCGACACAGCTTCGTGCAATGCTGGCGTATATATATATATATATATATATATATTGATTCTTGGAAGCAATGATAATGCATTGGAAATTGAAATGAATGCTTTTCTTTAAAAAAGTTAATTTATATTATAAAAATTATTATTTGGGCATTTCTTTCTGAACAAATTAGATTACAATTAACATACATTATTAAATATGCGCAAGGCTGCTTCTTTACCTTCTACAACAATACTCATCCTCCAGAGTCCTGACCAGAGTCGCGAGCAGAGCAGACAGCCGACGCATACCGACTCCCGCAGACTACTACCGTCCACTCGCTACTAAAGCCGACCGACAACTACTGTATCCGACTGACTACTACTGTCGACTCGCGCAGAAAAGCGCAGACTCGCGACAAGCAACAACTAACAATAAACTACTCTCTGGTCAGAGATTCTGTCATGCCTCGCCCATCGCCGGCAAAGCATACGTCTTACACGGTCAAATTATATCTGGTTTATGGTACCCAACTTTAGAGGAATGCTGTTTATATTGTGCGCTGCAGGATTTGCGTTGTTAGCAGTGCTCGCGTCATGACTTGCAGTAAGGTGCCGGTACTCATACAGTAACGTAGGGTTGAAACACAAGCATCACTGTGAATTACAGTTGCAGCCAATCAACAGGGCTTTAGACGTAAAGCTGTTTTATCACAACAGCGATAGCGCTGCTGCTATTCGCGGGTATCGACCAATTGAAGAAACGAAGATAGATCCTCTTTCCGCACCGGGATTGAAGAACATGATTCGGAGGTTCGAAATAGCTGGCGATTTGAGAATCGCACTGGAAGAGGCCGACGGCCAATTGAGCCACAAATTGTTGAAGATGTTACTGTTGCCATGGACGAGAATTCTGGACGCAAAGTGCGACATTCAAGCAATGCACCCGCTGTCTTACGGCAGCTGAACATTCCATGGTCCGTCGTTCGAAAAGTGCTGCGAACAGTTGTGAAATAGTGCATCTATTGCGGTTCTGGGATGCCGTGGATGCAGATCGTCGTCTGGATGAGTTACGTTTGTAACCTGGAACGTAAGCAGCAAATGAAGCAGGCAGTCGGGAATACGGACGTCTAAAAATTGAGATCGGCCGTAAGTAGCAAAACGGAATGGCTAGACAAGAAATGCAGGGCTGTAAAAACGTGCATGAGTATCATTAAGATAGATGTAACACATAGGAAAATTAAAGAGATATTTGGAGAAAAGAGAAGCACCTGTATAAATATTAAGAGATCGGATGACAGACCGGTATAATATGAAGAAAGGTAGAAGAAATATATAGAGGGTCTGTATATGGTTAATGAACCTCAAGGTAATATTAAATATAGAGAAAAGGTAGTAAAAGGAAGTGAGATGGAAGATATGCTGCCGGCCGCGGTGGGCGAGCGGTTCTAGGCGCTTCAGTCCGGAACCGTGCGACTACTACGGTCGCAGGTTCGAATCCTGCCTCGGGCATGGATGTGTGTGATGTCCTTAGGTTAGTTAGGTTTAAGTAGTTCTAAGTTCTAGGGGACTGATGACCTCAGATGTTAAGTCCCATAGTGCTCAGAGCCGTTTGAAGATATGCTACTATAAGAAGAATTTGACGTAGCAGGAGAAATACCCCCAGACTTCAATTAAAATGTAGTAATTCGTATTCCAAAGAAGGAAGATGCTGACAGATCTGTATATTACCGAAACATCAGTTTAACAAGTCATGGTTGCAGAATACTGACTATAATTATTTACAGAAGAATGGGAGAACTGGTAGAAACTGATCTCCAGAAAGATCAGTAATGGTTACGGAGAAATATAGGCACACGTGAGGCGTTACTGACCCTACGACCTATCTTACAAGATAGACTGAAGAAATGTAAACTTACGTTTTAGCATTTGTTGATTTAGAGAAAGATTTTGACAGTGTTGACGAGAATACATTCTCTGAAATTCTGTAAATAGCAAGGGTAAAATACAGGGAGTGAAAAATTGTGGAAAAAACGGGAAGCAGTTACAAGAGTCTATGCACATGAAAAGTATGCACTGGCCGAGAACGAAGCGAGACGCGGTTGTTGCCTGTCCCCCATGTTGCACAACCCGTACACTGAGCAAGCAGTAAAGGAAAACAAGGAGAAACTTGGAAAGATAATTAAAGTTCAGTGAAAAGAAATACAAACTTTGATGTTGGAACAGATAGTGGGTAGACTTAGCACTGAACGGTAAATTGTAGTAGCTCTGTTGGGAAAGGTACAGAGCTCCAAATGCTAATACACTCCTGGAAATTGAAATAAGAACACCGTGAATTCATTGTCCCAGGAAGGGGAAACTTTATTGACACATTCCTGGGGTCAGATACATCACATGATCACACTGACAGAACCACAGGCACATAGACACAGGCAACAGAGCATGCACAATGTCGGCACTAGTACAGTGTATATCCACCTTTCGCAGCAATGCAGGCTGCTATTCTCCCATGGAGACGATCGTAGAGATGCTGGATGTAGTCCTGTGGAACGGCTTGCCATGCCATTTCCACCTGGCGCCTCAGTTGGACCAGCGTTCGTGCTGGACGTGCAGACCGCGTGAGACGACGCTTCATCCAGTCCCAAACATGCTCAATGGGGGACAGATCCGGAGATCTTGCTGGCCAGGGTAGTTGACTTACACCTTCTAGAGCACGTTGGGTGGCACGGGATACATGCGGACGTGCATTGTCCTGTTGGAACAGCAAGTTCCCTTGCCGGTCTAGGAATGGTAGAACGATGGGTTCGATGACGGTTTGGATGTACCGTGCACTATTCAGTGTCCCCTCGACGATCACCAGTGGTGTACGGCCAGTGTAGGAGATCGCTCCCCACACCATGATGCCGGGTGTTGGCCCTGTGTGCCTCGGTCGTATGCAGTCCTGATTGTGGCGCTCACCTGCACGGCGCCAAACACGCATACGACCATCATTGGCACCAAGGCAGAAGCGACTCTCATCGCTGAAGACGACACGTCTCCATTCGTCCCTCCATTCACGCGTGTCGCGACACCACTGGAGGCGGGCTGCACGATGTTGGGGCGTGAGCGGAAGACGGCCTAACGGTGTGCGGGACCGTAGCCCAGCCTCATGGAGACGGTTGCAAATGGTCCTCACCGATACCCCAGGAGCAACAGTGTCCCTAATTTGCTGGGAAGTGGCGGTGCAGTTCCCTACGGCACTGCGTAGGATCCTACGGTCTTGGCGTGCGTCCGTGCATCGCTGCGGTCCGGTCCCAGGTCGACGGGCACGTGCACCTTCCGCCGACCACTGGCGACAACATCGATGTACTGTGGAGACCTCATGCCCCACGTGTTGAGCAATTCGGCGGTACGTCCACCCGGCCTCCCGCATGCCCACTATACGCCCTCGCTCAAAGTCCGTCAACTGCACATTCGGTTCACGTCCACACTGTCGCGGCATGCTACCAGTGTTAAAGACTGCGATGGAGCTCCGTATGCCACGGCAAACTGGCTGACACTGACGGCGGCGGTGCACAAATGCTGCGCAGCTAGCGCCATTCGACGGCCAACACCGCGGTTCCTGGTGAGTCCGCTGTGCCGTGCGTGTGATCATTGCTTGTACAGCCCTCTCGCAGTGTCCGGAGCAAGTATGGTGGGTCTGACACACCGGTGTCAATGTGTTCTTTTTTCCATTTCCAGGAGTGTAGATAGCACTGAAGCTGAAATGGTTGTAAGTACTGAAAGCTGGCTAAATCCGGAAATAAGTTCAGCCGGAATTGTTACAAAGGGCCTAACGGTATTCACAAACTCCATCGGAACAGGCCTCAGTAGGTACAAAGGTACCGACCGACCGCCGTGTCAGCCGATAGGCTTCACTGGATGTGGACGTGGAGGGACATGTGGTCAGTATACCTCTCTCCCAGCCGTTGTCAGTTTATGTGACAAGAGTCGCTACTTCTCAGTGAAGGGCTGAGTGACCGCACTTGCCAGAAGCACTCGGCAGACCTGGGCGATAATCCATCCGAATGCTAGCCCAGCCCGACAGCGATAAACTTCGGTTATCTGACGGGAACCAGTGTTACCACTGCGACGTGACCGTTGGCGGCATTCGGAAAGAGAGTTTATTGCTGTCAGATATAGTTTACACTGTCGTTTAATTGAAACAGATAGTTGGTGTGAGTTACTATGAGTAAAGGTTATGCCCGCACACCCACCGTCGTCGCGACTGCACAGATATCGCTTCGCCGTTTCCCCCGGCAGCGGAGCTGATCTCAAAAGTTTGTGTATATATTGTGCCGGCTAGTTAACAACCATTCCCCGCCGTGTGGGTCGCGCATAAAACATCTCTGAATCACGTTGTGAATCTAATTGTGTGAACTAGCAGTTGAAAATTGATCTCGTTTTCTATTTCCAGAGATATTTCATACACTTTCAACCACGACGGATCCAAAGACAGAGATTTTATTTATTACTCGAGAATAATATAGCAATCGGATTCCAGTCTATTTTTTCTTATTTTTGTTTCCCAAATAATTTGATTTAGTTACCTTCGTAGTCAATATGCCTTCGTTAAATCCTATTATCTGTTTGTAACAGGTTGATCAGCTTTTCTCAATACCCCCTGAATATTCACAGCTACAATTGTCTATGTACTAGCTGATTTTTTGGGATTTAGAAAACGGGGAGAAAGTTCGTATATATTCTGTTTTATTGACACCACTCACTTCTTAAATTAATGAGAGATGGCACTGGAGAATCAATGAAGAGGGAGTTGATCCTAGTGTGTATCGTTTCGGTATAATACCAGTCAGTGCGTACCACATTTGTCCTTTACCATTAATATCTGATAAATCATAAATATGTCTCTGGCTTTACAATATCTAAGCTTCTTAATTCTCACGACACGATATTAATTATAAGTTCGAGTTCTTTCAATGTCTTTTCAGCACAAATTTAGTCTTTTCACGGGCACTATATCCTAAGTCTCGTTTATTAGCAGAATCGCCTTGACAACGATCGGCAAAGATATTAGTATGATAAGGTCCAACTATTTTCTGTCCCAATATCTCAAAATAATCTATCATCCACCACTCCAATGTCTAATCCAGTTATCAAAATCATATTTAATTAGGCTTATAATCCCTAACTTCCGACTACCACGGAAGACTGCGAACACGCACCATTGAAAACCAAGACTCAAGACAGCTAAGAATGCTGCGCATTGGTTTACATATTATATTCCAAACAAAACGCAGCTCTGTTATGTCTTCCTTGGATTCCCTTTGTACTACTTTGCGCTACTCTATTTGAAATATCTACTCTTTGTAAAATTTTAACTAACTGTTACTTCGAAATAAATCTACCCTTTTTTGGCTCTTGGGTCATTTCCTATTACAGAATTTAATCTAGTATTTGTTCTGAATGCCCACTCTCTAAAGAGCGGTTACAAGGTTATACTCGATAAACGGAAAAAAACAAAATTCCTTTTACCGACCTCTCAACTCAGATGATACAGTCGCTGAAAGATTCATGAAAATTTGAGTCCCATTTCGAATAGGTACCCACTCATACAATAACAGATGGTGGTGACTTCAACCTACACTAGATATGTTGACGAAAACACACGTTTAAAGTCAACGGTAGGCATAAAACGTCAACCGAAATTGTACTAAATTCTTTCTCTGGAATTAATTTTGAACTGTTACTTCAGGAGCCCGCACGAAGTGTAAATGATTCCGATAACATACTACTACACCTCATAGCAACAAACAGTCCTATACGAATAGAGAGCCTCATGACGGATACAGGGCTTAACGACCGTGAGGTCGTTGCAAAGGGACTGAATACAGTCACATCCAATGTCAGCAAAAATAGCCGCAAACTATATCTGTTTAAAAAAGCAGATAGAAATTTGCCTGACGCTTTCTTAATAGTCTCCGTTTCTCCCAAACTAGCTATATAGGTGTAGAACAGATGTGGCTTAAATTCAGAGAAATAGTATCGCCGGTCGTTGTAAATTAACATCCTCCATGGTAAAAAAAAAAATCAGAATACTGTTACAGAAGCAACAAAGAAAGCATGTCAGAATTGAAATAATGCAAAATCTCCAAGGCTGGCAATATTTTACAGAAACCTGAAATTTAGAGGAGACATCAATGCGAGATTCTTTTAATAATTTCCACAATGAAATTCTGCCTCGAAATCTGACAGAAAATTCATAGCGATTCTGGTCACACGGAAAGTACAGAAGCGCCAAGAAACAATCAATACCGTCACTGCTCGATAGCAGCGGTAATGTTACCGATAACAACTGCACTGTAACGGAGCTACTAAAAGCCAGAGAAGATGCTGTAAATAGTCCAGAATTCTAATCAAGAACAGCTACCAACATGAGTAACTTAGAAGTAGACACCGTCAGTGTAGAAAAGCAAATTAAATCATTCTATAAAGGCAAGTCTTCCGGTTCAGTTTGTATGCAGCAGGTTCCTTTCGGAGTATGCTGATGAAATAGCTCCATTTTTAGCAATCGCATTCAACCGCTCGAGCGACGTTCTCAGCCCACACCAATACACAAGATCGGAAATAAATGCAAGTCTCTGAAACATAGATCCATATCACTGGCATCGATTTGCAGTAGGGTTTTGTATCATATACTGTGTTCGAACATTATTAAATAGCTCGAAAAAATATTCTGTTGCCTCATAGCACGGATCCAAAACACATCATTCTTTTAATATTGTTAGCTTTTACGAAGTAATGAGTGCTATCGACAGGGGATGTCAGATCGATTCCATGTTTCTAGGTTTCCAGACACCGTTCTTCACAAGCGATTTCTAATCAAATTTCTTGACTCTTTGTGCCACTGGGTTTGTGATTTCATGACCCTAAAGAATAAAAACAATGAGGTCTTCCACATGAGTACTAAACCTAATCCGTAAAATTTCGGTTCAAAAATGGTTCAAATGGCTCTGAGCACTATGCGACTTAACTTCTGAGGTCATCAGTCGCCTAGAACTTAGAACTAATTAAACCTAACTAACCTAAGGACATCACACACATCCATGCCCGAGGCAGGATTCGAACCTGCGACCGTAGCGGTCGCTCGGTTCCAGACTGTAGCGCCTAGAACCGCACGGCCACTCCGGCCGGCTAAAATTTCGGTTACACGGTAAATAACACATGTGGCCCGTAATTGAAAAATGTCTGGACGATCTCTCCATTAGCAAAAAATTCTGAGCTAAGGCTCATTCGGATCTGTGGGAGGGGTCTATCAAGGGGGTCTGAATAACCAACGAAAGGTTAACGTTCTATAACGCGAAGCGTAGAATGTCAGAAGCTTGAACGTGGTAGAAAAGTTAGAAAATCTGAAAATTGGGATACTGGGGCTCAATCTAGGTACAGTGGCGGTCAGTGGAGTGAAATGGAAAAAAGTTAACGATCTCTGGTCTGATTAGTACAGGGCAATATCAATAGCAGCAGGAACTGGTATGTCAGGAGGATGATTCGTTATGAATACGAAGGTAGGACAGAAAGTGAGTTCCTGTTAACAGTTCAGTGACAGTGTTGTTCTCATCAGAGTCGACAGCAAACCGACAACAACAGCAATTCGGGTGTAGCAAGCAGAAGATGAAGAGATGAAGTATATTAGGATACCGAACGGGTAATTCAGTGTGTAAAGGGAGATGAAAATCTATTATTCGTGGGAGGCTCGAATGCGGTTATGGGGAAGGAGTGGAAGAAAGGGATACGGGAAACTGCGGACTTCGTAGTAGGAATAAGAGAGTAGGAAGACTAATTGAGTCCTGCTATAAATTTCAGATGGTAACAGCGAATACTATGTTCAAGAATCACAAGAGGAGAAGATATGCTTGGAGAAGGCCGGGAGATACAGGAAGATTTCAGTTAGATCACATTGTGGTCAAGCAGAGATTCCAAATTCAGATACTGGATTGTGAAGCGTACCAAGGAACAGATATGGACTCAGATCACAATTTAGTAATGATGACGAGTAGGCTGAAGGTTAAGAGACTACTCATGAAGAATCAGTAGGTAAAGAAGTGGGATACGAAAGAACTAAGCAATGAAGAGACAGCTTGGATATCTTTCGGGCTACAGATACTGCCATAATGAATAGCTCAGTACGAAGTTCAATTGAAGAGGAATGGTAATTTCAAATAGGGCAGTCACACAAGCTGGAAAGAAAAATCATAGGTACAAATAAGGTAACTGCGAAGAAATCATCGATAACAGAATAAATACTTTAGTTGATCCACGAAAGATGGATGTACAAAAATATGGAGAAATGTGAAGAAGCGGAAAAAGAAATGATTGTCGGAAGGACTGACCCATCGTACAGCAAGATCAAAACAACATCGCGTGAATTTAAAAGCAAAGATGGTAACATTAAGAGTGCAATGGGAATTCCACTGTTAAAAGCAGAGGAGAGAGCGACAGGTGAAAATAGTTCACTGAAGGCCATTATGAAGTGGACGACTTGTCTGATGACGCGGTTGAAGAAGAAACACGAGTCAACAGGGTAGAATTGGGGATTCCTCTATTACAATCAGAATTTAAAACGGCTTTGGACGACTTAAGATCAAATAAGGCAGAACGGGATAGATAAAATTCCATCGCAATCTCTGCAAACAGTGGAGGAAGTGGCAACAAAAGGACTATTCAAGATGGTGTGTAGAACGTATGAGACTGGAGACGTACCATCAGACTTTCGGAAAAATGTCATGAACACAATTCTGAAGACAGGAAGGACATGTAAGTGCTTAACAGCTCACGCGTCCAAGTTGCTGACCGGAATAATATACAGCATGATGGAAAAGAAAATTGAGGATCTGTTAGATGACGATCAGTTTGGCGTCAGGAAAGGTAAAGGCACCAAAGACGCAGTTCTGACTTTGAGTCTGATAATGGAAGCAAGACTGAAGAAAAATCAAGACGCGTTCATAGGATTTGTCGACCTGCAAAAATGTTAGACAGTGATAAATGGTGCAAGATGTTTGAAATTCTGAGAAAAACAGAGGTAAGCTAAGTGAAAGACGGGTAATATACAATATGCACAAGAACCAAGAGGGAACAGTAAGTCTGGAAGAGCGAGAACGAAGTGCTCAGATTAAAAAGAGTGTAAAACAGGGATGGAGTTCAAATGGCTCTGAGCACTATGGGACTTAACATCTGAGGTCATCAGTCCCCTAGAACTTAGAACTACTTAAACCTAACTAGCCTAAGGACATCACATACATTCATGCCCGAGGCAGGATTCGAACCTGCGACCGTAGCGGTCGCGAGGTTCCAGACTGAAGCGCCTAGAACCGCTTGGCCACCACGGCCGGCAGATCTTAAGGGACCAAACTGCTGAGGTCATCGGTCCCTAAGCTTACACACTACTTAATCTAACTTAAACTAACTTACACTAAGGACAAGACACACACACACACACACACACACACACACACACACACACACACACACACATGACCGAAGGAGGACTCGAACTTCCGACGGGGGGAGCCGCGCGGCCCGTGACAAAGCGCCCTAACCACGCGGCTACGCCGCGCGGCAGTTTTCGAATAACGTTAGTTGTAATAGTTACGCAGAGATGAAGAGTCGTGCACAGGTAGGCCAGCATGGAGAGCTTCATCAAACCTCTCTTCGGCCGGAAGAGCACTACCTCAGTACCTAAAAACTTCTTGAAGCAGCTTTTGATGTACAGAGCATTTCATTACGTAATAACTGAGTTCACAAGTTGTAGCCATGGAGTATAAATATATATAGAGAAAGCATTCTGATGCGCAGAACGAGAATCCTGCCAGCAACATCTCCTGCAATTCAAGTCGCTTGGTTTTGGGACGTCAATTCAAGAAGTTTTTAGGTGCACTTAGCATAGTTTGAGTGTTATTACTTCACAGCTACTGACAGATCATCTCCAGAAATACCGCGAAACTTCGTACATGCGTTTAAGAGACTTCTTAACAAACTGATACCGGAAACTGAAGTTGGTTTAAAGAGGTGAAGAGCAATGGTACTGTGCTTTTTCGCTATAGTATCGTAGTTGAGATTCCACTTTATTTACTTTTTTTCGGTAACGAAGTAAGAAGTGACAGCTAAGAATATTGTCGAGTCTATTCCAATCATTTACGTTACACTGACACTGTAGGGGAAACCGTCTCATACAAAAATTCTTAGATACACACAAGGGCTTGAGAACCTGCATAAACTGGAGGAAATTAGACTGTCATGCATAAATTATATCTGCATATAGATATAGCACCAATGTGTATACACTATCTGGCAGTTTACTCAAACACACTTACAAATTTATCTAGCGCTTGGCTTGTAAACACGTGGCTATGAAATCGCAGAAGTTATCTCTACAGTGCAAGACTGTATAATACAGTTTTTCGATATTTTTCAATATGTAAAGTGACTTTACCTTAATCCTTGGAATAGCCTTGGAAACGTGATGTGAGCTGCATGTCTTCCATGAGGGTATTTGGTCCTGTACAACCTTTCCGCTTCTCTGCTGCTTCCATTTGCTTGCCCATACACGAATATCAAGACTTCCAATACTGTTACTGGGTACAACTCCATTTGGTAAGGTCTGATCAACGTTAGTACTCCAACTAGTAAACACTGATTGCACTCTACAACAGTGCAGACAGTGTACGCCAGGCCTGCTCATGTCAGTACATGGTACGCCATCTGCATTGCATTAGTGGAGCTACAATCCCAACCTACACTCCTCAGCACTCCTCGGGACTGCATACTCTACATTCTAAGCAACAACAGTACCGGGGCACATTTTCCAATGTTAGAGGTATCATTAATATTTTCGCTTATAACTTCCGACTCGCTAGTTTCCGGACCAGAGTCCCTTACTTCAGATCGATACATTCAACTTTATTCACCACCCCCGAAAGTTTGTAACATCACCACGGAATCACCCTGTAGCTTAAAAAGACATTCATGTGCATGAGCATTTGTATGCTCATGGAGAGACATGTAAAGTCAAACTCACCAAGCTGAAACACATGTGTCCGCTACTGCCTGTCGAACGAAGCTAGCGTGAACACTCTCGAGAGACTACCATGGTATAACGTATGTGAAATACAGCGGTAGAGACGTGTACAATGTTACTTAAAATACATTGAATATACTGAGATGATAAAAGTCATCTAATAACTACTAACGAGGGTACTACGAGGGTAGTGCAAACAACTCAAGCTGACATGGCCTCAATAATTCGTTGGAAGGTCACTGGAAAAATATTGAGCCATGCTACCCTCTATAGCCGTCGATAGTTGCGGAAGAGTTGCCAGTGCAGGGTTTTGTGCACAAAAGGACCTCTCGATTATGTCCCATTAATATTCAATGGGATTCACGTCGCGCGATATGGGTGGCCGAATCATTTGCTCGAACAGTTCAGAATTTCTTCAAACCAATCGCGAATAATTGTGGACCAGTGACATGACTCTGTTGTTTAGGAACATGAAGTCCTTAAATGGCTGCAGAGGGTCTCCAAGTAGCCAAACATAACCACTTCCAGTCACTGATCGGTTCAGCTGGACCAGAGAACCCAGTCCATTCCATGTAAAGAAAGCCCACACCATTATGGATATGGAGCCACCAGCAATTTGCACAGTAGCTTGTTGACAACGTGAGTCCATGGCCCCATGGGGGGGGGGGGGGGGGGGGGGCGCCACACTCGAACCTTACCATCAGCTCAAACCTGGACTCATCTGACCACACCACGGTTTTACCTAGGGTCCAACCAGAATGGTCACTAGCGATACCGTATTGTTAGCTAAGACACTCGACGTGGTCGTCTGTTGCTATAACTTATTACCGCAATATTTCGGCGCTCTGTCCTAACAGATACGTTCGTCGTACATCACACATTGATTTCTGCGGTTATTTCATGCAGTGTTACTTCTCTTTTAGCACTGACAACTCTGTGCAAGCGCCACTGCCTTTGGTCGTTAAGTGAAGGCCGTGGCCATTGCATTGTCCATGGTAAAGCCTGAAATTAGGTATTCTCTGCAAACTCTTGATACTGTGGATCTTGGAATGCTGAATCTCCTAACGGTTTCTGAAATGGATTGTCCCATGCGTCTAGCTCCAACTCCCGTTCCGCGTGCAAAGACTGGTAATTCCCGTTGTGCAACAATAACGACGACGGAAAACTTTTCACGTGAGTCACCCGAGTTCAAATGGCAGTTCCGCCAACGCGTTGCCCTTTTATACCTCTTGTACGTGATACTACCACTTGCTTATGTGCATGCAGCTATCCCATGGATTTTGTCACCTCAACATGCTGCGTGCATCAAACACGTTCACAGTTGTGGGGACGACATTAATCACTCCAGTGTACCGAGCTCCTATTCAGAGCAAAGTTACAGTACTACGAATGGCAACAAAAGGGTACACATGTCAGAGGCAGCATAGATTGGTTCCGGTCCTTTCACTGAGCGCTGAGCGGATAGATGTGTTTCGTTAACGTACACCGGGACAACGAAACGCTTAACGCAGCCGTACCGGGCAACGCGGTGTCGGCTGGCAGCAGATTATGCAGGCGCCACTGTGCCGTTAGAAAGCGGGTCCGCGCCGGAGGGACAGGGATCGCTGCGGCGGGGGCATTGTTCGGCGGGGGGTCGCGGCGCGCAAATTGCCCGGTAATTGAGCTCTTTGACTTGAGTGAGGCAAAGGCGCTACGCGGAGAGCCTGCCAGCGGCGCGCCCGGCAAATGGGGTGGTGCGCGGGCGCGCCGCTGGGGGCAGCACCGCCGCCTAAAAGCCGCGACACCCCGCGCCGACACACTTATTGTTATTGGATTTGATTCTTTCAGTTAAGAAAAAAAGACATCGAGGGAATACACAGAAAGGAGAAAGGGGAAAAAAAGGGCCGACCGCGAATAACGCTTTTTCGGAGTGCTCGTATAGCTGCCGCGTTAAAGGCATCGATTTTACAACCCTCGTCTTAAGAGCGGAACACACTTCGCCTCTTAAAGACATTTCGTATTCATCGCGAGCAGAAGTCAGCACAACTTCTCCTGCGGCTCCGGTCTTAACTCCTCCCCGCACTCGGCACATAAACCGGGGCGAAGGAGTGCTGCCCTCGAAGAAGGATGGCAAGGCCTCAGAGAGTCACGAGTGCGTAAGCGAACCTGTCTTCAAGGTTTCTGCCTCGAACGTTCCCTTGAGAGATGCCGGTTTGCCATATCCCTTTCAGACAATATGGGTTTCCGTTTTAAACCACGTAGAATTGCTCATTTCGTAGCAGATGCACTGTAGCTACATCTGTAGCCATCATTTACCTTGTAACCTCCCCACACGTAATAATATAAATGTGAATAGTAAATGTGATTCTAATTTAATGTAACCTCTGAACAAAATTGGTTCCCATTTATAATCTCTGTGCAGAAATGCATTCACATTTAATGTACCCACAAAATTCTTTTCTCATTGAATGTAAGCTCGAAACAGAAAAATTCCTAAACCCCAAAATAATAAAAAAAATTCAGTAACCTGGTAAATTTTAGGACGACAGCAGCGCTGCGCCACGGCCCTGTATTTTGAATAAAAAAAGCAAAAATTCTTACCTCAATAAAAACGGCGAATATATCTGCTCTTACCTAAAAAATTTTCGGCACAGCTCCGTGCAATGCTGGCCTATACATTTGTGATTCGTGAAAGGAATGATCATGCATTGGATAAATTCTTTAAATTGAAATGAATTATTTTTAAAAAAATTACTTTATATTATAAAAGTTATTATTAGGGCATTTTTTTTAAAAAAATTGGATGACAGTTCACATACATTACTAGATATGCGCAAGGCTGCTTCCTTACATTATACAATAATACTCATCCTCCAGAGTCCCGACCAGAGCAGACCGCAGACAAGCGTAGACACGCGCACACTAGCGCAGACTAGCGACAAGCAACAACTAACAACATACTGCTCTCTGGTCAGAGACTCTCCTATGCCTTGCCTATTGCAGGCAGCGCATACCTCTTACAACCTCTTCAGTAGTGCTGCCCTATAGAGGCTGCAGCTTGAACAACTTTGTATATTTTGAATCTTAGCAGTTAGACGAACAAATATAGGAGCCATTTTTATATTTGGTGCACGATTATCTTTGTTTTCATATTGTTATTGTATCTTTCTCCACAAGGCTTGTTTTGTGCATAGATTAGGTACAGAAAATTGTCCTGTTCAAATTTGTACACTGTGTATTGCGGCAAAAATTATATTTATGTATTTATTTTCGTAATTATTGCGGTGGTTTCTTTTGAAACCACTGCTTGTAAAACTGTTGTTCCAGTTAAAAAAACATAGAACGAAAGCAAAGCATCTGCCAGTATATGGCACCTCAAGGAATTGTATACAGTGTAGCATAAAGAAGGAACATCACAGACGCAGATGGGAGTGTGCTCTCTGTCAAGTAGCCCTACGGCTAACTGCAGAAAGGAACTGGATTTTGCCTTATCACCAAAAGTAACGACATTTCATGTACAGTTCAAATGGTTCAAATGGCTCAGAGCACTATGGGACTTAACATCTGAGGTCATCAGTGCCCTAGAACTTAGAACTACTTAAATCTAAGTAACCTAATGATATCATACACATCCGTGCCCGAGGCAGGATTCGAACCTGCGACCGTAGCAGTCGCGCGGTTCCGGACTGAAGCGCCTAGAACCGCTCGGCCACCGCGGCCGGCTCATGCACAGTGATTCCATTTGAAACCACACCATATGTGTTCAGTTAACGCCTGTAACATATGTTTTTCACATTGCTCTGTCTCAAAGTGTGTCTACTAATCCGATAAAACAAGAAATTTCAAAAAAATAATTTTTTTATTCCGGGACTGAAATGGTTAACAGGTTGCGACAGCCACTGCTTTTCTACGTAGTTATTTTTTAGATTACTTATTTACGCAACACGCTCCACTACATTCAAGACTCGCAAGCTGGAAGATAAATTGAACCTCTAAAGAAGACAACTACATCTGGTTTGTGTATGAGATTTGGACGTTGTGATCTCAACCAACCTGTTGTACTGGAAAACGCGTTGGACTGCAGTCTGTCGGACGAAGGCATCGCATCACCCATACTGGAATCGCATACTTCATGACAGTTAGCTTTATACACCAGCCGTTCCAGGTATGGTTTTAAGTCGGCTTTCCAAAATCTGCAAATGGCAATCTACTTCTATATCTTGTCCTCAGAAGTACAACGTACTTCAAATTAAAACATGAAAACTCACAAAACGAGTTTACACGGTTCACAAATATATGGAGATTATTATCATATTGTTTCGTGAGAAAGGCTGTCGGCTAAAGAAAGGCTGACTATATCAACAATGAAGGAACGTTGCAACGAAAACTGGAAGTATTTAAAACGTTCGACACTTGTCCCACAACTCAGACATCAGCTAACAAGGAACCCCTTGAGTGCGAGGTCACAAGTTCAGTCATTAGTAAGGCTCATTTGAGAGTTTTCTGTTAACAATTATAAAATATTAGCTGCTAATGACTCACCACGTGCATCAGGAGGGCGATAGAAAATGAGAGTCCGCAGGGTGTAGAGATAGGCATTCTGTGGGGTGTGTATATTACAGTTCAGAAAATGGACATCGTCGACATTCAAGAAATGTTCAAAACAAACCAAGAACAAAGAACGAAAAACAGCGCGCCACAGTGATCAAAAAGGTTTGCACCATCAAGATCGAAGGCGAACTCCTTGGGAGTTACAAACCATGCACGACGTTCAGCTAGGTGTCCACTCTTAAAGAATGCATACAGAATCGTTTTGGTGTAACGGAGTGATGAGAACTGATGGAGTTTGATGGTATGCAACCGAATGCGGTACTGTCAATTTGTCGTGGAGCTTATCGTGAAACTAGCTATACTTTAAGGTGTAGCTGCAGATAGTAAGTATTTTTATCTCATCTACAGATTCAGAGAAGTGACAATTAGCAGCCCACGAAGCTTCGCAGAATTTATTTCTCTTTCTTCCAATTTATCATGGAAGTGCAATACGCAGTGTATCTAGAAACTAGAAAGATGGAACAAAGGCTGAAATTGGGGCACTGATAGTTGTAAAACATTATAATGAACGCATGGGTGACGTAGATAAAGCTGAAATGTTGAGGTCTCTTTGTGAAATTTACAGAAACTGAAAAAGGTATTAGTACAACCTGTTTTATGCAATGGTGGAAATGACCCTTATGAATTCCTATATTTCATAGTGAGACGTAAAAGGAACACTTCTATTGATTGATTTCAAACGTAGAACTACGCTTGACCGACCCACACTTGGAAAGTAAACGTCTAAAACCGTTAAAGGGCCAAAACGTACCAAAATTCTCCTCTCTCAATTCCAAAGAGAAGAAATACAGCATTTTCGGTAAACGTACCAAAATTCTCCTCTCTCAATTCCAAAGAGAAGAAATACAGCATTTTCGGTACCAAATGATGTACGTTTTCCGATTACAGGGTCTCTGTGACCAACATTAGTCAAGGCAGACGTGAACTTTGCTCATCTGCAAAGGTAGAATCGAGACCCCATTCAAAATATTCAGTGCGCAATATTTTTTGAGTGTTAACGATAAAAAATGCTTCATAAGTATCATCACAAGCAATAATCCTAGCTATATGATTTATTTGGGACTTCTCAGTCCCTATTGAACCTCGCCTGTAAAATTCTGTCAGGACTTAAAAGTGCTCTGAACACTCAACGCATTCTAAAGACTTTGTTTCACTTTTAAATAAAATAATTTGCTATTCATTCAATAACAGTTCATCAAGTACTAAAATAAAAATTTTGATTTCACATTTTACATTTTTTACAATTACTGTAAATAAATGGTTAAATTATGGAGTGTTATAAATGAGACCCTATGCGTCTGCTGATGCATATGTTCTTTGTTATTCATCTGTGCATGTTCTTTATTCTGTTTCTGATATGTATATTCTGTATATTCTGTGTGTGTTTTAGAGTAATAAAATATTTTTCGTGTGTTATTTCAAATCTTGATCACTTTACCGAAAATTAAAATAACACGTTATAGGCCCATTAAATGCAGTTTCCTAATAATTACGAAGCAAAGAAAAAATAATGAAAATAACTAAGTTCAGCAATGTATTAGAAGCTCTAATTGTGGCATGAAATTCATTAGCGCTTATAAAAAAACTGAAAGGAAGAGAAAACTACAGTAGCTGTCGTTTTGTAATGAAAACGTTTCGTCAGCATGAAACGTTGTGGGAATGTGCATCGGGAGAACTAAAGGACGAGGCGAAAGTATGTGATGCTAGAGCAAAAATAACACCGTGAGTTGGTTCAGCAATTTACGTGTATCTGTAGAACACAACCACAAATGAGGCTGGAACAAATTAAAACAGGTGCATAAGACTCAACACTTTACAGTAGAATTGTTTTGCCGACTATGCTCCTGACAACCCGCCTGGAGAACTGTTTAGTAGAAGAATAAGTATATAAAGCAGTTAGCGCTTCTAGTAAGTTAAACGCTTTGAATTTTGGAGGGAAGGATGAGTGGGCAGGATAAATTTTAGTTGCAAGAGTACCGGATGGCTAAAAACCAACGCTTATGGGCCAAGAGAATTTCAATATACCTATAACCAGAGACTCCATAAAAATTAAATTGTTTACCGGGAGCGAAGGACGAAAATTGTTGGCATTCTATGAACAGTGACGTAGCTCATCAAGCGAACAAGAAAGACAACAGAAACTTTGCACACAATTCCTCCCAAGGACCTAGATGCTATAATTGTTATAAGTGTGGTCATACTGCACGAAACTGTCGCAGCAAAATCAAGGGAAGTAGCAAGTCATTGGAAGGCACTTCAAATTACAAGACATTACTCACTACCGCAGGTAAAGCTATAAATAATGACTGGTGTAATCATTCTGATGCTTCAGCATACAATTCTCAATTCCTGTGTTCAATGAATTCATATGGATCGATGTTAACTTCATGATTGGTAGCCACAAATGATGAGGATTTACCTGTTGAAGGAATTGGTGACATACATATTGTATCACTTGCCAGGAGAGAGAAAAGAGAGAAATTAAAGTAACGGATGTTCTTTGCGTGCCACAATTAAGTACACATTTACTTTCTGTATGTAAGATAGAGGAAAAGGAACATTCCATCACCTTCAATAAACGAGGGTGTCGCAATTACAATAACGAAAGGAATCTATTTGCATCAAATGGTTCAAATGGCTCTGAGCACTATGGGACTTAACATCTGAGGTCATCAGTCCCCTAGAACTGAGAACTACTTAAACCTAACTAACCTACGGACATCACACACATCCATGCCCGAGTCAGGATTCGAACCTGCGTCCGCAGCGGTCGCGCGGTTTCGGGCTGAAGCGCCTAGAACCGTTCGGCCACCCCGGCCGGCTATAGTAGTCATTATGGCTGCTTACCTCATTAATAGAGCGCCTACAAAATCCTTAAAAGGCGTGACACCTGAAGAAACACTTGTTGGGAAAAGCCCAGACTTTTGGTATATAAAAATATTTGAAAGCTAGGCCTTCCTTCCCCCACCTAAAGCAAACAATGCAAGTGCGATGAGAAGAACATACTGGTAGGATATTGTGAACAGAGCGAGGCATACAAGCTATTTCAGCCCAACCAACGAAAATTAATAAAGGCAATAGACATGATATATTGTTCAGGGAACTGATGATGTAATATTGCCTACAATATTCTCAGCGAGCGGAAAAGTTATTTATTCACAGGAGACGGAAGATACGAAATTAAGCAAGATGACAGAAATAGTTTATCTGAGCCTATTACTAATAAAAATAACGAAGATTCGAGATGTACTGTACACCACCGAGGTCAAATACTTGAAGGTCATCAAGAATTCCGAAACTAATAAGAATGAATGATTAAGTGTCTTATCACTCTACAGACGCGCAAAATTCAGATCGTTCATTATTAAAAGAAGCTTTACGACGCAAAGTATCGTAGAAATGGCTTCAGGCAGTTAAAGAAGGGTTGCAATCACACGCTGAAAATCAGACACGAGAAAAGTCACCTTTTCCATCAGATAAAAATATAACAGAGTCCAAATGGATTTTCAAAACTAAAAAGACTCTCCAAGGACACACTCTTAGATGCCAAGCACGGCCACCAGTTAAAGGATGCGCACAAACAAAGGTTTTAAACTGTCCCAGTAATCCTCTGTAATCCCGGTTTATCTACTAAGTATGACCTAGACACAGATCACGTAGAAGTCGTTACAGAATTCCTGCAAGTGGATCTGAAACAGGAAATTTATCTCAAAATCGTAGAGATTGGTTTTAGCACTAAAACTGTTAAGGACAAATGTATTATGAGGCTTAGGGAAGCAGTTTACAGAATAAAACAGGTTGTCATAACTGGAGTATTAAGCTCAAAGAAGCACTCTTAAACTTGACCTTTTCTTTTACTTACAAAATTCCCGTATGTTTATCGGAAGAATGATATAAACAACAAATTAATTGCTACAGTATGTTGTTGACGGCTTATTAATTTTCAGTAATAGCCCACAAAGGAAGGAAAGCTTCATAAAGAAATTCAACGCGCAATTTAAGTTGAAAGAGCTAGGGGAAGCGTCAAATTGCTTGAGCAGCAGAATCACAAGAGATCTCGAAAGGAGATTATTATGGATGGATCAGTCTCATTACATAAAAAAAATCCTAAGTACGAGTAAATACAACATTAAGGACTGCAATCCAGTGTCGACACCGCTGGACAGCAATCAAGTTAACACACGATATGATCTTCAAGACATAGGAAGAGAGAACACCCACGAAAATTGTCCCTTCAGAGAGTCTGTAGATAGTTTGACGTATGCGCGATTGAGAATAAAACCTGATCTCGCATGTGCAATCGCAGTCACAAGTCGCTTCAATAATGGTCCTAGCATTCCTCACTAGCAGAAAATCGAAAGGGTTATGAGAAGGTTGAGAGGAACTTAAACAGCAGTTTTCTAGGGAAGTCAACCACAATGTCACTGGGTACAGTGATGCACCAGGCAGGAGACAAAGAGGACAGTGAGTCAGACACTGGTTTCTGTTTAAATCGCAAGGAGCTGTTATTTCCTGTTGCAGCAAGAAACAGCCCACAGTGGCTCTATCAACTACTGAAGCTTGTCAAACGCCACTCTACAAAGGTTTAAAAAAAGGAACTCCCTCTATGCCGTGAAAGTAGACCAATGTTGATGTTATAGTGATAACACAGGTGTTACTGACTTATCCAAAACAAATGGTTACAGTGGAAGAAACAAGCAAACCGATATCAGACATCATTTTATTAGAGAAAAATAGACTCAGATCAAATTATAGTACAGCAAATACCGACTGAAAAGAGGCTCTCTAATGTCTTAACTAAATCACTCTTGAAAACAAATCACCAATGACTAAGGAATTTGGACTGATAATATGAAGTTCCTACAGACATTGATTCTATGGGAATGTTGTAAGTGAGAAGCTATGCCCCTGATTTGTCGTTAATTCTAGGAAGGTTCTCTATTCTTGTTTCAGATGTGTGTGTTCTGTATATTCTGTGTGTGCATTAATGCTACGAGCTCTTGCGGGTTACCTCAGACCGTGGTCACTTAACTGAAAATTAAAGTAAAACCAATAAAGAAAAACTATATGCTTCTGGAGCCACAAATTATAAGATTCAAAGAGGAATTGCACATTACGTCATGGGTTCGTCTGGTCCGAGCAAGAAAGCCAGGAATATGCTCAACCAACTACAACTGTAGATCGTGCAAGACAGCGGATGAGCTTCATGAAGAGACTTACCGTGCAAATTCCGAAAGTACGCATTCCAAAAACAATAAAGCAATGTGGTAATTCTTCCCAAAATATCTTACTTAATGACTGTGACGGCGTAACCTGAATAAATTTGAATCTTTACACACAGTGAAGAATGGTAGTGATGCACGATTTGTCTTCCACCACACGCAATTTTCTTTTGCGATTTTTGCGATTGCGTAGCACCGATGTAATGAAATGGCACTGTAAGAGGAATTGCGATTACCTCATTTCCTTGCCGAAAACAGCATGCAAATTAACGAGCAACACGCACAATTCATTAGAAATGTTAGCGTTTCACGTCTCGCAAACGATGAAGGTATAAAAGGCGGAGCAGAGACACTTAGTCGAGGCAGATAACTCAAAAAAGGCCACAGCCTGTTTAAGTGACCATTGTAACATTAGTCTCTATTTCCAATATAATATTTCTTCAAACTTCTGATATACAGTAACCATTTACTTAACAGAGGAAATGTAAATTTGTTTTGCAACTACCCTGTAGTTCATATACACATTACACCAAGGCCATTTGGTGTAATGTTTGGAAATATAGCACTTTATAATTATCTAGAAATAATGAAACGGAACTGAAATACATATACATGTCCATTTGTGGACGCACCTACGGTACCACTGTCCGTATCGTTGAGTCATAGTAAGACCGCCTTCTGGCATGGTGGGGCTGGGAGGGGGCGGCTTGTTCATTAAAGTAAATATCTACTGCCGAAATACTAAATTTGGGGCCAACCCAGATGCATTGTAGACAGAAACAAAAATTTATTTGTTTAGCCTATGCAAAGAAATAGCGTGAATAATCATGGACACGCGCTTGGGAGAGCGTAAAAAATCACACACCAAGTTGCAAATTAATCAAGTTTTTTGCCGTACACCAGTTTCCAAGAAATTTTTTGTAACTTTTAAGAATAATGGTGGCTAACCGTTGCACGAGATTCAATTTTATTCGTTTCATAATTTCTGAGGTATTCAAAATTACCTGTGATCTAGGTTTTATAACTTTCTGTTACAAACAACTTCCAAATAAGTTAAATTTTTGTTTGTTTGTGAATACATCAGAGAATGACTTAAGCTCAAGACCTTGTTGATAAATGAATAATTAAATAGCTTTCTTTTCATAAAAATGAATGTTACATAATGTTTCCAATTTCAAACTAATTATTATTTTCAGATATTTGAGAATAGTATTTTCGTTTTTTACGTTGCCAGAATGAGTGAGGGTGTGAATGCAGCATGTAAGAGACGTATAAATCTTGGATTTATTAGTAATAAATGATGACGTAGCGTGTGAATCACGATCTGTAATCGTGCAGTAGGTCACATACATGACATGAAATGCTCATTGTAAAGTAGTCAGTTTAGGTATTCTAGAAACAAATTCTTTACCACTGTCTTTAAAACAAGTACAGTTAGTGTTGTTTCGAGTTCATCTGTTTTTCGGAAAATGTAATGTTTAGCACATGATTAAATTAAATTCGGGGTCGAAGATTGATCAAGAAGGAAATTGCCGTGCTCTCCGGCAAACTGTATGTCTACAGAATGTCGCAGCGAGTCTGAGAGGGTAACGATAACGTGTTCTGGACGTGAGGAGAGTCGCATGCGACAGTGTCGACGCCGTGATTCAGCTCTAGCGGATCTGGTAGTTTTGTGGAAACGTTCCAATTAGATATTGAGGAGAAGCTGAGTCGTTCGGAAACTGATGAGATCCATTATAAATGACATTCCGGAAGGTTTGGGGTTTTTATAGAAAATTGTGATTTTCTTCATGAAAGTTTTAGGATTTTTATAGAAAATTACAACTTTCTTCCAGTCTCTAAATAATTCAGTGTGGCTTATTGTGCAGTTGTATTTTAAAAACTTCGAATAACTGGATAATTGGCAACTGTACAGGACTGAGCGGGCATTCTAAACTGATAAATATCGCGTGAACTTTCAAACTCTTCACTGACTGTTTGGAGTTGCGGTCCATTGGCCAGCAGGTCGCGAGCTGTATGTTTATTCTGGCTACTCGTGAGAGAAATTCCTGTGTGAGTGAATGGAATAGTACTAATTTTTTCACCTCAGTATCGGTGTACGAGGGAGTCTCTGAAAGTTATTAGAATGCCGTGGTTCCAAAAATAAATTAAATTTGTTTATTTTTGGCAGCTACTTTGTAATGTTTTGCATGTTGATTGCTGTATACTTTGTTCGATTTACTCTAACAGTTTGTAACTTAGCATCATACAAAGGTATGAAATGAATCTGAGTACAGAAATTTCCGGGCTATAAATCTTTATGATTTTAAATCGTCATTAATGTATAAACGTTGTGAAGATCAGCTTAGAAATGTTTTTGCGAAGAAATGCCAATTCAAAAGAGATCGGTCCTTCTTTAATTATTAGTTTCGTGAAGAACGTCCAGGAAATGGTGTTACTGATGCCGCTTTTCAAGAAGTGCTTGAAGAAGATCGACGGACGTCTTATGCCTTTATTCGGATGACATTTGACATTGGTATGAGTTAAATCCAAAACATTTTACATCAACAGACGTGAGAAAACTTTATTGTCGATGGATTCCACATTATCTGACTCTCGATCAAAAACGACAGCGCACTGATTGCTGCAGAGAAACTCTGGAAAAATTCCAACGCGGCACACACATTTGGTTTGGAATATCTTTACTGATAATGAATCTTGGATTCATTCATATGATTCCGAAAACAAATGCCAATCGACTCGATGGTTTTTTCGTACAGAACCTAATCCTAATAAAGTCTGACGAACTCGCGGTGCTGTTATGAAGATGGTTGTTAATTCTTTTTTCTAAAACTGGCCGTATTTTTACTATGGCATTAGAAGATAAACGTAACGTTACTGCCGATTTGTAGACAACTGTGTTTATCGACCCAATACAGATAGAAATGAAAAAAAAAAATTAATCATTATGGGTAACAGTAGGTTCGTTTAGGACTATTGTTTCCTGTTGTAACATTTCCCCAACAGTCTGTGGTAAATCTACTTAAAATTATTTTTATAGTGGTCAGTGAATGAGTCACTCGCTCGATAATTCGGTTACAGAATCAGATTTGCGCCTGAAGTCTCATACATTCGATCGTGGAAGTACGCGTATCATGCGCTCCTCTGCCTGAGCCTGTCATTAAGGGAAGGATACGACAGTCCCAACGATTGTCTCAATTTGCTAGAAAAAATTCTTACCTCTCTGCGACACACGGACGTCCCCTCCTTCAGTCTAGAATAAACTACATTAGTACAGAAGTTACTAGCTCCATCACATTTCTTGACCTCTTCACATGGTTTGACATCACAATTTTGATTCACTGCGACTTGGAATATGGTGTAGTGCTGTATTCTCTGTAGAGAGTTGAAACAACTGGATTACATACTTCGTAATTTAAAAAAATTGAAGCTCTGAAAATAGGTAAAAGTCATCCGGTCATTTTCATGATTTTCGTACTATAACTTCCACGTTCTTCATCCAAATGCACTGCGTTTCTTTTTTCACTGCGCGTAAAACTGACAACATCTCGGAAAAAATGGGAATACAGCAGTTTTTCTGGTAAGTGTGAATGCTACTTGTTACATATTGTAGATCTGAACAACCACGTACCATACGCTTTACGTTCAGAGAGCTAACAAGGCCGCCACCCGACGTCTTTTGAGTCTTCAGTCAATAACCGAAGAACTCGGATCGCTTGCAGACGGCCTAAGCTCTGCGGCCCGTCCGCTGCACAGCTCCTTTGACATAAACCGCTGCGGCCGAACACTGCCGATCAAAGGCTGACAACTCAATAGCTTTTGTCAGGACCGCGCCGACCACATCACTGCCATATGCGGCAAAATTCGTTGGCCTCTGACAGTGAAAGAGAGCCGTCGACGAGTTCTCTTCTGATTCACCTGATACCACACAAATTATTTCAATAAACTGGGTGAAGGACTCTCCTACAACGAAATTTAAGTCAAATATTCTTCATAGAAGAAACTGTTGTTTCCATACTTGACGATGTTTCAGTATTTCCAACTAACGTGTGTATAGGCTTGCAGCTACAAGCTCTCCGCTACTTGTCACGTATGTTATTCTTCGTCTTCCTCGTGGTGGCTTTCTACCTACCGTTGGCAAGACATGCCTCGGCGTCTAGTTGTGATTAGCGACCGTCCATGCGAGGCTGTCGTCGGAGATGTGTAAATCCATCGCATCTGAATCCCATTACCCTTGCTTCTTCAGAGATGTCCTTTCCCTGCAGTGGAAGCGCACTGTCGCGGTCTCGAGCATAAGCGACAGGTGTAGCGCTGTAACGCAATATTTGGAGGAAATTCTTAATTACTTCGCTTGCATTAAAGAGCACACTTTAACTTTTTTAAGGGATTCCATTTAATGATTCCTGTGGTTTTTCACACTTAATACACTGCACCATATTATTTTTCAATACCATTCTGCAATTGTGGGCAGATCTTTAATTACTTCCATTGCACATACGCGACCGCACTATAGCTAAAGGCCAGCCCGTGACAATGCAATCATAAACAATGTTTTTAATGATATTTCGTAACAGGTAACGTAAATCACTACACTACCCCCCCCCCCCCCCCCCCGGCTGCAGGACTGCTTTTATAATGCAACAATAAACATAACTGTTAGGAACCTGCACCGATACGTCTGTTCCTGCCGACATAAGGGAGCCTCTGCGTCACTCGTTCCAGCCAATCCCAGACCAGGAATTTTTATTTACTATGTGTATTGGAGCCTTACTCAGCCAATAGCAAGCTTCTGACGTGGGTGAGGCCGTGACACCAGGCCACATCACTCAGGTGCCATGCCGGAGCTTCCAAAAATGGTTCAAATGGCTCTGAGCACTATGGGACTTAACTGCTGAGGTCATCAGTCCCCTAGCACTTAGAACTACTTAAACCTAACTAACCTAAGGACAACACACACATCCATGCCCGAGGCTGGATTCGAACCTGCGACCGTAGCGGTCGCGCGGCTCCAGACTGTAGCGCCTAGAACCGCTCGGCCACTCCGGCCGGCTGGAGGTTCCATTCCGGCGCCATATCATCCCTCATGCAGACAATAGGCTTCATGTGGTACTGCACAATCTTATAACGTTGTAGATACCTGATATCTAGCATAATTGTCACAATTTGCGGAGAGATGTGGCACATTGTTTGAGTCATTGGACTGTTATTTGGAGGAACATGAAACACAATGTAAATTCGAAGGCTTCAACGGCCGGTAATATTTTGGATAAAATAATTTTAGGCATTGGGCCGTGTCATTGTAAAGTACTGAAACAGCTCAACTGCCGACGTGTCGACCGACTTGTTGCGGTCCTCTTCTGGGCGGCTCACCGTCCCCAAGAGGACGCCAGCAAGTCGGTCGATACGTCGGCAGTTTAGGCAATTTAGCTGGATCAGCATTTTACAATGACGCGTCCCAATACCCAAAATTATTTTATTCACAATGGTCCACAATTGGTTCGCAACACAGGTGCCCGTCTTTAACTGCCGATATGTTACTACTTAAAAATAGGCAATTTTTATAGGAAAAAATGAGTCGAGCATATTTTATAACTATGTACGTGCCTTCGTTAGAGTAATTAATGATATCGAATTAAGTGTTAGACATTTAAGTTATCACGAAGTAGTGTCAAACGTAGTAGGCTGTATTTTTTCAGTAATATATGTTGTCAAATATCAATTAATTCCGTGATGAATTGTGTTTAAAAGTCATTGTCAATAAGTTAATTAACATATACTGCATTAAGTGAGTGCTGAGGATTTGTTTTAAATGGGAATATCACATACTTGAAACGCTAAGGTGTAGAGCTAAATTTTTCAGTTCGTAATTATCAAAAATGGTTCAAATGGCTCTGAGCACTATGGGACTTAACATCTATGGTCACCAGTCCCCTAGAACTTAGAACTACTTAAACCTAACTAACCTAAGGACATCACACAACACCCAGTCATCACGAGGCAGAGAAAATCCCTGACCCCGCCGGGAATCGAACCCGGAAACCCGGGCGTGGGAAGCGAGAACGCTACCGCACGACCACGAGCTGCGGACTCGTAATTATCGAAAATTGGTGTGGTGTATAGTGTGTTAAGTGATTTAATTCCAGTTTTGAGCTTTTAATCTGTAGTGGAATCCGAGATAAGTGTGGATGTTGCCGTAGAGTAGTCAGACACGGAGTGGCATGTGAAGTCTGTGAGTTGGAGTTCCTTGCGGTGGCTGTAGTGGAGAATTGAAAGAGTAAGTCGATAGGTACCTCATAGAAGAGTAGGCTCTGCAAAAGGGATGGGACAACCACTGAACAGGGAGGAAAAATTAGTGCCCTCCGGGCTAAATTAGATTACGCAAAATTTGAACCAGAAAAGCTGAAAGGGGATAACACTGGTAAAAGTAACAAGTAACGGGCGAAAGGAGAACAGCTCTCCAATTCCTCATTTATATTTGATCTTCCAGTAGCCAGTAAGTTTGACATTTTACCTGAAGTAGGAGAGGAAGAGCCCCATTCAGCTGTAGGTTACAGCAGGGTGCAGCAACTAAGGGTAGATCAGTAAAAAATAAATTAGGATGAAAAGAATCACACTAATACGCGTTAGACATGGTAGGAGTGCAGACCAGATTGTAGTGAAACTAGAGCTGTATCGTGTGTGAGATACAGAGGCGAGCGACTGTGCCGGGACTTACCCCATTTCACTGCTAGTAGCGCCACGTCACCACATGTCTGTTAAGAATAAAATTAAAAGTTAAAATTGCTTTTTCAAATTTCGTCAACATATAATTTAATGCAATAATGTTTTAAATGTCAAGTCTTACAGAGATTAAATCAGTAGTTTTCATAAATACACTATGTGATCAAAAGTATCCAGAGACTACGTTTTTGATATTAGGTGCATTGTGCTGCCACCTACTGCCAGGTACTCTATATCAGCGACCTCCGTAGTCATTAGACATCGCGAGAGAGCAGAATGGGGCGCTCCGCCGACTCACGGACTTCGAACGTGGTCGGATGACTGGGTGTCACTTGCGTCATACGTCTGTACGTGAGATTTCCACACTCCTAAACATCCCTAGCTCCACTGTTTCCGATGTGATAGTGAAATGGAAACGTGAAGGGACACGTCCAGCACAAAGTCCTACAGGCCGATCTCGTCTCTTGACTGATAGAGACCGCCGACAGTTGAAGAGGATCGTAATGTGTAATAGCAGACATCTATCCAGACCATCACACAGAAATTACAAACTCCATGAAGATCCACTATGACAGTCAGGCGGGAGGTGAGAAAACTTGGATTTCATGGTCGAGCGGCTGCTCATGAGCCACACATCACGCCGGTAAATGCCAAACGACGCCTTGCTTGGTGTAAGGAGCGTAAACATTGGACGATTTAACAGCGGAAAAACGTTGTGTGGGGTGATGAATCACCGTACACAATGTAGTGATCCGATGGCAGGCTGTGGGTATGGCGAATGCCTGGTGAACGTCATCTGCCAGCCAGTGTGGTGCCAACAGTAAAATTCGGAGGCGGTGGTGTTATGGTGTGGTCCTGTTTCTCGTGAAGGGGGCTTGCACCACTTGTTGTTTTGCGTGGCACTATCACAGCACAGGCCTACATTGATGTTTTAAGCATCTTCTTGCTTGACACTGTTGAAGAGCAATTCGGGGATGGCGACTGTATCTTTCAACACGATCGAGTACCTGTTCATAATGCACGTCCTGTGGCGGAGTGGTTATACGACAATAACATCCCTGGAATGGAGTGGCCTGCACAGAGTCCTTACCTGAATCCTATAGAATACCTTTGGGAGTTCTTGGAACGCCGACTTCGTGCCAGGCCTCACTGACCGCCATCGATAACTCTCCTCAGTGTAGCACTCCGTGAAGAGTAGGCTGCCATTCCCCAAGAAATCTTCCAGCACCTGACTGAACGTATGCCTGCGGGAGCGAAAGCTGTCACCAAGGCTAAACGTGAGCGAACACCATACTGAATTCCAGCATTACCGGTGGAGGGAGCCACGAACTTGTAAGTCATTTTTAGCCAAGTGTCAGGATACTTCTGATATCATAGTGTACATCGTTTTAAGAAAAAAATAAGTGGCGCTAGATAATAAAGCTAGAAAGCCAGAAATTCATCATAATGTCCCAATGTACGTCAAAATTAACTGGTGCAAGTGTCAACATGATAAAATAAAAATTGTGGTCAGAATCCACGTTTTTAAGAAAAACTGAAGGCGCTAAATATTAGACTCAGAAATGTAAAAATTTATATGATGCTTCATTTCAACCTAAAAGTAATAACTACGTGACCACATTAAGCTACCTCTAATACTTTTCGAGTAATTTAATAAAAACTAAATTTGTAACTAAAACATTATTATTTGTAGTAGATTAAGTACCTGTAATTTTAATGCTAGAAAGCTTTGGTTGCAGCACATGATAAAACTTATTAAATAATAGAGCTATAACAAGTTTTAGGACCGTAATGTTAATAACAACCAATACAAGGTCTCTTAAAGTTATAGTTCAAAGGTAATGATCTACTGTCAGTTCCGACCTAAAAATTCTAGAAGGTAAAATTTTTATGCATGCAAGCTGAAACTTTTTCTGTGATTTCAACTAACTTACCTACATGCATGCAAAAATTAGGAGGATTCTAAATTAATTCATATATTTGTTATTAAATATTGTGTGCACGAGAAAGCGGCCGTTTAGAGACTGCTGGCGTGTGCATTGTGCGAATTACAGCAGATGTTCCCTTGGCCGTCCGCTGCACCACATATATAAATACAGTCCGAGAGGCAAGACGATGCTTCACTTCACACCTAGCCAATGTAAGATCCGCGTCTGTCAAACGCCGATGACGTCCGAGACCGACAGAATGTGTATTTTTTGTAATAATCTATAGTGAACTCGCGAGGACTGTACATTGTCCTGGATCGCTTAGATTTCGCAAAAGTAACTGTTAGTGTGCCGTCCGTGGTATTTACAAATAGGTGTGGCAAGTGGTGACGATTATTTGCCACTTTTTTGGCGAGCATTCATTTGGAGTATCTAATTGGAGTATCAGTAGTCAGGGTGAAAGACAATTTGGTAGGAACTTACCGTAGAGGTCGCCTCTGAACTGCTTATTGTGCTGTTTAGGATAGAGAGATTTAATCTCAGTATGAGCATAATAAATACTTCATGTCGTGCGTGAGAAACTTTACTAAATATATGTATCAATTAGAATTCCAAATCTTCATTTATAATCATAGTCGTAATCCCGCTAAGCAAATAGAGAATAGAAACATTTCTTTCAGTGGGCTGGACAAGAATGTGGACGTGCAGACTGGAAACTATGATCATTATAGAATGAAATTTTCACTCTACAGCGGATTGTGCGCTGATATGAAACTTCCTGGCAGATTAAAACTGTGTGCCGGACCGAGACTCGAACACGGGACGAGACGAGGTACTGGCGGAATTAAAGCTGTGAGGACGGGGCGTGAGTCATGCTTGGGTAGCTCAGTCGGTAGAGCACTTGCTCGCGAAAGGCAAAGGTCCCGAGTTCGAGTCTCGGTCCGGCACACAGTTTTAATCTGCTATGATCATTATGTTCTCCATCGCTTTCTGGCTGACCACAAAAATAGTTGTCAGGCTGTTGTACAAAGACGGCGAAACAACCAAATAATTATTATCATAAACCCGCCGCCCACAAGATGGTTCAGGATGAATTAACAACAGGGCACCAGTTCACAAATACTGTGAAATCAATTCTAGCCTTAGTCATGTGATAGACTACATATGAAAGGATTTTGACAAAGACATGCAGGTGATCATAGCAGGTAGAGCCTAGCTAAATAAAGAACTTAACAGCTAGGGTGATTTGGATGGATTAGCAGTGGCAATTGCTCACACAAGTGTGAGGCTTATGGAAGTCCTGCAGCCGTGTGTCTACACTACAGTAAGCCATGTAAACACGGAACTGAGCAGACTGATGCTGAATGTAATGAAATCTCAGATGAGTGTAGTGTTATTGTTACAATTGGGAGATGAAAATATGCTAAACCATGCCTGCATCGGAATAAGAGAGGGAACGACAAGTTGACTGAGCTCCATGCAGAAAATGTATGGGGGTCACTGTCCCATAAAGTAAGATTCTTGTGGTGATTAGTTTCAGAGGAGTCGTTTTTAGGATAGAGTCAGGATTCAGGCACAACGTTGTGAAAAACGTTGCAAAAACAGAAGAGCCTCCTATAACCATTAAGAATGCACGAAAAGGAAGGTTAGCATGTTTCATCAGGATATTGAAGGATTCGTAAAAACTGGAAGATCTTCTTGTCTGTTTGACAAATTTACAGAGCTCTGAAAAGGTAGATATCATGTGTAGATGTACATCACATAACTACAGGGTTAGGTAAGTTAAATGTAAAAGAAAACATTCGAGCATCTTACCTGTATGTAACTAATATGGGAAATGGAGAACTTGTTACATATATCTAAAGTCCAAAAGCACTAAAGCAATTAGATTTTGTACAGACCAGCACTCAGAAATATGTTCATGTGAATTAAAACTTAAAAATCATTTTAATTGCTACGGTATACAGACCTCTTCTGGGAAATTTTGAACTCATTGTGAGGCATATCAATTGCTTACCATGTTATCTGTCAGACAACAACAATCAGTTAATAGTCTGCGGTGATTTTACTGTAGATTTTATAAAGGATTTTGATATGAAAAATTATCTGGAAACCTCACTTGGAGCCCACAATTTGAGCTCAGTAATTAACTTTCCAATATGGCTGGGTAAAGACAGTACAACTATAACTGATTTAATCTAGTCCTAAATTTAATCTAATCCAAAATAAATACAAACCACTTTCTGAAAATAGATTCCTCATAAAACAATTACAAAGCACATTAAACAGCCATGTAAAAAACTAGGGGGACTGAAGTATCTGTTGGAAAGCAAAAGCAAAGGTCCTGCAGTAGATGCCCACTGGGAAAATTACTCAAAATTATTATGAAAACTCATTAAAAAGTCAAGGAACATACACATTATGTTAGAAATCAGTGATTATAACAATAGACTAAAGTCTATGTGGAATATAGTGAAACGAGAGACAAGGCAACATGTCACAGAACAGGATAACATCACTACTTATTTAAGTGGAAGGACTATAAATCTTCAGTATATTTAACAATCATTTCTTAAATGTAATAGAAAATATAGAGACCAGCCGTTCTAGAGAAAAATCAAAGCAGAATACTGAAAACCAACTTCAATAAAATTCAATCATATACATGTCTCAAACACTTCTCCTGTTGAAATTACGAAAATTATACATTCTCTCACAAATAAGAGTTCATCTGGCTTTGACGGTGTTTCTAATAGAGGACTGAAGAGCTGATCCCATATAAGAAGCGAATGGTTTCTAGCAAATGGCCGCACTCTCAATTTCAAAAAGACACCCAAAATCCTATTCCAAATATGTAGAAGTAATACACCAATGATAATTAACACATATTGTCAAGAAAGATGCCCAGCGTGGAAACTGCAAACTTCTCAGGTGTCCATATTAATGGGAATTTAAACTGGAGAAAACAAATTATTAAACTTCTAAAAAAAATCAGTTCAACCACATTTGCTCTTCGAATCATTGCAAATCTTGTAGAAAGATAAATCAGTAATTTAATATATTTTGCTTTTTTCGTTCAATAATATCAATTGGAATAACGTTCTGGGGTAACTCATCTTTAAGAAAGAAAGTTTTCATTCCTCGAAAACGCGCTGTATGAACAAAATGTCGTGTTCGCCCACAGTTATCTTGTAGATACCTGTTTAAGGAATTAGGTATTTGACTACTGCTTCGCAATATACATATTCCCTCATTGAAATTTGTTGTAAATTACTTACTAGTGTTCAAAAGTAATACTGACGTACATAATTAAAATAAAAGAAGAAAAAATTACAGTCATCATCCCACATTAAGGTTGTATCTAGGGCAAAGTGGTTATCAGTTCTACCACTCAAAGTTTTTGTCACTTACCTTATGATTTAAAATATTTAGCAGAAAAGAAAGCTAAATGTGAAAACGAACTGAGAAAGTTTCTTCTTGACAACTTCTATTTCGTAGAAGAATTTATATTTACGTATGTAATATATAAAAGGTTGTTCGTGGGAGTTACTAAGTTACATCAGTATTTTTTTAAAAAATTGTAAATGTTCAGCACGTAACCACACTTTCATATGAATCCGTAATACGAATGTAAACTGATTCGTTCTACATCATGATGATTATACAAATCAATAACACAAATTATCCATGGAACTTAAAACCAATTAAAAACCCAGTCCTTTCATCGAGCTTAGATTTTCCGTGGTTTCCGTAAATAACTCGAGGCACGTGTCCCGCCGATGTCTTCAGCAGATGACGCCTAATTTACTGTCAGTCCCTCATCCACCTGCTCGAGAGCTCCTTCTCTAAAATCTCACAGAGCGAAATGCTTTGGTGGGTCGAACAATGAATTCGCATTTGGGAGGATAAAGGCTCAAATTTTCTATCCTTAAACTGATTTTCTTTGGTGCTCCTAAATTGTTTGAGCCGAACTCCGGGAGGGTTCCTGAGATGCATAAACACTGATTTTGTCTACATTGCAATATGTACATCAATTCTTACGATGCGTCCTAGGCGTAGTCATAATATAAAAATTATACCAGAAGTACTGATACAGTGTATCACATCAACAACTAGTTATGGTGTTCATTACTGGCTTAAGTGTCATACTAAGCCTTCCAGAGCTTGTGAAATAGTTTGATAAGTATATCACTGCTACTCGCCCCACACCACTGATTGCAACATTGTAGCAATCGGATTATCTTTAACAAGATTCCTGTCCAAAAATAACACATTCCAAACATCTCTAAATAATACACGATGATTCACTAACCATTGCCACCTAGAATAACTCCGAAAGTATGATAGCAGCTGAAAAGTTTGTGGCCCAAATGTTGCATGGGACAAAGGGGGCCATAATATGACGTTGGTTCTTTGTCGCTTGATGGGGTCACGTCACAGATATGAAGGTCAGCTTTATTTTTTTAAAAATGGGATACTATAGTTTGGTACTTATTTTCTGATAGTGCCTATCGATACGAATCCAATGATGTGTAACAGTGAGGTCTTTGAAGGTCAACGAAGGTCAAAAAGGTGGCATGAACGTCCATTTACAGAAGGTGTTCGAAGTGATGTCCACTGGTATCATTGCGGTGCTGCAATCTTCTCATCATGGATTGAGTGGTATTCCTTGTCACTTCGGCAGTTATCGGAGCACATGCTCTGACAATTCTCTCTCGTATATCGTGCAAATAGTAAATATTCGCCGAATGTGGCGTATCCATCTAACGTGCCATTGACATGCAAGCACAATACGACGGTTTCCCAGTACAACACTAATAGGAACGGTAAGACTAGTATCGTCGAATCAAGTGAATGTGAATAATGTGTTCCTTCGAAGAACAAGTCGATATGCTTGTCATTTCCGGAGAATGCCAACGAAATTCAGTGAGAGCTAGAGACATACGCTGAAAGATATCCTCAGCCTACTCACCCTACACGTCGAACATTTAAATATGTGTATGATAAATTGAGAACAACTGGATCTTTAACGCATCGGAAACATATCCATCAAAGGAAAGTTACTAACGAAGAAGCGGAAATTGATATTCTTGCCACTGTGGTTCGAGATCCTTGTGTTAGTTAGCGTCAGATAGAAAGGGAATCTGGCATGGGCCAGAGTAGTGTTGTTGGTGTTCTGTATCGTCATAAATATCATCCTTACATATCAGTCTCCACCATGAATTAACTAGTACGGATTGTATGCATTGCATTGAATTCTGCCGATGGGTTCAACATCAGATTCAGAGGAATGACACATTTATTAATTTGATTTTATTTACTGACGGGACTACATTCACGAACCATGGAAATGTTAATTTGCATAACATGCATTACTGAGCAACCGAAAATCCATGTTGGCTGCGGCAAGTTGCGCACCAAAAATCGTGGTCGGTGAATTTATGGTGTGGGATTCTGGAGGACAGAATTATAGGCTCCCATTTCATCGAAGGAAATCTTAATGGTGGGAAGTACACTACATTCCTGCAAGAAACATTAGGACTATTATTGGAAGAAATACCTTTAGGAACAAGGAACAGAATGTGGTATCAACACGATGGGTGTCCGGCATATTTTTCGCTGATGGCTAGAAATGGGTTGCAGAGACAATGAAAGGTGGCTACACTGAGCCACAGCGCCAGAGATCGCTAGAGAGCATTGTTCCGCCCGCCTCCACTGGCAGTGATTATTGAGATGTCGTAGTGGTGAGTGCTTGTCGAGGACTGGTAGCAGTCAGTTCGTGTTGAGATGTGCTAGTAGGGAGTGCTTGCTGAGATGTGATACTGAAAAGTTCTTGTTGAGATGTGGTAATAGCGAGTCGGTGTGGAGATACATTGTAATTATGAGAGTGATTTTGGTCAATATATGAAGGTACGAAACTTGATTTATTTTTCATTATTTCCATGTTTTAAATAATGCGTCATTACAGGTTCAGTCAACAAGCATCTGGCTTGTGTTCTTGGATTAGAGTGCAATTCTGGTTTTCTTGAGTAATTATGGTATTTCTATTTTCTTTAATTAATTCAGTATAAATGATATTTAAAATTTCTTGTGTTGTTGAAGAAGAACCGTGCCAGATGCGTACGTTGAGTCATACTTCCACACACAGAACAGTTACACTTGTGCTTTGGTTTCGTAGGTTTTATAGTTGCTGGGGACTTAATTAATTAATTGTGTTAATGAAAATTTCCATTTCATTCTTTGTTATTGTTCTATGCAGTCAGATAGCGTAATAATACTAGTCAGGGCCAACCGTTACGAGACTTCGTAACCGAACAGACAGCTACTAAAGCAGAAATTAAAATTATTTGCATTCCATTTAATTGAGCCCCCATGCACGTGGCGACCGTTGCCTCGGATCGTCCCTTGGAATTCTTCTGATTGTGTAGACAGTAGTATTGTTGTAGTAATTGGTAGTTTAGTAATTGTAGTCTATATTGCATGTGTAGATTTGGTAATTGTCATTCTTCTAATGGTATTTATTTTGCAAAATTTCATTTCTGTTGTCTTGTCTACGGGTTTGACAATTAGTGCAATTATTTCAATTGTTCGATTAATCGTGTTTGAGGGAAACATTTCGTGTGAATGGTATTGTTGGAGATAAAGTGTCATTGTGTGTAATTTTCATATAGTGACGAGTTTGTATGTTTTGTAAATGATTACGCGGTCGATGAAAAAGGCAAAAATGATGGACAGTGAGAATGACGAAATTGTTAACATGGCGAACTCGCCAACAGAGGAAAACAGTATGATGGATAATGAAGTGGAAAACAATGTAATAAGTCGGGAAAATAGTCCGGAACCATTTCAAAATTCTTCTCAATCAGAAAATTTACAGAATACGAGATTAGCGACAGAAGATATGGAGCAGTTGATGAGTGCTATATTAAATTTGGGAGCACGAATGGAAACACGGTTTGACTCACAAATAGGAACAATTAAAACAGAGATTGGAACAATTAAAACAGAGATGGGAACTTTGGGATCTGAATTAAAAACAGTGGGATCACAGTTACGATCTGAAATTAAAACAGAGATGGAAACAATGGAAACACGGTTAGATTCACGAATAGGGACTTGTTTCAAAAACATGAAAGATGAATTAAAGAAAGAAATCAGAGAAGAAGTACAACCGATTTTGAATTCTCACAATAATAGATTAATTGCAGTAGAGATTAGACAAAGGGAACAGGATAGAGAACAGGAGGAGAGAGATCGCGTGATAGTACAGAAATTTTCAGAGTTAAATTTACAATGTGCACACGATAAGGATGAGATATTTGAGAGAATCGAGGAATCCGTACCAAATGACAGAATAAATAATCTAACACAACAATATGAACAGTTAACTACCAAATGTGTCAACACTGAAACCCGAGTCGCGACACTTACGGAAGACGTAAATAAACAGAAAGAAAAAATAGGTGACTTATCGGAAAGAGTTGAAGAGATTTCAGATAAATTGACAAGTCTTAGTTTACATGGGGGAAGAGATTCGGATGATACAGCTCCATTACCATTTGCAGAAACCGAAGAGTACCAGAACATAAATAAGCATGTTGAAAATCAGGGAAAATTTAATGAACGCGTTAAAAGGGAAGTTGAGGCATTACGAAAGCAAGTCAAACAAATTGAAGGGGAAATTGTAGGAAAAGACCGCAAAAGAAATTTGGAATCACAGATAGCAGAGGGGTTTGAAGAAAATAATTTGTTTCATTTACGGGATGCAACAAGAGAGCGCCAGGCGCGCGAACTTGACAATAATCGACATTCAAACTGGGACAGACGCGGTAGGTCTTTGTCGCCACGAGGCGAAAACTTTGACTGTAAACATTTCTTGACTGTTCGGAAATTTAAGATCTTTTGCAATTCTAGGAATGACATACATCCATGTGCATGGTCAGATCAATTTACGTACGCACTTCCGCCAAATTTGCCACTAAGTCACAAACTGAAATTTATGTGCAGCTATTAAAGCCCTCAGGGGATTCACTACACTAAGTGAATATGTGCCGTAGCACTCACAGGGCCCCGAGCTGTAGTGGTGCTATTTCCCTTTTAGTTTTCTGCACCGCTGCCTACTCTTTCACTATTCTTTGCATCTATAAAAACAATTCTTCTACTATCCATCTATCTAGACAGTAGGTAAAGAATAACTGTTTTACTCAAAAGTGACTTTGGAAATTACCGTTTGGATTTACTATATTTTCTGCAGCATTCATTCGTAGTTTAAATGAAATTTTACCTGTTTATCTTCGTGACAATATTACTTCTTATGTTGACGACATTCTTATTGCTAAACGTTCTTGGAGTGAGCACAACAAAATTTTGGATTCATTATTACGTATTTTTGCACGAGTTGGCATGACAGTGAACTTGGAAAAATCAGAATTCGGTCGTTCTCAGGTGAAATTTCTCGGTCACATTATTTCTACAGAAGGTATTCTTCCCGATCCAGAGAAACTAGATGCTATTCGTAATTATGCTGTTCCTACCACAAAACGTGATGTTCGTAGTTTCCTGGGTGTCTGTAATTTTCTTAGACGCTTTGTTAGATTGGACAATTTGGCCACACCTCGTTTATGTGAACTATCTGGAAAAAATTCTAATTGGTGTTGGGATGAGGAAGCTCAGTCAGAATTTGAACAACTTCGTGATGCTTTAGTTGCTGCTCCACTTCTTTCACATCCGGATCTATCTAAAGATTTTTGTTTGGCGACGGACTCATCATACAAAGGCCTAGGTGCACATTTATTTCAAGAGATAGAAGCAGACGGCGTTGTAGTACAGAAGACTATTGCATTTGGAAGTCGTGTTCTCTCTAAATCAGAGAAGAATTATTCGATTACGGAACTTGAAGCTTTGGCTGTTGTTTGGGCTTTCACAAAATTTCGCACATTTTTGTTTGGCAGACATACTAAGGTTTACACCGATCATCGAGCTCTGGAATTTCTTATGTCAACAAAATTAACTCACGGCAGATTGTCACGATGGGCGTTGTATCTACAGGAATTTGATTTTAGCATTGTTTACATAAAGGGATCTTCAAATATTGTTGCTGATGCTTTATCACGTGCACCTATGGGTTTGAAACAAAGAGCTGAAGAGGACTGCAAAGAAAACCATTATTGTTTGATGTATATTCAAGGTGTTGCGTTTGAGAACTTTATTTCGTCTTCGCTCCAGGACATCGCTAAGGAGCAAAACAAGGATCCAATCTGGAAGGACATTAAGGAGAAGTGGAGGAGAAAGGAAAGCGTAGCGATTAGACAGCATTATTTAGTTCGCAATGATATTCTTTTTAAACGAAAATCGGTCGAAAACTCTGTTTGGTTAGTTTGTATTCCTGATGAGTGGGTCAATAAATTGATTTGGTACACACATTTCAGTTATGCGCACTTTGGTCCCAGAAAATGCTTTCATAAATTACGAGAAAATTGCTACTTCAGTAATATGGAAAGACGTATTCGATCTGTTCTTGCCAAATGCAAATTATGTCAAAAGGCTAAGCCGCCAACAGTTTCGCACAGAGCACCGTTGTTTCCTATCATTCCAGCGAAATTAAAGGACATGGCTGCAGTCGATTTGTTCGGTCCAGTGGTTCGTTCTACTAATGGTTTTGCGTACATTTTCGTAGCAGTGGAATTGACATCAAAATATGTGTGTTTTACACCTTTACGCAAGGCAACAGCTCGTTCAGTATCTAATGCTTTCATCAAACATTTTCTTAAAGAAGTTGGTCATGTTGATAAGGTTATATCAGATAATGGATCACAGTTTCGCTCTAAAATTTGGCTTCGTACTCTACGGCGTCGGAAAATTACACCAATCTTCATTTCACTTTTTCACCCTCAGTCTAATGCTTCAGAGAGATGGATGAAGGAAATCAATAAATTGTGCCGTCTTTATTGTCATCAGAATCACAGAACTTGGGATCAGTATCTTCATATTTTTCAAAACATTCTGAATGAACTTCCTAATGACTCAACTTCTTTACCGCCTCTATTGATATTAAAAAATAAAGTACCAACAAATCGCATTTCTGAAATCGTTCCTTTTCCGCCTTCACGGAAACTGCGGCATTCTGAAGTTGTGAACCTGGCTCTGCAAAATATTGCATCTGCAGCTGCTAGAAGAGAGAAATCAGCTAAGCGTCCTGGTCGTTTAAAAACTTTGTCAGTTGGCCAGAAGGTGTTAATTAAGTCCCACCGTTTGTCTCATAAAGGAAAAGGCTTGTGTCGCAAATTTTTTCTGCTTTATAACGGTCCATATAGAGTTCGCAAAATTATTCATGATAACACTGTTGAAGTAGAAACTCTTAAATCACGACGCTCTAAAGGAATACATCATATATCGAACGTAAAAATTTTTGTGGAATGACATACTTTAGAGAAACTAACAGCTACATGTAAACATGCGGAGAATACAAGGATACCGCGCCGTGTTCCGGCGGCGGCGCCTACTCAAAGCAACAGTCAGTCTGCGCGCCGCACGAGGCAGTCGTTGACCGCAAACAATGAATTCCTACGTCACGCGCCTACAGCTGATCGAGCGCTCAGTGCGAATGCACTGACAGACGTAAACAAATACACAGTCTAATTTCTCGGATTAAATTCAGTATAAAGCTATGGTGACCTCATAAATTATGTTATTAACGTTCAGTATTTTTCAGGATACGGTTGTATAAAGTATTTAAGACCTTCAGGTAAATTCTGTGCGTGTCCGACGTTAAGACGACTTGCTTTGGAGAAAATTTTCAGGAAGAATGTCATTTCGAAGAAGAAAGTAATAGACAAAAAAAAAGGTAACGGTTAATTGAGTTTATTTTTCAGGTAACATAATTCCACTTAGGTACGTACTTTAGACGTAATTTGCTGCTCGCGATTACGTGACTCATACTTTGTGCTAAATTTTATGTTCTATGAATTTACTTGTGAAGCGACGTGCTTGTGTACATTTACTGATTTTGACAATTATTGATTAATGAACAGTGTTATTACTTGTGTATATTATGCATCGCTTGGCTGCTATGCTTTTTCACTGATGTCATATTTTTTTTTTTATTATGTGCCTGCTGTGCTTATGTATTTAAATTATAATTGTCACCTGATTAGTTGTGCTGTTATGTATGTAGGTTACACTTTGTGATTTATCTGCTTGCGCCTTCATGTGTACTTATTAAGATTACATATGAACATTTATTTGCTTATGTCGATGTGATGCTAATGACCTGTTTATTGTGTAAGGCATGTTTGCTGCTGTGCGTATGGATTGCATATTTACACATTTCTGTTTTGTTGTCATAACTACTCTTCAATTTAGTATATAGCAATGCTGATGTACAGTGTACGAACATAGAGTTTAGGTTACACTGTGGTATTAATTATAGATTGTTCGCTTGGCAGAGCCTCGTTGTAGGAATTGTGCTGCATCCACTTGTTGACTTTCTGTTCTCTACTGGTATATTTACTCGCTATTGCATGTTTTACTTACGCTCAGTGCCTTATATTCTTAAGATAAGAAAATGAACTGCTATAATTCGACGAACGACATTAATACGAGAAACTTCATAGAAGTCACATGAGCTGGAGGTTTTATGGAAGCTGTATAAATTTATGCTAATAGGAAGGAAGCTAATGACATGACATACCAAAACTAGGTTTAGACCATTGACAGTTATTACACTGCCTTCTTCGTGAGCAATTGAAATAGGAAGTGACACTTGACACAAAAAATACTCCACATGTTTGCTTCTGCTATGATTCTTGAAGTGGTGTACACACTGTGAAATATTATGATCATTCACACTCCGTAATCGTACTTAATTACTGAGAGTTATTCGAACTAAAGTCTGTTAGAGGTCATGTATGCATTTCTTTTATTTAATGATGGACAAGGAACCAAAATGTATCTTATAATTTATAATGAGTAGAAAATTTGGGTCAGATGGATTACACAGAGGTTGTGTGTGGACACTGTGTCTTCGGATTGTATGGGATGCTGAATTGAAGCTGCATTAGGATTTTATGAGTACTTGTTCGAGGAGACTGACTAGAGGAAAGAGTTGTTATGGAAGTGAAATGATATTGGTGCTGAGGTTTATATGTATCAACGTATTATTGAGGTATTGAGAGTATGTGAAGTAGATGATTATTGGAGTTTTCGTGGACAAGAGGTAAGGTAAATGATATTGATGATCGACGTATTGAAGAGGTATTAGTGAAGTATTGAGATTATGTGATGCTGAGGTTTATGGGAGTTTTGGTGGATAAGAGGTAAAGTAAATGAGGAGTATATTTTTTTTGTTGGTCCATATGGAACAAGGAGGATGAAGATGGCAGACTAGAACACTAAAGTGGAAGGAAGATTGTCTATACACACACTTTGTTAAATCACTAAGCAGTATATACTTTTTTTTTTGAGAGAGGAAGCATTTGCATATCTTGGTACACTGACAGTTGTTCAGCAACCGTACATTTTGATCTGGCTTGGCAAACATTGGTCTTGACATGATGACTATGACGTTGACTTAACTATTATTGACTGTTATACATTGCTGCCACTACTACTTGATACACAGGATGAACATAAAATTTTGACAGAATTGCATTTACACAGTTAACACTATTCAATTACACAGTAGCACTAATGTGGATGAAAGATGAGTGAGTGTGTTTTGTGTGTTTTCCTTTTATAATCCCAGAGAAGCGATCCCAACCTATCTCCTAAATATTATTTCACTTGTTTGTTGTGGCTTGCACTGACACCCATAAATGTTATAGGTTTACTGGATTTGTGTATTGTAATAGTTAATAGGACAATTATCTGATATCATTTGTGTGTTTATTATGATTTGTATGTTTAGTGTAAGAGCATTGATTATATTTTGTTAAAGAAATTGTATGTGCATTCAAACTATTGTTCATGACTGAACTGTCTCAGTAGTTATGGTGAATAGTATGGACTGTTACTTGCACCTTTTCTACATGATTGGTGCTACAAGGATATGTTTAATTTCTGCTGATGAACTGTGTGATCAGTGATTGTAAAAAAATTATGGACTGTTACTTGTACCTTTTCTACATGATTGGTGCCACTAGGACATGTTTAATTTCTGCTTATAAACTCTGATGAACAGTGTGATCAGTGCTAGTGAATTTTATGGAACTGCTTCTGCTGAGAAATGTGACTTGTTGCTGTGTGTACCTACTCAACATTGCTGGGTGCCACTGATGGATTGCTTCTACTGAAATGGAGTCACCTGTTGCTGTGTGCACCTGATCAACATTGCTGGTGCCACTGATGGACTGCTTCTACTGAAATGAAGTCACCTGTTGCTGTGTGCACCTGATCAACATTGCTGGTGCCACTGATGGACTGCTTCTACTGAAAAGATGTCACCTGTTGATGTCTGCACCTGCTCAACATTGCTGGGTGCCACTGATGGATTGCTTCTACTGAAATGAAGTCACCTGTTGCTGTGTGCACCTGATCAACATTGCTGGTGCCACTAATGGACTGCTTCTACTGAAATGGTGTTACTTGTTGGTGTCTGCACCTACTCAACATTGCTGGGTGCCACTGATGGATTGCTTCTACTGAAATGAAGTCACCTGTTGCTGTGTGCACCTGATCAACATTGCGGGTGCCACTGATGGACTGCTTCTATTGAAAAAATGTTACTTATTGGTTTTTGCACCTGTTGACCATTGCTGGGTGCTACTGCTGGAACTGTCAACTGCTTATTCTTGAGCTATGGAAAGCGTTTATGTGAATATTTGTATAAACTGATTTTTTGTGTATTACTGTTTGTGGATAGTTATGAGACTGTTACCTGCACATATTCGTCATTGCTGACGCTATTGATTGAACTGTTTAACCACATAATACTTGTGTAAACTGTTATGTAAAGTCACATGTATGAAAGAATTTGTATTGCTTACTGTATTTTATATATTAGGGAAAGGTCAGTGCAAAGCCAAAATTTTATCTAGTTATATGATATTTACGTATTAATATTATCTTTCATTTTTGTCTGTATTTTTTTTGACGAATTTGGTGGCATTTTCACCACCAATGCTGGCAAAAATACCATCAAATTCTAGCCGTGGAGGAAGGGCATATGAAAGGTGGCTACACTGAGCCACAGCGCCAGAGATCGCTAGAGAGCATTGTTCCGCCCGCCTCCACTGGCAGTGATTATTGAGATGTCGTAGTGGTGAGTGCTTGTCGAGGACTGGTAGCAGTCAGTTCGTGTTGAGATGTGCTAGTAGGGAGTGCTTGCTGAGATGTGATACTGAAAAGTTCTTGTTGAGATGTGGTAATAGCGAGTCGGTGTGGAGATACATTGTAATTATGAGAGTGATTTTGGTCAATATATGAAGGTACGAAACTTGATTTATTTTTCATTATTTCCATGTTTTAAATAATGCGTCATTACAGGTTCAGTCAACAAGCATCTGGCTTGTGTTCTTGGATTAGAGTGCAATTCTGGTTTTCTTGAGTAATTATGGTATTTCTATTTTCTTTAATTAATTCAGTATAAATGATATTTAAAATTTCTTGTGTTGTTGAAGAAGAACCGTGCCAGATGCGTACGTTGAGTCATACTTCCACACACAGAACAGTTACACTTGTGCTTTGGTTTCGTAGGTTTTATAGTTGCTGGGGACTTAATTAATTAATTGTGTTAATGAAAATTTCCATTTCATTCTTTGTTATTGTTCTATGCAGTCAGATAGCGTAATAATACTAGTCAGGGCCAACCGTTACGAGACTTCGTAACCGAACAGACAGCTACTAAAGCAAAAATTAAAATTATTTGCATTCCATTTAATTGAGCCCCCATGCAACAATTCCCAAATCGTTAGACTGGACGCGGACGAGATATGTCGTGGCCGGCTCGTTCGCCAGGCTTGACGCCTCTGGATTTTTTCTTTTGGGGATCGTAAAGGACATTGTTTATTAAGACGTTCCAACTATACCTGAAGATACGCAAGAGAGAATGTCAGAACATGTGCTTCGATAAGTGCCGATGTGATAAGGAATACCACTCAATCCGTGATAAGAAGATTACAGCACTGCATTGATACCAATGGTCATCACTTCGAATACCTTCTGTGAATGGACGTCCATGCCACCTTTGTGACCTTCGTTGACCTTCAAACACCTTACTGTTACACATCATTGGATTCGTCTCGATAGCCGCTATCAGAAAATAAGTACCAAACTATAGCATCCCATTTAAAAAAACAAAGTTGACCTTCATATCTCTGAAGCGACCCCACCTAGCAACAAAAACAAACGTCATAGTATGGCCCCCGTTATCCCATGCAACTTTTATCCCATAAACTTTTCAACTGCTATCATACTTCCGGAGTTATTCTAAGTGGCAACAGTTTGTGACTCACGTTCTGTACTATCTCTGTTAGGACGAGGAGAAATTATTGCCTTTTGCATTTCGTGAAGGTCAGCAGCCAACTTTATGGTTTCACGAATTCCAAGATCGCTAATGTAAAAGTTTAATAACTAAGAAGTTTATTCAATAAATGCTGTAGCTACAGGCTGACCAGCTGTTGCCTCAGTCATCCGCGTTCCCATTGGTCCTACGCTTTCTTCCTCTACCTGGCAGGACCTCATATTCACAGATATTCCATGATGTCAAGAGAAAACGTCTCACTACTTTAACGTACTCAGAAAACCGTTGGAAAAGTACGATTTGTGCACTTGAAACTTCCAGAACTCAACTCAACATGACCTAGGGAAACGCTAGCCCGTCAGTTACAGGTTGCAGAAAAAGGAAGTGTTTCACAGGAATCGCTCGAAGGTACTTCTAGCGCAGGGATGTAAATCCATCGTACGGCGAGTGGGTTCAGAGTTGAGGAAATTATAGATATATAGAGGTGATCTTTTGCGCCACTTTTCATGTTCGAAAAACCACTGTCCGATCGAAAAATCTGGGTTGAATAACGTAGTGCCAAGAAAAACTGTCATTCCACGACCAGAAAATAGATGTTAGAAACCATAAAATACATATAATCGAACATCATACTCCCGCTGCAATTATTCACCACATACGTTGCCTTCTAAAGTGACCGGCAGGTGAAAGGCTAAATGGCTAAAATGGCTCTGACCACTATGGGACTTAACATCTGAGGTCATCTGTTCCCTAGAACTTAGAACTACTTAAACCTAACTAACCTAAGGACATCACACACATCCATGCCCGGAGCAGGATTCGAACCTGCGAGCGTAGCCGTCACGCGGTTCCAGACTGAAGCGCCTAGAACCGCTCGGCCGGCTGGTGTAAGGCTAAGCGCGTAGTATTGGCGTTGCATAGGATATGACCAAGACTAACACTGTTTCTTGCTTTCCACTACGTTTTGGTTAACCAACAAAAAGAAAGCTTTCAGTTAGTTCAGATATCATCCTATCGTTTACTTCACTGTGTCCGCCGCGGTAGCTCAGTGGCGCGAATTCGCTCAGTGTTAGCTGCCCTCTTTAATAAAAAAACAATGTGAACGGATCAACAAAGAGCCTGAACGGGTGTCATCAGACATCCGTCCAGAACGAATTCAACGAACTATATAGAACAAAATGAGATTAAAAAAAAGTGGTCAGTGCGGCGGAATGCTGTGCAAAGGGGCTCGGGTTCGATTCCCGGCTGGGTTGGAGGTTTTCTTCGCTTAGGAACTGAGTGTTGTGTTGTCTTCATCATCGATATATCATCCCCATCGACGCACAAGTCGCCGAAATGGCGTCAATTAAAAGGCATTGCACCAGGCGACCGGCCTACCCGACGGGAGGCCGTAGCCCCACATTTCATTTCACTTCACTGTGAAAATAACGGAGAAAACTGCAGTTCTATTTTTTAATATTATCCTTCATGGTTACGGCCCAAGGGTACGACGCAATTGTGAGCTTAATTCCTTATGTTTCTATTACATCCTTAACTATTTTATTGTACCGCACAGTGGTACATACTTTGTTGTTACCAGGTGGCTAGGCGACCAGAAAAGCCTGGTAATGGTTGTCGGCTGGTATTAGGTGATCTCGAACTTCTCCCATTTTCAGTAATTAGTCACCGATGTTTCTTGAAAGTACATCAATCTGCTGACGATTTTGCAAAGATTTTTCAGTGAAATGCAAATTGCTCTTTGGGCCCTGTTTATGAGACAAATTATGGGAAACTTTAACTTTTTTACTTTCTAAGAGCGGATTGGGGGCGGGGGGATTCCAAATGTATGTGGATTACGTTTAAAAGGGTCGATAGTTCATGTAGTTTTACTCAGAAATCACTCACTCAAAAAACTGTGTATTACACAGGATAGTCGACACAAGAATGTTATCAGAAGTAGACTGGCACAAGAGAAAAAAGATAATTTCAGTAAAATAGCCATGCTGATAGTAGATATTGATATGGGACTGAAGTAGTTCTTGAAAGTATACTGCTAGAGCACAGTATAGTATGGAAGTGAAACGTAGTGGAAAATAAGAAACAGAGTTACTATTGGTCATCTCCTATGCAACGCCGTTACTACGCACCAGTCGGTCACTTTAGAAGGCAACATTGAAAATCAAGACAAGAAGAAATAGAAAAAATTCTAAAAGTGTTAGAAATAATAAATGAGGATTAAACTTCTATGGATACTTACCACAAGAAAGAATATGTCAGTGGCACACCCGCTACGGCATCCAGAAATAGTTCGCGTAGGGTGAAAGAAGAAGTATGAGGGGGGAGGGGGGGGGGACACAGGCGGTAACAGGTAGGCTATATGGACATGAGAAGGTGGAGGTAGATGCCAAACTATTCGAAGGACTAGAGAGAGAGAGAGAGAGAATTTATCATCTTTGCAATTGCAAGCAGTTCTGCAAACCCTCCCATATCTGCCAATGTTTCACAAAATATAGTTCAAATAAAATTACCCTCCCTACTGCTTGAGTAAATAAAACTGTCGCTATGCTATACACAGCAACGCATACTTGGACAAAACTGGGTACTATCCAATCAGGTTTTCAGTATTTCGTCCCCGATGGAAACAAACTGCAGAGAAATTATTATTTATGCGTCTTACTATATATTTGATCGAAACACGTGTCATGCAGTGGGAGCAACTACATGAAATTTACTATACAAAATCACATTACGAAATTGTGAAGTATGGTTATATGAGAAAAGCATTTCTTCTCCTCTGGGGTTTTGCACTGATCGTCTTAGTGATACGCTCCTGCAGACTATGTTTCGAATTTTGCACCTCAGTCGGAGACAAGATCGTGATTGTGAAACTAAAATCTGGGTCAACCACATGAAGTTCGTCATAAAAAAATCGGGCTTCATCTTTGGATATCTTGTATCGCATTTTCTGCTGTGTGTTTAGACGGGTGCGCCAGGATGTTGATCAAAGTCTCCCAATAAATAAGCAGCAGAACACGGGTTACGTGGTGGTTGTGCCAGCCAATGTGAGTTTAACGGTACCAGCAGAATATGAAGAGATGAGAATGTAAAGTAAGACAGAGAGTGGTTTGTCTGACGGTTTTACTGGCATTTTAGCAATTTTAAAAACGTACTTGCATATCTTACCTGAATATGAGAGCCTACATTCGAAAAAAGTAGTGTGGTTTTGTGAAATTACCACGTAACCTAATATTTTACTACGTTGTCCTCTTACAAATCTAGTAACTTGTCTTTGATGGAGTTTGGTCTGCTTCGTCACTTGGACTTCCTAGACACCTTAGCTTCCTCCCCCCCCCCCTCCCCCTCCTCCCTGTGTGGAACTCAATGAATGAGAATGCATCCCTACCTGAACACCACAGACAAAAAGCAGGATCAATTTTCATGAAGACAGGTCGGGATAGTATTCAACATTGTAACAAAAACTGCCACAGCGTCTACAAAAATGCATCGACAGAAATGGTTCAAAATGGTTCAAATGGCTCTGAGCACTATGGAACTTAACTTCAAAGGTCATCAGTCCCCTAGAACTTAGAACTACTTAAACGTAACTAACCTAAGGACATCACAAACATCCATGCCCGAGGCAGGATTCGAACCTGCGACCGTAGCGGTCGCGCGGTTCCAGACTGTAGCGCCTAGAAGCGCTCGGCCACCACGGCCGGCGACAGAAATGGTGATTATGTCGCAAAATAGCTAAATGTTCAAGCTGTAAACTGATGTAAACCATTGTAGAAATAAACAGATCTATGTACTTTTAAAAAAAATAGGAGACCCTACTTTTGGGATTACCCTCGTAGGTGACTTATGTATGCCCATGTGGTGCCAACTCCCTCCAGCGACCTACCAAAGGTCTCATTGCTTACATGCCACGACGCGTCCAGGTGACTATCGCACATGGTAGGGACTTCAGTATAATTAAGACACGAGGGGATTAAAGACATTAGATGCTAGTGAGCGTGATCTACATCAGCGGGACAAGCTGAAAATTTGTGCCACACCTGGATTCGAAACAGAGTCTCCTGCTTACTAGGCAGATGCGCTGACCAGTGGTCATCATAGCTGAACGGACTACCTTTAGCACGCTTCCCATCAGCCCAATTTCTCAACACACTACTGATGTAGCGGCCTACTCATTAGCCTCATTACTCAAAGCAACTTGCTGACCCCCATAAGAGTTCGAGGTTAGTTGCATCTGCATGAAGGGATCAATGGCCGTCGTCACCTTAATTATACATGTAGTGCCTGTTCTTTCGGACATGTCCGAAAGGACAGGTATCACATACGTGTTCAGCATAATTGTCACATGGATCCAACTAACACATGCTTTTTGTGTTAAGCCAAAAAAAAGACTGAAGGAGCGTGCTGTTCTATGTCACAGTAACACTTGTGTTAGCAGTGTCATCTAACCACAGCCATAAAAGTGTTATTTCTGTTCGTGTCTCATTGCGTATTTTCGCCCTTGAGTTTTGTACATCAAAAATTGCTGTTTACGGCCTTGTTCAACTAATGAAAAGTACCGAGGTTATAAGTCTGAGCGCGCATACCAGATCCCAGTAGACAAACAGGGCGTAGCGCTGCTCCACCGGTTCCAAGTCTGCTAAATGAAGGAGTTCACCGAACGATAGTGTCGTTTGCGTTCCTCGGTAGCATACACTGATCCATACTTCCTTATAATGCCAGCTGGCTGCTGTAATACGTAAGATGCTATGAATGACAACAATATTAACATGGATGGCTCTGAGCACTATAGGACTTAACATCTGAGGTCATCAGTCCCCTAGAACTTAGGACTATTTAAACCTAACTAACCTAAGGACATCACACACATCCATGCCCGAGGCAGGATTCGAACCTGCGACCGTAGCAGTCGCGTGGTTCCGGATGGAAGCGCCTAGAACCGCTCGGCCACACCGGCCGGCTATTAACATGGATGTAAGAGCCGTAAATGTTATGCATTTCTCGCATATACGTAGCATTTTCGGACATGTGAGTTGCGTTTAGTACCAGACAAGTACATAAGATAAGCCTTGTAGCACCGAGCGAGGTGGCGCAGTGGTAAGACACTGGACTCGCATTCGGGAGGACGACGGTTCAATCCCGCGTCCGGCCATCCTGATTTAGGTTTTCCGTGATTTCCCTAAATCACTCCAGGCAAATGCCGGGATGGTTCCTCTGAAAGGGCACGGCCGACTTCCTTCCCCATCCTTCCCTAATCCGATGAGACCGATGACCACGCTGTCTGGTCTCCTTCCCCAAAACCAACCAACCAACCAAGCCTTGTAGCAGAACCTGTGTCATCTTTGTGTTATAGAAGTAAAGACTCGTTGTTCCAACTCTTATACCCTCGACAAAAGAATTTGATAAAATTTTTTCGCCAACATGTCTTCCAATATTACTCTGCAGCACGATTTTTCACATGGATCCAGCCATCACATGCTTTTTGTGTTACGCCTAAAAAGAGACTAAAGGAGCGTGCTGTTCTATGTCAAGGTAACACTTGTATTAGCAATGTCATCTAACCACACCAATAATGTGTGATTTAAATAAATAAATAAATCAAACTAAAAAGTGACAGAACTGAAGAGTAAGAAAAATGACCCGACAAACGATATTTTAAAGCAGCTGCTTAATAGCTGATGTGGCCTGTTGCAGGTGCTTTCCTGGTACCGTACTGCGTGATGCTGTTCGTGGGCGGCATCCCGCTGTTCTACATGGAGCTGGCGCTGGGGCAGTTCCACCGCAAGGGCGCCATCACCTGCTGGGGGCGCATCGTGCCGCTGCTCAAAGGTGCGTACATCACGTCCCCACCACGTCCGGCTCCTTTTAAACCCTTAAAACTGCTTGACGAAGTGAGACACGACTTCAGGTATCAATAAGCTGTAATACTAACAAGTAGCTCTTACTGCGCTCTATCACTCCACTAAAAAGTCTCATAAAGATGAAAAACAAGTGATATACAGCTTTACTGTTGTCAAAAAATACAGGCCGGACTCGAACTCCAGCACAAAATTTCGGAGGCTGGTAAGAGATATTTTTGATTACTTTAGTATAACCTTCTCAGTGGGGCAACGGCCTTGCCGCAGTGGATACATCGGTTCCCGTGAGATCACCGAAGTTAAGCGCTCTCGGACGTGGTCGGCACTTGGATGGGTGACCATCCAGGCGGCCATGCGCTGTTGCCATTTTTCGGGGTGCACTCAGCCTCGTGATACCAATTGAGGAGCTATTCGACCGAATAGTAGCGGCTTCGGTCAAGAATACCATCATAACGACCGGGAGAGCGGTGTGCTGACCCCACGCCCCTCCTGTCCGCATCCTCCTCTGAGGATGACACGGCGGTCGGATGGTACCCGTAGGCCACTCGTGGCCTGATGACGGAGTGATAACCTCCTCAGTCCCGAGCTTACAAAGCAATGATCCAATCCGACAAGTTGATACCTACCCTGAAATTTTTCACACAGGAAGAATACACCGAAAAAAACGCACTGTCATAGTTTTCTCTACTAAGGCACACTGCAAGTACTCTTAAAAAAAAGTTACTCATTTTTGTCGCACGAAAAACTGCTTAAAACGACGATCTGTACAGCCCTCCCTGCCTAGGGCGCGATTGGCGAATAAGCAGAAGCAGCCGTAACATGAGAACGTAGCACCACGTAGCCCGAAGTCTGAAGTGCACACGGGTGAATTTCAAGCACTTAAACCACACTGAACACGTCTCAGATCATTATTTTCTTTAATAACTTGCAGTTCATATCGAAAGCTAAACTGTTGCAGATGTAATTGTCTCACAAGTGACAAGCAGAAGAAAGAAAATCAAGGCAATGTATGATGTTACAGTACAGACGACTTTCCTCGATCGGGACTCTAATTTGTTTAAATTAAGTATTTTATAACGATTCCTGCAGCAGAGTTCTTACGATAGTTTTTGAATAATGCAAATTTTACCAACAATGAAACAGTTCCCTTTTTGTAATCTGTAATTGTCACAAAAAATGCAGCCGGCCGTTGTGACCGAGCTGTTCTAGGCGCTTCAGCCCGGAACCGCGCTGCTATTACGGTCGCAGGTTCGAATCCTGCCTCGGGCATGGATGTGTGTGATGTCCTTAGGTTAGTTAGGTTTAAGTAGTTCTAAGTTCTAGGGGACTGATGACCTGAGATGTTAAGTCCCATAGTGCTTAGAGGCATATAAACCATTTTCAAGAAAAATGCAACGTGTCTATTGGGTGACGAAAAGAAATATTTTCCTTACACCTGGCACACCAGACAAAATATTAATGCACTCAGACACTCCACAGTAATTACTAGTCTTATTTATACAGAACTGGAATGGAGTAAGAAATGGTCGTGGCTGTCGTTCTGTATATTGTGCTGCGTACCAGGTGTATTTGATCAAATTCGTTAAATGTGGTGATGCAAACTGACAAAGCACAAAGGACTGAATTTTAACAAAACAGTTCATCTGATAAACCTGAAATGACAAAGAGATATTGGAAATTATATTGTCCGACAATTTTCTTAAAAATGCTTTGTACCGTTGAAAACATTTTTTTACCGAGAGGCTGAATCACGCTATTAGTTCCGGGTCGAACCCGAAATGCATTAACAGTGTTTGCGTCTTTCTCCTCGAATGAAACACTGAAAATTATTCTCTTCCAGTTTTCCAAATTTTGCTACACAGCTTACAAGATTTTTACTTGTAAACAGACCTTTTTTTTATTTTTAGTCCTAATTTACCTTGATGTTCCTGAAGACAAAGACAAAGTTGCGGAAGCAGTCGTCCACTGTACTTATCGTTGGCAGTGCTGTATTCGAATGTCTCATAGTTTTCATCGACTGCACGAGCGATTCTCTTTTTTTCCGCTCGAAATGATAAAGTGCGGTGTGCACGAAACGGGACTGATTGGCTTTATATGCATACGGTAGGGTATAACAAGTAGCTTCATCTTTACGACAGCAACGAATTTCTCTGTAGTGTTATCTGTTAATGACATCTTCTCTACAAGTTTACTTGAGGTAAACTGTGTAATTTTACGACTTCCTTTTCCGTGTAATTTCCTGAATCTGTCTAACGATGTCGCAGAAGCCTGGTAATCAGTTATGTTCATCTCACTTATAGTTCAGAGCGCCCAGTTTAATAGATCTCCCTTGGTAGCAGTGCACTGCAGTTGTAAATCTATCGAATAGCTTTTCTTCCAGACTCTTGCGAGTTTTATTTTGGTGCATATTTCGTACTTCCTGTAAGTCTTTCTTCATTTATATAGTGATGTTCAGATTTTACGAAAGAAAACCTACTTTGCACACTACTTAAGGTTAAGCGTTTTCTCCTACTTCGTCTAACCAAAAAATTTACAGCGTTTGCTTTGTCACTGAAAGGTACACCGCACATGTTTTCTTTGGAACCGAAAACCTTGGAAGGTAGTCTGTTATCGTCCTGGACTTTAATCAACGCAACAAAAAAATGGTTCAAATGGCTCTGAGCGCTATGGGACTTAACATCCGAGGTCATCAGTCTCCTAAAACTTAGAACTACTTAAACCTAAATAACCTAAGGACATCACACATATCCATGCCCGAGGCAGGATTCGAACCTGCGACCGTCGCGCGGTCCCGGACTGAAGCGCCTAGAACCGCTCGGCCACCCCGGCCAGCTCAGCGCAACAATCATTGTATGAATTACAGTTCACAGAATCGCAGAGTTATTTCTTGTTTTTCTTTTTCTTTTTTTTTAAAAAAAAGCTTATATTTCCACAATTTCTAACGAAATGTCGACATTCTTCGAAGGAATGTCCAAGAAATTAACCAATAAATAACACATATGTATGTCTTTAGCAGAAGTTGGTGATTTCATTTGCACACTACATTCTTCACATTTCATCTTTGGAAAGTTGAAAACATTAATTGTATTCTAGATTTTTGTGAAACTCTGGAACTGCACAAAGACAGATACTATTAGCAATCACTGCTAATTATTATGGATATTAAATGAGTTGCAAATTTGAGTTGATAGTAACTCTGAACAATTGTGTCAGAGACACTGTCAATGGAAAGTGAAATTAGCTTTACAAATTAAGATCGCGTTGTAGCGTGTTATTTGCTTACCGATGTGCCATCAGCCAAGGATATGTGCCTGCCGTGTTGCGCATGCACTGCCTACTACAGCTACGGTAGGGATGTACATTTCTCGCTTAGTGAGCTACGAATTTGGCAGTTTTAAACATTCTTTGAAAAATACTTGCTGTGTGTCTTAGCAGCAAAAATTTTGACATTGTATTCTTTTCGGTGCATTCTTCCCTATAAAAAATTTCGGGGCAGGTTTCAACATGTTGGACTGGATCATTCTCTTGTTAGATTTCATGACTGAAAAGTACATTGCTCTGGGTCAAAATGAGATTCAAATAACTAAATATAACATGGATGTGATACACTAAAATTTTAGAACGTGTTCTAAGTGGATACTATTTCTGTTAGAAAATAACTGAAATACGTGCAATATTCAGGCAACTTCCACCCCGGTGAAAACATGAGAGCTTTTTATCAACAGTACACGCCGGAAACTCTACATTCACATATACTCAGAAAACTCAACATTAAATTTAAAAACAAAATATGAAAACAGTGCCACTGGACTGTGAAAGTATGGGTCGTGTAGTCCCACCATTTCAGAGAAGAAATTATGTCGCTGTAATGTTGTGATGAAATAAACAATCACTTATTCGATAATGTACAGCAGTGTTTCTCACGGCCGTGTCTCAGCACATTGGTGAGTCGCGAGAATTTTAATGCCCTCTAAGCTTCTGCAGATAAAATATCTAGAACATAAAAATTTTATCGCCAAACCGTTTCTTGGAGTAGCCCAGTTTGCAAGAAATCGCCTGCCCACGCATAATAACAATAAATGTATTGCGTGTACTTTATGTGCGTGGTTTTTTGCATCTAGAAAAAAAAAATCGCATGCAGGTGTGTCGTGAAAGTGTGAAACGTACGTTGGTGAGCTCCAAAGGAAAAAAAGGGTGTAGGGTAACATATTACTGTATATTCTACACACATTCTAATCCAAAATTACTAAAGACAAATAGAAATTATGTTTATTTCTGGAATACGTGCCGACACTGCAGTACCAGCTTTCTTTAAGCAGATGCTGCCGCCTACTGGGAATATGCAGAAACCAAAACAGGTAATGCACTAAAAGCATATGGTGTAAGGTACATGCTGGAGTCATACACATCGTTTTTGGTTTATTCTCTGAGCTAGGAAAAAATAAAATTTGGTTGTAGCAGTTACACCGTCAATTAAAAAAGTTTCGAGACTGATTTTATTCCTGCCGCATAAGTGGCGTCAGCGCAGTGACGTGACAGCTTGAACAACAGTAAGCAACAGATGTGCCTTCCACCAGTCTCTTGTGAGCAGGCAGTTTTAAGTAGTGGACTTACGACCGTAATGTGTCAACGTTATTGTGTCACAAATCGCATGGGGCAATGTTCGAAACATCTCTAAATCAAGTGTTCAAGACATTATGCTGAACGATAATATGAAGAAAAGAAAAAATGGTTCAAATGGTTCAAATGGTTCTGGGCACTATGCGACTTAACTTCTGAGGTCATCAGTCGCCTAGAACTTAGAACTAATTAAACCTAACTAACCTAAGGACATCACACACATCCATGCCCGAGGCAGGATTCGAACCTGCGACCGTAGCGGTCACGCGGTTCCAGACTGAAGCGCCTTTAACCGCACGGCCACACCGGCCGGCCAAGAAAAGAAAAACTGTTTGCTAATTTCGTTCTGCACATCTTGACTCCCAAATAAAAGCAACGACGCATGGACGCCTGCCGCAAATTGATTGAAACGCCAAACGCAGAGAAACACCGGGTGATCAAAAAGTCAGTATAAATTTGAAAACTGAATAAGTCACGGAATAATGTAGACAGAGAGGTGCAAATTGACACACATACTTGGAATGACATGGGGTTTTACTAGAACCAAATAAATACAACAGTTCAAAAAATGTCCGACAGATGGCGCTTCATCTGATCAGAATAGCAATAATTAGCATAACAAAGTAAGACAAAGCAAAGATGATGTTCTTTACAGGAAATGCTCAATATGTCCACCATCATTCCTCAACAATAGCTGTAGTCGAGGAATAATGTTGTGAACAGTACTGTAAAGCATGTCCGTAGTTATGGTGAGGCATTGGCGTCGGATGTTGTCTTTCAGCATCCCTAGAAATGTCGGTTGATCACGATACACTTGCGACTTCAGGTAACCCCAAAGCCAATAATCGCACGGACTGAGGTCTGGGGACCTGGGAGGCCAAGCATGACGAAAGTGGCGGCTGAGCACACGATCATCAGCAAACGACGCGCGCAAGAGATCTGCCAAGCGTCTAGCAATATGGGGTGGAGCGCCATCCTGCATAAACATCGTACGTTCCTGCCGGTGTTTATCAGCCAGGCTGGGGATGATACGATTCTGTAACATATCGGCGTACCTCTCACCCGTCACGGTAGCAGTTATTTTGCTGTACAGCGCCATCTGTCGAACATTTTGTGAACTTTGTTTTTTTTTGTTTTTTTTGTTTTTTTTTTAAGAAAACCCCATGTCATTCCAAGCATGTGTGTCAATTTTTACCTCTCTATCTACATTATTCCGTGGTTTATTAAGTTTTTAAATTTATGCAGACTTTTTGATCACCCGGTATTTTCTGGGAAACATCATCACGGTTGACGATAGCCTACTTGTTTTTATCAGTGCGAACTTACCACAAAAGGACAAAGTGCAAAATGGGTCTCTGATCTTTCGCCAAGGCCGATGAAGGTGTGAATGTGACTCTTGAGTTGAACGACATTCCAAAGAGAGGCTTTTCTGAAGTTTCGCATAGCTATATCAACGTTCTGTGCTTTGTACTCAAGTAAGGGTAGGCGATTTGGAACACATGAAGCATTAAACCTATCATAACTTTCATCAATTTTTTATTAATCCAGTCTGGAAACTTTTTGGGCTGAGCAAGATAAGGGGCTTGTGGTCTCTGGTGACACCTTATAGAGTAATAATGTAATAATTTATTCGGTTTTTTCCTCTGTTTACCTTTATTTCAGTGAAACTACCTTTACAAAATGTCCTGTGTCTGTAAGACGCTATTACCAAAACCTACAACGCAAAATACAGCGAAATGCAACAACGCTTGTACGCAAATGTACGCTCATGTGGTTGCCGTCACTGCTGGGAGCAACTCAGCTTCGTCGTGCCATTCTTCCATTGCATTCGGTTCAACTCTTCACCAGCAAACCTACACAAACAGCCCTGTATCACTGTTAACGCACAACTAACACCGTCAGAAAAACCAACCCGAGAGAGATTCCGCAAAAAAGAAAAGGAATGAAAGCAGTAGGTATAGGTATCGGCAGCACAAGAATACGACGTCTAACAATTTCGTGACAAAGTTCGCGTTTGTGTCCTGAAGGCCATGTTGTTAAACGGCGAGCATAATCTGTGACAGCAGCAGTGACGCTTATTGCAAGGCTAACACTGTCAGCCGCTCCAGACAACTGTTATCTGTACAGGATAACTTGTATTAGTGTGCCGCTCTCCTTTGTACAGTGCCAGATATTGCTTTGGAAAAACTTGAGACAGCATCACATTGGTCATGCAAACATCATCCAAAGTGCCATGCGATCGCCCTCGATGTCCAAATTTATGGTATATGCAGGGTTCAAAAATGGCTCTGACCACTATGGGACTTAACATCTGAGGTCACCAGTCCGCTAGAACTTAGAACTACTTAAATCTAACTAACCTAAGGACATCACACACATCCATGCCCGAGGCAGGATTCGAACCTGCGACCGTAGCGGTCACGCGGTACCAGACTGAAGCGCCTAGAACCGCTCGGCTACAACGTATATGCAGGGCTTCACCAGAAACGAAAGTGTCAGTGGGGTTTCCAGATGGCCAAGTGCTTGGAAAAAACAGCATTTTTGGCACGGGTAGTGACAGGCATGAGCCAATTGTATTACACTAGTCTCTAGGCAGCAACTGGCATAAGGCCAAGTTTTCAGAACTGTAATCCGAACCTGGCGAGGTTGAGTCCGTATGTGGATTTTTTAATTAACACTTATTATATCACATATACTTCAAATTAACCGAAGTAATGCTGAATATGTTGTATCTATTAATATTTTCTTTAAAGGTATGAAAAGCAAATGAAAATGGAAATTTGTGATTGCAAATAAATTTGCAGGTGTACGCGAGAAGTTCATATACAATATTAAATTATTTTGTTCTTTTACATGCTGAGATTCATCTTCAAACTCGGGAACCTATCGTTTCAGCTGTCAAGGGCTGCTCGGAGGCCAAAATGAAACTAAGGAATATGAAGTACTGTACGTTTCAAATTCTGTCCCTTCTTGGAAAGTTATAAGAACAATCCATTGCAAATTGCAAATCTCTTTTGCTTTTCATTTTCATGCATTTTATGAAGGTCAATAAATGCAGTATATTGAGCATTATTTCGGTTTGTTTGCAGCGTAACTTAAAAACTGAAAATACTGAGAATACCGTCCTATAATCTTTCCGTTGTGCCAACTGTCTGGAAACTAAGATAACATAAATGGCTGATGTCTCGCCCGATCTGCGCCAAAAATGATATATTTTCCAAACGCTTGACCATCTGGAGCTCCCACTTCGGTCGCTTTCATTTCTGATCAAGCCCTACATATACCATAAATTTGGACGAAATCGGTGATGACGAGTAGGCGCGGTACTCTTGTTAGAGGAATGAACATAGTGGTAGATTGTGAAGATGTAAGGAGGCATAAACACCCTAACTGAAAGAAAGCCTGCGCTAAGTTCGAAGAACGCTCATATGCCATGCTAATGCTCGGTAAGCATTGCAGACTCAGGTTTATCCTTCAGCCTTATTTTCACAAGTAATGATCATTTTAGTTCATTACCCATTAAATTATACTTTCTCTTCTAAGATTTTTTGTTTAGTTTGTCTTTAGCAGCTCTGCTGAATGAAATCAGTTGTCACCATGTCATTTTAGTCCAATAAACCTCTATTCCGATTTTTCTCTCGATAAATCCACATACACATTCTTGCAAGCATGGTGAGATAGGTATCATAATATTTTTTGTTTGCAAACTCTCCAATTTCGTTCCCCATAGGAAATCGATATTAATCAATTGCCAGAGTTTAGAGATTATAAAAACACAATCTAAAGCAACTTCTCCTTGCTCCAAGTGTATACTGAGGCTAATAATCCAATATAAATAATACTTCTCTGGCACAGGTAAATATACACAAATATTCTGGTAACAGGAATAAGGAGTGAGAGTTGATGCTATGAAACGAGTAACGGCAGGGCAAATTGACTAGTCCAATGTGAGCGTGTAGCTCTAATGACACACTAGAGCTCTGAGCTGACACGGAGATGACTAGCATAGGATGTATCGTAACAATTTAGTAGTATTCTCAGAAGCCGACCCGTAGTTCAATGGACCACAGAGGTATAATGCAGACATAGCTTCGAAAAAACCATATTCTAGCCTGTGAGTATTAACACTGTTGTATGATTTCTCATATTTTATTACGATGGCTTGCTTCATATGTTGGAATAGAAACAGAAATAGTACAATTAATTATTTTACATTTTTACATTTTACATTATAACAGAACACTCGCGGACTTGAATTACACTTTGTGTAGACACGGTTGACGCTGATACAAGGGCTCTTCAGAAATTACTTAGCATGGAGAAACCCTCGTTCATGTTTCTTGTACTGTGGGCTTTTTTCCGGATAGATGGAAATTCACCGGAATCTTAAGCGACGTAGCGAGTTCTTGTTCACCTTAGTAATCATGCAGATATTACTGAACAAGAACCAGCAATCGCAAAAACCACCAGAAATGCCACGTGTCAGATAGTAAGAGTGATGGGTAACACCCTAAAATTCCATTTGACTCGTAGACGTACTCGAATTTTCCTTCAACGAACCTCGGGATTGCACGTGCCCTTCTCCTGGTACATACCTTCCAGAAGCTAATAGATGGTTAGATAGAGTGGAAAACGAGGTCTTCAGTTCCTGATCTCAAGAACAACAACATCCCACATGAGTGAAGCGTCGCTGACGTGTTGCCATTGCCCCAGCCGCGTTTTGATGTTCATACACATCCGTCGCCTGCACCATTCGCGTACACCTGGTTGAAGTATCATGCATTGTACCTGCTCGATGTCTCCATAATTGAACCAAACCGATCGTTATGAAACGACTTATGTGTGCTCGAGCACAGTAGCTCACCCCTACCGTGACATCTACCCGGAAAACGGCCCCGAGCCTGTTTCAATCAAGTTCACGTCAATAACCGCACTTCAAGTTTCTATGCAATTTGCTGTTTCTAATTTATGAATGCATGCGTCTCTGGCGTCCAGGAAAATAAATATTTATGATATTTTATCATTAATAAATGAAATGATGTCTTTATCATCTCTATAAATATTTTCCTTTTCATTTCAGTTAATTTAAGTGAAATAAGTAACCACTCTCTTTTGACTATCCTTTGCCTAATTGGTCAGAACAGTGTCAACAACATTAAATTCCTAAAACACTCCACATTGTTGTTTAGCTTCACTCAACTGAAGTTGCCAGTCAATACACGGCATCGAGCATTGTTACCTAAAATGTCTGGTGCTAGTACAATGGGACAGTCATCCTAACTTAATTTGTAGTCTTCATAACAGAAATAATCCCATCCTCTCATGAATGAATTCACATGGTTCATTTGGTTCCAAGTTATTGTTTACTTGGCTGTAAGTTAGTTTCGCTAATTTCTACCATTATTCACACAGATCAAAATGAGTAGTATCAGTGATTTACAAGGCACTGAGAGTCCTTTTGTAATATTTCTAGACACGCTTTCATCCTGTCTTGCTCATTGTTAGTAATGTCAAATACAATTCAACATCAAATTTACGATGTTCGCAAATTACCCGAAAGCAAGTTAATTTTTCTGTACGGTTTCCATATCGTCTTCTAGCTGTCGAACAATGCATGAAGCTGATGTTTTCTCACCCATCAACTCCTCAGTTGGTGTTTCCACACTACACCGGTTCAACAAAAGTGATGGCGATACAAGAGAACCAACTGCGGAGTTTCACATCTTACCCAATTGCACAAAGCAATGCTTCGCAGCACACCTGTGTTATCGTTCTTAGATCTCACTCCTACAACCTACGTTTGATAATCTTCATCGAACCCAAACCATCAATGTTCATTATGTGATTCACTCACTTATAAGGCTATATGTATCCACAGACATGAGCATGCCATGTTACCAGTCTCTTAAAGTGGAAACGTGAACCAAATTACAAGCCGCCCATTGTGGGATTTCTGTGGTGTAGGCACCATTTAATCATAGGGCGTTTTTTCCTCCATTCTAAAAAAAAAATGCAACCCATTTATTTCTTACGAACTTGCCTTGGCTGGTGGCCGGATTCCATTAGTGTCAGATCATATCACGAGATCTCTTGGTTCCAGAGCCGATTGGTCCGTGGCTTTTTTGTGACTCATGACCTTCACCCCTTGTCTTGTTTTGCTGGAGTGCATAGCGGCAAGTCTCAAATCAGAGCTTGGGTACCCCGTTAAGCAGACTGTTTGCCCATAACTGACTGATAAGATGGTCGGAGACCTTCAGCAGGGACATGCATGGGAAAAGATTGAGGTCTTCTTACCAAAATTTGTGTTGATCACTACGTTAGTTTTCAGCTTTGTTGCGTTATTCTCCCACTTTTTCTTGTATGGAGAATGAAAGAGGAAATTTTTAAGTCTCGCGGCATTACTTATCCTTCTAAAATAAAACTTTCAACCTAGCGTAATCAGAAAATTAACATCTCTAGCAGATTAAACTGTGTGGGGAACCAGGATTCTGATGCGATAGCATGGCAGGAGCCGCGAGAAGGGACTTTCCGAGCTAGAATCTCGTCCTGATATATGCAGAATTATATGAACATGTTTGATCGTATCCGATGACAAAGTCAGTTTGTCCACATGTTAAGAACATTTTTCGACTCCTTCGTGCTACTAAAGAGAAGTTTTGCTACAACAGAGTTTCTACGTGGCGTAAAATAAAAATATTTTTATCACTGCGAGTATTCCATGACCTGATATTCTATATTCATTTTTAGTTGTTTAGATTTGAAATTTTTCTCCAATGAATTCGTCTTAATTAGGTCTGAGGTAAAAGAGACGCAATATCTCTCCGTTACTGTTTCGACCTGGAATTATGACACTGTGTCCGTAAAAAAAAATCCATCAAACTCATACTGAACGGGGTGATACAATCTAGAAATATGATTCTCGTTGCCGTTGTCTGAGGTTGACACACCTTAACAGCAACAGGTGCGAATGCAACAAGTGAGGTGTCGTCCTACATCCGCCTCGCGACAACCTGTGGATGAGAGGATACGTTCTGCATTCAGAATAACTTGTTGCACAGTTGTAGGTTTTCGTTTTGCCCGCAAGCAATTACCCCAAACAAGAAAACGGACAACCTAAAGTTTCAAGAGCAAAGGGCACGACAATTCTTGGAACTGCATACGGCTTCTCACGAAATTTCCAGTAGCTCAAATGGGTCAAATGGCTCTGAGCACTATGGGACTCAACTGCTGAGGTCATTAGTCCCCTAGAACTTAGAACTAGTTAAACCTAACTAACCTAAGGACATCACAAACATCCATGCCCGAGGCAGGATTCGAACCTGCGACCGTAGCGGTCTTGCGGTTCCAGACTGCAGCGCCTTTAACCGCACGGCCACTTCGGCCGGCTTCCAGTAGCAATTATACTATTCACTTTCCGTCTTTAATTGCTTCCCAGCTTACAAGTGCACATACATACACACACACACATCTATATAGAAGTTTGGCATCACCCTGGTTCCCAGAACTCCTGAAGGTAGACATGACATTGACTGTGGATATTGTATCACAGACACAGTCCCTTTGACTGTTCAGAGATGTCACTAAACCCGCCCAAAGATGTAAACAACCACGCATTAGCAGCGCCTATTAGACGGACGGGGTCCGACAGCCGATAAGTTCCATTCATTCCACCAGGAAGGAGGTACACGGCTCGTGTTGTCTGCAGTTCTACCATGCCTAGACGGCCAATACCGCGGTTCGAACGCGTCCACGTTGTTACTTTGTGCCAGGAAGGGCTCTCAACAAGGGAAGTGCCCATGCATCTCGAAGTAAACCAAAGCGATGTTGTTCGGACATGGAGGAGATGCAGAGAGACAGTAACTGTCGATGACATGCCTCGCTCAGGTCGCCCAAGGGCTACTACTGCGATGGATGACCGCTACCTAGGGATTATGGCTCGGAAGAACCCTGACAGCAACGCCACCATGTTGAATAATGCTTTTTGTGCACCCACATGACGTCGTATTACGACTCAAACTGTGCGCAATAGACTGCATGATGTGCAACTTCGCTCCCCACGTCCATAGGGAGGTCAATCTTTGCAACCACGACACCATGCAGCGCGGTACAGATGGGCCCAACAACATGCCGAATGGACCGCTCATTATTGGCATCACGTTCTCTTCATCGATATGTGTCGCATATGTCTTCAACCAGACAATCGTCAGAGGCGTGTCTGGAGGCAACCCGGTTAGGCTGAACGCCTTACACACACTGTCCAGCGAGTGCAGCAAGGTGGAAGTTCCCTGCTGTTTTGGAGTGGCATTATATGAGGCCGACATATGCCGCTGGTGGTTATAGAAGGCGCCGTAACGGCTATACGATACGTGAATACCATGCTCCGACCGATAGTGCAACCATGTCGGCAGCATACTGGCGAGGCATTCGTCTTCATGGACGACAATTCGCGCCCCCATCGTGCACATCTTGTGAATGACTTCCTTCAGGAAAACGACATCGCTCGACTAGAGTGGCCAGCATGTTCTCCAGACATGAACCCTATCGAACATGCCTAGGATAGATTGAAAGGGCTGTTTATGGACCAAGTGATCCACCAACCACTCTGAGGAGTCTACGCTGAATCGCCGTTGAGGAGTGGGACAATCTGGACCAACAGTGCGTTGATTAACTTAGCATGCCACGACGAATACAGGCATGCATTAGTGCAAGAGTACGTGCTACTGGGTGTTAGAGGTACCGGTGTGCACAGCAGTTTGGACCACCACCTCTTAAGGTCTCGCTATATGGTGGTACAACATGCAATGTGTGGTTTTCATGACCAATAAAAAGGGCGGAAATGATGTTCATGTTGATCTCCATTCCAATTTTCTGTACAGGTTCCGGAACTCTCGGAGCCGAGGTGATGCAAAACTTTTTTTGATATGTTTATATACACCCCCTAAAATTGCATCAGCCTCCACTTACAGTCTTGGACAAAAATAATTAATAAAATGGAGAGAATCCTATTCTTTGACGTCTACTGTTAAAGCTCTAAACCTTTCAGATCCTTTTTTAAAAAATTGACTACAGAAAGTATTACAATAGTGCTGAAAATTTCAGTATTTATTTACTACGTACATTAAACTTTAGAGGCACATGGATTGTTAAGACTAGTCCTGCGTTAAAATTGTTATTCAAATTTATTATTGATTATAACATTCAGTCCAGGCTAGTACTCCAGGTTGAGTCACTAACTATTGCCACCAAGAATAACTCCGAAAGTATGATAAGAGCTGAAGAGTTTGGGGACAAAAGTTGCATGGGACAACATGGGCCATAATACGACTTTGGTTTATTGTTGCTAGGTGGGTCGATGCAGAGAAATGAAGATCAACTTTGTTTTTTTAAATGGGATTCTATAGTTTGGTACTTATTTTCTGATAGCGGCTATCGAGACGAATCCAATGATGTGTAACAGTAAGGTCTTTGAAGGTCAACGAAGGTCACAAAGGTGACATGGACGTCATTTACAGAAGACGTTCGAAATGATGACTGTTGGTACTGTTTGTATCAATGAAGTGCTGCAATCTTCTTATCAGGGATTGAGCGGTATTCCTTATCACATCGGCACTTATCGATGCACATGCTCTGACAATTCTCTCTCGCGTATCTACAGGTGTAGTTGGAACGTCTTTATAAACAGTGTCTTTTACGAATCACCACAAGAAAAAATCCAGAGGCGTCAAGTCTGGCGAACGAGCCAGCCACGACACATCTCCTCCACGTCCAATCCAATGATCTGGGAACTGTCTCTGCAACTCATTTCTAGCCATCAGCGAAAATTGTGCCGGACACCCGTCGCGTTGATAAAACATTCTGTTCCTTGTTCCTAAAGGTATTTCTTCCAATAACAGACCTAATGTCCCTTGCAGGAACGTGGTGTACTTCCTACCGTTCAGATTTCCTTCGATGAAATAGAAGCCTATAATTCTGTCCGCCAGAATCCTACACCATACATTCACCGACCTCGGTTTCTGGTGTGCAACTTGCCGCAGTCAACATGGATTTTCAGTTGCCGAATAATGCATGTCATGCAGATTAACATTTCCATGGTTCGTGAATCTAGTCTCATCAGTAAATAAAACCAAATTGGTTAATGTGTCATCCGAAGTTGAGGCTATCGGCAGAGTTCAATGCAAGCATACAATTCGTACCACTTAATTCTTGGTGGAGACTGATATGGCAAGGGTGATATTTTTGGCGATGCAGGAATCGAGCAACACTACTCTGGCTCATGCCAGATTCCCTTGCGATTTGATGCGAACTAGTACAAGGATCTCGAACTACAGTGGCAAGAGTGCCATTTTTCGTTTCCTCGCTAGTAACTTTCCTTTCCCGGAAATGTTTCCGATGCGTTAAAGATACAGTTGTACTTAATTTATCACACAAATATTTAAATGTACGACGTGTAGGGTGAGTACGTTGAGGATATCTTTCAGCGTATAAGTCTCAAGCTCTTACTGAATTTCGTTGGCATTCTCCGTAAATGAGTGGCCGAGCGGTTCTAGGCGCTACAGTCTGGAACCGCGCGACCGTTACGGTCGCAGGTTCGAATCCTGCCTCGGGCATGGATGTGTGTGGTGTTCCTAGGTTAGTTAGGTTTAAGTAGTTCTAAGTTCTAGGGGACTGATGACCTCAGCAGTTGAGTCCCATAGTGCTCAGAGCCATTTGAACCATTTGAATCCGTAAATGAGAAGCATATCAACCTCTTCATCGAAGAAATACATCATTCACATTCGCTTGATTCTTACCTCTCCTATTAATGTTGTACTGCGAAACCGTCGAATAGTGTGTATATGTCAATGGTAGGTTACATGGACATGCCGTATTCGGCGAATATTTATTATTTGCACGATATACGAGAGTTCTGTTAATGGACGTTCATGCCACCTTTTTGACCTTGGTTGACCTTCAAAGACCTTACTGTTACATATCATTGATTTCGTCTCGATAGCCGCTATCAGGAAATAAGTACCAAACTACAGCATCCCATTAAAAAAAAGAAAAAGAAAAAAAAGTGGACCTTCATATCTCTGACGCGACCCCACCTAGCAACAAAAAACCATTGTCATATTACGGCCCCCGTTGTCCCATGCAACATTTGTCACACAAACTTTTCAGTTACTATCATACTTACTGAGATACTCTTGGTGGCACTAGTTAGTGACTCACCCTGTACATTCGGAACAGCGAAGGCTAGATCAGTGAACGGTTCGACTCAAATGAAGAGCCAGAGAAATGATACACCCGCCTAATATCGTGTATGGCTCCAGTGAGCACACAGAAGTGTCGCAACACGTCGTGGCATGGACTCGATTAGTCTGAAGTACTGTGGAGGGAACTGATACCATGTAACTTGCAGAGCTGTCCATAAATCCGTAAGAGTATGAGGGGGATGGAGATCTCTTCTGAACAGCACGTCTCAAGGGATCCCAGATATGCTCAATAATGTTCATGTCTTGGGAGTTTAGTGGCCAGTGGAAGCATTTAAAGTCAGAGGAGTGTTCTTGGAGCTACTCTGTAGCAATTCTGAACGTATGGAGTGGCGCAGTGTCCTGCTAGAATTGCCGAAGTCCGTCGAAATGCACTTTGGACATGACTGGTTGGAGTTGATCAGGCAGGATGCTTACGTACGTGCCACCTGTCGTATCTAGACGTATCAGTGGTCCCATTCCACTCAAACTGCACGCGCCCCACACCATTACTGAGCCTCCACCACCTTCAACAGTAGAGATGGGTCGAACTCGTTCATTCCAGTGAACTACTTCATTCATTTCACTCTTTGCCGTGAAGCGTTCAAATGAAGTAGTTCATTCGTGAAGTACGGAAGCCTGTCGAAGTTGCCCAGTTCGCCGCTCAGCCGCTGCTACGCTCGCTTCGCGTCGCTCGTACGATGAAGCTTCGTAATACTTCATAATTTTACCAACAGATGGCCGAACTATGCAGTAACGTACACGCAACGTTTTACGCTCTCACAGCGTCTGAGTTCACGTAAATAGAGCATGGTCGAAGGGGACAAAGGAAAGATAAACAGAGAAGCCTGTCACATATAAGGAAGGTATTACATTTAATCTTGCTCGAAATTTTCTCATGAAGCGTCCAAAAAAGTCTTTATCTGCCAAATGAAATATTATTTGTTGTATTCATGAACTGAAAAATAGGGCTACCAACGAAATGCAGTCCAATTTTATGTTCCTTGTAAAATTTAATCCAAAATAGAATGAGTATGTTTACCACTGTAACAGTCTATATACCTACGTTAAGTAATTATTCAGAAGTTTTCCTGTAGATTTTATTTTTGTTGAGAATAATAACCCTCCAGATTTAAAACGTAAACTGTCACCTGTAGTCATTGTTACGATTTCAGGTAAAATCCCTTTTATTTTCATGTTGGCTGTGCGTGCTCACACAACCAGCCCCTTCGTTTATATCTTTAATATTCATTTGTCCGCAAGCGCTGCCAACGGTAGGCTACCCGTAGACGCGAAGTATAACTGCACAAATAGTCACGAGTAATGTCAGCACTGCACGTAGCAGCTGACGCTGCCTTCCTCTCGCCCCTCACCGTCCCAACCCGTCGTAAACCTATCGTTCCCTACAAACTCCGCGCGATTCGTCGACAGGCAACAAAGGGAGGACTGAAGTGAAGTGAGTGACGTAGCGCCGATGTAGTGGGAGAGGGAGAGGGGAAGAGAGTGAGTGAACTAGAAAAAAGTGTGGAGTGTGCTATCTGTGAAGAGTTTGAAGTACCAGTTCATTGAAATTGAGTGGTTAGTTCACACTTCACTGAAGTGAAGCGTTCATTTGAACGACTCATTCACGAGCTCCCCATCACTATTCAACAGTACCCTGCTGACATGCAGGCTACTTGGATTCATGAGATTGTCTTCACAACCGTACACGTCCATCCGCTCGATACAATGTGAAACAAGACTCGTCCGACCAGGCAACATATTTCCAGTCGTCAACAGTCCAACGTCGGTGTTGACGGGCCCAGGCGAGGCGTAAAGCTTTGTGTTACGCAGTTATCAAGGATGCACGAATGGGCCTGGCTGCTCAGATAAAATAACAACTGGAAATTTAGACGGCTGAAGAAGTTTTGATTCGACATTTTACATTTCTTCTATTTCCGCCATTGCTTCTTCGATGTAGAGACTGAACAGTAAAGAATAAAAACTTCAGCCCTATCTTACAGCCTTTACCATGCGAGCACTTCATTCTCGGTGTTCTATTCTTATTGTTCCATCTTAATTCTTACACATATCGTGTGTTCCCTTTCTTTTTACAAAATTTTCTCAGAACTTCGAACATTTTACACCATATCACACTATCGGGCGCTTTTTTCTATGTCGACATATCCTATGAACGTGTCTTGATTTTTCTTAAACCTTGCTTATATTACCAAGCGCAACGTCAGAACTACTTCTCTTGTGCCTTTACCTTTCCTAAAGCCAAGCTCATTGTCAACTAAGAGAACCCCAGTTTTCATTTCTATTCTTACGCACATTATTCTTGTCAGCAACTTAGATGCATGAGCTGTTAAGCTGACTGTGTGACAGTTCTTGCACTTACCTGCGCTTGCTGTCTTCGGGATGGTGTGGATAATATTTTTCCGAAAGTTTGATAATACAGCTTCAGACTCATACATTCTATAAATAAGCTTGAATAGTCGTTTGGTTCCCACTTTCCGCAATGATTTTAAAAATTCCGAAGGGATGTTATCTGCCCATGCCGCCGTATTTGATCGCTAGTCTTCCAAAGCTCTGTTAAAAGTCTGATTCTTGGACCCGGATGCCCTATGTCTTCCATATCGACTCCCATTTCCCCATTTATTCTTCCGTCACGTAATCAGACATTCCCCCCCCCCCCGCCACCCCCCCCTCCCCCAGCAGTGTACTTCTAACTCCTAACCGCTTCCTCCTTTTCGTTTATCAGTGGTATTTCCACTGCACTCTTAATATTACCACTTTTGCTTTTAATTTCACTGGAAGTTGTTTCAGCTTTTCTATATGCTGAATCAGCCCCTCCGATGAACTTTTAACTTTCTATTTCTTCCCAATTTTCCTGCAGCCATTTCGTCTTGGTTTTACTGTACTTCGTATTTATTTCATTCCTAACTGATTTATAAAACCTCAATTTTCCTGAGTATTTTTCGCCGGCCGCGGTGGTCTAGCGGTTCTGGCGCTGCAGTCCGGAACCGCGGGACTGCTACGGTCGCAGGTTCGAATCCTGCCTCGGGCATGGGTGTGTGTGATGTCCTTAGGTTAGTTAGGTTTAAGTAGTTCTAAGTTCTAGGGGACTTATGACCTAAGATGTTGAGTCCCATAGTGCTCAGAGCCATTTGAACCATTTTGAACCTGAGTATTTTTGTACTTCATTACTTCATCGATCAATTGAAGTATGTCTACTATTACCTTGCTTGTATATATATTTATCCGTCCAGCTTCTGTGATTGCCCTTTCTGGGATGTACATGCCTATTCAAGCAAATTGAATATCGTGGTATCCATTATCGCAGTCTCTAAAATACTAGAGAACTTCAAACGCACCTCACCATTTTCAGTACTACAGTGTTCCCCTTCTTTTCACGTTGATTCTTCTGGACAATTATCTGAAACTACAGCCCACTCTTACTAAATTGTAATCTGAATTATGTATCTGCTACTGGGTATTCTTTACGTTCTAATACTTGATTTCGAAATCTCGGACCATGATGTAATCCAGCTAGAATTCTCCTGTGTCTCCAGGCCTATTCCTATCTTATCGCCTCCTCTTGTGATTTCTGAACAGTGTTCGTTATTACTAATTGAAATTATTACAGAATTATATTGGTCTTTCTCCTCTCTCATTCCTATTACCGAGGAGATATTGTCCCGCAACCATGTCTTCTATTCCTTCTCCTAACACAACCAACCAATGCCCCACGATTATTAGATTTTCATCTCCAATTACCCACTGAATTATCAAAAAATGGCTCTGAGCACTATGGGACTCAACATCTTAGGTCATAAGTCCCCTAGAACTTAGAACTACTTAAACCTAACCTAAGGACATCACACACACCCATGCCCGAGGCAGGATTCGAACCTGAATTATCCATTCTATATCTTCATATACAGGGTGTCTCAAAAGGTACGATACAACTTTAAGGTGTTATAGCATCCAAACTAACTAAGATATTCGCACCAAGTTTGGTTTATATTATACACTGACCAGCCACTTGCCTAACAGCCAGTATGTCCACCTTTGGCACGGATACCAGCGGCGTCGCGTCGTGGCATGTAAGCAGTGAGGCCTTGGTAGGTCGCTGGAGAGAGTTGGCACCACTTCTGCATACACAAGTCACCTAATTCCTGTAATTTCAGGGAAGGTGAGCGATGTACTCTGATGCCATGTTCCATCACATCCCAGAAGTGTTCGATTGGGTTCAGATCATGCGAGTTGGAGGACTAGCACAGCAAATGGAACGCTCCGCTGTCTTCCCTGGAACCACGCAGTCACACTCCTGTTCTTGTGACATGGCGCAACGCCTTGATGGAAAATGTCAATGGCATCGGGAAACATGGTCGTCAAGATGGAGTGTATGTGGTCTGCATCAGTGTAGGATACTCCTTGCCGTCATGGCGCTTTGCACGAGGTCCACTGGAGCCATTGATACCCACGTGAATGTTCCACAGAGCATAATGGAGCAGCTGCCAGTTTGTCTCCGTCCCGTAGTACCAGTGTCAAAGAGGTGTTTCCCTGCAAAAAGATGGTATCGCGTCCTCCCATCGACACGATGAAGAACACTTCGGGATTCATCAGACCATGCAACACTCTGCCAAAGCGCCAACGTCCAGTGCCGATTGTCACGTGCACATTTCAGTCGTAGTTGTCGATGTCATGGTGTTAACATTGACACATGCACGGGTTATCGGCTACGGAGGCCCATCGTTAGGAGCGCTCGGAGCACTGTGTGTTCAGACACACTTGTACTCTGCCCAGCATTAAAGTCTGATGTTAGCCTGTTTTACTAGTCTGCCCAGCATACGACGTCCGACAACTGTAATGAGGGCTGGCCGCCCTTTTGCACGACGTCTGGACGTGGTTCCACCTTTTCTTCGCCACGTGTTGGAGATAATCACTACAGCACACCTCGAACAGCCGACTGTGCAGTTTCCGAAATGCTCGTGCTGAGCCTCTAGGCCAGGCTGTTCCAACCGAGCTCCAGGGAGCCGGAGCGCTCCGGAGCCGCTCACTGCGGCAGCTCGGAGCCCGTGTGGAGGCGGAAAGCGAACTCACTGCCCCCTGGCCGCATGCAGCCGTAATAATCCGAGCTCAATGACAGCTATGACTAGCCGCGGGAGCTCTGTACCTCTATTGGAGGATACCTTTCTATTCATTGAGAGGGATGGTCGACCGCAGTGTTTTGTATGTCATAAAGTATTTAGAATGAGATTTTCACTCTGCAGCGGAGTGTGCGCTGATATGAAACTTCCTGGCAGATTAAAACTGTGTGCCCGACCGAGACTCGAACTCGGGACCTTTGCCTTTCGCGGGCAAGTGCTCTACCAACTGAGCTACCGAAGCACGACTCACGACCGGTACTCACAGCTTTACTTCTGCCAGTACCTCGTCTCCTACCTTCCAAACTTTACAGAAGCTCTCCTGCGAAACTTGCAGAACTAGCACTCCTGAAAGAAAGGATATTGCGGAGACATGGCTTAGCCACAGCCTGGGGGATGTTTCCAGAATGAGATTTTCACTCTGCAGCGGAGTGTGCGCTGATATGAAACTTCCTGGCAGATTAAAACTGTGTGCCCGACCGAGACTCGAACTCGGGACCTTTGCCTTTCGCGGGCAAGTGCTGTACCAACTGAGCTACCGAAGCACGACTCACGACCGGTACTCACAGCTTTACTTCTGCCAGTACCTCGTCTCCTACCTTCCAAACTTTACAGAAGCTCTCCTGCGAAACTTGCAGAACTAGCACTCCTGAAAGAAAGGATATTGCGGAGACATGGCTTAGCCACAGCCTGGGGGATGTTTCCAGAATGAGATTTTCACTCTGCAGCGGAGTGTGCGCTGATATGAAACTTCCTGGCAGATTAAAACTGTGTGCCCGACCGAGACTCGAACTCGGGACCTTTGCCTTTCGCGGGCAAGTGCTGTACCAACTGAGCTACCGAACCACGACTCACGACCGGTACTCACAGCTTTACTTCTGCCAGTACCTCGTCTCCTACCTTCCAAACTTTACAGAAGCTCTCCTGCGAAACTTGCAGAACTAGCACTCCTGAAAGAAAGGATATTGCGGAGACATGGCTTAGCCACAGCCTGGGGGATGTTTCCAGAATGAGATTTTCACTCTGCAGCGGAGTGTGCACTTGCCCGCGAAAGGCAAAGGTCCCGAGTTCGAGTCTCGGTCGGGCACACAGTTTTAATCTGCCAGGAAGTTTCATATCAGCGCACACTCCGCTGCAGAGTGAAAATCTCATTCTGGAAACATCCCCCAGGCTGTGGCTAAGCCATGTCTCCGCAATATCCTTTCTTTCAGGAGTGCTAGTTCTGCAAGTTTCGCAGGAGAGCTTCTGTAAAGTTTGGAAGGTAGGAGACGAGGTACTGGCAGAAGTAAAGCTGTGAGTACCGGTCGTGAGTCGTGCTTCGGTAGCTCAGTTGGTAGAGCACTTGCCCGCGAAAGGCAAAGGTCCCGAGTTCGAGTCTCGGTCGGGCACACAGTTTTAATCTGCCAGGAAGTTTCATATCAGCGCACACTCCGCTGCAGAGTGAAAATCTCATTCTGGAAACATCCCCCAGGCTGTGGCTAAGCCATGTCTCCGCAATATCCTTTCTTTCAGGAGTGCTAGTTCTGCAAGTTTCGCAGGAGAGCTTCTGTAAAGTTTGGAAGGTAGGAGACGAGGTACTGGCAGAAGTAAAGCTGTGAGTACCGGTCGTGAGTCGTGCTTCGGTAGCTCAGTTGGTAGAGCACTTGCCCGCGAAAGGCAAAGGTCCCGAGTTCGAGTCTCGGTCGGGCACACAGTTTTAATCTGCCAGGAAGTTTCATAAAGTATTTAATTCCGCGAAGAGGTACAATATACAGAATTAAATACAGTTAGGTAGAAGGCGTTGCACGCAGAGAACTGGTAGCCAGGCTTACGAACGACATACCAGCAGACGTATGTTTAAAAACGGATTCGTAATACGGAGGGTATCAAAACATGCAATATAGTTCGTGTTCTGTAATGCACCAAGAGGCACTGTGTGCTGAAACAGTAGAGCCAGGTGGCGTAATGAAAGATGTCGTGAACTGTGTGAATTTTGTGCGTCGTCAAAGGATTCCTGAAAGATGTGAAAGCGGAGTATGGAGATATATCTTACCACAGTACAGTTCGTTGGCTGAGTCGGAAAAAAGTTCTTGATGTTTTCTTTGCCATTAGTGAGGAAATACCCATTTTCTCGAAATGAAAGGGGAAGAAATGCGTTATCTGAAAGATATAAAATGGATATCAGACCTGGCGTTGCTAGATGACATAACTATGCATCTGAATAATTTAAATCTGTCATTGCAGGGCAAAGGGCAGCTAATCGTTGACATGCACGACCAGATCAAAGTGTTCATGGAAAAGTTACGTTTGTTTGAGAGACAGATGAGTAATGGACATCTAACGTTCTTCAATCATCTTGCTGCTTTAAAACTACCTGAAGGCACTACTTTCGGCGATTACCAAGCAAACTTAAAGCAGCTCATCACGTCGTTTGAAACACGATTCCGAGACCTCACTAGTTTGGAATCGGAACTTACGGTGTTCAGTACTCCTTTTTCAGTTTCCACCGATGACTTGTCATCGTCACTTCAATTGGAGATTATTGATTTGTAAAATTCAACTTTGTTGAAAGAGAGGCACTACAACACGTTGTATTTGTCACGATGGTAGTGTTCATTACAGAAAAAACATTTCCCAAACTTCACAACAATGCCGCTCAGATCATGTGCATGTTTGGATCTACGTTCTGATGTGAGCAGCTTTTCTGAGCAATGAAAACAGTTATAAAGTAAGGAACGATCGCTTCTTCAGGATGCAACAATGAAGGCCATCCTCCGCATTAACGCTGCGAACACTTTGATGCCTGATATTTCCGATCTTGCAATGAAAAGAAAATTTCAAACTACAGAGGCCCAATAAATTTAGTATGCAATTTCTTGTAAAACAGTTGTTCCTTATTTATTTCCTGAAGATCGTATTTCCTGGTGTAGCACGTCACCACGTCTTAGCAGCTAAGAGTGTGAGGTTGTCGATCTTGTAAGACGCAGCTGGCACATCAAAACCGTTGCCTTGCCGCCTGCCTCAGCCAGCCGTGCCACGTGTCGGCGTGCCGGCCCACTTGACTGGTCGCAGCGAGCGACGCGGCTCCCTGGAGCAGGGAGCGCTCCGCGGCTCACAGCGGAGCCCACGAGCTGGAACAGCCTGCTCTAGGCCATCACAATCTTCCCTCGATCAAACTCAGATAAACTCATGTTCATAAATTAATGATACTGCTGATACATGGTGAAACAACGCTCTGGTGGGCGGTTTGCGGATTTAAATCACCTCGGGGTATGACCATGCGGTGCATTTGACCTGCGGTCGTCGTACGTTGGCTCTGGCAGCAGTCCACATACGCAGTGGTGTGTTGGTGCATGTCAGAGTACGGTGCAGCGAGTAAGTGTGCAGACGTTTTCAGACGTGCTAATGACGACTGTTTGCCGAAAATGGCTCAAAGAACACATATTGATGACCTTATGCGCGGTAGAATACTAGGGCGACTGGAGGCTAGTCAAACACAGCAGGTCGTAGCACAGGCCCTTCGTGTGCCACAAAGTGTGATCTCAAGATTATGGCAACGATTCCAGCAGACAGGAAACGTGTCCAGGCGCTACAGTACGGGACATCCACAGTGTACAACACCACAAGAAGACCGATATCTCACCATCAGTGCCCGCAGACGGCCACGGAGTATTGCAGGTAGCCTTGCTCGGGACCTTACTGCAGCCACTGGAAGAGATGTCTCCAGACTCTGCCTCGTGATGATTGGGTGTTGTGTGATGTCCTTAGGTTAGTTAGGTTTAAGTGTCGGAAGTTCCATGCGGCTTTTCGCGGATGATGCTGTAGTATACAGAGAAGTTGCAGCATTAGAAAATTGTAGCGAAATGCAGGAAGATCTGCAGCGGATAGGCACTTGGTGCAGGGAGTGGCAACTGTCCCTTAACATAGACAAATGTAATGTATTGCGAATACATGGAAAGAAGGATCGTTTATTGTATGATTATATGATAGCGGAACAAACACTGGTAGCAGTTACTTCTGTAAAATATCTGGGAGTATGCGTGCGGAACGATTTGAAGTGCAATGATCATATAAAATTAATTGTTGGTAAGGCGGGTGCCAGGTTGAGATTCATTGGGAGAGTGCTTAGAAAATGTAGTCCATCAACAAAGGAGGTGGCTTACAAAACAATCGTTCGACCTATACTTGAGTATTGCTCATCAGTGTGGGATCCGTACCAGATCGGGTTGACGGAGGAGGTAGAGAAGATCCAAAGAAGAGCGGCGCGTTTCGTCACAGGGTTATTTGGTAACCGTGATAGCATTACGGAGATGTTTAATAAACTCAAGTGGCAGACTCTGCAAGACAGGCGCTCTGCATCGCGGTGTAGCTTGCTCGCCAGGTTTCGAGAGGGTGCGTTTCTGGATGAGGTATCGAATTTATTGCTTCCCCCTACTTATACCTCCCGAGGAGATCACGAATGTAAAATTAGAGAGATTCGAGCGCGCACGGAGGCTTTCAGACAGTCGTTCCTCCCGCGAACCATACGCGACTGGAACAGGAAAGGGAGGTAATGACAGTGGCACGTAAAGTGCCCTCCGCCACACACCGTTGGGTGGCTTGCGGAGTATAAATGTAGATGTAGATGTAGATGTAGTTCTAAGTTCTAGGGGACGGATGACCATAGATGTTAAGTCCCATAGTGCTCAGAGCCATTTGAGTCATTTAGATGTCTCCCGACATACAGCCTACAGACGACTGAACAGACATGGTTTATTCGCCTGGAGACCTGCAAGATGCATTCCACTCACCCCTGGTCACAGGAGAGCCCGTAAAGCCTGGTGTTAAGAACACAGTACATGGTCATTGGAACAGTGGTCCCAGGTTATGTTTACGGACGAGTCTAGGTATAGTCTGAACAGTGATTCTCGCCGGGCTTTCATCTGGCGTGAACCAGGAACCAGATACCAACCCTTTAATGTCCTTGAAAGGGACCTGTATGGAGATCGTGGTTTGATGGTGTGGGGTGGGATTATGATTGGTGCACGTACACTGCCGCATGTCTTTGACAGAGGAACTATATCAGGTCAGGTGTATAGGGACGTCATTTTGCACCAGTATGTCCGCCTTTTCAGGGGTTCAGTGGGTCCCTCCTTCCTCCTGATGGATGGTAACGCACGGCCCCACCAAGCTACCTTGAAGCAGAAGATATCAGGCGAATGGAGTGGTCTGCCTGTTCTCCAGACCTAAACCCCATCGAGTACGTCTGAGATGCTCTCGGTCGACGTATCGCTGCACGTCGTCAAACCCCTAGCACACTTCAGGAGCTCAGACAGCGACTGGTAGGCCTACAAGAATGGAATGCTATACCCCAGCAGCTGCTCGACCACCTGATCCAAAGTATGCCAACCCATTGTGCGGCCTATGTACGTGTGCATGGTGATCATATCTCATATTGATGTCGGGGTACATGCGCAGGAAACAGTGGCGTTTTGTAGCACCTGTGTTTCGGGAGGGTTTTCTCAACTTGTCACCAATTTTGTGGATTTAGAGATCTGTGTCGTGTGTGTTCCCTACATGCCTATGCTATCAGCGCCAGTTTTGTGTAGTACCACGTTTTGTGGCACCACATTCTGCAATTATCCTTAATTTATGAGCATGAGTGTATATCGCGCGCCTTCCCCATTCTATACACGGAGGGCACAGCACGCTCACTGATACTACAGTATATGCACGTGCACGAGTTTCACTAACAGTCATTCCTCGCCAGATGAAGCTGCTATCGCCTGGACATGTTTATATTGTCAGTGGGTCGGTGGTCATAACGTTCTGACTGATCAACGTACATGTGAGTGGTGTCTGTTCTGTCGGATATATCTGGCGGAACAGACACCACTCATATCTATAATTCTATGGGCGCGACGGCTGTTTCACGATAAAGTTTCAGTGCGGAGGCACAACCAATTTTCAAGTAGGGAGTTAATAAAGGGGGGAGGGGTTCGTTGCAGTGCTGCGAGCGGGAAGTACGAAATTTGGATCCGACGGAAATAGTGTCCTGATGGCCGATGCGGTTAAGGCAACCGTTTTAGAGAAACAGAGCATCCTGGGTCGAGTCCGGGTCTAACACGAATTTTCAACTCTTGCCGTTGCATTGTCGCAATTTCCTGTGCTGCTGAAAGTCATTACTTCCTTCCTATCTCTTTCCCATTCCGTTTCCTTTCAGTTCCATTCACCCTAGGTTATTTATATTTTGCTTATGTGACACGTAATCTCACTGAGTTTTTATGTCATTCAGTCAGTTTCAACATGTGCGCCTTTGGCGGCACGCACAAGGTCCAGTCTGTATTCAGGCTCTAGCTACACTCGGCGCAACACATCCGCTGCTACAGTGCCAGTGGCAACAACGAATTCGGTTATTTAAATCGTTTATGTGACTACATCGTTGACATACCCTCACAGAAAGGAGTCCAGCGGTGTAATGTTATGACCTAGGAGACAAGGGAAATGGAACACCCCTGCCAACCCAGCAATCTGGAAGCATCTGGTCTAGAACAATTCGCACAATCTGAGCCCAGTGTGGTGATGCACCAACTTGTTGGAAAGCGACTGTGTTTTGGCGCTCAGCCAGTTGTGGTAACGGTAACAGCTCCAGTACGAGTATATCAAGGCGGTTATTAGAATTAACTGTTTTTTCTGTGAAAAAATGGTCTTGCGACGCGATCAGTCACCAAACAACAACACCACACTTTCACTTTCGGTCTGTCACCGTACATCTTCAGTCACAGTATGCCGATTGGTTGTGTTCGAGATGCGAACATCGTGTTTGTTTACCTTACCACAAACGTAGAAAGTTGCTTCGTCAGAAAATCCTGTGTTGTTGAGAAAATTTCCATCGTTCTCTAAACGGTGAAGAAAGTACACAGCGAGTTGTATACGTTGTGGCTTGTCGCCTGGTTTGATGTGTGCAACAGTTGCCATTGGTATGGATACATCTGAAAATTTTTGGAAATCCCCGGCGCACAGTCACCCTCGGGTACTTCTGCGGTGAGCAATGAAAAGCCAACTGTATCCGTTCTGTGTTGGCTTCACTTGTTCCAGGTAATCCAGTATGATACTTCACATCAACGCTCCGTATCACCGGCGTATCCACATCCTTATCTTCTTTCCATTTAATTTCACTAATCTCACTACATCTATACTGAGCCTTTGCATTTCCTTTTACAGGCTTTTTGCCTCCCTACAACAGTATCACTTCTGACATTTCGCAATGCGTCTCGTAGAATATAACCCTTTCGTTGGGTATACAACCATTTTTCATAGTCACGACCCATTTGGCTATCTCCCTCCCTGAAATCCGAATGGGGGACTAATCTGGAAACTTTTGCCAATGGAGAGATCAACATAACTCTTTTTCTGTTTATATGTCCTGTCGATACATATTGTGTGTCTTTAATTGTAGTGATTTTCATTGCTCTCTCTATCCTCATGACGTTGATCATTCGTCCGCATTTTAGGGTCGGTTTTCTATCCCAGGGGCAAGAGGGTGTCCCCAAATCTCCATGCGCTCCTTCGCCCTATTTGACAAGGCCGTTGGCAGAACGAGCGTGACTTCCTAAGTCAGAAGTCGTCGGCTGGCGTTGCTGATGATTTTGATTCAAAAGCAGTGGCTGGGTCCGATACTCGGATCCAGTACGTTTTGATCAGTAGTCAAAGACGCTATCCTTAACACGGTGAATTCGTTATAGTGTTCTAAAAGAAGACCATTTTCTGAAAATAGGTCCCTGATATTTTCTAATTCGGTTTTGTTCTTTACTATAAATTCATTCTTCTGCATCTACAACCTCAAGAACATGACCAGATACAGGACAGACTGAACGAACGGACGTAGGGGAGGCACAGAAATCTTTCTCAAGAAATCCGTCACTCATGCACCAGCCACCCTCCCGCCGCTGTCTGCTTTGGAAGCCACAGCGGTCACTGTATCGACTTCCTACCGGATCTTCACATTGGTTGCTGCCTACCTTAACCCCCAGCGGACGTTTGAAAAGGATGATTTTCAAGCACTCTTTAACCATTATCCGAAGATGCCATTGTGTTGTGATCTTAAGCTGGCCGCTGTGGCCGAGCGCATCTAGGCGCTTCAGTCTGGAACCGCGCTGCTGCTGTGGTCGCAGGTTCGAATCCTGCTTTGGGCATGGGTGTGTGTGATGTCCTTAGTTCAGTTAGGTTTAAGTAGTTCTAAGTGTAGGAGACTGATGACCTCAGATGTTAAGTCCCATAGTGCTTAGAATCTTTTGAACCATTTGTTGTGATCTTAACGTCAAACACTATACTTGGAACTCATCTTTAAAATTAGAGGAACATCTGGAAGCGATAACATTTGACCCAGATGACCTACATTCAATAGAATCCAGCACACAATCCTGATGTTTTCGATCTAGCAGTGTTAAAGAACTTGAGACTGAATCTCCGTTTACAAACATTAAACGATTTGATGTCTGACCACCATCCTGTAATTGGTGTGAAATCAGAGGCTTTCTTCCATCTGCCTACCCTATCATCAACTCTAACCGACTGGAAAAATTTGAGCGATGGCTTAACAATAATGTTAACCATACCGAAGATGTCTCTACAACCGAATAGATAGTTGATGCCATCTCTACTCTATTAAGAAAAATACAACACTCTTCCCAACGGGTGTCTGTCACAGTGGAACGACATACACGATACCGCAACACCAGTTCATCACTGTGGTAAGAGCCGAAAACCCTCAAGAACAGAGTGAAGTGACGCTGGCAACGGCTTCGAAATATGGCTGACCGGAGAGAAGTAAAAAGACTCACGCAAGAAGTGCACAGACGGGCAGTGGGATTATGGGAAGATAAGATGGTCGCCCTTGAGCTTCAGTCATGCGGTCACTGGTGCTTGGTCCACTATCTTCAAAATCCTAAATCACCTTCGAGAGCTCTTCAAGGTTAAATAGCCTCATCTATGACCTATTGGGGAAAGAAGAAATCTTTGCTTCCAACTTTGAAGCTCAAAACACGCTAGACGACTTGGGAAACGATGTGGATGCTGAACAGAATAGTCAGAGAGTTCAAGAAATTACGGACGCGGACCAGCATATCGACCCAAACATTACAATGCCTACAGAACTCTGGAAGGTCATCAGACACTTGGGATCTCATTCTGCCCCTGTGCCCGACGTAATTACAAACGCTCAGTTTAAGCACATCCCACAGAAGCCTCTCGTGTTCATCACAAGGATCTACACTACTGGCCATTAAAATTGCTACACCAAGAAGAAATGCAGATGATAAAAGGGTATTCATTGGACAAATATATTATACTAGAACTGACATGTGATTACATTTTCACGCAATTTAGGTTCATAGATCCTGAGAAATCAGTACCCAGAACAACCACCTCTGACCGTAATAACGCCCTTGATACGCATGGGCATTGAGTCAAACAGAGCTTGGATGGCGTGTACAGGTACAGCTGCCCATGCAGCTTCAACACGATACCACAGTTCATCAAGTTGGTGAGAGATCTGGAGAATGTGCTGGCCACGGCAGCAGTCGAACATTTTCTGTATCCAGAAAAGCCCGTACACGACCTGCAACATGCGGTCGTGCATTATCCTGCTGAAATGTAGGGTTTCGCAGGGATCGAATGAAGGGTAGAGCCACGGGTCGTAACACATCTGAAATGTAACGTCCACTGTTCAAAGTGCCGTCAATGCGAACAAGAGGTGACCAAGACGTGTAACCAATGGTATCCCATACCATTACGCCGGGTGATACGCAAGTATGGTGATGACGAATACACTCTTCCAATGTGCGTTCACCGCTATGTCGCCGAACACGGATGCGACCATCATGATGCTGTGAACAGAACCTGGATTTATCCGAAAAAATGACTTTTTGCCATCCGCGCAACCAGGTTCGTCGTTGAGTACACCATCACAGGCGCTCCTGTCTGTGATGCAGCGTCAAGGGTGATCGCAGCCATTGTCTCCGAGCTGATAGCCCATGTTGCTGCAAATGTCGTCGAACTGTTCGTGCAGATGTTTGTTGTCGTGCATACGTCCCCATCTGTTGACTCAGGGGTCGAGACGTGACTGCACGATCCTTTACAGTCATCTCGACTGCTAACGATACGAGGCCTTTGGGATCCAGCACGGCGTTCCGTATTACGCTCCTGAACCCACCGATTCCATATTCTGCTAACAGTCATTGGATCTCGGCCAACGCGTGCAGCAATGTCGCGATACGATAAACCGCAATCGCGGTAGGCTTCAATCCGATCTTTATCAAAGTCGGAAACTTGATGGTACGCATTTCTCCTCTTTACACGAGGCATCACAACAACGTTTCACCAGGCAACGCCGGTCAACTGTTGTTTGTGTATGAGAAATCGGTTGGAAACTTTCCTCATGTCAGCACGTTGTAGGTGACGCCACCGGCGCCAACCTTGTGTGAATGCTCTGAAAAGCTAATCATTTGCATATCACAGCATCTTCTTCCTGTCTGTTAAATTTCGCGTAGGTAGCACGTCATTTTCGTGGTGTAGCAATTTTAATGGCCAGTAGTGTATAATGGTTGAATGAGGATTGGCTGCTTCCCAGAATCCCTGGAAGGTCCCCATTTCATTCCGCTCCCCAAGCCAGGGAAAGACCCAAGCCATCCCGCCAGTTACCAGCTGGTTAGCCTCTTACCGACATTATCAAAACCTTTAGAACGACTCATCTTGATCCACTTACGACCTATCATCATGGACCACGATGTTATCGGAACGGGTCAGCTTGCTTTTCAACCTTCCAGCGCTTATGAGTCATGGAATAAATCACATACAACGTCAACGTCTCCATCTATATGGCTGTCGTGTTTCTTGATGTTGAGAAAGCTTTTGACTGAGTCTGGAGGGATAACCTGCTCCTAAAACTCCATGATCTACAACATCTCCCAGGCTACTGTATACGATTAATCAGCAGCTTTTTACACAATTGGCTGATTATTGTTAAACTCAACAGGCAGCAATCGAATTACAAACCTTCAGGAAGACTGTCCACAAGGATTGGTCTTGTCATCAACTCTCTTCCTTGTGTAGGATAATGATTTACATGTTCCACCTCAAGTCATCTTAGCCGAGTTTGCAGATGACACTGCTCTCTTAACTAGCAGCAGATAGATAATTGCGGCAATTGGTCGACTGCAACGACAACTAATTCTAACAGAACAATGGGCCACAGCCAACCCCATTTGTCTCAAGACTGACAAGATCACAGCAATCATTTTTACTCGCCAGAGGCCCAACCTGCGAGATGGACTCGTCCTCCAGAGCCACGAACTCCCATAGCCCATCAGAGTAAAGAACTTAGGGCTTACCCTTGATCATAAGTTACCTTTTAAACCACACATCCAGGCCAATACAGTTCAAATTCTTCATATATTGCACCAACTACATCCTATTCTGGCCAGTGGAGAAATGAATTTTTGAACAAAACGAAAGGCTTTACAAAGCAACGATCCTACCTGCGCTGTTATTTGGCTGTTCAACATGCAGTATTACCAGTCCCTCAAATCTGAGTCTCCTACAGATAACTCAAAATCGTGGTTTCCAATTTGTCTTGGGTGCTCCGTGATGGGCGTAGATCCACGACCTACAACTTCAACTGGCGATGATCAGAGGACCAATTGTGAAGTCGATGCGGATACTCTTGACAAAAATCTATGCGCTACACCCTACAGCTCACCACCTCGACTACACTGTCTCGGTAGTTCCTGCACTGTGGCATCACATAAAGGTGCCTCGTGCCATTGTGGAGGCACTCCAATAACTACCAGACTGTTGAAACCACAGTCTCGGCAGGGCTCAAGGAGCCTGAGCCCAAGTCCCTGCTTAAGCTTAAATAAAGTTTACCTAGACCCCCTAATCCTGTTCATCCCAGAAGTCCAGCATCAAGGAAGATAGCACTTTGGAAACACTAAACACACATTTAAATAAAGGCTCAATAGGCTGCAAATGGGCAAAGCAAGCAGCAGGCCACAGAGATGCCCTGTGGTTGCTAAAGCCAACTGAACTAATTTGAACAGGTCAAATTGTGGCCTTCTTAGAGGTGGGATGGTCCTTTTGGAGAATTACCACGTGCTGCTCAGTTGTGCAACGATGCTGGTATCAGTTGTCATGTGAACATTTCCACACGTGTAGACGAAGTTCTGGATATCCATGCAGCACAGACGCCCGCCAGGATAGTCGTAATATAAGGGTCACAGTGGCAGATCGTACAGCAACCACAGCACAAATAAGACAGCTTGTTAGCCAAGACGTGTCAACACGAACTGTTGAGAACCGGTTATTAACAGTGGGACTATGGTCTCACACAGTTCTAGTCTGTCTACTACTCACACCACAGCATCGACGTACACGGCTCGATTGGTGACATCATGGGATCACTTGGAAGTTGGAATGGCGCACCTTGGTCTTCAGCAATGAAAGCATATGCTGCCTGCACACAAGTGATGGTTGTTTGTGCATATGACGTAGACCTGCTGAGCGCTGTCTCGTAGAGTGCATTCGTCCAAGAAGCCCTGGTCACACCCCAGGCCTCATGGTCTGGAGTGCGTTAAGATACAACCCTCTTTCACCTTTGGTGTTTCTGGAGGGGATCTAATCAGTGCTCGGTACATGCAGAATAGTGTCAGATCCATTCTTTTGGCGTTCTTGCAACAAGAACATGATGATCGCTCCAACAGGAAAGTACTTGCCCACACACTGCCCGTGATACTCAACTCGATCTGCAAGACGTGGAGCAACTTCCCTGGCCAGCACGATATCCGGACTTGTCTCAAATGGAGCATGTGTGGGTTGTGATGGGACGAGAAGTGTCTCGTGTGACTCGTCAACCAACAACTCTTGCAGAACTGCGAGGGGCGTTTGAAAAGTCCGTGCAAAGTCCGAGAGATGGCACCACTGGCTTGTATCGAGGTCATGTTTATCTAGTAGCATCTTTGGAAAGAACGCACACCAAGTTTCAGTCATATTGGTCATTTTTTTGTGTTTGGCATTCGTGTGAATCAAGGAAATCGAGTGACTATCAAAAAATGGATGAAAAAGAATTTCGTATGGTGATTAAACATTACTTTATGAAAGGCAAATCGCCTCAGGGGACTAAATAGAAGCTTCATAAACATTACAATGACTCTGCACCTTCGATTAGAACAGTTTATAAGTGGTTTCAAAATTTTTGGAGTGTCCATATGGGCACAAGTGATGCTGAACGTTCTGGGCGCCCTGTGGAGATTACAACTCCAGAAATCATTGATAAAATCCATGATATGGTGATGGATGACAGAAGAGTTAAGGTGCGTGAGATTGATAGTGCTGTGGGCATCTCGAATGAATGGGTACATAATATTTTGCATAAACATTTGGACATGAGAAGGCTATCTGCAAGATGCGTTCTGCGATTGCTCACGCTTGACCAAAAACGGAATCGTGTGAAGTGTTGCAAGGGTGGTCTGCAGCTGTTCAGGAAGAATCCGCAGGACTTTAAGCGTTGTTTCATCACTGTGGATGAAACATGAATAAATTACTATACTCCTGAGACCAAAGAACAATCTAAACAATGGGTTACCAAGGGAGAATCTGCACCAAAAAAGGCGAAGACCATTTTTTCGGCCGGAAAGGTTATGGCGACTGTCTTTTGGGATTCGCAAGGGATAATCCTCATCGACTATCTGGAAAAGAGTAAAAGCATTACATGTGCATATTATTCATCGTTATTGGACCGTTTGAACACCGAGATGCAAGAAAAACTCCGGCGATTGGACTGCAAAAAAGTCCTTTTCCATCACGACAATGCAACAGCACACACCTCAGCAATTGTGGTCGCAAAATTAATGGAAATAGGATTCCAAATCGTTTCACATCCTCCCTGTTCTCCAGACTTGGCTCCCTCGGAATACTATTTGTTTCCCAATTTGAAGAAATGGCTGGCAGGACAAATATTTTATTCAAACGAGGAAGTGATTGCAGCAACTAATAGCTGTTTTACAGACATGGACAATTCCTATCATTCGGAAGGGATCAACAAATTAGAAAAGCGTTGGACCAAGTGTGTAAGTCTAAAAGGAGACTAAGTCGAAAAATAGAAAAGGTTAACCCCAAACATGTAAGTAGTTTTTATTTTTGCACGGACTTTTCAAACGCCCCGCGTACGTGAACAGGTCGAGCAGTGTGTGGCATAACGTATCCGAGGACAATATTCGCCATCTGTATGACTGACTGGATGCTGGAGTCAGCGCTGGCACTGCTGCCCGTGGACGTTACACCACATATTAATATGAGTGTTTCCACACAGGTCGATACCTGGTACCTGACAACCGCTTGTGTTATTGAACTGTAAATGTATTCATTTCATGTACTCCACATGCACTGTTGCAGCAATAGATCTTGATTGAATTGGAAACTTCTAAAAGGGTGTATTAATTTTTTTTCCGGCAGTGTGTTTTAGCTTAGTAATAAATTAGATAGGATGGTCGTAAATTATTAGACATGTTCCAGGTACGTATTTTGCCATATAACATCTAAGTATATTTTCAAGAGATTTATCAAATTTCTTCTATTGACAGACAGTTTCGATTTTGGGATTTCCATAACGTTTTCCCCAGAATCAAACATGCCTGTAGTTATTTGTGCTACCCATCTTTGCCTACTCTAGATGCCTCCTGTTATTCCAACCTGACATGGCAACACCACTCTCAAACAGTACTATAGAAAGTCTGTACATGTGTTTTGAAATAACATCTTACATAGACATTTGTAGTTTCACAGTAGCCTTGAAAACAGAATGAGATGTATAACTTTGAACATAGCTGCTAAGGTTCAGTGACCGTGTCAGAATTATATTAGAACAAAGAAGCACTCGGTCACAAATATTAAGTCAAAATTGACCAGGTTATAACTGACATTTTTTTACGTTACAAAATGTATCTCTATTTAAAGCAGATAAATATGTAACTTCATCCTATTATTATTAGTGCTTACGTTATGCCTGAATCAGCTTGATCACAATTTCATGTGTCTAATTTTGAATGTACAGTAGCCTAGTTGTTTCTGCGGCTACTAGATGGCGCTCGTAGCAACACCATGTTTACTTGCCCACACTTTCTAACGTGGGCACCTCAGTCTTGTTGCAACTCTCGTTCACTCAAGTACGAGCAGCCCTTAGCGGCTCGCCATCTTATTTACAACTATTCATGACATCGCCTTTCCCGCTGGGATTTTTTTAAAAATGTGACTTGTAAGTATTGCATCTCTTTCCAGTCAGTACAAGCTGTAATTTTATTAATGTATTATACACCTAATATGTTTTAGAACAGTTAATTTAATTCTGAAGACGACGCTCATAGTAGCGCCGAAACCTGGTGAATTTTGACTTAATATTTGTGACCGAGGGCTTATTTGTTCTAATGTTACAGAATGTGATGGTTCATTGGTCTTTTTGTGATCACTTTGGGCGCATTTCTTTAGATGCGTCCTTTTCCACTTTTCTGTGAGTGTGCTACCATTGCGTTTCTAATGAACTTAGAGTGTACTCTTGTCTTCCTTCCCTCACGTTCACCAAAAAGCTCCGAGCTTTAAGGGGAGCTGGAGGTGGTCAAATCCAAAAAATAACGATTTTTTTTCCACCGAAAATTAATTTGAACATTCCTCTTTAATGTAAACTTTGAATTAATGTTGTACTCGCCCTAGAAGTGGAGTTATTACCATTTTCCCCCACGCCTGCAGAGTAAATGGGCGGCCGCTGAATGCATCTAACACCCTCTCGTGACTTCCTGGCGAACTGCTTGGGATATTTCTCGGCCTGTGACGCATACAGAGCCTTATGTTACGCATACAGCGAGTGTGCAAGGGTTGGTTACATTGTTTTCTGTGACAAATATTACCCGTATTTCCTTACAGCTTACTCCTATTTTCCTCAGAATTTCGAACATCTTGCTCCATTTAATATCGTCGTACACTTTTGTTCTGGTTACGATGCCACGTTTTAGTAACCGTGTATATAAGAAGAGGAAGAACGTAGGGAAAAGAAAATTAACACTAATACCAAGTTGCGATACTACAATGAATAAGAGCGCGGAACATCGTCTCTTTGCTGTTTACCGTTTCGAATTAGTTCAGTGTTGCGCCTGTTGTTGGTAGTATTATACTTCTTGTGTAAAGCGGGTAATATGCAGTATGTACAAGAATCAGGAGGGAACAATAAAACCAATTTTTCATGACTTAGCACAGCCAGAATTGTTACAAAAATGTCTACACGGAAAGACGCAGAATCCTAATGAGAGCGTAAACAATTTGATTTGGAAAGTGATTCCTAAAAGGGTGTTTGTAAGCGTAAAAACACTGCACTTTGGCATTTATGATGCAATAGCAACCTACAACCAAGGGAACAGTGTGAAGTTCTGAAGGCATTAGGATTTACAGCTGGGGTGAACACTGTACGAGCGCAAGAAATATTGACAGAGAAAGGATAAGAGGAGCAGAAAGAAGAGAAAGGCATATGAAGTATGATGGAACAACAGGCCAGAAAAGAAGACAGAAGAGGAAGCTCTTGGAGGATGAAGAAGAAGACCCTGACAATCCATCCTATAGTGCAGGAATGTACTGAGAAACTTTGATAGCCATTTCCCGTAAATTAGAATTTTTCGAATATAAGGAACATTTTCTTAAAATCCACTCAAGCTAGAGAGATGAAATTTTTATACAGCACTCCAAGTGGTCAAACTTACATTCTAACACAGTCATTTGGCAATATGTTCAGTAGTTTCATTTCAGTTTAATTATAAAGCAATTATTTGTAAAAAAAATTTGGGTCTTTAATAAAAAAAATAATTGGAAGGAAACTAGAAAAGATACTCCAAAATCCCTCTGTCATAACTGCAATACTAAACCACTCTATATGTAAAAAAAATTCAAATTTTTCTATTTGGTAGTTTATTCATAAATGTTCCTCAAATTTAGTGATTTTAACATGGGCAGCATAGGCACCTCCGGCTCCCCTGGTCTTTTTGTGATCACTTTGGGCGCATTTCTTTAGATGCGTCCTTTTCCACTTTTCTGTGAGTGTGCTACAATTGCGTTTGTAATGAACTTAGAGTATACTCCTGTCTTCTTCCCTCACGTTCACTAAAAATCTCCGAGCATTAAGGCGCCAAAAATAGTTGTCACGCAGTATTAATACCACTGAGGTGACGTCCTGAGAAGCTCCTCTCGGGGACGGCCGTGCGGGCGGACGGCGGGACCGGGAGAGAGTGCGCGAGGAGAAAGAAGAAGTTTATCCGCGAGTTCCGGCCAGATGAATCCGCGTCCCGCGGGGCCGCTAAGGCGCTTTAGCTGCTCGGGCCAATTACGCGCGTGCCGGAACGGGAAGCGGGGCCACGGCGCCGGCCATTACGGGCCGGAAACGGCCTCGCGGATCGCTGCAGACGCTGAATTATGGAGGGCGGAGGGCGACGCGACAGAAAGCAGGTCGCCGGGGCCACCCACCGAGAACGCAACCGCTCTCCGCAATAATGCGCCGGCAGCGCGCTTCGTGAGATACTCTCGATACCTTCTTCGACTTTCCTCTTCCCTCACCGTCGACGGTGTGGAAAATACGCCGGTACCGGACGACATCTCTCAAGTTCTGTACCGAATATGCGTACCACTAGCGAGCGATGATTCTTCTGAGACCTAACGAAACAGGTGGTGGAGTTGGGCCCAACAGATAAAGGTTCAGAATCAGAGATTCAGCGTCATAATCGGAAACGAGGAGGAAGCGGATGAGGCGGTAATTTAATCAAAGACAACGGACCGATCTTGACAGTATGTGTTCTAACATACAGATGAGCCAAAACGTTATGACCACCGCCCACAGCGAGACTGAATGCCACCTGGTAGCGTTGTGGGCAGGCTACGTGGAAAGGAAAGTGTATAGGAGGAATGCGGAACCATCCTAGCTACGATATGGGCCGCAACTGGGGAAATCCATTGAAGTAAGTGACTTTGACGAAGGGTAGATTGTTATGGTCTGGCGCACTGGAACGAGCATCTCGTAAATGGCGAAGCTGATCAGCTGTTCCCGTGATACTGTCATAAGTACCTATGGACTGTGGTTGAATGGCGGTGACACCACAAGGTGGTACCACAGTATTAGACGTCCACGTAGTATCACAGAAGGTGGAGGCGGAGAATTGCCCACTCTGTTAAGAAGGATAACCGGCCATCTGTGACAAATCTGACGAAGTAGAGCAATTCTGGTGCAGGTACTTTTCGGAGCACACTGTTCAATACGCACTGTTGAACATCGGCTCGGCAGCAGAAGATCTTTACGTGTTCCCGTGTTGACCCAACATCATCCATTACGAGTGCGTCGGCCGCTGTGGCCGAACGGTTCCAAGCGCTTCAGCCGGAACTGCGCTGCTGCTACGGTCGCAGGTTCGAATCCTGCCTCGGGCATGGATGTGTGCGATGTCCTTGGGTTAGTTAGGTTTAAGTAGTTCTAAGTCTAGGGGACAGATGACCTCAGATGTTAAGTCCCTTAGTGCTTAGAGCTATTTGAACCATTTGAATTACGAGTGAATTTGGCACGGGACCATCGAGATTAGACAGTGGATTAATGGAAACCTGTTGCCTTGTCGGATGAATGACGTTTCTTGTTAAACCAAGTCAGCGGTCTTGCCCTTGCGGGCGAGTGGCTGCTCGAAACACACACCTTGGCACAGATGCAGGATGGTGAGACAGTGTAAGTTATGGTGGACATTCACTGGACTCCCATGGTATTGAAGGCACCATTACACTGTGGACTACATGACCGTTAATGTAGATCGTCTGTAACCTTTGATGTTTGATGTCGGGCCAGCCGGAGTGGCCGTGCGGTTCGAGACGCTACAGTCTGGAGCCGAGCAACCACTCCGGTCGCAGGTTCGAATCCTGCCTCGGGCATGGATGTATGTAATGTCCTTAGGTTAGTTAGGCTTAATTAGTTCTAAGTTCTAGGCGACTAATGACCTCTGAAGTTAAGTCGCATAGTGCTCAGAGCCATTTGAACCATGTTTGATGTCTTCCCCAACGGCGATGGTATGCCCCGTGTCACAAGGTCAAAATCATGCCCGAGTGATCTAAGAAGCATGATAGTGAAATCACGTTCATGTTTTGACCACCAAATCGCCATGAACTGCACCCAAAGGAGCACATTTGGCACTCTTTCTGGCTCCAGCTCTGCGCCCTCGAAGCACTAGCCCATAATTCACGGGAATTGTGTGACTGGTGCTTAGACATGTAGTGCTACATACCTTTGGAAAACTACCAAGAAATTTTGGAATCTAAGCCGTGCAGAATAGTTGCTGTTTTGCGTCCCAAACGTGGACCAACAAGCTATCACCAGAAAAGTTTCAGCAAACTGAGGAGCGCAGACTGCCAGCCAGCGTATCCGTTCTCAATGTATGTATACAAGTAGTGTGGGCTGCATAACCCCTAGGGAAACATGGGCTGCATAAGCCCTAGGCAAACACTTCCTCGCTTTCATCGGTAAGCATGAACGTGAGACATTATCCGGGGCTGACTAGGGAAGTCTTACACTTCCAGAAGGAAGGAAGGGAGTTTAGAGTTTACGCCCAGTCTTCAACACACTCATTAGACACAGAGTAGAGGCTCGGACTACTAAACGATGGGGAAGGAAATAGGCCGTGCCATTCGCAAAGGAACTATCCAAAGGCACTTACCTGGAGCGACTTGGGAAAATCACGGAAAACTTAAGCCTTGATGGCTTGACAGATATGTGAACCGTCGTCCTCTCGAATGCGAGTCCAGTGTGCTAACCACTGCGCCATCTCGCTCGCGTACACTCCCAGTGCTGAGACTAACTTTAGCAGTTAGACAGTTTTTTCTCTAGGTTCTTCACTGTGTGTCCGCAGGTATAGGATACGCAGTGGTGCTGATCGCCTTCTACGTAGACTTCTACTACAACGTCATCATCGCTTGGGCCCTACGCTATTTCTTCGCCTCCTTCACCAGCCTGCTGCCGTGGACCACTTGTGACAATGCCTGGAACACTCCCTACTGCCGACCAGTGAGTACTAGTAAACCACCAGTTCTTTAAAGAATCTAATTTCCACGTATAAAACAACTTCAGACTTCTGATTACTTTACAAACGAGTTAACGTATTAAACATTTGACGTCGAGCATGTAAAAGAGAAAAAGTTTAGTAAAGGTTTGAAATTATGTTTAAAATTTGTTGGAAGACGCTAAGTACTCTAATTACAAAGCACTTGATGACTATAGACAGGCAAACTTCCAATCCGTTTTAAGGAAAACTAGTTTTTCACGCATCTCTTTGTTTATGACGTCATATCTTCTGACCTATCTGTCGTACAATGATATAATTTTGCAGTTAGATTCAGTAATATATGTGTACACTATCTGTAAAATGTGTTGCGAATAGAGCTAGTAGTAAAATAATAATAAATCAAAACGTCGTCCCCGAAGCTGATGGTTGATTGCATTAACAGCAAAATTGTATTAACTGATAAACTTTTCTCCTTTCGTCGTTTTGTGGAAAGTTTCGAAGAGAAGAAGTTCCGTAAACTTTTGAAATTAGGTGTTGGTATATTGGAAAGGAAGTCGCCGAATGCTGTGATTTTAAAATGTTTTATGAATAGAGTCCGGATATTTGCGTATCGTGAGATATGCCGTCTCAAAACTTATACACAGTTTCTAACTGTAATACTTGTCTTACTGTATTAAACCTGTAACACAAAATCATATCTCTTAATGAGCAGATTATTGAAGCATATTAAATTTTTAAATTTGGTCAATAATCAGCCGAAATATTAAAAATCAAACTTTTGTTGCCCCTGGAACTAGGAATAGGTTACCGTGCCGTGGGTCAGTCACATTGTAAGATGGATATACCCTTTCAGCTCAGTTTTTGATAGTAACAATCAACGTGCACAGAATTGGCTAGCTGTTCTTTTCGGTGCTGTTACATAAACCGGGCTTCTACATGCAACAACGGTGTCGATACGCGAGTGGTGACATCAGAGTTGCACTGGAAAAACCCCGATTCCGGTGGTCACTCGTTTTATGTTTGTGACACCAATGGCCATCCCGGGTAGCAAATAACGTTGTCCGACTGACAAGAGGCTGCATTTTGGAATATCGTCAGCCTAATCCAGTTTTCGTTGGGTATGCCTTCTCGCATAGAACAATCTATTTCCTTCCTCTTAGCACTGTACCCATTTCTTGATAATTCGGACATTTCATTACCTCAAATAGATCACCTTTTTTCCTGGCCTCAACTTCTTTTCTGTGTCAATTTTTCTCAAAGTAATACATTTCTTAATATAAGATGTTGTGTCTTATAGCCAAAAAAGTATTGTTTTCCTTTTTTATTAGTTTCTATGAGGTTTCTTCGCAAAAAATATATTCATTGGATTTCCTTTCTGCCCAGTTGGTCCTTTTTAGCGTCCTCCAAAGCCACATTTTTATCGCTACTGAACGCTTTCTGTTTTCCTTCAACATCGTACGACTTTTACAGCCGTGTTGGAGCACACTCAAGATGATTTCATTCTGACTTTTATTTTTTTTATTCTTCCGCGTTTTGTGGACAGAATGAGATTTTCACTCTGCAGCGGATTGTACGCTGATATGAAACTTCCTGGCAGATTAAAACTGTGTGCCGGACCGAGACTCGAACACAGGACCTTTGCCTTTCGCGAGCAAGTGCTATACCATCTGAGCTATCCAAGCACGAGTCTCGGTCCGGCACACAGTTTTAATCTGCCAGGAAGTTTCTTAACGTTTGGTTCTCGAATAATTCTCTCATTTCCTCATTTCCATGTAGCGTCTTCTTCCTTCTCTAATTAAGACGTGTTAAAAGCAAAATTTATTACTTGCTATTATTCTGTTACTTCCACTTTTGATGTAAATGTTCTTCTCATCCTTACTTTTTCAGCTTTGTTGCTAATTTAGATAGTCTGTTATGTGTAAGTTTTTCACCCTCATCTGTTAGGGTAACATTATCCACAAGTCTTATGTAATAAATGGAAATCTGTTCACGCTTTTTTAAAGATTTTTATAGTTTTTCCGGTGACAATGAACAACCTTGTCTTATCTCTCCTTTAATTTTGGCATTATGCTCCCCAATTTTTTAATCTGTGTCCTCATGCTGCGGTATTTGCATATGTTTATGCTGCGGTATTTGCATATTTTTATGAAATGACTTTCACCTTTCCCATCTAGGTATGTAACTCTCAATATCACGAAGAGTCTCTTTCCAGTTAGCGCTGTGAACAATGAAGGCTACGCACATCCTCTTCTTCTTCTCCTTCATCGTCCCGCAAAGTACAGCGTGCCCATTTTTAGGATTTGGAATTTTTAAAAATTTTGTTGTAAAATTTTTGGTCGGATGCCCTCCATGATGCTACAGTCGTCAAGGTAAGCTAAGGAAGGAAAATCGGTGCGATAACTGTCTGTGAATCGTGTAAACTTTGTTGTGTGTCTCCTCAAGTTTTAATGATTTGTGTATCATATTCTCAGAGGCGGAATAAGTGATCAGCACAGCATTTCTCTAAACGAGCGTGAGAAATCGCATAAAACCACACACAGAGTGGCCGGCTAACCAGTTCACATAGTTAATCTGCAGCACCTGTGCATCGCTCCTGCCTCGCTAGCTAGCAAGCTGCGCGTTAAAATACACTGAATGAGTAGATAATGAAGGTTACGTAAGTATCCTGGTTAAACTCTAGCTTGCTAGCAATTTTTGAGTTTCATGATGGCCTATTTCTAGTTATTTTTGTGGCCTATGTAATTAGGCTTCTCATTCTGTAATTATAGCTGTCTATTGTAACCCCATTTAATGAAAACTGTTGTCATCCCTTCTGTAAAATAATTCGGAGGGACCCGCATTCATAACAGCACTTCATAATTTCGAAAAGTTGTTCAATAATTTTTCCTCCACAATTCTGCCAGAGCTCAGCTGGACGCTCGTCAGAACATGGAGGTTTCTTTGGTCTTCAGTAATGCTTTAAATTTGTCTTCTATTTATATGTATTAGTGCTCCACTGCGATGTCTTTCTTTTATAATGTGCTCCAATTACTTCTTGAATCTGGTTACTGTTTATCTGCATTCAGTGGTACGTTTCCTAGTTTATGTCTGACAACACATTTCCTTGTTTTGAAATATATCTTTTTAATCTATGCGTATGATTAGTTGATTACGTATCCGTGTGTGTTTCCGTATCCCAACATATACAATCTGTCCACTGTTCCCCGGTCTCTCTGCAGTTTTGTGTATTTACCTTCATTATTAATATGTCTTTTACGTTCCATGTAGTTTTTCTGAATCTAATCTCTTCCTGATAATGCTTAACATACTGACAAGCATCCACAGTTTCCCATTTGTTTTTCCCAGTACCTCGTCAGCTGTTCTTCCTTTATTTTATTCCAAGATGTTAAGGTGTTACTATTATTGTTTAGGATGTAGATACGAGTGCCATAAAACATGTTACAGAATGATTTACTGGGAACAGCTTGTAATTTAATTTGAAACATTCAGTTTTCAATATTATAAGAAGAATAAACTACATTTCTAAAGAGAAAATCTTGTTATTGTTTTATTTTCTTAGAAATTATTAAAATAGATATGAGGTAATTTTTGCCAGCTGGACAAACATTTCATTTGCTGTTGTTTGTAATCGTAACCAAAACGAGCACGTGGAAATGTGAGCATTTTATTTTCAATGATAACATACCAGCAATCATAAAACTAAATGATATAGCAAGTTCTTGTATTTTTCTGCTACCAGTCACATTCATTTACTTTATTTCTAATTTAACAGGCTGCAACACATTTCCAGCATGTTTTACTCATCATCAGGCGCTTATGCCTACAAATGTTACTTAAAGATAAAATGTCTTAGTTTAAATTAACCTGAAACTGTTTTGATCACTTGCGATGCTGCTAGAAAGATTACTGGGATATTCGGGGACAGGGGGAGGGCAGTGGGTAGCCAGAAATCGATGCCCAGTGTAATCTTCTACTGGTGTGGAGCTACGCTTCGTCGTTGTGATTATTACCACAGCCTGTGCAGGATGTAGATAGTTTCGCATCAGTTGTTATACCGTAATAATCGTGTGATATGCTGACGTCCTTTACAAAAATAACGTCCACTTACGACTTTGACGCCCCAAAGCTTCATATGCATTCTTAGTTCACTGACAGAGTTGTTCTTCATTTTTACACTACTTATTTTAGGACAGTTTTAGGATGCATTCTTACTGCTCAACGTTTCTCCAAAGATGCAAGCGGAATGCCTTAAGGACAATACAGTGGTCTTGTGGTGCGTGGATGCGTGTCGACTATCGTTTGTTTCATAAACATTCACGATACTGACAGTTTGGTAGTCCCATTACTTGGAAAAATACCTCCATGATAGAGGCAGGCGACCATTCAGATTTAACACAAAAATGGTTCAAATGGCTCTGAGCACTATGGGACTCAACTGCTGAGGTCATTAGTCCCCTAGAACTTAGAACTAGTTAAACCTAACTAACCTAAGGACATCACAAACAGCCATGCCCGAGGCAGGATTCGAACCTGCGACCGTAGCGGTCTTGCGGTTCCAGACTGCAGCGCCTTTAACCGCACGGCCACTTCGGCCGGCTGATTTAACACAACTTGGAAATATGGAAAAGTCTTGATTGCACAATTCATTATCATACTTTTTTTTAGTCATCAGTATTCTAACTGGTTTGATGCAGAACACCACGATTTCCTCTCCTCTCCTAAGGAATTCAGCGTTGAGCGTTTCAAAATTTCACCATCAGACAGACGCTGTTGAATAAAGTGTACAAAGAAATTAATGATGACAAATATATATATATATACTAACGTAAGCGATGTAATATATTAAAATATATCTTTGTATAAAAAGAAAAGCTTTCTGACAAATTAAAACTCTGTGCCGGACTGAGACTCGAACTCGGGACCTTTGCCTTTCGTGGGCAAGTACTCTACCATCTGAGCTACCCGAGCAAGACTCACGATCCCTCCTCACAGCTTTACTTCTGCCAGTACCTCGTCTCCTACTTTCCAAACTTTACATAAGCTCTCCTGCGAACCTTGCAGAACTAGCACTCCTGTAAGAAAGGAGTAGCTCCCGGCACACAGTTTTAATTTGCCAGGGAGTTTCATATGAGCGCACACTTCGCTGCAGGGTGAAAGAAAACCTCATCCTGGAAACATCCCCCAGGCTGTGGCTAAGCCAAGTCTCCGCAATATCCTTTCTTTCAGGAGTGCTAGTTCTGCAAGGTTCGCAGAAGAGCTTCTGTAAAGTTTGGAAAGTAGGAGACGAGGCACTGGCAGAAGTAAATCTATGAGGACGGGGCGTGAGTGGTGCTTGGGTAGCTCACATGGTAGAGCACTTGCCCGCGAAAGGCAAAGGTCCCGAGTCCGAGTCTTGGTCCGCTAAAAAGTTTTAATTTGATAGGAAGTTTCATATCAGCGCACACTCAGCTGCAGAGTGAAAATCTCATTCAAGAAAAAACTTTTGTTGACAATCGATATTTGTTTATACACATAGCAACGAACTACATGCCATAACGTATCATCGTGGACGGCTTGACGATATCTTATGCTATTTTTAAGGAGAAGAAACTCATATGTTGACGTTAGAAAAAATTTACATAGCGTCAAATGTGCATTGTAAGGGAACTACAAGTACAATGTAAGATATACTCGTTAGTCATTGATTTTAACAGAAGACGTGTTTGCAGCCATTAACTGGTGTAGTATAAAGTACACGTAAAACCGATATAAATTGCAAAATAAAGATAAAATATAACTGGTAAAGGATTGAGTTTGTAACCATCACAAGCTAAAACGTTACATGATTATGACCAAATATAGTCACATTACAGTAATCAAACATATAATTAATTACATACAGCAGAACCATTTAGGTTAGCCTATATGAGCAGCAACAACTTGAAATAAAGTAGAAGCTGATATTAACATTAAAATTTTATTAAAACAGCTTAAGGATACAGGGTAATTTTCCAGCTCAATATTATGTAAAAATCAACATCTATTTCTTTCAGTCACTGTTTATAATGTATATGTTTTACAGATTTTTGGTTGATATCAGGTAATGCAGCACATTTTGAATATTTTTGAACCTGCTTAGGGTTATTAAAAATTACAAAGAAATTGATGCAGTTTTTTTTCCAAAATGCTTCCTCAAATTGAGGTACCATTTAATCCAATGTTATACATTTGAAGGAGACCAAATTTTTACCAGATATGCATTATATGATGACTGAGGTACTATACCTATTTAATACCACATATTATGTGTATTTCAAGGACAAAAAAATGTCATATCTTACATCTTAATTTTTATAATTGTTTTCCTAATAAAATGTTATTTTTTCTATAATTTAGTTGATTCTGCAATAAAGCTTAGGTCTGCTACACAAGTACGGACTATTGCAAGTTACAGAAAAAAATAGAGCAATGTTTTATAAACTTTAGGAAATATTTGTACCTGAATTCTAAAAAAATACAACTTGCGAGAGATTGCGAATGAAGATATGAGTCCAATTAAACTGTGCCTCAGAACATTCCTGAAGCATAGTCTTCATCCTGCAGCATTTCTTCATCTTCAAGCTTCCTCTTGTCATTCCTTTTAGCACTTCTTGCTTCTTTAGTAACTTGAAGAGCGAATCTTTCAGCTTCATGCACCTGTTGTCTGTCACACGCAAACAATTGAACTTCCGTATTAGAGCCACATTTTATGCCTAAATTTCTCAGGATTTCCAACCTTCCTATCACTCTATCATGGCAACATATCACTGCATCTAATACACCAGCTTTTAATGTATTTAGTTCTACCACAACATTCTTGGGTAATCTTTCCCATATGCAATGATTCAAACCTTCATTTGTATTCTGAGTGCCCCCATGAAGACATTTACTAAGCAAAACAGGGTCACTCAGGTCTCTAAAAACTGGTTTTATTTCATTCATAACAGGTTCAGGAAGAGAATGCTTATGATGGTGTATTTGACCACTTTCTTTTGCTTTTTGGTAACCACACCAAGAATCCGCTCCTTTAAGACAAAGTCCGTGAACAGGGTGGTCATCTGTGGACAATTTATGAAAGTAGGTGGCCTCTACAGCTTTTCTCATTACTGTAACGTCATTCAGAGGTGAAGTTCGTCTAATGGCCAGTCCATAATAATTCTGAAGAAGGTCTATTTCAGTTTCTGTTAATCTGCCTCGGCCAGACAGAGATTTTCCAGCAGATAGCAACTTTCCTTTCATTTCTCTTCGTCGCTTCCTAAATCTAGCACTCATCCTCTTTTGTACATGTCTACAACACTCAAGTTTTATTACCAAGATATAACCATAAACATTGAACTGCCGGCCGTGGTGGCTGTGCGGTTCTAGGCGCGTCAGTCCGGAACCGCGTGACTGCTACGGTCGCAGGTTCGAATCCTGCCTCGGGCATGGGTGTATGTGATGTGTTTAGGTTAGTTAGGTTTAAGTAGTTCTAAGTTCTAGGGGACTGATGACCTCAGATGTTAAGTCCCATAGTGCTCAGAGCCATTTGAACCATTTGAACATTGAACTCATTAGCTTTACGGAAAGCTTTAGAGTCTCCATCGCCTAGATACTTCTTATATCTAACTTTATGAGCGGGCACCGACCTCTGAAATATTTTTAGAGCTCCATCACATTCCATACCTCCACTTTAACCATCATAATTCTTAGAAAACTGGTCTTCAATGTGTCCTTCAGTGTTACCATGGCAGGTGTGGCAGTACTTAGATAAGCACTCAACATCAACAACTTTTCCATTCTCCAGAGAAGTAGCACTTATATTGGACAGACAGTGCGCACCGTCGAAGATCGTTGCCGAGAACATTAGAGGCACACTCGACTTGGGTACCCCAACAAGTCGGCGGTCGCAGAGCACTATTTGTCCGAAATGGACTTCTAACATACCAGGGTCTGGGCAGAGACATCTAAATACTGGGACAGCATCGTTAGAGAGGTTATCGAAATTCGTACCAGGGACGAACTCATCAACCGAGATTGCGACTACACCTCAGCAGGGCACGGGAACCAGCATTGAGTCAAATTAAAAAGACGCTCATCAAAGGAAACGAACGGACGACTAGGGAGGACGAGGCAATTACACCGACGCCACCACAGACGCCGACGCCAGCGTCTCACCGACCGCTGACGCTCGGGCGCAGACCGCGGAGAGAACGCCTCGCGAGGGGAGGGGATTTAAGACGGCCGCCATCCCTCAGGAGTTCAGTTCGTCAGCGCACCTGACGAGGGCGACATGTCTGATCGCCGAAATATTGTGCCCGTTGGACACTATGGACCGGCAGTCCACCCGTGGTCTCTTCGAGCAATACATAACTTGAAACTTCCTGGCAGATTAAAACTGTGTGCCCGACCGAGACTCGAACTCGGGACTTTTGCCTTTCGCGGGTAGAGCACTTGCCCGCGAAAGGCAAAAGTCCCGAGTTCGAGTCTCGGTCGGGCACACAGTTTTAATCTGCCAGGAAGTTTCATATCAGCGCACACTCCGCTGCAGAGTGAAAATCTCATTCTGGAAACATCCCCCAGGCTGTGGCTAAGCCATGTCTCCGCAATATCCTTTCTTTCAGGAGTGCTAGTTCTGCAAGGTTCGCAGGAGAGCTTCTGTAAAGTTTGGAAGGTAGGAGACGAGGTACTGGCAGAAGTAAAGCTGTGAGTACCGGGCGTGAGTCGTGCTTCGGTAGCTCAGTTGGTAGAGCACTTGCCCGCGAAAGGCAAAAGTCCCGAGTTCGAGTCTCGGTCGGGCACACAGTTTTAATCTGCCAGGAAGTTTCATATCAGCGCACACTCCGCTGCAGAGTGCAAATCTCATTCTGAATACATAACTTGTGTTTACAACAAGCCGTCGCAAGCGATGGGCGACATGCAGTAAGTCAGAGTCCTTTGCTATATACAATGTTCATGCAAGTTTGTCACACAGTCTGTGATCACTAATAACTGCTGTCGTAGCGCTCTTTGCTACGGCTGTCCGAATACTAAGCGGCTGAGGCTGCAGGAACGGCGCTTATATTCTCTTCTTGTAGAGGCCGCTCCTGTCGTGGTACGGTCCTAACCAGCGCATCATTGGCGTCGTTTCACCGCCTTCTTTGCTCTTGCGAACCGAAACAACACTCAAATGTGATTTCTTAATGATGAATCCGCTGCATTATTTTCCTTGTATACGGAACATAGATGCCGTTATTCCCATCGACTTTCTGCAATTGTGCCGCGCGGGATTACCCGAGCGGTCTGGGGCGCTGCAGTCATGGACTGTGCGGCTGGTCCCAGCGGAGGTCCGAGTCCTCCCCTCGGGCATGGGTGCGTGTGTTTGTCCTTAGGATAATTTAGGTTAAGTAGTGTGTAAGCTTAGGGACTGATGACATTAGCAGCTAAGTCCCATGAGATTTCACGCACATTTGAACATTTTTTTTCTGCAATTGGCCTGGAAAGCTAATCACTTGCATATCGAAGGATGTAATACGCTTAATACCAATATGACATGTGTTGAACGCCGCCTGCATAGCGTTGTAATTTTAGTCACCAGCAAAATAGTTCGAAAAATGCAATCAACATTTGAAAAATTTCCCCGTCCTCCATTGCCCCTGCTGAACATGTCAGGGACAACCTCATTCGCCGCCTTCACTCTGTTATTCCTCTGAAGACATCCTTCCACAGTTGTGGGAAGTACCGCAGCTGGAATGGTTCCAGTCTCTTATGGAGACCTATTATGGACTCGGCGAATCACTCATAGCTCTGCTGGCTGCTGTGCTTGACGTATATGGCGTTTGCTTGAAATACTAGCATGTGGTCTAATACTAGGACTCCAAAGTAGAGATGCTGCCTAGTGCAGTGTAGTGACGGCGCCTGTGCCCGCAGCTGGACCTGAACGCGCTGCCCGAGCACAACTCCAGCCACGCCCTGCCTTTCCGAGAGGACGCCGCAGACTCCAGCAACGGCAGCGCGGCCATCACCGGCATTAGGTACACCTCCGCCGCATCTGAGTACTTCAAGTGAGTATCCAGCTACCTCGCAGACGTACTATCCACGGCGAAATGCATGTTATTTTCACTACTAGTACATATAATCCGTTGAAGAACCTCTGGTAGTAGTGTTGTAAAATCGTTGTTGTAAACAACAGTGACGACGAAAATTTGAGTCAGGCATGGAGGCAGGCTAAGACAGACAAACTGTTACACAAATTGCAAGACACAATAGAACATAGACAGTCAAGTCACCAAACACCGACGATAATGGACGGAAGAAAAAAATCTGTTAGAATGAGCACATTCTCACACAATACCCATGGAGGATACACTATCCGATCAAAAGTATACGAACACCCTCATGTGATGCAGAACTGACCACTAAATGTCATAAGAGGTGGGCCCGCCAGTATAAAAAGAGTCAAGGAGCATTGTGTTATCAGAAGAGAAGCAAAAACAGCCGAATGGGTCGATAAGCAGAAATCAGTGACTTCGTATGTGGACTAGTCTTTGGATGTCTACACCTGCATACATAGTCCACAAGCCTGCGTATGGTGCATGACGGAGGGTACCTCGCACCTCTGCTAGTTCTTTCCTTTCCTGTGTCACTCGCAAATACAGCAAGACAAAAACAACTTTCCATGTTTGTTCTGACCGCCAATTCGCAATTTTTCACAAAACACAACTTTTATTGATACAAGTTCACAAGATTGATGATTGAATAACAAACGAAAGGTAACAATAACGATGTCAGTAAAAGTCTCCTAATGGAGGCAAACAAAAGTGCACTTCTAATTTTTCACAAAGGTTCGTGGTAACACACACACACACACACACACACACACACACACACACACACACACACACGAGTAACAGTCCAGTTCAGAGACAAAGTCGTCATCTTCAACGGTCGCAATACACGAGGTCAGTATCCGGCGTGAACTGAACTTCGGGGCTGGTTCTAGCCCCTAAATAGCTGTCTCCAGCCAGTCAGGTTTTGGCGTAGTGATACTTCCTGCAGGACGTGGCTCGAGCTCCCCCTGCAGGAAGTAGTGCTCGAAATGTCTGTTTCCATTATCTTGTATGTAAATAATCGGTGTTTACCATGGTGCTTTTGGTACGCCTTGGGCATAAACAACCTCATCATCTGTGGTGTAATATGGGTTGCCAGCCCTCAGGGGCTACCTAGGCTCTGGCATAACAATATTCCTCTTCACGAGACCGAATTTCTGTTATCTTCGTGCTCCTCGAAATTTACGTTGGTGGAAGTAGAACCGTTCTGCAGTCAACTTCAAACGTCGGGTCTCAAAATTCTCTCAATAATGTTCTGCGAAAGGTATGTCTTCAATCCTTCATGAAGCGTCTTTGTAATACTCTCTTGTTGATGATCGAACCTAGCTGTAGTAAATCTAGCAACCCGCCGCTGAATTGCTTAGATTTCTTCCTTTAATCCAATTAGGTGGGGATCCCGAATACTCGAGCGGCACTCAAGAACGAGTCACACCAGCGTTTTATATGTGTTCTCTTTTACAGATGAACCACACTTCCAAAAATTCCCCCAATAAACCGAAGTTGACCATTCATTTTCCCTACTACCATACTTACGTGCTCATTCCATTTCATATCGCTTTGCACCGCATTAAACGCCTAGATATTTAATCGACGTAACTGTGACAAGCAGCACACTGCTAACGCTGCATTCGAACATTACGGGATTGTTTTTCATATTCTTCTGGTAACACATTTTTCTACACTTAGATCAAGCTGCCATTCATTACACCAATTAGAAATTTCAGTCTATATTGTTCCTTTGTGGACGTGGGACAGCGGCTTGTCAGATATTTAACAAAGGAATTCACCAAACAGCCGCGCAAATTGAGAAGTTATTTTATTTTATTTTTGCTACCGGTTTCGGCAATTCAATATGCTATCTCTTTCTGAAAGTCGTGAATACTCACCTCAAATGCTTCCTTCGGAGGAAGTTTTCGAAGGAAGCACCTGAGGTAAGAATTCACGACTTCCAGAAACGGATGGCCGCAGTATGCCAAAATCGACAATGTTTGAGAGGTGCATATGGGGCCTGATGATAGCATACTGAATTGCCGAAACAGGTAGCGAAAATAAGAATAAATCAATTTCTCAATTCGCATGGCTGTTGGGTGAATTTCTTTGTTAAATATAAAAAATTAGAAATTTTGTCCAGCCCATGCTGTATCCTTATACAGTCACTCGACAACGACACCTTCCCGTACAACACAGCGTCATCAGCAAACAGCCGCAGACTGCTCCTCTCCTTGTCCGTCAGATCATTTATGAACGTAGAAAATAAGACCTGCATTATCACACTTCGCTGGCGCGTTCTTGAATATAGCCTTGTCTCTGATGATCACTCGTCAGCCAGGACATCGAAGTGGCTTCTGTCACTTAAGAAGTCTTCCAGTAAGTCACTTATATGGAAACCCATTACATATACTCACACCTTCGTTAGCAGCCCGCAGGGGCACCGTGCCAGACGCTTTTCGGATATCCAGGAACATGGAATCTTCCTGTTGCCCTTCATCCAGGATTTAAAGTCATATCCAGATATGTAGGCGAGTCATTGAACAGTAATGCTTCCTCTCTAAAATTGACTCTTGGTTGGTAATTTGAGAGCCTATTGTCCAGGTGAAAAGTAGATACCTCAATTTTGTGATGGTTCGGTTTCAAACGCCATTTATTAAAGTATTCATCCAGGAGTACAAGGTCTTTGTTGAGGACATTCTATACTTCTGCAGAATTTGTGCATTGAACAGTGAGGTTGATATCATCCGCATATATGAATTTGCGGGAGAGTGTGTTAGGCAGATCATGAGTGTATAAATTGAAAAGTGCTGGAGAGAGGACCGGACCTTGTGGTAGTACTGCTCTGCAGTATGGCTTAATAGCTGCCATACTCACCTTGTGGACATTCAACTTCATCACACTATGCGTATCACATCTGGAACATTACTTGCTACTCCAATCCAATGGCTGCCTGTGTTGTGTAATATACCACCTCCTCACATCAGAAGACAAAAACATCTTGGTCATGTGTGGTCAAGAATACTGAATAACCCGTCACTCCCAATTCGCGAAGATGTGAGACAGCTAGAATCATCCAGGTTGAAGTCCTGTAAACCGGCATTTAAAACGGCCATGGAATTGTTAAGCAACCATTTCGACCCCAAAGACAGCTGGAGAAATGAATGGAGATCTTCTACTTCACAGGGAATCTTGAAAGTTGAAGATCCAACAGTAAGGCTCAATGGTTTCAGCTTGCCAAGATACGCTTGTAGCAGGCTTAACCGCTTCAGATGTGGTGTGGGAAGAAGTGATTCGATTCTTCATAAATGGGGTTGGGTGGACACCCCATACTGTGACTGTGCTGACGTTCCACAAACAATGAAGCATATAGCAGTGGACTGCCCCCTCCGTGCCTTTCCTGGAAATCTAGTGGATTCGAACCTGGTTACTTCCGAAGTGGTGGATTGGATCAATGGCCTAGATATAAAGATCTAAACTGTATTTTAATGTGTCTGTGTATTGTATTTTATGTGTTATTGTGATTGTTACGTATCATACGCTAAATAAATAAATAATCCATGATTCACACAGTGTTTTGCGAGAAAAGGGCAAGCTGGGTTTCGAACGAGCGATACCTTCTAAATCCTTGCTAACATGTGTCATCCGAGCAACAAATCCATCAGGGACGTGTCAACCATTCTCCCCAAGTCGACTGTTGGTAATGTGACTGTGAAGTGGCAATGCGAAGGAACTAACATCTAAACCTGGACCAGGCAGACCTCATGTAATGATGGACAGGGACAGTCGAGTGCTGCAGAGCTTGGTTGTGGAATGTCGCAGGAAATCAGCGAAAGGAATCACTCGTGAGTTCCAAAGTGACAATAGGCCCAGCTTGCACGATGACTGTGCGTAAAGAGTTAAAAACAATGGAGTATAGTAGTCGAACAGCTACTCATAAGCCACATTCTTCTCTAGTCAGTGCTAAGCAACACTAGAGGTGATGTAAAGAACAACGCCTCTGGACGCTGGGTGACTGGAAACATGTGATTCAGAATAACGCCCTGTGGCAATTCGGTGGAAGGATCTGAGTTTGGCGAATGCCTGGAGAATGTTCCCTGCCATCGTATGTTGTGCCGACAGTGAAGCACGGAGGGAGTAATGTTGCAGTGTGGCGGTGTTTTTCGTTATTAGGGTTTATGCTTAAGAAAACGCTAAATGCTGGAGAATATGAACACATTTTACACCATTGTGTATTGCGTGCAATAGAGCGGTAGTACAGAGACGATGATTGTTGGTTGGTGTCAACGATACAATGCACCCAGTCATAATGCTGCATCTGTGAGGAAATGGGTTTCGGACAATAACTTTCCTGAAAGGGACTAACCTGCCCAGAATCCCGACCTGAACCCATTGGAACACATTTTGGATGAGTTAGAATGTCGATTTCGCTCCAGATTCCAGCGTCCAACATCACTCTCTTCTTTGATTTTGACTCCTGAAGAAAAATGGACTACCATTTCTCCACAGACATTCAGACACATCACTGAAAATGTCCCCAGCGGATCCGAAGCCGTCATAAAGATGAAAGATGGACAGATCGCTTTTAATGTCCATTAATAGATGCCCATATAGTTTTAGTCACACAGCGTACAACATAACTTGATTATAATTATGCCGTACTAAATTCTTAATGCTGAAAGTGATGAAGCACAATTACGGGCAATAGAAACACACAAACAACTCGCAGATGCTCCAATGGAATCGTGGCTACAGAACTCATACCCAGAGAAGACAAACAAGATGCTTTAACTATCCGGTTATGTCGAATTCAGTTTCATTTTGACTTTACTCCACTATCTTCGGGCTGTAACTCGTTTTTCTGTACTTCGCAGCATATAAAACTGTTGTAACTAGGAACAACACTTGCACGTCGAAGCATGAAAATGGCACTCTTTAACTACTAAATAACGTACTAGAGATGTTCGTTTTTAACTTTCAATATATTGACAAAATAAAACAAAAAATTATGTTTCCTCATGCTTGCTGAATTAATGAAAAACCGCTACAGTTGCTGTTGAGAGACTCCATTACCTTTATATTAGGCAATTTCAAGTGGTTCTGAAAAATACTGCTGTAGGAAAACAGCTTCCAAATGATAAAAGTAGAAGCCAGATGGGTTTAAAATGTTACGTGCCCAGTGATCTTGACATATCCATTTTTCTCACAATATAATTGTACAAATAACATTTTAAACATATGTGGTTTGTATTTTTATCATTTGAACGTTGTTTCTCTACACCAAAATTTTTCAGAACCATTTGAAAATGGCCAAATATAAAGCCCGAAACCGGTAGTGGACCCAGTAAATGTCTCAACATGAAATGGAGCGACTTTTCATTAGGAAAACCAAAAAAAAGTTTACATCGATCTTCAAAAACCATTATACTTATTGGCACTGACTGAGCTCCAAACTGGCCGCACAAAGACTGCCCACGCAGTCTCTGCCACTTCATCCTAAATACCTTCCCAGTAATCACGTGCAGTATTTTAATCACTGTAAATATTATATTGACTTATTTACAATTAAAATAGGTTTGCAAAAAATTATTCAGAGAGCATTACAGCTCATTATACGAATTTTTTTTATAATCTCAGCCTGGAATACGTTACAGTTTCATGGGCAATTATATTACGTTCCTAGTATTTCTGATTACAGTTTAATTACTTTGAAAATTTCATTACTCTCATAATTGTGGTGTTTGTTTTGTTGGATGTAAGGTCCGCCACCTATGCAAAACACCATTTTTTCAAAGTTTCCAAACATGTTTCAGCACCTATGTACCATCATCAGTGGTTTTCTGCTTTATTTAATTTGTAATTTGAACATTTTTACTAAATGATTACAAAATTTCAAACAACTCTTTGTTTTTGTTAGTTAATACCTTTACATTCGGTTTGCATAGTTTTGCAGGACCACTTACGTTTTATTTCGTACTGGCAGCTTGTCACTTGCAACCAAACGACGTTGATGAGAAATTTTGTTGGAATTTAACCTATCATTTTATGCTTTAAACGTAATTTATTTTGTCGCGATATATCGCGCATATATTCATTTTTACTTACGTTTTTGTGTGTCAAGCCCTTTTTTTTCAGCATCCTGATGAGGTGTGAAGCACACATGTTTTCAGAAATTTCATCGTAAGAATCACTGTTCACTTCACCAAAACACACTGTCATCGTCGTTATCGTGTGACCCAGTCCAGTCAGTGTTCATTTGTTCACCAGTGAATTTGGCGCCAAATTTGAATTTTGTTAACATTTTATCTTTGTGGTTCGACACAACCACCCATTGACACATAAACATGCATGCTTCAGATTCATGCTGAATAGATTAAACAGAACACCCATAAGCAAATAGAACTACACACAAAAACTAAACACAATAAAACAAGTAGCAGTAGAAAATGGCTGTGATATCCATATAGTAGACAAATTAAACCAAAAAAGTATGTAAACAGTACAGAAATGAACATACCACACACAGACAAGTCCTCACCCAACACAGAACAACACAAAACACAATGACCACATGCAACACACAACAGAGCAACAACATACACACGAAACGAAATGGCACATACTCACCTACAATTAGAAAATTTTTCACAGGATGGACAACATATTAAAGAAACTGGGATTCCAAATAAGATACAGGAGAGAGAACATAACACTGAAAAAGATGAGAACACAAGATACACCCACAGATAAATTTAACAGGAAAAAAATTATGAAATTTCACATGTAAAAAAAATTATTTCGTTATGTTCCTGAACTTCCACTGCTATGAGTGTGAATTCTGAATTCTTCCTGGTGATGCTTTCAAAGTTTTATGAATTTTTTTTGTAAAAGTATAGACAGTGTAAATTAAAATGTCCTGTGGTGCCTCTTCTGCTCCAAGTCGGTCCGTTTGACGTCCTACCCCCCTTAACAGGATGAATGAGGTATCGTCATAAAGATTTTTTAACAGTTGTACGTGTTGAGAAAAACGGATGTCGATTTTGGAAATAACGTGCATGATTTAGACCTTGGCAGTTGTCTGCTTTGAGCATAAAAACCGATTGCTGTGTCATGCGGAAGTTCGTGGTTTCATATGCGAGTGAGCAAATACTTCACGTCGGATAAAGAGGAAAGGGTACAGGAATCACGACTCGCCGGTTTTTCTTTTCTTACTGAGAACTTTTTAGCCTCTAGCCTGTAGCTAACGACGAACGCAGGCTGTCTGTGAAAGTTAAAACGATATTATGTGATCTGAGGCTTTCCCGGCGATTGTGCTGTATCCAAGGTTCTCGGGTGTCCAGCCGGATCAGATCGTCGAAGTTCCACGATATTTCGGCGAATAACCGTTCCGCCATCATCAGGTGGTGCTGATGGAATGATCTGCCTGCTGCTGCTGCTCTCCTCTGTTACTTTCCCCTCTTTGTTTGTAGCCTTTCGGCTTTTACTCCCCTGTGTACGTGTGTGTGTAATTTTTTTCTGTAGTTTTTTGGTGTCTGTGAAATGTCATGATTGTTCTGTTTGTATCTGGTACTTGCCTGAGGTTGGCGAGATGTTTGGTGTTTATATCGGAAGGAGGAGGATTAGGGATTGGATATTGGGATTTTCTCGTCGACTTAATCGTCGAAGATCGTCATGGGACGCTTGTGCTTGTCGCGGGACGTGTCATACCGACCTAAGGAGTGGATGAGAGCGTTTCCTGATCTGGAAGAACCTTCATAGAAGGCCCTTGCCAGATCTTGGAAACGCTCTCTCAGGAGTGGGATTTCAGCTGCGGCGTGCAGATCATCTACGGGGAATCCGAGAGGTAAATGCAATGCCTTCCTGAGGGCGCGGTCCTGCAGCCTCTGGAGATTGTCCAGGTGCTGCTTTGCCGCGTATCCCCAGACAGGGCACGCATATTCCATTACTGGCCGGATCAGAGCCTGGTACACGTTTACTCCTACCGGGCAGGAAAGGGATATATGAACTGACATGCAACTCTTGCCAGTCAGTATACATAGGACAGACATGCAGAAACTTCAAAACCAGATATTCAGAACATCTAAGAGCTTCAAAAAGCAACAGCTCCCATAGCACATTTGCTGACCACCTAATAGCCCACAATCACGATCCGGGAACACCACGTAAAATACAACACAAACAGCTAAGAAGCGTACAGCACACACACGCACACACACACACACACACACACACACACACACACACACACACACACACACACACACACAAAGATAAAATATAAAAAAAAATCAAGTTTGGCACCAAACTCACTGGTGAACAAATGAACACTGACTGGGCTGGGACACACAACAACCATGGTTACAATGTGCTTTGGTCAAGCGTAAAGAGCTTTTTATGACCAAATTTCTGAAAATATGTGTTGTATTTACGTGTGCTCCACAACACCTCATCAGGATGCTGAGAAAAAAGGGCTTTACACACAAAACAAGTAAAAACGAATATATGCGCGAAATATCGCGACCAACTAAATTACGTTTAAAGCATAAAATGATAGGTTAACTCCCAACAAAGTTTCTCATCAACATCGTTTGGCTGCAGATGACAAGCAACCAGTAAGAAATAAAACGCAAGTGGTCATGCAAAACCATGCAGATCGAATGTAAAGGTAGTAACTAACAGAAATTGACCGAGCGAGGTGGCGCAGTGGTTAGACACTGGACTCGCATTCGGGAGGACGACGGTTCAATCCCGTCTCCAGCCATCCTGATTTAGGTTTTCCGTGATTTCCCTAAATCGTTTCAGGCAAATGCCGGGATGGTTCCTTTCAAAGGGCACGGCCGATTTCCTTCCCCATCCTTCCCTAACCCGCGCTAGCGCTCCGTCTCTAATGACCTCGTTGTCGACGGGACGTTAAACACCACTAACCTAACCTAACCTAACTAACAGAAACAATTAGTTGTCATAACTGTTTCCATAGTTTTGTAATCATTTAGTAAAAATATTCACATTACAGATTAAATAAAACAGAAACCCACTGATGATGGCACAGAGGTACTGAAACACGTTTCAAAACTTTGAAAAAACGGTGTTTTCATAAGTGACGGACCCTACATCCAACAATTTTAACTGCAAACACGAAGTATACAAGAGCTGCAAATCCATATGATGAATATTTGGTGTTTGTGCACGATGTATGTGCTATCGCAAATAAATTCTTTGGTTTGATGAAATGTTAAGATTCAATTCCAGAACTATTGACATATTAAGTACAAGAATGTTCTTTGAGCTCCTAATTTGCAGAATAAAACTGGATACTTACAATTAGTTGAAAGTTACATAAACGAGAAATAGAAGGCAGATTAAAGTTCATACAAAGAATCAAATGAACATACGAATCAGTCATTACACACAACCTGCAGGTAGGAAACACGACTGTGGAATCCGGTGTGCTAGTTGGCTGCATGTCGGTCAATAAAATCAGCGTTATCCCACACTGCCATGTTATAACGAGTGATAGGTAGAAGACGTACTCTCACATTTTCGATACTGAAATATACATATGTTAACAATGTACATTATTATTATTATTATTTATAAAATGAGCATGATTGCTATTATTGTAATTTAATTGTATAATATTTTATTTATGAAAAAGTGTTGCGAAAATCTTTGAGCAGCCTGTTGTTGATAAGCAGGTAACATGGGTTCGAGTCACGGTATGGCACAAACTGGCAGCTGTCAACACATTTTCATGTTTTGTATCTGGCTAGTGGTTACATTTAGTGCCTGCCCTTGCTGAGAATATGTTCATACAGTTTGCAACCAACGCCAATCATTTATTATGAAGCATCAGTGTGACCAAACGCTACATTCAGAAGTTCATTGCGCGAAATGCATCATTGATAGTTTATAGTTACTTGACAGCTGTGGCGGTAGCTATAAACAGCGTTAATAAAGTATCTTTGATTTTGTTGCAGTCGCGCCATTTTGGAATTGCACGAGAGCGGAGGGTTGCACGACCTGGGACAGATCAAGTGGGACATCGCGCTCTGCTTGCTCGCTGTGTACTTCATCTGCTACCTGAGTCTCTGGAAGGGCATCTCCACGTCAGGCAAGGTAAGAAGGCCGCAGCGGCACTGCGTCATTTCCTTTTAACCTGCATGTGGAAGTGATGACGACCGTTATTACACAATATATTGTGCTATAGTCGAACTGTCAATGTTGATGTGCTAAGTTGTTTTTGAATCCAGCTAGTATACCCTGCTGGCCATTAAAATTGCTACACCACAAAGATGACGTGCAACAGACGCGAAATTTAACCGACAGGAAGAAGATGCTGTGGTATGCAAATGATTAGTTTTTCAGAGCATTCACACAAGGTTGGCGCCGGTGGCGACACCTACAACGTGCTGACATGAGGAAAGTTTCCAACCGATTTCTCATACACAAACAGCAGTTGACCGGCATTGCCTGGTGAAACGTTGTTGTGATGCCTCGTGTAAAGAGGAGAAATGCGTACCATCACGTTTCCGACTTTGATAAAGGTCGGATTGTAGCCTATCGCGATTGCGGTTTATCGTATCGCGACATTGCTGCTCGCGTTGGTCGAGAGCCAACGACTGTTAGCAGAATATGGAACCGGTGGGTTCAGGAGGGTAATACGGAACGCCGTGCTGGATCCCAAAGGCCGTTAGCAGTCGAGATGACAGGCATCTTATCCGTATAGCTGTAAAGGATCGTGCAGCCACGTCTCGACCCCTGAGTCAACAGATGGGGACATTTGCAAGACAACGACTATCTGCACGAACAGTTCGACGACGTTTGCAGCAGCATTGACTGTCAGATCGGAGACCATGGCTGCGGTTACCCTTGACGCTGCATCACAGACAGGAGCGCCTGCGATGGTGTACTCAACGACGAACCTGGGTGCACGTATGGCAAAATGTCATTTTTTTTTCGGATGAATCCAGGTTCTGTTTACAGCATCAGGATGGTCGCATCCGTGTTTGGCGACATCGCGGTGAACGCACATTGGAAGCGTGTATTCGTCATTGCCATACTGGCGTATCACCCGCCGTGATGGTATGGGGTCCCATTGGTTACACGTCTTGGTCACCTCTTGTTCGCATTGACGGCACTTTGAACAGTGGACGTTACATTTCAGATGTGTTACGACCCGTGGCTCTACCCTTCATTCGATCCCTGCGAAACCCTACATTTCAGCAGGATAATGCACGACCGCATGTTGCAGGTCGTGTACGGGCCTTTCTGGATACAGAAAATGTTCGACTGCTGCCCTGGCCAGCACATTCTCCAGATCTTGCACCAATTCAAGACGTCTGGTCAATGGTGGCCGAGCAACCGGCTCGTCGCAATACGCCAGTCACTACTCTTGGTGAACTGTGGTTTCGTGTTGAAGCTGCATGGGCAGCTGTACCTGTACACGCCATCCAAGCTCTGTTTGATTCAATGCCCAGGCGTATCAAGGTCGTTATTAGGGCCAGAGATGGTTGTTCTGGGTAGTGATTTCTCAGGATCTATGCACCCAAATTGCGTGAAAATGTAATCACATGTAACTTCTAGTATAATACACTTGACCAACGAATACCCGTTTATCACCTGCATTTCTTCTTGGTGTAGCAATTTTAAAGGTCAGTAGTGTACATTTTTATTTCTGCCACTTGCCTACATTATAGGCAAAATATACACTGTCTTTCACGTACGATAAATCTCCATATAAAACTAAAATATAAATATTTAACGCTCCAGGAATCTGAGAAATAAGCTACAGGTTTAGGCGTCAACAAGCTGACATTGCAGGTACGGGGCGAGCCAACTAAAACAAGCAATACCAAATACACGCAGATGCGGTTTTCGCAGAATTACAGCTCAGGCCTATGATGTAAGGAATTTTCTGACATCCGAGAGTAAATTTTAACGTTTAGAGGTCATGAATTTTGATCTCGATTTTATCTTTAAAGAAACTGTATTTTTTCTGTGCCACAGAAAAGAGCCTTCGGAGACTTCATCGAAGTAACATTTATAGAATTTGATCAAATAGTAACAAAGGGACAGCATCGGAAAGCATTGTTCCGCGGTCAGGAGCAGAAGTTCCACGAGCGTTGCCCAGGGGCACTACATGTAAGCAAACATACAAATTTAACGCACCAGGAATCTGAGAATTAAACTGCAGGTTTAGGTATCAACAAGTCAACAAGCTGGCATTGCAGGTACGGGGCGAGCCAACTAAAACAGACCGCACCAAATATATCCAGACGCGGCTGCACCTGTGCGCTAGAAGTCTGTCAGACGGTATTATGCTGTTGTAGCCAAAGGATAACTTGAGTGTGAGGTGATTTAGACTTTCACAACGTTAGGACAGTCAAAAAGTGTATATGCTTTCCGTTTATAGCGGAAGTCGCCAAACTATTAGAGCAGCGTTGAGATTTTATGCTGAAAGGGCTTTCGAAGAGGCCTTCAGCAACATAAAATAATTGCAAATATTATTAAAAATTTTCAAGAAACTGGAAGTGTGAGGGTTAAAATACGTCAATGAGAAAGAACAGGAAGCTATGACAGAAATGAAAGTAACATATCGCTACGAGGCAACCTGAATGAGCGAGTGATGTCTAACAGAGGAATGTTCTGCGAACATTGCATTCCAAACCATTTCATTTTTTTCCATATTTCGCTTCATAACAGCTTAATGGCAATTACTTTCAAAATCAGTTACTGTCCTCCAAATGGTGTCTACCAAAACAGTAGATTGATGTGGCGTGTCTATGTAAGACTTTGTTAACAGATGAACATCGTTTACAAAGAAGGGGCGAACGAATCTTTGCAAAATGCACTACTGCTCAGGCGAAAATCCACGCTTGATGAGAGAAGTGGGTAAACAAGAACCTTTGTCTGCTGATGAATGGAGCGCGCTTTCTATTGATGGCATTATTCGTCCCTGTTTTATTGATGGAACTCTAAAAGTACAACTATTTACATTTACCAAGAGGCGCACTATATTATCAAAATATCGGGACATCTATTAATGGACATGAGCCGTGTCCACCTTTCGCCTTTATAACGGCTTGAACTCTGCCGGGTACACAAGTTTTATCTTCTGCATTGTCGTTCTGGAATAGTATTATCAACAAGGCCGCATGCATCCATACAGGAGACAATCTTATCAACAGGCATCCTGAATTTCGAGTAAGGCTTGTCTTGAATCCGGCAGTGGCTGCCATTCAGTTACAAGGGAGAAACAAGAACCTTCGATGCGGCACTGGCATTGCCCTCTGTGCATGCGCGTAAGGCCTCTCTTCGAATCCAGACGGGGTCACTGTGAACGCTACTTCCATCCAACTCTGAGTACGTCCCCGTGTATTCGTAATTTCTGCTTGTGGTTCCAGTTTGACGCCGCTGTGAGAGTATCACTATTGCATCTTGCAGCAGTGACGACAGCAACTATCACCGTGCTGTACAGATGTTTCGACGAAATATTAAGGGACTTGCAGAATGTTACCTGGCAGAAAACATGAGAAGTGTATTTGCACCTTCAGACATGTTTATCTTGTTAAACTAGTACATAAAACATAAAAATTAAAGCCGAGATAGGCACAGTCAAAACTTGTACAACAAAACAGACTGTTTGATAAACTAATACAAATGATCCAGGGATTGTTTCAAATCTTGTAAACTGAATCACTTTGTTCTTCACTGTGATAACGTCGCAGTGAGTCCTATCTCTCAGTCTCGTACAACAGATAAACACATTTTAAAAAAATGTACGCCATTATCGTGCATACGTTGAGACTGAGGGTCGTCTCTTTGAACAATTGTTTAGTCTGTTACTATAACATGTAAGTTGTTCATATGCATAAAAAACTAAATATTCATTGCCGGATAGTAGTACCTTATATCAAAGTACTGTTTCTTTTAAATTCTGTCCACTATAAATCGTTTTTTGAAAGCCTCCGACCCACATGGAAAACATTACGAAAAAATGGCATAATACAAAGAAATACACACTTGAAAATGAGAATCATTTCCCGTAACGCGTCGTGTGAAAGTAAATAAAAAATCATTACTGGTAGCAGGAAGTTATTTATGAACAAACCCAAATTACTCTCTCTATATGAACCTGTACAATATGTATTCTAGAATTATAGTGCTACTGTTAATTGTACTATAGCGTGCTATATTAATTTTAAGAGTTTTTGTGAAGAAACACACCACTAAGGCAACAACACAGACGACTGTCAACTGTTTTTAAAGGTAACGCCACTAACGTCGATGCAGAAACTTGTTTATAAACACATGCCTCGCACCCACTAGCCGTTCTAGTCATCGTGCCACCCTAAAAATTCGTATAAATTTAAGACCGTTGGTTACTTGTCTGCAGCGCAGGATTAGCCGAGCGGTCAAGGGCGCTGCAGTCATGGACTGTGCGGCTGGTCCCGGCGGAGGTTCGAGTCCTTCCTCGGGCATGTGTTTGCGTGTTTGTCCTTAGGATAATTTAGGTTAAGTAGTGTGTACGCTTAGGGACTGATGACCTTAGCAGTTTAGTCCCATAAGATTTCACACACATTTGCACATTTTTTTGTTACTTGTCTCAAATTAGTTAGTTAAAGATCATCTACCGTCCGTGTAATATTGATTCTAAATCTTTAGGACATCCTTAGTGGTCTTTCAGAAGGTTAAGTCATTTCATAAGATTGTATCTAAATAAAATCCTCATCCTCAATGTGCTCGTATGTCCAAGAGACCCATCACCGCTAAATCCTTTCAATATGACTCACGTAATTTAAAATAATGAATCGATGGTTCTCTACAGCCGTAGGTCGTTCAGCGAATTTTCGCCCCCTTAGTAGTATATTTCCACTGCTGTGGGTAGTAAACATTTCTGTGGCTCATGCGCAGATTTTGCACAGGCTATATAACTGCTTGGGTGATGCAAAAAAAAAATTTCCAGTTTAGCACTGATGACGCTGTAGCAGTGTGTTTAATGGTTCAAATGGCTCTGATCACTATGGGACTTAACATCTTAGGTCATCAGTCCCCGAGAACTTAGAACTACTTAAACCTAACTAACCTAAGGACATCATACTCATCCAGGCCCGAGGCAGGATTCGAACCTGCGACCGTAGCAGTCGCGCGGTTCCAGACTGAAGCGCATAGAACCGCTCGGCCACTGCGGCCGGCTGTGTGCTTAATGTGTCGCACTTTCTATTGTCGCCTTCTCCTTTTCTTATTAATGAACATACGAAGACAGTTTTACAGGTGGTATTATCTGCTTGTGTTGACTGTCTCAGAAAGTGTTACGTGTGCGGACGGTAATACTGACCTTCAACACGCCATTTCTAGGAAGTGAAATACTCGAAACGTTCTGCGTTGCAGGTGGTGTGGTTCACAGCGCTGTTCCCGTACGCCGTGCTGCTGATCCTGCTAGTGCGAGGCGTGACGCTGCCAGGGTCAGCCGAGGGCATCCGCTACTACCTCAGCCCCAACTTCGCAGCTATCAGAAGCGCCGAGGTGAGTGCGATCTCTGGTCTCTGCTTCCAGCTGCACTACCCACTCCCATCTGGACTTACCAGCTATCACCTCAATATCAACTTCGCCGCCATTAGCAACACTGGGGCGATAGCCAACTCTGACCTATCCTTCCATGCACCCCCGTTACGTACACACCACTACCTCAGTCCTAACTTCACAGCTATCACAAGCAACACTACTCTGTATCCCCTGTACTTATCCACTACATCAGCATCAATATCGCAGCCATTAGAAACACCTAGGTGATAGCCAGTTCTAACATCTTCTTATGTATGCACTACCACCTCAGTCCCAACTTCTCAGCACTACACTCCACTTTCCAACATCGCTATGCTGTATCACTTGATTTTGCCTACAACTAAGCCCCAACCCCACAGTCAACAGAAATGCTGAGGTACATACCAGATCAAACCTCTCCATTCCACCATCACTATTCGAGAATTACCAGCTACCATCTCAGTCCCAGCTTCACACCATAAGTATCAACATTCTGTGTTACCTAGGTGTACTCGCTACCACCTTAGTTTAAACTTTGCATCTGTCAGAATTTCCAAGGTATGATCTAGCTCTGGCCTCTCCTTACCAGAACCAGTACTGTGTACCGCCGGGGCTTACCTGCTACCAACTCGTCCCCAACTTCGCAGCCATCAGGAGTGCTGACCACTCTTTACCAGCGCCACTATTCTGTACCGACTAAGTTTATCCCCTGTTACTTCAGCCTTGGCTGCCCAAACATCAAAAGCTGTAAAATACTGAACAGTAGGGATGCAAATTTAAAAAAAATATTGATACATGTTGTGTCGATAAATATTATGAATATCGATATTTTTGCAATAAGAATATCTGTATATTAATATAAAGATTTTTTCGCAGCATAAGCGAGAGGAATCTTGGGAGTGAAACACTTCTGATATGTTCCCGAAACATTGTACTTACCACATAAATTTCAGACAACAAGAGTCCATTTTCCATTAAATAGCCGTGCAGTATTGCGCATGAATTTTGTACCGACTCTACGTTACTTTCACAGTGAGTCTATCTTTTCTTGATCCAGGCGCTCAGAGAGTAAGGAGAGCGCACTTTCTGCCTCATAGGTATGAGCGGGAAGTGGTAATTTGCAACATTCACGTACAGTTCTGTCACTAAAGGTCTACCTCTCGCACCTCGTACCTATCATTTGCAATGGTAGAAATGACAAATGGAAGTAACAGACTTTCATGAATAGTCAGTATAGATACATTCATCCCAGATCTGGTGCTCATTTGCAAAACAGCATATGAAATTAAATTAAGTAAGTAGTATACTGTTACAGTTCAAAGATTGGTAGTTGCAGGCTGGGGAAGAAATCTGCCAGTAAGAACCATAGTGCCTAAGAGTCAAGAAAAGACAGATAAAAAATATCACTTTCAATATCTAGTTTCTAGTATCGATTAAAGGACATATCGACAATACGGATATCGACGGAATACTTGCAATACCAATGGAAATGCATCGATATTTTGATATATCGACATTTTAACAAAAAATGGTTCAAATGGCTCTGAGCACTATGGGACTCAACTTCTGAGATCATCAGTCCCCGAGAACTTAGAACTACTTAAACCTAACTAACCTAGGGACATCACACACATCCATGCCCGAGGCAGGATTCGAACCTGCGACCGTAGCGGTCTCGCGGCTCCAGACTGTAGCGCCTAGAACCGCTTGGCCACCCCGGCCGACTACATTTTAACAGAATCCCTACTTAACAGCTCAGGGCTCTCCTTCCCAGCATCAATATTCTGCAACATCGGGACCTAGCGCCGGTATCAGTTTCTGCCACAACAACAATGTTGTTCAGACAGAAAGCACTATTACAAATTATTTGAGAGGCATTTTAGTTATGACCACAGAAAACGATATGTCTGTGACAAATGGGCATTCTCAAGGCAAAAGTGGGCCTATCTGAGGCAGCTGAAAAGATTTATTTAGGTATTAGATTTTGCTCAGCGGAAGAGGAGAAGGTGAGTAAGTGGACCTTCAGAGATCGTCGACCAGGATAGATACTGATCACTTATTTAGGTTCGTTAAGAATGTAAACATTCCAAACATCTAATAAATCCCTGATTGTACAGTAGGTCATTACTAGAACAGCCCGTTCAATCTAGAGAATGAAATAGAAATATGGAAGATCCCACTGACATCAAAGTTATTAAAAACAGAATACGAGGTCAGTTGCTCAGGGTGACAAAAAAAAAAATCGAAAAACAACGGTATAGAACTTTTTCAGGAACCATCTATGTCAGCCTGAAATCCATACGTATTATAAAAATGGATATATGTTTGTGTGTATGTATATATGTATTTTCCACGTTTTCTTCTTTCTTCTAAACCACTGGACAGATATCAACCAAACCTAGTACACATATCCTTTAATGTCAGGCAGCAAATGCTGCGGGGATAAGAACCGCCTACGTGTCATAGTTCAGGAGAAATGACTTCGTAAACAATGAGATTAGTGAGAAACTGCCGCATCATGCATGACGTTTAAATATATTACTTCTGTGCTAATAACTGTATTTGCAAACACATTTCGCTGACAGTATCCACATATGCCGCTGAATGTACCTATACAAATACGCTGCCCGAAAAAAAAATAGTAGGCCTGGAAAGACGACGTCGATTTTGATCCGATGACGGCATATGCCACCTGGGGCATAGTAGAAGTACCGATAATGGTTTCAACGTCGTCCGGCGTAGTAGCATAGCTACCAGAGCGCCATCTGTGTCGACATTTTAAGAGGGAAATCACACAGTCAGAGGACTCAATGTGGTCCAGAAATGTGGAGCAAGCAGGCAGTCATGTGGAATCTCCTCGTGCTTCGTGCAGCCAACAAAGCGAGTTTGAAATGGGGTCAAATTGTGCCTTTCGGAGAATTGCCATACAAGTTGAACATGCTGCTCAGTTGTGGAACGACAATGGTATCAACAGTCACGTGAATGTTCTCATACCCGAAGACGAATTTTTGAACGTCCAAATAGCACAGACGACCACCAGGAACCTCGACCCTCCTCACCCGCTCGTCTCCCCGATCCTCTCCCACCCCCGCCCGCTGCCGCGCCTGTATTCCCACGTCCCACCCGGCCTCCATCTCTCAACCCTCCTTACCCTCTCCCAAGGTGGCTTCCGCCAGCTCCCCCTCCCTGATGATGTCCTCCTCCCCTGCATCTACCCCTCCTATCAACTTTGATCCTCCCCCCCCCACCTCCTGTGTCCTTTCCTTTCGGCACCCTCCCTCTCTCCCTTCCCTTCCCTTCTCTTTCCTTTCCTACCTCCCTCCTCCCCTCTCCCCCCGGGTTTCCCCTCCCCCTTCCTCCCTCCCCCTCTCTCCTTTGCCCATGGCATCTCTGCTCTCCCCTCTCCCATTCCCCTTCCCCTTCCTCCTCCTCCACCTCCTCTCTTGGCAAGTCCCCGGACTCGTACACGCTCAGTGAACATTCGCGCGCCGGAGATCATCGCCGTCAGTGTTTCGTGTGTGTGCCTTCGTTTGTGTGTAGTGTTGTTCGCCGTCACGCCACCACCGTTCACGTGCCGTCGCCATCATCCATATTCTGTGCACCGTGTCGCCCAGTGTTAGTGATGTTTCTCGTCCAGCGTGAACGGCTCCATGTTTTTTCGATTTTTAGTGTCTACATTTTTTGCCCACCGTTTTTACTGTCTACTCTGTGCCACCTTTATGTACTAATTGTTGTCAAACTCAAGGCTGAAGAGCGGCTTATTGTGCTGCTGACAGCCCGCCTTTATATAAGGTGTTTAAAATCACAATAAAGACAAAAAAAAAAAAAACACCAGGAACGTCGTATTGTAAGGGCAGCAGTGGCAGATCGTACAGCTACCACAGCACAGATACGAGGGCTTGTGAGCCCAGACGTGTCAACACGAATTGTTGCGAACGAGCTATTAGCAGTGGGGATAGGGGCAGGGACGCCTCTAGCTCGTCTCCCATTCATGCCGCAGCAACGACGTGCATGGCCTGACTGATACCTTCAGAGGATCACTTGGAAGATGGAATGACGCGCCGTAGTCTTCAGGGATGAAAGTAGATTCTTCCTGCATGCAAGTGATGGTTGTTTGCGCTTACGACGTAGGTCTGGTGACCGCTGTCTCGTAGAGCGCATTCGTCTGAGACACACTGGCCCCCCACCTCAGGCCATATGATTTGGGGTGCGATAAGCCACGTCTATCGTTCACCCTCGATGTCTCTAGAAGAGAGGCTAATCGGCGCTCGGTACCTACAGAATTTTGTTACGTCCATTCTTTTGCCGTTTCTGTAAGAGGAAGGTGATGTTTGTTCCAACAGGCTAACGCTCACCCACACAACGCCCGTGAAACTAAACGTTCTCTGCAAGACGTGTAGCAACTTCCCTGACTAGCACGATCTCCGGGTTTGTCTTCAATCGAGCACGTATGGGATATAACTGGACGAGATGTGACTCGTATGACTCGTCAACCAACAACTCTTTCGAAACTACGTGAACAGGTCGAGCAGGCGTGGCATAACGTATCCCAGGACAATATTCGGCACGTGTACGATCGACCGGATGCCAGAGTCAACGGCGGCACCCCTTGTAGTCTGCACCACGAACTAATATAGGCGTTTCAGCATGGACTGATAACTGGTACCTTAGAACCGCTTATGCTGTTGCTCTGTAATCATTTTATTACTTCTACATGCGCCGTTGCAATTGAATGACTTGAATGTTTTGGAAACCTCTAAAAGGGTGTACAATTTTTTTCCGGCAGTGTACATTATTGTACTATTCATAGTCCAAGAGATATGACGTCATAAGCACTGAGACACGAGAAAAATGCCGTATAATACATGAAGTTTTAATGCAGTTATTCTTTGAAAATTTGTGGTAAGGTCTTATGGGACCAAACTACTTAGGTCATCTGTCCCTAAACCTACACACTACTTAATCTAACTTAAACTAACTTACGCTATGGACAACACACACTCATACCCGAGGGAGAACTCGAACGCCCGACGGGGCGAGCCGCACGGACCGTGACAAGGCGCCTCAGAGAGCGCGGCTACCCCGCGCGGCAGATTATTCTTTACTACTGAGACACTCCTACAGACGAATTAACTTAAGGAAATCCCTGACACCTGGCAGCGGTTTTGAGAGCTTTGTCAAGTGAAGCACAAACGGCTGTAGGAGAAAACGAGGGCCTTCTACAGAGCTATGAAAAGAGATTGCCATAGAGACGTTAATAAAATCGCGTTGTAGACACGCGATGCAGCTGCGCCCGGCGTACAGAAAAATGTCCGGACTCATGTTTGTTAGTATGGATACTGTAATTATACATTTGCACTTTATTCAACTAAAAAACGAACGTTTGGCGTCATTGGCAGGGAGGCCCCTTGCGGGGCAGGTCCGGCCGCCTTGGTGCAGGCGTTATTACAGTCGACGCCACATTGTGCGACTTGCGCGCCGGATGAGGATGAGATGATGATGAAGGCAACACAACACCCAGTCGCTGAGTGGAGAAAAATCTCCGACGCAGCCGGGAATCGAACCCGGGCCCGTAGGACGACAATCCGTCACGCTGACCACTCAGCTATCTCTTTTTTTTACTTTTTTTATTTGCTTATTTTTTTCGCTGACCACTTTTTTTTATTTTATTTATTTTTTTTAAGTAGATGGGGGAGGGCGGGGAAGGCAGAGCGATCAGGGGTCGTAACCCGAGGCCTGGTCGCAGTGTCCCCCTCGTCCGTGAAGGGGTCAGGGATGGGAAGGGGAAATCTTTTGTGGGAATTATTATTTATTTATTTATTTTTATGTGCTGTTTTTAATACATTCTTAATGTGGTTTTACTTTATACCACAACAAAAATAAATGTATCTAGCACCGCATCGTGCTCTGAGAAAAAGAAAACAATATCTCGGCACGTTCCTACACCGAGGTAATGTATATGGGGAAAACGAAAAAGAAAAGTGCTTCATACAGGATGCAGAAGGGTGTGTCGCTACTCTCCTTACGCTTCTTCATCCAGGTACGTCTTCACGTATATCATGTTGTTCCACCGAGAATCGAACTTAGTCATGTCAGCTCACTCAATGGGTATCTTCTCCTACCTGTGGATGATCCAGCTGCGTGGAGGGTCGCGTAAGGCACTCCCTAAGTAATTAGAAAAATACTGTCTGTATTTTGGGTTCCGTACGATCTTGCAATGACGTTCTTGTAGGTAGTTCCAAAAGTCTAATATATCTTTAGGTCCATCGTGAAATAAGTAGTGTACCGCATGCGCACGGATCCACGTGACAGCGTTGGTCTTGTCGCGCGGGAAATACTGTTGATCCGGAAATAGTACAAACCGAGGTGTAATGTGTTCCGGAGTCACTCGTAGAAAATACGAGAAAATTTGTCCCACCAAGCGCCATACGTCTTCTGCCGCGCCACATGTGAGACGGTGTTCTTCCGTGTCTGGCATCCCGCAGTCTACGCAGAGAGGCGATTCCGCCATGTTTATCTTGTGGAGGCGCGATCGGGTGATCTGTTTACCATTGACTGTGATGTACCATGTGGATCGGATGGCTGTGTCCAGTGGAACCGCGTGAATCGTCTTCCACACCACCTTCCAATTAACCTGAGGGCTTTTGGTCTCCACGATGTTTCGTGGGCGCCTCTGCTGTAGGACATGATATATATCCCGCGCCGACGCCTGTTTCGTCGGTGGTACTGCGATACGGACATAGCTGTGTTCAATGTAAAATGGCTCTGAGCACTATGGGACTTAACATCTATGGTCATCAGTCCCCTAGAACTTAGAACTACTTAAACCTAACTAACCTAAGGACAGCACACAACACCCAGCCATCACGAGGCAGAGAAAATCCCTGACCCCGCCGGGAATCGAACCCGGTAATCAATGTAAAAGTTCCCGAAATAGTAGAAGGGTGGGGGTATGTCTTGCGTCGTCAGTGTGGGCATAAGGGAGGGCGGAGCTAGGGACTCCAACAGCAAACCTGTCAAACTATCCGGGTGGTGGCGCCACAGCTAAAGAACTTGCCCCCTTTCTATCAGCAATTTATCGTAGATCTCTGGAAGAACGTAAAGTACCTAGCGACTGGAAGAAAGCGCAGGTCGTTCCCATTTTCAAGAAGGGTCATAAATCAGATGCGAATAATTATAGGCCTATTTCGCTTACGTCAATCTGTTGTAGAATAATGGAACATGTTTTATGTTCTCGTATTATGACGTTCTTAGATAATACAAATCTCCTTCATCATAACCAACATGGATTCCGCAAACAGAGATCATGTGAAACTCAGCTCGCCCTATTTGTCCAAGACATTCACAGTGCCGTAGACACTGGCGAGCAGATTGATGCCGTATTCCTGGACTTCAGGAAGGCATTTGATACGGTTCCGCACTTACGTTTAGTGAAAAAAATACGAGCTTACGGAATATCGGACCAGGTTTGTGATTGGATTCAGGATTTCCTAGAAGAAAGAACACAACATGTCATTCTTAACGGTTCAAAATCTGCAGATGTAGAGGTAATTTCGGGAGTACCGCAAGGAAGCGTGATAGGACCTTTATTGTTTACAATATACATAAATGACTTAGTTGACAACATCGGTAGCTCCGTGAGGCTATTTGCAGATGACACGGTTGTCTACAAGAAAGTAGCAACATCAGAAGACTCGTACGTACTCCAGGAAGACCTGCAGAGGATTAATGAATGGTGCGACAGCTGGCAGCTTTCCCTAAACGTAGATAAATGTAATATAATGCGCATACATAGGGGCAGAAATCCATTCCAGTACGATTATGCCATAGGTGGTAAATCATTGGAAGCGGTAACGACCGTAAAATACTTAGGAGTTACTATCCGGAGCGATCTGAAGTGGAATGATCACATAAAACAAATAGTGGGAAAAGCAGGCGCCAGGTTGAGATTCATAGGAAGAATTCTAAGAAAATGTGACTCATCGACGAAAGAAGTAGCTTACAAAACGCTTGTTCGTCCGATTCTTGAGTATTGCTCATCAGTATGGGACCCTTACCAGGTTGGATTAATAGAAGAGATAGACATGATCCAGCGAAAAGCAGCGCGATTCGTCATGGGGACATTTAGTCAGCGCGAGAGCGTTACGGAGATGCTGAACAAGCTCCAGTGGCGGACACTTCAAGAAAGGCGTTACGCAATACGGAGAGGTTTATTATCGAAATTACGAGAGAGCACATTCCGGGAAGAGATGGGCAACATATTACTACCGCCCACATATATCTCGCGTAATGATCACAACGAAAAGATCCGAGAAATTAGAGCAAATACGGAGACTTACAAGCAGTCGTTCTTCCCACGCACAATTCGTGAATGGAACAGGGAAGGGGGGATCAGATAGTGGTACAATAAGTACCCTCCGCCACACACCGTAAGGTGGCTCGCGGAGTATAGATGTAGATGTAGATGTAGATGTGTGAGCTGACATACAGGGCCACAGCTCTGTCGTGGACATGGACTAGGCCAAGACCTTCCCTTTCTGGGGGAAGGGTCAGTGACTCATAACTGACTTTGAAGAGCATGCCGGTACTGACGTAGGCTCCGAATGCCGCTAATAGACGGCGAGCCATCAGTAACGGTATTGGGAGAACACGCGCTATATGTGGAAGGCGCGATGCGAGGTAAACATTGACGAAGTGTGTCCTTTGGAGAATGTCGAGTGTCCGCAGACGAAGGTCGAAGATCTGGACCCGAATTTGTTGTAATAAGCGGCGGTAGTTAAGAGCCGCAGTGCGCCGTATGTCGTCGTGAAACTCTATTCCGAGACATTTGATAGTGCCACGAAGCTGTAGGGGTTCGACACACGCTGGGGTCAACCCGTCTCCTATGGCCATGGCGACCGATTTGGCGACGTTGAGACAGCTGCCGGAAGCCACACCGTACGTGGTAATCCATTCTAGTGCTCTGTTGACATCGTCGCGATTGCGGAACACGAGAACCAGGTCGTCTGCATATGCTGTACAGCGAAATGTGACATCACGTAGGGTAAGACCGGTGAGGCATTGACGGAGGCCACAGAGGAGCGGTTCCAGTGCCAGAGCATATAGTAACGTCGACAAGGGGCAGCCTTGGCGCACGGAGCGGAAAATCGGGAGGGACTGCGAGAGACGCCCGTTAACGAGCACTTTGGAAGTCGCCCCTCGGAGGAGGCGCATCACGACGTCTGTGAATTGCTGTGGGTACTGCATGTGCTGGAGAACGGACGTTAGGTACGCGTGATCCACTCGATCAAAAGCTTGGCTAAAATCTAGTGATGCCAGCGCTCCCGGGATGCGGCGTGCCCTGGCTAGGGCTATTAAGTCACGGTATCGACACAGTGCTGTGTGGATGTTGTTGATACCCCCTAGGGAAGTCTGATCTGGCGAGATGACGTAAGGTAGGGTCGGTCGTAGACGGTTTGCTAACAGTCTGGTGAATATCTTCATGTCGCAGTTGACGAGTGTTAGCGGGCGGTAATCTTGTATTCGAGCCCCACCTTTAGGTTTGTGAACCGGTATAATTATTCCTTACGAAGGTCGCAGGGAGCGGCACCGCGGGGGACATAAGCTCCCGACAGATGTCTGTTAACTTGGGAGCCAGTAAATACTGGAAAGTTCTATAAAACTCCACAGGGAGCCCGTCGGGGCCAGGAGACTTATTCGCCGCTCCTTTACCGATGGCGTCGATAACTTCGTCTTCCGTAATGTCGTTCAATAATTCAGTTTGTAAATCCTGTGGGACAATGCCGTAAACCAGTTGTGAGACTGCTGTCACCGTCGTCGGGTCGGAACATTGAGCAGAATAAAGTCGTGCGTAATGGTCGAAGAAGGCTGCAGCAATATCGCGTTGTGCGATGTGATGACGGCCGTCCTCAGTGGTGATGGCATGTATCAGCGCTCGTCTTCGCAGTGACGTGGTACATGGTGGGTCGTTCCGTTGCGAGTCTGTCTTGTGTCCGCGCTCGGACGATCGTCCCTTCGAGGTGTCGGCGCATATGGGCTACGATCTGTGCTTTCGCACGCTGAACTGTCAGCTGTCGTTCCGGTGTGGGTGGCAAGGAGGCGCATTCGCGAAGAACGGTGAAATAAAAATCAAGGGTCTGCCGCCTCCAAGCAGCAGTCTCACGACCATACGCAATAAAGGTTCGCCGTAGGGCCGGCTTGGCGCAGGTTAACCACCAACTAATCGACGTAGGATACGTTGGGAGACGGCGGACGCACAAAGTCCACGTGTCTTCGATGGCGCGTCGACAATCCGGAGAAGCGAGATGAGCAAGGTTTAATTTCCAGGGATGTCGGCTGCGCCACACCCGTTGGCGACGAAGGGTAACGGCACATATATAGGCCCCGTGATCAGAAAAGGCTACTGGCCACACCTCCGCGTCACTCACCGTTGCCGCGAGAGAACGGGAGACGTAAATCCTACCGATGCGACTAGACGAGTGACTCGTGAAATGGGTGTATCCCGGTCTATTTCCTCGGGCATGTTCCCATGTATCTACCAGCTGGAGATCGCCGATGAGTGTCCCAAGTTCGGGGCACGGTGAATGGCGTGGCAGCTGATCTTTAGGTGCTTGGGTGCAATTGAAATCGCCCCCTAATATCAAGTCATCGTGCCTGCCCTGAAAAAGCGGTGCTATTCCTTCTGCGAAGAAGAGCGATCGGTCACGACGGCGATTCGTCCCGGAAGGGGCGTACACATTGATAAACCGGACGCCTTGCACCGTTACGGCCATTCCTCTAGCGTCGGGGAGATATCGGACTTCGTCCGCCTCGAGGCCCTCTCTGAGGAGAATGGCGACTCCACTGTTAGTTGGCGAGGCGTGGGACACATGAGCCGTATAACCATACATACCCGGGAAATCGGCGACGAAGACTTCTTGGAGAAAGACAATGTCAACATCTGCTGCATTGAGCATGTCTTGGAGCAGCGACAACTTCGTACGTGTCCGAATGGTGTTAATGTTGATGGTCGTTAGGCGATAGGTCTGTAGATCGTCTCCTGCGGTGGGGGCCGCCGTCGGTGTCGCCGTATAAAAGGTGGGGCCTGTGATCTGCTGGCCGCGTCCGCGCCATCATCTGTTGCTACTCGGGAGGGGCCGAGGTGTGGGAGGAGAGACCCCTCTCCTCATCCACCACAACGGCCGTAGAATCGTCTTCAATGTTATCCGCCCAAGGTCCGTAAGTTAACGGTGGCTGCGGTAGAACACTTATGGGCTGAGTGACTAAGGGTGAATCCGCAGTTGTTTCCGGTTGTGTACCAACGGCGGGCGCTGTGCTGGCCATCCGTTTGTCCGAGAGAGCGGAATCGGGTTTGTCAAAATCAGACAAAGCGACAGGTGAGGGCGATCTCGTGTCATCCATTTTCCTCGTCGTTTCGTCGGCCGTCCGGTCGTCAACTGGAGAAGACGTCCGCCGGAGGCAATCGTCTGAGGGTGTGCGACGTCGCTTTTTATGTTTTCTCGGTGACCTTTGTTTGCGGACGTGGGTTTCTGTGTCCGAAAGAGTTTGTGGTTCCCGTATAGCATCCCCCTCAGGTAGAAAGGCAGAGGTCGGTACAACCCTAGCGTCGAGTTCCATTCTCTCGTCCGAATCTTCATGTGGAGTCGATGGGCGGCGTTCTTCAACCCCAGCAGACACCGTAATGGTGTTGGTCAATCCAGGACCGGCGACAGGTGCGCATTCTAACGCTTCCTGTCTTCCGGGGGGGTTGTCGTCTGTCATGACGGTCAATCGTGTCACCTCTGCGTAATTGAGGGGGAGGGCCGTGAGCGTAGGAGGTGGTGTCGTGTCATGCAATGGAAGTTGTGTAACCCGACGTTGAATACACGCCGAGCGCATATGACCCTCCTGGCCGCAACCAGAACAAGTACGAGGTTGGCCGTCGTACATTATTATTGCTCGACAGCCACCTGTGACTAAGTAGGACGGCACATGTTTCTTTAATTCAATTTTCACTTGTCGGACGCCGTTGAGGACTTGGTACGTCTCGAAGGTGTTCCATTTTTCGGCCACGTGGCTAATTACCGTCCCATAAGGGCGGAAAGCTGAGGTAACGACGTCCGGTGGTACTTCGAAAGGGAGTTCGAAGACTCTTAGTGTGCGTAATCCTAGTCCAGCATGGTCAACAGTAACCTCTCCGATGTGACCATCGGAGTGTTTGAACTTGAGAGTGTTCGCGCATCTGTTCACAACTGCGTGACATAACTCGTCATCGACCATCTTGACGTAAACGACGCTACTTGTGATGGATAGGTGGATACCGATGATGTGCTGTGTTGGTATTTGAACTACGTCACGGATGAATCGTTCAACTTCAAAGGCACGTGGTCGTGCGTAGTCGGGCTGGAAGCTGATCTTGATGGTAGCTTTTCTGGACGAATGAGCCATGGCGACTCAGTGTTAACGGACGCGAGTATTAGCTGCGGCGAGGAAGTAAACAAACTACGCGCGCTCGCGACTCTGCTGACGGGACCGCGACTCTGCGGACGAGACGTAAACAAGACGTCCTCGCCGCTCACCGGCCGAAAACAGACTGCTATCGGGGCAGACATTATGCAACTTGTCCGTACGAACTGTTTCATATTTTAAAGGTGTTTTCACGAATACATGGAAACGAAGTTTTTTCGATATTTCACTACAAACACAGTTCATATTTTTGTTTTCCTTTACTAATAGAAAACTGGCGAATTGATTACTCAGGCAATGCAGGTTTGTTCGCTAGAACATTACTACAACGCTAGACAACGTAAATCAGACTGACCGACAGAAGTTTTCAGTCTTGTCCAAAGCACAAGTCCAGTGTGGCAACCACCGCGCCCCTTCATTCATAATGAAATGCTGCGTGCTGAAGGTATCACATGAAAAGGTGCCATAATATTTACGTGAGTAGTATTTTAACTTTACGTGTAAGGATTTTTCAGCACTGGTGGTCGCAAAACTATCCCATCGACTGCCATGTGACTCGCTAGGACTAGGTCTCCCCAGAGCCGTTTCGTAACCCCTTAGTGTAGCACGTCAGTTATTTGTGACTGATATCAATATTCTGCTGTAGGCAACGTCAGACAAATTGACGTAAATATCACAGATATGAAATCTACCACGTTTATCAGAATGTTACTTACACGTGAAACGCTGATTTTAACGGTTTGGAATCTTTGCCCAACCTCATTGTTGGCAAGAGAGCACTCACATTATTTGCTATGCTAGTTCACGGACCAGGTTCAAGCTTTCAAAATTATTAGACAATAAGTGTCTGTCACGATTTCAGTCACGTAAGTCTAACGCGGCCATTCTAGGGAAGCATCACATTACAGCACAATGATGGTCGCTTATGACTACATGTCCTGTTAGTTATATTTACTGTTCTAAGATCGAAAGAAGGGTAAAATGCAAACATATCTACTTCTTTCAAGGCTACGAACAAAAGGGCTCTGAGCACTATGGGACTCAACTGCTGAGGTCATAAGTCCCCTAGAACTTAGAACTACTTAAACCTAACTAACCTAAGGACAACACACACACCCATGCCCGAGGCAGGATTCGAACCTGCGACCGTAGCGGTCGCGCGGTTCCAGACTGTAGCGCCAGAACCGCTCGGCCACCAGCGGCCGGCGGCTACGAACAAGTTTCAGACTATATGCCAAATGGCCCCAGGATGATCTACTTCCACACCTCGTGAATACACCGTAGAGCATCTATCTGATGTGGCCTAGCACGAAAATACTGATGTCAGTTACATATGACTGATACGACAGTCAAAAGGGTTAAATATTCCATTTACTGTTATGAGTGACCTAGACCGCTGTTGCTTCGAACCTCCCGTTTAAGAATGTTGTATGACTTCACCTCTAGATTCGCTCATAAAAGAAGGAAATCACCAGCAATATCGTTACTCATAACCTGACTGAGAATTCTGGAATAATATAACTTATCACAATAATTTTATTGTACATCTAAGACATTTGGTTAACAAAGACGTAGCACACGAAGCCACAGAATAGTCAATAGCACTAGCCAAAATGGAAGTATTTCGACTAAGAGCCATAATATAATGCAGTCCCTCAAATTCGCAGCAAAAAAGTGTTATTGTGTCGGATACTCGGAAGATGTCACAATGCAAAATCAATAATTAATAATCAGAGTAACAACATCTGAACAAATTTACAAGCATCTCACACATGGAACTAGTCAGGGGACGTCGAATATCTCAACTGGTTTCCAACTGATTTTTCTCTGAAATTGTAAAAGTGATATATGGCTTTTTAGCATCGTTCATTATACTGTAAGGGTATGAAATAAACAAAATCAATTGCATAAATAAGCTTGAATCGCCACAGTGATACATATATTACTGATGGACTAGCGCGTGGAAGCGTAGTTGTAACGCTACAGTCGTATCAAACAAATTTGTGGGGACACTTAAGACAGGCTTCTGGGAATTGGACTAAATTGTCTTAAGAAAGACTCAATAGATGAATATTTTATAGATTACTAATATAACGTACACATTTATGCTACTAGAACTGTTATTATCGCAGTGCCAGATGCTACACTTACAATTAGTTATCGTCCGTGAGAAGGAACTGATACCGTACTGCAAAGGAACTTGTTTTTCACCTTATTCAGATATATTTATTTTAAAAATATATCTTTCTTCTCTTACCTTGGTCGTCATGATGCTCGACAGTGCTAACCGAATGAACAGTGAAATCTGGAGAGCTGAAAATAAAATTACTGACTGTGGAACTCTCTCGAATAAACACAGTGTTAATGCGGTACATCAACACGTAATGCGGTGTTATGTGTTATTTATTTCACGGACCTAAAAGCCATCAACAACATACAGTTTGTGAAAATGGCGTCATTATTTACTCGTGAACAATAAAACGATTATGCCCCGATCTTTAAAAAAAATAACGCCATTCGTCCGTGCTTAACCACGAGCTACTAAAGACAGTTGCTCGTCAGAGATAAAACGCGATTTTCCGGTGCTCTAGAGATACTGCAAAAGCTCCGGACCCAAGGGGTGAAAAAAGAAGGGAGATGGCACTACAGACTTACTCCGTTGTTTTGAAGCCAAAGTGGGCGGGGATCCGCTGCCATCTTAAATAGCGCAAAACATTAGTTGACTACTGTCTACGATTGATTCTCGTTCATTATTTCTGTCGTGTGCAAGCTACAACTGTTTTGGATACTAAAATTTGCAGCGCTTACGTGAATAACGTAATTTAAGGAAGGTAATTTCGAACCTTTCTTTGTTCTTCAATGCATACTTACTCTAGTAAGACGATACATTTGGCCTCGTTAATTCACCTTGTTTTTTATTGATATATTTCCAATAACCAAGAAGATAAGGCCGTTATGGGAAAAGGATGCTTTCGTAATGCATTTTATTCCACTTTCATTGTTTTTGTATCGATAGCAAATAAAGCTAGAGCTCCGAAACCAATGCTTATTTGCTTCCTGGTACAGCTTCATGTTCATCACATTTTCAGCTTTCAGCTTGTGTGCACAACATTTTTAATGTTCACGTTTGCAAAAAAAAAAAAAAAAAAATAAAACAAAAAAACTTCCTACATGTTTTTTTGCTAGCACATAAACGTGCGCAGTTAGGAAAGAAGCAACGCATGCCACCGTATGTTGTAAATGTCAACAAAGTGAATATTTGTTGACATGTTAAAGAAACAGAAGAGGTATACTACCATGCAAAACAGAGTTCCTGTTTTATTAGACTGTCAGTGCATCTCCTCACTTTGAAATCTTACTTATGATGTGGTGTGTAGCCAATAAATCAGTTTAGTGGATAAAAAAAGATACAGTTTTTTAAAACATGTTCTAGCATTGGCAGCTTTATAAATGTGACTAAGAGAGTGTGTGAAACGCTTAAGACCTGTAACTTGTATGAAAGTCATTTTTAAGTAATGATAGCCTAGCCAGTGTAAAATGTAGACCTAACTTTCCAATATTAGGCTATTTGCTTCTTTTCCTGGAATATTTCACGCCAATAACTGTCAGTTTTTCAGGAATAACCGAACAAATCACAAATGGAATGCACGTCTAATTTGATCACGTGTTTCATTTTACTTCTGAATTTCATTCGGTTATTTCCAAAGTATATAAGCATATATCACATTTTGTGATATACCAATAATTAGTTAGTTAATGTCCCATGTATCATTTGCACATAAATCGTAATGATGTGGAGCGAGTCACTTTGTATTAACATTATTTTTTTTTTGTAACCGTGCCTCCATGTTGAATACTTATTACTTTCGTTTATGTTTTTAATTAAAGACAGACAGAAGGTTGTAATTCCTACCCATCACCATTTACACTTTACAGCACTAGATAGTCTTCCGCGGAGATGTAGAAGTAACGTTTTCAGTTTTGTTTCAAATCTTACTTTGCTGTCTGTCGCGCATTTTATATTAATGGGTAAGCATTGTAAACCCCTGTTTGTGGTACAGACAACCGTAATGTGGCGTAATGAATGCCATTTTATCTTCTGGCATTGTAATTATGTACATTATTGTTCCTATTGAAGTGCAGCGGATTATTTACAACAAACTTCATGAGAGAATTGCTATACTGGGAAGCAGATGGATTGCTACTCACACATCGAGCAGCAGACAGGCACGATGTAAAGAGTGTTCACACAAGTTTTCAGCCAAATCCTTAAGAAAGGAAGCAAAGCACACACGCGCATTCACACACACGTAACCGCTGTCTCCGGCTGTTTTAGCTAGAACGTTTTAAAAGACGGAGGAAATGTGAACAATGAATTATTATCATCGGGAGGAATTTAGGGCACGAGATGCTGCACCAATAATCAGTCCGGTTATGAAGCCGTGTGTTGAGGGGGTACGAGACCGCTGATACAGTGTGACTCGGATGTCTGAGCGTTTGCGATTTTGGAAAGCAATAAAAAACAGAGGAAAGAAGAGGAAGAATGGACACTGAGTAAAGTAAATCAAATCTAAAGTCAAAGACAGAAATAAAACTACTACAATAAAAGTAAAGAGCGCAACCATAATTCATGTATACAAAAGAAAATATTGCTTGAACGGCTCCACTCATGAAAGAAATGTGAATCCTTTAAACTTTATAATACGACCGGATCGATTAATACACCCGTAAACGACACAAACTGGCATTTTTGATGAAACAACTATGTCTCCACACAATCAAAGCACCTAACATGGTCGAAACAGGGCACGGGCACGTCAAAATGGCGTCATAGGGAAGTATCACCACGGTGAACCATGGAGGTTGTTTGTTGTTGTGGTCTTCAGTCCTGAGACTGGTTTGATGTAGCTCTCCGTGCTACTCTATCCTGTGCAAGCTTCTTCATCTCCCAGTACCTACTGCAACCTACATCCTTCTGAATCTGCTTAATGTATTCATCTCTTGGTCTCCCTCTACGATTTTTACCCTCAACGCTGCCCTCCAATACTAAACTGGTGATCCCTTGATGCCTCAGAACATGTCCTACCAACGGATCAGTTCTTCTAGTCAAGTTGTGCCACAAACTTCTCTTCTCCCCAATCTTATTCAATACCTCCTCATCAGTTATGTGATCTACCCATCTAATCTTCAGCATTCTTCTGTAGCACCACATTTCAAAAGCTTCTATTCTCTTCTTGTCCAAACTATTTATCGTCCATGTTTCACTTCCACACATGGCTACACTCCATACAAATACTTTCAGAAACGACTTCCTGACACTTAAATCTATACTCGATGTTAACAAATTTCTTCAGAAACGCTTTCCTTGCCATTGCCAGTCTACATTTTATATCCTCTCTACCTCGACCAATATCAGTTATTTTGCTCCCCAAATAGCGAAACTCATTTACTACTTTAAGTGTCTCATTTCCTAATCTAATTCCCTCAGCATCACCCGACTTCATTCGACTACATTCCATTATCCTCGTTTTGCTTTTGTTGATGTTCATCTTATATCCCACTTTCAAGACACTGTCCATTCCGTTCAGCTCCTCTTCCAAGTCCTTTGCTGTCTCTGACAGAATTACAATGTCATCGGCGAACCTCAAAGGTTTTATTTCTTCTCCATGGATTTTATTACCTACTCCAAATTTTTCTTTTGTTTCCTTCACTGCTTGCTCAATATACAGATTGAATAACATCGGGGATAGGCTACAACCCTGTCTCATACCCTTTCCAACCACTGCTTCCCTTTCATGTCCCTCAACTCTTGTAACTGCCATCTGGTTTCTGTACAAATTGCAAATAGCCTTTCGCTCCCGGTATTTTACCCCACCACCTTCAGAATTTGAAAAAGAGTATTCCAGTCAACATTGTCAGAAGCTTTCTCTAAGTCTACAAATGCTAGAAACGTAGGTGTGCCTTTTCTTAATCTATCTTCTAAGATAATTCGTAGGGTCAGTATTGCCTCATTTGTTCCAGTATTTCTATGGAATCCAAACTGATCTCCCCCGAGGTCGGCTTCTACCAGTTTTTCCATTCGGCTGTAAAGAATTCGTGTTAGTATTTTGCAACTGTTGCTTATTAAATTGGTAGTTCGGTAATTTTTACATCTGTCAACACCTGTTTTCTTTGGGATTAGAATTATTATCTTTTTCATGAAGTCTGAGGGTATTTCACCTGTCTCGAACATCTTGCTCACCACATTGCAGAGTTTTGTCAAGGCTGGCTGTCCCAAGGCTATCAGTAGTTCTAATGGAATCTTCTATACTCCTGGTAGCCATGTTTCGACTCAGGTCTTTCAGTGCTCTGTCAAATTTACAACGCAATATCATATCTCCCATTTCATCTTCATCTACGTCCTCCTCCATTTCCATAATATTGCCCTCAAGTACATCGCCCTTGTATAGACCCTCTATATACTTCTTCCACCTTCCTGCTTTCCCTTCTTTGCTTAGAATTGGTTTTTCAGCAGAGCTCTTGATATTCATAAAGGCGGTTCTCATTTCTCTAAAGGTCTCTTTCATTTTCCTGTAGGCAGTATCTATCTTACCCCTAGTGATATATGCCTCTACATCCTTACATTTGTCCTCTGTCCATCACTGCTTAGCCATTTTGCACTTCCTGTCGATCTCATTTTTGAGACATTTGTATTCCTTTTCACCTGCTTCATTTACTGCATTTTCATATTTTCTCCTTTCATCAGTAAATTTCAACATCTCTTCTGTTACCCAAGGATTTCTACTAGCCCTCGTCTTTTTATCTACTTGATCCTCTGCTGCCTTCACTATTTCACTATTTCATCTCTCAAAGCCATTCTTCCCCTACTGTATTTCCTTCCCCCGTTCTTGTCAATCGTTCCTTAATACTTTCCCTGAAACTCTCCACAACCTCTGGTACTTTCAGTTTATCCAGGTCCCATCTCCTTCTTCACTCGCCGAGAGAAGACGCGACTTGTAACGATGTTCGTCCCCGTCGGTATGACGTGGAACAGCACCTGTAACACAACGAGGATGGAATTTTGCTGTCTGCTATTTCGTTGCTATGCCGTTGCTACGTCCTGTTATTAACAACGGACCGACGTAACTCCAGAAATAACTTATGTTGGAGTAAATGTTTCTTTTTTTTAACACGCCGAAATACTGGTTTAAACCAATCACTCTTCACTGTCCACTATTCATGTACTCACCTAGTCACTTAAAATGTTTAAAGAGTCAATCAACTTGCATTAATACGCATTGTGTTGTCCGTTTAATGAGTTAGGCGACACGTAAGATTTACCTTTTGACCCAGATTTTATTGTTTTTTCTGTAGTTAATTGTTTGTCCCTACAACACACGCACGCCGATATGTCATTCAAGATTAACTTTTGTCCAGTTCAGTAATCGTGACGCTGACGACAACTTTTGACTAATCGGCGTACTTGTCTTTCTTCGTGTCTTCGTTTTATTGTGTCCTACGCAAGACTAAGAGTTGTTTTTCTGTCGTTGATCCATTGCTCTCATGGTTTGTAACTGTTCATCAGTACAAAGCCTAAGTCCGATAAACCAGTATCACTCAGTTGACGTCTAACACTCGTCTTACTATACCGTCGCGTTGTGAACGGTAAAGATTAACTTTCTTCAGTCGAATGACTGAGGAATACTTCAATCTCTATCTCACGAATTATCAAACTTCCAAAACTGAAACAATCTAATAGCGTTTGCATCCAGACAACTATCGCAAAAGTACTTTAGAGTGACTCAAGAGCAACTAACTTACTGAACATTTCCATATCAGAGTTGCATTGTAGACGTATTGAATTTCCGTTTCGATGCGGCTGCAATTCTCTTCCATGGTAAATGTGATCTTTGACTGAATTATCTTCTTGGATTTAACCTTCGTTCATCTGATTTTGAATTTATTCTATAGATGTTTGATAAAGGAATTATGATAATCCTTTCCATTTATCTCCCCTTTTTGTGTGCTACTCTCAGTATTTAAATGATAGAGGTGCTACTCAAAATGTTACCAGTGTAGATTTTGTCGTCAATAGTTGCCGTCACTGACAAGATGACTCACTTCCCTACTTTAAGTTTCCACAAAGTTTGTTAATTGGGGTTTTCTGTCCTTGGAGCGTTACACTGTAGATCTCATTTTTGAGACGTTTGTATTCCTTTTTCCCCACTTCATTTACTGCATTTTCGTATTTTCTCCTTTCATCAATAAAATTCAACATCTCTTCTGTTACCCAAGGATTTCTACTAGCCTTCGTCTTTTTACCTACTTGATCCTCTGCTGCCTTCACTATTTCATCTCGCAAAGCCACCTATTCTTCCCGTACTGTATTTCGTTCCCCCGTTCTTGTCAATCGTTCCTTAATGCTCTCCCTGAAACTCTCCACAACCTCTGGTTCTTTCAGTTTATCCAGGTCCCACCTCCTTAAATTCACACCTTTTTGCAGTTTCTTCAACTTCAATCTACAGTTCATAACCAATAGATTATGGTCAGAGTCCACATCTGCCCCTGTAAATGTCTTAGAGTTTAAAACCTGGTTCGTAAATCTCTGTCTTCCCATTTTATAATCTATCTGGAACCTTCCAGTAAATCCAGGCCTCTTCCACGTATACAACCTTCTTTCATGATTCTTACACCAAGTGTTAGCTATGATTAAGATTTTCTCTGTGTAAAATTCTGCCAGGCGGCTTCCTCTTTCCTTCCTTACCCCCATTCCATATTCACCTACTACTTTTCCCTCTCTTCATTTTCCTACTATCGAATTCCAGTCCCACATGATTATTAAATTTTTGTCTCCCTTCACTATCTGATTAAAGTTCACATTTAAAAAATGAATAATTTCTTTTATCTCATCATACATTTCTTCAATATCTTCGTCATCTGCGGAGCTAGTTGGGCTACAAACTTGTACTACTGTGGTAGGCGTCGGCTTCGTGTCTATCTTGGCTACAATAATGCGTTCACTATGCTGTTCGTAGTACCTTAACCGCGCTCCTATTTTTTTATTCATTATTAAACCAACTCCTGCATTACATCTATTTGATTTTGTATTTATAACACTGTATTCACCTGACCAGAAGTCTTGTTCCTCTTGCCACGGAACTTCATTATTTTCGAGAATATCTAACTTTAACGTATCCATTTCCCATTTTAAATTTCCTAAACTACCTATCCGATGAAGGGATCTAACATTCCACGCTCCGATCCGTAGAATACCAGTTTTGTTTCTCCTGATGACGACGCCCTGTATTTATTAATTTTAAGGAAATGGGGTAGTAGCACTGTCGTATCGTACCCTGGTATCCACCATAGAGCGGTAGCTCAAATCTCTCTCTGGTCTTCCTTTTTTCGTTCAATATCTTTCAAATATAAAATTCATCAAATATATGTTAATTAAAGCATGTCTAATCATATTCAACTTTTGTAGTCCTGCCGTCCTCAGTTGCAAATAATATTATGGTATGTTGACAATCCTAGAATAGCAAACTGCCAGAACATTTTATAACCTAGACAGGGTGATTCACGTAGGTATTCAAATATTTTAATATGTTATTCTACAAGAAAAACTAAAGAAAAAGTTCATATAAACATAAGTCCGCATATGTTTAGTTACGGAGTTACGGCTAATAACAGATTTTGCCTGAAATTTAGCAACTTCGCTAATATGAATCCATCGCAAAACTGTACGAGGTTAAAGTAAAGCATGATTTCCATTTATTTTGTTGTTACTGGTCTGGTGAATCTAATAAAACATGTTCCAGACGTGTATCTGCAATAGTTCTTCAGAACATCCAGAGAAGCAAAGATTATTATACAAGTAAATTTGTTTACTTTCCAATAAGAATGTAGAAACGTTTGTGTCATTGCTGGCAACCGTTAGCGGGTTGTTTCAGACGTTCCATAAACTTGAAACGAGTGAGTTTTCCGTATTGTTCAGTGAAATAACATAATAATAAGAGGGTATTTAAGTGAAACCACATAGTAACTGTTGTAGTTTGTAGATTATTTATGAAACAGGAATGCCTTTCAAGTTTACGACAGAGGTATACGCCGATATGGTGTTTGTTTATGGCAAATGTGATCGTAACGCTACGGTTGCAGTTAACGAATATCGCGAACATTATCCAACTCGGAGGATTCCGATTGCACGAACCATTAGTGGAGTATTTCGAAAGTTACCATTTTATTTACTGATGAGACACAGTTTACTCGAGATGGTATGGACAATTTACGAAACTAGTACGTATGCTCTTTTATCGTACTCCGTAACTAAATGTTTGCGGACCTATGTTTATATGAACTTTTTTCTTTAGTTTTACTTGTAGAATAACATATTAAAATATTTGCATATCTTCGTGAATCACCCTATATATACATCGTACCAAATACAAAGCGAATAGTATAAATAAAAATATGTACATATTCTGGGCCATTGAAGATACCTTGCAAAGAATAAAGACGAAACGAGTGTGGCACAAAAAATTGTGTTTCATTCAGTTGTAATTAGATGGTCCAAAAGAAAAATCAAAATACCACAATATCTAATCATTTTTTATGAAAAATGCAGTATTCTTGTTTTTAATTAAACGCTGCACGCGTAATTCCAGTTTTCATCGCAAATATAAATTCTTGATTGTCTACGACGGTCTGAATTAAGGAAACATAAATTAAATGTTAGGCCAAAATGAAAAATTGAATACTATTTACACTCCTGGAAATTGAAATAAGAACACCGTGAATTCATTGTCCCAGGAAGGGGAAACTTTATTGCCACATTCCTGGGGTCAGATACATCACATGATCACACTGACAGAACCACAGGCACATAGACACAGGCAACAGAGCATGCACAATGTCGGCACTAGTACAGTGTATACCCACCTTTCGCAGCAATGCAGGCTGCTATTCTCCCATGGAGACGATCGTAGAGATGCTGGATGTAGTCCTGTGGAACGGCTTGCCATGCCATTTCCACCTGGCGCCTCAGTTGGACCAGCGTTCGTGCTGGACGTGCAGACCGCGTGAGACGACGCTTCATCCAGTCCCAAACATGCTCAATGGGGGACAGATCCGGAGATCTTGCTGGCCAGGGTAGTTGACTTACACCTTCTAGAGCACGTTGGGTGGCACGGGATACATGCGGACGTGCATTGTCCTGTTGGAACAGCAAGTTCCCTTGCCGGTCTAGGAATGGTAGAACGATGGGTTCGATGACGGTTTGGATGTACCGTGCGCTATTCAGTGTCCCCTCGACGATCACCAGTGGTGTACGGCCAGTGTAGGAGATCGCTCCCCACACCATGATGCCGGGTGTTGGCCCTGTGTGCCTCGGTCGTATGCAGTCCTGATTGTGGCGCTCACCTGCACGGCGCCAAACACGCATACGACCATCATTGGCACCAAGGCAGAAGCGACTCTCATCGCTGAAGACGACACGTCTCCATTCGTCCCTCCATTCACGCCTGTCGCGACACCACTGGAGGCGGGCTGCACGATGTTGGGGCGTGAGCGGAAGACGGCCTAACGGTGTGCGGGACCGTAGCCCAGCTTCATGGAGACGGTTGCGAATGGTCCTCGCCGATACCCCAGGAGCAACAGTGTCCCTAATTTGCTGGGAAGTGGCGGTGCGGTCCCCTACGGCACTGCGTAGGATCCTACGGTCTTGGCGTGCATCCGTGCGTCGCTGCGGTCCGGTCCCAGGTCGACGGGCACGTGCACCTTCCGCCGACCACTGGCGACAACATCGATGTACTGTGGAGACCTCACGCCCCACGTGTTGAGCAATTCGGCGGTACGTCCACCCGGCCTCCCGCATGCCCACTATACGCCCTCGCTCAAAGTCCGTCAACTGCACATACGGTTCACGTCCACGCTGTCGCGGCATGCTACCAGTGTTAAAGACTGCGATGGAGCTCCGTATGCCACGGCAAACTGGCTGACACTGACGACGGCGGTGCACAAATGCTGCGCAGCTAGCGCCATTCGACGGCCAACACCGCGGTTCCTGGGGTGTCCGCTGTGCCGTGCGTGTGATCATTGCTTGTACAGCCCTCTCGCAGTGTCCGGAGCAAGTATGGTGGGTCTGACACACCGGTGTCAATGTGTTCTTTTTTCCATTTCCAGGAGTGTATTTAGATTACAAATGGTTCAAATGGCACTGAGCACTATGGGACTCAACATCTTAGGTCATAAGTCCCCTAGAACTTAGAACTACTTAAAGCTAACTAACCTAAGGACACCACACACACCCATGCCCGAGGCAGGATTCGAACCTGCGACCGTAGCAGTCCCGCGGTTCCGGACTGCAGCGCCAGAACCGCTAGACCACCGCGGCCGGCATTTAGATTACATCCATTGTTTTATACCACAGATGCGATCTCACACGAACCGAAGTGATACGCATTGTAGAAACATGGGAAACAATAATTTTCACGGCAACTAGCACCATTCAACTGTTGTATTCTTACAGCTGCCACCGTATCATTGCAAAATGGCTCTGAGCACTATGGGACTTAAAAGCTATGGTCATAAGTCCCCTAGAACTTAGAACTACTTAAACCTAACTAACCTAAGGACATCACACAACACCCAGTCATCACGCGGCAGAGAAAATCCCTGACCCCGCCGGGAATCGAACCCGGGAACCCGGGCGCGGGAATCGAGAACGCTACCGCAGTATCATTGCAATATGAACCCAACAGAACTGATCTGGTACCAAGTTAAGCAATTTGTCTCGAAAAACAAGACATTTAAGCAACCAGACGTACTGGAACTAATGCACGAAGCTTCGTCACACGTCAATGCTGAACGCTACCGGATATGGAACCGGACGTCATAAAAGGAGAAAATGTGGCGCTTGGATAGTTTCGTTGATTCTATTGCTGATCGACTCGTTATCAATGTGGCAGATGACAGTTCCTCTATTGATATGTACTTCTCGGATTCGGATATGTAAAGAGTTCAAAATTACCAGATCACTGACACTAAGTAGTTCCTCCAGTGGCTTCGGTATTTAGCTGTACGATGAAATCTATGCAATACTCTTTTGAGTCACACCGAGAGCGCGCAGAAAAAATACCCTGTGTTTAAGTTAGCAATTTTTATTACTCTTCTTTTTAATTTCAGTACTATGTTAGCTAAGTACGAGAGTACGTTATGCTTTCCGTCTGGTCCCCTAAGAAAAGTGAGAATTGCTGGAATGTTGTCAAATATTATTTCATTCTGTTTAAAAATCAAATGACATTCGAAGCTATATAGCTTCCTCAGCTCGTCTCCTTTTACATTTTAACTGCAACTGCTCACTGTAGTTTATTTAGACCAGCTGGTTGGCCAGTGTTGTTCAAATTAAATGCTCTGGTAAAGGTGTTGCTCGGTATTATCTCTCCGTCGATGTGTATATAAAGCACAGCATAAAACTTACCCCTATTATTGTACTTGACTGTACTCGAGACAGCTCAAATTCCGCTCTACGTGTAAAGAAATCCAAAGAGATTTCAAGCAAACGCGGAAGAATACATGAGTTAATGTTTACATCGGGTTTATTCTTACGATGAACATAGTACAGTATCGGATACACAAGATTTAAAAGGGCAGTGCATTGGCGGAGCTATCATTTATACTCAAGTGATTCATGTGGAAACGTTTTCGACGTGATTTTGGCCACACGCCGAGTATTAACAGACTCTGAACGCGGGATTGTAATTGAGCTAGATGCATGGGACATTCCATTTCGGAAATCGTTAGGGAAAGCAATATTCTGAGACGCACAGCGTCAAGAGTGTGCTGATCATATCAAATCTCAGGCATCACCCCTCACCATAGACAACGCAGTGACCGACGGCCTTCACTTAACGATCGAGAGCAGCGGCATTTGCGTAGAGTTGTGCTAACAGATAACCGACACTGTGTAAAATACCCACAGAAAACTAAGCTGAACGTATCCGTTAGTCCAGTGAGGCGAAATTTGCCGTTAATGGGCTGTGGCAGCAGACGACCTACGCGAGTGCCTTTGCGAGTAGCACGACATCGCCTGCAGCGCCTCTCCTGGGCTCGTGACCATATCGGTTGACGCTAGACGACTGGAAGACCTGGTCAGATGAGTCTCGATTTCAGTTAGTAAGAGCTGATGGTAGGGATCGAGAGCGCCGCAGACCTCACGATGCCATGGACGCAAGTCGTCAACAAGGCACTGTGCAAGCTGGTGGTGGGCTGTGTTTACATGGAATGGACTGGATCCTCTAGTCCAACTGAACCGATCATTGACTGAAAATGGTTATTTTTGGCTATTTGGAAACCATTTTCAGCCATTCATGAACTTCACGTTCCCATACAATGATACACCATGCCACTGGGCCACAGTTGTTCACATTTGGTTTGAAAAACATTCTGGACAATTCGAGCGAATGATTTGTTCGCCCAGATCTCCCGACATGAGTCCCATCAAACAGTTATGGGACACAATCGAGATGTCAGTTCATGCACAAAATCCTACACCGGCAACGCTTTCGCAATTATGGACGGCTAGAGAGGCAGCATGGCTCAGAGTTGATGCAGAGGACTTCCAACGACTCGTTGAGTCCATGCCACATTGAGTTGCTGCATTACGTCGGACAAAAGGTCTGGTAAGATATTAGGAGGTATCCAATGACTTTTGTTGCCTCAGTGTAATATGTACGTATCCAGGTTACTTGTAAATAAGCCACTACCATTACAATTCTTACGCTTCATTCGACAACGGGATAATAGTCCGGAATATCGTTTGCTTGTACTTCTGGAATGCTGATGCTCGGTTCAGTACTGGAAAATCTATTCCAAGTACCTATGCAGGGGCACCACGTGTAGGAATCAGCTTCAACCTGGACACATGGAGAAAGGGGTCATCTGGAAGTCCTTTAACAGACTACGGACCGAAGTCGCAAGATCGAGGGACAATCTCCTTAAATGGAACTTCCAACTGCCAAATGCCAACACAACACTGTGCGAATGCGGTGGATTGCAGACAACCTGGTATCTCTTCAAATGTAACTCATGCCCAACCACCTGTAGCATGAACGACTTAACGGCTGAAGCACCCAATGCTACCAAAGTTGCCCAATTCTGGGTGAATACTGTATAGTTTTCTTTGTATGTATTGTACATGTTTTCATTTTAGTGTATCTCTGACACGAATAAAGAAAGAAAGTCCGGAATATTTTAAAAACTGTAGAACAAATTATTTTCTACACATCCTTCAGTATCAATATCACTTGGAACCTTTGCATGGAATGTAAGCGTATTAGTTCTTCTGCAAATATACGTGTTATATTTTCCTTTTTCTAACATGTTCCACAGCCTCGACGATCTACTATCTATATTTTTACGGAACAAATGGCATATCGAGTCTAATCTGAATGTGTTTCTTCGAAGTAACGCTTATAGTTTCAGGTTATTGAGTTGATCCAGGACTCCCAGGTTTTCCAGAATGGGAATTCTTTTACATCGAACGGTCACTAGCTATAAATAATTATTTGCTTGCCAGGACATGCATCAGCGCCACTTTGGCAAACGTGTGCAGTGCGAACGGGAGCTGCGCCCACGGTCCGCTAGAGCATTCACATCACGTTCACGTCCAGCCCGGCACCAGTAATGGAAGAGTGTTGTTCCTCGGCGAGAGATGGTCCTGATTTATTACGCAGCCAAATGCAAATCGCGTGCGTGTGTTAGTGACTTGGCAGTGCCACTGCGGCCTCGCAGCCATCCTTGCCGTCAGTCACTAATGGTAGTAATCGCACACTGCCGCGGCAAGGCTTCATCTGTAGCTTCATTGACACACGACTCATTTGTCAGTAGTTTGTTTATGGTGCACGGCGATTCTCGCCCTTTGTTTACCACTTTTCTTGGCAACAATGGAATAACCGGCAGCTCCGCGGTTTATTCGACATCGACATACCTCACTCTAAAAATTATAAGGGAAATTCGGTCTTGTAACAGTACGCAATCGGGATTTTTCCGTGTTGCTCCACCTGGCGGGAAACAGACATCGTCTCACCATTAATCAGCGCGCAACGATACTATAACCGTACGTTCGCTCTTGTTCCTCTAGTCTTTCTTAATATTGAGATAAGAAAGCATTTTTGTTAGGACCTGAGTTATGCAACTAGTAATTTAAACGGTTTTAACCAAACAGTCACTGCAATTTAATTAATTGACTTAGCTGTTAAATCTGTACAGTATTGCTCCCTTGACCACATAGCAGGAGCTAACGATACATGTGTCAACCATATTTTTCTTCTTGTTGGTTACAACAGCCTATATTTGTTGAAAGACATTGTAAAGGTTCCATTTCGGTTGTTACTAATGAATGAAATTTTGTATAGGAGTACTCACCACCGCCGCGGTTTATTTAGAAGTGACTACTGATGGACAGCAACACTTGAGAAGGCAGCAGAAGCATTTGAAGTAAGGGGTATATTCCCATACAAGCCTAATGTCTGTTCAGAGAAAAATTTTGTTCCTTCGCGTGCTACTGCGAAAGTCGAAACTGCTGTTCACACGATAGGGTATAAAGACACAACTGGAGATAGTGCCCCAGCGAAGTAAATACAGTCAGTAACTTCTACGGAAGCACTAGAATTCAGTGCTAGAACCGTGAAAGCTTGCTAGTTCATTTCTGACACGTCTTCTGCCAAAAGTGTCGTCAGTTGACAGAAGGAAGCTGACAACCAGTGAAGAATGTTCTCGATCAGAAAAAGAAGGAGACCGAAAACCGAAATGAGGAGAGGAAAAGTAAAAAGGTTCTTCTACAACAGGACAAACTCATTCTGCAAAATGTTAAGCGCTCACAGCTTTTTAAAAATATATATACACTCCTGGAAATGGAAAAAAGAACACATTGACACCGGTGTGTCAGACCCACCATACTTGCTCCGGACACTGCGAGAGGGCTGTACAAGCAATGATCACACGCACGGCACAGCGGACACACCAGGAACCGCGGTGTTGGCCGTCGAATGGCGCTAGCTGCGCAGCATTTGTGCACCGCCGCCGTCAGTGTCAGCCAGTTTGCCGTGGCATACGGAGCTCCATCGCAGTCTTTAACACTGGTAGCATGCCGCGACAGCGTGGACGTGAACCGTATGTGCAGTTGACGGACTTTGAGCGAGGGCGTATAGTGGGCATGCGGGAGGCCGGGTGGACGCACCGCCGAATTGCTCAACACGTGGGACGTGAGGTCTCCACAGTACATCGATGTTGTCGCCAGTGGTCGGCGGAAGGTGCACGTGCCCGTCGACCTGGGACCGGACCGCAGCGACGCACGGATGCACGCCAAGACCGTAGGATCCTACGCAGTGCCGTAGGGGACCGCACCGCCACTTCCCAGCAAATTAGGGACACTGTTGCTCCTGGGGTATCGGCGAGGACCATTCGCAACCGTCTCCATGAAGCTGGGCTACGGTTCCGCACACCGTTAGGCCGTCTTCCGCTCACGCCCCAACATCGTGCAGCCCGCCTCCAGTGGTGTCGCGACAGGCGTGAATGGAGGGACGAATGGAGACGTGTCGTCTTCAGCGATGAGAGTCGCTTCTGCCTTGGTGCCAATGATGGTCGTATGCGTGTTTGGCGCCGTGCAGGTGAGCGCCACAATCAGGACTGCATACGACCGAGGCACACAGGGCCAACACCCGGCATCATGGTGTGGGGAGCGATCTCCTACACTGGCCGTACACCACTGGTGATCATCGAGGGGACACTGAATAGTGCACGGTACATCCAAACCGTCGTCGACCCCATCGTTCTACCATTATAGACCGGCAAGGGAACTTGCTGTTCCAACAGGACAATGCACGTCCTCATGTATCCCGTGCCACCCAACGTGCTCTAGAAGGTGTAAGTAAACTACCCTGGCCAGCAAGATCTCCGGATCTGTCCCCCATTGAGCATGTTTGGGACTGGATGAAGCGTCGTCTCACGCGGCCTGCACGTCCAGCACGAACGCTGGTCCAACTGAGGCGCCAGGTGGAAATGGCATGGCAAGCCGTTCCACAGGACTACATCCAGCATCTCTACGATCGTCTCCATGGGAGAATAGCAGCCTGCATTGCTGCGAAAGGTGGATATACACTGTACTAGTGCCGACATTGTGCATGCTCTGTTGCCTGTGTCTATGTGCCTGTGGTTCTGTCAGTGTGATCATGTGATGTATCTGACCCCAGGAATGTGTCAATAAAGTTTCCCCTTCCTGGGACAATGAATTCACGGTGTTCTTATTTCAATTTCCAGGAGTGTATATATTTGCCGGTGGTGCGGATGTGATTTCGATTATGACTTGATACAGTGTGATAAACGTAATAAATGGTGGCATGATGAATTTACTGAGTACATAGGTGTTGTATCTTATCTCTGTGACCGTTGCAAAAGTATTTCACCTGCGTATCCTTGCTCAACTGAATGCGTACTCTTATCCACCTATGCAGGTAGAATAAGCAGTTTGCTTTTGCACGCTCGCTCTTGTTGTGTCTGTCATAAGGCCATAAACGCATTTATTTTTATAAAGTTTCACTTGTAGAAGCTTAAATGACAGATTGGTGGATAAATAGATTACAGTAAAAGATTAAGTGCATCCTCGCATTTTTTCCTTAACTAAGTAATAAATAATTTTTCCAAGACATTATTCTCGTGTGGTACCACAGTCTTTGCACTTCATTATTAAGCTGTACTGTTTGTCATGGAACGCCTCGTCATCAACATTATCTCACATTTTTCGAAGGCCTTTGCCTCCCCGATACAAACTACTGAACTACTGAGCGAGTCGACGCAGAGGTTAGACAATTAATTCCATTTGGGGGGACGGAAAGCAACGGTCCCAATACACTTTCCTCAGGGACAACTGAAGTTACTTCTACATCTATCGATGACTCGCCATCCAGGATAACATTCTGCGTACTCCTTATCAAGAAATTCTCAGCCCTGTCGCATATTTCATGTGATACCCCATACGATCGTACTTTCGATAATAAGCGTAGGTGTGGTACTGAGTCAAATGCTTTTCGTAAGTAGAGAAGTACCTCAGCTATCTGACTGCCTTGATCCGTTGCTTTCAGTACGTGTTTGTCATGTGAGATAAGTGCGAGCTACGTTTGACATGTTTTCGGAATCCATGCTGGTAGTCATAGAGGAGATCATTTTGTACCAGAACCTCGTTACGTTTGAGTTCGTAATATCTGTTTATTGTAAAGATTTCATATTACATAGAAACGAACAATATCGACTGAAAGAGTAATACGTATGCGAGAATTTTCGAAACACGATTTAGCAAGTAATATGAAAATGCAGTGATTAAGAACGTTAATGCAATGAAATAAGTAGAACAAAGGATACTAAATGGCTATGAACAAATAGGCATGCAAATGATGTCTACAAGTGTCTGCAAGAAATTTGGACTCTAACGAATTTTCAAACAGTGGCAGTTAAGTCATACTGAATGATGGCAAATATTTCACTATTCAGTACTTAATATCTTAAAATGTCATTTCAATAGCTTTTAAGGACGGGGAAAAGCAGAGTAAGGAGAGATAGAACTTTTCTCACAGACAGGCTCCCCAAAAGTTATGGGGGGATCAGGAAACTGGAGTCCGAAAGTTCAAAAGTAAACTGTCAACTTTAGTAATCTACCATGTCACTTTCAGCCTTTGATAATAACAAGGCAACTCGCTAATGGAAACGACGCTGTCGATTGTCGACTAGTAAAATCGTCAGAAGATCAAAACAAATTGCAAAACAATTTAGAAAAGATATCTGTATGATGCGAAAATTGGCAATTCACCCTAAATAACGAAATGTGTGAGGTCATCCACATGAGTGCTAAAAGGAATCCGTCAAACTTCGGTTACACGATAAATCAGTCAAATCTAAAGGCCGTAAATTCAACTAAATACCTAGGAATTACAATTACAAACAACTTAAATTGGAAGGAACACATAGAAAATGTCGTGGGAAGGCTAACTGAAGACTGCGTTTTATTGGCAGGGCACTTAGAAAATGTAACAGATCTGCTAAGGAGACTACCTACACTACGCTTGCCGTCTTCTTTTAGATATTGCTGCGCGGTGTGGGATCCTTACCAGATAGAATAGGAGGAGTACATTGAAAAAGTTCAAAGAAAGGCAGCTCGTTTTGTATTATTGCGAAATAGGGAAGAGAGTGTCACTGACATGATACAGCCTTTGGGAAGGATATCATTAAAATAAAAGCATTTTTTGTTGCGGCAGAATCTTCTCACGAAATTCCAGTCACCAACTTTCTCCTCCGAATGCGAAAATATTTATTTGACGCCGACCTACATAGGAAGAAGTGATCGCCGTGATAAAATAAGGGAAATCAGAGCTCGTACGGGAAGATATAGGTGTACGTTCTTTCCGCACGCTATACGAGATTGTAATAATTGAGAATTGTGAAGGTGGTTCGATGAACCTTCTGCCAGGCACTTAAATATGATTCGCAGAATATCCATGTACGTGTAGATATAGATGTAGACTCTGTTTTACTTTCTTGTGACGTCTGACTAATCAAATCACACACAACCATACACAATGTTGACCACGAAAATTACATCATGAAATGGTATTCAATAAACATCAAATTGGCATGCTTAGATATTAAAGTGACCAGCATATAGCGAAATTACGTGAAGCAGATAGGAGTAACACCATCTACATTCTGTGTCTAAGGAAATATCTGGTGTTTCAAAATAAAAATCTGGGTTTCAAGGCTTTGTAGCATTTTTTACGTTCAGTTTACAATTAAAATTAATGTAGAAAATGAAAGATCAACTCAAACAGCCTTGTTTGTATACCTGTGTGCATGCATATGCACTGCTTCCTGTGTCTTACGTTATAAAGCGCTTGTGGTAAAGATGGCGATTACTGAATAGAAAGATTTTTGTGTTTTGCAGTTTGCAAGGACTGCATCTGTTGTTACTGCAACATGCATTCCACATTAAGTTCCACTGTAATCATTTTACTAAGGTTTGAAGCTCCTCTTTAAGTACTTCCTCGTTTGCGATTTGAAAACTGGGTTGCTTTGAAAATTAGCCTGATCTAAACACAATTAGTTTATTTTTATATTTACCCAGACATGTTTCGACACCTATGTGTCATATTCTGCGGGTCAAATTTTTACTTCTTAAGATTACATCCCTAACTGAATTGTATTATTATACACTGGCTTTAGTGCTCGTTTTTGTTGTTCTTTTCGACAGCATGTCATCTGCAAAATTTTTCGTCCTGTTTTTCACTGGTTGGTGTCTCGATCAACTGCTATTTTGTGCATTGTTTTCACTCAGTTTTTCACAAATATCCGCTCACTGCTTCACCTCACATGCACTTTCACAAAATGTGGAGAAACGTGATCTGAGCAGACGCTTCTAACAAAATACAACAGGAAAAAAGTTAACCCAAAGAAGATGACATATAAGTGTCGAAATATGTCTGGGTAAATATAAACTAATTGTGTTTACATAACGCTGATTTCCAAAACAACCCATTGTAATCCTCCAAGTGGTAACAATATCCCTAGACTGTATCATCAGTTTGATGACATCGGCTATCTTTGTAAAGGGAAGAGTGCAGGACGGCCAGGAATGACTGAATAATGTATTTAGCGAGTGAGACTCTTCCACACATAGCCTCAAGAAATCAATCCAGAAGGCTAGGTGTGAATTAACGGTTCCAGTGGCGTCTGTGTGAAGACTTTTAGGGAGATGGTTACAACTATGGCCTTATCGTTTGCAGCTGTTACAAGCTCTAAAGCCTACAGACTATGGTTTACGTGACAACTTCATAAACGAAATGTTGCTGCATGATGATGAAGTGGAAATGTGAACACACATAATGGGTGCATCTGGGGGTCAGCAAATCCCCACGAAATGGTAGACTCCCACAAACAGAATTTTTTTTTGTGCCATATTCCAGGGGAAAGTAAACGGATCTTTGTCGGTGAAACAATTGTAACCGGTATTTCTTGACCTACTAGAACTATGACTCTTTCCTCAGTTGGAAGAAGCTGAACCACAGAACTTTATTTGGCAGCAAGATGGTGCGCTGCCTCACTTCCATCAACATGCGACTGGTTAAACGATGTTGTACGCAACCGCTGGATGACAGAACTTATGCGTGACCCCTCCCGCCGGAGGTTCGAGTCCTCCCTCCGGCATGGGTGTGTGTGTTATTCCTAGCATAAGTTAGTTTCAGTAGTGTGTAAGTCTAGGGACCGATGACCTCAGCAGTCTGGTCCCTTAGGAATTCACACACATTTGAACAGACCTTGTTCCGCAGAACCTCCATGTACGCCCGACCTGACACCACGCGATTTTTACCTTTGGGGGTTCATAAAGAATCATATGTGTGTGCCTCCGCTACTAGCTGATCTACCCAACTTAAGAAACAGGATAGAAGCAGTTGTTTGCAGCAATTATTCCAGACACGTTGATCAAGGTTTCAGAAGTACAACTCCCTAACGGTTCAGTATGTCCTTTGTGACGAACGGTGCTCACACTAAACGCTTGTAAGAAGAACTGTTTGAATTGTTCTTTCATTTGGCGTATTATTTATAATTGTAAGTTGAGTGTAATAGATGCTAGAACGTCTTAAAACCCCAATATCCATTTTGAAACACCTGATATAGCGCAGTGAGTTTTTCATACAGAAATCCCATTTGAATGTTGGTTATTTGTGAGAAGATCGTGTTATGCGTCGTGCTAGAAGGAAGAAAGTCTAACACCACGTGTTGGATTCCGCCTGTTTACCATTGCACTCCAACAGCCTTTTAGCTAAATCCATGTTTCGAGACTTTATATGTATTATCTCCAAATAACCCCTATTAACTCTGCTTTCCAGAGTTATACAGTCATTATCAAATGTCACAAACATCACTCCTTATGAAGCCATTATCAAACAACATTAAAAGCCGTTGGTATATAGAGAATATGAACCACATATGCGGTTCTACAAGACGATGCACATCGACATCAAAGAACAAACTCTACAAGTCGTGGTAATAATGCAGATCAGTTGCGAAACATTTGAGCACATTAAAACGCACTATTATGTTTATTACTCGAAAATCTATAAACTGCTAATTTTGTTAATATACCAGTAGTAATGATTCTACCATCAACCACAAGGACAGTTGTGCTCGTCTGCTCGACTGCTGGACTGTATAATTAGCGCAGCTGACACTTGGATGTCAACATACACCAATACGAATATAGTTCGTACTCTCCTCTTAAATATTACTGTGCTACAATGGTTTGTAATAATAGCTTCAGAGCAAGTGATCTACAGTGATTGGACAAATATATGGAAACATCACGAGAAATGCATGCTTGAACATAAATGTAAATGCTAGCCAAGCCTCCAGATGGCATTGTTGTACCACAAACAGCACCTGTGCAGTGTCCTCAATACGTTCCATATGGTGGGTGCTTCCTTAACCAAGGTAGCTGAAGTGTTTGGTGCTTCAAGGGGCACCTATACTGCATACAAGGGAATCAGAGAAACATCATGCGCTAAGTCACAATGCGTACCAAAGTGTGTGTTGAATTATTGTGATGGATAGTTTTTAAGAGGACTGTCACACCAAATAACATAATGACAATTGAAAACGTCACTGCAGAACTGAACATCGCACTCACAAACTCTGTCAGTACCAAAATAACACGAAGGATGCTCCATAAGGAGGGATTTACATGACATGCTGGAATTCCAAAACCACCCATCAGTGTTTCAAATGTCCATAATAGGAACACATGGTCCTGGAGTTACACAAATCAAAAAAGTTTTACATCACCTAGGTTCCGAGAGTTCTGGAACCTGTACAGAAAATTGGAATAGAAATTGACGTAAACATCATTCCCGCCCTTTTTATTGCTCATGAAAACCACACATTGCATGTTGTACCACCATACAGCAGGACCTTCGGAGGTGGTGGTCCAGATTGCTGTATACACCGGTACCTCCAGTAGCACGTCCGCTTGCATTGATGTATGTATGTCTGTATTCGTCGTGACATACTATCCACTAGATCATCAAGCCACTGTTGGTCCAGATTGTCCAACTCCTCAACGGCGATTCGGCGTAGAGTGGTTGGTTGGTCACGTCGTCCTTAAACAGCTCTTTTCAATCTTTCCCAGGCATATTCGATAGGGTTCATGTCTGTAGAACATGCTGGCCACTCTAGTCAAGCGATATCGTTATCCTGAATGAAGCCATTCACAACATGTGCACGATGGGGACGCGAATTGTCGTCCATGAAGACGAATGCCTCGCCAATATGCTGCCGATATGGTTGCACCATCGGTCGGAGGATGGCATTCACGTATCGTACAGCCGTTACGGCACCTTCCATTACCACCAGTGTCGTATGTCGGCCCCACATAATGCAGGGAACCTCCACCTTGCTGCACTCGTTGGAGCCGGCCGCGGTGGTCTAGCGGTTCTAGGCGCTCAGTCCGGAACCGCGCGACTGCTACGGTTGCAGGTTCGAATCCTGCCTCGGGCATGGATGTGTGTGATGTCCTTAGGTTAGTTAGGTTTAAGTAGTTCTAAGTTCTAGGGGACTGATGACCACAGATGTTAAGTCCCATAGTGCTCAGAACCATTTGGACCATTTTTGAACCACTCGTTGGACAGTGTGTCTAAGGCACTCAGCCTGGCCGGATTGCCTCCAAACACGTCTCGACGATTGTCTGGTTGAAGGCATATGCGACACTCATCGGTGAAGAGAACATGATGAGCGGTCCATTCGGCATGTTGTTGGTCCCATCTGTATCGCGCTGCATGATGTCGTGATTGCAAAGATGGAATTCGCTGTGGACGTAGGGAGTGAAGCTGCGCGTCACGCAGCCTACTGCGCACAGTTTGAGTCGTAACACGACGTCCTGTGGCTGCACTAAAAGTATTATTCAACATGGTTGCGTTACTTCAGGGTTCCTCCAAGCCATAATCCGTAGGTAGTAGTCATCCACTGCAGTAGCAGCCCTCGGGCGGCCTGAGCGAGGCATGTCATCGACAGTTCCTGTCTCTCTGTATCTCCTCCATGTCCGAACAACATCGCTTTGGTTCACTCCGAGACGCCTGGACACTTCCCTTGTTGAGAGCCCTTCCTGGCACAAAGCAACAATGCGGACGCGATCGAACCGCGGTATTGACCGTCTAGGCATGGTTGAACTACAGACAACACGAGCCGTGTACCTCCTTCCTGGTCAAATGACTGGAGCAGATCAGCTGTCGGACCCCTTCGTGTAATAGGTGCTGCTCATGCATGGTTGTTTACATTTTTGGGCGGGTTTACTGACATCTTTGAACAATCAAAGGAACTGTGTCTGTGATACAATATCCACAGTCAACCTCAATCTTCAGGAGTTCTGGAAACCAGGGTGATGCAAAACTTTTTTTGATGTGTGTATAAAACCTGAACTATAAGGGACTAGAAGAAGTCATTTGGTTGGATGAGTCTTGTTTCACATTGTTTCCAACTTCTGGCCGAGTTTACGTCCCAAGAGTGGAACATGGCAGAGGTCCGGTGATGATTCGGGCAGCCATGTCGTGTTGGCTGATGAGGTCCATCCCAGCTCGCGTCATCCATAACTGGTTTTGTGAGCACAAAGGTAAATTGCCACATCTCCTCCGGCCAACACAGTCAACAGCTCTCAATATTATTGAGCCTTTGTTCTCTACTTTGGGAGTAGGCTACATGATCGCTATCCACCTCCAATGTCGTTACCTGGAGTTGCCACTCTTTTGCAGGAAGAATGATAAAAGATTCCCTTGAAAACTATACAGGACCCGTATTTATCCATTCTGAGACGATTGGAAACTGTTTTGAATACCAGTGATTATCTTACACCGTATTAGGCATGGGAATGTTTTGTGTCTGTTTCCATATTTTTGTCCACCCCCTTAAATACGAAGAATACGTTTCTTAAATGATTCAGATAATGAAACTTAAAGAGTTGAAATTGCTTCATTTGTTCTAGGTGTGGGTTGATGCCGCTACACAAGTGTTTTTCTCTCTCGGTCCTGGTTTTGGTGTCCTTCTGGCTTATGCATCATACAACAAGTACCACAACAATGTGTACAAGTAAGTATGAAATACAGAAGAAATATATTACTGAATTATTATTTTTATGGGCTAAACTCAAGTTATTTTGCAACAGGTTATCAAATTTCTATATTGAATAAAAATAATTATCTTTACATAAAACAGATTTTCACCGTACAATACGGGTATTCAAGAATGCTTTTGCAAAATTTAGGGCAGGTTCCTTATGCCAAAACAAAAATACAAGTTCACATAAACATCTACCCGAAAATACTTCATTTTCGAGTTACTGATGAAAGTTAACGTTCAACAGCTTTCCAGGTACAACCCAACAACTTCACTTACCTATGCACCCGTCTGACTCATTGTATCCTAGACAGCATTGTGTTGCCAGGGAGACTTGTTTAATTCGTCATTCGTCTGTGTTTAACCTGCCCATTGTGTATATATACTACAGGTAGTACGTTAACTGAAACTGCTCTGTTGAAACATGACAGGAATTCATTTCGTGAATGAGCAGACGTAATTTTTATGTATGGTCACCTGAATGGTAATGGAGAAGAGGCTACAGGGCTGTATCAGACAGTGTTTCCAGACCGAGGGCAGTCGAGTCGTCGAATTTTGGTGTTATGTATCGCCACGTCGCTGAGACAGGATCCATGGCATAACAGACCATTGAGGAAGGAAGAATTTCTCGTATGCCTGACCAGAAAGAGGGTGGTCTGTGGGCTGTCGAAGAATAGCCTGGTATCAGCGCAGGGCAAGTGGCTCTGGCATGTGATACGTCGCCAAGTTCATCACGGAGGATACTTCACGAGCAACTCGTATATCCATATCATCTTCAACGTGTGCAAGACCTTACGCCTGCCAACCACCCACCAAGGGAGAACTTTTGCCGACTGTTTGTTGCACAAATTGCCAATCTGTTGTTTGTGTCTTCAGCTTTGTTTACAGACGAGGCAATGTTTGGAAGAGATGGAATAACAAAATTCCACAATCAACATATATGGGCCAGTCACAATTCTCATGCTACAGTACAGGCATGCAGTTTAAGATTAATGTGTGGGCTGGTCTATAGGTGACTGCCTGGTATGGCCTTACGTTCTCCCAGTATGTCTTACAGGTGCTGTCTACAGGAACTTTATTCAGAACACACTCCAAGCCCTACTAGAAGATGTGCCCTTGTATATAAGAACAAACACATGTTATATGGATGGTGGTGCACCAGGACATTTCAGTCTCAGTGTTTGAGATGCAATGGATGGTATCTACCATGACAGATGATAGGTAGAGGAGGACCAGTCCCATGACCTGCACGTTCCCCTGACAACATCCTTTGGATTATTATCTCTGGGGCACATTAAGCAATTGGTCTATGCAGCAGACCACCTGGATGCAGGAACTCTCCACAACATTCCTGGGGCACCGTCCAAAAGAATTGGGGAGTATTTGAAAGGCTGCGACAATCCATGATTCAATGAATGCATGCACATTTGAAACAAGAGGAGGGCATTTCGAGCATTAATAGTTTCTGTGTTGATGAGCTCGAATCACCTAAATTACAAACTTTCATTAATAACTCAAAACGAAGGATTTTCGGACGTGTATCTGGTTTATATGAATTTTTTTCTTGTTTTGGTGTAAGGAACCTATCCCCAAAGTGTTATAAGAGAAAATTTGCGTAGCCTTTATTAATTACGACTTTATGGGAAGATATTTTTTCTTATTTTACAGGGATGCTCTGCTCACCAGTCTGATCAACTCGTGCACAAGCTTCATAGCAGGTTTTGTTATCTTCTCAGTCCTAGGATATATGGCTCACGCATCAGGACGCCCCATACAGGACGTAGCCACTGAAGGTCCTGGTCTTGTATTCATCGTGTACCCAGCTGCCATCGCCACTATGCCAGGATCGATCTTCTGGGCCCTGATTTTTTTCATGATGTTGCTCACATTGGGTCTCGATAGTTCGGTATGTACTGCATTCTTTTCTTAATTATTATCGTTCAGAGTACAAGTAATCTTCCGAATTGATGTTGTTAACAGTTGAAAAATCTTTTAACGGTAGATAAAACACGATTCATTCAGTCAGTAACACAATTTACTGTATAATAGGGTTGGTTGAAGGTCGCACTGGGACTGTAGCAGTGCAAGAACATGGGGTCCCCTACTCAGCAATATGTACTGATAGTTTTTAAACATATTATTTTGCTTCTTTATAATATGAGAAGGTAACCTCTAACAAAATTTTCATTACTAATTTAAGCACTAACAGATGCTGGACACTTTGATTTTTGGATTATTATCTGGCCAGGATAATAAATAGTCAAGACACTAAAACTACCCTGGTAATTTTTGTTTTTATGGGTCTTAGGCCGTGGTGAAGGCGTACTTCTCTGTGTAACGTTTCGGCTTCCAGCGGTGAAAACATCATTAGAAGCTGTAAAAATACAGTTAGAAAACAAATTTAAGCAGGCTTAGCAAGCCGAACTGTTTATGCAGGATGGAGAAAAATTGTGACATGATGCCAGTAGGAACCAAAATTACTAATATTGTGTAGGTCGACAACGCACCATTTTTAAACTACGGAAACTTGCACCATGCGCTCCGATTGGCCGTGGGATTGCCCTGTTGCCGTTCGTCGGTTGACGGGCAGTGCTATGGTTGTCGGGTCACACATACAAACGTCTCTCGCAGGCAAAGCAATCGCTGTCATGCGTTGTCCAGACCATCTGGCAACATTGCAATACCGCAGCCAACCGGAGTGCATGGCGCCAAGTTTCCATAGTTAAAAATTTGCGTTGTCGACCTCCACAACATTAGTAATTTTGGTTCCTACTGGCAACAGCTAACCAGGGTTTAAATTTCGTGACACAATTTTCTCCACCCTGTATATATCCATGCAAATGTCGATTTGTGCCGAAGATCGCAGAGTCGGCCGACTTGGGTTATAGCTGTCACACACGTAACTGCGTAGTGTAACTGTGTGCATGACGAGCACCCATGCACAAGTGTGCTTAAGTGTGTATAGGGTAAATTTGCACAAGCATCAAACTGTATAAGCAGCTTGGTGCTTGATCGAATTACGTCATACATGCTTGTGCCAGTATTCACGTGTGTGCAATCTTGAGTGTGTGTCCCAAGAATAGGGAGGCTTGTGCAAGCATCCGTCAGGGATTTAATTTTTGTGTGTTATTACCAAACTACACCTCCCCCCATCAACCATGGACCTTGCAGTTGGTGGGGAGGCTTGCGTGCCTCAGCGATACAGATGGCCGTACCGTAGGTGCAACCACAACGGAGGGGTATCTGTTGAGAGGCCAGACAAACGTGTGGTTCCTGAAGAGGGGCAGCAGCCTTTTCAGTAGTTGCAAGGGCAACAGTCTGGATGATTGACTGATCTGGCCTTGTAACAATAACCAAAACGGCCTTGCTGTGCTGGTACTGCGAACGGCTGAAAGCAAGGGGAAACTACGGCCGTAATTTTTCCCGAGGGCATGCAGCATTACTGTATGATTAAATGATGATGGCGTCCTCTTGGATAAAATATTCCGGAGGTAAAATAGTCCCCCATTCGGAACTCCGGGCGGGGACTACTCAAGAGGATGTCGTTATCAGGAGAAAGAAAACTGGCATTCTGCGGATCGGAGCGTGGAATGTCAGATCCCTTAATCGGGCAGGTAGGTTAGAAAATTTAAAAAGGGAAATGGATAGGTTAAAGTTAGATATAGTGGGAATTAGTGAAGTTCGGTGGCAGGAGGAGCAAGACTTCTGGTCAGGTGACTACAAGGTTATAAACACAAAATCAAATAGGGGTAATGCAGGAGTATATTTAATAATGAATAGGAAAATAGGAATGCGGGTAAGCTACTACAAACAGCATAGTGAACGCATTATTGTGGCCAAGATAGATGCGAAGCCCACACCTACTACATTAGTACAAGTTTATATGCCAACTAGCTCTGCAGATGACGAAGAAATTGAAGAAATGTATGATGAAATAAAAGAAATTATTCAGATAGTGAAGGGTGACGAAAATTTAATAGTCATGGGTGGCTGGAATTCGGTAGTAGGAAAAGGGAGAGAAGGAGACATAGTAGGTGAATATGGATTGGGGCTAAGGAATGAAAGAGGAAGCCGCCTGCTAGAATTTTGCACAGAGCATAACTTAATCATAGCTAACACTTGGTTCAAGAATCATAAAAGAAGGCTGTATACATGGAAGAAGCCTGGAGATACTGACAGGTTTCAGATAGATTATATAATGGTAAGACAGAGATTTAGGAACCAGGTTTTAAATTGTAAGACATTTCCAGGTGCAGATGTGGACTCTGACCACAATCTATTGGTTATGAACTGTAGATTAAAACTGAAGAAACTGCAAAAAGGTGGGAATTTAAGGAGATGGGACCTGGATAAACTGAAAGAACCAGAGGTTGTAGAGAGTTTCAGGGAGAGCATAAGGGAACAATTGACAGGAATGGGGGAAAGAAATACGGTAGAAGAAGAATGGGTAGCTTTGAGGGATGAAGTAGTGAAGGCAGCAGAGGATCAAGTAGGTAAAAAGACGAGGGCTAGTAGAAATCCTTGGGTAACAGAAGAAATATTGAATTTAATTGATGAAAGGAGAAAATATAAAAACGCAGTAAATGAAGCAGGCAAAAAGGAATACAAACGTCTCAAAAATGAGATTGACAGGAAGTGCAAAATGGTTAAGCAGGGATGGCTAGAGGACAAATGTAAGGATGTAGAGGCTTGCCTCACTAGGGGTAAGATAGATACTGCCTACAGGAAAATTAGAGAGAACTTTGGAGATAAGAGAACCACTTCCATGAACATCAAGAGCTCAGATGGAAACCCAGTTCTAAGCAAAGAAGGGAAAGCAGAAAGGTGGAAGGAGTATATAGAGGGTCTATACAAGGGCGATGTGCTTGGGGACAATATTATGGAAATGGAAGAGGATGTATATGAAGATGAAATGGGAGATACGATACTGCGTGAAGAGTTTGACAGAGCACTGAAAGACCTGAGTCGAAACAAGGCCCCCGGAATAGACAACATTCCATTGGAACTACTGACGGCCTTGGGAGAGCCAGTCCTGACAAAACTCTACTATCTGGTGAGCAAGATGTATGAAACAGGCGAAATACCCACAGACTTCAAGAAGAATATAATAATTCCAATCCCAAAGAAAGCAGGTGTTGACAGATGTGAAAATTACCGAACTATCAGTTTAATAAGTCACAGCTGCAAAATACTAACGCGAATTCTTTACAGACAAATGGAAAAACTAGTAGAAGCCGACATCGGGAAAGATCAGTTTGGATTCCGTAGAAATGTTGGAACACGTGAGGCAATACTGACCCTACGACTTATCTTAGAAGCTAGATTAAGGAAGGGCAAACCTACGTTTCTAGCATTTGTAGACTTAGAGAAAGCTTTTGACAATGTTGACTGGAATACTCTCTTTCAAATTCTGAAGGTGGCAGGGGTAAAATACAGGGAGAGGAAGGCTATCTACAATTTGTACAGAATCCAGATGGCAGTTATAAGAGTCGAGGGACATGAAAGGGAAGCAGTGTTTGGGAAGGGAGTGAGACAGGGTTGTATTCTCTCCCCGATGTTATTCATTCTGTATATTGAGCAAGCAGTGAAGGAAACAAAAGAAAAATTCGGAGTAGGTATTAAAATCCATGGAGAAGTAATAAAAACTTTGAGGTTCGCCGATGACATCATAATTCTGTCAGAGTCAGCAAATGACTTGGAAGAGCAGTTGAACGGAATTGACAGTGTCTTGAAAGGAGGATATAAGATGAACATCAACAAAAGCAAAACGAGGATAATGGAATTTAGTCGAATTAAGTCAGGTGATGCTGAGGGAATTAGATTAGGAAATGAGAGTAGTAAAGGAGTTTTGCTATTTGTGGAGCAAAATAACTGATGATGGTCGAAGTAGAGAGGATATAAAATGTAGACTGGCAATGGCGAGGAAAGCGTTTCTGAAGAAGAGAAATTTGTTAACATCGAGTATAGATTTAAGTGTCAGGAAGTCATTTCTGAAAGTATTTGTATGGAGTGTAGCCATGTATGGAAGTGAAACATGGACGATAAATAGTTTGGACAAGAAGAGAATAGAAGCTTTCGAAATGTGGTGCTACAGAAGAATGCTGAAGATTAGATAGGTAGATCACATAACTAATGAGAAGTATTGAATAGGATTGGGGAGAAGAGAAGTTTGTGGCACAACTTGACCAGAAGAAGGGATCGGTTGGTAGGACATGTTCTGAGGCATCAAGGGATCACCAATTTAGTATTGGAGGGCAGCGTGGAGGGTAAAAATCGTAGAGGGAGACCAAGAGATGAATACACTAAGCAGATTCAGAAGGATGTAGGTTGCAGTAGGTACTGGGAGGTGAAGAAGCTTGCACAGGATAGAGTAGCATGGAGAGCTGCATCAAACCAGTCTCAGGACTGAAGACCACAACAACAACAACAACCAAACTACACTCATGCTCATAAATTAAGGATAACTGCAGAATGTGGTGCCACATAACATGGCACTACGCAAAACTGGCGCTAATAGCATAGGCACATAGGGAACACACACGACACAGATTTGTAAGTCCACAGTATTGGTGACAAGTTTAGGAAACCGCCCCGAAACACATGTGCTACCAAACGTCGCTGTTTCCTGCGCATGTACCCCGACATCAATATGGGATATGATCACCATGCACACGGACACAGGCCGCATAACGGGTTGGCATACTCTGGATCAGGTTGTCGAGCAGCAGCTGGGTTATAGCCTCCCATTCTTGCACCAGTGGCTGTCGGTGCTCCTGAAGTGTCCTAGGGGTTTGAAGACGCGCAGCGATACGTCGACCGAGAGCATCCCAGACGTGCTCGATGTGGTTTTAGGTCTGGGGAACAGGCAGACCACTCCATTCGCCTGATATCTTCTGTTTCAAGGTACTCCTCTACGATGGCAGCTCGGTGGGGCCGTACGTTATCATCCATCAGGACGAAGTTGGGACCCACTGCATCCATGAAAAGGCGGACATACTGTTGCAAAATGACGTCCCGATACCCCTGACCTGTTACAGTTCCTCTGTCAAAGACATGCAGGGGTGTACGTGCACCAATCATAATCCCACCCCACACCATCAAACCACGATCTCCACACAGGTCCCTTTCAAGGACATTAAGGGGTCGGTATCTGGTTCCTGGTTCACGCCAGATGAAAACCCGGCGAGAATCACTGTTCAGACTATACCTAGACTCGTCCGTGAACATAACCTGGGACCACTGTTCCAATGACCATGTACTGTGTTCTTGACACCAGGCTTTACGGGCTCTCCTGTGACCAGGGGTCAGTGGAATGCACCTTTCAGGTCTCCAGGCGAATAAACCATGTCTGTTCAGTCGTCTGTAGACTGTGTGTCTGGAGACAACTGTTGCAGTGGCTGCGGTAAGGTCCTGAGCAACGCTACCTGCAGTACTCCGTGGTTGTCTGTGGGCACTGATGGTGAGATATCGGTCTTCTTGTGGTGTTGTACACTGTGGACGCCCAGTACTGTAGCGCCTGGACACGTTTCCTGTCTGATGGAATCGTTGCCATAATCATGAGACCACAGTTTGTGGCACACGGAGGGCCCGTGCTATGACCTGCTGGGTTTGACCAGCCTCCAGTCGCCCTAGTATTCTACCCCTCATAACGTCATCAATATGTGTTCTTTGAGCCATATTCAACGCGCAGTCATCATTAGCACGTCTGAAAACGTGTGCACACTTACTCGCTGCACTGTACTCTGACATGCACCAACACACCTCTGCGTATGTGGACTGCTGCCAGCGCCACCGTGCGGCGACCGCAGGTCAAATGCACCGCATGGGCATACCCCGAGGTGATTTTAGCCCGCAAACCGCCCACCAAAGCGTTGTTTCACCATGTATCAGCAATATTCTTAATTTATGAGCATGAGTGTACATTCTGTACAAAGGTTGTGCTCTAATGCAGTATAAGTCAAAGAATACAACATTATACGGAGAAGTGAAGAAATACGGGAATATTGTGAGTCAATTTCCATAGTGCAGATAGTTAATAGTAATATTTTCGTTCCCTTAACCACTCTTTACTCCACAAATCACATTCCGTCTTTTTTTCGTAACACAAGCAAAAAGGCTGTCAAGGCCACTGTATCGTCGTCAGAGCTATACATTTTTTCATTAACAAAATGATGCTTGTACAAGCATGCATGAGCCGTGTGGAGGCGCGCGAAGTGTGTGCATGCTTCTGCAAGAATGCTTGCACATTTATGCATGTCAAGAGCAGTTACATGTGTGGCCGCCTTTATGGAGCTTGTAGTGGGAAGGAGTTGACGATGTTTGCTTTAGGTACGAGAGTGATCCCAAAAGTAAGGTCTCTAATTTTTTAAAGTATAAAGAAACATTTATTTACAGTAAATTGTACATAGTTTTGAAGATTGAATATTTTTCTGTTTTTCCACATAATCGCCATTTAGATCGATAAATTTTTGTAAATGCTGTAGCCGTTTTTGTATGGCCATGTCATACCAGCCCACTGTCTTGCTTATCGAAGAAGCGCCGGATCTCATCTTTCACCTCGTCGTTAGATGGTTCAAATCTCTCTACGCAGTAGCCATCTTTCTCCTACTACACTCTTGTATTTAAATTTCCGACTTACCTGAAACCAAGTCAGAGTTCATTAAGCATACCAAAGGATCCCAAATTCCTCAACTCAATCTCAAATGAAGTGCCTTTCATGTCATTAAAATTCTTCAATTTCTATAAGTGATCAAGAACTTCTTTTTAAATTAATATTTCAGCAATCAACTTGAAACTTATAGTAACCAAAATTGTTTGTAAAACAAAACGAAATACACAAATATTAAAAGATGCAGTTTTGAGATCTTAATATTGATATTCACACATTGATTTCAACTACATTTGTAATGTATTCAACGGCACAAATGAGTTTCAGTTTATCCATGATAAAGTGGTTATACATTCTTTGTTGCTAACAAACTCCAGTGTGATTTACAATGTACGTTATCGCTTGTATAATGTTTATTTGCAAATACGTTAAAGACGTGACTTTTTGGCTCACTGTTCCAAGGTTATTACGGACAAGATATTTCACAGTTCAACGTCTGTCTTACGGTAAAACTTGAAGACATGATACAACGCAGTCCAGAATTCTGTCATCTTTAAGCACAGTTATAAAGTATAAAATGACCATCACTAGCTGCCTTCCAATTTAAATACCGCTGAACTATGCATATTGTCGAAATTTTACTCTAACCAACATTTATATTAACATTTCAGAGACCATGCACTTGGAGGAATATTGGGCCTAGGAAACCAGCCGTTTCTGCCGTTACTTAAAGCGTTTCTGGCACGCATGTAATTGATGGATCTTAAAGAGTAGTACATACTAAAAGGGAGCCATGCATCAAGATTTATTTTTCATATTTACTTTAGTTCTTCGATAGGTCTGAAATTTTAAAATAATGGCAGAAAGTATAATAATTCCCCCCCCCCCCCAAAAAAAAAAAATTTTGGCGAGATTTTGAGCAAATTTCTTCCTCTTGAGCTTCCAAAATTACTTGCACACTCAACAAACGTGACGTATTTGTAGCAGAATTACAGAGAACTACGGAACCTATAGAGTACACGCAAAAAATTACGTCAGTAATCATATTGGCTCAGCATTAACGACAGTAGCTCTTACGTTAATTCTAGAAATGGACAAAACAAGGCAGCACCAGTCAAGAGGTGGGTTGCGAGACTTCCATACATTGTTGTTATATGAAATGATTCCAGTTTTAAATAAATAACTATTCCACAAATGAAGATAATAACTGGTATAAAGGTAACAAAAAAAATATTTTTATACAATTGTTTCTACAACTTAAGAAACATCGCATTTTGAAGATAATAATAGAACACCTGTAAACACTTCAGTCATCATAGTTTTACTAGAGCGTAACTAGATTATGGTCGAAAGGGCAGGGGTTGGGGGTGAGGGCGACGATGAAGGGCACAGCCGCCTCGGTCGAATTGAAGCAGCCCCGCGAAAAAATCTTTTGGAAACGAACGAATTACAGAATATACAGTCATCACATACTCCTTCTGCTTTCCAGAAACCCCACCACTTCTTATCCAGACTGATTTCTGATTTCCATACTTGAGTACCGCCTGGGCGACCAGATCGGGGCATATTTTGCTATTTGGATTACTAATGACTGAATTTTGAGCAAATTTTTAAAAGAAATGCAACTATCGCCGTTTGGGCGATATTTATGTTGATCAACACAAGTTGTGAGTGACATAGGCAAATCTTTATGCACTGATTTTAATTTAACCTTCCGATAGATGCGCGTATCTGTGAGATATGCAGCGACAATGTTCGTTTCCTTTCCTTGGAAAGCGGGAGGGAGGGAAATCCCCCCTTTGTTCTAGCCTCCTCTTCAGTCCTTCCCGCTGCCCGCTACGGTTAACAGCAAGCTAGTAATACGTGTTTCGTATCTGAGGAATACGCGCAACCCTCGGTGTAAGTTTGTAACTTTTCATTTTCCATTATTTATTGTTAAATGTTTAATGCTTATTAGTAATTTAAGGGGAGCCGGAGGTGGTCAAATCCAAAAAATTACGATTTTTTTTTGCTACCGAAAATTAATTGGAACATTCCTCTTTAATGTAAACTTTGAATTATTGTTCTACTCGCCCTAGAAGTGGAGTTATTACCATTTTCCCCCACGCCTGCAGAGGAAATGGGCGGCCGCTGAATGCATCTAACACCCTCTCGTGACTTCCTGGCGAACTGCTTGGGATTTTCTCGGCCTGTTACGCATACAGCGCCTTATGTTACGCATACAGCGAGTGTACAATGGTTGGCTACATTGTATTCTGTGACAAATGAAGCGCTAAGATCGTATGGGTGCACGGCTTCGAAGGCTCAAACTAACTTTGGGTTCAAGTAAGCTCAGTGATGGAAAGACAATAGGAGGGAGAGGCAGGCTTACTGATGAGGTGATTGAACGTCTACAGAGATACTATGGGTATGCTATAAGGCAAAATACTAGTAATGTTAGTGACATGTCCAAAAGATTCCTGGTGCAAATGTAATGCAAAGAAGGACTATGATCACAAACATGGTTTGCCAGCAGCTGTGGTAAATGCAATAAAACCAATTTTTCATGACTTAGCATGATTGTTACACAAGTGTCTACACGGAAAGACGCAGAATCCTAATGAGAGCGTAAACAATTTGATTTGGAAAGTGATTCCTAAAAGTGTGTTTGTAAGCATAAAAACACTGTACTTTGGCATTTATGATGCAATAGCAACCTACAACCAAGGGAACAGTGTGAAGTTCTGAAGGCATTAGGATTTACAGCTGGGGTGAACACTGTACGAGCACAAGAAATATTGACAGAGAAAGGATAAGAGGAGCAGAAAGAAGAGAAAGGCATATGAAGTATGATGGAACAACAGGCCAGAAAAGAAGACAGAAGAGGAAGCTTTTGGAGGATGAAGAAGAAGACCCTGACAATCCATCCTATAGTGCAGGAATGTACTGAGAAACTTTAATAGCCATTTCCCGTAAATTAGAATTTTTCGAATATAAGGAACATTTTCTCAAAATCCACTCAAGCTAGAGAGATGAAATTTTTATACAGCACTCCTAGTGGTCAAACTTACATTGTAACACAGCCATTTGGCAATATGTTCAGTAGTTTCATTTCAGTTTAATTATAAAGTAATTATTTGTAAAAAAATTTGGGTCATTAATAAAAAAAAATAATTGGAAGGAAACTAGAAAAGATACTCCAAAATCCCTCTGTCATAACTGCAATACTAAACCACTCTATATGTAAAAAAAATTCAAATTTTTCTATTTGGTAGTTTATTCATAAATGTTCCTCAAACTTAGTGATTTTAACATGGGCAGCATAGGCACCTCCGGCTCCCCTTAAAGTATTGCACATGGAGAATTTACATGCGTCTCGAATCGACAATGAAACTGAACTAAATTGTATGTGTCAGATACGCGCGACCTTCAATGCTTGCATCACGTTATTTATTCAGTTTCGTTTCATATTTATTTCTTAGGCGCTATGGGGGACCAAGAAATGTACAATTTAAACAATCCTTTGGATGTTGAAGCTGCGATAAATGCAATTCTGCGCGATACCGACGATGAGGATGGTCAGGACAACAGTTTTATAAAGGACAGTGACACTGATGATGAAGAAGAGCACTTATCGGAAAGAGATGGAGACTCGGGATTCTGATACGGACCTGAGTGCTCAGTTCAGCTCACAATATGACGAGGATGAGAGACATTTCAAGCTGTTCAAAGGAAAAATAAAAAAATTGTCGAGGTTTGGTCATGGCAAAAAAAAGGCAAGGAACAGGCAAAGACGAGGTAAACAAAATATTTCACTTCATCTGCCCAGAGTAATCGGACCTGCGAAAAACGTGACTAATACTGTAGATTCATGGAAATGCTTCATCTCTTATGCAATGATTCAACGTATTGTAGAAAATACAAACAAATTTATTTTTACAATACAGGGTAACTATTATCGTTCAAGGGACTCTCAACAGACAGACACAAAAGAAATGAAAGCCTTATTCTGGCTGCTTTATCTCATTGGGGCGTACCACGCGAATCGTCTGAATCTCGTCGACTTATGGCGGGTGGATGACCTCCTAATGAACGAACGTGTGCCGGAACATCTTAAAAGGAGACGTGATAAAGTAACTGGACACCTCCGTATAAAAGTTTTAAATGTGTTCGCACACAGAAGGTGAACACCAACAGCGGCAAGGAAGAGGAGAAGAACAGCAACCTCAGGAGCCGATGAAGAAAAGATGCAGGCCATGTTTAGTTGGTAAGAAAACGAGAATCACCCGTTTCAAATGTGAAATATGTAGACAGTTTATTTGTTTACTGCATTCAAGAAATGTTTGCAATGATTGTTTTTCAGCTTTTAAATAATCACCCGTTTCAAATATCAAATATATAGACGTATGATTTGTTTATGTCATTCAAGAAGTGTTTGCATTGATTGTACGTCAACATCTAAATAACTTTAGTATAATGAGAAACCAAAATCTCAAGCATAATCCTGTATAAATTTGACACTCGTACATGGAAAGTAAGTATCAGTACCTCGAGAAGCTGTGGGAAGAAAATGTGTGTTTTGAAACATAACTTTATTTTTAATTAATTTTTTTACCTGGCTTTTGTTTGTATAACCCATGAATAATATCTAATATTACTTTTATGATAAATATTTAATGTTTAAATAGACATGAAATTTATTTACAACAAATGGTATCTGCGAGATACGTGCGACTGCCCTTGTCCGACTAGAAGGAGCGCCTGTCGGAAGGTTAATCTCATTTGTGGCTATGTTTACCACTCCGCTGCCTTGTGTAACACTGAAATATTGCAACTCCAAAGTTATACCAGTCTCCAAATGAAAACTCCAGTGCTAACTTTAAACTGCAGCAGATAGGTAATTAGGCTATTATAGTAGCACATCCATATTTTTACAATAATACTAGTGTACGAATTAAAATTAGTTTTCCTCTTCTTTCATGTTACAAATTTACCTGTAATTACGAACCATCACAATAGCACTTTGAACAAAAGCAATAAATGGCAGCACTTACATTACACTCAGCTGCAAGTAAGAAGTGAACTGATTAACAAAATGAAATAACTGAGCTCAAGTAAGGCTAAGAACGTGAAGCAGCAATGTCGATACATGGAAGAACTTTGTTGTGGTGTGTGCCACCAACACTGGCAGGACATGAGAGACTGATTGTGCGACATCCGGTAGACGACCCATGAGGGAGGTGTGTTGACTGCTCCACCATTTCCACACATTGCTCATAGAGACGACAGCTGCCCGTGCCTGGGCGTTAACCAGTCCCAGCCCTCCATCATGCTGGGGGAGGGTGAGAGTGTACTAAAACACTTTAAATACTTGTCCTGTGGATAGGTGGCAACCAAAGTCTGTCTGAAGCCTACAACCTATCACTGCCAGCAAGGGGTGGGCTTGTGCAACCTGATTGAGTTTTGACGCCACATAGTGGCTCAGGTATTCCAAACGCTGCAGCTGTTTCAAGGCCCGGGTTAGGTTCTGGTGTACCAGCAAGTGTACGATCTGGAGATATTGTCGATAGTTTGCCACAGTCATTCCACTCACATCCTTCATGAAAGTCTCTCCCAAATATCTGTGATCAGTAACTGGTGGGAGAGGGTGACAGCATCCAGCCCGAGACCATGTCCAGTATTCAATGCTGCCAACTTGTTGATGTTCAAAAGACTGCCTGCGACCTGTCCGTGCTGCTTGATCCATTTTATTATGCCGCGGACTATGTCGGTGAACAAACCAGCAGTAGCAGGTCATTGGTGTACACCCTATGCAGAAGGTGATATCCTGCACTTTGACGCCAGATAGCCTGTGGTTGAGAACCTTGAGGAGCCTCATAAAGGTAGGTAGAAAGGGGCAACATTGTCGTAGAGACCACTTAATGGGTACTGGACCAGCGTCTGTCCGTTGCCATGGATCTGAGAGGAAAACCCATATAGTCCATCACCTGGAGGAGAATGTTCTGGTGTGCTCTGTAGGAGGCCCGATCGAAACCGATGGAGATGAGCGTCATTCTCACGCAGTACGCCAAGGTGATTGCTGCTAAGACCCTGCAGTCGCCAGTGGCCATTTGTTCAAAATGGTTCAAATGGCTCTGAGCACTATGGGACTCAACTGCTGAGGTCATTAGTCCCCTAGAACTTAGAACTAGTTAAACCTAACTAACCTAAGGACATCACAAACATCCATGCCCAAGGCAGGATTCGAACCTGCGACCGTAGCGGTCTTGCGGTTCCAGACTGCAGCGCCTTTAACCGCACGGCCACTTCGGCCGGCTGGCCATTTGTATGCTGGCATCTCTTCACTGTGACATCTGTTCTGGGGCAAGGATCATTGGCAGTGTCATATTATTGCATCCTGCCAAAAGCGTGGTGAAGATCTTGTAGTCAGCATTCAACATTGTAAGTGGCCGATAGCCATTGACCAATTGGCCTCCTGCCGGCTTGTGTACTGGTAGGAGAAGTCCTTCAATGAAACTAGGCAGTCCAATGCATTCTGGAGACCTGAGTTTGCAGAACATTATAAGGCAGCGGAGCGTCATGAAGTTTGGAAGGTCTGGTAAAGTCCAATTAGTAATCCATCAGGCCCTACAGATTTTTTGATCGCACCATTGTCCAAGGGAACCGTCATCTCTTCAGCCAAGACTTCCTCTGTCAACGCTGTTACTGTTGCTGTGTTGATAGTGTAAGCTCACCTGGTCGTGACGTTTGGTGGTGCCTAACAGTGCATAAACATTAATTAATGATCCAGAATGAGATTTTCACTCTGCAGCGGAGTGTGCACTGATATAAAACTTCCTGGCAGACTAAAACTGTGTCTCGGTCAGAGACTCAAACTCGAGACCTAAGCCTTTCACGGGCAAGTGCTCTACCATCTGAGCTACCCAAGCACAACTCACGACCTGTCCTCACAGCTTCAGTTCTTCAGTACCTCGTCTCCAACCTTCCAAACTTCACAGAAACTCTTCTGCGAACCTTGCAGAATTAGTACTCCTGGAAGAAAGGATATCCTGTGATGGTGGGCAGAAGCATACATTGCAAGTGTCATAACATCACAACGAATGTGGCCCTTCCAGTGTTGTTCAGACCTCAGTAGGCCTAGGACTGGGTCCCGCCCAGTTTCGATGTCCTCAGCCCACAACACAGGCACAGAAATCTGTTCATGTTCCATAAGGTCCTACTGGTCAATAGGAGGGACTGACCTTCCTGCTGATCACTGTTCACAGCAGAGGACTGGCAGTCAGATGCTGCCTTTACTGCCACGTGTTCCACAAGGGTGTAATCAGTATCAGTGGTGTCAGCCTCATGGTTGGCATCCTGCAGGATCAGTTCTTCTTCTTTCAGCGAGTTAGAGCTGTCGTGTTTCGACCCTGTCGTGTGACGTCACTTTTGGCGTTTAGATGAAAATTGTTTTCATGTGTAGCCTTCTGTGTCAGACAATGGCATTGATTAACGTGTCACTGGCACAATGGCTTCAGTTGGTACGATAAGTGACTCGATTGCTATCCTGCTGTCAGCAGTGTCTATAGTGCTCACTGGTATCGAAGGCATCGTAGAGTGTTCTGCCACTAGCGAAGCTGACTGATAACCCAGGTATCAGTACACGGCAGGTTGTTCCGGTACAGCAACATTGATCTGTTGTGCAACTTCAAAGGGTATACTGTAAAACATGTCAGTTTTCACTATTACGTGTGATCCACCTTGTGTATATAATAACTAAATTTTTGTTATTTTGTTCGTAGATAAATAACTAATAAATCTCATATGTCTCACAACTTGGTGCAAATATTTTAATCTGACACATGTCAGTTTAAATTGATGCTGTCACCTGCAATCGAATCCAGGTCCAATGCATGAGTTATCTTTTGTATTACACCCAAATTAATGTTTCCTTTGGATTTTTATATAAGATAAATTTTCTAAAATGTCGTACTTACTTACTGATTTCATCCCAGATGACTCCATTCATTTCACTTCAGTTACTTTAATTCAGCTCGTATATATTCCTTGTGGCAGGGCAAGTCAGAGTTCTCCACTAAATATGTTCCCCCAGTGGTGCTATTGCCATATATCCTACCTCGTCGGTGAATCTCTTGTTGTATATCATAGGTGGAAACATCAGTGAGACATGGACATTTATGTTCAGCAGAGATAGGCAATATTTAACCTAATTATTAAAATAACGCTGTTACTGAGTAGTACCTAATAAACAAATAATTCCATGCCGGAACCTATTAGACTTTTAATAGGATAGGACTACCAACAGGAAAACAAGTTTTTGCCAGTTATCTAGTTTCTGGATACTCATACAGAGACTATTTTGTTCATAATAAAATGCTTTCTTTGTGCCATCAGATTTTCTATATTTTAAAACAAGATAAATAAACTGTGTATTATTTCAAAAGTAACTGCCATAACTGTTAATACATTTATCCCACTGTGATGGTCAGTGCCTTCATGGAAAAATATTTTGCAGCTGCCTACAGAATTATGATTGTACCAAGGCATGCACCTCTTTATCTGAAGCAAATCAATGGCCATAAATGTCTTTCTTTAAGGCTGTTTTAAGAATGCTGCAGAAGTTTCGCTGGGAGGCCCTTACACATCCTCCATTATAGTTCCGATCTGTTCCAATGTGATACCCATATTTTGGAGGCCTGAAGAAATACAGTTGTGCCCTTTTATTTGCGTCAGTTGAAGAGTTGCCTCCCTGGATACAATAATAGTTTCATAGGCAACCATGAGCTTTTCGTCCTGAAGGCAATGACCATTTTGTCTCACAGTGTGATAATTGTACAGGGTGTTCCATTTAGCTGATGATCACTTGCATGGGGTTGCATTTTCTGGCCACTGGAGCTGCACAGTCTAGTCGAATGGGTCTTGCATCTCCCTGTTAACACTGCACTACATATAATTTAGGCCGGTGTCATTAGAACAGTGAAACAAACATCATGAGTCTAACAGTGAAGTCTCAACAAAGCTTCACGTTTTCCAACAGGATTTGGCAAGGGCTTTGCACACAATTCACAATGTGTTCCATGACAGAGTTATTAACAACAATATCTGGCTCACTCAAAGTCCCAATTTAACCACCTGCAATTTCTGTTTGTTGGGAAAACTAAAGGATAAAGTGTACAAAACAAATCCACATACAGTACAGGAACTCAAGGATAATATCTGCGAGTCAGTTAATTCAGTTTCTCAAAGAGAATTACATTTTGTGATGAACAGTTTCTTGAGTAGATGTCAGAAATGCATGCAAAACCCTGGTAGGCTGTTCCAGCATCTCCATGCATAACATGGATCAATACAAAATTTATTTGCATATATTTTAAATTTGGTACTGCGGTAGAAGATGGGCAAAACAGCATCTGATTCACCAGGCAACAAAGCGCTCACTGCCCATCATCTACTGTGCTGTGCATGTGGTCATCAGATAACTGGAACACCCTGTATTAACAGTTATGGCAATTAGTTTTGAAACAATAAACAATTTACTTACCTTTTTCCATATGTCTCATTTCCATTTGAGTTCCCCTTATAGAGCAAAGTAAAGCATAGCAATTTTACTTTCAATTTTGTGTACACCTATCAAAAAGATTTTGTTTTTAAATATGATTTCTTATCAGTTGAAGGAAGCATTAATACGTTATTTAGAATCTTAACTAAATCTTAAGTGAACCAAAATTAAAATGAGTTCCTCACATCTGCATCTACATAAACAACCACATAGAACCCTTGTAAAATATTGCTTCATTATTATGAAGTATTTCACTAGTTTGAAAGGGGGGCCTACTTCACTGCTATCTGCAACCTACAAACTGATTAACTGGTCCTGGAACCTGCTCCATAGTTGTAACTGGAACATTGGAATTATCACTTTTAATTAAGAGGTTAGACTATCAAGAGTGCTCTGATAGCCCAACAGTTAAGGTACTGCTCACAAAAAGCATGAAATCTGGGTTCGAGTCCTACTGGGGCAAGGTTTTCACTTGCCACCACATTAGTCACTTTATTAATCTGTGCATCAACTGCAATCTCTGCAAGCCTATAGAAGCATGTGCAACATATGCTACTCAAGTATTTTCTACATTACTTCACCAAAAAAGATCAGAACACAGTTCCTACTTTCATATGGATTCGTTAATGACAGATAGTGGAAACAAGAAATGAAATGAAAAGGAACTATGAGTGCTCTATACGAAAAGGGTCACTAAGATTGATGGCACACCAATTAGTCTACATCAGATATGCGGATGGACTGGGGCCTCTTCCAGTAAGTGATAGGTCACCAAAATAATGGAACCTCTCAAGTATAAGAGAAGGGTGCAGGTTACATTAGTCTTCAAGAAGGATCAAAGAATAGACTTGCAGAACTACAGACCCATCTCACTTATGTCACTCTGTTGGAGAGTTATGGAACACACACTGCATTACACAAAAAGTAAGCAATGAGAAGATGTGGTTGGATGTCACTGTAATTGTAGTGTCAGATGTTGGGTGATCACTGTTAAGGACATGGAGGTGCCATGCACTTGTGTGAGACAACATCACCAGAACCTGATAGATTTTGAAAGAGATCTTGTTATTGGTCTCCATTTGTCCGGCTTGTCAAATTGTGAAATTTCCGCATTTGTAAGGCATTTGGATGTGACAGTGGGCAGCTTGAGAGCAGGCTCACTTGTTGGCAAGGTTCAGTTCAAACACATCTGACCATGACAAGGTAGGACTGCCGTATCTTGTACCAAGTACATCATAACCACTTTACATATGTGCCTACCATCTAAGAACAAGTAATGGATTGACTGCAACAGTGTGTCATCTCACACCATTAGTTGGAGACTAACAGCAGCTGGACTAGGGAATTACTGCCCCATATGAGGGCTGCCATTAACACCACAAAACAATCAGCTGCATTTGGAATGGTGCATGACCAAGAATCATAGACTGCTGATGAATGGCATGGCATTGTGTTCATCACATTCCAGTGCCAGTATCTTGGACATCCAGCACATATTACAAGAGTTGTGGGCCAGCTTGCCTCAGGAGAGAAATTTTCAACCAAATCAGGGCATGCATCCAACCTGTGGGGAAGGGCGGGGGGGGAGGGGGGGGGCTTAGGGAGGAGGGGGGGGGGAGAGTGCAACATCAGAATCGGAACCATGTTCATACTGCAAGTTCTTTGTAAATTTGACTTGATTCATCACACACACCATCGACCCATGAAGTTCCATTTTGTTTTCTTGTTAAACAATAAACTGGCAGCCAAGATTGCAGGAATTCTTTTTATTCCATGATTATCGGTTTCAGCGAAACTAAAGCCGCCATCATCGGATCTAGGGAGGACAGAAAACACTATAAAAGTGGGCTTGGATTCCACTTATATAACATGTATACATATAAATTTAGTTGCATACCTTATGCCACCTTACGTGATTGCCACGTACACTACAGAACAGGGTCTTTTACAGCTACATAAGTACATAGTTTACATAAGGTGGCATAACTTTTTGATATTGGTTTTGTTAGATGACTGTGGTTCATTTACATGAGGCTGGCACACATTTATACTTCTTATATTAAGTGGTTCTTAAGACCAAAATCCGTAGTCTCATAAGCAGTGTGTGTATTTTATCAGTATGTTTTTTAATGTAAAACCAGACGGATATGCATTTGTGTGATCCTGCAGTGTTCTTAAATTTGTAGATGACTTTTGGTAGGTTTTATATATGACCAGACAGATGTGCACTTGTGTAACTCGGCAGTCCCAGAAAATGTGCATTTCTTTTCGGTATGTTTTATATGTAACCAGGCAGATGTGCATTTGATATGACTGGAAAAATCTGCACTCATACGCAAGGTGTGTTTTATTGGTATTTTTATTTATGACCAGACAGATATGCACTGTGTAGCCCTGTAATGTTCTTAAAATTTGTATATACTCTCGATAGATTTTATATATCACCAAACTGATGTGCTGTGTATAACCCTGCAGATCCCATAAAATATTTATGTATGTTTGTATCTTATTACGTATAGGACCATTCAGATGTACATTTTGTAATTCTGCAGTTCTCAAGAAGTTCACATTTGCTTTTCGATATGTCATATATGTGACCAGGCAGATGTTCACTTGTGTAGATCTGCAGCTTTCATAAGTTTTGTATATGTTTATGTGATACAGTAATCTCTAGAATTATGTACAAGCCCTAATGACGTAGTGTTACCACACACACAGAGCCTATTATGATGCGAGCTGTGACATTCATTGGCACCTCTTCTGCTAGCGCCATCTCGCGACACAGCCTGTAGTGTAAGAACAGAGCCGGAGTTGCGGTAGTACCAAGCTTACGCTTGTATGTGATGGAGACACTTAACATTTATAATGTCATCTCTCTTGGACGCCTATGTGCTATATATGACAATTTTGTAAGGCCTGCGTGTTATAGGCAACTATTAATATCACCATTGTTTGCCTTGATGTTGTAACCTGTAGGTGTCCTAAGGTATGCAACTAAATTTATATGTATACATGTTATATAAGTAGAATCCAAGCCCACTTTTATAGTGTTCTCTATCCTCCCTAGATCCGATGATGGCAGCTTTAGTTTCGCCGAAACTGGTAATCATGGAATAAAAAGAATTCCTGCGATTTTGGTTACCAGTTTATTGTTTTAAAAGCATCTAGATTGCTCCTACATGAGCACAATGTGCTCCCTACATTTTGTTTTCTCCTCTCCGTCTTGATGCAAGACTTTTTTTGTCATACAGTGTATTTTGTGTCCACAATGAAGGCTTTTTTGGATTCCTAACAGTTCCTCTGTGGGAATCAGCACAAATTAGGAATCAGCATGGATTCTATAAGCACTTATCATATAAAACTTTCTTAAGCTTTTGGTGAAAAGGTAGCAAGGTCTAGTTTTATGTCATGTTTCTTGACTTCCAGTAATGTTGAACAAATCAGAATGTCTAGGAATTGGGACATCCATTTTATTTTCTAGTAGAATACTAATTAAAGAAGAATCTAAGTAGCACACTTGGGCTTTCCATCAACAGGAAGCGATCATGTAAATGTCTGTCTCTAAATGATATGACATTTCACCGTGCAGTGCATCACAATGTTCAGGAAGAAAGAATACAAATGTTGTGATTGAAAACTCAGACTGTTCTAGAAGAACAGACAATTTTAGAGAGACTGGGTAAAAGTCATGAAGGAACCTGTACAACAAATAAAATAACAATAAAAATGAAGTAGCTCATGAAAAAGAGACAGCAAATGAAAATTTAGACGAAGAAAAATTCTACTGAGATGTTCAAACAACAAGTTCAGTAACTTTTGTCCTTCATATAACTGCTAGTTTTGAAAATATACAAATCACTCAACTTCTTAACATATTTTGCATGGCCTTTTTTTAAAATCTACTTAACCAACCGTTACTGGGTCTTGCTGGTGGGGTGGGTCTGTAAGCACTTGAAGGTATTGACCATCCTTATTTTTTCCATGGTTTGTGAGTGTTGTCTGAAGTGTATCTGTTGAGTGTAGGTGGCTGCAATCTGTGTGTGTGTGGGGGGGGGGGGGGGGCGGCAGGGGGCGGTGTCATGATGCTGACAATGATGGAAGAAATTGAGGATGAAGCACAGTGGTGACCTCTCCTCTCCTTACCAGCCTCATGCAGTAAAACCTTAGTAATTCAGTCTAATTGTGGTGAGTTTCAGTTCAAATTATTGAAAGTCTGAATTGAAAATATTTATCTGAAGCTGAAATTAAGAATATAACATAAGTTGTATGTAATGACAATTTTTTTGAAAAGGATAAATTGTTACTCACTGTATAGTGGAGATGCTGAGTCACAGACTGGCTCAACAAAAAGACTGCTAAACAAGTATTCTTTTGGCCAAAAGGCCTTCTTCTGAATTAGGCAAAACACACACACACACACACACACATATTCATGCAAATGCTGCTTACACACACGACTCCTGTGTCTGGCTGCCAAGGCCAGGATCAGCAGCCAGAGACAGTGGTCATGTGTGTGTGAGTTGCATAAGCGTGACTCTGTGTGTGTGTGTGTGTGTGTGTGTGTGTGTGTGTGTGTTGTCTAATTCAGAAGAAGGCCTTTTGGCCAAAAGCTTACTTTTTTAGCAGTCTTTTTGTTAAGCCTGTCTGCCAATCGACATCTTCACCATATGGTGAGTAGTGGTCTATCCTTTTCATAAGGTTGTCGTTATTCCAAACTGGATTTTCCATTGTTTGGTGTATGTAGTGAGTATGCTTTGAGTCTGTTACATGCTCATGGCCAACAACTCACTCACAGGTGAAGCAAATGGGAGGTAGGGAACAAAATTAACATTTCACAATAATGAGCTTGACATGAAGGATATCCACTTAAGCATTCAGCAGTTCACTTTGTGATAAAAAATCAGCCTGAACTATCAAAAATTCCACATTAGTGAAATCTGAATTAAGGAGGGTTTGCTATGCTGGCGATGAACATTTTTCCCACCCTGAGTTTTTGAATCGGCTACCTCCATGTCGAGCACCATCACATCTGCATAAGCTAGTGATGTTGGTTATGGAAGCAAGATACAGAATATGTGGAACAATCACTTAAGGTAGTTGTCAACAAACAGATTCTTATTCTATTTCTCTAAACCTTTGATCAAAGCCATTATAAGGATAATTTTTATTGGCAGTCGCAATGCTTAACAAGGTCTCCCAGACACAACAATCTGCTCTCATACTAGTGATGAATATTTCCTCCATTACCAATAATCAAATTAGCTATCTCTAGGTCCAGTGACACCACATGTACATGTGTTAGCAACAGAAATATAGTCCAGATTCCTAAATATTTTTTTAGTATTTTTGAATTTATTGGACTTTGTGCATTATGTTATTATCTCAATCTAGAAGGCAGCCATTAATTATCAAAAGCAGTTACTTCTCCTTTAAATGATGTAAGTAACTTACATCATTTAAAGGAGAATTGCCCAAAATATCTACAGCTCACCAAACTGACTATGTGCAACTGGAGACATGTTAAATATTGGAGTTGTAGTTTAATTTTAGTGAAACAACTTATGAAGTGTTCCTAAAATGATCTGTTTGAATCTAAATTATTTGCTTTGGTTTCAGTTTGGAGGCTCTGAAGCAATAATTACTGCACTGAGTGATGAATTTCCCCTGATTGGGAACCACAGAGCAATTTTTGTAGCCTGCTTGTTCACTTTATATTTTATTGTTGGACTGGCTTCCTGTTCACAGGTACAATTTAATTATTTTATCTATCCTTTTCTTTGTCTCTATTTCAATTTGTTGCTTAAAACATGATATTCAATACAAACTGTAAGAACAAAGAGTTTGCAAGAAGAATCCACCTCTACACATGTTGTATAAATATCATGGAACTAACACAAAAGCCAACATATTCAACACAAGAATAATAGACTGGTGGTAGTCCACTATGCACAAGTCAGTTGACAGATGTCACTACAGTTTGTAGTGAATGTGTAGAATATTTATTTATTTTCTAGCTTCCTGCCCAGCTCACACAGGTGGTACTAAGTATCTATGGCCAGTCAACTTATCTGATGTAGCACTAACAAATTATAAACACAAACCTTCCTCATGAATCTGTGGAACTATGTAGGCCTATGACTGTTTAATAGAAACCATTATAAAATTAGTATTGTACAACACTTTATTTTTGCACATAACACAATCATGCATGTGTTACCAAACCAAAAACATCGCGATGGAATGGGTGTCAAAGAGGTTCAGTCCGAAGAGGCAACTATCATGTATCAATAGACACCAAACAGCCCCCACCCCCTCACTACCAGCAGTGGAGCATAGAGAAATGACAGTCCGGTGGGGCTGAGGAGGCAACACCAAATTGTCAGACCTGTTGCGTGGAGACTTGACCATTACGGCGGACACCGTGAAATCATGGAGCCATCAAGGAGGAAGAACAGAATGACCCGCTCTAGTAATGGACATAGAGTGTGGTTACGATGGGGTGGGGTTGGTGGAAGGAGTCTTGAGAGAGCATGGGTGAGCGAGGAGGATGAACAGCAGACCATCTTGCAGTTGAAGAGAAGGATCACCAATGGGATATGCTGAGACATCGACAATGAATCTCATTATGCCCGAGTGGGTGGAAGAGGCAATGGTTTTCGAGGCACGGTGGCAGGCACACCCAAGGAGGCAGCGGTCAAGTGGGTTTCCACTTCAAAATGGGTGAATGGCACAGCACAAGACTCACTTTCACTGAGAGGTGAAGCACACAGCACTGCACACGCACCACTTTCACTGAGAGATGAAGCACACGGTGTCAGTTAGTTGGTACTATGGGATGGGGAATCCACACCAGATGAAGGCTCGGAAGAAGCTGATGGAGAGAGAACAGAATCATTCAGGATCCATGCTGGTTTAACACAGTTGACTGACACCATATGGCATTTGCCTTGAAAATAAATGTCAATAGTGTTCACAGCACTAACAATGACCTTGTAGGGGCCTGAATATGGAGGCTGAAGGGTGGGCTGAACAGAATCATCATGAAACATAATGTACTCACAATGTGGTAGGTGTGGCACACAACGTGTAGGAAAACTCGAGGTGTAGAGTGACAACTAGGAGAAGATGGTCACATGTGGACCACCTGTGACCACACAGGCTCGACAAAGGTGGGCAACTCAGTCTAATAAGGAGGAATGCCATCTGCAACGACTTGGATGGAATAACAAGAGGTTACCCATAGACCTCAGCCAAAGAGGCATTTAGGTTGTCTTTGAAAGCAGTACCGATCCCTAAGAGGACCCACAGCAGGGCCTGCAACCAGGAGGCATCATGGCACAGAAGAGCAGTTTTTAGAGTCCTATACCAATGTTCCACCAAGCCATTGCTTTCAGGATGATGTACCATTGTGTGGAATTTGTTAGAGCCACACAAATCACAGTTCAGTGAACAGTAACAACTTGTATTGCCGCCGCCGGTCAGTTGTGACAGAAGGATACCCAAATCATGCGAGCCAGTTACTGATGTAACCTCACGCCACAGAGTCGGCCATAATATCAGGTAGAGGGACTAGTACAACCCGCCTGATTGTGTTATTGATAAGGGATAGTATGTACTGACAACTGCCTGAAGGGGGTAAGGGTCCAACGAGGTCAAGATGAACATCGCGAAATCTGTCCTTAAGGGTATCAAACTGTCCTAGTGACAGATGGGTGTGCCGAACAGTTTTGCTACATTGGCAAGGGAGGCAGGCCTGGGCCCAAGTATGGCACTCCTTGTTAATGCCCCATCATACAAAACACTCCAACCAAATAGTAGCCTTAATGCCAGGGTGTGTAAGGTTATGTAAGGCCAAAAAGACTTGAAAGTTAAGAGATGCAGGAACCAGATGTCTGGGAGTGCCTGTGGATACATCACACAAAATAAGAGATGTTGAGATGGGAAAATGACATGATTGTATGATCAGGGACAAGGAAGGGTCATTGATCATGTCCTGCACCTCTGCATCCAGAGGCTGTTGCCTTGCTAGTTCATTCAGGCCAATGACAGAAGAGATAGCATACATGCACATGACATGTAGGCTCCCATGATATTGTCAGACCCTTTAATGTAATGGATATTGCTTGTATATTGACACACGATATCCATATGGCGGAAGCAGGGAAGGTGTATATCAGGCGAGGAGTTGCAAAGGGCATCAGCCAGTGGTCAGTGGTCTGTAAACACAGTGACTTTTCATCCCTCAATGTCCTCTCAGAAATAATGTATAGCCTTGTAAATGGCCAGGAGCTCCTTGTTGAAGGTGGACCATTTGCTCTGGGAGGCTGAAAGTTTTTTGGAGAAGAAACACAGAAGTCGAGAGAGATCACCAACATGCTGCTGTAAGACAGCTCTGATGGAGGTTTCACTCACATCAGTAGTGATGAATAGGCGAGCATCAGCAGTAAGAAGTGCCAATGTGACTTCTTTTGTAAGAGCCGTCTTGATGTCACGGAAAGAGAGCTACATGCCTTCAGGCCACTGAACCTTATGAGACCCAGAAGTGTCCTTTCCAGCCAAAGCATCAGTTAAAGAGGCTCGAAGAGAGGTGGCGCGGGGAACATGACATTTAAAAAAGTTCATCATCCTGAGAAACCATCTCAGTTCCCAACAGGTTTCAGGGAGAAGGAGGTTATTGATGAAACTGATGTGATAAGATGTTGGGCTGATACACTCGGGTGACACAAAATGTGCAAGAAAGGACATGAGAGCACCAGAGTTGTGATTTTTTTGTGTTTGATTTCCACACCATGGTCAGAAAGTACTTGTAGAACCTGTTGAAGATGACGTTCATGTTGCTCAAGAGAGGGAGAAAAAATGAGGGTGGCATCCAGGTAAGTGAAGCAAAAGGGGAGCAAAAACAATAGATTGCTGTCAAATCTGAGCTGCGTTTTTAACACCATACGGCATGAACCAGTATTCAAACAATCCAATGGTGGTAGCGATTGCTGTTTTCGGAATGTCATCCTCAAATATCAGGATCTGATGGTACTCTTTGGGGCAGTCCATCACGCTGAAAACTTGTGCACCATGAAGGTACTGTAGGAAGTCCTGAATGTGGGGAATAGGGTAACTGCTTAAAGATGTACAAGCCTTTGGTTTGTGGTAGTCCACACACAGGCGGAAAGAACTGTCTTTTCTTGGCACCAGATGAATAGGGGATGACCAGGTGCTATCGAAGGGGCATACAGTACCTGCAGCTAACACTTCCTGTACCGCAGCCTTAGCATGACATAGCTTGGTAGTGTTAAGGCAGCGAGGTCTGCAATGGACTGGGGTTATGCCTGTGATATGCAATTACTGTTAGTAATTGGGCCACTGTGACATGCAAACTCATTAGTCAAAAGAGCAGGCGATGTCGAGAGAGAAGTCTGAGGCAAGGAACACGAAACACAAGAAGCGTTAATGTCACTAACCTGAGAAATGGTGAAGGCGTCGAAGGTGAATGCACAGAAACCTCACTAGAGGGTGCCTTCAAAATAGAAAACTCTTCAATCATCTGGTGAGCTAGCTGCAATTTATCCATCATGTTGATGATCTGTCAGCGAGTGTTGTTGCTGGAGTGAAGAGCAGAAATGTCGCAATGCTGTGACACAATGACGGTGAAAACAGCTGTGAGAGACACAGCTAGGTGCATACATTTGGTAGATGCACAAACCAGTGTCTCAGACAAATAGCCCAGAGAGGCCATGACAGGGAGCAGAAACAGTGGATAGTCTGGCATGATGAGTAGTGCAGTAACACTGCCATATGGGAGTCAAGGAAGAGGCCATGGCAGCGAAAGAAATCTATCCTGAGAGCCAGAACATCCAAATCAGCCACTTGAAAAGTCTAGCTAAGAAGCTAATCAGGCGAGAACTGCAGTTGTAGAGTCACAGTAATGGGAGAGTGTTTAACAGTATGTAGAACCATCAATGGTGGAAGAAGGTCTGTTGGAGCAAATGACTTCAGAATCATGTTCGAATAGGCGCCAGTGTTGACCAGAAAGGAGGCCTGCATAGTGAGATCCTGCACGTAAAGCCTACCAGAAGGCAGGTAATCCAGAGATAATGACTGATTTGAGAGGAGGCGCTGAGGAGAAACAGCGTGGAGTAGGGAACCTAAACTGAGCCACATGGCACATTTGGGTCCCACGCACGTTGAGGACGGCATTCCTTGCTGTGTCAGCAAACATGACGTGGAACCAGCATAGAGGATATCCTGCATGCAGTGCACAGCGGGATTCACATGCATCATCTGTTGTGCTGTGCTGGGTACCAGAAGCGGGAGGTTCTGTGGGAGGGGGAGCCAGCTATGCTCAAGTCTGGCCAACAGGTGGCAATGGTGTTGCCTCATGCAATGTGCGGCACCCTCATCTGCGAGGAGGAGCGGGTGTCGGTGAGGCAGGTGAGCCAATCATGTCAGACAAAGAGAGCTTGGTAGAGTGTAAGAGAAGCCAGTGGTGGATAATGTTGTATACCCTATCTGCAAAGCGGAGGCAAGCATCCAGGGGGGGCAAGCATCTAGGGGGTCGGTTACGTGTGACGACAATTGCAACTGAAGGTCATGTGGTGGGAGCTTGACCATCCAGAAAGTCCACAGGGTGGAATCAGGCTGCACATCCGAATTGACAAGGGCATTCAGCTGCCTCCAAAGTTTCAAAGGAGTTTTATCTCCTAATGCTTCCTCATAACTGACATAGGGCAAGGCATCTTGAGGAGAGTGAGAGACACACTTCATGATAATTGACTTGCTGTTTCTGTACTTTTGGAAAGAAGATGGGGAGAGTATAGGTCACTGATTAGGTCAGTATATTCATGGAGATGCGAGATAAGACACATGAATTTTCTGTCATCACTGTGCACATCTTTTATGTTGAGGGTGTTATCTAATAGCATGAACCAAGTCTTCAGGCAATCAAAGGAAGTGGCCAACTTGGGCCGATATCACCACCAGAGCACCGAGGGTTGAATGGATGGGTGGCGGGGTAGTTAGCTGGTGCAGTGGAAAGTTGTCACTGATCTGTGTGCTGTCCTCAAAGGAATCACGTGGGAGAACTGACATGGTGAGCACAAGCAGACCTAAAACAAAAGTAGGTGCAGTAGCGACCAGCACAGCAGACGAGCCGTAGCCTGAGGTCTGTGCGGAATCCATAAAAATGGGGTGCAAAAATCCCAACATGGCAGGTGTGCATGGATGAGAAGCTGGCAGATGCATGTAAAAGTGGGCAATGCGTCGATTGACATAGGCGCGAGAGACAGTGGTGCAGAAAGTGGTACGTCGCCCAAGGTCTCTGTGGTGGCCAGCAGAGTGCAGCATAAAACAATGTAGTGGTAGGAACAGATTTTGGCAAAGTTTCAATTCTGTCAGCGTATAACAAACCAGTGCAGAAGGCATGGGTAGGCTGGTAGGCAAGCTAATGGTAGTAATACTGGCACTGGGAAATGAGTAAGCATCACATGAACCAACCGTCACAGCTGTGGAACCCTCTTGCTTAACTGGTGGAGAATTGGGATATGGCCAAATCGATGCGTTGTATGGTCCAGTCGACATAGTGTCACATTGCGGCAGTGTGACTTGGCCTTCGTGCCACAGAGCCATGTACACAGACAGCTTGCCACAGAGCCATGTACACAGACAGCTTATAGGCACCATTTGTGGGTCCAGAAGCATGAGTAGATCAGGTGTGACTGAAAATTCTACTGCAAGCAACAAACACAAAACTTGCAAAATACCCAGTACACACAAATGGGAATAAACAAAGCCTCTATTAGAATCCATTGTCTACAATGATTATGTGAACATAACTGTGTAGATTGGTGAAGAAAATTTGAGAACCACATGTAGTTGGGGTCACCAATGTGTAACTATGTATGAATATTTAATAGTAACCAATATACAAATAATAGTATAAGACAATTTAGTTTTTCGCTTAAAACACAATATAATACGATTATGCACATGTCATCAAACCAAAAACATCACAATGGAAAGAGCATTAAACAGTCCCAGTCCAAAGAGGCAACTATCATGTATTGATATTCACCACAAATCAATCTGTCTATTAGTAAAACCCATATCAAAATCCCTATAGTAATTCCTGTGATTAGCCTTCATGCACAGACAGAAAAATGTGGCAGGGGTCTATAATTTATAATATTTGTAGATTCTAGTCAAGCTTCATTGCTCTCTGGAATTGCAGCAGCTGTTTACTGCTTTTCCCACTAGGTGCCGCCTCAACCAGTGACCAGCTCGCAGCTCCCACCACTGCAATAAATGTCACTCCAGATGGCAACTAAATATGGAACAGACAACAATACATTTATTATATGCACATCATTACCATTTTTATAAATTATATACACAAACCTTGCCCGTGGATCAGTCTACCCATTAGTGAAAACCACTTCAAAATCACTACAGAAGTTCATGAGATTAGCTTTCACACACAGGCAGAAAACTCAATGGGGGACTTTAATTTATGATACATATAGATTTAATTACATTTCCTTCATTAAACTCCAATACAATTACTCTACAAACATCATACATTTGGCTCTTAGTGGTACAGGTAGTAATTACAACAATCAATAATACCCATCATAATTCAGTACAGTCTTTACACACATTACTGTTGCAATGATCATTAGTGTACCACATGCCATAAATCCTAATTTTTATGAAACTGTTTCACTTATTTATAAAACACTTGAAACATCACATGTATGGCTTGTATACATCTTACGTGCATTCTTATTATTTGTTGTTTTAAATTCATTGAATGAACACAGGTAATTTTTAACTAAAATTTTTGTCTTTGATTTGAGCAGTCTATAGTTACTATCTTTCAGACACTCTGGCAGATTATAATACCATATCAACCCATTAATGTATGGGCTGTTGTCCATCATTTTTAATTTTGTTCTTTGTCTGAAGTAGTTACACTTGTACCTGGTATTGTGGTTGTGTTCCTCACTATGTTTGCTTACTTAACTATGCTGACAGACAAAAAAGAAGTAATAAACTTACTAAGGTACAGGGAATAGATTGTGAAGTATTTGCACTGTATGAAAACTTCATGACAAGATGCTCTAGAGCCTAGTTCATGTATTATCCTTAATGCTTATATTTATAGCAGAAGAAATCTGTCACGATGAGTGTCTGCAGCACAACTCCATTAGTAGCTGTAGATATTTCTAAATACAGCCACCTTAATTATACTGTCTATGTTCTTGAAACTAGTTATATCAATAAATAATAATTACAAGATAAACAAATCTGTATGCACTGTAACTGTTCATTGCACATTTTGGACATGGTTTTCACATCTTCGGAAATACCATTTTTAACAATGTTTTGATGATTTGAAAACGGGTCTCAGCCCAAAATTAGTTATTGAGTGAATAAAAAAAATTAAATTTGCATCTTTGAACTGGTTGTTCATTGTACTAGAAAACTAGAGTTGTAAATTGGTGAAGCTCTTCTACTGCTTATCTTGTGCATTGGACTGTTATGTCTTTAAATATACCACTCTCAAAACAGGTAAAATGTGCTCCAAACTTAACAAATATTCAATTTGGATCTTCATGAATAGTGAATTAAATGAATTTTCTTAATATTTTTGATTTGTATAAAATCAACAATGAAATCATTGTTAGGTGAATAGATTTGTTGTGAATCATTCAGATCTTTGTATATATTTTCTCCAAACAGCCTTTCAAATGTTCTTTATTTTTGTTTATCATAAAAGCTTTAAAGTTATTTGGTTTTGTACCTAATAATTTCAAGAAACAAGCTCATAATATTCTTATAATATTTATGAAGTTGATTGTCCCATCTTATACTGAAATGCATGTTTTCAGTTTTTACACTGAACGATAATTTGAGGAAACCCAAAAGTCGCTGTCATGATACAACAGGAGGACCGTCTCTCAATCTTCAAAGTGAATTTGTCATTTTTGAAATATTCTCCACTTTTGTATGTGTGCACAAATATTAGTGGGAAATATTACACTGTTCAGTTACACATGACTTCATGTGCAGATATTCACCATTAGGGATAACAGTTAACAACATTTGCTTGGTTATAGTCATGCGGATATGTCCTATCAGATAATAGACTCCAGTTTTTGGTTCTCAAACTGTTAAAAAGCTGTCTGACTCATTTCAGCTTCCATCTGAATTTCTTATCCTCCACATGAGAAAAAATGTTGCCTGCTCAAATATTACATCATTTGGTAGAGCTGAGACCTCATGTGCGGTACTGTTTGAGCAGATGCAAACAAGTAGCAGATCCAACTAGGCAGCACCATCTCACAAATGATCTAAACGACTTCAATATAAAGTTAAGGCTTACAAATTTTTATCTCTGCAAGAAACTAACATTTGCAAACTGCTTGTCATTTCATTGCTATATTTGTTTGTGTGTCGGAAACTTTGAAGAAAATTTCTTTGATTGCTGGAAAAAGGGGACAAATATTTCTGTACTCTTGGAGTCAATGTTCTGTCTGTTTCAAGTAATGGTAAACCAATGATTAAATTTTTCATAATAATATGGTGTAGAAGCGTCCAAACACCAATGCAATAGACTGCAACACTTACCAGCCATGTCTCAATTTGACTAGACCAAAAAACCTGTATACGTACCACACACTTAAGCTGCAACAATGAAATTAACTAGAGAAATCAATTATTACTTAACAGTGTATGAAACTAACAAATGTAGATTACTTATGAAGTTTTTGATAACATGTGAAATCTATTTTTACAACACATTAACCAAAGCATAACATTATCAAAAAAATATAATTTCATTTTAGGGAGGATTTTACTTCTTCCATCTACTTGATCGTTATGCTGCTGGTTATTCGATGTTGTTTGCTGTATTATTTGAATCAATTGCAGTCTCATGGATATATGGTAAGTAATTCTATTTCTCCATGTACTGTATAAGTTTATTGGCTTAATAAGTTATTGAAATTTGTTAATGCTAATTTGTTGTAAACTGACATTGTGAGACTGTTACTGTATAAAAAACAAGGTAATCCTTACAAGAAGTAAAACAAGCAAGTACTGCTATAATTCTGTTTATCTGATTAATAATTGTTACACAATATGTGACTACTATACAGGAAAGCCTGTTTAAAACTGAAACATTTACGGGTCTCCTTCATTAAGCTTGCAGTTCACATTTTTTTTTCTTCACGTGAAGAATATAAAGCAATGCATTTGTTAACTGAAGACATAATTTTAAAAATTACAACATGAAAAATACAAAGCCATAAACAGCAGGGATGCATAAGAAAGTATGAGAGAAAATAAGCAGTGAGATATGTAGGAAAACAGAGGAGGTTCCCAAGAATAAATAATAGTAGAAAGTAACAAGAGAGGAGAGAACAATGGAGTACTGCACTGGAAGTCTAGTTGGATGATGAGATGCAGTATATATTGCTAAACTATGTTTCATTTAAGAGGATTAAAATAGCTGGTACTAAATAAGATAATAGGGGAGAAGAAGTGGAGACATTTCAGTTAAGACAACAGTGTGAATAAAGGAAAACAGCGTTAAAGATAGCAAGTTATAACTTTACACCATGTAAAGTGAGAATGAAGAAAAACATAGTTAAAAATATGTAGTTCAAGGGTGGCTAGAAGAGACTGTGATTGAGGTCCCATATTATTTCTTATCTATATAAGTGATATATACATGCAGATAGTGTAGCTAATGTTATGCTATTCGCACATAAATGAGGCAAAGCAATTGCTGAGTAAAACTATTGATATAATCCTAAAGTATGTCCACTCTTGATTTAATGCAAAGAAATTCACATTTTTTAAAATGCAAATAAAACAAATTACAGGCAGTTTGGGAAAATAAGTCAAAATGTAACTCTAGATGTGCTCTTGAGTGACAAAGCCATAGAAAGCGTAACATATACAAATTGCTGGGAATTCATGTTTATGAAAACTTAAATTCTAATGACAATGCAATAAGACTTGCACAGAAACTCAATTCAGTCAGTTATGTTCTTAGAATTATTGTAGATGATTGTACCTCTGAAGGTGCTAGAATGGCATACTTCAACAATTTTCAGTCTCTTGCAACATATGGAATAATATTTTGGTGTTCCACCACTTGTCGTCTAACTTACTTTACTGTTTCATGTCTGGAAAATTTCTTTTAAAGTTTTGCAGTGCAATTTCTGGCCATGTCCAGTGCTTCTTTCTTGTCAAGCCATAGGTCACCAAGGGTACATCTCGTAGAGCAGTTGGGTCATTCTAAATGTTCCATGCCCTGGACTTCATCACAATTGCATTTATTGTTTCCATCATTGTTAACACTTCATTTAATTTGATTTGTTTTGACTGGTGCTACATCTGTTCTGATTTGATACAAATCTTCCAGCTTGATAAGTTACCGCTGTGCATTTGTAATCTCCTCCCTCCTTCCTTCTTCCAGCTATTGTCCACATTAAACAATGCCCAGTCCAAGTAATTAATAAGCAAAGTCTTTATGAAGATTTTGAGGGCAGCAAAGATTACAATAAACTTTCAAGTTTACTTAGCTTGTCATGTTGAGATGGCTCCAGTTCTTCTTGTCTATAGGTTTGATTCTTGAAGCTGAAAATCTCTCATCATGTCCTCATGGTTGGTTTGAACTAAATAAATTTGAAGATTGTTGTTGCAGAATTTTTTTTACGTAAATATATTTTCTCACACTTAAGTATATTATACAGTCTTCTAATTTGTCATATTAACAAAGCCGAGATTACATTGTTCATATCTATTATACAAAAATACATCCGATCACATCAGAGGCAAGCTTACAACTCTCTCACTCCATGGAAACAACAATATTCCAAAGGGTTTACAATTTTTCTTAACAAATGAATTCCTAGTAGCTTTCATTACATTATTAATTTTGACTATTATTTCATAAATGAACCAGGAATAAACATAGTAAACACTACAGGTTTGCGTAATTAATAATACAAATTTTAAGTGTGCAAATATTTTGCAATTTCAAAAGTTTCTACAAAAAAAGTAATTTTGACTGTACATTCAGAACTAGTACTTATCAATTATAACTTCGAAAATAAAATATTTTATAAAGTAATTTCTTTTCATATATTTTAGCTTGAAACATAACATACTGTTTATAAGATTATATGGAAATTCTCTGAAAAGCAATTGAGATAATATTCACCTGTCCAAAATTCAAAAAATAATGATGGTATTGACAACTACTATTGAGGAAAAGTAAAGCTAGAGGAGGATGACCCATTACGTCACCCACTGTCACATAAATGGAAACAATGTGTTTACAATATTTTGTGATCTACTATAAGGTTTGCTAGATGATGTAAAAATGATGCCAAAAGATAGAATACCGGTTGTCAATGTTAGATTCCAAAATTACAAGAAAATTTTAGGTTGCATGATCATCACTTTCCTATGAACATAAGTATATGTTAGTTTACAAAAAACAGCAAAAGTTACAGAAGGAAATACAGAGCAGCTCACAAATTTCTGATTACAACAAACAGAGTTCTTGCTTACAAGTTGTCTGTAGTCCAAATAAGTGTGAAACCTGAGTAGTGAAATGGCAAAATTAACCTAGGGTGTCAATTTCCAAAATTATGAACAAAATTCACATGAAGTTGCTCAGAACATAAGAAAAATATCTACTATACAAATCACAATCTGTACATATATGAGCACATGGCATTCAAATTTTCAGGTCTGTGGAACACTCTGTCGCAAGACAAATATACAAAGTCAAAACTGCAACATTACAACACTAGACTATAGAAATAAGTTTGAAGGCAATGCAAATTACTAGAATTACAAATTGCAAGTTTACATCTATGAAGTCATACCTTCAAACTCATCAAAAGGGAAGAAAAAATACAGACCCTAAGTGTATGACAAGTGAGCCAACCAAAATACTCACGAATAATACTGACTAGAAGAATATACTCAGTCACAAGTAGAAGTATAGCACAAAATCAATCAGCCACATAAACTGGAGTATGTAAGGATATGTTGACTCATGAAAAGAGAAAATAATGAAAAAATATTAGGGCCTGTGCTTACGATATGGGTACCGGCCCATGAATACAAACCACACCGGGTACACACTAGCAGAAATGTTTCAAAACAACAAAATGAATAAAGTTCATAATTATATATCAATACATTCAACCATATGTAAAGAATAATTAGAGGAAGCATCTAGCCTCAACCAGTAGTTGCACGCTCTCCTTGAGTACATACACACAGTCTCGATGACTAGGGGCACCCAAAACAGAGTTAAGCATGAATTTGCACACAACTCAAGTTCCAATGAGATACAATAATGCAGTACTCAGGATAAACATAAGTAAACAGTGTCATTAATAGCTTGGAATGATGACATAATTCAAAAGCATGAGGACCAAAATCAGTGTGTGAAATCAGAAATGTATACATCCTGTTATACAGTCTGTACACAATTTATGATCACAGTCATAAATGCCTTCCATACTTTTTGATAATTGTCATACAGATTAACCTATGTACATAAATACGTAGAAGAATCATTTACAACTGATAAAAAATACATACTGAGTATTGAGGTAGGAAAATTAATTGAAATGTATGGCTACTAACCTAACAGTGCCTAATTTTTTCAGATTCTGATAATTATTTAAAACATGGTTCATAGAACATATGCCTGAACTTTTTAAGTTTTCACATTTATATGCTGAACGTAACAAATCATCTGTCGTAGAACATCAATGTTCCACAGCATTATACACTTGTCGAACCAGATTTAAAGTTACATAATGTATTGGGAAGTTGATTCCCCTACCTGAAAAAACATACATTTATGTTGAATAACACTATCCTTCACTTAACAAGTAGTAGATTAAAAGAAATTATGTACACAAGCAAGACAAGTTGGACTGGACTGACGCAGCATCTGAGAAACACCTGCAAAATGAGGTATGGACCATAGTCCACGATGTACTGATATAAGAATTCTGTGTTTAACATACACATGTGTTTGGTTTGCACATATGAAATTTCAAGATACTATTCGTAATATTTACAGCGCACAAAACGAGTTTTCACTCAATTTACCACAACACCCATGACTTTACCCAAAAGAGTCCGTAGCAATAAAATTAATCACTTTCTGCAGAGTACACAAGAATAAGAATAATATTTAACACTAATAGCACTCTAAAATAAGAAATCTATCACTAAATATTTAATGGCATTGTCACATTTCAAAATTGTAAAAGGATCTACCCATTTAGTCACATGGCATATATCTATCAAAATCTCATGGCATATATGTATCAAAATCTAAAGTACAAATCTATTACATAACAGAATTATATAGTTGTATGAACCTGCAGATATACCATCATATCTCTGCTTCTTCCTATTCCTTTGCTTTTTCATCATCTCCCTAACACGCTCTTCTCTTTCTTATGCTGACAGAATTTTACATGGTGGAAACTCAACATCACCAGAAATAAAGTTAGCTGGTCTGTGATTTAACATGATTTCAAACCTGTTGAAGAATGGCTGTTCATCCTCAGAATCACTTATATAATCTATTCAACTGGTATGATTCTTACTACAATATGTTTGCAACAGTCTTCCAATTTCTCTCCAGGGTTACTTGATGGATGGTACACAGAGGGTAGAATATGGCTTATTTTAGAAAGTCAACAAAGTCTTTCCAAGCTTGTGATGTAAACTGAGAAGCATTGTCAGATAAAATTATTTAGGAATACCCACCTGATGAAAATATGTGTTTTCAAACATAGAAATGATTTACTTACTGGTAGCTTTCTTAAGAGCAAACAGCCTTATGAACTTTGAAAATACATCACCCACCACAAAAACATAACAAAATACATTCTTAGACTTAGGCAAAGGTCCATAGATGTCCACAGACACAAGGTCTAGGTTATTATTAGGCAGTATGTTTTGCATTTGACATTTACTTGTTTGGTTGTTGGTCACTCTTTGCCATCTTCTATTTGACCCTCCTTCCTATGATATAAAAACAGATGTTTTCCTGAATCTATTGTGTACATTTGGTTGATCCACAATGACCAAAATTGTAATGTGTATAAGTTTTTAAACTATCAGTACATTGTTCTGGCTAATATAGTTTCCAATCATCGGAGTCAGTCTTATGTCTCCTGAATAAACTACCCTTGTGTACCTTATAATATTGTTCAATCTTTTCTCCTCCTTTCTTACCCAACATGCTCTTAACCAAGTTCCAATTTTGATACCTGTGGATATGTTTGCAAATTTTCAATCTTTTTCCTCTTTCACACCTCTCAAGCACATAATTTTAAACTCTTACTCCCCTTCTCCAAAGCTGTTAGATGAGTCACTCCCTGAAGATAGCCTAGACAAAGCATCAGCAACTACATTGTACCCTTAATGTTTCTGATTTCATAATTGAATTACTGTAAAAACAAGACCCTATGAGTAATTCTGTTATGGTTATGTTTCTGATTTCATAATTGAATTACTGTAAAAACAAGACCCTATGAGTAATTCTGTTATGGTACAGCTTACACTCCTGGAGATAACATATTGCTTTGTGATCAGTATAGATGATGACTTTGTGACCTAGTAAACAATGTTTGCTACTTTATTGGAAAAATTCCTGCACGTTTTTAATGAAACTTTCCCCCTTACTGTACATCATAAAAAAGTAGGAAATAAAGTAAAGTGGATTACTGAGCGAAAAAAAATCTCGAGTGCAAGAAAAAGACATCTACAAAGGGAACTTAAACATAATGAAAGTCCTGATTTTGTTACCTATGTAAAAGATTACAAAAATATTTTTAAAAAAATTGTAAAGGCAGCCAAATAACTGGCAAATAATAGATTTAAATTGGATAATGAAAACAAATCAAAGGCAATTTGGTCAGTGATCAAAGCTGAAACAGGTGCCACAGGTAGAGGCCATGATATTTCTGAATTCAAGATAAAGGATAAACTATTGTAAACCCAGCTCAAATTTCTGAATTGTTTAATGAATTCTTTATAAACATAAACAAATCTAATGTCAATCTAGCAGAGTGCCCTGACAAGGTAAATTTCTGACTTTGACACAACTGTCCTTTGATCTCATCAAAAGCATCCTGACATTCCTCAGTCCAATCTCAAACAGTATTCTTCTTCAAAAGTACACACATATATGAAGCAGCCAAAGCATGGCATCTACAAAATTTCCTATAGAACGCAGTTAACCCAAAAAAATGATTTAAGCTGTTGTTTTGTTGTGAGGAGTAGAAAAATTACCAATAGCATTAAGTTTCCCTTTATCAGGTGCAATTCCTTTCTTAGATATAACATATTCTAAAAATTTATCTATTTTCAAAGTCATACCTCCTTATTCCAATTTTGAAAAACATCTCTTAACAGATCCAAATGTTGTTCCCAAGTCTTTTCAGTGACAAAAATGTCATCAACATACACAATTAATTTTGAACTCACTTCACTTCCCAAGACAGAATCCAGAGCTCTTATCAATTCAACTACAGATACATTTAGCCCAAATGGCACCACACAGTATTGAAAACACTTACCTCCATACAAAAATGCAGGATACTTTCAAGAGTTAATTTCACGTGGAATCTGGTGAAATCCAGAGGTCATGTCCAAACTGCTCATGAATTTTACATAATCAAATTTGTGTCACAGCTCGTCCATGTTCTCATGATGGTCATTCTCTCTGATAAGAAACTTATTTAAGATGTCTAGAGTCCAAAACAAGTATCACTCCACCATTTCTCTTACTTACCACAACTAAAGGATCATTGTAAGCACTCCTATGTCTCTCAATTACTCCCCAAATTTCCATTTTCTGAATTTCTTTCTCTACATTTTTCCTTTTTGAAAATGGTATACTATATGGCTTGAGACAGAAAGGTTAATGATCTCTAAGGTAAAGCATGCTCCGATAGCCTTTCACTCTCCCTGGTCTTTCACTGAACACATTTCTAAGCTCCAATAACAAATTCCTAAGTTGTTCCTTTTGTTGGTCATTAAGAGTTTTAGCTTCCCTCACTTTAGAACCTACTACACTTTCAAAATCCTGATCCTCAGTCTCATCACAATTTATATCGTTGTAAATCATCTGGTACTCACCTTGTTTCACTATGTTTGCAGATAGTCACAACTTTTCTCACAGTTTAAAATACAAAAATTAGTTTTCACATAAGTATTACCTTTAGTTTTCAAAATAAACAATTCTTTAGCACTCCATCCAAAACAAGCCTCAACTTTCTCTGTCCAATCCATATCGATAATTATACTTTCTTCCAAACTAGGGATCACCAAGCATCCATGTTCAAAGGTCTGGTCTTCTACACTAAAAGTTAAAAGTACCTGAGATTTAACCAATTTGCTTTGATTACCAGTAGCTCCTCTTATCCTACAACTACAATGGGATACCACAAATTAGGCTACCTGATCAATCTTAATTTTAATGTAAGGACACCCAAAATCTGATCATCCTCTCTGTAGTCAGACACTTCATGCAAAAGATCACTTTCAATTTCATCAAATTATCGGGTAAAGATTGAACACAATGAATAGATTCCATGACACAACTAACATCACTTGTTACAGAAGGAACACAAAACACATTACTGTCAAAATTACACTTCCTGCTTAGATTCTCTTTCACTTCATTCCATCAATTGGGATACAAATTCTGACTAACCACAGCTAACTTATTCCAGAATGCACCTTTATCTAATTTATCGTTAACCTGGTCCCAAACAAACTTAAAAAAATGTAGGCTTTCATGGCCGGTATTGCCTTCACTTAAAACTTCTGGGCTGATAGACCTGAGGAGAGTTTTATACGTCAACCACGGCCTATCAGCCCAGAAGTTTTAAACGAAAACTTCAATAAGTTTTCAGCTTTATTCTCCAGGCTCACAGATACCTCACCTTTACTGTGTGGATCATTACTCTGCATGACATTAATGAAAAACTGTTTTTACTGGACTGGTATTCCATGACCCTCATTTACAACATCACATACCTTACCTGTATTGTCAATACCATTCACAAATAACTCTGAAACTTCATTATTCTTAAACACCGCTAATACCTGATACAAATCATCATCATCATCATATTCCACCAAAATTGCTTCATCAATAACTTCACTGACAGACAACTCTCATTTCCATCAGAGTCACTTACCTCACTTACATTCATTTACAATAAGCCACCAGCCTCAGTTTACCAACCTCAGTTACTTCACAGCTTTCATTCACATCTACATCAAAAATACCACCTAGTTCAGATCCAATACAGTCATCACCTGATTTACGTACATCAACAATACTGTTTCCTGCCCAAGAGAAGAAATTCTTTGTACATACTACACCAAAATTCTCACTACTCTCACATTCTGGTTTGTGATTAGCACTTACAACATGATTATTGAACATAGTATCCTAAAACATTTGATCAAAACATAAATGAGAAATCTGATATTCCTTCTGTTCAATTTCAGATACCTGTGCCATGTCATTAACACTGTTATTATTGTCTAATTGCAAGTGTAACTTAGGGTCCTGTGCTTGTTATGTTGCCTCACCCCAGAACTGTGAACCTTCCTTGGGCTGAACTCCCCCAAGTAGTTACTTCTGTGATTGTTTCTTCTAATAAAATGCCCATGGTTATTCCCATTATTCCTAATCTGCTGCTGTTCAAAATTTGTCTCCCTATTGTCACTTTGATCTCAGTGGAAGTAACCATTATCTCTGTTTCTGTGATTACTCCCATTGTTATTTCTGTCATTCCTATTATTATGGTACATACTTCTTTCTACTGCCATATCCAGTCTGTTAACATATCGTAAAAAATTTTCAAGACAGTCATCAGGTCTGTGTACCAAATTCCACTGCAATGTTCCTGGTAATTTCATCCATCCAATGGGTTGTCAAGATATACTAATTTTTGAAGTTTATTCTTACAAATCTCTTTCAAAGTACCGCCCCTATTCCTATGTTTAGGACTATTCAAAAATTCACTTCTGATTCTCCCCTGTTCTGCTTCCAACTAAAATTTATTTAAAAAACTTTTCTTGAGACTCTGATATGTTCCTCACTGACTTAAATTTAAATTCACCCATGACAGAGCTTCGCCTTCAACAAATCTTTTAACAAATTTAATTTTTTTATTGACATTCTTGCCTGACGCAAAGCTATCTTTGCAGAGGTGCTGAAAATCCACTGGCTGTAAATTATTTGGTGGAAAACATTTGATAAGAGTCTTGGACCATGGACTACCATTGTTTGCACACAGATTTTTGTTAATGCAACTTTAATGAACTGCTGACATTTTTTGATCTAAAACAGTTACATTGTTTTATGCATTTAAAAATTTTTGGTTTAAATTGGTGACATTTTGTTGGGTGGTAGCTCCCAACTCACACAGATTTTCTGCTACATCCTTCTGTCCAACTTTGATGTCATCAACATTCTTTAATTGTTTTGCTAACTCAGCTACAAACTCATCAGTAACATCAAGTTTTTCATTTACACTTTTTAAACCCTCTGACAACTTATTTTTTAACTAAGGAACTTTATTACTAAGTTGACCTATCTGATCTTGTACGTTGTCCATTTTACTGTTGTTATCTGTTCATATTTTAGATAACTGATCATTAACTGCACTAAATTGGCTATTGTTATCTGTCTTCATTTCCTCTAGTTTTGACAAAATTAACTACTGCAAAACATCACTATTTACTGTTTCTTTACAGTCACCAATTTAACTCAGCTCAAACATTTCTACCTCACTTTTGTTTTTGTCCCTAGTCTTTTTGTTAACAAACACGAGACCACAATAAAACTAAATTCACAAATGGTTTGTACTTATCTTTCCTTTTTGATGTCCCTGGTTGTAGTTATAAAGTCCTCCTCACTTTCATTAGATCTGGTCCATCATTATTGGTAGTGCATCTTCACTGTTGGTGTAAAGAGCCTTGGTTGGGCAGTCTTCAGTTTTGCACCAGGTGAGCGAAAATTTATTCGTACATAAATTTCAAAGATCAATGAAATAAAACAATTTCTGCAACAGACAAAACTTCATTATTAGTCAGTTAATCACAGACAATGCCCCCACTTGTAATCTCCCCCTCCCCCTTCCTTCTTCCAGCTATTGTCCACATTAAACAATGCCCAGTCCAAGTAATTAATAAGCAAAGTCTTTATGAAGATTTTGAGGGGAGCAAAGATTACATAAACTTTCAAGTTTACTTAGCTTGTCATGTTTAGATGGCTCCAGTTCTTCTTGTCTATGGGTCTGATTCTTGAAGCTAAAAATCTCAGATCATGTCCTCACGGTTGGTTTGAACGAAATAAATTTGAAGATTGTTCTTGCAGAATTTTTTTTACATAAATACGTTTTTTTCACATTATAGTATATCATACAGTCTCTTGATTTTTCACATTAACAAATATGAAATTACATTGTGTGCACCTATTATACAAAAATATATCCAATCACATCAGAGGCAAACTTACGCCTCTCTCACTCCACGGAAAAACATTTTCCAAAGGATTTACAAATGAATTCCCACTAGCTTTCATTACATTATTAATTTTGATTATTATTTCATAACCAAATCCAGAAATAAACATAGTAAACAGTACAGGATTTTGTAATTAATGATAGAAATTTTAAGTGTGCAAATATTTTGTAATTTCAAATGTTTCTAAAAACAATAATTTTAACTGCACATTCAGAACTAATACTTGTCGATTATAACATTGAGAATAAAATATTTTTTAATATAATTCCTTCTCATAAATTTTAGCTTTAAATATAACATACTGTGTATAAAACTATATGAAAGTTTTCAGAAAAGCAACTGAGATTATTATTGACCTGTCCAAAATTTGAAAAATAATACTGATATTGACAACTACTGTTGAGGAAAAGTAATGCTAGAGGAGGATGTCCCATTACAATCTCTTGTGAGGCAGGGTAGTCCTTCAGGGGTTGTTTAGTTTGTTACTAAGGAATCTGTTGTGGGATTGAAGTCTGCTAGGTCTGCTTGAAGCACTGTGTAGGGGGTGGTGCTTGTCGAAGGTCTGTTTATATTTTTCTGTATGATCTTGTGCAATTCTTTGGGATTCAGGATCTAAGAATCTGGCTGCTTTAGGCAGGGTGTAACTAAATACCCTTTATAGATGTTGAGGACTTGTAGTGGGGACCAAGACACTTAAGGTTAGCATAGAAACTCATGTCCAGAAACGTACCACTCCCCTGCTACATGCAGAATACCACAACACAAGTTCAAATCTCGCAAATTTTTGGGATCAGTGACTACAATATTATGTTTGTAATTCACTAATCACATGATGTCCTGTACCAATTAGAGGTTTGTTTATAAGCCATTCAGTTGAGTTTCTGATCTGCCAAGAGAGGTTTGTATCTGCTGTTGTGCTTGTTCTTGTGGTCTTCATTCATGCTGTATTACTGTACCTGCCCAAAGAGATTCCTATCCACTGTTGAGCTTTGGCATGGGTTATGGGTGCAGTGGATGCTGGAGGACCAATTGATGATCATATGTACCAGAACATGATATGGAGGTACTGTGGTGGTCATCCCATCAAGCCCTATTTGTAAGAAGACCCTGCTGACAAGCAGCAGGAGACAGAGAGCAACTTGTGTTGTGGTATTTTGCATGAAGTGGGAAAAAAGTATGTTTCCAGGCATAAGACCCTATGCGAAACTTAACCATCTTGGTCCCCACTACAAGTCCTCACAGTCTGTAAAGGGAATTTAGTTACATCCTGTAAAGCTTCTAGAGTGGTGTGTGTTTCATCACTACCACCTAAACAGAAAGCTGTGCATGTTATTGTGATGTTATACAGAGTGAGCCAGCATTTGCAAGGCCCTCTGCTGACAGAACTGAGGTGCACATCCTGCAATCTTCCTCAAATGATTTTACAAAATCAATTTGGTAAAAAAACTTGATTTCTACATTACACTTAGATTTATATGTCAGCTTCATTGTGAAGTGCCCATCATTTTGTTAAAGGACATAGTTAGTGTTATATTTCAAACAATGGAAAATCCAGGATGGAATGTAACAATATTGTGAAAAGGAAAGTTGTTACTCACCATACAGAGGAGATGCTGGGTCGAACATAAGCACAACAAAAATACTGTAACAAATATAGCTTTTGACCAGTAAGGCCTTTGTCAAAAGTAAATGACAAACACACACATACACCCTCTCTCAAACACAACTCACACGCACTACTGCAGTCTCAGGTGGTCTCAGATGCCTGAGACTGCAGTCATGTGTGTGTGAGTTGCATTTGCATGAGTGTGTATGTGTGTGTTTGTCGTCTAATTTTGACAAAGCTATATCTGCGACAGTCTTTTTGTTGTGCCTATCTGCGACTCGCTATCTCTGCTATATGACAAGTAGCAACTTTCCTTTTCACACAACTGTTAGTGTTATATTTCACATATAAGAACAAATTTTGAAAATATTGCAATGGAAAAAAGGGGTCACTATGAATTTTCGTTTGGTGTATATTAGATCATGTATTGCTGTGTGTGAAATGTAGCTAAGATTTTGAACTTTTCTTTAAACTCAGGAGGGAACAAAAATCTGCCTCCATTCATGATAAAATGGATTTTATGCAGCATGTTCCTTCCAAATGCATGGGTGCGAAAATGAAATATTAATAAGATCCCTCTTATCTCATAAACCATTCAAGATATTGAAACAAGATTCTGGCAAATAGCAGCACACAAAGAGGAGAGTTGTTTGCCATGTGGTGAACATACAGAGCTTTCCTGTCTACAGTGATATAGCAGGATATATATATATATATATATATATATATATATATATATATATGTGTGTGTGTGTGTGTGTGGATATATGTGTGTGTGTGTGCGAGTGTATACCCGTCCTTTTTTGCCGCTCCCGGGATTGGAATGACTCCTTACCCTCTCCCTTAAAACCCACATCCTTTCGTCTTTCCCTCTCCTTCCCTCTTTCCGGATGAGGCAACAGTTTGTTGCGAAAGCTTGAATTCTGTGTGTATGTTTGTGTTTGTTTGTGTGTCTGTCGACCTGCCAGCACTTTCATTTGGTAAGTCACATCATCTTTATATATATATATAGAGGGAAACATTCCACGTGGGAAAAATATATCTAAAAACAAAGATGATGTGGCTTACCGAACGAAAGCGCTGGCAGGTCGACAGACACACAAACAAACACAAACACACACACAAAATTCAAGCTTTCGCAACAAACTGTTGCCTCATCAAGAAAGAGGGAAGGAGAGGGAAAGACGAAAGGATGTGGGTTTTAAGGGAGAGGGTAAGGAGTCATTCCAATCCCGGGAGCGGAAAGACTTACCTTAGGGGGAAAAAAGGACGGGTATACACTCGCACATACACACACATATTCATCCACACACACACACACACACACATATATATATATATATATATATATATATATATATATATATATATATATATTTCCCACGTGGAATGTTTCCCTCTATATATACTCCTGGAAATTGAAATAAGAACACCGTGAATTCATTGTCCCAGGAAAGGGAAACTTCATTGACACATTCCTGGGGTCAGATACATCACATGATCACACTGACGGAACCACAGGCACATAGACACAGGCAACAGAGCATGCACAATGTCGGCACTAGTACAGTGTATATCCACCTTTCGCAGCAATGCAGGCTGCTATTCTCCCATGGAGACGATCGTAGAGATGCTGGATGTAGTCCTGTGGAACGGCTTGCCATGCCATTTCCACCTGGCGCCTCAGCTGGACCAGCGTTCATGCTGGACGTGCAGACCGCGTGAGACGACGCTTCATCCAGTCCCAAACATGCTCAATGGGGGACAGATCCGGAGATCTTGCTGGCCAGGGTAGTTGACTTACACCTTCTAGAGCACGTTGGGTGGCACGGGATACATGCGGACGTGCATTGTCCTGTTGGAACAGCAAGTTCCCTTGCCGGTCTAGGAATGGTAGAACCATGGGTTCGATGACGATTTGGATGTACCGTGCACTATTCAGTGTCCCCTCGATGATCACCAGTGGTGTACGGCCTGTGTAGGAGATCGCTCCCCACACCATGATGCCGGGTGTTGGCCCTGTGTGCCTCGGTCGTATGCAGTCCTGATTGTGGCGCTCACCTGCACGGCGCCAAACACGCATACGACCATCATTGGCACCAAGGCAGAAGCGACTCTCATCGCTGAAGATGACACGTCTACATTCGTCCCTCCATTCACGCCTGTAGCAACACCACTGGAGGCGGGCTGCACGATGTTGGGGCGTGAGCGGAAGACGGCCTAACGGTGTGCGGGACCGTAGCCCAGCTTCATGGGGACGGTTGCGAATGGTCCTCGCCGATACCCCAGGAGCAACAGTGTCCCTAATTTGCTGGGAAGTGGCGGTGCGGTCCCCTACGGCACTGCGTAGGATCCTACGGTCTTGGCGTGCATCCGTACGTCGCTGCGGTCCAGTCCCAGGTCGACGGGCACGTGCACCTTCCGCCGACCACTGGCGACAACATCGATGTACTGTGGAGACCTCACGCCCCACGTGTTGAGCAATTCGGCGGTACGTCCACCCGGCCTCCCGCATGCCCACTATACGCCCTCGCTCAAAGTCCGTCAACTGCACATACGGTTCACGTCCACGCTGTCGCGGCATGCTACCAGTGTTAAAGACTGCGATGGAGCTCCGTATGCCATGGCAAACTGGCTGACACTGATGGCGGCGGTGCACAAATGCTGCGCAGCTAGCGCCATTCGACGGCCAACACCGCGGTTCCTGGTGTGTCCGCTGTGCCGTGCGTGTGATCATTGCTTGTACAGCCCTCTCGCAGTGTCCGGAGCAAGTATGGTGGGTCTGACACACCGGTGTCAATGTGTTCTTTTTTCCATTTCCAGGAGTATATATATAAGGAGGGAAACATTCCACGTGGGAAAAATATATCTAAAAACAAAGATGATGTAACTAACCGAACGAAAGCTTTAAATATGTCTCCTTGTGTCTGTATATGTGTGGATGGATATGTGTGTGTGTGCGAGTGTATACCTGTCCTTTTTTCGCCCTAAGGTAAGTCTTTCCGCTCCTGGGATTGGAATGACTCCTTATCCTCTCCCTTAAAACCCACATCCTTTCGCCTTTTCCTCTCCTTCCCCTCTTTCTTGATGAGGCAACAGTTTGTTGTGAAAGCTTGAATTTTGTGTGTGTGTTTGTGTTTGTGTGTCTATCGACCTGCCAGCACTTTCATTCGGTAAGTCACATCATCCTTATATATATATATATATATATATATATATATATATATATATATATATATATATATATATAAAATTCAAGCTTTCGCAACAAACTGTTGCCTCATCAGGAAAGAGGGAAAGACGAAAGGATGTGGATTTTAAGGGAGAGGGTAAGGAGTCATTCCAATCCCGGGAGCGGAAAGACTTACCTTAGGGGGAAAAAACGACGGGTATACACTCGCACACACACACATATCCCAACGTGTGTGTGTGTGTGTGTGTGTGTGTGTGTGTGTGTGTGTGTGTGTGTGTGCGAGTGTATACCTGTCCTTTTTTCCCCCTAAGGTAAATCTTTCCGCTCCCGGGATTGGAATGACTCCTTACCCTCTCCCTTAAAACACACATCCTTTCGTCTTTCCCTCTCCTTCCCTCTTTCCTGATGAGGTAACAGTTTGTTGCGAAAGCTTGAATTTTGTGTGTGTGTTTGTGTTTGTTTGTGTGTCTATCGACCTGCCAGCGCTTTCATTCGGTAAGTCACATCATCTTTGTTTTTATATATACGAGGTGTGGCTAGAAAAAAACCGGACTAGTACTGGTGAAACAATAAAACGAATGCAATAAGGCTGAAAGTTGCGTGGCCTGTCACGTGACTCTTGCTCCGCCTACTGCTCTAGTTTCATCTGCCTCCTGCACTCAGTCTGCCCGTGGCGTCTGTTTTAAGTAGTTGACGTTTTGTCTGTGCGTCGGAAAATGTTGAGTGTACAGAAAGAACAACGTGTTCACATCAAATTTTGTTTCAAACTAGGAAAATCTGCAAGTGAAACGTTTGTAATGTTACAACAAGTGTACGGCGATGATTGTTTATCGCGAACACAAGTGTTTGAGTGGTTTAAACGATTTAAAGATGGCCGCGAAGACACCAGTGATGACACTCGCCCTGGCAGACCATTGTCAGCAAAAACTGATGCAAACATTGAAAAAATCGGTAAACTTGTTCGACAAGATCGCCGTTTAACAATCAGAGCAGTGTCTGAGTTAACAGGAGTTGACAAGGAAAGTGTTAGGCAGATTCTTCATGAAAGTTTCAACATGAACAAAGTGTGTTCAAAAATGGTTCCAAAGTGTCTCACAATTGAACAGAAGGAACGCCGAAGAATGATTTGTTCTGACATCCTGGAAAACATTGAAAGTGATCCCACCTTCTTACAAAATGTTATTACTTGCGATGAATCGTGGTTTTTTACTTACGATCCCGAAACTAAACGCCAATCGATGCATTGGAAAACTCCTGGTTCTCCACGACAAAAAAAGCACGAATGTCAAAATCGAAATTCAAGGCAATGATGATTGTTTTTTTTGAAATCAAAGGGATTGTGCACATTGATTGGGTACCAGAGGGACAAACAGTGAATCAGCATTACTACATTAGCGTCCTGGCTACCCTACGTGAGCGAGTACGGAGAAAACGGAACGATTTGTGGAGAAAAAAGTCATGGATCCTTCACCAAGACAATGCCCCAGCTCACAGTGCGTTGTCAGTGAAGACGTTTTGGCAAAACACAACATTCCCATCTTAGATCATCCACCCTACTCACCTGATTTGGCCCCCTGTGACTTTTTTCTTTTCCCTAAAGTCAAGTCAGCTTTGAAAGGAACTAGATTTGATACTGTTGAAGCAGTAAAAGAAAAAGCGACGGAAGTAATGTATGGACTTACCGAAAATGATCTGCAGCATTGCTATGAACAGTGGAAAATTCGTATGGAGCGGTGTAGAGACCGAGGAGGAGAGTACATTGAAGGAGATAACATGAAATTGTAAATAATTGTAAATAAATGTTTTTTCCAGCATCAGTCCGGTTTTTTTCTAGCCGCACCTCGTATATATATATATATATATATATATATATATATATATATATATATATATATATATATATAACAGAGGGAAACATTCCACGTGGAAAAAATATATCTAAAAAGAAAGATGATGAGACTTACCAAACAAAAGCGCTGGCAGGTCGATAGACACACAAACAAACACAAATATACACACAAAATTCAAGCTTTCGCAACAAACTGTTGCCTCATCAGGAAAGAGGGGAAGGAGAGGGAAAGACGAAAGGATGTGGGTTTTAAGGGAGAGGGTAAGGAGTCATTCCAATCCCGGGAGCGGAAAGACTTACCTTAGGGGGAAAAAAGGACAGGTATACAGTCGCACACACACACATATCCATCCACACATACAGACACAAGCAGACATATTTAAAGACAAAGAGTTTGAGCAGAGATGTGTTGAGGTGGAAGAGTAGAGGCAAAGAAGTTTTTGAGAGTTGCCGCCACTCATACCTCACCTGTCTCTCAAAAACTTCTTTGCCTCTACTCTTCCACCTCGACTGACATCTCTGCCCAAACTCTTTGTCTTTAAATATGTCTGCTTGTGTCTGTATGTGTGGATGGATATGTGTGTGTGTGCGACTGTATACCTGTCCTTTTTTCCCCCTAAGGTAAGTCTTTCCGCTCCCGGGATTGGAATGACTCCTTACCCTCTCCCTTAAAACCCACATCCTTTCGTCATTCCCTCTCCTTCCCCTCTTTCCTGATGAGGCAACAGTTTGTTGCGAAAGCTTGAATTTTGTGTGTATATTTGTGTTTGTTTGTGTGTCTATCGACCTGCCAGCGCTTTTGTTTGGTAAGTCTCATCATCTTTCTTTTTTATATATATATATATATATATATATATATATATATATATATATATATATATATATATATATATATATATATATATATATAAAAAACCAAACGAAAGCGCTGGCAGGTCGAAAGACACACAAACAAACACAAACATACACACAAAATTCAAGCTTTCGCAACAAACTGTTGCCTCATCAGGAAAGAGGGAAGGAGAGGGAAAGACGAAAGGATGTGGGTTTCCCACGTGGATTGTTTCCCTCTATTGTATATATACAGGGTGTTTCAAAAATGACCAGTATATTTGAAACGGCAATAAAAACTAAACGAGCAGCGATAGAAATACACCGTTTGTTGCAATATGCTTGGGACAACAGTACATTTTCAGGCGGACAAACTTTCAAAATTACAGTAGTTACAATTTTCAGCAACAGATGGCGCTGCAAGTGATGTGAAAGATATAGAAGACAACGCAGTCTGTGGGTGCGCCATTCTGTACGTCGTCTTTCTGCTGTAAGCGTGTGCTGTTCACAACGTGCAAGTGTGCTGTGGACAACATGGTTTATTCCTTAGAACAGAGGATTTTTCTGGTGTTGGAATTCCACCGCCTAGAACACAGTGTTGTTGCAACAAGACGAAGTTTTCAACGGAGGTTTAATGTAACCAAAGGACCGAAAAGCGATACAATAAAGGATCTCTTTGACAAATTTCAACGGACTGGGAACGTGACGGATGAACGTGCTGGAAAGGTAGGGCGACCGCGTACGGCAACCACAGAGGGCAACGCGCAGCTAGTGCAGCAGGTGATCCAACAGTGGCCTCGGGTTTCTGTTCGCCGTGTTGCAGCTGCGGTCCAAATGACGCCAACGTCCACGTTCGTCTCATGCGCCAGAGTTTACACCTCTATCCATACAAAATTCAAACGCGGCAACCCCTCAGCGCCGCTACCATTGCTGCACGAGAGACATTCACTAACGATATAATGCACAGGATTGATGACGGCGATATGCATGTGGGCAGCATTTGGTTTACTGACGAAGCTTATTTTTACCTGGACGGCTTCATCAATAAGCAGAACTGGCGTATATGGGGAACCGAAAAGCCCCATGTTGCAGTCCCATCGTCCCTGCATCCTCAAAAAGTACTGGTCTGGGCCGCCATTTCTTCCAAAGGAATCATTGGCCCATTTTTCAGATTCGAAACGATTACTGCATCTCGCTATCTGGACATTCTTCGTGAATTTGTGGCGGTACAAACTGCCTTAGACGACACTGCGAACACCTCGTGGTTTATGCAAGATGGTGCCCGGCCACATCGCACGGCCGACGTCTTTAATTTCCTGAATGAATATTTCGATCATCGTGTGATTGCTTTGAGCTATCCGAAACATACAGGAGGTGGCGTGGATTGGCCTCCCTATTCGCCAGACATGAACCCCTGTGACTTCTTTCTGTGGGGACACGTGAAAGACCAGGTGTACCGCCAGAATCCAGAAACAATTGAACAGCTGAAGTAGTACATCTCATCTGCATGTGAAGCCATTCCGCCAGACATGTTGTCAAAGGTTTCGGGTAATTTCATTCAGAGACTACGCCATATTATTGCTACGCATGGTGGATATGTGGAAAATATCGTACTATAGAGTTTCCCAGACCGCAGCGCCATCTGTTGTTGACAATTGTAACTACTGTAATTTCGAAAGTTTGTCTGCCTGAAAATGTACTGTTGTCCCAAGCATATTGCAACAAACGGTGTATTTCTATCGCTGCTCGTTTAGTTTGTATTGCCGTTTCAAATATACCGGTCATTTTTGAAACACCCTGTATATATATATATATATATATATATATATATATATATATATATGTGTGTGTGTGTGTGTGTGTGTGTGTGTGTTTTATATATATATATATATATATATATATATATATATATATATATATATATATATATAAAACACAGATGATGTGACTTACCGAACGAAAGTGCTGGCAGGTCGATAGACACACAAACAAACACACACAAACATACACACAAAATTCAAGCTTTCGCAACAAACTGTTGCCTCATCAGGAAAGAGGGGAAGGAGAGGGAAAGACGAAGGAATGTGGGTTTTAAGGGAGAGGGTAAGGAGTCATTCCAATCCCGGGAGCGGAAAGACTTACCTTAGGGGGAAAAAAGGACAAGTATACACTCGCACACACACACATATCCATCCACACATATACAGACACAAGCAGACATCCTGCTTTCTTTCCTGATGAGGCAACGGTTTGTTGCGAAAGCTTGAATTTTGTGTTTTCGCAACAAACTGTTGCCTCATCAGGAAGTGATATATATATATATATATATATATATATATATATATATATATATAAAAACAAAGATGATGTGACTTACCAAATGAAAGTGCTGGCAGGTCGACAGACACACAAACAAACACAAACATACACACAAAATTCAAGCTTTTGCAACAAACTGTTGCCTCATCAGGAAAGAGGGAAGGAGAGGGAAAGACGAAAGGATGTGGGTTTTAAGGGAGATGGTAAGGAGTCATTCCAATCCCGGGAGCGGAAAGACTTACCTTAGGGGGAAAAAAGGACAGGTATACACTCGCACACACACACATATCCATCCACACATGTACAGACACAAGCAGACATATTTAAAGATATATATATATAATTTTTTTTTTCCTCTCCAAACCATAGTCATTGACAGCTAGTGAAAAGAGAATGTCCTAGTATGCAAAACATCAAATTGCTTCACTTATTTACTGTAAACTGACATAATGAAACTTACCAAAGGATTTTCTTTCTACAATTCAGTGATCGTTGACATATGAAAATTACAGCAAATAGTAGACCATCTTCCCATTCCTATCACTGTACAGAGTGAGGGAGTGAATCTTTTTACTACAAGTTATCTCTTACCAGGTGTACCGGTATGAAATGAGCGTTAAGATACAAATGTGTCAATAGGGAACGTTTGTTGTGAACGATCCTTCATTTTGTTTTTGTTCTTTTTTTGTTTGGTTACTATGACATCTGTCAATGATATTTAGTATACATCAAGTCATGGAACAAACAACATCATATGTTTTCATCGTGTTAACAATGTCGAATTTTGTACCAGAAAGTGATGATTTGCGGAAAGCATTAATTTTTTGTTTTCATTTGAAAAAAAGTGCTGCAGAATCGCATCGAATGCTTGTCAAGGCATAAGGTGATCATGCTCTATCAGAAGCAACATGCAAAAGATGGTTTCAATGGTTCAGAAATAATGATTTTGATGTAAGAAATGAAGAACGTGGAAAACCACCAAAAATGTTTGAAGAGGCTGAATTGCAAGCAATATTGGATGAAGATGATACTTTGAGTCAGAAGCAAATGGCAGCAATGCTAAATGTTGTACAACAAACAATTTCTGACAGTTTGAAAGCTATGGGAAAGATCCAAAAGTGTGGAAAATGGGTGCCACATGAATTGAATGAAAATCAGATGGAAAACCGAAAAACCATTTGTCAAATTTTGCTTCAAAGACATGAAAGAAAATCAATTTTGCATTGAATTATTACTGGCGATGAAAAATGGATTTATTTTAAGAATCCTAAATGGGAAAGATCATTGGTTAATCCAGGACAACCATCAACATCGACTGCAAAACCAGATCGATTCGGTGGGATCAGAAAAGTGTGGTGTATCATGAGCTTCTAAAACCCAGTGAAACTGTGAATACTAATCGTTACAGACAACAGAATGGGCCAGAACACATGGCAAAGTAATTTTTTTTACACAACAATGCCCCTGCACACAAAGCAAAACAGGTTCAGGATACAATCAAAACACTTGGCTGGGAGCTGCTACCCCATCCGCCGTATTCACCAAACTTGGCCCCTTCCGACTACCATTTATTTTCATCAATGGGACACGCATTGGCTGAGGAACACTTCGATTCCTACGAAGAAGTCAAAAATTGGGTGTCTGATTGGTTTGCTTCAAAAGACGAACATTTCTATTTGCGTGGTGTCCACAAAGTGCCAGAAAGGTGGTCAAAATGTTTAGAAAGCAATGGTCAGTACTTTGAATAAAATGTTTTTACTTTTCAATTAAAAATTTGTGTTTCGTTTTCACAAAAAAATGCTCATTTCATACCAGTACACCTGGTAATTCATCAGAGATATTAACTTTGGCAAATAGTTGGCAAGGTACTGCAATTTGTCAGTTTGTTCACAGCTTAAAAATTATAAAAGAGTTTTACTGAGTCTGTTCTAGACTGCAGCAAAAATGAAGAATTGTTGGGTTAGAAATAAATTTCATGTCTCCTTTTATGTGGTTAAGAAGATTATAAAAACATTGTTAACAAGCTTACAAAAACATAACAGCAATTATTTTATGGACTGTTTGAGACAACTCATTAAGATTAAAATAGATTATAAGTATCTTTAACACATCAAAAGATAAGTAAGGTAAAGATGTTCACCACTTAACTCTGAATGGGGATAGGAACAAAAAAATGGTATAGTATTTGCTATAAATTATTTTCATACTTCTCAGGTGAAGAGCAAGAAGAAAATCCTTTGGTAAGTTTCAGTCCCAGCTGCCCACTATTGAAAATATGATGAGTTATGGGATTCTGCCAAAATTTCAGCAGATTCATAATTAATTTTTGTCTCATTTGAAGAAGCATCATCAATTACGAGTAATGGCTACATTTCTCTTGTTGACAGGTTCAATTTTGCTTCTTCTGTGAAGCAGTGCAATTTCCACAAAATCATATTGCAGTAGCTATTGCAACAGAATCCTGAAGCTGACTGCCTTAATAAACAAGAAATTGGCAACCAGAGAGGTCAATAGCTTCTAGTAAACCTCATTGTGTCCATTTACAGCTTCTGCTATGTCACGATAGATAAGGGTGTTAACCATATGGCAAAATACTCTCCTCTTTGTGTGCTATTCTTTGTCAAAATCTCATTTCAGTGTTTCAAATGGTTTACAAGATATGAGAGATATTATGAATATCTCATTCTCATGTGTGTACGGTCAGAAGTGAACGTGCTACATGTAATCCATTTTCTCAAGACTGGAGGCACATATTGATCCACTCCCAAATTCAAAGAAAAATTCAGAATTATGAAGGTTTCTCGGGTCTCCAGCTGGGTGGTAGCGCCGATATCTTGCAATGTTTCAGGAAGTGTCACACTACCCATCTTCGCCAGAGGATGGGTAGTATGACACTTCCCGAAACGTCACGAGATATCAACGCTACCACCCGGCTGGAGACCCGAGAAACCTTCATCAATAGTTTACGCCGAGAAAGCCTACAGTCACATATAAAAATTCAAAATGTTAGCTACATTTCACACCGAGCAGTATATGATCTAATATGCATCAAACACAAATTAATAGTGACCTCTATTTTTCATTGTAATGTTTTCAGATTTTTTGCTTGTATGTGAATCATCACAGTAACTATGAGCATTTCAAAATGAAGCTGATAGATTTTTTTTTTTTTTTTTTTCACAAACAGTTTCTGTAAAGTAGTCTGAGAAAGACTGCATGGTGTGCACCTCGATTCTGTCAACGCAACATCTCACCATGGTGTGTTCTATATGACATCATGTGAACATGCCACAGCCTTCTCTTTATGTGGTGGAGTTATCATGCATCATGTTGCTATTGTTCATGGGTCATGTAGGCTTGTATTGACTTTTTTGGCATGTGTGGATTTGGACCATACAGGGTATGTTATTTCTGCTGTGGGAAAGCAGAGTGCTTGGGCAGTTCTTAATACATTTGGTCTGGCTCCTCATTTACTATTCACTAGTTTGCTCAGGATGTTGCTCCTAGTGGCATCCTTTGGCAGGTCTCTGTACATCAATAATCTGTCCAGAATGACATACAGGTATGTTAATTTATCTGCGTTTTCCAGTTTGTTACCATTGCAGGTGAAGTTTAGCTTTCTGTTTGCCTGTTTTGAGTGAAGGTGGAAAGCACTAACTTGTTCTTGTCTTTGAGGGTTTGGTCTGAGGCCATAATTCATACATGTAGTTAAATGAGTTTTCCAATTTCCCTTCTTCTTTGTCAAAGCTCTTTCCTTGTGCAGTAATAGCCAAATTATCAGCATACATGAAATGGGTAGTATGGTCTGGTGCTGGTTCATCATTTGTGTACAGATTAAATGAAAGGGGGCCAGAAAAATGCACGGGGCAACAGCATTTCTTTTGTTGATGTCATCCTACCATTTAGCATTACATAAAACAGGCAATTTTATGTAATGTCTGTCTGTAATGTCTATTTTGTAGAAGAGACAATACTTTTGTGAGCTGATGGCCTTTAAACGTGAGCATTCTGTGGCTGCCAATGCTGTATGCAGAACTCAGGTTTACCAGATATATAACTGTTATTTGTTTGTTTTCAATCCTTTCCTCTGTGTATTTGCTTGGTGCATGATTTTCTAGGTCTGAATCCAGCTTGTTGGGGAATGAGCTTCTGCTCTGTGAATATTTGCTATGAAATTTAAGATCATTCAGTCATATAGCTTCTGTTGATGGCTTAGGAGTACTATTTGATGATAGGCATTGAGTTGGTCTGTATCTCTCCCTCATTTCAGAAGTCCTACTATCTTTTATTTGCTCCGTATATTTGGGATCTCGCATGTTTTTAGGAAGTGGTTAAACAGTTGTAAAATCCATTGTTTGGCACTAGAACCAAGGTTTTTGAGCTGTTCCATCGTGTATCATTGACTCCAGCAGATAGAAGAGGTTGACAGTCTTAAATTCCTGGGATTACAACTTGATAATAAATTCAGTTGGGAAGAGCACACCACAGAACTGCAGAAACGCCTTAACAAATCTGTGTTTGCAATTCGAGTGTTAGCAGACATAGGCGACATAAAAATGAAAAAGCTTGCATACTTTGCCTACTTTCATTCCATAATGTCATATGGTATAATATTTTGGGGTAACTCTTCAAGTCAAACAAAAGTTTTCAGAGTCCAAAAGCGTGTAATACGTATTATTTGTGGAGTAAATTCATGGACGTCCTGTAGAAACCTCTTCAAAGAACTGGGTATACTAGCTACAGCCTCTCAGTATATTTACTCATTAATGAAATTTGTCCTAAATAATATATCTCTTTTTCCAACAAACAGCTCAGTTCATACATACAATACCAGGAACAAAAATGATCTGCACAAGGACTTAAAAGCACTTACTTTAGTTCAAAAGGGGTCCACAACTCAGGAACACTCATCTTCAATAATTTGCCAGTAAACATAAAAAATTTAGTTACAAATAAAGATCAGTTTAAAAGGGGCCTGAAAGACTTACTAGTGGCCAACTCCTTCTACTCCATTGACGAAATTTTTAATAGAAACAAATGATGTATTGTATATATTCATGCTATTAGTATTGTTATTTCAGCTAAAAAAAAAATTAACATGATCCACATCCACAAGGATCTCCTCAGCATGGATCTATGGAACGAAAACTAATCTAATCCATTGCTTTCCCATTTTTCATCGACTTCTGTCAATTATTAAGTTCTTTTACAGTAAATGGTATTTTGAAAGTGTTTGGTTCTCAGCTCTGGTTTCTGATAATTTTTATTTTCTTGTTAGATTTTCCATTTAATAGGAGTAGTTGGGCAATATGATTGGGTGTTATTGTAGGAAGTTGAATGATTATCCTAGGATCACAGTTACATTTTTTGGCTAGGTTCCAGGTCACTTCACTGCCATTTGTCTTGACTTGCTAATCATTTCCATTAATGTTTCTCCGCACAGGGGTACCTCTTCACTGAAATGGCCCCATTCATAGTTACCCCAGGCTGTTCATTGGAGAGATCTGGGATAAAATGCTCTCTGAAACTTCATAGTATGTCTCTCCTAGAAGTCTTCTGAACTGTCTCTATGAAGGTATGGTAATTTTCCAGGATTGGGCAGAGATATTTTATTTCTGCACTCAGTTTCTCAGCTTACTCTATCCATTTAGCTTTTTAAAAGTTGAACCTTTTGCAGAATGGTATTTTTATTGTTCTCACAGCAGCATATATTTGAATTACAAAAGACCATTGTCGTGTTTTAGGAAAAGGTGCATATGGGCTTTCAAGCATTGGTCTTCTATGTTTGCACTTACAAGACAATTTTCAGGGCTAGCATCATGGTTCCAGAACTTCATGCTGAAAGAGCATAGTAGCTTGGATTCATGAAGAAAGATAAGTTAAAGGTGCACTGCCCTACTATATGCCTATTCCCACCTGTGTCTGTGTACCCCCTTGATGCACTGTGGCAATTAATGTCTGCTAAAATGAACTGCTCCCTGATTGTTGAATTTTGCTGTTAAGGTCAGGCTGAGCTTCTTTCCAGGGGGCTTTTACACTGTTGTTACAGTGAAACTGCTACATTTGACAGTCAGTAGTTCTTTGTTGTTGTTGATAGTTCTATTTGTTTATGGATGGCTATCTCTGGTTTTATGAAGATAGCACTGCCATATATAGGATTTGGGATTTCTACAGTTAATTTCATTTCCTCTGTTTCTGATCCTATTGCCCATTCTTTTCCATGTGTTTCTTAGATACCCAGTATGTCCCATTTATGCATGCAGCAATTTTCTGCCAGAACTTGTTGTTTATTTTTGCTCATACACTCTATGTTTAGGTTTGCAGTCATCAGAATTGGCTCTGACGAGGAAACATTGCCAACTTGACCTCATATTTTAAGGATAAAAAAGCACACCTGCAAGATATCAGCCCTAACAATTGATCCCACATGAAAAAGTGGGCCATAGTTATGATAATATGCAGATATATGATCTTCTGGAAGTACAACTTTTAAACTTTTGTGCACACCATTTGTTTGTCACTCGCTCCCGCCACTGCAGCTGCTTAATGCCCAAATGCAGAGTACTGTACAGTGGAGTGAATAAGAGGTTTGTAAAATACTCTTTTGACACTGCTAACATGCTTTGTTTATTGTGTCAGTTTGAACGGTTTATACTATAGCTGGTGCCAGAGATGTCTTTGCTTTGAATGTTCTGATGGGCTATTCACAAATTCAGTGTAAATGATTGAAAAGAATGAGTGTGTCATTAAAAAAGTAGCACAGCAGTATTTATTTATTAACATCACTGCTATGCATTATTTTCTTTGGCATTCATAGCTCGCACACTTAAACTGAAGTACATCTGCAGCAGATGTGCTATTGTTTAACATGACTGACAAGATTAAATTGTAAATCAAAAATCATTAACTTCATTTCATAAAATTCTTCATTTGCTTAGGCATATTCATTTTATGATTAAGGCATTTATATAGTTGCAGAATAATGATATGAGAATATTGTTAAAATAACACTGAAAGTATCTGCGCACGAGGTTGACACTTTGCTTACTTAAATTACTATTTTTCACATAGAATAAAGTGTTTGAACAGGATTTCAAAATGAATCCTGCAGATGTGTCCACCTTCCCACTCATCTTGTCTCACTTTCAACATAACGTGAAAAGGAGAGTTCTGGTTGTGACTCCACTGTACATTACCTCACATTCAGGTATTAGGCAGCTGTGGTGAGGTGGAGTGACTGACAAACAACTAGTTATTTGGAAGTTTAAAAGCTGTACTTTCAGAAGGTCACACCCATGTACTGTCAAAATTATGGCCCAAAGTTTTGTGCAGGTTCAATAGGTGGGGCTAAAATTTTGAAAACGTGTTTTGTCGCCTTAAAATGTGAGGTTGAGTTGGTGAACCTTGTGAGAAGCTTTTTTTCTTGCTTTTCCAGTGTTGGAAGGACTTACAATCACCTTTTATTGCAATGTTTTTAGGGGACACCAGCATTATCTCATAGATGTTTGTTGGTCTCTTACCTTAGATAGTGCACACACTCCTTCCTTGTCCCCACCTAAAACTAACTTTTATGTGACAGAAGAGGGCTAAACTACACAGTCCTCCACAGGCACACAGCAAACCCTTGTTAAAAAAGCTTAAAATACTAACAATACCTTCACTATAAATATACAAACATATGTTATAGATCAGGGCCCACCTTAAAGATTTTCAGACGATGCTGACTCTCATAGCTACAGTACCTGAAATAGCATAGGATTCCAATACCTGGTGAACAAAACTAACTATCACACAGAGGCATATGAACCATATCAGTATCAAACTTCACAACAGATCGCCAATCTATGTCAGAAATTATAAAGACAAAACTAAATTTATATCAACATTTTAAAACATTCTGCTCAAACAATGCTTTTATATGGTAAGTGACTATGCAGCCAGTTACATTTTTCTGGTAATGTTTATATTAAGCCAAAACCAGAAACTCTGTTTATGCCCCTTAACATTTTCACTATGTCTACATATGTGACTGACAGATGTAGTCTGATGTAAAGCCTTTACCGAGTCAGTGTTGCGCATAAAAGGATTTTCTAACATGGGAAGATACAAGTAAACGCATGTGAAGAAGTGTCTTTTTAATAACGGAAACAGTATAAACAGTTTAACAGTGGGAAGTCTGGGATGGAGTGAATAGCATTCTATCCCTTTCCTAATACTGTTATTACTATACATTGTATCATTTTGTATTATCTGCTTGTATTATTTAATGTATATATTTATATGTTCCATTTATGTGTAACAATTTCACATAGAATTTACAAATACATTTGAACAGTATCCATACAATATGTACTGTCTATGGATGGATAAATAGATAAAATAAACAAATGGAAGATAATAGGCCAAGTCCCTGGATTATATTTAACAGGTATTCAACAAAAACATTGCATGTTGTCAGTGTAGGCTGTTTATGCAAGATCACCTAGTTTTAGTGAGAGAGAAAGAAGGAAGTTCAGAGTTTAACATCACTCATGGGTATTCCTGGGTGGAGCAATACTTAGAATAAGGAAAAGGCAACCACTCACCTAGAGTGGACCAATACGTGGAGCACAGAAATATGTAACAGGACACAGCATTCACACTAGCTTACAAGCTGTTGCTCTTTTTCTAGCAATAGTACAAATATCTACACATACAACCTCACAGACATCCAAACATCTCTGTATAGTGGTGTATGTGAATGTATGCAATCCTGCTATATAAAAAAATACCTCGAAAGCTAGCATGAGTGCTGTTTCCTGTTATGTACTGTTGTGCTCAGCACACTGGCCCATTGTAGATAAGTGGTTGCCTTTCTCTTTTTAAAGGAACCATTGTGGTATTTGTATTAAATGATTCAGAGAAAAGGGAAAGCTAAATGTGGAAGATCAAATTCTAAAATGCAAATCAAGTTCTTTAACCGCTGTGCCTCTTTGCTAATTTTTCTGAGAATTTTCAGTCTATACATAAATATAAAACACTTATATTCATGGAATATAGCTCTTTGCTAAACTGTTAGCTTTTTCAACTAGTTGGCTGGGCTGGATAGACAGTGTCATAGAACAGATTTTGTACAGTGAGAATTTATATAGGAATAGAACATAAGATAGTTAGCAGGGATGTGTCTCTTGATCAGTACATTACAGAAGCTAGGTGAGTGAAAGGCAGTTTTTTGAAGGAAGAGAAGTCTATTGGACATAGTGATTTTGATTTGAAAGCATGACACACAAAAACTCATACCCTATCATGATAGTTTGCGCATTTTAAATATCTATACACCATGTCATTCACACCATTTTACTGCTGCATCACTACTGCCCTCTTTCATTGCTCTTAAACATGTCCACCACTTGACAGTGAATGATGTCCATGGCAGTTCTACAGAAGAAGCAATGTATGGAAGAGCTCAGCATATAAGACTCACCCCCTTACCAACAAGTATAAGTGCTGCCTGAAATTGACAGTAGATCTTAGCCAGTGTGATATTCTTCTTCTGCTGGAAAGCCAGTATCAGGTCAAAGCAAATGCAGAAGATGAGGACTCTAGTAGTCACTGGTAGTTCAGACGTATGGTGAATAATGGCACCCCTTAGAGAAATGGCAGCTAGCGATGAAGAGGAGAACCTGGTGCACTAAGGGTGTATGCCTGTTGAACAAATTCAACATATTGAGGAAGCCACCTCATCAGCATTTGAAGACACAAAGGGTACAAACAACTGCAAACTGTTGCCCACGTCATAGTGGTAATTATGGGACAACATAAGCTGTGACTTCATAGAATTGTGACCAGAGATGCAATATATGCTAGTGGATACAACTGAAGTGGACTGTGAATGGCATACATATTTTTTTTTAGCATGGATGGATCTCCAGCCAATCTGCAGAAAGCTTCAAAACACTCATATCAAACCTCTAGAAATGACCCACATAGATGAGAAAATAAAGATATTAATGGTAGATTTTAGAACATTTTTCACAAAAATTTGCCATAGTTTGAAGCACTATTGAAAACTTTGCAGACCATGTAATAGGGCCTTCTTGGCACTGAGAGCTGGCTAAAACCACAAAGTTGTTGTAGTGAGATCTTTGAGGCATGCCTGAGAGTTCATCAAATATACAGGCTCTAGGGGAAGGGGAGGGGTAAAGTGTTTATACAGTGAACAAGACTCTTAAGTCAACTGAGATAGAAACCAAGTTTACATCTAAAATCGTTTGAGTAAGAATAATAATCAAAATGGGATTAAAGTAGTAGTTGAATCATTCTACAGAGAGCTCCTGCGTGAAGTCAGGATGGGGGAACCTCTGATGCATCAGCGACATCAGTAAAACATCATTTCCAATGTTTACAAGTTCTCATTCTTCTGCAGCAGCTTTGGCTGTTGCTAATTCAGCTATGTGTTGGACTCTAGCTGATGTCCATCGAGTCATCTCTGTGTTTGAAGCCTCAGGAGGTGATGTCAGCAGCCCTGGCAGAGCAGTGGCTGCCAGCGAGTGGGGTGGCAGCTGCCCAGCAAGGTTCTCATGCTGACTGTGGAGTGTATGTACTCAATCCCAGTCCAAATTCTACAATGATCCTTTATGTCCCATCATAATGTATCTGGTGTCCGTAGTTATGTGGTCAATTGATTCCCCCCCTGCCACTGGTAGTTTACAGCACCTGAAGGTGCCCGAGTGCTGGACAGGAAGGTAGACCCTAAGAAGCCCTGTTGGTGGCTTCTGTGTTGAAGTCTGGTATTAGCAGCACCCTGTGATGTGGTATTGTCAAAAACAGTCAGTTTCTCCACAGTATATGGTAGACAGCGAGTAGTATGAAGTCCATCCAGTGAAGGCCATCATCTTGAGTACATCTTTGGCTATTTCATAGACTGTGCTGGAGCATCTAGGACACTGATCCACTACAGTATTGTAATTATGGAATCGAGTGCTATTACTGTGAATGTCATTCATCCCAATGATCAATTCACGACAAGAGCTGTAGTATTTAAAGGGAGCTAATGTGAGGCTATGACACAAAGCTCAGTTTGTAATGACCAGATGTGTCCTCCTTATTCTGCCTCATTGACTTAAGAGGCTGTTTACTGCTGTGTCAGTCCCTGACTCTGTGTTCTTATGAAATAGATACAGTTCCTTGCAACATGCCTTATGAGCTAACAAATACATATGTCTCACTTCCTTTGGTTTTCCATACTCTTTTGTGCTGAATGCTTATTCCTTACTTGGCACTCAATGTCATCAACTTGACTCACTTGTGACATAATGGCTTGCTTCCTGCTTAGGCCTCCGTCTCTGGCATGACTTGAATTTATCTGAGGCAGTGTGAGTGAGTTTTAATGATTTTTTTCTAATTTCTATTCCTTACTATTCTGTGCTGTAACAATTCTATCAGCCACAAGATTGACCTGAAGAAGTATTTGGTAACTTCATTCCCTAGTATGTATGTTTCCTAGTCATACTGTAATTGTTGGAGGAGATTTTACTCACCCCAGCTGGTAAGGAAAATTACAACAGCATAAGTAGAAGATCACAGACAACTTCTTGCAAACCAATTACAAAAACTATCTCATAAAATTCAGTGGTTCCTGGCATCAGGCATGATCTGCTACTTTTGATAATTGAGTTGCCCAGACAACAACTGCACTTGTTTTCTCTGAGCCAGGTGTTGATGCTTCATTTGGTACGCCCACTTACATTTGATGGCATTTGCATTTAGCTGGTTCTTTTGCACCACACATTCCATATCCTTTATGATGTAAAAGAAATTAGACAATTTATGGCCCCAGCACTAAATACAGCAAACAGCACCAACTCTTCAGCAGTGTGAGTTCCATAACACATATCGGTGCAAGTCTGCAATCTTTGGCAGTGATCAGATAATGTCATGACCTGACTGTTATGGGATTATGTATAAACAGTTCAGCTTGCTGAGCTTGGGTGAATTTGAAAATCAACTAATGAAGGCTTTATAGCCTCTAGGGAAATGTTCAGCATCAGGAGGTGAAATGTTAGGACACAAACATGACTTAGACTACAGCCTTATGTCTAAATAACTAAATTTATCAAATCTTGCTAGTCATACACGATATCCTCAGTGCCGTGGACAGAGAAAATCATTTTGTAATGCAGCAAGTTTGCTCGATGGAGTCATCTACAAACACTGATGTTATATCCAGTATGCCCCAGGAAAGTGTAATACAATCATTATTGTTCCTGTTATACAGAATTGGTGAATAATATCAGTTGCAATCTCAACTTTTTGCTTGTGTTGTATTTATCTGTGAGTAAATTCCATCTATTAAAAATTATAATTACTGGCAAACAAATATCAGTTTGGAGCAAACACTGGTAACTAGCTCTTAATGTAGGGAAATGTGCACATAACAAAACATATAATTTCAGTATCTGTTGACTAAAGGATTAATATTGAGCAATCTCTTGACTAAAAGATTAATGTGAAATATGATGTGTGAATCATATTAGTCTCTGTCATGTCATAAAGATATTTAGGGGTAGCAAATGTGGATCTGTGAAGTTGAATGACCACATTCGTTCCGTTGTAGGTAAATCAAATGGCAGACTTTTATTCATCAGTAGGATACCAGGAACCTACAGTTTATCTACAAAATGGATTGCAGGTGCAGAAGCCTCTAGTTTGGCATTCTTTTCCTGATATTGACATTGTTACCTCCATGTAAAACCCAAGGATTATCTTGAAACTGTATACCTTCACAAAGGAGTCAAGCAGTATATTGCTCCCTCCTACGTATATCTCACGAAGAGACCATGAGGATAAAATCAGTGAGATTAGAGCCTACACAGAGGCATACCAACAATCTTTCTTTCCATGAACAATACGAGACTGGAATAGAAGGGAGAACCGATAGAGGTACTCAAGATACCCTCCGCCACACACCATCAGGTGGCTTGCGGAGTATGGATGTAGATGTAGATGAAGTGTTCTTTTTCAGACCAACCTTTTGCAACCCAGGGCTTGTGGCTTTTTCATGATCTATGCAATTGCATCTCACCCTTATGGCAAAAACTACTGTGATTTACATAGCTGAAGCTGTTATTGAATGTATAGGCTATACTTTTCATAGCTTAAAAAATAATTAATGTTAATGCACTGTGAACTTGAATGTCACTTTCAGATAATAAACAGATATACAAACAGATGAAGGCTCTAAAAGTAGATTATCAATTTTACTGTTTCATTTCTTCCCAACCAACTGCATTTTTACTTTGTTAGCTTCTTTTTTGACACTTGTTGATAAATTACACTATATTGGTTTTTATTGTATTTTATTAGACTACAAATCATTCTAAGCATTACAGATGCCATAATTTTTTAATATAGGACAACTCAATGAAGGGATATTATGGGTTATGCCATTTAATTGGACCGATCTGATGATGCAGCATGTGTGGTCACTTGAGGAAGTAACCACAAAATATTTGTAACATACTACATTTATCAATAAAATATAGTAAAATATTTCTAAATGTAACATTGCAATTAAACAATGAAAAATCCAAGATGAAATAATGACAATATTATGAAAAGGATACCATAATAGAGGAGATGTTGTCACTAACAGGCACAACAAAAAGAGCTAAACATGTGAGCTTTCTGCCAAAAAGCCTTCTGGCTTCAGTGGCCAGAGACAATGGTCATGTGTATGTGAGTTGTGCTTGTGCGAATCTGTGAGTGCTGCCTGTTTTAGAAGAAGGCCTTTTCAACAAAAGCTCTCACGTTCAGCAGTCTTTTTGTTGTGCCTGTATGCGACTCAATATCTCCTCTGTATGATGAGTAACAATATAATATTTTTATTAACAATAAAATTAGACATTTTATTCACAAGAATTACATAGATACTTCATTCTTATAGAATATGACCACATGTATTTTAAATGTTCTATTTTTATTGTGTTTTATGATGCTCCACTTTTGCCTAAGTTTAAGTCACTAGCTTTGATTTTTATAAAACAGTTCCATAATATTCTTCTATAGTTTATAACCATTTTTATAGTGAGTGAATTTTATTCTATTTTCTTCTTGCAATGTCAGAATAAACATCTTTATTAAAGAAGTACAAACTTCTTAGCTTTTCTTAATTAATAACCTTACTTCTGGGATGGAAATACTGGAAAATGGAAAAAATCAGTTTCCTAAATAAAGTTTTGCAACAAATTCTGCTTAATTTTCTCTTGTAATTTTCTTTCCGAGATTTGCTGACTAATGAATTTCCCCAGAAGACACCATGTCGCAGAAATGACTCTACTTCAGAAAAGTAATTGTTTTTACCATATTCTTTAATGTCAGTCTTAATAGAATTCTATCAACAACAGATACTATTTATTTGCAATTTTCACATTGTGCATGTTGGTTCCATTTTACATGTTCATAGATCCACATGTTTCCAAAATTTTATTGAATAGCCCTACAGTTTCTGCTAATGTGTGTCTAATCTGCACTGTATATTATGTCTGTGTGTTTGTGTCCTTACGATCAAGTTGATTGGAGAAACACCATCTTCAGTGTGCAGGCTGCACTTTTCAATTTCACTCTTGAACTTTTTCAGCCAACATTCATATGATCAGAACATTGTTGGCATTTGCGCATTTATTATACTTAGGATCCGCATAGATCTAAATCATTTACAAAGACCCAAAGTAGTATTAGTCATAAAATGGTGGTGCATATTTTGTCTTCAGAATTATGGAGGCTTACATTAGCCCAGTTTGGATACATGACTGTTTTGTGTTTTTAAGAAATTAGTTTATCCACCCATATTCTGGCCTCCTAACAAGTAAAAATTCCAGTTTATTTAAAATGTTCTTGCAATATTTAACATCATAAGTTTCTGAATGGTCTCTTAAGTATTATAGATGTATGCTCTTTATTGTCTATTGTGGTTAGACCTCATTATGGGGAAATAAAAGAAAAAAACCAGGGCTTCTACTTTTCTATGTGCCTTAAAATTAATAAGTAACAATTTTTCATTTCTTTGGTCACAAATGTTCTAACATGATTAAAATCTTACCAAAATATTCCTCATCTTTACTGAGGACTCAGATTTTCATTTACATCTACACTCTGGAAACCACTGTAATGTACATGGCCGAGGGTACGTCCCACTTTAATAGTTATTAGGGTCTTCTCTTATTCCAGTCACATAGGGAAGGCAGGAAGAATGATTGTTTAATTGCCTCTGTTTGTGCTGTAGTTAACCTAATCTTGTCCACATGAACACTATGGGAGCAATATGTAGGGAGCTGTAGTATATTCCTAGAGTCATCATTTAAAGCTGGTTCTCGAAACTTTATAACCAGGCTTTCTCAGGGTCGTTTCCATCTAACTTCAAGAGCCTGTCAGTTCAGTTTCTTCAGCATCTCTGTGACAATCTCCCATGGATAAAAAAAAACCTGTTACCATTTATACTGCTGTTCTCTGTATTCATTCAATATTCCCTGTTAGTCCTGTTTAGTATGGGTCCCACATGCTTGAGCAATACTCTAGGATGTGCTGCACGAGTGATTTGTAAGCAACTTCCTCTATAGACTGACTACATTTCCCCAGTATTCTAACCATAAAGTGAAGTCTATCACCTGCTTTACCCATAACTGAGCATATGTGATCATTCCATTTAGTAGACCTATACCGTATTACACCCATGTATTTGTATGAGTTAGCCAATTCCAACTATGACTCACTGATACTACAGTCATAGGATATTAACTTTTGTGAACTGTACAATTGTACATTTCTGAACAATTAAAGCAAGTTGCCAATCTTTGGCCAACATTGAAATCTTATCAAGATCTGACTGAATATTTACACAGCTTTTTTCAGACAGTACTTCATTATAGATAACTGCATCATCTACAAAAGTCTGGGGTTACTATTAATACTGTCCGCAAAGTCATTAGTATAAAACATGAATGGCAAGGGACCCTACACACTTCCCTGGGGCAGACCCAAAGTTACTTCTGTTTATGTCGATCACTCTCCAGTCATGGACAGGTGTATAAGTCACTGCAGGGGTGCCCCAGGAAAGTGCATTGGATCCATTGCTATTCATGTTATTATATTAATTACATAATTTATATATAATTATATATAGCTTGTGTGTGTGTGTGTGTGTGTGTGTGTGTGTGTGTGTGTGTGTGTGTGTGTGTGTGTGCGAGTGTATACCCGTCCTTTTTTCCCCCTAAGGTAAGTCTTTCCACTCCCGGGATTGGAATGACTCCTTACCCTCTCCCTTAAAACCCACATCCTTTCGTCTTTCCCTCTCCTTCCCTCTTTCCTGACGAGGCAACCGTTGGTTGCGAAAGCTAGAATTTTGTGCGTATGTTTGTGTTTGTTTGTGTGTCTATCGACCTGCCAGTGCTTTCATTTGGTAAGTCACATCATCTTTGTTTTTACATATATTTTTCCCACCAATGATTTCAGCTGTTTCTCAACGCCGCTGACACTAATATATATTTCATTCATCTTTTCAGAGGTACAAAAATTAAACTGGGGCAGTTCTCCTGGTTTTCCTTTCCAAAGGAGCATTTCAAAATTGAATTAAACATTTCTGCTTTTGGTTTGCTACACTCAATTTCAGTTCCTGTCTCATCCATGAGTGTCTGGAAACTAGCTTTGATGCCACTAACAGCCTTTACATATGAGCAAGCTATGGTAGCCATTGATGGCACCACGCATTTCTCTCTTCAAAGTGACATGTGTTTCATTCAGAATCTTTCTGTCTATAGCACTAAGCTTTGTTTTGCAGCTATTATGAAGTAGTCTCTGTTTCTTTACAGTGACTATATATATCACAGAGAGTCCATCCCATTATGACTATTTCACTGGGTACATATCTATTCAGTGCATGGTCAACTATTCTTTTGAACTTGAGCCATACCTCCTCTGCATGCTTCTGTTGTGTGCTAAAAGTTTCAAGTTCCTCATTGACATATGGCACTATTGATTTTTTTAATCTAGTTCACTGAAAATTTATATCTTTCTGCTTGTTTTAGTTGCCCTTTGTATTTTAATAATAATTGTTGCTACAACTGTGTCATGGTCACATACCAGTTTCGATGTGGGCATCCTCAAAGAGGTCAGATCTATTTCTTGCCATTAGTTCTAACATATTTCCATCATGAGGGGGTTCTGAAACATCCATTCTAGGTAGTTTTCAAGGAAGGCACTTAGTAATGTTTCACAGGATGTCTTTTCAAACCTCTCACTAACAAAACTGTAGTTCTTCCAATTGATTGTTGGGTGATTAAAGTTGCTATAGCCCTGTATGTAATACCTGAATATGTGCTGTGGCAGCAGGACCCTGGCATGCAACACTTTGAATATACTGCCAACGGCATCTGCATGGGATGGCCACCAGAGGCTGCCTGCAGTAGGCCACATGACTTGTGCACATGGCATGGCATCTGCCGTGCCCTCTACTGCAGCTCTCCTCTTTATAAGCACAGTGCAGCAGGCACTCATTCTCATATTGTGTTCATGCTTATTGTCAGCAACTGCTTGTATCAGTACCTGGATTGTTTCTATATTTATGTCTATGTTCTCAACTGTTATTTACTTATCTGTGAAAGAAGAATAAACTTTGGTTCAATGTGACTGTGCTGTTGTTTGTGTCTTACAGCACAATACATTTGGCGAGGAATGTGGCGTTCACTTTCACATGCTCAGTCTATTTGGTTGTTCCTTCTGTTCTTCTGTCAATAGAGGCAGTGCTCCAATCTCTCCTCAACCAGCAGCTAGCACTTAACAATTTCTATCATGAACTTGCTGGCCACATTGACTATGTAGGCATGCTGTCAGCATGCCAGCTGTCCTTTCCCCATTACAATGATGTGACCAAATACTGAGAGGTTTATGAGAAGAGGCTTCGGCAACACTTCCTCACTAATGGTGTCACTGATGCAGACATGTGTGAGTCTTTGTTCCTTTGTCAGATTTCACCTCGGATCTACCATTTGTTGTGCCAGTTAGTCCTGTTTCAGGAAACTGCATTGTTTTCATTCAATGATATGTGTAAGTTGTTCTTCGGTTATCACTGTAAATTCATGCATGTCACTGCAGCACACCTAGAATCTATTGTTGTCATATACATCCCCATCAGTTCTACCAGGCTTGGGCAGCCAAACTCCCATAGCCTCAGTCGCAAATGTTGGTTTGTGACTGGTGCTCATCATGATTCCTATGCTGATTCTGTGGTCCATGATGCCATCATTCAGTTGACATCTGACAAGGAGGTGCACCAATGTGTGAAAATCCATCATTGGCTGAAGTGTTAACTACAGCTCGATCTCTTGAAGTACCTCATACAGCTTTTGATCATATTAATGCTTCATATGACATCATCACTGTGGCTCTTGTTCCTGACCATCGGGTGTTGCTCAGTTCTCAGGGGAGAAGGACAACATGGTAGCCATACAAACACAGCCTCGGTGCTACACTGGACAGTGACTTGGCAAACAACAACCACTTCAAAGGCAGAACTCCCACCTTGACCATTCTGTTTTGCACACCATGAAAGGGCTGTGTGTCCTAAACACTGGATGACTTGCAACAACTGTAGGGAAAAAAGGACATTTGGCATCCGTATGTTGTTCCCAATCCCCTCCTGCAGACATCGACATAGTTGTTGATTGTTTGTCTCCAGTGCTTACGAATCATAAGAAACTGTTTATTGAAGTATGAGTAATGGACAAAGTTCTCAGACCACTAGTGGACATGGATGCAGCTGTGACTTTACTGAACTCACAAACTTGTGTGGATCTGGGATCTCTAGCGTTTTCTCTGGTTAGTTGACATTTGGTGAGTTACGACAAGCAGCTCATTCCAATTTTGGAACGATTTATGGCTCCCACTATGCTTAAATCTGTGGTTCAGTTCTGACTTTTGTGGTAGTGAGTGATATTGGTACTACAACTTTGTTTGGTCTGGGTGCTTCCAATGCTTTTGATTTTACCATTTTGGATACAGTGCACCTCATTTCTGAGCAGGTCCCATACCAGCCATTAAATTCTCTGTGTTCTGAGTTCTAGTCTCTCTTTTCAGATGGGTTAGGATGTGCCACTAATTTTGTGGCCCACATTACCACAAAACCTAATATGTGGTCACACTGTTTCATTGCATGCCCTATTCCAGTGGGTCTGCGTATCAAGTGAAATCAGAATTGGACAGGCTGATGTCGTAGGGGTCATACAGCCTATTACAACGAGTGAGTGGTCTACTCCCCTCACGATTGCTAAAAAACTGACTGGTCAGCTTCACCTCTGTGGTAACTTTAAAGTTTCAGTCGAAGCTCAATTTATCATTGACATCTACCCTTTGCCCTGCCATCCATTGTCTATTTGGGGTTTCAGGTTTCTCGGGATAGTGTTAAACCAGTACAACATCATGTCACTATGGTCATTTTTGCGCTTGTCACAGCATTTGCTACATGACTACTCCTCCTCTTGACCCCCAATCTAATGGCAAGGCGAAACATCTTGTCTGCACTTTCAAGGTGAAAATGAAAAAGCATGTTGCGGACTCCTCCAAAGATGATGATTTGGCACACTTCTTGAGTTATTCCACACGAGTGGGGGCTCCAAGTCCAGCTGAGTTGCTCCATGGTTACCAGCCACTCACCCTCCTGCATCTGCTCATGCCACCCCACCAATGCCTGTTAGTGCAGTTCTTGTCGTGGTTTCCTCCTGGCTCCCAGTCTGGTCTGAGGGGATTTTGGCCATGGTCCACAGCTGTGGCCACTGCCTCTGTATTGTGCACACCAATGATGGGCTGGCAGTGCATCAGTACTATCAGCTGTGTCCTCACACCATAGCGAGGGTGTCGGGTCCACTGCAGCCACCTCAGCCTCTTCCCTGAGCTCCTGTCCCAGTCTCAGAGGCTGTGGCGTGAACCTGCCCTCCCTGTAGACGTCACCACCTCCTGCCTCTCCTCCAAGACTTAGCCTTTGGATGCCTGCTGCCAGACCCTCCTGTGATCCTTCGCTGTCACTGATGAATCTGCTACCAACTGGGCCAGTAGCTTCAGTCCTTCAACACTGGTATTCCGAGCACGCACGACAGAGCAGCCAGTGCCTTCATCATCAACACTGTTACACCAGACACCAAGATGCTGCCAGCACCTTTGTCACTGGTGCTCTCTGGTGGAGGAGTAGCTGCCCATGTCCACGGCCATAGCTCACCCATTCTTACTCACCAGTTCCGGTCCAGAATCTCTTCCTGTCACCACCATCACTGCCTCAGGCATCCATCACAGAGGCCATGGATGTTTCAACAGTTGCTCCAATGCCTGCATCAGTGGAGCACCCTTTCCCCAAGGGAAGAAGTTTGCTGTAGCCCTGCATGTAATACTAGGATACGTGATGTGGCACCAGGCCACTGGCGCACTACACTATGAATATTCTGCTAATGCCATCCACGCAGGCTGGCCACAAGAGGCCACCTGCAGTGAGCCACATGACATTTGCTCATGGTATGGCATCTGCCATGTCCTCTACCAGAGCCCTCCTCTTTATAAGTGTAGTGCATCAGGAACTCACCCTCATATTGCTTTCATACTTACTGTCAGCAACTGCTTGTATCAGTAGCTGGATCGTTTCTGTGTTTGTGTCTGTGTTCTTTCAACTGTTGCTTCCTTGTATTTGGAAGAAGAACAGACTTTTCTTCATTGTGGCTGTGCTGTTGTTTGTGTCCTACAGTATAATACAAACTTCTCAACTGATGATTGTTGTTGTTGTTGTGGTCTTCAGTCCTGAGACTGGTTTGATGCAGCTCTCCATGCTACTCTATCCTGTGCAAGCTTCTTCATCTTCCAGTATCTACTGCAACCTACATCCTTCTGAATCTGCTTAGTGTATTCATCTCTTGGTCTCCCTCTACAATTTTTACCCTCCACACTGCCCTCCAATGCTAAATTTGTGATCCCTTGATGCCTCAAAAACATGTACTACCAACCGATCCCTTCTTCTAGTCAAGTTGTGCCACAAACTTCTCTTCTCCCCAATCCTATTCAATACCTCCTCATTAGTTACGTGATCTACCCACCTTATCTTCAGCATTCTTCTGTAGCACCACATTTCGAAAGCTTTTATTCTCTTCTTGTCCACACTAGTTATCGTCCATGTTTCACTTCCATACATGGCTACACTCCATACAAATACTTTCAAAAACGACTTCCTGACACTTAAATCTATACTCGATGTTAACAAATTTCTCTTTTTCAGAAACGATTTCCTTGCCATTGCCAGTCTACATTTTATATCCTCTCTACTTCGACCATCATCAGTTATTTTACTCCCTAAATAGCAAAACTCCTTTACTACTTTAAGTGTCTCATTTCCTAATCTAATTCCCTCAGCATCACCCGAATTAATTTGACTACATTCCATTATCCTCGTTTTGCTTTTGTTGATGTTCATCTTATATCCTCCTTTCAAGACACTGTCCATTCCTTTCAACTGCTCTTCCAAGTCTTTTGCTGTCTCTGACAGAATTACAATGTCATCGGCGAACCTCAAAGTTTTTACTTCTTCTCCATGAATTTTAATACCTACTCCGAATTTTTCTTTTGTTTCCTTTACTGCTTGCTCAATATACAGATTGAATAACATCGGGGAGAGGCTACAACCCTGTCTCACTCCTTTCCCAACCACTACTTCCATTTCATGCCCCTCGACTCTTACAACTGCCATCTGGTTTCTGTACAAATTGTAAATAGCCTTTTGCTCCCTGTATTTTACCCCTGCCACCTTCAGAATTTGAAAGAGAGTATTCCAGTTAACATTGTCAAAAGCTTTCTGTAAGTCTACAAATGCTAGAAACGTAGGTTTGCCTTTTCTTAATCTTTCTTCTAAGATAAGTCGTAAGGTTAGTAGTGCCTCACGTGTTCCAACATTTCTATGGAATCCAAACTGATCTTCCCCGAGGTCCGCTTCTACCAGTTTTTCCATTCGTCTGTAAAGAATTCGCGTTAGTATTTTGCAGCTGTGACTTATTAAACTGGTAGTTCGGTAATTTTCACATCTGTCAACACCTGCTTTCTTTGGGATTGGAATTATTATATTCTTCTTGAAGTCTGAGGGTATTTCGCCTGTCTCATACATCTTGCTCACCATACGGTAGAGTTTTGTCATGACTGGCTCTCCCAAGGCCATCAGTAGTTCTAATGGAATGTTGTCTACTCCCGGGGCCTTGTTTCGACTCAGGTCTTTCAGTGCTCTGTCAAACTCTTCACACAGTATCTTATCTCCCATTTCATCTTCATCTACATCCTCTTCCATTTCCATAATATTGTCCTCAAGTACTTCGCCCCTGTATAAACCCTCTATATACTCCTTCCACCTTTCTGCCTTCCCTTCTTTGCTTTGAACTGGGTTGCCATCTGAGCTCTTGATATTCATACAAGTGGTTCTCTTCTCTCCAAAGGTCTCTTTAATTTTCCTGTAGGCAGTATCTATCTTACCCCTAGTGAGACAAGCCTCTACATCCTTACATTTGTCCTCTAGCCATCCCTGCTTAGCCATTTTGCACTTCCTGTCGATTTCATTTTTGAGACGTTTGTATTCCTTTTTGCCTGCTTCATTTACTGCATTTTTATATTTTCTCCTTTCATCAATTAAATTCAATATTTCTTCTGTTACCCAAGGATTTCTATTAGCCCTCGTCTTTTTACCTACTTGATCCTCTGCTGCCTTCACTACTTCATCCCTCAGAGCTACCCATTCTTCTTCTACTGTATTTCTTTCCCCCATTCCTGTCAATTGTTCCCTTATGCTCTCCCTGAAACTCTCTACAACCTCTCGTTCTTTCAGTTTATCCAGGTCCCATATCCTTAAATTCCCACCTTTTTGCAGTTTCTTCAGTTTCAATCTGCAGATCATAACCAATAGCTTGTGGTCAGAATCCACATCTGCCCCTGGAAATGTCTTACAATTTAAAACCTGGTTCCTAAATCTCTGTCTTACCATTATATAATCTATCTGATACCTTTTAGTATCTCCAGGATTCTTCCAGGTATACAACCTTCTTTTATGATTCTTGAACCAAGTGTTAGCTATGATTAGGTTATGCTCTGTGCAAAATTCTACAAGGCGGCTTCCTCTTTCATTTCTTAGCCCCAATCCATATTCACCTACTATGTTTCCTTCTCTCCCTTTTCCTACTGACGAATTCCAGTCACCCATGACTATTAAATTTTCGTCTCCCTTCACTACCTGAATAATTTCTTTTATCTCGTCATACATTTCATCAATTTCTTCATCATCTGCAGAGCTAGCAGGCATATAAACTTGTACTACTGTAGCAGGCATGGGCTTTGTGTCTATCTTGGCCACAATAATGCGTTCACTATGCTGTTTGTAGTAGCTAACCCACACTCCTATTTTTTTATTCATTATTAAACCTACTCCTGCATTACCCCTATTTGATTTTGTATTTATAACCCTGTATTCACCTGACCAGAAGTCTTGTTCCTCCTCCCACCGAACTTCTCTATTTCTTACTATATCTAACTTTAAACTATCCATTTCCCTTTTTAAATGTTCTAACCTACCTGCCCAATTAAGGGATCTGACATTGCACTCTACTATCTTTAGAATGCCAGTTTTCTTTCTCCTGATAACGACGTCCTCGAGTAGTCCCAACCCGGAGATCCAAATGGGGGACTATTTTACCTCCGGAATATTTTACTCAAGAGGACACCATCATCATTTATCGATACAGTAAAGCTGCATGCCATCGGGAAAAATTATGGACGTAGTTTCCCCTTGCTTTCAGCTGTTCGTAGTACCAGTACAACAAGGCCGTTTTGGCTAATGTTACAAGGCCAGATCAGTCAATCATCCAGACTGTTGCCCTTGCAACTACTGAAAAGGCTGCTGCCCCTCTTCAGGAACCACATGTTTGTCTGGCCTCTCAACAGATACCCCTCCGTTGTGGTTGCACCTACGGTACGGCCATCTGTATCGCTGAGGCACGCAAGCCTCCCCACCAACGGCAAGGTCCATGGTTCATAGGGGGGGGGGGGGGGGGGAACTGATGATTAGAGCACTTAATTACAAGTGACTTGAGGTTTTCTTTAAAGTTTTCAGCTGCATCAAGAGGTGAGTCTGGTGGTAAATAGAAGGATCCAATTACAAGTTTATGCTCAGCCATGGTACTGAGTCTTGCTCAAACAATCCTGAATGCAACTTCAATTTCTATCTTGGTAGATCTGAGTATCTTGTCTACTGTGACAAATACATAACCTCCATTTCCCATTAGCCAGTTCTTTCAGTATACACTTAAATTTTCCCAGAAATCTCACTGCTATTGACATCAGGCTTTAAACAGCTTTGTTTACCTATTATTATATGAGCTTCACTGTGTTTCAAGAGCATTTCAAACTCTAGCACTTTGTTGCTAATGCTGTAGCATTTAACTACTAGAATTTTAATACTCTTGCCTGTGTGAGACATTCCTTTGGATCTACATTAATACTTCTTGGTCTCCTACAGCTGCCATTATCTGCACTGGATGGAGAGCTGCTTAATTTAAAAAACCCTTGTGAGCATGCATACACACATCAGCTACTTGGGCAACAGCCTTTGATGTGTAATGTACACCTGACCTACTAGGGGGACACTAAAGTTCTCAATCATATAGCGCAAGTCCAGGAAGTCAGAACTTATCTTAACTACAGAACCTTCGAAGTCTCTGGTTCGAACTTTCAACTCTAGTCAGAATCGGGAGGCCACAATCAGTTTTGGGAACAATGCAAAGGTGGTGTTTTCAATGTTCTTTGCCTCAGAGCCCAGATGACAGGCACTGTTTGTTCCAGAGAGTGCTGTAATCTGCAGTTAGTTGTGCTCTGTTCCCTCAATGGATATCACAATAGCCTCTTCAGCATGTCAAATGAGGCCTTCATGCAGACACACTGAGTACAGCTGATGGTCCATTCTGTCCCTTGGTGCCATTTCCCTGAGGAATCTATTATTCACCATATTTTTGAACTGCTGATGATAATAGATCCCTACCCTTTTGTGTTTGCCACCTCTTGATACAGGACAAAGCAGGTTTCCCAACAGGTGAAAGTCTCACTGGCTCAGTTTCCTGTTTCAGTGAAAGGCAACACATCAAACCTGATGATTATGTGGATCATTATAAGACCCCAAATCCTCCATGGTCCCTGTCTACCCTGTACAGACACCCAGTCCTAACATGGACATGCCACTCACAGTCAAGTGGATGAGTAATGACAGATTCCATAGTTCCCACAGAGGAGGACGAATCCTCAGGAGAGATAGTAGTTGAGGCACCTGTGGTGCCATTGATACATGACTCTTGGGAGCTTTCCCAACACACCCACTCACAGCAGCAACCAATCATTTGACAGCAGTGTAGGTGATTTCCAACTGCTTACAAACATCAATTAACTCATCCCATGTTTGAAAATCTGCATCCACTGACCATTTATTTGCTGTCTTACTTTCTCTACTACATATGATAATCATAATACTTTTATTGTTGCTAGCTTTACTAGTAATTCAGTATCCTTTTTTTTTAAGTTTTGCATGTGGAGAACTGAAACAGCAATCTAACTCAAAATGTTCTACAATAAAAACTGACAGATGCACAGACTGTAGTTGTTGTAGTGCCATATCAAATTGACTTCAGAAAGAAAAATAACTTGTTTGCTTCACAAACATCATATTAGTAAAATGTTATTGTGTGTTATTATTTTCTACATATAATTAATTCATAAATTTTATTATCATCTTCATTTGACAACACCTATGCAGATCTGAACCTGTTATTAATTATGTAAAATCAATTATTGTTGTAATTGTTTTAAGGAACACAGAGGTTTTGTGATGACATTCGAGATATGATTGGTTTCTCACCAGGACATTATTGGAGGATATGTTGGAGGTTTATGGCTCCAGTTTTTCTAATGGTAAGAAATAAATCAATGAAATAAACAAAGTCATAGATTTTATAGTGTCATACTGTAATGTAGTTTTCTTACAGTGTTATATATTGAGCTGCAGTTACTGATCAGATATACAAATGAAATTAAAGGAGACTGATGCCACACATTCTTGAGCATATTCATCAGGTATATATTGTGGGATGAGAAGTGGATATGCCTCAAAGAGATGCATTATTGCTGACTACCGTCACTTATTCAGGTCTCAAGGCTTTGGGAAAATTCTGGATTCTACATTCAAAAATCAGAAAACTAGTGATGAAATGTATGTCAGGGTGTTATAACATTCCACTGTCAACCATAAATGTAAAAATTACTATTACTGGTATCACCAACATGTAACTGAGTCAAACCAGCAAATTTAAAAAGCACATCTGTGTACTTCTGATTGGTGCTTGAACTGATGATGTGACAAACTTCATCAATAAATGTTTGAAACATATATTTATATAGTAAGTGATATCTTACAAACAAAGGGTCATGAAACAGAACTCAGTTGTAGTGGAGTCTAAAGTGAAGTAAAGACTGTTTCTGTTGGATGTATCTACATCTGGTGTATGCCTGTTAGTGGCTGGAGTGCACTATCTCCATTGTGAGTTTTGCCATAGTAGGTACTGTGATGTACAGTTGTTTTTCACAATTTAATCTTCATCAGTTAGTTTTGAGTTTGCAGACCACAAATGCTCAGGCCTCTGAGACCGTAATTATGGCTACTCATGTTTCAGCAAGAGTTCAGAAATAAGGTTCATCATGTTCAACAGCAAATTGCTCATATTTGTAAAGCAAATATGATAACTAAAGGCTATGCCAGTCTGAGTCAATGAAAGATGCAGTCTCAACGCAACTGAGCTTCTCTGCATTAAGTACAGAATCAGTAACAGCAAGATCATTGTAATGTCACTTAAATATTCCTTGTGTTGCAGCAAGTAAATATCTACCAGTATGTACTGCAATTTGGTGGAAAGTCTTCCTAGAAGTATATATGGGTGGTGGGAGAGAAAGCTACACCTTTGTCATATTGACACATCCTAAAACAGTCTCCTATGGATGTCTGTTCATTAATGGCAGTAAACATGCTTAGAGTAGAAACCTATTTCCTGCTCGCCATATGATTCTTGAATGGGAATGCTGATCTTATATGTCTACAGCTTATCTACCACAAATAAAATTGTTTTCATAGTCTTCGATATAAACTTTTTGGTAGGATGCAAATTAAATGTGTGACTTGCTGGCTAAGTGTCAGATTACCAAATATCAACAATGGAAAATCCAGGATGGAACGGAACAATATTATGGAAAGGATAGTTGCTACTCACCATATAGTGGAGATGCTGAATCACAGATAGGAACAACAAGAAGACTGTAAAAAAATGAGCTTTCGGCCAACAAGGCCTTCATTGGAGATAGAACACACACACACACACACACACACACACACATATGACTGTACTCTGGTTGCTGAGGCATCAGCAGCCAGAGACTGCAGTCATGTGTGTGTGAGTTGCATCTGTGTGTGTGTGTGTGTGCGTGTGTGTGTGTGTGTGTGTGTGTGTGTGTGTGTGTTCGCGCGCGCGCATCTTCAATGAAGGCCTTGTTGGCCAAAAGCTCGTTTTCTGACAGTCTTTTTGTTGTATCAGTCTGTGACTCAACATCCCTGCTATATGGTGAGTAGCAACTATCCTTTTCATAAGATTACCAAATACGTCAGTCTGGAGTTCAATAATCAGTCAGTGCTAGGATTTTTTCTGTAACTTTATCACCTCTGGCAATGGTGGGTTAATGTGAAAAATGATAAGCTGCACAGTTGTTTGGAATCAATGTTAAAGGATATGCCACCATGAATGGATGGATACATCACATCAAAGATCTGAGGAAGGTAGTGGCACTTGCATTTGGGAGAACAACGGTTCAATCCTGCATCTGGCCATCCCAATTTAGGTCTTCCTTGATTTCCCTAAATCGCTTCAGGCAAAAGCCGAGATGGTTCCTTTGAAAGGGCATGGCTGACTCACTTCCCTATCCTTCCCTAATCCGATGAGACTGATGACCTCGCAGTTAGGTCTCCTCCCCCAAATCAACCCAACCCAAGGTAATGGCATACCATTTCCAGTAGGTCACAGTAGCTCATGCATAATAAAGCACTGCAGCTTTGAAACCAACCTTCAGGTTGAGAAACACTTTACTTGTATAGAATATTGAAAATAATTCAGTTGTTCACTGACAATTAAAGCAACCAACAATCCCCCAAAATACTGGCATGTGAATTTAATGTAGGTCCCTTTCATAAATGTTGGCTTCCTACCAATAAATTCCAACTAAAGTTTATCTGGCCTATGTTATGAATAACATAGGCTACACACAACAGGTTTCTGTCTCTATCTCCCTCCTCTCATATATAGATTATAATGAAAATGAATGGAAGATACAGAAATGCACAAGGAAAAAATCTTATATTACTATGGGTATGGAAAGGCAGAATATAAGTAATGGAAGGAGAAAAGGTAACAACTCACTACACAGTTGAGTCATTGGCTGGCACATGAAGAATACTGAGAATGTTGTTGAGCTTTCGGCTGAATCCTGTTTCAGAGCTAATAAAATACATATTCACACACTGCAAGGTTACATTGCCCGTCTGGCAAAATTGTGCCAACACTGCAGCTTGACTGGGGGGGGAGGCTTAGTGTTGGGTGGAGTCGACGAGAGCAAAGAGGAGCCCAAGCTAACAGTTTGAAGGCACAGGCAGAAAAATGGCTCCATCAAGCTTTCTTTGGTGCAGGCAGAGGAAACTGTGCACAGCTTACTATCATGTGAAGGATTGTATTGAGTGGGAAAGATAAAACGGGGGAAGAAGGCAAATGTGGTGCAGGTTCAGTGTAGAGGTAATGGGGGCTAGGGTAGAAGTGTGTGTGGGAGAGGAGCTAGCAGAGATTGAGGCCAGGAGGATTAAGAGACCGATGGATGTGTTGCATGGACAATTCCTATGGTAGAGGTGTGTGTGGGAGAGGAGCTAGCAGAGATTGAGGCCAGGAGGATTAAGAGACTGATGGATGTGTTGCATGGACAATTCCCACTTATGTAACAGCTACTGATGGGGAAGGATCCAGGTGCCATAGGTTGTAAAGCAGCTAGGGAAGATGAGTATGTTGTACTGAGCAGTGTGTTCTGCCACTGGGTGGTCAATTCTGGTCAGTGCCACAGTTTGGCAACAGCCATTCATTTGGATGGGTAGCTGGTTGGTGTTCACATGTACTAAAAAGCTGTGCAGAAGTTACAGCAGAGCTGATATATGATGTGACTGCTTTCACAGGTGGCCCTGCCTCTGATAGGATAGGACATGTCTGTGGCAGGAGTTGAGTAGGAAGTGATAGTTGTGTACACCACAGTAGGTGTCACTAAGGGAGGATCAGGATCTTTTGGAGAAGTAGTGGGTGATGGAATACCGCTATGGAAGAGTTGTGAAGGTTTGTGGATGTAAGAGGTTTCCCATATTATTACATACGATGGAGTGCATTACACATTCCAACAACTTAACCACAGACACATGTCCATGTCCTCCTAGTGCATTTCTCTTATCAAAATTTGCCATTTATAAAAGTCCAGTTTATTAAATATTACGATTCTGACTAAGAAAAAATATACCATTTCCTATAAAAGGACACTATTGAATACAATGCACTAATTATTCTATGAGGTAAGGCACTTCAGTGGTATAAAGTTACATCATCATAAAAAATAAAATAGCAAGAAAAATATCAAACACATCTAGTATAAGAGCTTCCTACACATCTTTCAATTTCAACTTAAGCTACTTGTCAATTTGTGCAAAAACCAATACATTTGATTACTTATCAAAAATCAAACAGTGTACAATTAACCCATTCTTTAGTTAAAATATGGACATGAAGCAAAAATGTACACAACGAAACACATCTGTAGTAAATTGTCAACACTTCAGCCTATATGGAGTAGCGGTGCATATTCTTCACACCACACATAAAACTCAAAAAAATTGCACAAAATATATAGAAAAATCACCTCAACAAGGACTGAAACTTAAATAAAAGATAACTGCATAAAAGAACATAAATGTGAGGACCACATCAGTGACAAATTGTTAACACCTATCACATGAAGACAACTACATTCATTCCCCATCAACAATATTATGTAAGAACACAACAGCTATGGCAAATTCTGTCGACAAGGTAGCTAAATCCGACGGTCTGCTTTCACTCATACTCGACCTTAAGTAGTTTCTTATAACAGTTAATTTGCTGAAACTACATTCGCAAGATGCTGCAGTCACTGGGATTGTCATAAATATCCTCAACTCTAGTTCGGTGTCTCCATAAGCATATCTTAAGCTCTTCCTCGAAGAAACCTTCAAAATATACAAATGGGAAGCCGTGTAAATGCTCTTCACCATCTCTTTCGCCTGGAACTTGACTGCAGCTATGTTGTTAACTAGCTCCGCTGACCATTATCCCTGCTATACACTGATGGGAAAAAAGTCGCAGCACCAAAAAAAGAAATGATGTAGAGTAATGAAAATTTGACGGTACATCTGGCTAGGTAACATATTTCAGTAGTGATTAACATTGCAAGATCAGAGGTTAATACAAGCATGCGGAATACCAGTTTGTGGGGTGGAGTTTCATACCTGCTACGCTACACAGGTTAATGCTGCTGGTGGATGGCACTAGAGTTGTCGTCCGATGATGTCCTATATGTGATCGTTTGGAGACAGATGTGGTGATCGAGCAGGCCAAGACAACATGTCGACACCCTGTATGGCAGGTAGGATTACAACAGCGTTATGTGGGCGAGAGTTATCCTGTTGGAAAATACCCCCTGGAATGGTGTTCATGAATGGCAACACAGCACGTCGAATCACCAGATCAACGTACACATTTTCAGCCAGGGAGTGTGGGATACCCACTAGAGTACTCCTGCTGTAATGTGAAATCGCACCCCTGACCATAAATCCAGCTGTATGTCCAGTGTGTCTAGCACAGACACGGATTGGTTGTAAGTCCTCAATGGCGGCCTTCTAACCAACAGACGGCCATCACTGGCACCAGCTTTCAACAAAAAACACAACAGATCTCCACCCTGCCCTTCAATGAGCTGCTACTCAACACCATTGGAGTGGCGTGGTTAGTGGTCAGCAGAATGCAGGCTATAGGGCATCAGTCTCGGAGCTGTCCTCGAAGTAACCGATTTGTCATTATGTCACTGTGGTACGAACTGCTGCTGAAATTGCTGCTGCAGATGCTGTCTGTTGCTCCAGAGTCATACGCCAAACACAATGGTACACAACGAAACACATCTGTAGTAAATTGTCAACACTTCAGCCTATATGGAGTTGTTGTTGTTGTTGTTGTGGTCTTCAGTCCTGAGACTGGTTTGATGCAGCTCTCCATGCTACTCTATCCTGTGCAAGCTTCTTCATCTCCCAGTACGTACTGCAACCTACATCCTTCTGAATCTGCTTAGTGTATTCATCTCTTGGTCTCCCTCTACGATTTTTACCCTCCACGCTGCCCTCCAATGCTAAATTTGTGATCCCTTGATGCCTCAAAACATGTCCTACCAACCGATCCCTTCTTCTAGTCAAGTTGTGCCACAAACTTCTCTTCTCCCCAATCCTATTCAATACCTCCTCATTAGTTATGTGATCTACCCACCTTATCTTCAGCATTCTTCTGTAGCACCACATTTCGAAAGCTTCTATTCTCTTCTTGTCCAAACTGGTTATCGTCCATGTTTCACTTCCATACATGGCTACACTCCATACAAATACTTTCAGAAACGACTTCCTGACACTTAAATCTATACTCGATGTTAACAAATTTCTCTTCTTCAGAAACGATTTCCTTGCCATTGCCAGTCTACATTTTATATCCTCTCTACTTCGACCATCATCAGTTATTTTACTCCCTAAATAGCAAAACTCCTTTACTACTTTAAGTGTCTCATTTCCTAATCTAATTCCCTCAGCATCGCCCGATTTAATTTGACTACATTCCATTATCCTCGTTTTGCTTTTGTTGATGTTCATCTTATATCCTCCTTTCAAGACACTGTCCATTCCGTTCAACTGCTCTTCCAAGTCCTTTGCTGTCTCTGACAGAATTACAATGTCATCGGCAAACCTCAAAGTTTTTACTTCTTCTCCATGAATTTTAATACCTACTCCGAATTTTTCTTTTGTTTCCTTTACTGCTTGCTCAATATACAGATTGAATAACATCGGGGATAGGCTACAACCCTGTCTCACTCCTTTCCCAACCACTGCTTCCCTTTCATGCCCCTCGACTCTTATAACTGCCATCTGGTTTCTGTACAAATTGTAAATAGCCTTTCGCTCCCTGTATTTTACCCCTGCCACCTTCAGAATTTGAAAGAGAGTATTCCAGTTAACGTTGTCAAAAGCTTTCTCTAAGTCTACAAATGCTAGAAATGTAGGTTTGCCTTTTCTTAATCTTTCTTCTAAGATAAGTCGTAAGGTTAGTATTGCCTCACATGTTCCAACATTTCTACGGAATCCAAACTGATCTTCCCCGAGGTCCGCTTCTACCAGTTTTTCCATTCGTCTGTAAAGAATTCGCGTTAGTATTTTGCAGCTGTGAGCTGTGACTTATTAAACTGATAGTTCGGTAATTTTCACATCTGTCAACACCTGCTTTCTTTGGTATTGGAATTATTATATTCTTCTTGAAGTCTGTGGGTATTTCGCCTGTCTCATACATCTTGCTCACCAGATGGTAGAGTTTTATCATGACTGGCTCTCCCAAGGCCATCAGTAGTTCTAATGGAATGTTGTCTACTCCCGGGGCCTTGTTTCGACTCAGGTCTTTCAGTGCTCTGTCAAACTCTTCACGCAGTATCTTATCTCCCATTTCATCTTCATCTACATCCTCTTCCATTTCCATAATACTGTCCTCAAGTACATTGCCCTTGTATAAACCCTCTATATACTCCTTCCACCTTTCTGCCTTCCCTTCTTTGCTTAGAACTGGGTTGCCATCTGAGCTCTTGATATTCATACAAGTGGTTCTCTTCTCTCCAAAGGTCTCTTTAATTTTCCTGTAGGCAGTAGCGGTGCATATTCTTCACACCACACATAAAACTCAAAAAAATTGCACAAAATATATAGAAAAATCACCTCAACAAGGACTGAAACTTAAATAAAAGATAACTGCATAAAAGAACATAAATGTGAGGACCACATCAGTGACAACACCTATCACATGAAGACAACTACACTCATTCCCCATCAACAATATTATGTAAGAACACAACATACTACCTCATGGGGTAACAGTGCTTTCAGACATGGAATATTGAAATACTTAGGAATACATGTAAGAGATACATGTATTGAATCTCACATCTGCATCAGAGTTACGCTGTACCTTTAACTTGTATGCATCACTGGAAAAATGCCAATACAGCCAAATATTAGCGACAATCTTAGGGCATCAATATGTATCATGTCTATTATACACCAGCCGGATGTACCACGAATGGCCTGGCATGAAGTTTGTTGTTTGTCATCGAAGAAAATGTTAATACACCATACAGAAAGACAAAATAATAATATGTGGGAATATAGCTGGTGAATATTGCTTCAACGAAGCTGTCACAGATACTGCTTTATTTTATAACTTCATGTGAAGGAAAAGAAAGAATGCATTGAGCCTAAGAACAACATACCCAGAATATGGCTCGACATGGCAAGAGATGGAACAAACATCAAGCTGACAAGAAACTGCCATACGGGTGCATGATGGGGAAGAAGACAGGTGTGTGACATCGCTAAAACACAATGCCAGCAAATATAAAAAATTTAGTTACAAATAAAGATCAGTTTAAAAGGAGCCTGAAAGACTTCCTAGTGGCCAACTCCTTCTACTCCATTGACAAATTTTTTAATTTAAACAAATGATGTTTTGTATATATTCATACTATTAGTATTGTTATTTCAGCTTTAAAAAAAAAGTGACATGTTCCACATCCATGAGGATCTCCTCAACATGGATCTATGGAATGAAAAACTAATCTAATCTAATCTCATCTAATGGCTGCTCCAGCATAGGTTGGTAAGGAAGGGGTACTTTTTGTAACACTAAGTGTGAGTTCCATGGGAGGAGAAAGGAGTGGAAGGATAGAGGAGGTGCAGGAGCTGTGGGGAGACAAGAGGTACAGTGCTCCTGCAGAAGGTGGGAGGGAGGGGAGGCAAGGCTGGTGTGGAAGGGGGGTGAGAGGAGAGGGTAGGGTGGTGCACCCAGTGCTCACAGACATGTATGTGTCTGCCAAAAAAACAAAGAAGAAACTGTGCACTTTACGGTACAATGCTAAATATGTATAAAACAGTGTGAGACAATGATATTTGACAGAAAATCGACCATTTATGTTAACTTGTAGAGGCATACTTGAAGTTAGAACAGTATTAGTTGACATGAAATAATCAGCAGAGAAAAATTTTCCATCTTTACAATAAGGCCAAGAGTAACAGAATAAGCAGGCAAAACAGAGAGTATGAAGGCTTTGTTCAAATGGACAGTATGGACTTTATATTAGTTTGGAATGCAAATGATAGAAATAAGGTGGTAGAGTGTATCTCTACTTTAAGATTCTCATGTCAGCTTACCACATCCCTAAGTTGAATTTTGGCAAACATAAGTTTCCAGGAACATTGGCCACCTGTCTTAAGAATCTATCATCTGCATGAAAACCACAAAAAAGTCACACAGAGATGTCAGAAATTTTGATATGAAGAGAACCGACGTGAACAAAGAATACAGTAATTTAGATTTCAGATGAAATTATGATAATTAAAGTGAGTGAGGGTGGATAGAGTGCATATTAATATCACCAACCAAAGAGCAGGAAACTTTTATAAAGAAATGCAGAAGGAAAAAGAGTTAGTTCAGCTGACATAAAAATTAAAGAAAAGTACTAATATTTCTTAACCTTATGAATGATGCCTTGAAAGAAAAGAGCAGAAATAAATGCTTCCAAACAGGAGTTAAACTTATCTCATCTGTGGAGCAGAGCAACATTAGCTACAAAGAATTAATTGGAAATTCCAGGTATGAGAGTCCACATACGATCATAAAAATAAAAGAAAACAGAATAGACTTCACAGAAAGAGGGGCTGCAACTTCTAGGCATGTCCCCAAAGCATAACACTCAACAAAGTAAAATTCTAGGAGGTAGACTTGACATATTCTCTCTAATCTCAGGAACACATAAAAACTGGAAGGGGGTTCTTAGCAATTAAAATAGGCAAAGCAAAATCTTCATCTATGGCAAGGAGTATGAAAGAACATCCATGCCATAGCCTCTTCAACTGAAGTGTAAACTGCTGAATATAATATGAGTAAAATGGCACTGTTGTACAGGTTCTTGCAGTTTGCCTTTACAATAAATGAGTGGCTACCTTTGACCACCTAAAAAGCCTGCATTCTCATTGGCTTACATAAATTTGTAGCTAGAGAAAAACTACAACTTAAAACATGTGCAGTTCAGATCCATAATTTCCTCATACTTCTGATGTGGTCTCTGTGAATAAAAATCATTAATGTTTATGGTCACTTAAAATGTATACACAATATAAAAACCAGATAAATAAGTTTACTGACCTATTACTTTTTACAGCTTGTTTCTTGACATTATCAGTTATTAGATGCTGTTTCCTGCAACTTTTCCATTCATTCTTAAAAATAGCAGACATTTTTAATCACTACTTATGAAAAATATGGTTATAGCAATAGGGACAGAATAAAAGTTGAAGGCATCATTCAATTAAAACATCAGGATCAGGAAATACTCAGATACGCTGGAACTCACTACATAGGAGCTAACCAATATTACTTCCTCATTGAACATGTATCTTGGTGTGCACTGGTAGCCAACAGCAGAACATACAGGTGCAATTTACAACGACTAATCATAAGTTTGAGTCACTTTACCCTCAGTACTCATCTTCACATTATACATCTCATACATACCTCGTCATGTTATTACCTCCAGTATTCCTCTCATCATAGTACCACATTAACTTCACGTCATAGCATTTGTATTCATTGTCTGGCATAAGATGTTGTATTCTAATACAGTGTGTGCACTTCATCTTATGCTCACAACTTACAGGATGTCACAAGGTCAGTTCATCTATAACCTCTTGAAAACACATTATCACTGTGTGTGGAGTTGTCCAGTTTGCGAAGCAAACAAAAAAAGAAAAAGATGACAACTACAGAAAAAAGACGTAGGAAGAAACAGAGTAACTATGACCCAGGAAGTGGAGGGGGAGAATGTAATCCTTTAATACCACAATCTGCTAGGTCACACAGAAGCCTATTGGCTTTGGTGAAACAGGTGATAATTGTACTTGGTGGCCGTATGGGCACCTGAGGCCTGAGTCATTCCTACTTTGCCCTACATTACTTAACTAAAATAAGGTAGGTAGTACCATTCTGTCATAACCATAAATTTTATAAAATACCCTTGCATTTCTCAAGTTTCATCTCTAAGCACATACCCAAATACTCTTACTCAACAGATAAAACAGTTAATTCCCTAATGTCACTTCATTTATACTGCAGCCCACATTTTATCCATCCACCAAAATTACAGTTAAAATTTGACTGAAATTCTTAAGCAAAAATGCAGTTTGTTGTCGATGCAATGCCTCACTGGTTGAAGCACAAAGTGGTCACAACACTTAGTTTGATAGTCACAACATGATGTGATGAAATGGAGCATTGTGCATCACAACATGCATGCAGGCAGCTGGATGGTAGGCATGTGGCACTCACGCAGGGTGGTATGGATCCAGCTGCAGCTGCTGGCTGCATGGCGGCAAGGAAGAGAAGCCCCAGCAGGACCCTTGGACTGAGAAGGTGGACTGCTTTGATGCGTACGCAGCAGGCTCTGAGTATTGCAGGCTGCACAACTGGGTGGCAGCATGACCAGCAGCAGGTGGCCACTAAGTTGACGAGAAAGCCACAGCTGCAGCTCAATGGTGAGTCAATAGAACCCCAGAAAGGACAGCACGTAAGACTATGGCATGGGGGCCCCATGGCTACAGGTTGCTGTTGGTTGGTATGGCCCTGGAGAGGGCAGCACAATGCTGCTAACAGATAGACCGTGGCATGAGATTGGCAGTAGCAAATGGGTCTTGTGAATAAGTTGCAGTAAACAGAATGGCCTGTGGCACAGACAATTTGCCCAGGAGGGCCAGGCAGCATGGCTGGCATGTTAAGCCACACACCAGTAAACAAGCAGCATCAGTGGGTGACAGGCAGCTAGTCGATGATGCCTTTGGATGGCGGTGGCAGGTGAGCCACGCCAACCATACACAGCTAGCTCATGCTCTCTGCCCTCAGAGGCAGATGCTGGCAAGCATGGAATGCATAGTGTGCTGCAGCACGGCGGGGGCTCATCGGACTTGTATCAAGAATCTGACTGCATTGTGTGCATACCCCCCCCCCCCCCACACACACACACAGTCTTGGCTACATTGTTCTAGACACTGCAGCTTGACTGAGGTGAGGGCTATTTTGGTTGGAGAGGATGAGGAGGAAGGGAGGCTGCTAGTGGAAGGCAGAGTTTGGAAAGGTTAGCCGATGGCTAGGAGGGAGAAGCAGCAGGGGCATATGGTATGTATGTGACCCTGACACCAGGAAACTAATGCTGTGCACAAGCATGGGGAGCTGTGCACAGTGCATGATGACACAGAAGAGTATATTCGTAAGGGAAAACAGAACAGAGGAAGAGAGACTGCCAAGAAGTGCGTGTGGGTGCAAGATGAGTGAAGCTAGGGTCCTGCAGCAGGGGTGGAATTGCTTCCTGCAACAGGGTTGAGTTGGATGTGGAGCAGGGGCTTTGATCTGATAATTCTCGTGGCCTCAATCTCCATTTCAAAAAGTGTCTCTGTACATCTATTATTATGTACAAGTGGTGAAGCCTATTTCATCATACCCAATCTATGGAAAGTAAAGATTCTTGAAAGTTTCATTCCATCTCTTATGAAGATTCCAGCAGCACCATTCAGTCTCAGTCTACACAGAATCTTTTCTGTGCCATCTCCATCAAGAATTAATATATTTAATTGGAGTTTTGTCAGCAAGTATTCAAATATTCATGTAACACCACTTCAAACATCACTTAGCACTGGCTACAGAAATATGTGGCTTATGAGGAGCTGTCGTATTATTGTATCCCATTCGTTGTAGCTCCCTATGAACAGTTATTGCAACCGAGCGAGGTGGCGCAGTGGTTAGCACACTGGACTCGCATTCGGGAGGACGACGGTTCAATCCCGTCTCCAGCCATCCTGATTTAGGCTTTCCGTGATTTCCCTAAATCGTTTCAGGCAAATGCCGGGATGGTTCCTTTGAAAGGGCACGGCCGATTTCCTTCCCAATCCTTCCCTAAACCGAGCTTGCGCTCCGTCTCTAATGACCTCATTGTCGACGGGACGTTAAACACTAACCACCACCACCACCACAGTTATTGCACTAGCTGGGCTGCTGGTAGCACTTTGAAACTCATGAGTGTTTTCTTCCACTGATTTCATGCAGGGTTTTACAACCACACTCTGCAATGCTCAATGGTCCCTTTCCATTGATACATGATGTTGCCTAGCCTTGGTTTTGCTGTGGTTGTTCCTTCACATTTGCACTTAACAATCAATCACAAACAGTTGACTTGGGCTCATGCTGCTGTTATTGCTCCTCTTCTGACAACAGAATGCTTCCTACTTCCTTTGATACTGGTGTACTGATACTCTTGTGACACCTAGTGGTCAGTTCCCTGGTACATAGCTGTGTCCAGAGACTTTTGATCAGATATCATGTATAAGTACTCTGTAGCTCTGAAAAAAGATTTGTCCAAAAGCTAGCGAAGTTCTTAATTTCGTTTATGTAGTTTTTGATGACTAAGTGCCTTCATTATTCAATGAGTTTGTGACATTCGCCTGCTTTATTTCTTCATTGACAGTCCATGGTGTCGACGTACTGCGTTGTTATATTGGCTCAAAAAATGGGGGGGGAGGGATGGATGGAAGTTCAGCACTGACTACTGTAAATGAAGTAGCCAACAGTTGGACAATTGTGTTTCACAGTTCTTTACTTTAACTGTTCATAACCCCCCAGTATTACACAAATTATATAGCCAGTTCACTATCAGTAAATGTTGGTAAGCCTCATTAATAGGTTGCAGGCAACATCAGCCTACTGCTACAATAGTTTGCTGTTGAACATCTATGAACAGTAAAATCGAACCACACAGTTCACATTTCCTGCAGTGTAAAGTGGTACGAGTGACACTATTTTTCAAATAAATTAAACAGACATTGTCATTAATTGTTCTAACACACAGCCTATTTGTGTTACTCTTATTCCACTCTTAAGTTGATGCATTGTTGTTAATCTAACCAATACATGTTTCACATCAAAATTGGCCACGGACTGACTGACTTGTGACCAAAAATCAGTTCTTTATATATCCTCACAATAATAGGCACTGAATCTATACATTGTTCAGTGTTTAAGTTTTAGAAATTACAATTAAAACATAACTGATTCAATTAACTGAATACATTGAAAAAATCCTTCTTTTTAACACTTCCTTCTATCACAAAGGTTAGGCTGAATTATTTGTTTAAATAATGAATTTAAAAGATATAGTTACATAAACAATACTTTTGACAAACCTGGTAACTATTTTGGAAATAGTTAAGGGCTGGCTTCACTCATGTATTTTCGAATGGAACCAAATAAATACATAGTTCTTCCAAATGTTTATAGTTGGTACAGAATTTATATTTCTTTATAAGTCAACAATAGAATCTAAGTCATGAAACAATTACTGATTTCACCCCATAGCAAGAGATATTGAGTAGGAATGGTCAAAATAAATTACAAAATTAATTATATACTCAAAATTAGACCTGGTGCTATATTCCTTAAGGGGCTCCGGAACGCCCTATACTTGCAATGTTAAAATAATGCTTATAAATTACATCTTTCCTCACAAAGTATTTGAGGTAGGAAGTTGAACTTTTTACAGATTATTTATTGGAATATGGGCTACAACTTAACACAGGGATTTTACAAAATTTTAGTTCAGTTATTAAAGATGATTTTTTTCAATTGTAATGAAAATTCACAACATTTTTTTGCAATTTTTTATTTATATATTCAAAAATATACAGTTTTTTGGAAAAAGGCTGTGTTAAATTATGCAGAAGGTACTGTGTAACATTTACTGAAAGTTTGAAACAAATATGTTTGGAAGATCCTTAGAAAACATGTAATTAGTATGAGAAAATAAAAGTTTTGGGAATCGAGCGACAAAGATTGGATTAACTTCTTAGTGCATTCCAGGTCCATAGAATGGATTATCTTCATCCTCTGCAAACTCCTCCTCCAGCTTCCTCTTGTTCCTCCTCCTGTTTACTCTTGCTTGTATTTCTAGACTCTTTACAGCCCTGTCTGCAGCCCGAAGGCGTTCCTTGTCTAAAGCAAGCATCGCTCGTACCATGTTAGAACCTATCTTCATTCCCATATTTCTAAATACCTTGCACCTTACAATGTTGCCATAATTGAAAGTCGGAACAGCATCATACACACCAAAGTGAAGTGTTTCTATTCCAACAAATACAGTCTTGGGGATTCTCGACCGTATAACACTATTTACACTTTCATTGGGGTTTTGAGTTTTTCCGTGAATACACTTTTTCAACAGTTCAGGTGTTGCTAAGTCTCTGAAAATAGGTTTTATACTTTATCTCACATCACTAAAATGTACCTGATGAACACGGACGTTAATAATAACACCATTTGACAGCAGTTCAACAGCGCCACAGTGGGTCACGCCCATGTAGAACACATTTCAAAAAAAATTTAAAAATAGTTGTAGTCTTCGGAATTGAATAAATTATATATCTATTAAAAGGTAATAGTCTGCAGATTCAGAAAACGCAAAAAAAGTCAAAATTGAACTTTTCATGATTTTGATCCTTTCCGGAGCCCCTTAAGACTGAGGGCCAACTGTTCACTTTTATGGAAATTTGGGTTATACATGTTAATGGTAATTAGGCAAAAATGAAAATAAAATGAATTTAAGGATGCAGATGGCAAAACAAGAGAGGAAGTAAAGGGATCCCAGCTTGCTTCATCACAAGTTGTTGCCTTTACTCCTTACATTATTTATATTTCACCAAGAATTGCCATTATTATATTCATTAAATAAATGTTATGTTTGAACACATTTAACTGAAAACATGTAATATAAGGTTAAAACTGCCAATTTTCATTAATTTGTTTCTAGTATTTCTTAATTTCTGTACGTGTTTTGATATAACAGTGAAAAGGCTTACGCTGACCAAATCTTACCTTTTCCTGTTGTAGAGTAATACAGTGTTTTACATACAAAATTTCCCTTTTGCAAAATGTTAAATACTGATAAAAATTGTAAGATTTTATTGCAATATGTTAATAGGAGATGGATGACATGACACTGTTCACAATTTTATAATGGCATACTATAGTTTAATTGTTACTACTTTTGCAGTTCATCATTGTTTATGGACTTATAGACTATGAACCTCTGACTTATGATGACTATGTGTATCCAACATGGGCAAATGTATTAGGTTGGATCATTGCTGGCTCTAGCATTTCCATGATTCCTGGAATGGCTGTCTACAAAATTATTACTACACCAGGTACCTTTCTCCAGGTAAGTAACATTTTATACTTACATTCATAAATAAAGTCTACTATTTCATTAACACTCATTTAAGTTTGTTTCTCCATGTATCTCGGACTAGGCAAAAAATGTGTAATTTTTAATAAACATTTTCTTCAGTGAAGTGCTGGTTTTAGAAAATAAAAGCAAGTCAAATCAGAAGTAACAATAATCTGAATATAAAGAGTAAAGTTAGTAAAAGAACAACTTACAGAAGCCTTTTGAAGGAACTTGCTATTCTTATACACATTATATTCATGTGCCACTGCATGTATTCCTTAATGACATTCGTGGTTACTAATAAGAGTGACTAGGAATGTACTGTTAAGTTCACAATGACAGTACGATAAATAATAGTAATTTTACAGACTCTGCGTTGCTGTCAAGGATACAGAAAGAATTTTTTTCATTCTCATGCAAATACCTGTGATTGTTTGCTGCCATACATATGGTATGAAATAGGATTTCCCAGATATTAAAAAAAAAAAAAAAAACTAAAAGATACCTTATTACCTATTCCATGTACAATGTATCAGAATATTTCGATTCAGCATGTACATTCCAATTAACAGTAATATTCATATAAAGAGATTTTCACTTTTCCAGTAGACAGATAGCTAATAACATACCCTGAGTCAGTAAAATTACAGACATGGTCATCTCAAAATAGTAAATATAAACACAGCATAGTAGCTTAAGAGCCAGAGCAGCCCCCCACCCCTGCCCCCCTTCTCCAATGTGGCTGATACTATGCCAGTACATGTAATATCCTGATTTATAATGCTATTAAAAAGAAAAAGAGAATAATGCAGAATGAATATATTTCTTCTTCCCACTTTTCCTAGTGTCACTGCCTCAGCAGTTAGTGGCAACAGTGCTAACATTGATATTTCCTTGCCACTGGAAACTACTGAGTCACTAGCAAATCTCTGGTTTTGAAATCCTATTGAGTAGGCATCATGATGTCAAATTCTTCCTTAGTGTATTTGAAGTAACTGGATTGGAAACTGTTTCTCTAAAGTCAAAGTTCATATGCTTTGTATAAGGACAGGTTCCATGTACCTGGCTATGTTGCAGGGTGGTTCGTGCCACAACTGGCTGCTGGCTTCTTGACTTTAGTACACACTGGTGTGGGTGATTTTCCTCTGTTGCCATGCTCCCCCCGCCTTCGAGGTCACCAGCTCTCACAATGCCAACAACACTGCAAAAACTGCAGGAAAGAGTCATTGCTACTATGACGGACATTGACGGAAACATGCTAGTGAACACTTGGATGGAACTGGATTACAGTCTGGTTGTGTGCCAGCTGACCAAGGCACACACATCAAACATTTGTAGATTGTACCAGAAAGTTGATGAGCGTATCCATCTTTTCATGTACCACCCATTTTTGTATGTCATATACTTGTAAAAAAACAGTGCTTTGAAACCTAATGAATCAATCACACTAACCTGATATTATGTATATAAAATACTATCTTTGTCATATTATCATTATGTAGCTAGGATACCCTATTTGTGAACTGAATGAATTCATGAACTGCATATACCTAATGAAGCAGCAATCCTTAAGTGCTGCAAGTCATTTTGAATATACTGTTTGTTCCAAGATCTTTGCTTGAATTGCAGTTTTCTGCTGGCCCAACATACAAGGAATTTTAGGAACATTAACACTTGTTCTAATGAGGAATGGGTCCAAGCAGTAGTTTTATTATTGAATGTAGCCATTCCACATATGGCTGTAAGAAATATTTAATATGACTGCAGTTTTGATAATTTGGTATTGTAAGCATCGTGGGATATTAAAGCTTGACTACAATGTTAATTTGTGACATGCTTGAACACAGTTCAGGTAGCTGGGCACTATGATCCAGCATATCACAACTTAGCATTATAGAGTGCGCTTTAACATCCCACATTGTTTGACAATAGCAAAATGTCAAAACTGTAATCACAATAAATATTTCTAACAGCCATACACAGAATGATTTGAGTAAATAAATACTTATGTGTCAAATTTTTGTGTGTTTCATTGGGCACTCTCATTGCAAGATACATTTCTGTATAAATAATTTCCTCTACTGGGCACATCATGTCATTTTTTTCTCCTCTCAGCAGTAGGGTATCTTAACATGTTGTAATTATTACTTTTTGTACAACCCCAGTTATCAGTCACCATGTGGGCATCAACAAATTAGTATTTTTATTGTCTTTTTTCTTGTTAAGATTTTACATTCAGTATCCAGTCATTCTAGCTAGGTACAAGCTTGAGTTCTGAGCTGATGAAACAGAGTCCAAGGGCAGTACTGAATCCAGACTAAGGTAGTTTGTTATCTAGTTAGTGTTCCATAGATCATCTGAATGGTTTTCTTTTATCAGAATTAAGTGGAACAAGTCAGTACACAGGATACTTATACATGACTATCTTAGTACTTGGCACTGCATTTAATTCAGTTCTATTAGTCCCTCTCCTCCTTCCCCTTCTCTCTGTCCATCTCCTCCACCCCCTTCTCTGTCAATCTCCTTCTCCCCCATCTCTCTGTTCACATCCTCCACGCCCCCACTCTTTGTCCATCTCCTCCCATTCTCTTCCTCTGTCCATCTCCTGCTACCCTCGTAACTCCTGAACTATGTGTCGTAGTATGATACAATTCTACAGATACATTCAACAGGATTTGTAGATACTGTCTGCTAAATGTGTTGTGAATAGATTTAGTAACAAAGACGCAATAAATGTAAATGTCATGTTGTCTTGCCTGATGCGACAGTTTTACAGCATGAACAATGAAAATGTAGAAAGAGATATACTTTTTCCCTTTCATAATATTGTGGAGGTAGTCAGTGAAAAAAAATTTCATAAAGGTCTGAAATTACACATAAAGTTTGTTGCAAGACACTAAATTCTCTTATTCTCAAATACTTGATAGTGTGCATAATAGCTACACATTACGCAAATTTTACATTATATAACAAATAGTGCAGAAGTGTGGAATAAACACAGTGAAAATTGTATAAGTTTTATATAAATTACTTTGAATCGTATCATGTAGTACATATTGTTGTTGTTGTTGTTGTTGTTGTTGTTGTGTTCTTCAGTCCTGAGACTGGTTTGATGCAGCTCTCCATGCTACTCTATCCTGTGCAACCTTCTTCATCTCCCAGTACCTACTGCAACCTACATCTTTCTGAATCTGTTTAGTGTATTCGTCTCTTGATTCCCTCTACGATTTTTACCCTCCACACTGTCCTCCAATACTAAATTGGTGATCCCTTGATGCCTCAGAATATGCCCCACTAACTGATCCCTTGTCCTCGTCAAGTTGTGCCACAAATTTCTCTTCTCTCCAATTCTATTCAATACCTCCTCATTAGTTATGTGATCTACATATCTAATCTTCAGCATTCTTCTGTAGCACCACATTTCGAAAGCTTCTTGGTTGGTTGGTTGGTGTAGGGATGAAAGGGACCAAACTGCAGAGGTCATTGGTCCCTGAAAGCTTCTTGTCTAAACTATTTATCGTCGATGTTTCACTTCCATACGTGGCCACAATCCATACAAATACTTTCAGAAACAACTTTCTGACACTTAAATCTATACTCGATTTTAACAAACTTCTCTTCTTCAGAAACGCTTTCCTTGCCATTGACAGTCTACATTTTATATCCTCTCTACTTCGAACATCATCAGTTATTTTGCTCCCCAAATAGCAAAACTCCTTTACTACTTTAAGTGTCTCATTTCCTAATCTAATTCCTGCAGCATCACCTGATTTAATTCGACTACATTCCATTATCATTGTTTTACTTCTGTTGATGTTCATCCTATATCCTCCTTTCAAGACACTGTCCATTCCGTTCAGCTGTTCTTCCAACTCCTTTGCTGTCTCTGACAGAATTACAGTGTCATCGTCGAACCTCAAAGTTTTTATTTCTTCTCCTTAGATTTTAATTCCTACCCCAAATTTTTCTTTTGTTTCCTTTACTGACAGATTGAATAACATCGGGGATAGGCTACAACCCCGTCTCACTCCCTTCCCAATCACTGCTTCCCTTTCATGCCCCTCGACTCATTATAACTGCCATCTGGTTGCTGTACAAATTGTAAATAGCCAAATTGCCTTTTGCTCCCTGTATTTTACCCCTGCCACCTACAGAATTTGAAAGAGAGTATTCCAGTCAACATTGTCAAAAGCTTCCTCTAAGTCTACAAATGCTCTCCTGGAAATTGAAATAAGAACACCGTGAATTCATTGTCCCAGGAAGGGGAAACTTTATTGACACATTCCTGGGGTCAGATACATCAAATGATCACACTGACAGAACCACAGGCACATAGACACAGGCAACAGAGCATGCACAATGTCGGCACTAGTACAGTGTATATCCACCTTTCGCAGCAATGCAGGCTGCTATTCTCCCATGGAGACGATCGTAGAGATGCTGGATGTAGTCCTGTGGAACGGCTTGCCATGCCATTTCCACCTGGCACCTCAGTTGGACCAGCGTTCGTGCTGGACGTGCAGACCGCGTGAGACGATGCTTCATCCAGTCCCAAACATGCTCAATGGGGGACAGATCCGGAAATCTTGCTGGCCAGGGTAGTTGACTTACACCTTCTAGAGCACGTTGGGTGGCACGGGATACATGCGGACGTGCATTGTCCTGTTGGAACAGCACGTTCCCTTGCCGGTCTAGGAATGGTAGAACGATGGGTTCGATGACGGTTTGGATGTACCGTGCACTATTCAGTGTCCCCTCGACGATCACCAGTGGTGTACGGCCAGTGTAGGAGATCGCTCCCCACACCATGATGCCGGGTGTTGACCCTGTGTGCCTCGGTCGTATGCAGTCCTGATTGTGGCGCTCACCTGCACGGCGCCAAACACGCATACGACCATCATTGGCACCAAGGCAGAAGCGACTCTCATCGCTGAAGACGACACGTCTCCATTCGTCCCTCCATTCACGCCTGTCGTGACACCACTGGAGGCGGGCTGCACGATGTTGGGGCGTGAGCGGAAGACGGCCTAACGGTGTGCGGGACCGTAGCCCAGCTTCATGGAGACGGTTGCGAATTGTCCTCGCCAATACCCCAGGAGCAACAGTGTCCCTAATTTGCTGGGAAGTGGCGGTGCGGTCCCCTACGGCACTGCGTAGGATCCTACGGTCTTGGCGTGCATCCGTGCGTCGCTGCGGTCCGGTCCCAGGTCGACGGGCACGTGCACCTTCCGCCGACCACTGGTGACAACATCGATGTACTGTGGAGACCTCACGCCCCACGTGTTGAGCAATTCGGCGGTACGTCCACCCGGCCTCCCGCATGCCCACTATACGTTTCGCTCAAAGTCCGTCAACTGCACATACGGTTCACGTCCACGCTGTCGCGGCATGCTACCAGTGTTAAAGACTGCGATGGAGCTCCGTATGCCACGGCAAACTGGCTGACACTGACGGTGGCGGTGAACAAATGCTGCGCAGCTAGCGCCATTCGACTGCCAACACCGCGGTTCCTGGTGTGTCCACTGTGCCGTGCGTGTGATCATTGCTTGTACAGCCCTCTCGCAGTGTCCGGAGCAAGTATGGTGGGTCTGACACACCGGTGTCAATGTGTTCTTTTTTCCATTTCCAGGAGTGTAGGTTTGCCTTTCCTTAATCTATTTTCTAAGATAAGTCATAGGGTCAGTATTGCCTCACGTGTTCCCATATTTCTACAGAATCCAAAATGATCTTCTCCGAGGTTGGTTTCTACCAGTTTTTCCATTCGTCTGTAAAGAATTCGTGTTAGTATTTTGCGGCCGTGGCTTATTAAACTGACAGTTCCGTAATTTTCACATCTGTCAACACATGCTTTCTTTGGGATTGGAATTATTATATTCTTCTTGGAGTCTGAGGGTATTTCACCTGTCTCATACATCTTGCTCACTAGATGGTAGAGTTTTGTCAGGGCTGGCTCTCCCAAGGCTATCATTATTTCTAATGGAATGTTATGTATGCAGTAAATGAAGCAGGCAAAAAGGAATACAAACATCTCAAAAATGAGATCGACAGGAAGTGCAAAATGGCTAAGCAGGGATGGCTAGAGGACAAATGTAAGGATGTAGGGGCACATATCACTACGGGGAGGATAGATACTGCTTACAGAAAAATTAAAGAGAAAAGAGAACCACTTCCATGAATATCAAGAGCTCAGATGGAAACCCAGTTCTAAGCAAAGAAGGAAAAGCAGAAAGGTGGAAGGAGTATATAGAGGGTCTACACAGGGGCGATGTACTTGAGGACAATATTATGGAAATGGAAGAGGATGTAGATGGAGATGAAATGGGAGATACGATACTGCGTGAAGAGTTTGACAGAGCACTGAAAGACCTAAGTTGAAACAAGGCCCCGGGAGTAGACAACATTCCATTAGAACTACTGATGGCTCTGGGAGAGCCAGTCATGGCAAAACTCTACCATCTGGTGAGCAAGATGTATGAGACAGGCGAAATACCCTCAGACTTCAAGCAGATAATTCCAATCCCAAAGAAATCAGGTGTTGACAGATGCGAAAATTACCGAACTATCAGTTTAATAAGTCACGGCTGCAAAATACTAACGCGAATTCTTTACAGACAAATGGAAAAAGTGGTAGATGTTGACCTCGGGGAAGATCAGTTTGGATTCCATAGAAATGTTGGAACACGTGTGGCAATACTGACCTTACGCCTTATCTTAGAAGAAAGATTAAGGAAAGGCAAACCTACGTTTCTAGCATTTATAGACTTAGAGAAAGCTTTTGACAATGTTGACTGGAATACTCTCTTTCAAATTCTAAAGGTGGCAGGGGTAAAATACAGGGAGCGAAAGGCTATTTACAATTTGTAGCCTCTCGCCGATGTTATTCAGTCTGTATATTGAGCAAGCAGTAAGGGAAACAAAACAAAAATTTGGAGTAGGTATTAAAATCCATGGAGAAGAAATAAAAACTTTGAGGTTTGCCGATGACATTGTAATTCTGTCAGAGACAGCAAAGGACTTGGAAGAGCAGTTGAACGGAATGGACAGTGTCTTGAAAGGAGGATATAAGATGAACATCAACAAAAGCAAAACGAGGATCATGGAATTTAGTCGAATTAAGTTGGGTGATGGTGAGGGAATTAGATTAGGAAATGAGACACTTAAAGTAGTAGAGTTTTGCTATTTGGGGAGCAAAATAACTGATGATGGTCGAAGTAGAGAGGATATAAAATGTAGACTGGCAATGGCAAGGAAAGCGTTTCTGAAGAAGAGAAATTTGTTAACATCGAGTATAGATTTAAGTGTCAGGTAGTCTTTTCTGAAAGTATTTGTATGGAGTGTAGCCATGTATGGAAGTGAAACATGGACAATAAATGGTTTGGACAAGAAGAGAATAGAAGCTGTCAAAATGTGGTGCTACAGAAGAATGCTGAAGATTACATGGGTAGATCACATAACTGATGAGGAGGTACTGAATAGAATTGGGGGGAAGAGAAATTTGTGGCACAACTTCACTAGAAGAGTGGATCGGGTGGTAGGACATGTTCTGAGGCATCAAGGGATCACCAATTTAGTATTGGAGGGCAGTGTGGAGGGTAATAATCACAGAGGAAGATCAAGAGATGAATACACTAAGCAGATTCAGAAGGATGTAGGTTGCAGTAGGTACTGGGAGATGAAGAAGTTTGCAGAGGATAGAGCAGCATGTAGAGCTGCATCAAACCAGTCTCTGGACTGAAGAACACAACAACAACAACAATGGGGTTTGAACTATTGTGCTACATGTTAGACAAATGGTTATTTTTTACCTATATTAAACTTGTCTCTGAGCCAATGATAGCTTTAATAATCAGCAATCAAGGTAATTTTCTTGGATATCACAACTCTTCACTATTGGTGATGGATTATTTACGATAAATTTTATTAGCAAATATATATGTATGTATTTGGTGAAGGTGTAGCTAAAATGCCTGACTCCTTGAAGAGGTGCCTGCAAGATGGTTGCAGGTAAACATCCCATACCATTCTCACTGCTTGCTTTTGTGCAATCAACAGTTTCTTTTTACGTGATGAGTTTCTATAGAAAATTATTCCATAATGCATTGCATTATGGACAGTTTCCAGCAACTGGCTGGGTCTGTCGGGAACACAAGCCTCTCCATCGTGTTCTGTCTTTCCACCATTCCCCCTCTTCCACCTTCGTCCAGTTCTCTCCTCTTCTCGTCACACATTCCTTCACTCCCTTCACCCATCTATCTCTTGGTCTTCCTCTGGGCCTCTTCCCCTCCTGTTGCAGATCAAACATCCTCTTTGGAATTCTTCCCTCATCCATTCTCTTCATGTGTCCATACCACTGCAGTCTTGATTTTTCTATCCTGTCCTGTACTGGTTCCTCCTTTAGTCTTTCCCTCACATACACATTTCGCAATCTGTCTCGTCTTGTTACACTCAACCTGCTCCTCTGGAACTTCATTTCACTAGCCTGTATTCTACTTTTGTCGCTTTTGTGCATTACCCATGTCTCACTTCCGTATGCCAATATGGGGACAAAGTAGGTTCGGTATATAATTCCCTTGGATTTCTGTGGCACCTCCTTGCTCCAAATAAGCCCCCTAATGCATTTGTAGAACTGCCCTGCTTTTCTGCACCTTTCATTTATTTCCATTGCGTTTCCCCCCTTACTTTCAATCATGCTTCCCAGGTACTTGAAGTTCTCGACCACTTGTAGTTTTTCCCCTCCACACGTTATATCCACATTTGGCCTATTCTTCTTCCTTATTGTGACAATTATTTCACTTTTCTTTGCAGAGAAATGCATTCCATATTGTGCTGCCGTTGCCTCCCATACATCTAACTGCTCTTGCACCTCCTTCTCGCAATTTCCCCACAACATCAGGTCATCGGAAAAAAGCACTGCTTTCATTTTATGATCTCCAATTGCATCTGATACTTGCTGTAGGATTTCATCCATAACAATAATAAACAATAATGGCGAAAGTGCACTTCCCTGTCACAGCCCATTTTCCAGCTTGAACCATGCAGTACGTTCCCTCCCCACTTTCACACAACTCTCACTTCCCTCATACATTTTTCTGACTTTTCGTGTTATCTCTTCATCTATCCCTTTTGCGTTCAGCAACATCCCAGAGCTTGTCCCTACAGATACTGTCATACGCCTTCTCAATATCTAAAAAGGCCATGATTAAGTCCTTCCCGTACTCATAGTGCCTTTCCTGCAGTTGCCTTACCGCAAATATGAGTGAAAATATGCAAAATATGTTAGGAGCTTAATTTGTTTGTTTCAAAGACTAGCAATTATATTAAGATCAAAAGTCTGTGAGCTTCATTATTTGATCAACTCAGTAATACACTTCTTCCAGTTCAATTTTTCATCAAAATTTTGAGCATACTACCCTGTTTACTCACTCACACATTCATGTGCATCAACAACTGTTGGTTTTGTGTGAACACTATATTGTGGCAGTTTTAGATGGGGGGGGGGGGGTATTTTGAACTATGGTTGTGTGGGATAACAGTAAAGGATAGGGCTGCACTACCACTGCCAACCACAGCAAACAACTGCTGCATAACCACTACCACACGCTTTGTGTACTCCAGATTTTTTGTGTTGTGGATTGCTCATTTTTAAAGGTTCCGAACCTCAGTCAGTAAAAACAGAACCCTTATAGGATCCTTTTGTTTTCCCTTTGTCTGCCTGTCCACCTGACAACACACCTTTCTGTAAGGAACGGATTGAAGTATCAAGTTGAAATTTATATCACATAGTAAAGTCTATGGTCCCTCAGTGCTGTAAAAGATTTAAGCTTCTAAGTCAATCTAATCAAAAGATACGGCCATTTATGTCACACACTTCAATATTTGCAAACTCACTGATCAGAATGTATAGGATACTTCCCATTGACCTACAATCATGAAATTTGACAAGAAGCAAGGTTTTTCAATACAAATAAAGGGTAAAAGTCCAAAATTGTTCATCTGTGACTGCATCACATAAATACTTTTTAACATTTGTTGTCTATCTACAAAGACCCCTTTTTCTTGGGAACTGGTAGAGGTATAAAATAGAAATTTATGTAAACTATCAAGGCCCCTCAGCAGTGTAAGTAACTTAAGCTTCAAAGCCAATGCAGTCAAAAGTTATGGCCACATAAGTTACGTACTTTGATACTCGCAAACTCATTTGCCAAAAGTCGAACATCGCTGACACTGTAGCTGAGCATATGTGTACAGTGTGCTGGGTGTCCTCTGTAATAACAAAAGTTGCATGAATTATTCAGTGATAAACTTGAAGGGATGTCATGTGATGTCTGCCCAGACCAAATTCTGACAACAATAACAGGGAAATAAAAAACAACAAAGAGAGTGCAACAAAACAGGGAAAGTGGGAGAAAATCTTGGCCAGACCATGGATTTTTCAGTCTTCATTTTAACCCAGCCTTCACCTTTCAACAGTGTGAGGAGCCACCAGGAACAACACGTGATTTGGATTCCACATCAAACTGTAGGTCCACTTTCCCCAGTTGCGTAATTGGGTTAGATTAGGGTCACACAAGTTGCAAAATTGGCATCCAATAAAAATACTTGCATGAGACCACTGAGCTACATGAAATTATCTGCATACATGATTAAGTTTGTACCCCTAGAGTGCAAGTCCTATTTGCAATCACACACGATGTGGTTTTTTTTTTTTTTTTTTTTTTTTGAGTGAACAGATTACTCGTGGTGCATAGAACATTTCGAGTGCCACACTAACCACACAAGAGATGAACATTGATCCCAATGACTGTTATGTCAGTTCTGCTTTTGTAGATGCACAGAACGTGTGTATAAGCTGGCAGCTATGTGAGATGGAGGCCAGAGTTGTTCCCCTGCAGTGCTCTTCCCCCTCAGGCAGTCTAAGTTCTTGTTTGTTTCCACTTGCTGCCGACTGCCATGACATACTTCCATATAATATGACTTCATTTGTTGTACAGAACTTAATATAGTGAGTTTTCTCAAAATTTAGGGAGACTCAGTTAAAGAACCACTTGATCATTTTCTGTTACTTTATCTCTGATGTAGTTAATTACAACACCAACATCATCTACAAAAACTACCAATTCTGCTTGATGAATGTTAAGTGGAAGGTCATTCTCACACATATATGGAATAGGAATGGACTCAAATTTGAACCCATGGGACTCCCATTGTGATTTCTCCCCGGTCACTAAAATTTATCCTCTTACAACATTTTTTTGAATTATTCCATACAACATTTTGCATTCTGTTTGTTAAGTATGATTCAAACCAGTTGTTTGTAAAGCCATCAAACCCATAAAACTTCTACGCTATCTAATGCATTCAAAAGAAAACAAAAAAATACTAACTGGGGTACTTTATTATATAAGCCATATAATGTTTAGGGAGTGAATGTATAAATTATCAAGCAGTTGTTCTGGAATCCAAATTGTGATGTGCTAAGTAAAGTAAATTTGTTCATACTAAAGTGATTATTATTTGGGTCTTGTACAGGTTCTACCAGACTTGAGTATGGAAGCTTTATATAGAGAATATGCTTTGTTACAAAATGAACCTGGTCATGTGCCTAGTATGAACACTTTCCAAATATTAAAGTATTTATAACTGCATAGGCTTCCATGGCCATAGTCAATTGCCTTAAAAGTTTTCTGAGTATCATACCACATCATAAAGTAAATAAACTATACTGGAGAAACCAACGTTTCAGCATCGGTTAATGTGGCCTTCTTCTGGATCTATTAATGACTGGTCATTGGTTTCTCCAGCACAGTTTTTATTTCATTATGATATGGTATCATACTCATATAATTGAAAATTGGAAAATATCACTTTAAAATATCGACAGTGCAAGTCATATTACTTTGTTTTATTGTCACTTTAGCATGTAACACACTTCCCAAACAATGCCTAAGCTCATCCAGTATCACATTAACAGTTATTCTTGTTTCACATTCACACTGAAGTAACCACTCCTATGCTGCATTTCCACATTGATTAAACACTTAATCATTTATTTGAGAAGCCTTTTCATTTTTGTTCTATCATCTACATGTTTCTCCATGAAAATTACTCATCCACAAACACATTACTGTTTCAACCATAAAGCTCACAACTAACATCATGAGCTTTTCCATGAAATGACTGGATTACTCAAACACTTTTCTCCTATGAACCAGATGTACAACTTTATACAACTTTCCAATCTTAATTATACTTTCTACCAATTTCTACATACTGCTTATCTGTGTTGTGGCTGTGCATGACTGCTCCTTGTAGGAGCTCAACAATGAATCTTCTGCACACACCAATATGGCATGTGACCGCTACTACAATGCTCCCTGGAGAAAAGGCATGATCAACTTCAAAAGTTCCAGAAACCAGTGATAAGTACAGAGTACAATTTCAGTACATTACAATCACTTTTCAGAATTCTGTTTTATTCCATAAACACCACAGAAACTTTTATTTTGGGAACTTTATGATCCTATTAATTTTAGTGGATGATGTTGGCGCTTCTTCTAGTTGCTTAAAGTTTTGTGGAAGGACATTTTTGATATATTCTCTTGCTTCTTCAACTGAACCACTTATCAGTAGAAAGCCTCAGTGCTTTGTATGAGCATGCCTCATACCTTCAAGATGCTGTACTGTTCATTTCCATTAATTGCACACCCTGATCAGTCAGTCCAGTAACAATTGGATACATATTAACTGTTTCAGCCTGAGCCCTGTCTATAAGAATTTTATCAGTCAAGGTAATGATACACTGCTCTACACAAGTAGGAAAATGCACTACTCAAATCAGACTGAACCAGCCAAATAATGATTCCAATTCATTTCTCCTGTCAGAATCTTTTAAGAAATCTACATGGAAATCTCCACAAGCTACTAACTGATCCATCTTGCCTGACAGACATCTCAGCAATGAATCTGTGTGCAATAACAACTCACAAGCACATGCTTCTGGGTTCTGATCTGCACAGAAACTGCTTTTTCCAGTGTTTTTAACTCTATGTCCAATTTTTACATATGTTGCAACTCCCTTTTTCCATAATAAATGAAAAGCACCAGTTCGCTTTTGTTCCGTTTTCCATGTTAACCCTGCATAAAAATGATACTATTCAGTAATCCCTGACATTCATCTTCTCTATCACTGTCATTACACAGTGTTGAGAGAAGCACAGGACACCTGTCACTTCAGAATTTTCCACATTTCTAGATACACAAGAAGCTCACCTACCTCTAAGATGCAGCATAGCCCAGCATCCTTTGAATAACCAATCAGGAGGCATGGAGGAGAGGTCAAGTGACTGCCTTCTGCATCTGTCTGGAGAGAGATATAAATGAATTTCATTCTCTTGTACATTAGCTCAGCTACCAGGCAGATGGTTCAAAGCACTAGCGCTCTCCTATTTAGCATACTCTCCACAGCAGATGGCTCTGACCATATGCCATTGCTCTCTTGGTACTTGTGTCTGCCTCAGTCTCTTTCCATTATTCCACATTCACTCTGAAATATTACTATTCCTTTCTAGTATCTTTTAATTTTTGCCCATCCACCTCTATTGGCCATTGCAATTGGCATATGGTATAACTACATGCTTCCTTGTGGAGGGAGGAGGGGAGATGCTACTGTAAACCCTAATTTGCAATAAATATGGACTTTTTAGTATATGGCTTATACTAGTGGTAGCAAATATCTATTTACAGAATCTCAGCTAGAATATCTAATGTGCTGTTTTTAACATATTCTATTAGATTGTTGTATTATTTTATTAACATCTTTTTTAATTTGGTGTCCAAGGCTGTAATGATGATGCAAGTAAAAATTATTATTATTATTCAAAGGCTTTCCAATTGTCCATGTATCCCCTTGATCAAACATTACAAACTGACAAACCAAAAGTCAGTTCTTAAGTTTTATCTGTTCCTTTACCCATAAGTACTGCTACAGATATATGGATTTGCAGCCTCTAAAACTTGTTCATTTTTGGGAAAATGATGGATCAGTTTTGACATCTTGTAAATCTTATGAGTTAAATATGGAAGTAGGCACAGATAAAAAAGTTAGCTTTTGCATTCAGAGATTCATTCATCTGAAATATGAAAGGAGGAACTTGGAGAAAAAAGGCAGGAGTTTGTGAATACACTATGCAGAACTATAAAGGGATAAGACAGGAGTGCAATAAGTAGTTAAATGCTAGTAGAAGACAAGATTTGGAATCCCAAAAAGTTAATTAAGAGTGGCAATCAACAAACCAGAAATACAGTAACGGCAGACTGAATCTGGAAGCATAGATTACACAAAATTAAGCGTCTACAGAAAAAAGGAAAGCAGAAAAAATGATGGAGGAAAAAAAGTCAAAGGACACAAAAGACAACAATATAAACAGTAAAGAAGTTGAAATGGAAAGAAAATGTCAGAAACAGGAAGGAGGAATATGAGGAGAGAAAAGGAAGTAGGCAACAACTATAGTGATTTGTGTAACCTGAAGCCTGTTAGGTGATTAGAACAAAGTGCATGGTGTGTAACAAGTTCCCAAAATATTCTCATATTCTGCTAAGGATAGTCTATCTCCTGTACCTGCTGCTCTCTTGTATCATAGTTTCATTTTGGATACATTTCTCTTTATAGAAATTAAGTTTCCCTCTATCATTTCTTCTAAAACCCATTTCATAGTCTTCTAAATCAATGTGAACACATATCTTATGTACAATGAAATCTTCTTGTGTTTCTTTGCCACGACAGTCTCCATAATAACTGTGAAATTTTTTAAGACCTATACTCTCCTTCCCACTTCTGGTGAAATGCTGGTGTCTGTTCTACTTGTGCATGCTGTCTAGCAGTTACCAATTAAATCCAGAATGTTACCATTCCAATCATACTGCTTCCAATACACTGTTGCCAAGCTGTACAGGACAATTTTGGCATGTTAGATGATGTTCCATGTTTAGTATTTCAGTCACACTTATTATCAGGTTCTAATAGGCTCCACACTATCTCGATTTTAGTCTTTTTAATCCGTAAAGGTTGAAGTGTAGTGAATGGTGCTCATCAAATGTCTTTTTGAATTGCCCAGTATGTTCATGCAATTTGTGACTGCTGAAACCTGAAGCTTGGTAGGTCTTTTCCAGTGGAGTGGGTCTCATGCTTCCTGTGACTAGCCTAGAGATTTCATGAAGGCTTATGTTGATCTACTTTGCATGTGCCGATCTAGACCAGACAGGACACGAGTACTCAACTGTGGAAAAGCAAAGAGCCAAAGTGGTAGTTTTAAGCACAATAGATTTGGCACCCTACTTACTACCAGTTAACTTTCAAAGGATATTGATCCTTGCAGCTACCTTACTTCGGGTTTTTCACAGTGATGTTTGTGTGTGAGGGACCTGTCAAGAGTCACTCCAAGATATGTCAGCTGGTCTGTGTGCTCAATGGTAGACCCATTCAGTCAATGTGCAGCTTTATATTTGCTAGGCTTGGGTGCAGGTGAAAAGTGCATACTTTAGTTTTTAGTTGAATTTGATTTGAGAGAGTTGTCATCATAATATGTTGACATGGGTACTAGGGTATTCTCCTAAACTTTACATCTACTTCCTCAAAGGTTCTTCCTTGCTCTATGATACCCAATCATCAGTATAGAGAAAATGTCTTATATATTTGGGTACTGGCTGATTATTTGTGTGTATGTTGAACAGGATGGGGGCTAGAACACTTCCCTGAGCAAGGCCATTTTTCTACATCCTCCAGAGACTTCTGTTGCCTACTAGCGTGACATAGACTTGTCAGTTCTGCAACAAGGATTCTATAATTTTTACTAACAGGCTTCTCCAAATTTCTCAATATATTAAGTTCACCATGGCAGGTAATACAGGTGAGCCAATTTTAAGCCCCATGAACTTGCTTATAGTCGTTCCAACATGAAGGAAGTATGTCATCATTAAGCAGTGACTTGAGGAAGTTTAACATATGATGTTAAAATTGTTGCTTCAATAAAGACAAAGTTTCTTGTGGATGAACCCTGGTGAAGTGTGAAATGACATCAAAACTGCCCAGTAAGCTATTGTGATATGAATTTATTGTTCTTAGAATGTCCACAAATTGTGATAAATTTATGTCTGTTGTAACTGCTGCATTATTTATATAACTTTTTTTCATGAATGTTAACAAATTGTTTTACTCTTACAAGTACATGGAAATATAATGAGCTCCTATTAGAAGGCTTAGTGACTACTGAACAAAATAAATTTGACCGCTTGTTACAGAGACTGAAATTCCTGACAACTCCATGGCGAGATCAGCAGAGGATGGCAGTCAATGGCATACAGAGTGATCCTACACAAGTAAGGCTCACATCAAGCCCTGTTGCTGAAAATGTCTAAGTAAGTAGAGCAGTTTCATACAATATAGAAAAAATTGCCACTAATCATAGTTTATACATAATGTACATTAAAATGGCTTCTTAAATATTTATCACTGAATTTATGTGATGTTGCTACAGTCTTAAATACTGAAATTGCTCCAACATGACCATTAAAGTAGACCCTAGTTTACAGGTTATACGTATAATGTCCATGATCTATAAAAGATACTGATTATTTCCAGTAGTGTCATAAGCAAACAACACAAAACTGACCAATATCTTTGGAAGTTATATGAAAAAACTGTATTTCACTTTCACTGCATTCATGTAAATGTTACAACCCTCAACTAAAACTCATTTAACATGCTCTAATGCACTTTTACATCTAAAATCTGTGATCTGTCAGCTTTGAATACTTCTGTTACTGGCTTCCAGTCGTTTGCATAACATTTTATTTGAGTCAGAACTTTGAGGGAATTTAGTATGTTGAAATCAGCATTCATTCAAATCAAATATGCTATCTATCAGATTATCTCATATCTCATATTCAACAATACAGTAAGGTTGTTAGCAGTGTATTTAGGACACTTACAAAAGAGTACTTTTGTCTTTTATCTAGTTCTTACAAGTATAATAAACCCATAAATGGTTGTGATGTCCAGTAGTTTGTCTCCCATACATAATGCTGTAAACATTTTGTGATGTAAAGTTTATAGCAAAATAAGTATTATATAATTGCCAGATTTACACTATCTTGCCAGTTAGTAAAAATGTAGCAGTAACTATTGATAGTTATAGAGACTCAATAAAGATCTGAGAACCAAAGATAGTCAAACAGTGAGTACTTTGTAGAAAAACAATTTATCTGCTGTAATTAAATATATTGGTGTGGAAAGATCTTTAAATATGAGTGTAACAAAGGAAAATATTATGTGTGTACTAACCAGTATAAAAATAAATGTGATGTACAAACTTTAGGTCTTGCCAAACAGTTAGGTAACTAAAACAGTAGCATAATAGAGATTGGAAGATGATATTTTAGTGCACAATATACCATTGCTGTTAGTAGGTATAATTTTAGAAACAAAAATGACACCACAGTATTATAATCAAGTTACTGTAAGTGTGCTGTTATTGTAGTTGTACAGAATGTAAAAGGCTAATTTTTTAACAAAATGTAAACAGTGTGTGTTTTCATGTAAAATAACATAGAGTGACAAAATAAATGCTAATTTTTTATAACAAAAAATGCCTGTGCAGTTCAAAAATAGCCAGAACAGCCATTGGATATTTTTGAATGTGTTTACTTGCAACACTTGTTCTCAAATTTGATACAGTTTATTATGGTGCAATGGAAGAAACTAAAATGTACATAGTTTGTATAAATATGTACAAGAAAAGGAAATATGTAAAGCAAACATTAGATGTTGTTGTGAAGTTGGTAGTTAAATGCTGTAGAATAGATTATGAACCAAAAGAGACTGTAATACCAGCAGGATTAACTTATTTGATATCTCAAATGCTTGTAAGGCAAGTAGTAGTTATATTTTTTGCAATGATGTGGCTATACTATTAGTTAAGAAGTTATAAGTACAATATTTTTATTTAGACTGATGTTTTACATGCAGTATTTTACAATGGAATTGCTCGGAAAAACAGGTATTTTGAGAAATACCCATCACATCATACAACCAATAGTATAGAAACAATATATGTAATAGATAAAGCTGTACAGGGAGCAATAAATTGTACAAAAAGATGTTACAGTGTGTAAAATTTGTTTAATGAGCTTTTAACGTTCTATTAGTTGGCATTTTTCTGTGAATAGTATTCAATAAATTATTGGAAGATGTAACATGTTTTGTAAATAAAGAAAAAATACAAATTAATGTTCCACATATTTTTTGTCACTCTGGTTCACTGCTGGAAGTACAGGGTGTAATAATTATCTGCTGTCTATGATTTTTAATCATTCACACAGGCACAATGTAAAACAGTAATGTACTACCATTCCATTCATTGTTGATGGAGAATCAACATTCAACTACCTATGTTGAAAAATAAATGTCATGATCACTTTTATTGTTGTTAATTTTTAATTATTGCTTATGTTTTTAGTAACAAGTATGTGAAACTTTTTATTAACAAACAATAAAAAAGATTTATTTAAAGAAGTTTTTATCATGACCTTCTCATTTTTTGCTTATATTATTTAACATCCTGACCCACTGCACATATGGGCACTTCTTAAAAGTGTTCTGGTGTCATAACTTGAGGTACTTCCAACAGTGCTGTGAAGTGAAAAATGTGGAGCCATAACTAATACTGGTAATTTGCTGACATGACATATCTGCATCTAACTACATACCCAGCAAAACCACTGTAAAGACCATGCAAGAAAGTACTTACCATTTTATGTATTTAATGATCACTAAAAAGAGCATGGCAGGATGCAGACCAGATGGACTTCCTACAAAGAGGTGGTGGGGCCAACTAAAGAACACATAAGAAGGAGAGACGTGGGATACTGTGTTGAGGGAGGAAATCTACCAACACAGAAACACATGTTGGCAAATCATTTGAAAACATATAACTTGATGTTGATGGTGGTGGTGATGATGCTGACTGATCACAGTGTGGTAGTTCTCATTGTTTTAAATAAAACAAACTGCTTGAAATGGATCATCTACAAGATGGGTCATCTAAAAAAAAAAAGAGAGAAAGAGAGAGAGAGATTAAAAAAAGATTAAAAAATTGTGTTTAACAATGTAAGAACATTGCTTCCTACTGTAAAGACTACATGTTAAGTTGCAGGGAGGCACAGCAAAAAAACGCTTACACATCAGCTTTTGGTCGCAGCCTTCACCAGAAAGAGAAACACACACACACATTCATTCATTCACACAAGCAAGCACACCTCATGCACAAATGACCATCGCCTCCAGCAGTTTGGAGCAGAATGCAGCTGTCACACAGAATGGAAGCAGCAATCTGGATGGGTGGGGAAGGGGGAGGGATAGTGATGTACAGGCATGGTGAGAGAAGAGCAGCTTCTGGCAGAGTATGCAGGGACTAGAAAGCCAACAGGTGCAGTGTCTGGTAGCTGTGGGGCAGGGAGGTGCAGACAAAGAGGACAGACAGGGGATGAAAAAGGAGAGGAGTGGGGAAGAGGAAAGATGGGCAGGTGCACTGGCTGAGGGCAGCACACAGAGAGGGTGGGAGATGAGAATACAGAAGAGATAATATGACACTGAATGGAAATTGTTGGTTGGAAGGTGTGGGGACAGTATGTTACTGAAGGGTGAGGCTGGGATAATTTCAGGAACAGAGATAACTCCTGTCTCCACAGTTCTGGAAAGCTGGTGTTGAAGGGGAGGATCCAGATGGCTTGGTTAGTGAAGCAGCCATTTAAATCAAGCATGCTATATTGAGCCACAGGGTGGCCTACTTTGCTCTTCACCAGTTTGGCAGTGGCTGTTCACCCTGGTGGACAGATGGTTGGTAGTCACATCAACATAAAAAGCTGTGCAATGATTCCAGCAGAGCTGGTAAATGACATGGCACTTTCACAGGTGGCCTGACACCTGATGGGGTATGATAAGCCTGTGACAGGACTGCCATAGGAAGTGCTGGGTGGGTGGATTGGGCAGTGCTTTCCACAGGGTTATGATCCTTGTGGCTATGCAGATGCCATTGACTGTGCTACGGATTTGTTTGTATATCTTCCCTTCAAAGGAGAATTAGTTGTGAGTTAGTATAAAGTCAGTAAGTTGTGTCATGAATGAGGTGTTGGTTTGGAGTCTGAGGGATGTTGGTAAAGGTAGTGTTCAACAGTGGTAAAGCCATGGGCATGAGGGATCTTAGTGTATAGGGAGACAGTGTCAACAGATCTTTGATCTGGGAGTCTAGATTATGGGCAATTGGTTGGAGGTGTTGGGCAGTGAGAGCCAAAATTCTTTCAGTGGAGGCACAATAAGCAGCCACAATGGGGTGTCCCAGATTGTTGGATTTGTGGATTATGTGGATCATGTAGAAGTTGAGTGTTCAGTGTGTAATAGGAGTGAGGAGAGAAATGAATTCAGGGTAGAGGTTCTGGGAAGGGCCTATGCCTGCCACCACTGAAAGAATTTTGGCCCTTGTTGTCCAACACCTCCAAACAATTGCTTGCAATATAGCCTCCCACATTCAATTTATCTACATGATATAAATTAAATTCCTGCAAAAATACTTCCAAAATATGTCATTCAGTAGCAACATCTAATAATACCAGGCAGATAATGGTAGGTTTTAGAAATTCCTCTTAGACTCATAAAACCGTTTTCTTAAAGAGATTACAGGAAATTGGAGTTCATAAACTTTCACCACAGTTACAGAAAGGTGTTCAGATGAGTAATGTTTGCCTCCAAAAGAATCAGTGACTGAGAAAATAATATATTGTACAGAGAATAAAACCAAATCAACTTGGAAGAACATAAAAAAGAAATGAAGTAAGTCAAACAAAGAAACAATATAAAGATAAAGGAAAGCAATAGCATAACAGATAACTAACAGAAATTAATAAATTTTAGAATTTACTCTTTTTCCTAATATTTTAGTTATAACACCTGAAAGGTATGTAAGTATAACAATTTTGTTCCCCAGCATAGATTATTAAGTCATAAAAACAATAAAATACAAAACTTACAAGTTTAAAAGTCAGCAGGCCGAGATGAACAGCCATCTGTGTTATGAAAGAATGCATATACTGCACACAAGTTTCTTTAACATAATGAGAGTTCAGGCAAAGTGTATTATCAGAATAATGTGCCTTCTCTAAAGATATACTCATATAAAATTATAGACCAATATCTCTGATGTCATCCATCTCTGGAAGATCAAAGGCCTTCTTGATAAGACAATGTTTGGATTTTTGTAAGACCAAAAATATGTCTGATGCATGTAAATGTACACACACTGTTCAAAATGCAGTTAAGCTCTAAATGAGTTTTACTTTGTGTTTACATAATAAACCTGCTTTCAGTATCAAATGTTGGCTTTCATTGACAGGTAAGCTCTCACATTAGATACACAATTCCCGTGACTACGTGACAAACTGTGGGACTTACTAGTTACTTCACATCAACAACACCATTATTCCATTTTGGCTCTGAAATAGTCATTAACTCTATAATCAGAATCCCAGGTACAAAAACACATAAGACCAATGGATACTGAAATGACAAACAGGCAATTTCACATCAGGCTTCCAGCAGTATTTTTAGGAGACACTCATCAGGGTCAGATGAAATGTTAAAGAGGTTTGGCTGAATTACTAAGTGCAACAAATACTATAGTATGATGTGTGGCATCAATACCTACTTTTACTTGGGTGGTAAAGCTCAGCACTGGTTCAATAACAATGTAAACAAACTCAATAATTGGGGTAAATGAGAGGAGGAAATTAAGAAACCTTTTGGCCATAACCAGTGGCAAGTCGATTTGATGGAATAACAAGTAAAACACAGAGCTCAGTATCAAGGAAACGCTACATAATCACGTTTACAGAGGATTTTAATATTTTGTCTCACAGTGAACCAAAATATGATGGAAGCCAATATATAAAGGCCAGTTAAATGAAAACCAAACAATTGTCACAACAGGACCACAGAATGTTTCTGTTCAAAAGTAATGGCCACATGCATGAAGACATTTATCCCATTGGGAGATGAGATGACAAATTCCTATCTTGTAGAATGCAGTCATCTGCTGACAGATCCACAACCGCACCCACTCTTTCACTTCCTTGTCCAACTGAAACCAACATCTGCACATCTTTCTTCAGGTAACCAAAGATGTGAAATTACATGGTCGAAGATCAGCTGTGCAGAAGATGTTGCAGTGTTTCCCAACCCCTGCCTTCATCTGACTGGCAGTGTGGGGGTGGGTGTCATTGTGGAATAGGATGATTCTGTCTGACAGCATTCCTGGAGGTTTTGACTTTATGGCATGTCACAGTCCCTGCAAAGTGTCTTCATAGTGCTGTGCATCAATCGCAATTTTACACTCAAAGAACTTTATGATCAGAGGGCCCCTACAGTCAAAGAAATAGGTCACCATGACACTACTAGAACTTGTGTGAACAACTTTGGATTTGTTTGGTGGGTGAGGTGTGGCATGTTACCACTGTTGGCTTTGCCATCTGCCCTCAGGCTGACAAAATGCTGTTGGACAGAATCATCCTGTTGTGTGAGAATGCCTGCTATCATACTGCCATTTAGATGAAAGTATGCTTCAATGATTTGGTTGGGCAACACTGCAAGATCCTGCATACAGCCCAGATCTTTCACCATGTGGTTTTCACGTATTTGCTGACCTGAAGAAAGACATGTGGACATCAGTTTCAGTTGGATGAGGATGTGCAAGAGTGAGTGCAGTTATGGATATGTCATCAGCCAAACACAATCTATGAAACACTAATTGATCACCTCATCTCCCAGTGGGATACACGTCTTAATGCATATGGTGATTACCATTGAATTGAGCCATCCATGGTCCCATTGTCATTGGTGTTCAGTTTTAATTTTACTGCCCCTCATAGTTTCATCAATCATGAAATGCATAGCAGAAAATGTGTATCTAGTACTCCTGCTAAAGAATGTTGCAACAACAGAGGACTAGTCAAGTGGTTCCATCATATTGCAGTAATGCCTCAAAAATAACACAATGAAAGAAGTGCTAACAACTCCCAGATAATATAATTATGGGAGTCATGGACGACTATCTGGATCTTGTGTTGCTCATACAACACATACAAAGGAAAGAAATACAGATCGTCTGTGAGCACTATGAATGTTGTACCAAGCAGACAGTATCAACTACTGTTGAAGAGGAAGGACATAATTCTGACACGGGAGAAAACATCTGTGGGGTACCTCAATGCTCGAACTTAGGTCTGCTATTGTTCTTCTTGTATGTAAACAATCTTGTGTCTAATGTACAACAAGCAGAATTAGTTATTTCTGCAGATGACACTGATGTTGTAATCAATCCAATAATACATACAGAAACAGAAGAAATGGTAAACAATGTTCTTAAAGGTATCATTGACTGGTTTTCCATGACTGGTCTTGCCCTAAATTTTAAAGACACAACATATTCAGTTCTGCCCACCTAAAGGTATTACACTAGTAAGAAGTGTAACACATGGCGAGAAAATAATAAATAGAATGTAAACTTCAAAATTCTAAGGTGTTCATACCGATTGGAATGCAAACTGGAGAAAGCATGTCTTGGAACTCCTAAAACAACTTATTTCAGCTACATTTGCACTTAGAATCATTACAAATCTTGGGGACAGTCAAATCAGTAACCTGACATATTTTGCATATTTTCATTCAGTAACGCCATACGGAATAATGTTCTGGAGTAACTCATCTTTAAGAAAGAAAGTTTTCGTTAGGCAAAAACATGCTGTGTGAATAATATGTGGTGCTCGTCCATGATAATCTTGTAGACATCTGTTTAGAATTGCGCATACAGATTACTTCTTCACAGTATATTCATTCCCTCTTGAAGTTTGTTGTAAATAATCCATTACAGTTCAAACGGAACAATGATGAACACAAGGGAAAATGACATTCATTTCTCCAAATCAAGGTTGTCTTTAGCATAAGAAACTGTACACCATGCCGCAACAAACAATTTTGATCACTTACCTAGTGATGTAAAATATCCAACAGACAACTACAGCATGTAGCCATCTTCACAAATTAATTTGTAATGTGAATGTAAAATGCTTCATTCCACATCATTATGATTTATCATACAAAATGATCCATGAGACATGTGAATAACTAATCAGCAATCTTTAACATCAAACTGTACAATCATGTGCAAGACTATTTTGAAGGATAAGATTGACCATTATGGCTTACACCACAGATAAGAAACAACCATCAACTTATCAACAGCCAAAATTCAACTGGTCTCGTCATAACATCAAACAACAAAGAATACAGCATTTATTTTGAGAATGGAAAAGAAGACACCTGCACTTTTCTAATGCGGATGCCCTGTGCACGTCATTCACTACCTCCAAGGAAGCAGAAGTGTATTCACTGAATATTATGCCATCCATATCTACAGCTACATCAATACTTTGCAAGTCATGGTCTTTGGGAGAGGGTATTCTCCCCTCTTTCCTATTCTAGTTGCAAATGGTTCCTGGGAAGAATGATTCTCTGTAAGCCTGTGTCTGACTCGAACCTCTCTAATTTTACCCTCACGGTCTTTTTACAAGTTACTCATAGGTGGAACCTACTCCACTTGATTCCTGATGGGGTACCAGTTTTTAACAGGCAAAAACATACCCTCTTCACCTCGAGTAATGCAATGTCAAGAACAAAGGACTCTTTCATGGTTCCAGATCAACATTAAACATGTCCATTCGCTACTGACTGGAACTGGGTTGGATTAGTTTTGGCTGTCAGAGGCGGAATTTGCTGCTTACAGAATCTCTGTCTCTAGTAATCTTTCTTACACTAGCGATGTTATTTTAGTTCACCAACCAATCGACGTTAAATTCTTATTTTAAGTGTCCTTGAGATTTTGAAAATATTGGCACTGGTCTAGGATTCAGTCTCTGATTCCAATTTTTCTCTGTATTTCAATCCTTCAAGATGATACTGTTACATCATTTCACATTTTCTCACATTGCCAAACTCCTCCAAGTCTCTATGAATGGTGCAATCCTAACTACTAGTGAAAGAGAATTTGGTAGTTGACACCTCTTTGCGTGTGGTAAACAACGACGATATGCACAGGGTTGGAGTCCCAGGCTACATAGAATATTTGTTGTTTTACCTCTAGTCGAAAATCTGTACAGCTTGCTGCTGGTGAAGAAACAATAACTATTTCATGTCTGTTCATAGTTACAAGGCAGTAGTGAAAGATGCCAGGTTCGTAACCCTGCCAGGCTAAAATCATCTGTATCATCATTTCAGGTTAAATTATCATGCAGTTGATGAATGTATTTAATATGTGACATCTGATTGTGCTTAGTTGACAATTCATATAGGTACTCTGTTCTAATCCCTGTCCATCACCACTACTTTACTTGATGGCATTTCACACTTGCTCATTACACATTATTGCATACCATTCGTGGTTATTTCTCAGGAGCAATATAAGAGTCATGGGGTTCCCAGAGCAGTGCTAACCACGTCATCATTCATTTTCAGCATCAGACATTTGGCCCTGAAAACTGATGTTGGTGAACACTTTGATATTTTAGGTCTCTTTATGCTTAGTCAAGTCTTGATCAGAAATACAAACTTTGTTTGGTTAACAGTGGGTTCAAATTCGGATCATGAACAACAACTTGTCATAGAATGAGATTTTCACTCTGCAGCGGAGTGTGCGCTGATATGAAACTTCCTGGCAGATTAAAACTGTGTGCTGGACCGAGACTCGAACTCGGGACCTTTGCCTTTCGCGGGCAAGTGCTCTACCAACTGAGCTACCCAAGCACAACTCACGCCCCGTCCTCACAGCTTTACTTCTGCCAGTACCTCATCTCCTACCTTCCAAACTTTACAGAAGTTCTCCTGCGAACCTTGCAGAACTAGCACTCCTGAAAGAAAGGATATTGCGGAGACATAGCTTGGCCACAGCCTAGGGGATGTTTCCAGAATGAGATTTTCACTCTGCAGCGGAGTGTGCGCTGATATGAAACATCCTGGCAGATTAAAACTGTGGGCTGGACTGAGACTCAGACTCGGGACCTTTGCCTTTCGCGGGCAAGTGCTCTACCAACTGAGCTGCCCAAGCATGACTCACACCCCGTCCTCACAGCCTTACTTCTGCCAGTACCTCGTCTCCTACCTTCCAAACTTTACAGAAGTGCAAGGTTCGCAGGAAAACTTCTGTAAAGTTTGGACGGTAGGAGATGAGGTACTGGCAGAAGTAAAGCTGTGAGGACAGGGCATGAGTCGTGCTTGGGTAGCTCAGTTGGTAGAGCACTTGCCCACGAAAGGCAAAGGTCCTGAGTTCGAGTCTCGGTCCAGCAGACAGTTTTAATCTGACAGGAAGTTTCATATCAGCGCACACTCCACTGCAGAGTGAAAATCTCATTCTGGAAACATCCCCTAGGCTGTGGCTAAGCCATGTCTCCGCATATCCTTTCTTTCAGGAGTGCTAGTTCTGTAAGGTTCGCAGGAGAACTTCTGTAAAGTTTGGAAGGTAGGAGACGAGGTATCAACCTAAAAGCTGTAGCATTCCCAAAGGTGATGTCTCCCACTTCATCTTTAGTCTTCCCTTGTCGTAACAACAGATAGAGCCCTTTCAAAGTGGGATCTAAATGATCTGCCACTCTTTCCCAACCTCCCAAACTTATGCCTCTATCCTCCCTGACAAAAGAACTATTATTTCCAAAAGCTAGGAATAGTTTTCTCTATTTTAAATGTGTGTATCAGTAATTCTGTGGCTTTTGGAAGTGAATTTTACTTTTGTTGCTTATTATTGTGTTCCATTAAGGCCTACAGTAAACTATGGAGTTCTTAAGTTTGGCAAGCTTTCTTCTTAGCCCAGTATTCACCCATTCTGCTGCTGTGTATGTTTTGCGTTGCCTGGGTCCACTTCACTCCAGTTTCCAGACACTCTTTTACTTCTGCTAGCGACTGGAGAGATTGTGGTCAATATTCCTGGATGCATCATGTGTTCCCACCTGTCATTATACGAGGGTACATCTAGCAATGTCGAACAAAATTGTTTTGGTGGTCCAAGTGGTATGGTGTTGGGAGATACAATGTTGCATGGACATACTGACCTCAGAATCTTTGAACATGGTACGCTCACCTGAGAGTGTGTACGTCTTTTCAGGAATTCAATTGCCCTGATTTCATTTGTGTGTGTGTGTGTGTGTGTGTGTGTGTGTGTGTGTGTGTTTCTGCTCCTTTCGCAATTTTGACTTGTCCTATATTCAATGTACTGTTTAAGTATGTACTGAATCAAATGGACCAATAAATAAATGAATGAATGAATGAATGAATTTTTATGATGACAGTGCACGATTGCGCTGAATGGCAGAAGTGGAGCAGCTCTCGGAATGAGAAGATATTTGGCAAATGGACTGGACTGCCCATTTCTCTGAGTTAAATTGCATTTGAGCACATGTGGGATTCATTGGGGAGATGTATTGCACCACATCCACATGTACCAATGGCCATCCAGCAGCTGTCAAATGCACTGGTGGAAGAATGGAATGCCCTACCACTAGAACTCCTTATCACCCTTATGGCCACCAGGAGAATATATTGCAGAGCATGCATTGCTGTCCACAGAAATCATACATCATATTAGAACCATGTCCCAGTTTTTCTAATGTCCAGGGGCCATCACGAATTGTTGTGACATCAGAGTAATTATTGTCTTTGAAAAAAAGTGTCATTTATGTTTTTCTTTCAGTTACCTTCTGTACCACACTGTAGCAGTTCTTTCTATGTGTGGTCAAAGTTTTATCAAGCTACGTAACTTGACAGTGCCACATCATGAGGAAGTTACTTTCATCCTTAAGTTTTGTACACTAGTGTACGTAACTATTTGTTCGGTCTCCATCTCACATCTCAAACGCGCACGCATGCACACGCACACACACACACACACACACACACACACACACACACACACACACACACACAGTTTTAATCTGCCAGGAAGTTTCAATAACTTGTCATGTCATTCAATGAGTGTGATAAAACTTCTGAAGTGTCACTTATTGTAATGAAATTTAATTTACAACCATTAGGGACTATCTCATCTCTAGTAACTATTTTCTAATATTTGTTGTATGACAGTATTAATTTATATCCTGATTGACTGCCATAATGAGCAGTGTGCTGTAGCGGACTCTTGTGGTAACCATTGTATATAGTCAAATGATTGTACCCAACAGGGTTTCAGCATTTAGAGAACCTGCGACACAGCTACATTATGTTGATTTCATTCAGCAGTGGCCCACTTTTTTGCTGTCAAGTGTACATAGTTACACTGATATCCAACTCATCTTAAGGGTGCTTCTTTCTTTCGCTGGCAAATTATTTTCTCAAAAATTAATAGCTGGTTCTCTGCAAATGGACTGTCAGTGAATTTAGATAAAACACAATATGTGCAACTCAGTATAGCATAAAGCTTGACCACAACATTAGATATGATGCATGAAGATAAATCACAAAATGAAACAAAATACTATAAATTCTTATATGTTTATATTGATAAGAACCAGAACTAGTAGTCACATGTTACATACCATAAACGTTTCAGCTCTACAATATTTGTGTTATGTCTACTATCAGATTTTGGAGATAAAATATCAAAACGTTGATTTATTTTTCTTATTTTCATTCACTCCTGACATCATAAGTGTAGGTTGCACAAAAGTGTCTAACAAGTATAATGTGTGGTATCCACTCTAGAACCTTTTGCAGCCAGCTTATTGAACAGTTAGGCATACCGTCAGTAGCCTCAAAATACATTTACTTGTTTATGAAGTTTGCTGTCAACAATCAGCCACACTTTGTAAACAGTACCATTCATAAATATTATACTAGACGGAGAAAATATTTACATTATCCGTCACTCTATATTAGTGTGCATCACAAACAAGTGGTGTGATCAGCTACAAAAATCTGTGCAGAGATGTAAGAATTTAATATGATGCAAATTTAATAGATATCTACATTCCCACCACTGTACAGATTTTGATATGGTTTCTATTAACAGATAGAGCGATTTGCAAGGAAGGTTTGTGTGTATCTAAACATGTAAACTTAAGTCCCATGCTGCATTTTTCTGTCTGTATGTGAAGGTTAATCTCAGAAACTACTGTAATGATTTTAGAATGATACACGAGAAAGGTTTTGTGTATTACCGCATATTATACAGAACTTGTTTGGCCATATGTACTTAGTGCAACCTGTGCAATGCCAGGGCACGTGGATAGTAAAAATTAATTTTAAACACAAACTGAAATTATATCTGCTCAACAACTCCTTCTGCTCCACAGAATAATTTTTCGCAATGTAATAATACTTTGTGTGTGTGTGTGTGTGTGTGTGTGTGTGTGTGTGTGTGTGTGTGTGCGCGCGTGTTTGAGATGTGAGATGGAGACCGAACAAATAGTTACGTACACTAGTGTACAAAACTTAAGGATGAAAGTAACTTCCTCATGATGTGGCACTGTCAAGTTATGTAGCTCGATAAAACTTTGACCACACATAGAAAGAACTGCTACAGTGTGGTACAGAAGGTAACTGAAAGAAAAACATAAATGGCACTTTTTTTCAAAGACAATAATTACTCTGATGTCACAACAATTCGTGATGGCCCCTGGACATTAGAAAAACTGGGACATGGTTCTAATATGATGTACGATTACTGTGGACAGCAATGCATGCTCTGCAATATACTCCCCTGGTCGCCATAAGGGTGATAAGGAGTTCTTGTGGTAGGGCATACCATTCTTCCACCAGTGCATTTGGCAGCTGCTGGATGGCCATTGGTACATGTGGATGTGGTGCAATACATCTCCCCAATGAATCTCACATGTGCTCAAATGCAATTTAACTCAGAGAAATGGGCAGTCCAGTCCATTTGCAAAATATCTTCTCATTCCGAGAGCTGCTCCACTTGTGCCATTCAGCGCAATCGTGCACTGTCATCATAAAAATTCATTCATTCATTCATTTATTTATTGGTCCATTTGATTCAGTACATACTTAAACAGTACATTGAATATAGGACAAGTCAAAATTACGAAAGGAGCAGAAACACACACACACACACACACACACACACACACACAAATGAAATCAGGGCAATTGAATTCCTGAAAACACATACACACTCTCAGGTGAGAGTACCATGTTCAAAGATTCTGAGGTCAGTATGTCCATGCAACATTGTATCTCCCAACACCATACCACTTGGACCACCAAAACAATTTTGTTCGACATTGCTAGATGTACCCTCGTATAATGACAGGTGGGAACACATGATGCATCCAGGAATATTGACCACAATCTCTCCAGTCGCTAGCAGAAGTAAAAGAGTGTCTGGAAACTGGAGTGAAGTGGACCCAGGAAAGGCAAAACATACACAGCAGCAGAATGGGTGAATACTGGGCTAAGAAGAAAGCTTGCCAAACTTAAAAACTCCATAGTTTACTGTAGGCCTTAATGGAACAAAAGCAAAATTCACTTCCAAAAGCCACAGAATTACTGATACACACATTTAAAATAGAGAAAACTATTCCTAGCTTTTGGAAATAATAGTTCTTTTGTCAGGGAGGATAGAGGCATAAGTTTGGGAGGTTGGGAAGAGTGGCAGATCATTTAGATCCCACTTTGAAACGGCTCCATCTGTTGTTACGACAAGGGGAGACTAAAGATGAAGCGGGAGACATCACCTTTGGGAATGCTACAGCTTTTAGGTTGATACCATGATGTCATGTTAATGACACAAGTTATGTTCCACACAATCAATGGTAAATCCAGAATGGAATGTAACAATATCATGAAAAGGAAAGTTGCTACTCACCATATAGCAGAGATGCTGAGTTGCAGATAGGCACAATAAAAAGACTGTCACAAATAAAGCACACACACACATATGACTTCAGTCTCAGGCAACTGTTGCCAAACTGTGAGCAGCAGCACCAGTGCATGTGGGAGTGGTGACTGGTTAGGGATAAGGAGGAGGCTGGGATGTGGAGGGGGAGGGATAGTAGGGTAGGGATGGCGGACAGTACAGTGCTGCTGCAGAGTGCATGGGGATGAGGTGGAGGGAGTAGGGCAGCCATGTGCAGTCGGGAGATTAGACGGAGGCCAGGGGAGAAGTGGTGAGGCTGGAGAGGGGGGGGGGGGCGGAAAAGGAGAGAAGTAGAAAGACTGGGTACAATGGTGGAACAAGAGCTGTATAGTACTGGAATGGAAAACGGGAGGCTGGATGGGTGAGGACAATGACTGACAAAGGTTGAGGCCAGGAGGGTTATGGGAACATAGAATATACTGGATGGAAAGTTTCCACCCGTGCAATTCAGAAAAGCTGGTGTTGGTGGGAGGGATCCACATGGCACAGGCTGTGAAGTAGTCATTGAAATGAAGGGCGTCGTGTTAACCGGGTGGTCCACTTGTTTCTTGGTCACAGTTTGTCGGTGGCCATTCATGCGGGCTGACAGCTTATTGGTTGCCAGCCCCACATAGAATGCAGCACAGCACTTGCAGTTTAGCTTGTAGATCACATGACTGGTTTCCAGTGGCAGCCACTGAGGCATTCCATTGGTGGTGACAAAAAGCTTAGTCTGGTAGCATCGAACATATTACGGAATTTTGTGGATAATTCATATATTTCACAAGATATTATGTCCAACAAAACTTATAGAGAAACATAAATAAACACTTATTACAAGAGCGCCCTTCTTATGTGCAGCAGGAGATTGATATATTCCTGTAGAACATGACAGCAAGTGTTTGTACAAGAGAGAGAGAGAGGGAGGGCGGGGGAGGTGGAGAGAGACAGAAGTTGCGTTAGCTATCTTTTTCGCATGTCTGCGTGATGGGGCCTGAATTACCACACAACGACACCACCAACCTAAGCTAACAATTGCACTCTATACGTTACCAAATGATTTGTGTGCTCCAGTTTGCTCTGAGTTGTGCTTCCTGTTTGTTTCCTTTGCTTATTTTGAAATGAGTGCAGAGAGAAGTCTGTTTTTGCCACAGGGTTCGAATACGACTCTCACAACACCAGATGGAATCAGCGATCCATATTTACATTTTTACATCGCTCCAGGAGCACAGAACACGGACGTAGGTTGCCAGCCCTGTGAGAATGAGGCGTGGCTTGTCCCCCCAGTCTGCTCTTCTCCCCTTGACAGCCAGAACTAATCGTTTGTTTTACGCTCGCGGCCGACTACCAGAAAAGTGTCCGCCACAACCTGATAGCCAGTACGAGAAATAATATAGCATGTATAAATTATTCGAAGTTGTAATCTGGATTTTGGGAAGCAAATTTAATGAAATTACCAACATTTAAAACTAAAAGCATTGTACTTACCATGACTTTCGGAAGACAGCTTCAAAATAATTAGTAGGAACGATATCGTAAATCGATTCGTCGCTCCTTCTTGCTGGCAATAAATCTGTGGTCTCAGATTGAAATGTTCAATTTTACACACGAACGACTTTTCACGGGATAGCATTCCTAAGGCACTCATTTTTCTAACGCTTCAATGTTCTGGTTGTCTTGCGTTGCTGTGGACGGTTCGGTTATCTTCTTCTGAAGCTGATTCAAAAGTACGTCTGCATGAGGCATTTTCTTATAGAGAAATGTTAGACAGAAAATGACTTCGTTATCTTGCAGTCTTTATTTGTAGGAACCAGCTTTTTCAATAACAGGAGATAGTTTTGTGATCTCGCTTGTTTCAATGACTTCCATTACATTAATACGATTTTTCCCTGTTTTCAAAAACATATTTTACTACTCGCGAATGGTAATTCTATTTCGTCACACAAACGAGGCAAGCTTTTTTGAATAATGCCGTGCAACACTTTTATCTCTGTGGAGGGTTAGAAAAGAAAGAAGAATTACCAATAAGTTGTGCAAAAAAGATGCGGGTTTTGTGATTAACAGTGGCTGCCGTAGACATAACGTTGAACTGATGAGCATAACAATGGATGCAGTTTGCATTTGGTTGTCTTTAATTTGTGGACTGCGTTCGACTTGCCACTCATAACGGTTGCACCATCGTAATTCTGAGCTATTAGTTACGCTCGATCATCGCCAATTAATGGTTCAATTTCTTTCAGAGTACTCGCAGCTGTAGAATAAGCATCCTGACTTTCTGGATTAAGAAAGTTCCAAAATCTTGCAACAGGTTTTCTCTCAACAACCTAAGGCAAAACAATAACCAATTGAAATTTGCAAGACACATCTGTTATTACTGCAACATAATCAGTATGTTCTATTTCTTTACGAACTTCATCATGGTACGCAATGCATTGCAGTAGTTCGTTCTGAATAGTCTTAGAAATGTCTTCGAACACTTATGCTTGAATGAGATGAACTTCAAGATGTTTATCCAGTTCCGTGCTGAACTGAATTAGCTCGCGAAAAACCACCTTATTTTGAGAGGTATCAGATTCATCATGGCCCCTGAGAGTCAGTTAATACAGCTACAGAATACGCTGCGCAGTCAGATACAAACCTCACAGAATGAAACAGCATGGCATGGAAATGCTTCGCCAGAACAAATCAATGATTTGCGCATCACAGGCTCCACAGTCGACAAAACTACGAGAAACAGTGATTCATCTAGAGGGTGTATGAAGGTGCACACGCCTCAGTTCCTGCCTGATAAACTGGAATTCTGGTTTTTGATGTTATAGTTGGTGTTCACCCATAATAAAGTAACAAATGATCAAGAAAAGTTCGCAATACCAATCAACAGTCCGGACACCAAAGCACTAGTAGGCGACGAAATTAAGCATCCACCAACAACACAGCAATATATAAGTCTAAAGAGGATTTTGATAAACAGGCTTAGAAAACTGTTAACATAGCAGGCAACGAGGTGACAGATCCCCATCAGAATTCTGATGGCAGTTACAGGGGTTCTGACAGAGGCAGAATTTTCGGATGTTACACTCCAGTAGGTTTGAACATCACAGCTTCCCACAGCAGTAAGAGTGGCAGTGGCTAGTATGGGTGCGGCACGACCACTATTCTCCAGCTGGCTGACAGAATTTATGAAACAATGGAGACAGCAAGTACACTGAGCATCACAGATTCAGTAGTGAAGTCGGAAGTGTATCAGGTGGCGGAAATTCGCAAGGGTCAACAGACGGATACAACCACACAATTTCAGAAAATAAAGGAATATCTAGACAGGCTACGGAGACAAATCGAGGCTAGGAAGACCACTGGTTTGGGGGGACCTACGTAGCAGCCATAAGGTCATTCTGTCTGAATTCTGGATATTTTCTAGAATTTTATTACAAGTGTCAGTGAGTCATATGGAACATCACTGGTTCAGCAGCCGTTTTTGTAAACCAACGTGTTCTATGGTTCTTACTAATGAAAGGGAATAATTTCCTTTCTAATATGTATTGTAAGACACATTATATTAGCTTTTAAGGATTTTTAAGTAAAGAAAAAACCAAACACGTGTACCCCTAGACTCTATTGTTATTTGCAAATATGTCCTATAACTCGTTAGCAATGTTATAACACTGAATCAAATATAGTACCCTTCCTTGGTAAATATCTTAATTCTAGACGATTGTTGTGTTGGTTTGCAACATCAAGTACTGTTTGCAACATCAAATACTGCTTGCTACTTAGGACGATACTGAGCGAGCTCCTCCCAGTTTCCACAATAATTCCCTACTTTTTGACAGAATTTTTATATATGCCCAGTGCCATTTCATTTGTAATACTATTTTGGGTTTAATCACAGCAATTAGAAATGCTTCTGAAATTCCATCATCTCAAGTCTTCTCAAATTCTTGCAGTGGTACGCACTTGTGTGTGCCAGTTCCTTGCACTTCACTGAATTGATTATGTACGTAATGCCATGTAGATCTGCTCACTAAACTGTATTGTATTGTATTGTATTGTATTTTTATTGATCCAGGCAATCATAGTATTGTACAGCTGTACATATGATATTGGATAGGTCAAGAGAGCTATTTACAGTAATTTTTACAAATTGATGTTTACATTATTTTGTAGCAAGGAAATTATCTATCTTCAACAAAACTGTTAATACAAATCAAAGAGATGTAAGATTTTACATACGATATTGGATAGGTCAAGGGAACATATTTGCAGCTAATATTTAATAAATTGATTTTACATCATTTTGCAATGAGGAAGTTAGCTATCTTTAACAAAACAGTAAATGCAAATGTTGTATGGTAAAATACAAACAGTCAATACAAATGTAATAGTAAAGTAGTCCAGTGTATTTCATAGACATGCACAGTATATAATTTTCAGACCTAATTGAACATTTATCATATTTTTTACATTTTTAACCCCTTTCAAAAAAATGATCAACTGCATAAAAGCAATGGTCCAAGAGATATTTTTTTAACTTATGTGTGAAGGCTCTTGGGTTCTTTGTTGCTTTGATTTCATTGGGTAAATTATTATACATTTTTATTCCAACATTTAAAACACTTTTTTGGTAGCAGGTAGTTCTGGACTGAATCATATGTAGGTCAGATTGCTGCCTTGTTGCATAGTTATGAATATCTCCATTGAATTTTAGTGTGCAGTCATTGTTTAACAGGTATGTCTTGACAAATGAGACGATATTATAAATGTAAGCAGAAGGCAGTGTCATAATGCCATTTGTTTTGAAATGTTGTCTGCATGATTCATTATGTCTAAGATTACATATTATGCGTATTGCCATTTTTTGCATTTTGAAAATATATCTACCTCCAGGTGAGTTCCCCCAAAATATGATTCCATACTGTAATGTAGAATGGAAGTAAGCATAATATACATGTATGAGAACAGATTTTGTGACTGATTTTTTGAGTACCCTTAAAATGTAACACACAGTTGAGAGCTTTTTTGAGATATAATTTGTGTGTGTCTCCCACTTAAGATTTTCTGCAAGCCATATGCCAAGAAACTTGACGGAGTCCACACACATAAGCTCTTGGTTATTTAGAATCACATCAGGCATTTCTTGTTTTTGGGATGAGAGTCTGAAGTTGATGTAGGTTGTTTTCTGTATGTTTATAATCAGTTTGTTCTCGTTGAACCATTTGCTGAGTGACGACATAAGCGGTTTAATTTTTTGGTTGTGGTCCTCTGTATCAGTACCCGTTATTAGAATACTTGTGTCATCGGCAAATAGTGTGGTATGTCCTGTAGTAAGCTTTGTGCTTATATCATCAATGTATAGCAGAAACAGTATGGGTCCCAGGATTGAGCCTTGTGGCACACCATATCTAATAGGCATTGTGTCAGAGGAGTGGACAGTAGATTGATGGGTGGTTGTATTCTTTTTTTCAAAATTAATTTCAACTTTTTGAAATCTGTTTGACAGGTAAGATTCTAACCATTTGTTTGCAATTCCTCTTATACCTTTATTTGCTAACTTCTTAAGGAGTATGGTATGGTCAATTACATCAAACGCTTTGGATAAATCTAAAAAGATACCAGTAGTGATTTCCTTATTATCCAGTGCTTTTAAGGTTTCGTTGAGATACTCATAAATAGCTGTGGTGGTTGTCTTTTGCTTTCTAAAACCATGCTGGTGTTTTGTCGGTAAGGATAGTTTATTAGTAAAGTCTTCGAATCTGGTGTAAAATAATTTTTGAAATATTTTTGAGAATGAGCTGAGCTGTGCTATGGGCCGGTAATTGGCTACATCATTTTTAGAGCCCTTTTTGTGAAGTGGGGTAATTTTAGAAGTGTTTAGTAGGTCAGGGAAAACTCCATTTGTAAAGGATGCATTTATTATGTGGGTTAGGGGTTCTACAATGGATTCTCCACATTTCTTTACAATTATATCAGGAATATTGTCACTACCACTGGAGTACTTATTCTTTAGTCCTTTTATAACTGTAAGTACTTCAGGATTGGAGACTTTGTGAAGAAACATTGATGCCTGTACCGGTGCGGTTTCTATTAGTGTTTGGTGTTGAGCATTTGGTCTGTGGCAGTTGTTCTTTATCAGGTTTTCTGCTATCTTGCTAAAATAGTCATTAAAACCATTTACTATTTTTTGGGGATCTGATGTGACTTCATCATTTAGGTTTAGTTTTAATGTTTTGTTTATGACATGCTGCTTACTGTTTGTTTCATTTTTTACAACTGTCCACAAGCCTTTCATTTTATTGTTAGATTCCTTTATAAATTTATCATTGTATAATTTTTTTGCTTGTTGGATAACTTTCCTATAGATTGCAAAATAAGTCTTACAATATGACCTAAACTGATCATCGACGTCATGGTGTTTCATGTGATTTTTTAAGTCACGCTTTTTTTGGCTGGAAATCCATATCCCTTTTGTTACCCATGAGTTTGTGTGTTTGTTTCCGATTTTCCTGGATTTCAGTGGAAATGCAGTATTGAAGTGGTGGAGAAATGTTTCATGGAAGGAATTAAATATGTAGTTTACATCATTTTCTTTATAGACCTCTGCCCAGTTTTCAGCCCTTAACAGATAGTTAAAAAGCCTTATATTATCGTCATTAAATTGCCTTTGCATTTTAGTTATTGTGGGATATTGTCCTATGTAATTTAAATTCGCTGTTAGTATTTGGGCTTCATGGTCACTGTAACCTGTGCTGATGACTTCGATTGAGTGGTGCAGTTTGTCTGTGTTTATGAAAAGCTGATCTAGAGCTGTTTTTGAATTTTTTGTGATCCTGATTGGTGTGTTTACAGTTGGAGATAGGTTGAATGAATTTGTAATATTCAACAATTCGTCTTTGTTTTTTCCAGGTGTGAGGAAGTCAATATTAAAGTCTCCACTTATTAATAGATTTTTGGTGCAGTTTTCTAGCATGTCATGCGTGTGCATTCTTAGAACTGTTTCCTGACATCTCTTACAAGTAAATAATGAGATTTCGTTGGGATCTATGGGCCAAGATGGAGGCATCATTGTTAACGATTTCTAGACTGTCATCACCCGATGATGCATCTTCTTTAGGAACTGGTGCAATCATGTTTGTGGACATAATGGATGTTTCAGTTGCTACTCTAGTTACAAGGTATTTGCCTGGAGAGATCTTAGGTTACAGACTCAGTAGGCCTGCAACATGTAAATCTGGGTGTAATGGGTGAGGAATGTTAGGAAAGGTTTCTGTGTTAAACTGAAATGAAAGTGAACCATAAACAGGGGCAAGAAGAGAATAGAAGCTTCTGAAATGCAGAGCTACAGACAAGGGAACCTATATGATGAAGTATATTTAATAATCTGAAAGACGAATGGTGATTTGTAAGTAGCCATAAAAAAGTTCCAGTTGAAATCCATTTTAAAAAATCTATGTAATACCAACTTTAAAATCATTTTTCTTGAATGAAAAACACCTGACTACACTATATTTTGTCCTTTGCCTGAGAGCTAAGGGGTGTGTGGTTATGAATGGTACACTACAGGCCATTAAAATTGCTACACCAAGAAGAAATGCAGATGATAAACGGGTATTCATTGGACAAATATATTACACTAGAACACATGTTATTACATTTTCACGCAATTTGGGTGCGTACATCCTGAGAAATCAGTACACAGAACAACCACCTCTGACCGTAATAACGGCCTTGATACACCTGGGCATCAAGTCAAAGAGCTTGGATGGCGTGTATAGGTACAGCTGCCTATGAAGCTTCAACACGATACCACAGTTCATCAAGAGTAGTGACTGGCGTATTGTGATGAGCCAGTTGCTCGGCCACCATTGACCAGACGTTTTCAGTTGGTAAGAGATCTGGAGAATGTACTGGCCACAGCAGCAGTCGAACATTTTCTGTATCCAGAAAGGCCTGTACAGGACCTGCGGTCGTGCATTATCCTGCTGAAATGTAGGGTTTCGCAGGGAACGAATGAAGGGTAGAGCTACGGGTCGTAACACATCTAAAATGTAACGTCCACTGCTCAAAGTGCCGTCAATGCGAACAAGAGGTGACAGAGACGTATAACCAATGGCACCCCATACCATCACGCAGGGTGATACGCCAGTATGGCGATGACGAATACACGCTTCCAATGTGCGTTCGCCGCGATGTCGCCAAACACGGATGCGACCATCATGATGCTGTAAACAGAACCCGGATTCAGCCGAAAAAATGACTTTTGCCATTCGTGCACCCATGTTCGTCGTTGAGTACACCATCGCAGCGCTCCTGTCTGTGATGCAGCGTCAAGGGTAACCGCAGCCATGGTCTCCGAGCTGATAGTCCATGCTGCTGCAAACGTCGTCGAACTGTTCGTGCAGATGGTTGTTGTCTTGCAAACGTCCCCATCTGTTGACTCAGGGATCGAGACGTGGCTGCACGATCTGTTACAGCCATTCGGATAAGATGCCTGTCATCTCGACTGCTAGTGATACTAAGCCGTTGGGATCCAGCACGGCGTTCCGTATTACCCTCCTGAACCCACCGATTCCGTATTCTGCTAACAGTCATTGGATCTCGACCAACGCGAACAGCAATGTCGCGATACGATAAACCGCAATCGTGATAGGCTACAATCTGACCTTTATCAAAGTCGGAAACGTGATGGTACGCACTTCTCCTCCTTACATGAGGCATCACAACAACGTTTCACCAGGCAACTCCGGTCAACTGCTGTTTGTGTATGAGAAATCGGTTGGAAACTTTCCTCAAGTGCGCACGTTGTATGTGTCGCCACCGGTGCCAACCTTGTGTGAATGCTCTGAAAAGCTAATCATTTGCTTATCACAGCATCTTCTTCCTGTCGGTTAAATTTCGCGTTTGTAGCACGTCATCTTTGTGGTGTAGCAATTTTAATGGCCAGTGGTGTATATCAAAGGCACAGGACCAGGCTGGGGTAAAAAGAAATTTATGGCACAACTTGACCAAAAGAAGTGTTCAGTTGATGATACACATTTTAAGGCGTAAAGGAATCATTAGTTTGGTAATGGACAGAAGTTTGAGGTAATAAATGTAAAGGGAAACCAAGACTTGAATACAGCAAACAGGTTGAAATGGATGTAGGTTGCCATAGGGATGTAGAGACTTCGAAAGGACTGACGAAGTAAAATGTAGAAACAACTGCAACATAAAATATCTTTGCCTTCATTCAGAGGTGGAAGCACATTCTGTGACAACTTATTGGCAGTATCCATTTGATATAAAGTTGATGCAATTCCCCACTCCCCTCATGGGCAAACATATCAAGCTAGCAATAATTAGAATGGTATCTACCACATTATCACATTGTACATGGCTTATGTTCCTTGAATCCTACACAACGGTGTGTCTGGGACTTGTAAATAAGTCAAGGGTGTGGATTTTATTTAGGCGCAACATAATTAAATGCTATAAGATCATGCAATAAAACAGTATTACAGTGCTAATATCAATTACTGGTGCAAACCAATACATTGCCAGTATGGTATGTTAAGAGTTTCTATTCTTCCGTGGAATTCCATACCGCAATGTCTTGGGATGCACCAGTAATTGATATCAGAACTGTAACACTGTTTTATTACATGATCTTCAAACATTGAATTATGTTGCACTTAAATAAAATCCACACCCTTGACTTACTTACATGTCCCAGACACACCGTTGTGTAGGATCCAAGGGACATAAGCCATGTACAATGTGATAATGTGGTAGATACCATTTTAATTGTTACTAGCTTGAAAAATTGGCCCATGGAGGGAGTTAGGAGTTGCATGAACTTTATATCAAGTGGATGCTGCCAAAAAGGTGTGACAGAATGTGCATCCACCTAGAATTAAGTGTTTAATATAATTCACTCTTATAGGTTGTTAAAAACGCGTGTATCGGCACTCGTGTACCATACTTCTCACTGTTCCATTGTTAAGCACTTAAGTATTTCTAGAGATCACTATAGGTCGTAGTATAATATTCATGTATCACAGTATTTTTTTCGAAATAAAAAACAAGACAGACACACTGGTCAAGACGAAGGAAATTTATGAAAACCGGTTTATGTACCAGCAGCGTTAATGTGAAACGCCGATAAATTACGAAGATATCTTAGAAAAGAGATCCCTGCAAGACGTTCTAGAACTAACAACAGATTATTACATGAAAATGAATGTTCTAAAGATGCTAATTAGAGACGACTGCATTATCTTTGCTTCAAAATAAAAGTCACGTCTTCAAAATACTCCAATTTCTTCATTATTTACTCCCTTGCATTTACATCACAGTATCGTATTCGCAAGGCTTTGAAATAAATGATTAGCCTAGTCCTTTTCGTTTACTAATATGTCTTCTTAAAAGAAATCGTTTGCACAGAATCAATTTAATAACAGAACTGTTGCTAACCCTTTGTGCCATGACGCAAGTAGCAGTAGTTCCGAGTCTTTCGTACCTACCATTCTATTCAGTACTGCACTACCAAGTACCAAGCGAACTCGATAATACCGCGCAGTGGATTCGATTGTTAATTGTGATGCTTATTTTATTGTCATGGAAACGTTCTCGTGCTTCTAAAGCTCTAATAGTAGGTAGGTTACATTCCTGCAGTTAACATCTCTTGAATCAAAATTCTCGTGCCAGTGGAATGCCATTTTTAAAAAGCACGGAGAAGAAACTCTCTGTTAGTCAACGACGGGAAATCGCGTCGTATAAAAATGGTCTTCGCTGTAAAATTTTTAATATTTCCGGCAACACTTACAAGGGAGAGTGGAAGAATAACGAGAGACACGGTGAGTGTATTTTCGTATCTTACTGTAACGAAAATAGTAAACCTATAATAATAATAATAATAATAATAATATAGATTTCACATCACCTTTAATTATTCTCCAGGCAAAGGAATATTCTTAGAGACATCGGGGAAACGATACGAGGGCGATTGGGAGCATGGACTTCGACATGGGTATGGTATCCAGAGCCATATGGAACCCCATTGCTTACACGCAATAGAGTACACTGGCGAATGGTACGAAGGAAAACGACAGGTAAAATGTGACATGAAGGTGGGCTTTTAGTGTAAGAATCGTCTTTTTTTAAGATTCGCTTAGCAATATAATTTTTGTCTCCATCAGTAAGTGACTGCGCTTCAGTCAGTATCATTTCACAGTATGCCCTCTGACGGAAGCAAAGGATTAGTAGAAAAAAAATTCTCATTTTTTTCTTCCGAAATCTGCTGAAGATCGTCATGAAGATCGTCATTGTTTTTCTCTTACATAATCGGTATTTGCTTTATATTTTTTCATTTTTAATTTTCTGCGTGTCAGAATGACGGAAGATTGCTGCTGGTTCTTTACAGGGTGACAATGGCGCTTTTCAGCCAGGATAATGCTGTGTTTACATCTGTTTTGTTTTTTGGGAAAATATTCATATTTGTTTTGAACTGTCTTGTACCCCTTTTGAAGGGACAGAGAAGGAGACTACAGAGATCCCAGTTAGGGCAAATGTTATATTGCACAGGTGCTGTATTGTTAGCAAGTTTCTCAGTTTCATTTTGTTTCGTTTTTACAGGCTTGTGAATGTCGTCTAAGATTGATAAATTTAGCTTATCTTGGAAAGGTTTGTTTGATCTGGACGGCTACAAGTCTGCAGTATTCGTTTTGTTCGACAGTTGTACCACCAAATTTGTTTGTCGGAAAGTATTTTCATGAGGCCTCGCACTTGCATCCGTTACACTCCATTTTATTTGTTTAGTAGTGAAATAATTTGCTAGAGAGAGCGATGGTTTGATTGCCAATTAATAATGTTTTGCAGCCAATTAATAATGTTTTGCAGAACAAGAAATTGTGTCCTGATTCTTTTTAGCACTGAGGCTGCGTATTGAAATTCTACTTGTTGGATGTTTTTAGAATGGGGTGCAAGAAGTGAGAGAGACAAGCTCAACCTTGCAGATAGACTTCCCTAGAGAGAGAAATAGTGCGGAGGGAATAAACTTAGCCACCGTTGTGGAGTGTTGCCTGTAAATGTATCGTTTATTTTGTGTGTTATGGTCAGTTGGAGTAATTTGGGGTAACGAAACAGCATTTTTAAGCTTAATGTCTTTATGTCTTATTAACATGATACAATTTTCCAGTCAATTCTTCATTTGTTAGTAATGTGACCTTGTAGAATGATTCTATTATATTTTCATGTTTGGTGACCCTGTGTTATCGTAGTGTTGTCCCTGAGTTGAACTATATACAGTTTACGCCATGGATGGGGAAATTGGATATTTAGAGTAAGGTTCAAGTAAAACATATTTTGGGTCCTAATGTTCTAATATCCTACAATTATCCCAACCATTGATACGAGTAGACCAGGAAACCCGCAAAAAAGTAGAAATAAGTCACCAAAAAGTTTAATTTTTAAAAATTTTTTTTAAATTTTATTTTTATTTTTTGTAATTATTGATCCAGGCAATCATAGTATTGTACAGCTGTACATATGATATTGGACAGGTCAAGAGAGCTATTTACAAGTAATTTTTACAAATTGATTTTTACATTATTTTGTAGCAAGGAAATTATCTATCTTAAACAAAACAGTTAATACAAATCATAGAATTGTAAGGTTGTACATACGATATTGGACAGGTCAAGGGAACATATTTGCAAGTAATATTTAATAAATTGATTTTACATTATTTTGCAATGGGGATGTTAGCTATCTTTAACAAAACAGTAAACACAAATGTTGTATGGTAAAATACAAACAGCCAATACAAATGTAATAGTAAGTAGTCCAGTGTATTTCATAGACATGCACAGTATATACAGGGTGTTTCAAAAATGACCGGTATATTTGAAACGGCAATAAAAACTAAACGAGCAGCGATAGAAATACACCGTTTGTTGCAATATGCTTGGGACAACAGTACATTTTCAGGCAGACAAACTTTCGAAATTACAGTAGTTACAATTTTCAACAACAGATGGCGCTGCAAGTGATGTGAAAGATATAGAAGACAACGCAGTCTGTGGGTGCGCCATTCTGTACGTCGTCTTTCTGCTGTAAGCGTGTGCTGTTCACAACGTGCAAGTGTGCTGTAGACAACATGGTTTATTCCCTAGAACAGAGGATTTTTCTGGTGTTGGAATTCCACCGCCTAGAACACAGTGTTGTTGCAACAAGACGAAGTTTTCAACGGAGGTTTAATGTAACCAAAGGACCGAAAAGCGATACATTAAAGGATCTGTTTGAAAAATTTCAACGGACTGGGAACGTGACGGATGAACGTGCTGGAAATGTAGGGCGACCGCGTACGGCAACCACAGAGGGCAACGCGCAGCTAGTGCAGCAGGTGATCCAACAGCGGCCTCGGGTTTCCGTTCGCCGTGTTGCAGCTGCAGTCCAAATGACGCCAACGTCCACGTATCGTCTCATGCGCCAGAGTTTACACCTCTATCCATACAAAATTCAAACGCGGCAACCCCTCAGCGCAGCTACCATTGCTGCACGAGAGACATTCGCTAACGATATAGTGCACAGGATTGATGACGGCGATATGCATGTGGGCAGCATTTGGTTTACTGACGAAGCTTATTTTTACCTGGACGGCTTCATCAATAAACAGAACTGGCGCATATGGGGAACCGAAAAGCCCCATGTTGCAGTCCCATCGTCCCTGCATCCTCAAAAAGTACTGGTCTGGGCCGCCATTTCTTCCAAAGGAATCATTGGCCCATTTTTCAGATCCGAAACGATTACTGCATCACGCTATCTGGACATTCTTCGTGAATTTGTGGCGGTACAAACTGCCTTAGACGACACTGCGAACACCTCGTGGTTTATGCAAGATGGTGCCCGGCCACATCGCACGGCCGACGTCTTTAATTTCCTGAATGAATATTTCGATGATCGTGTGATTGCTTTGGGCTATCCGAAACATACAGGAGGCGGCGTGGATTGGCCTCCCTATTCGCCAGACATGAACCCCTGTTGACTTCTTTCTGTGGGGACACTTGAAAGACCAGGTGTACCGCCAGAATCCAGAAACAATTGAACAGCTGAAGCAGTACATCTCATCTGCATGTGAAGCCATTCCGCCAGACATGTTGTCAAAGGTTTTGGGTAATTTCATTCAGAGACTACGCCATATTATTGCTACGCATGGTGTATATGTGGAAAATATCGTACTATAGAGTTTCCCAGACCGCAGCGCCATCTGTTGTTGAAAATTGTAACTACTGTAATTTCGAAAGTTTGTCTGCCTGAAAATGTACTGTTGTCCCAAGCATATTGCAACAAACGGTGTATTTCTATCGCTGCTCGTTTAGTTTTTATTGCCGTTTCAAATATACCGGCCATTTTTGAAACACCCTGTAATAATCCAGTATATTTCATAGACATGCACAGTATATAATTTTCAGACCTGATTGAACATTTATCACATTGTTTACATTTTTAACCCCTTTCAAAAAAATGATCAACTGCATAAAAGCAATGGTCCAAGAGATATTTTTTTAACTTATGTGTGAAGGCTCTTGGGTTCTTTGTTGCTTTGATTTCATTGGGTAAATTATTATACATTTGTATCCCAACATTTAAAACACTTTTTTGGTAGCAGGTAGTTCTGGACTGAATCATATGTAGGTCAGATTGCTGCCTTGTTGCATAGTTATGAATATCTCCATTGAATTTTAGTGTGCAGTCATTGTTTAACAGGTATGACTTGAAAAATGAGACGTTATTATAAATGTAAGCAGAGGGCAGTGTTATAATGCCATTTGTTTTGAAATGTTGTCTGCATGATTCGTTATGTCTTAGATTACATATTATGCGTATTGCCTTTTTTTTGCATTTTGAAAATATATCTACCTCCAGGTGAGTTCCCCCAAAATATTATTCCATACTGTAATGTAGAATGGAAGTACGCATAATATACATGTATGAGAACAGATTTTGTGACTGATTTTTTGAGTATCCTTAAAATGTAACACACAGTTGAGAGCTTTTTTGAGATATAATTTGTGTGAGTCTCCCACTTAAGATTTCCTTCAAGCCATATGCCAAGAAACTTGACAGTCCACACACGTAAGCTCTTGGTTATTTAGAATCACATCAGGCATTTCTTGTTTTTGGGATGAGAGTCTGAAGTTGATGTACGTTGTTTTCTGTATGTTTATAATCAGTTTGTTCTCGTTGAACCATTTGCTGAGTGACGAATAAGCGGTTTAATTTTTTGGTTGTGGTCCTCTATATCAGTACCCATTATTAGTATACTTTTGTCATCGGCAAATAGTGTGGTATGTCCTGTAGCAAGCTTCATGCTTATATCATCAATGTATAGCAGAAACAGTATGGGTCGCAGGATTGAGCCTTGTGGCACACCATATCTAATGGGTATTGTGTCAGAGGAGTGGACAGTAGATCGATGGGTGGTTGTATTCTTTTTTTTTTTTTTCAAAATTAATTTCAGCTTTTTGAAATCTGTTTGACAGGTAAGATTCTAACCATTTGTTTGCAATTCCTCTTATACCTTTATTTGCTAACTTCTTAAGGAGTATGGTATGGTCAATTACATCAAAGGCTTTGGATAAATCTAAAAAGATACCAGTAGTGATTTCCTTATTATCCAGTGCTTTTATGGTTTTGTTGAGATACTCATAAATAGCTGTGGTAGTTGTCTTTTGTTTTCTAAAACCATGCTGGTGTTTTGTCGGTAAGGATAGTTTATTAGTAAAGTCTTCGAATCTGGTGTAAAATAATTTTTGAAATATTTTTGAGAATGAGCTGAGTTGTGCTATGGGCCTGTAATTGGCTACATCATTTTGAGAGCCCTTTTTGTGAAGTGGGGTAATTTTAGTAGTCTTTAGTAGGTCAGGGAAAACTCCATTTGTAAAGGATGCATTTATTATGTGGGTTAGGGGTTCTACAATGGATTCTCCACATTTCTTAACAGTTAAATCAGGAATGTTGTCACTACCACTGGAGTACTTATTCTTTAGTCCTTTTATAGCTGTAAGTACTTCAGTATTGGAGACTTTGTGAAGAAACATGGTATGGTTTCTATTAGTGTTTGGTGTTGAGTATTTGGTCTGTGGCAGTTGTTCTTTATCAGGTTTTCTGCTATTTTGCTAAAATAGTCATTAAAACCATTTACTATTTTTTGGGGATCTGATGTGACTTCATCATTTAGGTTTAGTTTTAATGTTTTGTTTATAACATGCTGCTTACTGTTTGTTTCATTTTTTACAACTGTCCACAAGCCTTTCATTTTATTGTTAGATTCCTTTATAAATTTATCATTGTATAATTTTTTTGCTTGTTGGATAACTTTTCTGTAGATTGCAAAATAGGTCTTACAATATGTCCTAAACTGATCATCGACGTCGTGGTGTTTCATGTGATTTTTTAAGTCACGCTTTTTTTGGCTGGAAATCCATATCCCTTTTGTTACCAATGAGTTTGTGTGTTTGTTTCCGATTTTCCTGGATTTCAGTGGAAATGCAGTATTGACGTGGTGGAGAAATGTTTCATGGAAGGAATGAAATATGTAGCTTACATCATTTTCTTTATAGACCTCTGCCCAGTTTTCAGCCCTTAACAGATAGTCAATAAGCCTTATATTATCATCATTAAATTGCCTTTGCATTTTAGTTATTGTGGGATATTGTCCTAGCTATGTAATTTAAATTCGCTGTTAGTATTTGGGATTCATGGTCACTGTAACCTGTGCTGATGACTTCGATTGAGTGGTGTAGTTTGTCTGCGTTTATGAAAATCTGATCTAGAGCTGTTTTTGAATTTTTTGTGATCCTGGTTGGTGTGTTTACAGTTGGGGATAGGTTGAATGAATTTGTAATATTCAACAATTCATCTTTGTTTTTTCCAGGTGTGAGGAAGCCAATATTAAAGTCTCCACATATTAATATATTTTTGTTTAGTGATCGAATTTTTGTGAGTAGTGCTTCGAGGGAGTGTTTGAAGGTTTGGATGTTCCCATCAGGGGCTCTATATACATTCAGTATCAATAGGTTATAGTCTGTTAAGATAATTAAGGAGATTTCAAAGTCTGTTTCTATTTGCATATTATTGTACTTTGTGAGGCTTTTGCATCTTAAATATTTTTTGACATAGATTGCTGTACCACCTCCCTTACTTTTGTTCCGACAAGAATAACCAGCTAGAGTAAATTCGCCAAGTGCCGTTTTTTTAATTTTGTCTTCTGTTTAACCAGTGTTCAGTAATACAGAGAACATCTAAGTGTGGCTTTGTTTTTAGGAAGAGATCTATTTCTAGTAACTTATTAAACATTGACTGCACATTATGGTGTAATATTTTAAAGGATAATAGTGACTGTTTCCCAATGGAATGATTTTTGACACCACTCACTGGGTTTTCTTGTAGTTTTGGTTCATGAAGATTTTGCTCTGCACCTGTTTTCCTTTGGTTTGCTGCTAGCAGGGAGCTACTGGTGTTCTTGCCCATAAAAAATCCTGGCTGTAGGCTGGAGGTCTGCGTTTTCGTGTTGAAGATCTTGTCACAGTTTCCAGTGGTACTGATTTGGAGTGTGGCTGCACATTTTTTGCTGTTTCCAGTTGGATGTTGTGGGCTGACTGATTTGTGGCACTTGACGAGATATTTGCATAGGATGTTGGTGGTGACTTAGTGCTGACTGTGGATACCTTCTTCTTTTCTAAAACTGTTTCTGGTGTTTTCCTTGATGACCCTGACTGCATATTCATTTTTGGTGTTGTTAGAAGTCAATAACGTGGGTTACAATCGACAAGATAAACAAATAATTCTACTTCATGCCATTGAAGTACATTTGAAATATCTCCCATTAAAATCAGGTAGCTACACAAAACAGTTCAACTATTTGTCCTAAATCGATCCATTATATGTCATCTGTCTCCTGGAATGGGTAATGATGACCATCCTCCATACTTTTGGATAAATATTTCACTGAATATTGGTGGATCTTGTGCTGTTATCTGTCACTTATACTCCTTCACTATCTAACCACATCCACTTTGGTAATGCACTGTAACCCATGATCCTGTTATTATGTTTGAATTTGAGTTAATTCTTGTAGTAGAACCACGGCTTTCTTCTTTGTGTTAAGTTTCTTTGCTTCCATCACTAGGTTTAGCAAAGACCGCTTTTCTTCTTCTTCTTCTTCTCCAGACTGAATGTCTGAACTAATACAGTACTCCCTGGTGATTATTAATTCTGAGAAAATAATATTTTTATCCATGTGCAGGGGTTATGTGTGTCACTTGTGATTTAGGACCACTGAGGAATGATCTTGTTGAAGATTATGTCGCGATTATCGGGGACTATGGGAACAGTTTGGACTGTATCCTCAGTTACGAAATTGAGAATATCAGACATGTTACAACAAATGCTCTTGATACAAATTGATTCCAGTGCTACTCTTTTAGCAATAAGGCAAACCCTAGATGATGTGCTTAATGTAACTGTTGCTTAGTTACATAAGGCAAATGGGAATCTGAACCAAACTGGTAATTAAGCAAGGGAAAGACAGACATTGGCTACCAGTAGGCATTGAAATAAATCAGTGAAGAAGGTTGAAAATTTGTGCCAGACCAGAATTCACACCCACATTTACCACTTCTCATGAGCAGTTGCCTTAACAGCTTCAGCCATCTGGACATGGTCCCTGACTGACAGAAATTTCCAACTTATCCTCACACTACTGATATAGTGGTAGTGTCCCCATCCATTAAGCCTCTATACTCACAGCATTTGCTGATTCCCGTATGAGGTTGAGAGTATGTGTGCATCTGTACAATATACAAATTTGTAATTGTTTGTGCTCCCCAGTGAAACTATGCTTTGAACAAAAAATGTGCACATGGAAATTCATTACTGCATATGCAATTTAAAAAGCCTTCTTCTTGATCCATGAATAATTCTTTTGTGCTGCTAGCAATGTTCATGATGCAGGTGAAGCTGGTTGTTCTGTACCATCTGCATTGCTGTATTTGAGAACTGTGCCAACATGTGGCTGTGAAGTACAATTGACCAGCAGAAATTGTTTGTGGGGGAAGAAGTATCTAAATGCTATAAAAGGTTCTTGAAATTGATGGAAACTTGCCAATGTTGTTTGGATCCCACATCACTCCTTTCTTATGTAGGTAGTTTCAGGCACACAAGTTGGAGGTGGGCCATAAAATGTACTCGGCCAAGTAGCACAAAAAGCTCTTTTAGCTTGTTTTCTGTCCAATTCCGTGTGGGCAGAGCACAGTTTCTGATCACTTACACTGGCAGTAAGAGATAGACCAGTGGAACAAAATAGATTGTTGCATTGGTTGATGATGGTGGATTTCATGGAGTGAACAGGTAGCCAGAAGTAAAGCCCAGTGTGTAGCAAAAGTTGTAAAAATGCCCACAGTCCACAGAACAGTCTGGATTGAAGTACGTAAACACAAGCAAAGTCAATCACTCTGCTAAACAATGGCTCATATCAAAGGTTTCAGTGAATAGTGAGACTGAGGTACAAGTGCAGGGCTGCAGTATTTACTAGTGCTCTTACACCAGTGGATGTGCCCGTGTGGCTGCAGGTGTACCCTCCACAAGAGCAAGCTGCTTCCATGGTATGAAGCCCAAGTATCTCTGATCTTTCCTCCATATCAACATTTGTGCTGGGCAGGGAATCTGAATCACTCTTGTATACAAAAAACCATCCCCCTTTAATCAGCACATAGGGCCAGAAATGACCCAGTCCAAAGCAACTTCATGGAGGAGGGGGGAGGGAGAGCTGCTGGAATTCCCGAAGAAGTCTCCCGCTGTAGTTCCTCATTGAGATCGGCCACGTCAGATGTCTTTCCTGGCTGGTCGGTGGGTTCTGGGGCACTGCTTGATCTTGCCCACTGGTCAGTGGATGCCATCCATGATTGAGTCCAATGCAGGCAACTTTGGGCAGGCTTGACCTGGGTGTGATTATGTAGGTCATTCCCTGTCAGCTTTTGAGGCTATGAGAGGCGGCCGATACACCTCATTTTAGTCGGAGCTGATCTTGATGCCTGACTAGATGCTCCTGGCTGGCCGCAACATAAAAAATTTCCTGCTCACTCTTGTCAACAACCGATGCCTTGGGTTCATCCAGGGTTTCAACCAAAAGTGCAATTCCTTTATGTATGAGCCCATGAGGTATTACTGCTGTGTGCATGTAAGTGGACACAATGAGTTGAGTGCAGAAGGTCAAAGAGAGTGTGGGTTCTGCATCAATATAAAATTTTTGCTTGGCTACATTCTTTTATGGGGTAGGGGTATGTGGTAGGTGGGTAGGTGGTGAAAAAGCTGGTAAGTGCTTCCCTGGAGTCGGCTGTCTTCATTATTTGGAATTCTATGCTTTTAACATCCTGACTATCTGCTCAGCTTCCAAATTGGACTTTTACAAAAGTCCTGTAACACAACACAGATACCGTTGTCAGAAACCAGGATGGTATAGATGGTAAACTGCTGTAATGGTAGTGGTAGCCACGTGTGCAACATATGGAAAGTTAGAGATTGTGTCGACAACTAGCAACCACATTGCTCCTCAGAATTGCCCAGTGAAATCAACAGGCCCTCTTTGCCAGGAGTGGTCAGGGTGTGGCCAAAAGTTGAAACACTGTGCTGGTGCTGATTGATACAAGGAACAGGCTTGGCAGACCACATGTTCTATGGCAGCATCACCACCAGGCCAGTATACACAATGCACATTTTGCAGTGTGGAGAAGTTCAGCATGAGGGAGCAGAGTTTAGCTGGCATTACCACCCAGTGTTCAGATTTGTTCATGTCTAACTATATGATATCATCATTTATATTAAGAAAATATTGTAATGAAAAATTTATGCTTCAAGCCAAGACTTTTCCTTTAAGCAGGTGCTCTAGCCAACCCCACTGTACAGCAGACAAACAATCTGGGAATTTGTAGAGGTGTGTCATTAACAGGCTTTGTGCCTATCAGACTCTACATCTGGGTCACATGGCAAGACAATACCAAATCCATGTGTTAGTGTTGTTCAGGGGACCGATAATGGATCTGTACAACATTTGTAGATTTTGCAGGTAGTGCTCTCACATGGCCCTCATAATTATCAAGTCATCAGTTTGATTAATGTAGTTGAGAATACCTTGGATAATTGCTCAAGGCATCACTGAATGATTGTGAGAGTGCTTGCAACCCCAAATGTAATCTCTTATAATGATATGTGCTGAATGGCGTATTAAGTACTAAAAGACCTATTGCAACTGAAAACAGGGATCAGCGCGATATTGGAAAAATAATGACTCCCAGGCAATTTAGCCAACAATTTCTCCAGCCTAGGAATTGTATAGTGATCAGCACTTACTTGAGCATCAATGGTAAATTTGAAATCACCACAAATTCTAAGTGATCCATTTGGCTCCTTAATTGCTAGCATGGATGTTGTCCAGTGGTTAGGCAATAGTGGGGTATTACTCCCATACTTTGTAACGTATCTAATCCCACTTTAATACAATTGCATAGGGCCAAAGTCACAGGAAGTAAGTTCAAACTGTTGCTTATATTTCACACCATAAAGTGCAGAAGTGTCTAAGCCAAAAATATTAGTTGTTATCCAAGAGTTTACTACCGGAAGGATTAGTTACTGTGCTACAATTGTATATTTAGCTTGGACTGCATCCTGACCCCACTACAGAATTGACTGCCCATTGTACATCACTATTCTGTGCTAATGGAAATGCCGTGTGGCTAGGGCCTCCCGTCGGGTAGACCGTTCGCCTGGTGCTGAGAATACCAAAGCTGTGGGTAGCCAATGGACCATTACATTTCCACATTAATCAGAGACATGGCCATGGCTATGTCCAACTGGAACTCTGCCATTGCTCCATCAGTTTCCAGCAGCAGCATGAGCTTCTGCAACGGGTACTGGTAGGATTGCATGGAGCACATTGGCAGCCCAGGGCCAAGGCAGGCATTTGTTAGATGTCCCCGTTTGCAACATACAAAACAGGTGACATCATGGAATGGACAGTGACGTCACAGATGCCTTGGGTCACAATCTGGCAGTGATGTGGAGGAAACTTTTGTATGTCAGCAGTGGACAAAGTGCTTCTGTTCATGCACCTCTACCAACAATCACGACAGTGGATCACTAAACACTGCTGTAACTACTGAATCCCTCTTCATCAGATTACTGGACAATGGTAGCTCAGTGTGTCAGATGATGACATTGATTAGGTGTCATCAGTCGATCGTACAACACAGTGGTGACTACTACTGCTAAGGAAGCTGACACTGTTACTTCATGAGCATGGGGAACTTTCAGCACATTACTCAGGTTTGCATCAGATGACTAAAACCCTCACACTAACTTCTCTGTCTGGAGAAACACATCAATCAATCAATCAATCAGTCTCTTTATTCATCCATTAACAATATACATAAAATAAAATCATGGATTAGTGATACTGCATATGATGCACCACTCTGTTTACAGGTAAAATCAAAGTTGCATGCTAAGGCTTGCAAGTCAGCATCCCTTGCTGCTTGCATTGCTTATCATATTGATTAAATTTGAGCCTATTTTATTTATTTATTTATTTATTTATTGTTCCGTGGGACCAAATTAAGGAGAAATCTCCATGGTCATGGAACGAGTCAATACATGAAATTATAACACGATATTAGAAACAGATAAAATGAAATATAGAAAAAAAAACATATTCAGGTGACAAGTCATAAGTTTAAATGAAGACAATCAACAATGTAACACTGGAATTTGCTTAATTTTTTAGCTCTTCCAGGAGCTCCTCGACAGAATAGAAGGAGTGAGCCATGAGGAAACTCTTCAGTTTAGACTTAAAAGAGTTTGGGCTACTGCTAAGATTTTTGAGTTCTTGTGGTAGCTTATTGAAAATGGATGCAGCAGAATACTGCACTCCTTTCTGCACAAGAGTCAAGGAACTGCATTCTACATGCAGATTTGATTTCTGCCTAGTATTAACTGAGTGAAAGCTGCTAACTCTTGGGAATAGGCTAATATTGCTAACAACAAACGACATTAAAGAAAATATATACTGTGAGGGCAATGTCAGAATTCCCAGATTTTTGAATAGGGGTCGACAAGAGGTTCTCGAACTTACACCACATATAGCTCGAACAGCCCGTTTTTGAGCCAAAAATACCCTTTTTGAATCAGAAGAATTACCCCAAAAAATAATACCATACGACATAAGCGTATGAAAATATGCGAAGTAGACTACTTTTCGTGTTGAAGTGTCACTTATTTCAGATACTGTTCTAATGGTAAATAAAGCAGCATTTAGTTTCTGAACAAGATCCTGAACATGGGCTTTCCACAACAGCTTACTATCTATCCGTACGCCTAGGAACTTGAACTGTTCCGTCTCGCTTATAACATGCCCATTCTGTCTGATTAAAATGTCAGTTCTTGTTGAATTGTGAGTTAGAAACTGTAAAAACTGAGTCTTACTGTGATTTAGCATCAAATTATTTTCCACAAGCCACGAACTTATTTCATGAACTACATTATTTGTTACTGTTTCAATATTACACACAAGATCCTTCACTATCAAGCTGGTGTCATCAGCAAACAGAAATATTTTTGAATCACCTGTAATACTAGAAGGCATATCATTTATATAAATAAGAAACAGCAGTGGCCCCAGCACCGACCCTTGGGGAACGCCCCACTTAACAGTGCCCCATTGGGACTGAACATCACTACCACTCTCAATATTGTGGAGAATTACCCTCTGCTTTCTGTTCTTAAAGTAAGAGGCGAACCAATTGTAAGCTACTCCCCTTACTCCATAATGGTCCAACTTCTGCAGTAATATTTTGTGGTCAATACAGTCAAAAGCCTTCGTTAAATCAAAGAAAACACCTAGCGTTCGCAATCTTTTATTTAATCCGTCGAAAACCTCACAGAGAAAAGAGAATATAGCATTTTCAGTTGTTAAACCATTTCTAAAACCAAACTGAACATTTGACAGCAAATTATGTGAATTTAAATGCTCCAGTAACCTTGTATATACAACCTTCTCGATAACTTTAGCAAACACCGATGGCATAGAAATAGGTCTAAAATTGTCAACATTATCAATGTCTCCCTTTTTATAAAGTGGCTTCACTACCGAGTATTTTAATCGATCAGGAAACCGACCACTCCTAAAGGAAAAGTTACAGATATGGCTAAGTACTGGGCTAACATACATAGAACAATACTTCAGTATTCTGCTAGATACCCCGTCATATCCATGAGAGTTCTTGGTCTTTAGTGATTTAATTATTAACTCAATCTCCCTCTTGTCAGTATCATGGAGGAGCATTTCAGGTAACAGTCTCGGAACACTTTTTTCTAAGAGCGCTATATGATTCCCTGTTGGAATTAGGTTTCTATTTAGTTCACCTGCTATATTCAGAAAGTGATTATTAAATAGTGTACATATATGCGACTTATCAGTAACACGGACATTCCCACTACGCACTGATTCTATATCCTCGACCTGTCTCTGCAGACCAGCAACTTCCTTTACGACTGACCATATGGTTTTAATTTTATCCTGAGACTTAGCTATTCTATCTGCATACCACATACTTTTTGCCTTCCTAATAACATTTTTAAGCACCTTACAATACTGTTTGTAATGGGCTGCTGCATTTAGATTTTGACTGTTTCTAACGTTTTGATATAATTGCCACTTTGTTCTACAAGATATTCTTATCCCTCTAGTCAGCCACCCAGGCTGCCTGTTTGTGCTAGTACCCTGTTTTAAACGTTGTAATGGAAAGCAACTTTCAAAGAGCATGAGAAAGGTCTTTAGAAAAGCATTATATTTATCGTTTACTGTCTCAGCGCTATAAACATCTTGCCACTCTTGTTCCTTTATAAGGTTTACAAAGGTCTCTACAGCAACCGGATCAGCTTTCCTGAACAGCTGATGACTATATTTAACACGAGTTGCAGCATAAAAATCTTTTAAAGTTAAAATTTGCGCATCATGATCTGAAAGGCCATTCACCTTTTTCCTAACAGAATGCCCTTCTAGTAATGAGGAATGAACAAAAATGTTGTCTATGGTTGTTCTACTGTTCCCTTGCACTCTCGTTGGAAAGAATACGGTTTGCATAAGATTATATGAATTAAAGAGGTCTACCAGCATCCTCTTCCTTGCACAATCACTTATACAATTAATATTGAAGTCACCACATATAACTAACTTTTTGTATTTCCTATAAAGTGAACCAAGAACCTCCTCTAGCTTTAGCAAAAATGCTGTGAAATCGGAGTCTGGGGATCTATAAATAACAACAGTTACAAGTTTAACTCCGTTAAATTTAACCACACCTGCACAACATTCAAACACCTTTTCAGTGCAGTACTTTGAAACATCAATTGACTCAAATGCGATGCCGTTTTTCACATACATGGCTACTCCCCCACACCGCAAAGAGCTCCTCGAAAAGCAGCCAGCCAACCTGTATCCTGGTAAAGGAAGCCTCTGAATTATCTCCTTATTTAAGAAGTGTTCAGATATACCAATAATTTCAGAGTCAACATCTATAAGCAGTTCACTAACTTTATCCCTAATACCTTGTATATTTTGATGAAATATACTAATTCCCTCATTACTCGGATACCTAAGCTTTGTCAAAAGTGATTCCCTTGTTAGAGAGACTTCCCTTAAGCAGGAATACCTATCAGCTGACTTCAATCTAAAAAAGGTGCAGCTCTAACACACACTACTGCAGGAATTTTCCCATGAGTGATCCCACCAACCCCACCTATGCTGTCACCTATAAGCTTTGCCAACCTCCCCTTCCCATACCTGTTGAGGTGCAGGCCGTGTCTAGTGAAACCCGTCCTGCTGATAGACTCCACCGACACCACTGAAATGTGACCCATGCTTTCTGTCATCAGCGCACCCCCAAGTCTCATGTTATTACGCCTGACGGATGTATTAAGATGAGGCCGATCGTGACGCTGAAACAGTTCCACGAAATGCACATTCGTGTTGCCAGTCTGAGTGGCTATCTTTTCCAGGTCACCATCTATGTTATACTCCCCATCCCTACCAATACTATTACCAGCCCCACCCACAATCACTACCTGATCCTCTTTAGTAAAATCCCTACATAACCCCCCTATGTTAACAGTCACCTGAGCCAACCCTGCATTAGGCTTCACAATGCTGGTGACCTGGTACTCACTTCCCAGCACTTCCTGCAACTGCTGGCCTACACCTCTGCCATGTGAACTACCTAACAGCAGAACCTTCTTCTTCCTCTTCGACTTTGCAACTGTTCTAGGCACAGTAACTACTGAGGTCTGCTGCATACTTCCTACATCTACAGCTACTAGAGATTCCTCTCCACTAGACTCCGACAGTTGGTCATATCTATTGTAAACACCAATAGTAAAACTATCTGAAAATCTTCTTCTCCTAGCAGATCTCTTGCCAACAGCCAGCTCCCATTCCCCAACCCCCTTCTCCCTCCTCATCCTATCTAGCTCCTCCTGTGCGTTTTTCAACTGCACCTGAAGGGCACAGATCTTACGCTCCTGCTCCTCTATCAGTTTACTCTTGCTACATAACCTGCAGTTCCAGGAGAGGATCTCACCAGAATGCCCACTGGCTTCCCCACTGCATTCCCCCCAGTGAAAATACTTCGAACAAGTGTCACACCGCAATCCACTACTCACGAACCTACGGCAAAGCCCACACTTCTCACTCATGGTAAAATTTTACTTTTTCTAAGTTCCACTACTACAATAAGAAGATGCTAAAAACTTGACTACAATAATCACAAACTTACTCTACAAGGGAAGTAACTACTATTATTAACAGTATTAATAAACAACAAATGTGAATAAAACAAAAGACTAATACAGAAAGAGAATCAAACGTCTAATCACACAGTAACGAGCTGTAAACAGTTCCCAAAAGGTTCTTCTGAAATTATTTCACCAGAAAACACCACGAACACCGGTTGAAGACTACTAAAGTTCCTAAATAAATCACTATGCACAAACAATTAATTAGTACTTAGCTTTCGATGCGCCGCTACAGCTGCAACTGGTCAGCGCGGAATGTAAACACAGGCAAGAGGTTAAGTTGCTCGATACGAAACACTCACAAATATCACGTCACAACAGAAGAAAGGCAGAGCTGAATGAAGAAACCACTAATACGTCACTTATATAGTAAATATTATCACAAAAACCGTTAAAATATGTATCTGGAACCTAAAAATATATGAAAACTTAGAGAGCGATCTCACACGCAGTCACTCGCTTAGCATGCAACTATTTGGGTTTGGTGAGGATAACAGTCAGTCAACAAACCACAGACATCAGAAGAGCTCAAACTACTGTGGCCCAAGAGTAGGCATAGTTTTTGTACCAAAGTGTTATTAGAAGACAGAAAGAGTGCATTCCGATGGTCAGGATCAATAATTTGACTCACCTTGTAGTGAAAAACAAAATTATGTAAATAAACCTACCAAGTCTTGTTTCTTGTTTGCCTCTTTGAAGCAGGTGAATGACTGATGGGGAGGTCATGATACTGCACCTATGGTCTGTCATTGGTTTTGCAGTAGTTATAACAGTAATGTTGGTGCCTCACTAAATAGTTTCACAACGAGAAAATCCTTGTCGCAACTTTCTGTCCTACTCTGTGTAGGTAGAACATAGTTTATGATCACTCACATTGACGGTAATTCAGAGACCGATGGAACAAAACAGGTTGTTCTAGTGGTCGATGACAGTGGAGTTTACAAAGCGAATGACAAGCCAGAAGCAAAGTACAGAGCATAGCAAAAGTTTCTGCAACCATGTGCAAACAGTCCTGTGAGCAGTCCGAATTGAAAAACACAATCACAGGCAAGGTCAGTCACCCTAATAATCAGTGCTGTGTATTGAAGGCTTCAAGGAATAGCAAGACTAAGGGACGAGTGCAGGGCTGTGATATTTACCAGCACTATGGACCCATGTGACACGCCTACAGCAGGTGCAGTGCCCTCCAAGGGAGCAAGCTGCAGGCCATAGTATGAAGAGTAAGTATTTGTGATCTTTCCTCCATATCAATACTCGGTCTGGGCTGGGAATCCAAATCACTTGCAGAAATAGAGTTTGTGAGTTATGACAATCTACCCATTGCTTCCAAGTGGTGGGACATACCTAAACTTCTGTCTTAACTCAAAATGTGCCTCCAATACTCCACACAATCTCGAAACAAAGAAATTTATCCAACCTATAATTTAGCATGTGTTTTGTAACAATATGAGTTGTGTAAAAATTTTAAGAGGTTTTGGGGTGCAGTGCCTTGTTGAATTATGGGATGTTGGTGATGACATTCTGGCCATTACACTGTGTTGTTCCAGTGGCAGCTAAATTTATTTTTACAATAGTGCTAACAGTGCTGATTATACTTTTCCTTGTTTCATTGTTGTTATTGTAGTTGTAAATGTTGCTCCATTTGTTCCTGAAATGTTTGAGGAGTAGCAGGGTCAAATCTCCAGCATTTCAATGAGTATCATACCCATCATCTGGTGAACTACCAAGACTGTTTATAAACTTATAAACTTGTTGAGAGACAGATGTGTTCTTTCCCTTGTAGTTACACTTATTGTCAAAAGTACTATCATATGGGGTATCAAGTGAAATTTGTGACTGGATTGAGAGGACTTATTGATAGGGAGGACACAGCATGTTATCTTGGATGGGGAGTCATCGTCAGATGTAGAAGTAACTTCGAGTGTTCCCCCAGGAAGTGTGTTGGCACTCTTGCTGTTCATATTGTATATTAATGACCTTGACGGCAATGTTAATAGTAAAATCAGGCTTTTGCAGAAGATATCGGTAATGAAGTACTATCTGAAAGAATCGTAAATAATCAGTCATCTCTTGATAAGATGTCAACGTGGTGCAGAGATTGGCAACTTGCTTTAAATGCTCAAAAATGTAAAATTTTGCACTTCACAAAATGAAAAAATGCAGTATCCTGTGACTGCAATATAAATGAGTCAATGTTGGAATTGGCCAGCTCACACAAGTACCTGGATGTAACACTTTTTAGGAATATGGAATGGAATGATCACTTACGTTCAGTTGTGGGTAAAGCAGGTGGTATACTTCAGTGTATTGGTAGAATACTGGGGAAGTGCAATCATTGTACAAAGGAGATTGCTTACAAATCACTCGTGTGACCAGTTCTAGAATGTTGGTCAAGTGTGTGTGACCCATACCAGATAGGACTAACAAGGGATATTAAAAATATACAGTGAAGGGCAGTACAAATGGTCACACATTTGTTTAAACTATGGGAGAGTCTCACAGAGATATTGAAGGAGCTGAACTGGGACTCTTCAAGATAACCCTAAATTATACTGAGAAAGTCTATTAACAAAGTTTCAAGAACCAACTTTAAATGATTAGTCTAGGAATATGCAACGAACACCATGTATCACTCACAAAGGGATTCTGAGGATAAGATTATAATAATTACTGCATGCACTTAGGCATTCCCACCCAATATGTGAATGGAACAGAAAGAAACTCCTAATAACTGGTACAATGGGGCATAGCTTCTGCCATGCACCACATGGTGGTTTGCAGACTATAGATATAGCTGTTGATGTAGATGTAGTGGATTATTTACAACAAACTTCATGAGAGAATAAGTATACTGTGAAGCACTAGCCAGCATGCCCAACTCCTTAAAAAGATGTGTACAAGATGATCATGGTGAGCACCACATATTATTCTTACAGCATGTTTTTGTACAATGAAGTTTTCTTCCTTAAAGGTGGATCACACCAGAACATGATTCCATATGAAATTGTTGAATGAAAACATGCAATGATTCTTAGTGCAAATGTGACTGAAGTAAGTTATTTTAGGAGTTCCAAACTTCTCATCAGTATGGACATCTGAGAATTTTGAAATTTCCATTCTGTTTACTATTTACTCACTTTGTGTGTGTTAGTATAGTGCCCCTGGATGTGCAGAGCTGAATATGATGTGTCATTTTAAAATCGAGGATTCAAAAATATACGTAACACGGAGATTAACACTAGAACAGTGGAAAAGGTAATATCCTAGAAAAGCAGGAAAGACTGAGATTTGCATTACAAAAAAATTTTATGTCTATCCAGAAATGTGATTTGACCTTCCGTCAAAGCTGGCTATAATGACATCGAAGAGACTGACGGTTCATGGTCATTATAGTCAATAGTGCACAAACTGGGTTTCTGCTTTGTGTTTTGATAAAAATTTTGTGTCTGTAAATTTTAGACTGCCAGAGTTAACCCTTCAAAAAGGAGCAGTAATACAGTACACCAACAATATTTGTGGAGAGGGACTGAAGACGAATATATTTATGTTCATGTAGTATGTTCAGCAATAAAATGCCAGTAAAATGTAAAAACCTTTAAAAGGTGAAGAGAGAAGCAGCAACAATGTAAATTGTTCACTAGTGTCAAACACAGTCATGGATAATGACAAGATAAAATGCTCAGCATGTTTAAGACTTGCTGTAAGTGTTGTATAGCACATAGTTGTGAACAACACACCTCCTTTCTGGTTACTGTATTGCAAAATTTAATCAATAGTACCGAAATGAAAAGACAGTGTTCTATAAGTAAATTACATGAAGGCTTACAATTTTGTGTTTGATGGTGTATTCATTTTGATGGTGGATTTAAAACCAACAATCTGCAGAAAACAAGAACTTGAAAATAAACATTACATTGCTGTTAGTAATTCTCAAATACGTAACAAACAAAAATGAACATTGGACATTATTACTGATATATTTCTCGGATAATAGAATAAAAATACATAATTTTATACAATAAATTGCAATAAGCAGTGTCATGCGACAGGACTGTTAGATTTTGCTGTTTTGTGTATCATTAAAAGTAATGGCACTATAAACGGTATCAACTATATTTGCAAAGTTCCTAACATTTCTTTTATTTGTTTCATTTGTTTAATTATAACCATTGAAATTACACTGAGCGGATTATTGGAGCTTTCAAACACATTTTCTGCAGATTGTGTTTCTGCCTTGCTCACAGGTGCTGTTGGTTTTATTTTTTTTATTCTTTTGCCTTTTTATTTTTCCAGTCCAATAGCTACTTTTTCATTCAGTTGGCTTTCTCACTTCCATCCTACTCTTTTTCCATCCCACTCTTTATTAATTCTCATTTGTAAGTTCATTTTCCAGCTGATGAATGAATGCCGTCCTCTTCAGGTAATTTTTGGTTATTTGATTGTAGATGATCTGAAAATTATTTACTCCCTATGTTGGATATTGTAAAAGGCATGCACCAGCCACCTCCTGCAAATAAACTTAGTTGAATGTTTGTGAATAATTTGATCAATAATATCCACACCAAACTTTGTGGTGTTATGGAAGATAACTGTTTCTGATTTCTTTTTTCTTTCTTTGCACACTGCTACTTCAGGATGTAGTGTGCTGAGAATTGTGACATTTGTAGTCTTCTTCCCTTGGCACACTGTCAGGGTGCACTCTGGCTTATCTGTCTTTCTCAAGTCAATGGTGAAATGTAATTCAGAATTGTTCTTCTGCACACAATTGGGGATTCTTGGCAGATCTTGTTCATTGTTCCCACTAAATAAAATTTCTTCCGTTGAAGTTTCTTGACAAAACTGAAGGAATGTGAAGAAGTTGTCTGTCGACACATTCTTCCTTGGTTTAGAAATGGTTTCATGAGATGAATAATGACATACTCTCCCAATGTCTCATTGACCTTCCTCCTTACCAAGGTATGTGCCATTGCAAATAGACTCAGCTGACATTATTGCAGTTATCCATAATTAGAGTCCATTTTTGTCAGGTTTGTTTCGAATAAATGGGGTAAAACTGCATCTTGCTTGCCTGGAAATAACTACTCATCACTTATAATATTTTCAGTAAGGCAATAATGGAAGAGGCAGCTTTTCAAAAGCTTGCCCCATATTACAGAAATAAAAGCGAACTTGTCAGCAGGGATGGTTTGAGCGTGGGGTGATTTCTCATTGAACTTAAAGAATCTGATAAGTTTGTAGAACCTGTCTCTTGTTATTTCATCTCTTTTAAAATTAGGATCCCAAGAATGTGACCCAAGGTCATCCAAGAAAATGCCTTTAGCATATGAAATCATTCCCAACATACATGATACCAATTCCTCTAATTATGCGGTCCAAGTTATGTATGTGTATTTTTACTTAAGTGTGAGCATTTGATTCAGTGTGCTTTCTATATGATACATATGTCAATGAAAATAATCAGGTTTTAAAAATATAAGGAATTGGATAGATAAAAAAAATCTAGTCACCAAATGATTGTAGGAGAACACAAATAAGAGATACTACAATTTGCTAGCTTTTGGAGCCAGTGGCTCCTGGCAGAAGGGTTGAAGGGGAAGGAAGAGGGGTGAGGGAAAAGGACTGGTGAGGTTCAGGAAAAGGGGTAGAGTTCAGAAAAGTCACCCAGAACCCCAGTCTGGAGAGGCTTACCAGACGGGATGAGGAGGAAAGACCTTTCCTTCTCTTCAAACCTTCTGCCACAAGAAGGAGCCACTGACTCTGAAAGCTAGCAGACTGTAATACCTTTTATTTGTGTGTTCTCCTTTGTTATAATAGCATCAATTCATCAAAAGAAGTTGGTAGGCAATGATGACAGAGTCATCCAGTGCCTCGTGGCAGGCATATGCATTGGGCTATCCTCTGTCCCTCAGGATGACAAAAGCAGCCTTTCTTCCTGGCGATAGCATGTTGCTGACCTTCTGTTCTGTTCCTAGCTACCATCTTCATCGTTGTACCAGATTCTTGAATCTGTGGTGGAAAGAATTGAGATGAAGAGATGTTTACTGATGATAACTCCTCCTCAACCATGTTATCTTCATCATCAGTTATGTCATTTTCTGATTCAATATCTGAGTTCTCCAGAATACGTGAAATCTCTTCATTAGTAAGACCATGCTGGCATGACAATTGGTAAAACCCCACTGCTCCAGGTATACTTCATAAAAGTTGCAATGAAATTTTCAAAAATCAGCCGTCAAAAGTAGAAGAAATGAGGAAGAGTCACAAAGTTTGATTGTAAGGTGAATTTTTTATTTTGTAAATAAACGTGAAAAGCTTCTTTTAAGCCCTTTTGCTGTTCTTCTGTTGATGACAATCTCCTCATCATGCACAAGGGCTGTCAGCTCACTTTGTCATGCAGTTCTGTTGTTAGTGGCAGGTATATGACAAGAGTGACCTGGCAGTGGATGACACATAAACCACAACAAAACACATTAAGAATGTAATAACTCCCTCAAAAACAACAACTCTCATTGAGTTGATAATATCTCAAATGAAGTACTAAACATTGTTTCTTCACACATATGCAGTGTATTTAACCACATGTGCAATACATCACTACCATAGAGGATCTTTATGGACAGACTGAAATTTTTTGTTGTCATATCCCTTTATTAGAAAAGTAGGAAGACAGAAAATAATTACTCTGAGCAACAGTGATGTAAATTGCATGAGACCATTTAATTTCTACCAGTTCATTGTGCTAATAATAAATACCACAAATAAAATAAACACTGAGCTCTGGTTTTTGTTTTACAAAGATTTTTTTACTAAATGCTTCTCTGAAAACTACCTAGAACAGATAGTTAGGGACCCCAATCATGATGGAAATATATTGAATGTAATAGCAAAAAATAGACCTGATCTCTTTGAGGATGTCCTCACTAAAACTGGTATGTCCAGATCAAAACTGGTATCACAGACCATGATGCGGTTGTGGTGACAGTGAGTACCAAAGTACAAATGACAACTAAAACAAGCAAAAAGATGTATATGTTCAGTAACTAGATAAAAAATCAGTCATGTCTTACCTCAATGAGGAACTTGAAACTTTCAACGCAGGGCATGAGCATGTAGAGGAGCTACGTCTACCAAGTTGAAAAGAATAGTTGACCGTTCACTGGTTAGATACGTGCCCAATAGAACATTCATAATGGCAGGGACCCTCCATTACATACAGTCACTATAAGAAAACTTCCAAAGAAACAGAGGTTACTGCATAATAGGTGTGAAACAAAGCATAGGGGTATAGACAGAGAGATGCTGAATGAAACACATTTGGCCGTGAAGAGAGCAATGCATGATGCCTTCAATGACTACCACAGCAGAATGTTATCAAGTTATCTTCCACAGAACCCAAAGAAAATCTGGTTGTATGTGAAAGCTGTTATGGCACCACACCTAGTGTCAAATCTGAGACAGGAACAGAAATTGAGGGTAACAAAGCAAAAGCTGAAATGCTTAACTCTGTTTTCAAATGTTACTTTATTAAGGAAAATCCAGGAGAATTGCCCCAATTTAAACCTCATACCACTGAAAAGATGAATGAAGTAAGTATTATTGTCAGTGGTGCTGAGAAACAGCTAAAATCATTAAAATTGTACAAAGCTCCAGGCCCCAATGGAATCCCTGTCAGATTCTATAGTGAATTTGTGGCTGAGTTAGCCCCTCTTCTAACTATAATCAGTCATAGATCCCTAGAACAAAAAACCGTGCTCAGTTCTTGTGAAAGGCACAGGTCACACCCATCTACAAGAAGGGTAGGAGAAGAGATCCACAAAACTACTGTCCAATATCTTTGACATCGATTTGTTGTTAGAATATTAGAACATATTCTGAGCTCAAACGTGATGAGGTATCTCGAACAGAATGACCTCCTCAATGCCAAACAGCATGGATTTTGAAAATCGATCATGTGAAACCCAACTTGCACTTTTCTCACATGAAACACTGAAAGCTTTGGATCAAGTCAACCAGATAAGTGCAGTATTTCTTGATTTCTGAAAAGCATTTGACTCAGTAACCTCACCTAAATTTATTGTCAAAAGTATAATCATATAGGGTATCAAGTGAAATTTGTGACTGGATTGAGGACTTTTTGGTAGGGAGGACACAGCATGTGATCTTGGATGGAGGGTCATTGTTAAATGTAGAAGCAACTTCAAGTGTGCCCCAGGGGAGTGTGTTGGGACCCTTGCTGTTCATGTTGTATATTAATGACCTTACAGACAATATCAATAGTAAAATAAGGCCTTTTGCTGATGATACAGTTATCTATAATGAAATACTATTTGAAAGAAGCTATATAAATATTGAATCATGATAGGATTTCAAAGTGGTGCAGAGGTTGGCAATTTACTCTGTATGTTCAGAAATTTAAAATTTTGCACTTCACAAAATAAAAATAAAAAATTAGTATCCTATGGCTATAATATCAATGAGTCTGTTGGAATCAGCCAACTCATACAAATACCCAAATACCTGACTGTAACACTTAGTATGCATATGAAATGCAATGATCACATAGGTTCAAGCAGGTATAAGATTTTGGTTTATTGGTAGAATATTGGGGAAGTGCAGTCAGTCTACAAAGGAGATTGCTTAAAAATCACTTGTGTCACCAGTTCTAGAATATTGCTCAAGTGAGTGGGACCCATACTAGATAGGACTAATAGGGGTTATTGAATTTTTACAGAGAAGGGCAGCACGAATTGTCACAGGTTTCTTTAATCCACGGGAGAGTGCCACAAAGATACTGGAGGAACTGAATTGCAAGACTGTTGAAGTTAGATGTAAACTGTTACGAGAAAGTCTATTATCAAAGTTTCAAGACTGGCTTTAAATAATTACTCTAGGAATATACTACAATCCTGTATGCATTGCTCTCACAGCAATCTTGAGGATAAGATTAGAAATATTACTGCATGCACAGAGACATTCAGACAGTCATTCTTTCTGCTCTCCATACATGAATGTAACAGGAAGAAACCCTAATAACTGGTACAATGGGAGATACCATCTGTCATGCACCTCTTGGTGGTTTGCAGAGTACAGATGTAGATGTAGAACTATATCGTCATATGTTACCTGTACTCCTGTAATTATTTGCTAGGTTAAAAGACTTTTCAAAGTTGTTAAATGGTCTTTCTGAAACTATGTTTGACAGGACCATACTGGTCAAGCGTGGAAAGTCAGCCATCAACCCTACAGGACATGTCAAAAACAGTCTCTGAGCTGGATGTACATTTTCACTGACAACCCATTAATGTTATGTACGTAGTGGCAGATGAACTGAAAAGGAGCAACATAAGTGGAAAAGGAACAGTGTTTTAAGGATATCAGCTCTTTTGCAATTACTGCTTTGTTCACCACTGTTTTGAAGCATGTCTGTAGTATGCATGGAGCATCAGAAGATTAAACATGGTAGGGAAGCTAGAAAATTTGAAAAGGGAAATGGTAAGGCTCAATCTATATATAGTGGGGTCAGTGAAGTGAAATGGAAAGAGAGCAAGGATTTCTTGTCAGATGAGTTGAGGGTAATAGAAGCAGCAGCAGAAAATGGTATAATGGAAGTAGGATTCATTATGAATGGGAAGGTAGGGCAGAGAATGTGTTACTGTCAACAGTGCAGTGATAAGCTTGTTCTCGTGAGAATCGACAGCAAACTAACACTGACAATGATAGTTCAGGTGTACCTGCTGAATTTGCACGCTGAAAAAAAAAAAAAAAAAAAAAAAAAAAAAAAAAAAAAAAAAAAAAAGAACGTATATGAGGATATTGAATGGGTAATTCAGTACATAAAGGGAGATGAAAATTTAATAGTCATGGAGGACAGGAATGTAGTTGTCAGGAAAGGAGTAGGAGAAAGGGTTAAGGGAGAATATGGGCTTGAATTGAATTTTATGTGATCCTGTATGATTACATTGTGTACAGTAAATGTACGTGTAATATAGGACATGTCAAAGAATTAACATTCATTATCACTTATTTTTCTACACCTTTAGCTTACATTTTTACATCATTGATAATGAATAACAATATGTACAAATTTAATGGCATAAGTATTCTGCAACGCTATAAAACTCTTTTTCAATGAGATAGTCTTTAAGTTTATTTGGAAAGTCATTGTGAAGTACAGTATCTTGCAGATTTTTAGGCAGACTTCTTAGTAGTCTGATACCAGAGTACTGGGGTCCTTTTTCTAGCATTGCTAGTCGGTGGGGTATGCTCTGTACTTCTTTCTTCCTTCTTGTATTGTGGGTGTGCACACTAGCATTTGTAATACAGTCCTCACTACCTTTTGTGATGTACATTATTGTTTTGTATGTATACAACGATGAAAAAGGTGAGATACCTAAATTCTTGAAACAGTTTCAGCACATTTCAGAGGTCTTTCTTCTTAAAATGGTCCTAATTCCTCTTTTTTTTATTTATTTTATTTTTTTTAATGTGAACACTCTTTTTATCTCTTGTTTATTTGAGTTTCCCCACACAGTCACTCCATACTGTAAGTATGGTTCGAAAAGCCCATGATACACTGTACACAGAAGGCTCTTGTCTGAATACTGTGATAGCTGCGTCATTAAGAAAATGACAGAGCTCAGTTTCTTACAGACATTATTAATATGTTTTTTCCCCATTTCAGTTCATTATTCACAAGAAAGCCTAAGAATCTAGCAGATTCTACTTCTTCCAGCCTTGTTCCATCAGCCTCTAAATCCATGTCTAAAGCCTTTTCCTTTTTTTAAACACTGCATACATAGTCTTTTTTAGATTTATAACCAGTTCATTTTCCAACAGCCATTGAGCTGTGACATTTGCAGATATGTATGCCCTTCTCTCAAGCTGTTCCATATTTTGGTCACTATTTAGTATTGTCATGTCATCAGCATACAATAGTTTCTTTTTTTCCTCCTCAACACCTATATCATTAACAAGCACATTAAATAACAATGGCCCCATTACCGAACCCTGCAGCACTCCATATTTGATGGGTTTGGTTTCTGACTGGTATGAGTTTCGTAATGATACATACTGCTTGCAGTTGCACAAGTATGATTTTATCCATTCACCTGGTTGCCCACAAATGCCATAGTTGCTTAATTTTTGTATCAGCATTTCATGGTCAGTGGTGTCAAATACCTTTGAAAGATCCAGAAACAGTGCAGAGACAACCTTTTTCTCATCTAAGGACTGTAAAATGTATACTGTTAGACTGGAAATTGCTGATTCTGTAGATTTACCCATTCTGAAACCATGTTGTGAGGACATGAGAATGTTATGTTTGTCCAAATAGTTAACTAATCTGGTATATATAAGCATTTCTAGGATTTTTGAGAAACCTGATATCAGTGAAACTGGTCTGTAGTTGTTGGGATCATCCTTATACCCTTTCTTGTACACTGGCACTACCTTCGTTATCTTCAGTTCTTCTGGAAAAATTGCATCTCTGAAAGAAGTTTGCTATGTTCAGCAGTGGTGTTATTATCTACTCATTTACCAGCTTTATTACATGATTTGATATTTCATCATCACCAGCTGATTTCTTGAACTTCAGTTTCTGTATAGTTTTCCGCAATTCATCTTCCATGACTGGTCTTAAGAACATAGTACTGCATGATCTTTTTGGTATCTTAATGCCCTTCTGTTTTTGACTATTTCTTTCCAATTTTAAGTTTTCTGCTACACTGATATAGTTATTATTCAGTATGTTTGCTATTTCCATACCATCTGTGACCACTGTGTTGTCTATTTTAATTGACTTAATACCTTTTTCTTTGTTTGACCCATCTTTTTCCTTTCTTTCAGCATTGATTGCATTCCAAGCTGCCTTTGCCTTGTTTTTTGAGTTCGTTATGGTGGTGTCAATTGCTCTTGCTTTGGCTTCTCGTATTTTTTTTCTATACTTCTTTTTTAACATTTTATAGTTTTCAGCTACGCCCATCCATCTCATATCCTGAAGCTTCCTTCACTGTTCTAGTATTTCACTGGTAATCCACTGTTTTTGATCTTGTTGCGTTTCTTGTCTATTTACTTTGGGAAATGCTACATTAAAATGTTACTTATTTGTTGAAATAAATGCATCATATTTTTCATTTACACTCTGGGCCTGTAGGGTTTAATTCCAGGTTTCCTTACTTAACATTGTTCTAAAGATGTTGATATTTTGTTCACTGATGATCCTAATTTCTTTGGTTGTTTGTTTTGGTTCTGATGCTGTGTCATTACTTCTACAAAAGCTGATTAATTGTCCATGATGATCAGATATTTCTGTATGAACTACATGTGATTCATAGTTACACATATTAGTAATTATGTTGTCAAAAACTGTCTCACTTTGTGACGTCACTCTTGTTGGTGCAGTTATTGTTACTTTCATGTTATGCTGTATTAACAATTCTTAAAAATCCTGTCTTATTTTTGCGTCTTTTCCCATGTCAATGTTGAAGTCTCCACATATAATAAGATTTCTCTTCACATTCATTCTCAATAAGCTGGCAATTTTTTTCAGAAAGGTGCTAATACTGCCACATGGTGACCTGTACACACAAAACACTCCAAAGTCCTCTGTCACTATATCAGTAACTTCAAAGTCTTTTTCTCTAGCTATGGGCAATGTAGCATCTTCACTGTTTACATTCTTTGATCGAGTACCGGTTTTAATATATATACAGACGCCACCACCCTTATATTTAGATCTGCAGAAGTAACTAGCTATTATAGTTTGTAGTCCTTTGTTGCAACATTATGTATTTTACTTTCAGTTAGTCCATGTTCACTTATGCATAACATGTCTGGTCTTACTTCACTCAGGAGTACTTCTGCTTCTAATTTTTTGTTTCCCAAATACCGAATATTTTGATGAAGTACTTTTATGTAATTTTTCTTTTGTTGGTTTACCTGTTGTGAGCTGTATTCTGGGGCAAATTCTTTAGTATCGTCTATTTTTGTATGGTGCTTATATTTTTCTTTTCCAGGTAGAGTTCATGATTTTTCACCCCCTTCAGGCCATATTAATTTTCCTTGCTTCTAATGATTTTGCAGACATATGCAAACATTCTGCTGAATGTTACAGACCCCAGTCTATTTAAATGCAAGCCATCCTTCGCTAGTGAGTTTTCACATAGGAATTTGTTTGGGTCTATAAAAATTGTCCCAAGACGATCACGTTGTTCTTAAGAGCACAGTTTATTTTGGCGATATATTTTTCACTCACCGACCTTCTGTTTATAATTCCGCTAAGTATCAGCCGAGATCCTGCATACATATTTCTTGCAGAACGATTCATGTTTCTTGTTTCGTTTGCCATTTCTTCCTCACTGCTGCTCCTTAACGAATTCGTTCCAATATGTATAAACACCCCTTTATAATTATGTCTGGTTTCAGAATCTGGTTCTGTGGTATCTTGTCTTGCATTTACCATATTTTTAAAATGTTTACCGAGTTGTTGCGTTCTAATTCCAGGTCGTACGTCGATCTTGCAATTGGGGACAGTGATATTCTTCAGCAGCGAACTGCCAATTATTAAAAAGTCATTTTCCTTTTGTTGCGTATCTGTCGCCTTGTTTTCCTTTTGCTGTATGTCACCACCTTCCATTTATATTTATCTTCCGGTTTTTGGCTTACTGAGTTTACCGAGACATCGACGGGAACACTTGAAATGTTTTTAAAGTCCGATCGGTCACTCGTATTTTCGCGATCTTCTTGCTTTTCCGTTTGATGGCTTTTACACACACAGGACTTCTTTTCTTGTCTTACTGTATCTTTTTCTTTCTTGATGGAAGAAAGTTCGGTTTTTAATGCCTCAATGTCACTTTGTAGTAACTTTATAATTTAGTTTTTTGTATCAACTGCGGCTACAAGATCGGCCGTTTCGTCACGTAAACAACCGTGACGTGTCCACGGAAAATCCTCGCTGACGAATTTTAGATTTACTTTCGCGCACTTTTCGTGTAACCAGTAGTTGCATTTGATACACAGAATACCCTTCATCACACGCTTTTTACATTCTCTACACGAAGAACTGTTCATTTTTTGCTTTTTTAACGAGAGAGAAGCGTCACTACACTTTCCTATCGGCGCCATCTTACAGTAATCTGGTACTAGGAATGAGAGAGAAGAAAGACTAATTGAGTTCTGCAATAAATTTCAGCTAATAATAACAAATATTCTGTTCCAGAATCACAAGAGGATGAGGTATACTTGGAAAAGACCACAAGATACTGGAAGGTTTCAGTTAGATTACATCATGGTCAGGCAGAGATTCTGAAATCGGGTATTGGATTTAAGGCATACACAGGACCAGATATAGAATCAGACCACAACATAGTAGTAAAATAAGAGTAGGCTGAAGTTGAAAACATTAGCCAGGAAGAATCAGTCTGCAAAGAAGTGGGATGCAGAAATACTAAGGAATGAAGAGAGAAGCTTTAAGTCCTCTAAGGTTCTAGATAGTGTTATAAGGAATAGTTCAGTAGGCAGCTCAGTTGAAGAGGAATGGGCATCTCTAAAAAGGACAATCACAGATGTTGGGAAAGAAAACATAGGTACATGGAAGGTAACTGTGAAGGAACCATGAGTAATAGAAGAAATACTTCAGTTGATTGATGAAAGAATGAAGTACAAAAATGTTCAGGGAAATTCAGGAATACAGAAGTACAAGTCACTTAGGAATGAAATAAATAGGAAGTGCAGGGAAGCTAAGGCAAAATGGCTGCATGAAACATGTGAAGAAATCGGAAAAGACATAATTGTTGGAAGAACTGACTTAGCATATAGCAAAGTCAAAACAACCTTCAGTGAAATTAAAAGCAAGGTTGGTAACATTAAGAGCGCAGTGGGAATTCCACTTTTAAATGCAGAAGAGGGAGCATATAGGTGGAAAGAGTACATTGAAGGCCTCTGTGAGGGAGAAGATTTGTCTGATGTGTCGAAGGAGGAACAGGAGTTGACACAGAAGAGATAGGAGTTCCAGTATTAGAATCAGAATTTAAAAGAGCTTAGGAAGAGTTAAGATCAAATTAGGCAGTAGCGATTGAAAACATTCGATCAGAATTTCTAAAATCATTGGGAGAAATGGCAACAAAATGACTATTCACGTTGGTGCCTAGAATATATGAGTTTGGCACTATGCCATCTGAATTTCAGAAAAATATCATCCACCCAATTCCAAAGAGTGCAAGAGCTGACAAGTGAGATATTTATTGCACAATCAGCTTAGCAGTCCATGCATCCAAATTGCTGACAAGAATAATACACAGAAGAATGGAAATGAAAACTGAAGATGTGTTAGATGGTGATCATTGTGGCTTTAGTAAAGGTGAAGATATCAGAAAGGCAGTTCTGACAATGTGGTTGATATTGGAAGCAAGACTAAAGAAAAATCAAGACATGTTCATATGGTTTGTTGACCTGGAAATAGCGTTCAACAATGTCAAATGGTACGAGATGTTCAGAATTACGGGGAAAATGGGGGTAAGCTGTAAGGAGAGGTGGAAGAATGAAGTTCTCAGTTTAAAAAGGGTGTTGGACAGGGATGTGATCTGTCACCCATAGTGTTCAGTCTATGCATTGAAGAAGCAATGATGGAAATAAAAGAAGGGTTTGAAAGTGGAATTAGAATTCAAGAGTGAAAGGATATTGATGCTAAGATTCACTGGTGACATAGCTATCCCCTGTGAAAGTGAGAAAGAATGACAGGATCTGCTGAATGTACTGAACAGTTTATTGAGCACAGAATATGAACTGAGAGTAATTCAAAGAAAAATGAAAGTAATGAAAAGTAGCAGAAATGAGAACAGTAAGAAACTTAAACATCAGAATTGATGGTCTTAAAGAAGATAAAGTGATGGAATTGTGCTACCTGGGCAGCAAAATAACCCATGACAGATGGAACAAGGGGGACATGAAAAGCAGACTAGCACTGGCAAAAAGGGCATTCCTGGCCAAGAGAAGTCTATTAGTATCAAACATAGACCATAATTTGAGGAAGAAATATCTGAGATTGTATATTTTGAGAACAGTATTGTATGGTAATAAAATAGAAGCATCTGAAATGTGGTGCTACAGATGAATGTTGAAAATTAGATGGGCTTATAAGGTAAAGAATGAGAGGGTTCTGCACAGAATCGGAGAGGAAACAAATATTTGGAAAACACTGACAAGAAGAAGGGACAGGATGATAGGACATCTGTTAAGACATCAGGCAATGACTTCCATGGTACTAGAGGGAGTTGCAGATGGTAAAAACTGTAGAGAAACACAGAGATTGGAATACACCCAGGAAATAATTGAGGACAATGACTGCAAGACCTACTCTGAGGTGAAGAGTTTGATACAAGAGAGGATTTCCTGGTGGGCCACAAGTCAGAAGATTTATGACCCAAAAAGAAAATAAAACAAAATAGTAATATGCCTTACAGTCTTTGTTAGTAATATAACCAAACTAATATTATTGATTGTTAGTATATCTTATATTTTACATTTATGATTGTTGCTTTTCTCTATTACCAAGCAGGGTGGTGGAGTGGTTAGCACACTGAACTCGCATTTGGGAGGACAACTGATCAAATCTTTGTTCACCATCCAGATTTAGGTTTTCTGTGATTTTCCTAAATTGTCTGAGGTAAATGCTGCCAGAATAGTTCCTCTAAAGAGGCACAACCAGTTTCCTTTCAGGAACAGCGGCAGAAGTGGTGAAAATAGTAATAGTGAAAGAATTTTTGCCTTCAGATTGAGGGATGTAAAGCACAGTACTCATACGGAATCAGAGTAATAATTACAGTTAACTAATGAAAGTAACTCTCTGGAAATTTTTGGTGATAATGCATAAATATTATAATATATTGTAAGTTGCTGGTTGCAGGGTCAGGGAATAAGTTATTATGCTGATGGGAGCTATTATGATGGTGCTTGGTTAGACAACAAACGCCATGGCCATGGGCGTATGTGGTTTGCTGATGGAACATTCTATGAAGGTGAATGGAAAAATGACCAATTTCATGGCCTTGGACTTTTTGCCTATGGTAATTACATTTTGTTCTCTTTGATGTTGTTTTATAAAGCTCCAAACAAAATAAATTAACTAGATGAATGCTACATTTTTTAACTTATATAATAAAACAATATAACAAAACATTTTCCTTTACCAGAAAACTGGCATGCTGAATCCAGAGAAATCTGCTTAGACAGTGACGTAGTTGGTAACTTACCAACCTGGTTCATATGGCTGTGCCTCATAAGTTTCCTAGAATTTCTAATTTATTCTTCTTCTTGTGGTTGATGATGGTGGTGAGCTGTTATTAAATGATTGCTAAACAATTTAGTTTTAATTTCTCTTCACATTTATTGACACCCAGTTTAGTTTGATGATCAGATTTGTTGACTACAGGGCATCTATGGTATATCGTAGTGCAGTTCAGTAAGCTACTCAAACTGAGAGAATGTTCAAAATGTTCACAACTGGCAGAAATCAACAAAACAACTGTAATGTATTTTGTAGGGGAGTTCTGGTAGAATATATGTTCTATATATCAGCAGCATTGAGTCATCAACAGATATACACAAAAAAAGAAAGAAAAGTGTTAGCTTATGGAGTGATACTCTTCGAACTAGAGTACAAATATGCACAGAAAACACACACACACACACACACACACACACACACACACAGATGTGCATACATATGCCTATGCCTCTACGTGGTACCGGCTGGACGCTGCGTTTTGGCAGGTGGACCATTGGTTTGGGATTTGTGTCAGTGGGGTGGGTGGAAGGAGAGAGAGGAAGGGGACAGGAAGAGGGGTTGGGGATGGGTGGCTAGTAGCTTGGAGGGAGGCAGCCAGTGTGCAGGCAAGGAATGTGGGAGGAAGATGTGGCAGATGTATGGGGTAGGTATGTGATGCACAGATGTCGGAGCTGGTGGGGAGTGGTGCATACTGGGAAGGAAATTAGGAGGGGGTGATAGGATGGAGGGAGAGGAACCTGTTGGGTGGAGGGTGTTTGGATAGTGGGTTACTGGAGATCAAAGCCAGTATAGTTACAGGACTGAAGGATGTGTTGCAAGGATAATTTCCACCTGCATAATTCATAGAAGCTAATGGGGGTGGGAAGGATCCAGAGGGACTGGATTGTGAAGCAGTCATTGAAATTGAGCGTGTTGTGGCACTGGGTGGTGAACTTTGTTCCTGACAACAGTTTGCTGTGATCATTAATTCTAGTGGACAGCTGGTTGGTAGTCATATTGAAATAACATGCTGTATAGTGTTTGCTACAGAGCTGGTACATGTCTTGGCTGCTTTCACAGGTGGCCCGATCTCACAAAGGCCGTCACAGATAGGTACTACCCCCAAACTTAGTCACACCCTCTATGCTCCCACCACCAACAAGTATCAGCTACAAAGGAGTGTCCCCCTTATCACCCAATACCACCCCGGACTGGAACAACTGAACCATATCCTTTGTCACGACCATGGTTATCTACCATCATGTTCTGAAATGAGGGACATCCTACCCAAGATTCTTCCCACCCCTCCTAAAGTGGTGTTCTATTGTGGACAACGACAAACCACAAGCCCCATGCTTCAGTGCCCTATGTGCTACAGTAAATTTGTATTTTCTGACTCGAGAATAAAAAATTGCCCACCCAACCTACACAGCTTCCTAGTCCATCTCTGTGCCACTATTCCCCACTCCAATTCACTTCCCCACATCACCTTTAGTGTACAACATTCACCACCAGCTCTGACACGTGTGCATTGCGTGCCTATCCCATGCCCCTGCTATCCCTCCCTACTCATTCCTAGCGTGCAAGTGTATATATGCATGTGCAGGTTTGTCTGTGTGTGTATGTGTGTTTTCTGCATATATTTGTACTCTACCTTGAGAAAGGATTACTCCAAAAGCTGACAGGTTTCCTTTCTTTTATGTGTATGCCTTTCAAAGATTTAAAAATGTCACTGCTTTTTGGTGAGTGGCCTCCTTTGCTATTGAAGTATGTTCATGTTATGAGATTCACTATGACAGACATGCATATAGATGCACACGTAGCCTACTGCACACTGATTGACTCACATAGATGTTTGCATTTTGACTGCCAAATGTGAATTGACTGGCCACACTGCTTATTTATAGACATGCATATTAAAAAGGTTACAAACTGGTAAAATACTAAGCAATTCCATTTTAGATATTAACACAAATGGCAGGAAAATTAAAAGAGAGAAAGATACAATTTTCAGTGAAGTTTGCTTAACTACTAGCTATATAATTAGAAAATGATTGGTACAGTTTAATCTGAAAGGGTTTCCAAAGTTCACCCAAATTAACAAACTAACTGATAATTTAATTAAAGGTATATATTTTTGGAAACATAAAAATCATTGTTACATAACTGTGGTTCTGGTTTAGAAAGAATATCAATTTGAAATTCTAGAAAATGAAAATTTTGAATACAATTAGCTTGTAAATTTTACATTTTCAGGAAAATACTATGTTTGGTGAAAAGAGAAGAATGGGGGCTTTTATATGAGCTGTGTCAATCTTAAAACAAACAATTTCTAGTATCATTGAGTGGTATCTGCCTGTTTACTGTTTTTTGATTTACCCTCTGCCGTGCACTGTGCAGTGGTTTGCAGAGCAGGGACATGGATGTAGATGTAGTTGTGTCCTCCCCACACCACACTGCCAAAGGGACATGGATGAAGAGCTTTCATCAAAACAGATATTGTCTTTGTATGGCCCAGGCTGTTTACCACAGAGTTATGTCACATTCACAGTGTCTGGGGGCACCTACCTTGCCAATAGCAGCGTGCTTATCACAACAGAGAGCGCTGTCATCAGGGCACTATTTTGCTATGCCACACCACATGCCCTCGCAGCACCATCTGGGTATCCATCTGTGCCTGACTAGGCTACTGCTGGACCATGTTAAGTTGGTTAGGCCCTACGCCTTAAGTTGGCAGTAGCAGAAGTTCACTTCCAGTACTACAAATCGGCAGTACCAGCAGTTTCTTCTCAATACTCCACATTGGCAGACCTGGCCCATTTTGTCCTGGTCCACACCAGCAGCACATCAGCTGTCACATGCCAGCAGCACCAGCCCAATAATGTCCCAAGTTTTCATGCCATCGCCTTCACAATTCTGGGGTTCATTGTGTAGGCACATCACAGACATGTCACATGAGAGATATTTCTGTTGTATGTAGTTGTGTGAATATTCATCCAAGGACATTGCAATTGAATTTCATCTTGTCAATAAAATTCTTCTTTTAAAAGTATCTTTGATCACTTCTCAGAATGAGAGTTCTTTATTGGCAATGAGGATTTTTTTTTTCCTCTCTCCATTGGATTGTTGTCGTTTTCTCCTCCTTTTGACTTCATACACTATTGACCAGAGTTTGTCTGCATGTGTGTTAAAGTACATTGTTAGTGTTGCGCTGTCTCCTCTTGTTGCCATACTTCAGTGGTGATACGCTAAAACTGTGTTCTGATGTTATCATCTCTCACAGGTATTGTATTTTAGTGTTCATTCAATCTGCATTTAGAGTTTTTCCACTTATCGGTTTGTTTATCAGAGCCAGTTTTGTTTATACATTGTTCATGTGTGCTAGTTAGTTATGTTGAGGGCAGTGTTTTCCCCGCATGTTCTGTTTCCTCAGTCAGTGGGCAGTGTTCTTTGCATTCACAATACTTACACTTGGATATGGTTTTCATTCTAAGCAGCAAGTTTCCTAGTTGTTGTCGTCTTTTCTGCATAGTTCAGGTGTTTCGTTAATGTGTATACAACAGTGCTGCTGCTGGTCTAAGTTGTTTTCAGTGTTGCAAGATTTGAGCTTTCATTTGCTGGCAGTGTTCCCACACCCAGGTCACATTTTCAAGTGTATCACAATGTCTGTCTCGTCATCAGAGCAGCTTTTGCCTCAATTCATTCACTTGCAGGAGCAGCAAATCTGGAAGTTGTTACAGGGTGTAACTCAGCTCTCTCAGGTTTTGCCTAATATAGCCACAGTTCGGCATGCTGCTTCTGCATCTGTGCCACTTTTTCTTGTGTTTAGTGGTCAGAAAGAGTACTGAGTCCTGTACTGTCAATAGTTGGAGTTGCATTTTATTGTGTATGGCATCAAATGTACGCAACACATTGCTTGTTTTCTTGCTGGTGTGGTTGCAGAAATGTTTGTTTATATTGCCAGTTTTCCCCTACCTTGTGCCTGGAGAGCTTAGACTATGATTTGTTAGTGGAACAGTTGAGAGTGCATTTTCATTGTGTTAGTTGCATCTGGCCCAGAAATACACATGCCATGTCCTTAGTAAGTGTCGAATAGTCTTTTTCACAGTGTTTAAGTGAGCTTGTTCATGAATAGAGTTGAGACAGGCATCCATAAGTTTTGTGTGTGGCAAGCCAGCCCCCATTCAGTCCAGTTGCTTACAAGGTTGTTGTTGTGCCATGCTGCATTATGTGTCTTGTTCTCAGAGTTCTACGGCAGCAGTTCCGCCGCTCTCAGTCCAGTCTTTGTGACACCATCAGATACTGCCTCTTTCATCTTTGGTGTCAGTCTTGTCAGCACTGAACATGTTACAGCTTGTTGGTGTCACTCCTTTTGGGCCATCCTTATCAGGGGTCCCTAGTGTTGTCATCAAGTCTGTCTGTGGTGATGTCAGCCTTGCCGTCAGACCGCACGTCGCCTCCCCTGTCCTGGCTGACTCTCCTGTCATCGCGAAGTCTGTCTGCAATGATGATAGTCTTGTTGTCAGTTTGCCCTTCCTTGGCTCTGTCTAGGCCAGTCCTTGTGTCGTCGACCATCCCGTTGGTGCCACTGCCAGCTATCTCATCCGTTCTACCATCACTGGCCCTGTTCCAACCAGCTGTACCATCAACACCAAGTCTGTCTGTGATGACGCCAGTCCTGTTGTTCATCCATCCGCCTATCACCAGCCTTGTCCCAGCCGACTCTTGTGCTGTCACTGACCTTGTTCTGGCCAGCAGCTGTCTGGGACATTGTCTGTCCGTTCTTCAGTCTTCTCGCCATCGGGCCTGCTTTGGCCGGGGCTGCCATCCCTGTCAATGCCTACTCCAGCTGTCTTGTCAGTAAGTTCAACACAGACTCTTGTGCAGCCAGTTCTCTTGCCACCGCCATTGTCCCTGGGGCCAGCCCAGACATCCAGTACTTCTATTTCTTTGTAAATACCCAGTCATTCCATCAGTTATTTCCATTGAAGTACATAGAATGCATTGTAATTTATCTAAATCTACATCATATGCCACAAGCCTCCTAATGGTGTGCAGCGGAGGGTACTTTGTGTACCATTGAGTCCTTCAACCCTGTTCCACTCGTGAGTAGCGCATGGGAAAAATGATTGTTGGTAAGCCTCTGTATTGGCTCTAATTTATCAAATTTCCCCGCATTGTCATTACTAGAGACATATGTGGGGGGAAGTAATAAGTTGTCTGACTCTTGCTGGAAAGTGCTCTCTCATAATTTCAAAAGTAAATCTCTCTGTGATGCGCAATGCATCTTTTGTAACTTTTGCCAATGGAGCCTGTTGAGCATCTCCGTAACACTCTCGTACTAACTAAATGATCCTGTGACGAAATGTGCTGCTCTTTGTTGGATCTTCTCTGTCTCCTCTATCAGTTCTATCTGGTAGGGATCCCAGATAGAAGAACAACACACAAGAATCAGTCAAACAAGCACCTTATAAAGCACTTCATTTTTTTTCCCCTTAAGATTCTTCCTATGAATCTGGGTCTGGCATCTGCTTTTCCCAGTATTTGTTTTATGGGGTCATTCTACTTAAGGTTGCTTGGGATGGTTACTTGTAGATATTTTATGGCAGTTACTGTTTCCAGCAGTTTGTCATCAATAGTGTAGTTATACAGTAGTGGACTTATTTTCCTATGTGCGCGCAACATGTTACATTTATTTACATTCTGGGTCAACTGCCAGAGCCTGCACCATTCAACAATTATCTGGGGTTATTCTGCAAATCGTTACTATCCTCTGGTGTTGCTACTTAGTTATAGACAACTGTATCAGCTGTGAACAGCCTTAAAGAGCATCCGACACTTTATCCTTCCTTGGGGTACTCTGTAAATTAGCTTTACATCTGTCAGTTTTGTTCTGTTAAGAGCAACTTGTTGAGTTATGTCTGCAAAGAAGTATTGAAGCCAGTCACAAATCTGCTCTGGTGCTCAATAAGATCACATTTTTTTCCCCTAAATGGCAGTGCGGGATGTTGTCAAATGCCTTCCTGAAGTCAAGGGGCACAGCATCAATGTTCTTCTCATGGAGGAACCGAGCAGGCTGAGTTTCTCAGGATATGGAATCCATGTTGATTTTTATAGAGGTGATTTTCCTCCTCCAAGAACATCGTAATTCTTGAGAATGAAAAGCGTTCCACAATTCTACAACAGATTGACATCAGTGATATAGGACAATAATTGTGTGCATCTGCTCTACAATCCTTCTTAAAAATGGGAATGAGCTGAGGGAATGACCTGAGCTTTCTGTCAGTCACTAGGCATCCTTCATTGCTCAAGTGATCTATGATAAATTACTATTAGAAGGGGAGCAAGTCCTTTCACATAATCTTTGTAGATTCTTATAGGTTTCTCATCTGCTCCTGATGCCTTTCCACTGCTAAGTGATTGTAGTTGTTTTTCTATTCCATGGTCAGTTATCTCAATATCTGCCATTTCGATGTTTGTGCAACAGTTGAAAGGAGGGACCATGCTACAATCTTCCACAGTCAAACAATTTTGGAAAACCGATTTCAGTATTTTGGCCTTCTCTGTGTTATCTTCCGTTTTGGTGCCAGTATTTTCACTGAGTGAATGAATAGATTGCTTACAGTTACCTGTTACTAGAAACTCTTAATTACTCGAAAGCTACTGCACGATATAAATAAGCCAACTAGAATGCCATGATCTAAACTATATGCTGTGTACCAGCATGAGATTTAAACCTAGTGCCATGACATTATGGTCTGATGATCAAAATTTTACATTAGGAAGCTGCCTTACACAAGGATATGCACCAAGATTAATCCAAAAATAAAAACTTAGAGTAATTCGCTAACCACTAGTCTACACAGTAAAATACACAAGTATGGTTCACTCGTTTGCAAAAGCATGTGGCAAAAAAAAACCTAACTAACTAAATTACTGTGTATCAGACAACTGCTGCTCTGCTACTGCTGCTGGTGCATCTGCTCGGTTAGGTGTCTGTCAATACACTAGCTATTTGGAGCAAGACTCAATTAGAAGTACAGTCATCAGCAAACAGATGGCACACAGTACTAGCAGTTGCTTGCCAGTTATTTTGATGGTAGTAGGAACATCATATGGTAAATGTATTCGTTATTCATGACAAGACAGCATGCGACCAAAGGGGCATATGATAGACGCACATTGGGAGATGAAGTGCAGTAATTGAAATAACTGTGTGATATACCCTCCGGCCCTCTAGTGATTGCACGGGGTAGGATTTGCAGTGGGGATGATTGCACAACCAGAAAACTAGGGATTAAAGATTTGGAAATGTCGTAAAGCGTGACTAGGAAGTTACGGTGGTTAGGAGGGTGACAGAACATGGCATTGGTTAGATCAGAGAGAAAGGATCTCATTTCAGCGCATGGCTTGAGAAAGTAATAGTGTTGGCAGAGTAAACTGTTGAGGCGTTCATGGTTTTTGTGGTGCTGGGTTTCAAGAGGGACGCTTCTAAATTTTTTGGCAGTGGGAATTGTACTAGTCAGAAGGTGAGAGAAGGATACTGTCCAGGAGATTCGTTTGTGAATAAGATCTTTGGGTCTAGTTGTAGAAGAGAATAGCCTGGGCAAAGTTGCCAGTGTACTTGCTGAGGGTTTCGATGATGCAGCAGATAATTTGCCATGGATACTGAGGCTGCAAGGAAGGGAACATTTTATGCAGAATGTGTGACAGCTGTTAAAGTGTAGGTATTGTTGTTATTGATTGGTGTTATCTGGACTGAGGTTTGGATGTGGACTTAGGTGATGGTCAACTTCAATGAAGTTGACTTTGGACTTGGAAAAGGTCCAGGTGAATATGAGTTAGGAAAAAAAGTTAAATTGTTGTAAGAAGGAGTTCTCCTTCACCATGAGTCTAGACCACAAAGATGTCATTAATAAATCTGTATCAGGGACCCAGCTTCTGGGTCTTGAGGAATGCCTCTTCCATTGTGATCATTGAAAAGGTTAGCATAAGATGAGGCCATTCTGGTTCCCATGTGTGGTTACCTGGCTGTGTGTATGTGGACTGTTTGTATAAAGTGAAGTCACATCAATGGTGACAAGAATGGAGAGGGGTGAAAATGGATTTGATACATTCCAGGAATCACTGGTGTCTTATTTGTAGGATGAGAAGCTTTGTGTGATGGATGCACATGGTATCTCAGCCCATGAAAATTTCCTCTCCAAATGGTCCCATCATTGTTGCCCCTTTTATGGGTGTGTGTGTGTGTGTGTGTGTGTGTGTGTGTGTGTGTGTGTGTGTGTGTGTTTTCCTCTCCAAATGGTCCCACCATTGTTGCCCCTTTTATGGATGTGTGTGTGTGTGTGTGTGTGTGTGTGTGTGTGTGTGTGCACGCACATTTGTGGAGGAGGGCAGGCATTCACACACTTACGCAAGTTTAGAGAAACAGCATAAGCCTGAAAAATATTGCAATTTATGATTTGTTACATATGTTTTGTGCCACCTGTCAAATCATCTGCAGCTGACTGGTTGCCTTATTTTTATTTGTTGTTGCAAGTAGGGTATAGCTTCTTTTAAGTCAGTCCAGTTTTCCTTACTCACAGCTCACTTTGTAAGACTGTTCCCTCTCTCTACATCTACATCTACATCCATACTCCGCAAGCCACCTGACGGTGTGTGGCGGATGGTACCCTGAGTACCTCTATCGGTTCTCCCTTCTATTCCAGTCTCGTATCATTCGTGGAAAGAAGGATTGTCGGTATGCTTCTATGTGGGCTCTAATCTCTCTGATTTTATCCGCATGGTCTCTTCGCGAGATATACGTAGGAGGGAGCAATATACTGCTTGAATCATCGGTGAAGGAATGTTCTCGAAACTTTAACAAAAGCCCGTACCGAGCTACTGAGCGTCTCTCCCGCAGAGTCTTCCACTGGAGTAGTTGCAGGGGCAACAGTCTGGATGATTGACTGATCTGGCTTTGTAACACTAACCAAAACGGCCTTGTTGTGCTGGTACTACTGAGGACTGCACACTTCTACACATTTGTATATGGATTTAATAACACTGGATAGACACCGTTACACCGTAACATATTTGCCTGTGGTAATTAGCATACTGTATGTGAGAATGTGTCCACAGATCGTGGTCTTCCAGTAGCGTTCTTGCTTCCCACATACGGGGTCTCGGGTTCAATTCCCAGCGGGGTCAGGATTTTTCCCTGCCTCGAGATGACTGGGTGTTGTCATGTTGTGTTCATTATCATCATTCATCCCGATTATGGTTGGAGGAAGGCAATGGCAAACCACCTCCGCTAGGACCTTGCCTAGTACGGCAGTGTGAGTCTCCTGCATCACCCCCCTACGCTCCTCGGAGTATGGGACCTCATCATCATCATGTGAGAATCTAAGTGTAATTAAGTACAAAACCAAATTTTGAGGGCACACACTCCTAATACTCTTAACAAATTGACTGCAGACATATCATAAGAGGCCTTCATGGCAACTAGAGATGTCAGCACCAACGGCCAGATGATGTCAGTTTCTTGACTTGTTGAAGTTCCACACAAACAACGTCCTACTTAGATCATGAAAGGAGCCACTGTCAATCAGGCAGTAATGAAATGCCAAAATATACAAGGTTATCTTCCCATGGAAAACAGGTTGCACTGCCATGCTACTCTTGTCAACTTTTATGAACAAAACTTCTATGCCAAGCAATTTCTTATTCATATTTTTAATGATACTATATTGTTGTTCCGCCCCATGAACCATAGACCTTGCCATTGGTGGGGAGGCTTGCGTGCCTCAGCAATACAGATAGCCGTACCGTAGGTGCAACCACAATGGAGGGGTATCTGTTGAGAGGCCAGACAAACGTATGGTTCCTGAAGAGGGGCAGCAGCCTTTTCAGTAGTTGCAGGGGCAACAGTCTGGATGATTGACTGATCTGGCCTTGTAACACTAACCAAAACGGCCTTGTTGTGCTGGTACTACGAACAGCTGAAAGCAAGGGGAAACTATGGCCATAATTTTTCCCGATGGCATGCAGCTTTACTGTATCGATAAATGATGATGGCGTCCTCTTGGGTAAAATATTCCGGAGGTAAAATAGTCCCCCCATTTGGATCTCCGGGTTGGGACTACTCGAAGACGTCATTATCACGAGAAAGAAAACTGGCATTCTAAGGATCGTAGAGTGCAATGTCAGATCCCTTAATCAGGCAGGTAGGTTAGAACATTTAAAAAGAGAAATGGATAGTTTCAAGTTAGATATAGTAAGAAATAGAGATGTTCGGTGGGAGGAGGAACAAGACTTCTGGTCAGGTGAATACAGGGTTATAAATACTAAATCCAATAGCGGTAATGCAGGAGTAGGTTTAATAATGAATAAAAAAAATAGGAGTTTGGGTAAGGAACTACAAATAACAAAGTGAACGCATTATTGCGACCAAGATAGACACGAAGCCCACGCCTACAACAGTAGTACAAGTCTATATGCCAACTAGCTCTGCAGATGACGAAGAAATTGAAGAAATATATGATGAGATAAAAGAAATTATTCAGGTAGTGAAGGGAGACGAAAATTTAATAGTCATGGGTGACTGGAATTCAATAGTAGGAAAAGGAAGAGAAGGAAATGTAGTAGGTGAATATGGATTGGGGGGAAGAAATGAAAGAGGAAGCCATCTGGTAGAATTTTGCACAGAGCATAACTTAATCATAGCTAACACTTGGTTCAAGAATCATAAAAGAAGGTTGTACATGTGGAACAAGCCTGGAGATACTGACATGTTTCAGATAGATTATATAATGGTAAGACAGAGATTTAGGAACCAGGTTTTAAATTGTAGGACATTTCCAGGGGCAGATGTGGACTGTGACCACAATCTATTGGTTATGAACTGCAGATTAAAACTGAAGAAACTGCAAAAAGGTGGGAATTTAAGGAGATGGGACCTGGATAAACTGAAAGAACCAGAGGTTGTACAGAGTTTCAGGGAGAGCATAAGGGAACAATTGACAGGAATGGGGGAAAGAAATACAGTAGAAGAATAATGGGTATCTTTCAGGGATGAAGTAGTGAAGGCAGTAGAGGATCAAGTAGGTAAAAAGACGAGTGCTAGTAGAGATCCTTGGGTGACAGAAGAAATACTGAATTTAATTGATGCAAGGAGAAAATATAAAAATGCAGTAAATGAAGCAGGCAAAAAGGAATACAAACGTCTCAAAAATGAGATCAACAGGAAGTGCAAAATGGCTAAGCATGCATGGCTATAGGACAAATGTAAGGATGTAGAGGCTTATCTCACTAGAGTTAAGATAGATACTGCATACAGGAAAATTAAAGAGACCTTTGGAGAAGAGAGAACCACTTGTATGAATATCAAGAGCTCAGATGGAAACCCAGTTCTAAGCAAAGAAGGGAAAGCAGAAAGGTGGAAGGAGTATATAGAGGGACTGTACAAGAGCGATGTACTTGAGGGCAATGTTATAGAAAGGGAAGAGAATGTGGATGAAGATGAAATGGGAGATACGATACTGCGTGAAGAGTTTGACAAAGCACTGAAAGACCTGAGTCGAAACAAGGCCCCAGAAGTAGACAGCATTCCATCAGAACTACTGACAGCCTTGGGAGAGCCAGTCCTGATAAAACTCTACCATCTGCTGAGCAAAATGTACGAGACAGGCAAAATACCCTCAGATTTCAAGAAGAATTTAATAATTCCAATCCCAAAGAAAGCAGGTGTTGACAGATGTAAAAATTACCGAACTATCAGTTTAATAAGTCACGGCTGCAAAATACTAATGCTAATTCTTTACAGACGAATGGAAAAACTGGTAGAAGCCAACCTCGGGGAAGATCAGTTTGGATTCTGTAGAAATATGGGAACACGTGAGGCAATACTGACCCTACAACTTATTTTAGAAGCTAGACTAAGAAAAGGCAAACCTACGATTCTAGCATTTGTAGACTTGGAGAAAGCTTTTGACAATGTTGACTGGAATACTCTTGTTTCAAATTCTGAAGGTGGCAGGGATAAAATACAGGGAGCAAAAGGCTATTTACAATTTGTACAGAAACCAGATGGCAGTTATAAGAGTCGAGGGGCATGAAAAGGAAGCAGTGGTTGGAAAGGGAGTGAGACAGGGTTTTAACCTCTCCCCGATGTTATTCAGTCTGTATATTGAGCAAGCAGTAAAGGAAACAAAAGAAAAATTTGGAGTAGGTATTAAAATCCATGGAGAAGAAATAAAAACTTTGAGGTTCGCCGATGACATTGTAATTCTGTCAGAGACAGCAAAGGACTTGGAAGAGCAATTGAACAGAATGGACAGTGTCTTGAAGGGAGGATATAAGATGAACATCAATATAACACCATCATCCAAATCTTCTGTGAAATCACTGTGAGGCACACAAGTGCAGCATTGTCCATGACAGTTTTTGCACATTGTTGTGCAATGTAGGCCAGCCTTCTTACATCAGCACTTTCTTCCGCAGCATTGAGTGCAGCTGCATGAAATCAGTAGCAATATTTTGTCTGGAGCAGGTGGTCATTTCAGGTAAATTGGGGAGAGGCATGAGTTTGATTTCCTCCAGCCCCTGTTTCTGGTATCCAAATTGTTCCCCAGCCATAAACTCAGTAAGAGTAGAGGTGTCCTGCATCAGTAGTGGGTGGTAAATGAGAGAGTATGAAAGCATTGTTTTCCTTACCCACAAGTACATTAAAACATCTAAATCAAATGGCATTTAAGTTATCATCAGGTCTTTCTACTGTTTTTGTGTAGAGAGAGTGTATAAATTTCTCTCCTGCTTTTGCAATGGTATCAGGAGAGGAAGCAGGATTGTTTTGAATATCTGTGGAATATTATGAAGTTGGGGACACCGGTTGAATAGTTGGAGAGCTTGCAGCTTTCCTTTCCTTAACAAGGCTGAAGTGCTGTCGCAACCACGTACTGCATGAAGAAACAGCACTGAATTGTTGCAGTCATGAATGAGTGAGGAGTTACACATATTTTTAAAACCGTAACACCTTGTTCTGATGCTGCCTTTACCTTCCTTCATCAGGATTATGTCTGTGTCATCTGGATCAAGAGCAATGAGTAGCACAAGAAGATCTACATCTTGACCCATTATAATCACTTGCTAGTAAAATTTTGAGGAATTTATTGCTTTTGCAACAATTTCAACACCTGCATCATCATCCGCAATCTGGTTTTAGTACTGAAACTGTCTAGTTTTTGCACAAGCTGTATAATAAACATTTCCTTACCGCTGAGGTTACCTAGAAAAACAGACTGTGGTTCAACACATAACGTCATGTCATTAAAGAAAATTTCTTGTGAGGTCCTCTTCATCGTTCGCCTTTGGCATTCAATAGTGTTTATGTTCAGAGAGCTTTCTGAATATCTGTCAAATACAACAGCAACATCATCTTTATAATATCTCTAAATATAGGCTGTTAAGGTCTTATAAATGTCACCAAAAGTTCCATTCTGAGGCCACACGACGTGGTGGATAAGAAACCCTCCACCTATAACAAAGAACTTTGATTCTTGTTGTCAATATTCCTTTCAGGTACTTGACTAAAGAATGTACAATGACGACCTTTTTCTTTTTTTTTTTTTTTTACCCCACCCCCCTCACCAATTCACTGCTGTCAAACAGAGACATTGGTACACTTGATAATTTGTATGTGAAGCAATCCTTTAAACTATCAGGTGAATGAAATGTGCACAGCATTCTCTGAAAGAGCTAAGTTGTATCTACTTCAGTTATATTTTTTCAAGCCTAACAGTTGACACCCCCATTCTCCTAACCATGCTGGATCACCTAAGCTTCAGAGAACCAAATTTTGGCGAGACAGTAAGTGTTGTTCGAAGAGCTTCTTCACCAACAGACAGCTTTGTAGCAGTTTACTTCCTGAGAAGCTACTAATCCAGATCATAATGAATACAATTGCTCTTTATAAGCAAATGGAGTGTGTTGTTACAATCACAGCTGTAATCTTCTGCGAATTTTCTCATCAATTTCTATTGTCCCACTCCTCAGTTTGACATATTGATCACTCGAAACTGAATGTAAATGCAGAACTGTTTCATAGCTTCACATATGAGATGGGCTATTGGTATACCGCAAATCCATCGGTTCAACACACTATATGTGGAACCTCTTCCGTGTGAAACACCTCCAACACTCTTCAGTTTCCTCATAAGCATTTGTTGTATCATCGTGTTTGTCCATACTCCACACCGAACCATGAAGAAGCTGTCCTTGGTGAATTTATCGAACTCCGCGGGCTTCATGATTTCTTTCAGTTTTTCCATGCCCTAGAGGTACAAATGACAAACTTTAGCGTAAGGAAAGTGTCCAGTTTTTGGAATATTTGGAGCATAGCTCTCCCACAATCTAAGCTCTCACACAATCTATATGGAGCTCCCAATTCCCCATACGCTCTGCTTGGATGAAATTCAGTGCCAAGATGACAAGCTAAATGTATTGTATCCATAACTGGGAAGTTTTCCCTCTTTGCATCATCCATTGTGTTGACAAATTTATTTTTCACCTTTTCAATCACTTGATCTTTTTCCAAATCGCTGAAAGATGCACTGTTTCCACTCATATCAGAAATACAGTCTTTAATATGTTGCTTCTCCTCCTCCATGACTGCCATTTCCTCCAGCATCATGATGGAAAGGGCACACATGACTGCAGTGTGAAATATGCTCACTATTTTTATATACTTGAATGTAGCATATTTCGTGACAGTACTCACTTTTCCGTGGATGTTTATAAGATGATATTTGACTTTTTTGTGTTGGCTTCAGTCATCTAGTGAAAATATGATTCCATAATGCTGCTTCGTCGGCTGCTGAAATGTCCTGGTTCAATGCGTTTGCCTCATTTTTGGTGCTTTGAATACCATTTTCAAAATGTGCTTCCTTCTTGATGTTTATATAAAAATGTAGTAGAATAACTCATTTTTTTCTGGTCACTTGCAAATTATTATAACGGGGACCTGTACCTTGTTCCACTGTCACATACTGAGTGTTCACTGTCAACTGACTATGGTCAAAGACGACTCCAGCGTCAAAGACATTTCACACATCACACTTCCACTTGTAACCAGTCTCTTTGATATTATTTGTCACATCTACTAATATTAATCAATATGCTGTCACTCTCGAACATATGAGCAAATTAGCATAAAATAGGCAAATTACAATTCACAAAAAATATTCTGACAAAAATATAAGAAAACATTTACAACCTTCCTCATTAGATTTGGTATCTACAAATCCGGTAGAAAATAATGTATCTCCCAGATCCATCACAAGAGTGAGCCTGAATTGTCTCCAAAAGTTGAGATTCCACTGTCTCTCATTAAGAATCCTATTGCTCCTAGAAAAGACTTTACCAAGTGGGAGCCTCCTAATCGAATAACTACATTAGTGAATAGCTCATTCCCTCCATTAGCCTCCACTGCAACGATATCTTTAGTTTTCATGTAGAGTGGTTTACCAAACGTCACAATACATATTTGCTGTGTGGTCTTCTTATGCTCTGTGATGGCATAAGTTAAAGCAGTTAAAGTAGTGCTATAATCTGTGGGCGGATTGTTGATGAGTGGAAGCACTAATACATTTGATAATGTATAAGGTTCTTCAGTAGTGATTTTTTTCCATAAAACCTTACCATGTAGGAATAGAAAGCTGCACAAACTTTCCCATCATCCAAGTAAAATTTGTGATTGGTAGGCACTATTGCTTTAGTGAATGATGGTTTTGAGTAGACATTATGCAGAACAATTTCTTCAATTCCAACTCTACTCTGCCTTCGGAATGTTAGCACACTAATTATTTGGGCACTTGTTGTTTCAGTAGAGCTTGGCATGACAGAGTTTTGTTACTTTCTGATGTTCTATCGCTCTCCCTGGAGTCGCAAACCTGATTCCACCCATAGCATGGAATGTAACTTTGCCCTTCACTGTTGCAATATTGAAGTCAGTATTATCGAAAATGAACTGTGAGAATGAATCACTTGAAATATTTGGTTTCCAGAACTGAATGGCAGAAGCCTGAAATAAAGCCACAGTGCTATATGAAGAGCAGAAACCCATATTCGAGAGAATTTCAACAATGTTTTTTCATCCCACTTTATGAAACAAGTACACTGCAAGACCAAGTTGCAGTGGGGAGATAAATGAACAAGGCCTGGTAGCTGACACAATCGCAAGGGATATTGCTGTACATTTTTTAAAAGAGGACTGTTCACTACCTTTCTTTTTTGAGAAAACCACACCCTTCACAAATTCATGTAAAGTGTCAGGAACCATAACTTCAGCATTCTCTGTTCAACCATTGATATCTGGATAATTGGCAATACTGTAAGGAGTCATATCTTCACAGACGATAGCTGCTGCTGCTTCTACTATTCTCTCTCTCTCTCATCATTTTTTCATTAACAGCTTGTTCATTGTACCATTGATTCAAAAGTTTGTGGCCACTGCCACGCAAAGATACAACTGGGGGAGTTTTTGGCATTGTGGCAAACAAGGCCCCATCACCAATGTGTTCAGTCAGTTTGTTTTTCAGAGTTTTTACAGTCATTGTATCTCCTTCTGGGTGACATTCATTAACTTTCTGCAACAAATCGAGAAATGAAAATTGACATTCCTCTGAACTATCTATAAATTTGCATAATTCTTGAAAAGGGGTATCAAAGTTTGTGTCTTGCGGGTGGCCTCTTTTTCAAACAGAGGAGGGGTTCGACACTGATTTAGCATGGCAGTCTTGATGATAATGGGCTTCTGCAGCTACTAAACACAAAACATAGTTGATGAGTTCAGCAACCTTTCTACAAAATCATCATCATGTTTCTCTGCTTTCTCAAGCAGTGTATGTTTCACAGTTAAAGAGCGAACTTAAAACACTCCACGGCGTTTGCGTAGTGGTTTTTTTTGTTTCCACCTTTATGTCACACTGCTCAGCACATATGAAACAGATTTTTTTTCTTTAATTGAGTGGATAAGAGGAAGAGGATCTCAAACTTTTATCATCTGCTTGTGCAACATTCTGATTAATTAGTTTCCTTATATTACATTCCTTAATATATTCATGCCAACGTATGTTATGCACTTCAATAAGTCCAGCATTCTGTTGAAGATTGTGAGCCCCATCCGTCCATTCCTTGCTGACGTGTATCAGAGATTCCAAGCCCTTTGTCACTATTGATGTCTCTCCTTCTGTTACCACAAATAAAACAAGTAGTGGTGTCCAGCACTTGTGTTTCCTTAGTCCAGACAAAAGAAATGAGACTAAGAAGAAGCACTTCGTAACACCACAAACTGATAAATACTGTCACAAAACAGAACTTTATGGCACTACTTTAACAGTTCACAACATTAACTCAACTGAACTGGACACTGGCTGGGAAGAAACGGCAGAGAGAATAGTGGTAGGGGAGCGCTGAGTGAATGGGAAGGGGAACTTGACATTTTCATTGTTGGCATGTACTTCTGATTTCAACAATACTGATAGTAAAAGAAATATCATTAATTAGAATATATAAGCTACAAAATATTTCCATACACTTAATTACGCTTTTCATTTAAATACTTTGCTAAGCGACAAAAACTACAACCTATTACATTAACAGTATTCTGTTCCAATTCTTATACCTGAAACCCCATTTGTATAAATGAAAAGATGCACAAGATCTTTTTGGTGTACAATTTTGCTAGGAATATATTTACTAATAAGAGCTCTGTTTGAAAAATGAGTCTTTTTGTGTATAAATTTAAAATATGGTACAACTTGACTTTTGGAGGGGATAAAAGGGGAACACGCCCCCCCTCCCCCCCCCCCCCCCCACACACACACACACAAAGGGGAACTTTTCTGTTTCTTATTACTAATACCCCATATGACTCTTTTCCCGAAGTTTCAAAACTTTATAAAATTTTTTTCTCATTTGCTGATTTTCTTACTAATTTGCATGCGGTATAAGTAGTTTACATTTTCTCCCATGACTTTCACTTCCTGTTTACCCAGTTTCTCAAATTTTGTCTGTCTTCACGACTTCATTGGTCAAATGGCTCTGAGCACTATGCGACTTAACTTCTGAGGTCATCAGTCGCCTAGAACTTAGAACTAATTAAACCTAACTAACCTAAGGACATCACACACATCCATGCCCGAGGCAGGATTCGAACCTGCGATCGTAGCGGTCGCTCGGTTCCAGACTGTAACGCCTAGAACCGCAAAGCCACTCCAGCCGGCCAGCCTTCATTGGTCATTTTTTTCTCTTTATCATTTTACCTATCAATATAGATCGCCCACTCATTACCTCTTATTAATGATTTCCGTACAAATTAGAACAATTTTTTCTGACCTTTTTCCGTTTTATCTTTTCCACTTTCTGGGTATTTATTGTTTTGCCACTCTCATGATTTCTAACACTCCAAACTGTCCTCTCTTGCCATGATGAATCCCATCTCATATTACATACGTTCTTTTTGAAAACATGCCTTTGCACTATCAAAACTGAGGTCCCACATTCTGTTTCTTGAAACCTGCTTGTTCCTTGGAGTTACTCCAAAAGGCCTAACATTGAAAGTCCCCATTTCTGTATGCAATCCTACCCTACATCAGGCTCTTTTACAGTTTCAAATACAGCAATCTCTTGCTCTTACCTGGCTCAACTGTGACCTACATGCCTCATCAGCAAATTCCCACTCTACCAGACTCATCTCCTTCTACAAAATCCTGCAGTTATCACCCCTCATGTTTCCTTGAATGGTATCACCTGCCAAGCCAAATTCAAACTGCAACAACATGCCAGACTTCAACTCAAAAAACTATCCCACCTTCTCCTAAACTATCTGAATAGTGGTGTTCCCCTTCTTGCCCCTCTGCAGCTCCCTAAACAGCCACACCATCAACCACCACTCCTCTCCTACAAACCAAGTTTGGCCAACCTCCCTAACATCCCACAGTCTTCACCACTGCCTCCCAGACCAAGAATAACCCATAACCCCAAGAACCAGTCACAGCAGTGCAGTGTCCTTAACCTGTCATCTAAAGCACTCTCCCCTGACCCGCTGTTCTGGGTGACTTCCCTAAACCTACCCCTTGTACTAGACCTCTCCAGTCCTTTTCCTTCACCCTTCTTCCTTCCCCTTCAACCCTTCTGCCTGAAGAACAAGCCACTGGCTCCGAAAGCTTGCCAATCACAACAGTGTGTGTTCTGCCACTGCTTGGTGAGTAAATTTTTTATCTATCCAAATAAATAATTATACCGATAATTGATTGTTTTTGTTCTTAGTCCTAATGGAGTCATTTGAAGTGCTTTAAGGAAAACATAGCAAAATACCATAGATCACAGAACAAAATTAATGTACTTAGTCAGAAACTTACTCCTTTTGCTTAAAACACAAATGAAATGTTTTGGCAACAACATTTTATAATGTCTTTTACATTGTTCACTAATATCTTCATGGCCTTCATAATGCCTTACATCATCACCAGGTACGTCACTTTGGAAAATAGTATTCATCAGATTTCAAGCCCATTTCTGAATTTTTTTCTGTCCAGTTACTAGGATCCAATTCTCTCCCCATCTCACTTTCACACATACTTACTTACTGCCGTGTCCACACAAACTGCAGTCGGTCTTTGGCCTCACCAATCAGCCTCCTCCAGCGTCCTTGGTGCATGTATTCTTCTTCTTCTTCAGACAGCCCCAGCTTACTCATATCCACTCTGACATGAACAGTCCATCGGAGTCGTGGTCTTCCCCGTGGTCTTTTGCCTCTATTATCTTCCTCCACTACCTGTCTGATGATCTGGCCTTCTTGGCGCATTATGTGTCCATACCACTTCAATCTTCTTTCTTTGATCACTGCCATGATGTCCATCGACTTGTACAGCTCCTGCAATTCACAGTTCTTTCTTTTCCTCCATTCATATCCATCCTTCACTGGTCCAAAAATCTGCCTAAGGATGGCATTCTCAAATGTCAGCAGTTTTCTTTCCATCTTTTGGGTGGTGGTCCAGGTCTCTAACATAAGACTACAGGTTGTATTATTGTCCTGTAGATCCTGGTCTTTGAGGATCTTGATAGAAGCCAGAACTAACAGCTTTCCCAGAGCAAACTTTGATCTGTTTCCTGCTTGTATTCATGCAATAATTTCCTGGTCTATCTTGTTCCTTTCATTGAGTATAGCCCCAAGATATTCAAAGTCTTTTACCCTTTCAAAGACTTTGTCCCCCACCTTCAGGGGGCCTGTCATCATTTTCTCTGCTAACTACAAGGTATTTGTCTTATCCATGTTCAACTTCAGGCTTGCTCTCATTGCCTTTTCCATTAATGTTCTTGTCATTTGAACCAGGTCTTGCTCTTTTTCTGGTATTAGAACTACATCATCTGCTTAGGACAGGGTGTTGATCCTTCTTCCCAGATGTATTCCTGTCTCTATGCTTGCTACCTCTCTCAGGGCTCTCTCCAATACCAGGTTGAACAGAAGAGGGGAGAAGCAGTCTCCTTATCGCACTCCAGTCCTCACCTTGAAATTCTTCCATTTGCTTTCACCATGCATGTTGTCTCCTGGGTACATATCTGTGTCAGTTTTATGAGATTTCTGGGAACTTGAGCCCTTTCAAGTTCTTGCCATATTGCTTGTCCATTCACACTATCATATGCTCTTTGGAAGTCCACAAAAAGGCAGTGAACATTTTTGCAGAATTTCCAGCTCTTTGCTAGCTTGATAAACATCACTGTGACTCTGCATCTTTGATTAGAACAGTTTATAACTGGTTTCAAAATTTTTGGAGTGGCCGTATGGGCACAAGTGATGCTGAACATTCTGGATGCCCTGTGGAGGTTACGACTCCATAAATCGTTGATAAAATCCATGATATGGTGATGGATGACAGAAGAGTTAAGGTGCGTGAGATTGCTAGTGCTGTGGGCATCTCGAATGAATGGGTACATAATATTTTGCATAAACATTTAGACATGAGAAAGCTATCCGCAAGATGTGTTGCGCGATTGCTCACGATTGATGAAAAACAGAATCGTATGAAGTGTTGCAAGGATGGTTTGCAGCTTTCAAGAAGAATCTGCAGGATTTTAAGCATCATTTTGTCACTGTGGATGAAACATGGATACATTACTATACTCCTGAGACCAAACAACAACCTAAACAATGGGTTACCAAGGGAGAATCTGCACCAAAAAAGACGAAGACCATTCCTTCCGAGAAAGGTTATGGCGACTGTCTGTTGGGATTCACAAGGTATAATCCTCATCGAATATCTGGAAAAGGGTAAAACTATTACAGGTGCATATTATTCATTGTTATTGGACCATTTGGAAACCAAGCTGCAAGAAATATGCCGGCGATTGGACCACAAAAAAGTCCTTTTCCATCACGACAATGCACCAGCACACACCTCAGCAGTTGTGATTGCAAAATTAATGGAAATAGGATTCCAACTCGTTTCACATCCCCCCTGTTCTCCAGACTTGGCTCCCTCAGACTACTATTTGTTCTCCAATTTGAAGAAATGGCTGGCAGGAAAAAGATTTTATTCAAACAAGGAGGTGATTGCAGCAACTAATAGCTATTTTGCAGACTTGGACAATTCCTATTATTGGGAAGGGATCAACAAATTAGAACAGCTCTGGACGAAGTGTATAAGTCTAAAAGGAGACTATGTCAAAAAATAAAATGGGTTTACCCCATAGTCGTAAGTAGTTTTTATTTTTGCACAGACTTTTCAAATGCCACTCGTACATTCCAAGTGCCACAGTTCACTGTATATTTGTTCTGTGGTCTCCTGGCATTAACCTTTGACTTGCTGGGGTCATTTCCATTGTTCCATGCCGAATCCGAGGCTATTTCTTGGTGTTTGTGACAATCTTCTATTTTACGGTGTAGGGGTGTTGGCCCCACGCCCAACCCCCAACCTGGAGGACCAAGGTGTCCCATTTAATCTGGATCATCACCTTTGACCTATCTGGTATGGGAGACCCTACTAGTAGCAAACAAACCCCACCACCACGACAAGATAAGGACTCCAGGGGAGGGGGGAGGGCTCACTTTCACACATGATTTAACAAAATAAATGTGCCTGCTCAACACTTATTCATGCCACATGCAACAGAAATGACATCATTAAGCTACATTTTATCTCGTACAGCTTCAGCTGTCATAACAACATTAACACCTTTTCTGCCACATAAACCTTTCTTATTTCCTTAAAGTAAGCACCCTTTTGTGCTTTACCATTTCAACCACATAATATGACACAGGAACCTCTGTCTGTTCATCGTAAATTTTCACCTCTTTATTGGAGTCAACACTCCTTTTTGTGCGTTACTACATACGAGGGCAGTTCAGAAAGTAACCTCCGATTGGTCACAGTGTGGGTTGTGGGGGTAGTAGCGACGCCATCTGTGCGTTCACGCACTCAACAGGTCAGTCGGCATCAAGCCGTGGTCGAGTGAACGTCGTACCTGCGCTAGTTTAGTTTTTGTGGCAGTTTGAAATGTGTGCTGCAATAGAAAACCCCGCCAAATGTGAAGTGCGTGCTGTCATAAGGTTTTTTACAGCCAAAGGATATTCTGCAGCAGCTATTCATCGTGAGCTTTGTGCCGTGTACGGACCAGGAGTTATGAGTGAAGGAGTTGTCCGTGAAAGGGTACGTTTATTTAAAAGTGGACGAGAAAACGTTCATGATGAAGAGAGGAGTGGTAGACCATCATTGGTGACTGACGAACTCGTTCAGACAGTTGATGCAAAAGTTCGTGAAAATTGACGTTTCTCAATGTCAGAGTTGTCTACTGGTTTTCCACAGATTTCTAAGACTCTCTTGTACGAGATAGTGACAGCAAGATTGGGTTACCGTAAGTTCTGTGCACGATGGGTGCCCAAAATTCTTACCGACCACCACAAAACTCAAAGAATGGCCTCTGCATTAGACTTTCTGTCATGTTATGAGGACGAAGGAGAACCATTGTTAAACAGAATTCGTGACCGGTGACGAAACCTGGATTAAGTACGTGAACCCTGAGACAAAAGAACAATCAAAGATGTGGGCACATTCAAATTCGCCTACCAAACCAAGAAAAGCCTCGCAAGATTTTTCTGCCAGAAAACTGATGGCAACGGTGTTTTGGGATGCCAAAGGGGTGTTGTTGGTTGAATTCATGGAACGTGGTACGACCATTAATCAAGACGTGTACTGTGAAACAATAAAAAAGTTACGACGGGCTATACAGAACAAACGCCGTGGTATGCTGACTTCTGGTATCGTTTTTTTGCACGATAACGCCCGTCCTCACTCTGCTCGCAGAACAACGGCCCTTCTTGAGTCCTTCAAGTGGGACGTTATCAACCATCCACCTTACAGCCCAGACCTGGCGCCAAGTGATTATCACCTCTTCATGCATTTGAAGAAATGGCTCGGGTCACAGCGGTTTGATGACGACGAAGAGCTCAAAGATGCGGTCACAGGCTGGCTCCAGGCACAAGCGGGTGATTTTTATGCAGAAGGAATTTCAAAGCTTGTGAAGAGATACGATAAGTGCCTCAATCGCTATGGAGACTATGTAGAAAAATAGTGCAAAGATGTAGTTGTAAGATGTATATATTAAAATATTTTTATTTAACTTGGTGTATTTTTTTAAATCAACCGGAGGTTACTTTCTGAACGGCCCTCGTATAAAAACACCAACTTCAGGCCGTCACTGACTTTCACTGAAGTAAACTTCTTCAATATTGTTACGGTTGCCCATTTTTAACCACCTGTCACCACAATACACATTCATTTTACCCAGCTCCACAGTTGATTCTAATTTATCATACAGATAGGATACTAGAATCTTCTTACTTTCAAATTTAACTTTCATACAGAACACCGAACCCTCGGCGTATAAAAATAATCTACAACAAAAATTATTTCTTTCCCTACTTTGCAAGAATTTTTTTTGCACAAAGTGGCAGATGCTTCAAGTGTAGAATTGTCAGATCACTTCATCCACAGAAGTTGTAGCCACATAAAATAGGTAGACCCTGAATAGAAGAGAGTAAAAAAAAATAGTCATAGACCCGCTACCATAATTCCATGTGCAAGACCGTCAATTTTAACACCCACGTTGTCCTTTAGCCTCTGATTGCTACAAACATTTTGTATTAATTAGTTTTCATGTCACATAATAGATTACACAATATCATATGAAAAATTGCTTTTCAAGTCTTTCAAATTATGTTACAGGATGGGACACTAGCTTATTCTTCAAAATTTTCCTGAAAACTGAGTGATTTAATTACTTATATAAAAAATATATAAATAAAATTGGCCATAAATTATGTCAACAACACTGAAATTTGCTGTTAAGTGCTGTTCATTAATTATGTGTCACTGTCATATTTAAAATCTTCTTTCACATCCACATAAAGCACACTGATTCAATGGAGCAACATGAAAGTTCAATACATTTTCAGAAATAATATTTAACATCAGAAAAAAATATTTGCTGTAGTTAACACAAGTAAATTGTATACAGTTTAAGAAGTTGCTGTTAATCTGTGAAAAAAGTTGTGGTGATTGATAGATTGATTAATTTTATTTCATGTTCCATAGGTTCAACTTTGTTGGGTTCACAAGGATGTGGAACGAGACAGTTTTTTACAAATACATTATGATAATCTTATAGCATGTACAGGCATTTTAGTGCATAATTATATAAAAATTTATACAGTAATTTCTTTGAGCAGAAATACAGAAAAAAGACGATACAAATTTTCTTAGAATCATTAAAGCACTACAGAAAAACAGATAGAGAGCACAAGTGGATACAGAGCTCAAATTAAATAACATTCTTAGTGGCAGTATGTCAACTTGGCAATGGCCTTACCACAGTGGATACACCGGTTCCCGTGAGATCACCGAAGTTAAGCGCTGTCGGATGTGTTCGGCACTTGGATGGGTGACCATCCCGGCCGCCATGCACTGTTGCCATTTTTCGGGGTGCACTCAGCCTCGTGATGCCAATTGAAGAGCTACTCGACCGAATAGTAGCGGCTTCAGTCAAGAATACCATCGTAACGACTGGGAGAGCGGTGTACTAACCCTACGCCCCTCCTATCCACATCCTCCACTGAGGATGACACAGCGGTCGGATGGTCCCGGTAGGCCACTGGTGGCCTGACGACGGAGTGCTTTTTGCTTTTTTTAGTATCTCAACTTGTATTACATAATATTAAAATCTTAACAATTTATTTATTTAAAAATTCATCTAGACTGTAAAAAGCTTTTTCTAACAGAAATACTATTAATGCTTTCTTAAACTTACTCTTGTTATGAATCTCTGTCTTTATTTCACGAGGAGGAGCATTGAAGAGTTTTGTTCCAGTGTAGTGGACACCTTTTTGCATCAAGCTCAGATTTCTGTGCTCGCTGTGTATGTCATTCTTCCCCCATGTGTTATGCTTATGATAATTACTGATTGGTTGAAACATCTCTATATTTTTACAGACAAAACACATGAGAGAAAAAATATATTGGCGTGTAGTTATGTATATTTTAAGTTTTCGAAAGCCATTTCTACATGAGTCTCTTGGGTGCATTCCACATATAACTCTTAAAGCTCCCTTCTGAGCAATGGTCAGTTTCCTTGCTAATGGTTGGTTGCCCCAAGAAATAATGCCATATTCAATGAGTAAGTGAAAACAGCCATAGTATGCCACTTTTGCAGTTTTAGGTTCAACACATGTTGTGACAACCCGTAAAGCATACATAGCAGACCTAAGCCTCTTACAGAGATCTATAATATGCGAAGACGAGTTCATTTTCTTGTCAGTGTGCACTCCAAGAAATTTTGTTGTTTCTATTCTTCCTATTGGCTGATAACCACACGTCACACTTGTCTCTCTCTCTATTTCTGTTTTTTGGCGGAACTGAATAAAGCTGGTCTTCCTGGAATTTAATGAGAGACCATTCACCTTGAACCAATTAACCACATCTGAGAGTATGTGATTAATGGATTCCTCAAGATGACTATATGTTCTGCTGCTCATAAAAATTGTGGTATCATCAGCGAATAATGTAAATTTACATGGCAGTCTTGTACGTGATGGTAGATAATTCATAAAAAGTAAGAATAATAATGGCCCAAGAATTGAGCCCTGAGGCACTCCACATGTAATGGAAGTCCATTCAGAATGTGCAGAAACATCACATACTCCACCTGAGCTATTCAAGACAACGTTTGTTTTCTGTCTTGGAGAAATGACTGTAGGCAATTACCTGCAACACCACTTATTCCTACTAATATTGATTTTTGCAAGAGAATCTGGTGATCAACACAGTCAAATGCTTTAGACAAATCATAGAAGACACCAAGTGCTATAATTTTCTCATTAAGGGTTTCTAGGACTTCATTTGCAAGTGCATAGATTGAGTCTTCTATTGAACAGTCCTTTTGAAAGACAAATTGGCTCTTGCTGAGAACTCCATTCTTCATGAGATGATCAGTAAATCTTACCTGAGCTATTCAAGACAACGTTTGTTTTCTGTCTTGGAGAAATGACTGTAGGCAATTACCTGCAACACCACTTATTCCTACTAATATTGATTTTTGCAAGAGAATCTGGTGATCAACACAGTCAAATGCTTTAGACAAATCATAGAAGACACCAAGTGCTATAATTTTCTCATTAAGGGTTTCTAGGACTTCATTTGCAAGTGCATAGATTGAGTCTTCTATTGAACAGTCCTTTTGAAAGACAAATTGGCTCTTGCTGAGAACTCCATTCTTCATGAGATGATCAGTAAATCTTACATGTATTAGCTTTTTTAGAATTTTAGAGAAAGCTGGCCTTTGCAGTTCAGTTCCATAAGATTTCACACAGAGAAAGCTGGCAGCAAAGAGATAGTTGATCGTTAGTTCAGTTTTATCGCCCTTTTTGTACAAGGGCTTCACAATGGCATATTTAAGTCTACTGGGAACAGCACCTTTTTGAAGGGCAGAATTGAAAATATGACAAGAGAATGTCCCTTATCCACACACAAGAATATTTCAGTAAATGATTAGAAATATTGTCAACCCCTGCAGAGTTTTTATATTTTAGAGACATCATGATTTTTTTAATGTCATATACAGTGACGGGATTAAGGTGCATTTCTGGAATTGTGTTTGAATATACAGCTTGACAAAGAGTTATGGCCTCATCAACATCAGGCTTTTAACCAATGTGTTGAGTTACTGATAGGAAGTGTTTATTAAAAATCTCAGACACACTTTTTGGGTTATCTACTAGGATACCTTCATATCTGATTTTATTTACATCTTCTTTGCATGTTGTATCTCTTCCTGTTTTTTTTTTTTTTTTTTTTTTTTTTTTTTTTTTTTTTTTTTACAGTGCTCCAAATTGTTTTTATTTTATTATTAGAATTATCTTTTTTCTTCTCATAATAAAGGGCTTTTGATTTCTGTATTAGTTCCTTTAAAATTTTAGTGTCTAATCTATAGTGTTCCCATTTTTCTACATCTTTAGAAAATCTTATTGTAGCATCAGTTTCCCTTTTGGTTTTACATGACTGTTTTATACGTTTTGTAATCCAGTGCTTACTTACCGAATTGGAAGCACTGTTTCTGACCAATTTCTCTGGAAATATTTCTTCAAAAAGAGCACAGAATTTATTTATAAAGCAGTTAAATTTACAATTAATATTATCAAGGTTACACACTGAAGACCAAACCATTTGCTGCAACCTATGGTTGAAAGTTTCTTTTGCCTCTTTGTTCATTACTCTTATGAACTTCCATTGAGGAAATTGTTTTTTGAACAGATTAACATCATAAAGAGTGAGAATTTGTCCATTGTGATTTGAAAGCCCACTTATAACCTGCCTGACAATATAATTTTAATGTCTACTTACATCTAAAAAAAATGTTAACTGTCATAGTTTGGGACTCGGATGTAACTCTTGTTGGAAAGTTTATTACTGATATCAGATTATATAAGGTCATCACAATCCCAAAGTCAATTTTATTGTTATTTTCTGTCATTAAAGTTTATACTGAAATCATCTTTGCCTGCTTTTGCTTTTACCTGTAACCCTGACAGCAGGAGTTCCATTATACAGAGGGGTCCGAAAAATGTATCCACTGTTTAAAAGTCCATAACTTGCAAACTAATTGACAGAGTTGTCTCATTTTTGGTAAAAGTGTAGCTTAAAGTCCAACTTAAAGATATCATTGTAGGTGTTCAAATTGGTCACCATTAACATCCACACACAAATGATGCCTCCGAACTGCAGCACGAACTACTGAATGCAATGTGTTCATTTGGGTATTTGCACATGAATGTACGATGGATTCTCGAAGATGGATTCTCAAAGTTCATCCAATGTGCGTGGCTTTTGTCAATAAACGACGTCATTTAGTGTTCCCCACAAGTAAAAGTCCAGAAGAGTTAGGTCTGGGGAACGTGGTGGATAATCCACAGCACCTTTACGGCCTATCCATCTTCCTGGTAGATTTTGGTCGAGATACGCCCTAACACGATTTTGGTAGTGGGCTGGGGCACCATCTTGTTGAAGGTAAGCTCTTCCTTCCGTCTCCATACAAGTCTCGGATGGCAGGTAAAATGGATGTCTGAAGCTTCTGAAGCTCATCGAATGTAAGCCTTGCACCAGCCATGTTTACTGGAGTAACTAGGTGCAACTAAGAACAAAACACTGATTATCTGGCGACTGTCATCTTACAAAACAAAACAATGCAATACAACGCTTGTGTGGCAATTGCCGGGACTACAAACTATTACACTTCCAAAGATGAGACAACTCCGTCAATTAGTTTGCCAATTATGGACTTTTAAACAGTGGATACATTTTTTTGGACCCCTCTGTATTTAGAAAAGTTTTTATGTCACCTGAAGGTGCACTGTGGATAGCCAGTACTATTATTGTGTAGAAATTAGTTATTATTTCAGTTGCACATGCCTCAAATTGTTGTTCCTCACAATGTTTCTTAATATGAATAGCTTTGCATGCTACACTATCCTTAACATAAATTGCTACACCACCTTTGTCTTTACTTTCCCTATAGTAGTATGTTGCTAAACTATAACTTACTCCTGTAGAGGTCACATCTATTTCTTCTTCAGATGATGTTAAAGTTGTAGGTGAAATCACAACTTCAGCATAGGAGAGTGTTTTAGACTGACCTTGCGTTTCGATTTGTACACCAACTGACAAGTTATTTTTCTCCATTTCATTTTCAGCACCTGGGTGTCCTTGTATTCCCATTTCTATGACAGTTTGTAACTTGTTTTCCTTAGTTATATTACTAATATGTTCTCTAATTTGATGACACATAAATTGCTTTCCCTTGTTTAAGTGCATGCCATGCCTGCTATAATGATGCATTTCATGGGAATGACAGTCAAGGAAAGATGCATTAGGAAATGCTTTACCAATTTTCTGTAGTTTCCTATCGCTATTTTTCATTTCTTTGTTGACCCATGATGTAGGAATTAAGTCATATCTTGTTGGTCTGCTCGAGAGGATCACATTTACATTTCGTAAATCGTTTAGGGCTTTCACTGTTTCTCTGACAGTCTGTTTAGCATTATTATGGTACACATCATTAGAACCTCCTATTAAGATAACAACATCATTTTTTGTGAGTGTCTCTGATAATTTACTGCAATCCTTTGTTACTTCATACATAGGCACACCTGATTTTACAAAAGATGTTATGTTAATGTTCATTTCACTAAGCGTCTTCGAAATATTTTGTGCATGTCTATCAGCTAAAACTAGCACTTTTCTGTCTTCATAACTTACGTCTTGGCGCTTCATTCACTGAGGGGAAATGTACTGTCCTTGTTATTCAATTTTGTATAATTTCTTTTTACTTGTGGAACTTTCATGGGAATATTCACAGTACCTAAAGAATCACTTGGTTTTTGCAATGTTTGAATTACCATATGGGTACATTTATCGTGTGAAATCACTTCAAAGGTGTTTTTGGTAAACACAGCCGTTGTAAACACCTGCTGGTATTGTTTTACGCGTGAAGGCACAATGCAACAGTTCTTATTTTCACTACCGGTAATGTCCCTCGACATGTTCACTGTGAGAGATTTTATGATTGTCTCCAAATTACGAACACAGCTTCTCAAAACTACTACACAAGAAATATCAAAGTTTTATTAGATGACAAATAATTCTAGACAGCAAAACAAAATGTTGTAATGGTAATTTTTCAGATTCGTGAGTCTTTTTACACAAATGACATGTCTAAAAATAACATGGAAATGACATGAGTATAATTCATTATATACTACAGAGAATGTTTGTTATATTAGGAACTGAATAATTGCTCAGCGATTGACTGAGATTTGTACTTCAAACTTCAGCTTTTCAAATGATTAGTTACTTAAAACGTTACTCTAGACATTGAGAAATAACACTGTAAAAAAACTAAAAAACAATAAAACACAAATCATGACTTATTTAAAACCTGTAGAAAAGTAACCACAGCGTAAGCAAAAATAATAAGTTACAACATTTGAAATTGTTGCCCAAAAATTTGTGAAATACTGTAACTGCATAGTTCTTTACGTATGGTAGAAGACATTTTGTTTCTACAGCATTCCAGCAAGAGTTGTTTTCATTAGTTATCTTTACTTTTTTGTTTGTATGGCTTCAATGAGGTAACATTTCTTAGCCCAAGAAGGGTTTTAGATTTAGGATAAATCAACCGGTAGGCATTTGGATGTGGGTTTTCAGTGACCTCAAATATAGATATCGAAAACTTTTTTAACTGAGGTGTTAACGTTTTAGATTTCTCATGTGATTTAACAAGAGCATAGTCTCCATTGTTGAACTTAGTTATTTTGACCTTATCATCGCATCTTTTCTTTTGCATGTCTCCCTGCTTTTTATGGTTTCTCTCACAACTCCCTTCACATTTCTTGAGTAGATGTGACAGTAGATTTTGGATAATCTACTAATCCAGAGATAAAAATTGGTGGTCAGTTGTAAAACATAACTCCAAAAGATGAAAATCCTGTGGAACTGTGTTGCAAGCTATTCATTACATCTTCAAACTCACTGATGTATTCATACCAAGTAGGGTGTGTGTGGCTACAGTATGTGCAACATAAACAATTAATTTCACTCGTGTATCTCCCTGCTGGATTTGATGAAGGATTATGAACTGAAATTAAAATTTGTCTGATACTAGATTGTTCTATGAATGACTTCCAGCACTTTGATACAAACTGTGATCCACTGTCTGACGGTATTACTTTTAAGTTTTCCTATATTTTCGAAGTAATCATTTTCAATTTTAGCAATAATTTCCTAACTTGTAGCTTTTCTGACAGGATATAATTCTATATATTTCGAGAAAACATCAACTGTAGCAAAAATACAACAATAACCATTTATACTTCCATAAAAATGCACAGCAACTAAATTCACATGTTTCTCAGGTGTTATATTTTGTATCTCACCTTGACAAGTTCTGTTATTTACCTTGACTCTCTGACACCTGTCACACATAGACAGTTCTTTCCTAACCTTTTAGCCATATTATAGAAATAAACATTTTCTAGTAGATTTTATATACATTTTTGATACCACAGTGTTCATAACTCTCATATGTACTTAACCAACTTCCCAGCTTCTTTCTCTGACCTACATAACTTCCAATCATCAGAATCCACATCTGTTCTCCTGAAAAGTGTTCCTTTATATATTTTATAATACCTGTCCAATTTTTCATAACCTCTTTTGCCTAAACAACTCATTACTAATCTGCAGTTTGAACCCCCTTCCATCTGATTTTGTTACACATTGCTCTAATAATTTTGTCATCATGTGTACTCTTCATATATCTGATTTTAAACTCTTTTCCTCATTTTGATCAAAATTTTCATTACTTGCTCCCTATGGCATCCTTGGCAAAGAATCTGCAACAACATTGTCAGAACCTTTAATAAATTTAATTTCATAATCAAATTGTTGCAAATATATTCTCCGTCTGGTAAGTCTAATGTGATACATTAGATACAAGTCTTGTACGTAGTTTAATGCTTTGTGGTCCAAATACACAATTACTTTATGTCCCTACAAATAGGTTCTGAATTTAGTAAATGCTCAGTAAACAGCTAATAATTCTTTGTCTGTAACTGTGTAAGATTTCTCATGTTTTAACAACATTCTACTTGCAAGGGCAACTGTGTCGTGTATGATTTCCCCATCAACTTCTTTTTCCTGAAATAGTTCTGCTCCTAAACCGTAATCACTAATATCTGTGATTAGTAATGAAAATGGTAGGCTGAAATCTGGTTTGTGTAACAAATTTTGATTATTCAATTCTTTCTTAATATATTCAAATGCTTCCTGACATTATTGAGTCCAAGCCCAATTAGAGTTCTTTTGAAGTAAGTTGCTAAAACAGGATGCATTCAAACCTTGTCCACTCACAAATTTTTAATAAAATCCACATAAACCATAGAATGACTTCAGTTGTTTTCTACTATGTGGTGGTGCAAAATCCGAAACTGCTTTAATTTTGTCAGGATCTGCAAAGATTCCTTCCCTAGTCATTACATTACCTAAGAATTTTAGTTCAGCGACAGCAAATTAACATTTTTTGAGTTTCAGTCATACCTCCTTGTCTAAATTTTTTGCGTACCTGTTTTATCAATTCAAAACGCTCTTCCCAGTTTTGCCCTGTTACCAAAATGTCATATACATAAACAGTAAGTTTTCCTACCAGTTCTTGGCCAAGTACATAATCTAATGCCCTTATAATTCAAATACAAATGAGTTCAAACCAAAAGGTACTACACAGTGTTGGTAACATCTACCACTGTAAAGAAAGGCAATTTATTTATGTGATTCTGAAGGTAAAGGTACCTAATCAAATCTAGAAGTTAAATCCAAACTAGACATAAAATGAATGTTTTTAAATATGTGTAAAAATTCATCGGTGTTTTCAGGGTGATTTGTTTCTCTGTACAAATGCTTTTTCAAATGCCTAGAATACAGAACTAACCTCACTCCTCCATCTCTTTTTGAAACAGTGACCACAGTGATATCACACACTTCCATCTTATGCAATTCCTCCTCAACTGCAGCTCTTTAGCTATAGGTACACAATACGGCTTTATGAAAAATGGTTGGTGTAGTTCTAGGTGTAAAGTACACTGATATCCTCTCACTCTATCTGGAATATTACTGTACACATTCCTTTACCCCCACAACAAAAATTTCAATGCCTGTTTCTGATTATCAGGTAACCCTTTTGCTTCTGAAATCTTAGTGCCTACAAGTTCTTTAAATTCTGCTTCATCTGTATCTAATTCTGGCATATATATAAAAAACAAAGACGCTGTAACTTACCAGACGAGAAAGTGCTGGTAGATAGACACAATAAAAAACACACAAACACACACACAAATTTCAAACTTTCGCAACCCAAGGTTGCTTCATCAGGAAAGAGGGAAGGAGAGGGAAAGACGAAAGGATGTGGGTTTTAAGGGAGAGGGTAAGGAGTCATTCCCATCCCGGGAGCAGAAAGACTTACCTCAGGGGGAAAAAACGACAGGTATACACTCGCACACACACACATATCCATCCACACATATACAGACACAGGCAGACACATATCTCTGCCTGTGTCTGTATATGTGTGGATGGATATGTGTGTGTGTGTGTGCGAGTGTTTGTGTGTTTTTTATTGTGTCTATCTACCAGCGCATTCTCGTCTGGTAAGTTACAGCATCTTTGTTTTTTATATATATTTTTCCCATATGTAATGTTTCCCTGTATTATATTCATATCATTAATTTTAATTCTGGCATATCTTTGACTACAAATCCACTGTCTTTTAAAAATTGTATACTATTTATTTTATCCTCCTCATAAGATATAGTTTGCTTTATAAAATTAGTACAAATAACAATCTCCTCCATCAGGTGCACTGATAATCAACTTCTGCTCTCCCCAATCAAAACCTGCATTCACACTAACTATCCATTCCCACTGAGGATAAGATCCTCACTGAGATCTTGCATTATTAAACATCCATGTATAAAAGTTAGTCCCTCAATTGTAAAAGTTATTAATCCCTGAATTTTAACCACTTTACTATGTTTCCCAGTTGTACCTTTAATCTGTACTCCAATTACAGGTAATTCTACATACTCCTCATTATATGTTAATTTTTTACCTAAGGATTCAGACACTCCTGAAATTTGGCTGCCTTTGTCGCAAGACACATACCTTCTCACGATCCTGTTATGACTTTAATGAATGGACAACAAACATCAGTACATGTATCAATCTTAACATCCTCATATGACAGGTCATCTTCTATATCTTAAAAACTGAAATCTACAAAATCACTGTTGTTCTTACCATTTTCATTGCCTTGGCACACTTTCATTAAATTAACACAGACACCATTATCACTGTCACTGAGTATTTCATCAATCCATGTACACTTATTTGTTTCACGTAGATCAGCACTCTGGTACTTACTTTTCAGTTTTTTTTACAATGACATATTTAATTTTATTCCACCAGTCTGGATATAAAGTTAAACATCAATTTTTATCATGATTCTAAAGCTTTAATGTTTCTCAATAGCATCACTATTTAACAACATATTATATGAAAAAGATTTATCATCGTTCATAACATTAAGCATCTTACTGTCCCTGTCACAACTGGTAACTGAATTTGTATGAACATTTATACATGCTTCCTTACTAGTAATTAAATTAAAGAGTTCTTTTTTGCTGTGATACTGTCATTAATGTCCCTTAACCCTTTAACAGTGTACCTCTACAGAAACATAACCACTATTACATATTTTCCTACTGATACCTAATGCCTCCCAATTCTTCTTTAAAACAAACAAAATACTTTTCTTCTTCATTACTGTACTCATAATCACTTACCTTCAATTTATTATATTCAGTAATACCACAAACATTATCAATATCAGCACACAAATTACCAACAACATCCTTCCCTACTTCCTTACTGTTTAAGTACCCTGTTTCACTTAAGTTTATGTTCATTAATACAGTATTCACTTTTATCTTGCCTGTTTGTTCCATTAGTTTCTGAATTCCAAAAATCATCACAAAAAACAGTTACTTTAGCATTTAACAAATGGGGGATGTATCTTAATTGGAAAAAATTTAATAACTATTCTTGACTTATGGGGAATATGGAATATGTGCTTAAGCTGTTGTGGCTCAGTTATAGAATTCTGATAAATTAATTTCTTCTGTCTCCTCTTTTCCAATTACTGTGCAGTCACTCAATTTGTTTCCATATGTTGCCTTACTTAACTTACTCAAGAGGATGTCGTTATTAGGAGAAAGAAAACTGGCGTTCTACGGATCGGAGCGTGGAATGTCAGGTCCCTTAATCGGGCAGGTAGGTTAGAAACTTTGAAAAGGGAAATGGATAGGTTAAAGTTAGATATAGTGGGAATTAGTGAAGTTCGGTGGCAGGAGGAACAAGACTTCTGGTCAGGTGACTACAGGGTTATAAACACAAAGTCAAATAGGGGTAATGCAGGAGTAGGTTTAATAATGAATAGGAAAATAGGAATGCGGGTAAGCTACTACAAACAGCATAGTGAACGCATTATTGTGGCCAAGATAGATACGAAGCCCACACCTACTACAGTAGTATAAGTTTATATGCCAACTAGCTCTGCAGATGACGAAGAAATTGAAGAAATGTATGAGGAAATAAAAGAAATTATTCAGATAGTGAAGGGAGACGAAAATTTAATAGTCATGGGTGACTGGAATTCCAGTGTAGGAAAAGGGAGAGAAGGAAACGTAGTAGGTGAATATGGATTGGGGCTAAGAAATGAAAGAGGAAGCCACCTGGTAGAATTTTGCACAGAGCACAACTTAATCATAGCTAACACTTGGTTTAAGAATCATGATAGAAGGTTGTATACATGGAAGAACCCTGGAGATACTAAAAGGTATCAGATAGATTATATAATGGTAACACAGAGATTTAGGAACCAGGTTTTAAATTGTAAGACATTTCCAGGGGCAGATGTGGACTCTGACCACAATCTATAGGTTATGACCTGTAGATTAAAACTGAAGAAACTGCAAAAAGGTGGGAATTTAAGGAGATGGGACCTGGGTAAACTGAAAGAACCAGAGGTTGTACAGAGTTTCAGGGAGAGCATAAGGGAACAATTGACAGGAATGGGGGAAAGAAATACAGTAGAAGAAGAATGTGTAGCTTTGAGGGATGAAGTAGTCAAGGCAGCAGAGGATCAAGTAGGTAAGAAGACGAGGACTAGTAGAAATCCTTGGGTAACAGAAGAAATATTGAATTTAATTGATGAAAGGAGAAAATATAAAAATGCAGGAAATGAAGCAGGCAAAAAGGAATACAAATGTCTCAAAAATGAGATCGACAGGAAGTGCAAAATGGCTAAGCAGGGATGGCTAGAGGACAAATGTAAGGATGTAGAGGCTTATCTCACTAGGGGTAAGATAGATACAGCCTACAGGAAAATTAAAGAGACCTTTGGAGATAAGAGAACCACTTGTATGAACATCAAGAGTTCAGATGAAAACCCAGTTCTAAGCAAAGAAGGGAAAGCAGAAAGGTGGAAGGAGTATATAGAGCGTCTATACAAGGGCGATGTACTTGAGGAGAATATAATGGAAATGGAAGAGGATGTAGATGAAGATGAAATGGGAGATACGATACTGCGTGAAGAGTTTGACAGAGCACTGAAAGACCTGAGTCGAAACAAGGCCCCCGGAGTAGACAACATTCCATTAGAACTACTGATAGCCTTGGGAGAGCCAGTCCTGACAAAACTCTACCATCTGGTGAGCAAGATGTATGAAACAGGCGAAATACCCTCAGACTTCAAGAAGAATATAATAATTCCAATAATTTGGTTTGACATTAATGCATCTTCCAATTGTGTATATTTAGTGTGTATATTTTCTACTTTTGTATCTACATTAGTGGTATACAGGTTGTATTCTTGTTTAAGGTTTTCTGATGTTTTGTCTATTCTCTGATCTAATCTTTTAGCTTCAGTATCTACTCTGTTGTAGATGACAGCAATGCTGTCTGTGTTCGCTTGTATGTTTTCATTTAAACTTTCAACTTTAACTTGAAATTCTTTTCTGAAGTGTATCAACTGTTCACTAGTGTTCTTACTGAGAGTAGTTTTAACTTCCTCACACTTCTCATTGAGATGAGTACTTAATAGATCAAAATCCAAACTTAACTTATCCAGTCTGTCTGTGTTTTCTTTAAGTTTCAAACTTACTTGTTCATTTGATTGTTTAAAATCCAAACTTAGCTTATTCAGTCTATCTGTGTTTTCTTCTCTTGATTGTTTAAAATCCAAACGTACTTCTTCAATTGATTGTTTAAGTTGTGAGCTTATTTGGCTTGCAAACCCTGCTAGCCACTCTGTTAAGTTTAATTGTTCACCACCCCCTGGTTCAATTTTTACATTTCCTACGATCTCATCCCTCTCAGGTAGAGACATGTTAACAATTAATTATTTTAAATGACAACAACAACAAAATACCTTGCTTTATGTCTATGCTATGATGTTGTGGTCGGTGTTCTTGTTGGCTTTCTTCACTTATATTCGGTTTTATTGAAGCTGAAGTCTTGATTGATGAAATCCATTGACATAATCCAGACGTTAATCTTCCGAGCGGTGTGATGATAGTTTTTCGTAGTCGCACAAACACAATTTATTTATTTATTTTTGACATATTTTCACTGTTGACACACTGCACAAATAAACTTTTTTGGAATGCTAAGTACTTACGAAATTTATCGCTGCACTATTATCATCGATGCACTTAAAGATCCCGGACGAGCCCCCACTTTTGTAATGGTCCACCTGGTCGTCGTTGATATCGCTAATTGCTGTAAACGCACTATTTCACTCCAATTTACGGAGCTTGTTAGCACTTGATGTTAGGTTGGCGCCATTACAATGTATTGTATTGTAGTAATCGCTGCTGCTTGCTGGATCGCTGCTGTGTCTCGATGCTGATGCTGGCTCTAAATCTGGTTGTCTAGGGTAAACACATGAGGTCCCGTATTTTTCATGTGCTTTTGATGATAAAGAACGAGCGAAACCAACACGTATGTAAACATAAAATATTTATTACTTTAGTCGCCATATTAATTCCACTGTCCACCAAAGACCATAACACAACACAAAGTAGTACTTCCTTTACATGTTCTTTGCCTTGTTTTGCCAAACAATAACACAGAAACACACTTCACCAAAGTGACATTCCGACTGCCCGCCTCCGACTGCTCTCCGACTGGTTTTTCGACCCTTCTTGCTGCTTGTATTTATAACATTGTCAAAGAACTACTAAAAAGAGATATAGTTTATAAGTCACATGTACATCTGTTGTTATAATTTGTGCAGAAAAGTTATTAATTTGCATCGAGTGACATAATTTAACATGTTATTAAAATGACAGACAGATTTGTTGACTTGACAGAATAATTCTTTGTTACAAAAAGGTCGTTTTTTAGAAGTTTGTCAATTGACTTCTCTAATTTGCATAAATAAGTAAGTAACGTGAATTATGAAGAATTACATTGGTTTTCGTCTAAAATAGGATTGATTACGTGAATACTGAGTGAAAACGCTCCTAGTGAACAAATAGGTTTCACTGGGTGATTTTTATTTAAGGAGATCCAAAATACCTAAGTTGGCCACTATTTTTCGTACTTCATATTAATTATTTAAGATAAACTTAGTGTTTTTCATGATGACATTTGCTGTATCAGTGATCAAGTGATACAAACCTTTGTGTGGGTTAGTTATTCAGTATAATTTAATGGGTTGACTGTTTATGGAGACATGTTGTGCAATCATTGTTAACATACACAATAACTTTTCTATAATCATAAATACTCATTAAACTGGTTGAATTTGGAAGGGATCGCATACTTCATTAAAGTAAAGCCTTTAATATGTTCCGTTACAATACCCCCCTCGGGTAATATCATTTACAGAATGTTAAAGATATTAGCCGACTAGGACAAATGTGTCAATTACTATGCATAATGTGTATGTATACAACAACTGTTACACCGTTTCAAAATGACTTTTTCCTGAAAAAATATTTTAGTTGTGTTGTTTCAAATGCACTTTGTGTTATGTCAATCAGTATGACAGCATAATAAAAATATTTAGTAATACATGAAAGTAAAAAAAAATGTTAATCTTTGCTCCCAGTGAGCCACATGGAAAATGATCAGAAACAGACACAAATATATCACATGCGATTTTAAGATATATAAAGATATATGTAAATTATTTCAAAGTCAGTTCTCATTGAGTCACAGATTAATCAAGATAATAGAAGGAACATAAATATATTACATAGATGGACAGGTCAGATGTCCATAGCAAAATTTTGCAACTGTCTGCTCGTTTTGAGCCACATAAAGGAAATGAAAACAAAGAACATAATTATAAGTATGGACATGATATATAAATACACACACTAGTGAAGTCACATGTATGGATATAATATGCATTTAAAAAAGAAACGAAATATTTAAAACACTTGTCTCCCATTGAGACACATAGTCGAGACAGTACAAGAACATATGAATACTAAAATTGGACACTTAAATTGGTCACAACATAACACAAACATCAAACTTGGTGAACATCTGATTAGCTGTAGAAAATTGTCCACAAATCTTATGTCTAAGAAAACAATAGTAACACAATGATGGGTCTTGCACCACAATTTTTTACATTGTCTTTTATTTGGTGCAATCATGTCCCATATTCAACAATACAAAAAGAAAGTAATAAATGTTGGTCACCTTCTTGCCCATTGCAAGTAAAGAAGATATCACAATATTTAATATTCAATAGTGACAATAAAAATATAAAAACATTGTCTCAGATATCTGGAACTTTTCCAGGGTCTATAGGATGAGTGGTAGTTGCTATCTGACACACCCAGTAAAAATCTTTGCTGGTAAAATGCTTTACGGAAAATGGGTAAGTGACTGTATTCAAAGAGGGAAATGTGCTTAATCATGTTTATATGGTTTCAATTCAGTGATGTTTCTTAATCCAAATAACCTTCTTGATCTGGGAAAGATAAGTCTATACGCATTAGGATGTGGGCTTTCTTTTATTTCAAATGGACAAATGTCAATGTTTACTTTAACATATAATACATCATTTTCAATTTCTTTAGTTCCTAAGTCTAATGTCTCTTTCCTACACTTAGACACACCCCTCTCTGTTTGCAAAGCATTGACATTTTAACATAAACCTTTGTTTTCATCTGTTCCTCTTAACACTGTGTTGCCACTCAACAAATTATTGTTTTCACCCCATTTTTTATAAAGTCCGCTACGGATTCTTATCCACCATATAGGATACAAGATTGCACTTACCTTTGCTAATTCTTTCCAAAAGGCATTTTTCTTTATACAGTTTCCATAGTTGTTCCACAAAACTTCTAAAAACTTTTCCCCTTTTTCTTGAAAACACACATTTACATTCCATCCGTTTATATTTCCTTTAATATTATTATTATTACCATTCTCATAGATTAGCGTTTCATAGTTCCCAATAGGCAATAGCTTGTCCTCAGATACACATTCCCTAGTCTGCATTTCACTTAAATTAACCTCATTATTACCCATGTTTGTCACATCACTTACCTTTACCACATCACTTTTCAATTCTACAAATACTTTTATTTCTTCCTCCACACTCTCATCAATAACATCACTTGATTTAGGATCATTATTTAAATGTCCCTCTATTACTTCTTCCTCCTCCTCAACAACAACCCCATCTGCAGTTTCCCCCCTATGTATCTGAATCTCAGCAATTGAGTCTTTGGCTCCATTAAACACTTCGTCATCCCCCTTCTTATCAAATAAACCCCCCAAAATAGATTCTACTTGTGGTGTGTCTGACTTGTTATTCACACCAGTATCCTTTTCAGCCCAACTATGGAACTCTGCAATACCTTCAACTTCTGCACTTTCACTAACTACCTGTGCTTGAACACAGTTTTTATTAACTGTATCACTTTTACTCATAGTATCCCAAAACCTTTTATTAAATTCTAATTTATTCATTCTAATAACTTCAGTATTTTCATGGTAATTACTCTTTACATTGTATCCTCTCCTTTTCCAGTTTCGGTTATGTGTTGTCCTGTCATAATATTGTCTAGCCCCAAAACTACGGACATCTAGTGGGACTGTCCACCGTTTCCCGGCTGGTTTCCTCGGTCTGTCCGTTTGTAGCTGTCGTTTTGTTCACTAGTTTCAACAAACCCCCTTCTATCTTGTTCTCTTCCCCAATACCTATTTCTATCATTCCTGTTATCTCTCCTCCATCCTCCCTCCTGCGTATTGTTTCTGAAATCATTTTCATATCTCCTATCTCCCCTATTTGGAGCATTATTTCCAGAATTTTCAAAGTCTCTCCTCCAATAATAATCTCTATTTACATTCCTGTTCCACCCCCCATACTGGTTGTTGCCAGAGCCAAAACTTTGGTTACTTTCTCTTTCCAAGGCCCTATCTAATCTATCTACAAATTTCAGGAACTCTTCCATTGAATCGTCTGGTCCATGGACCAATTCCCACTGCAGTCTCTCTGGTAATCTTGTTTTTAAAACATCAATTTGTGTCATAATATCAAAAGAGTTATTTAAATGAGCAAGTTTTTTCAGTTGATCTCTGCAAAATTTTTGCATTCCCCCTACTTTCCCTCTATACACTGGTCCATTTAGAAATTCTGACTTTAATCTGGCTTGTATGGATTGTGACCAAAATTTGCAAATAAATTTAGCTTCAAACTCTTCAAAAGTATTCCAAGAATCATTATTCTCATTTGCCCAGGATAGGGCCTCCCCTTCTAGAAACCGTTTTACTAACTTAATTTTTATGTTATCTGACATTCCTACAACAAACATATCCTTACATTGGTGAATAAAGTCAATAGGGTGCAGATTTTCACCAGGAAAGCATTTCACTTGGATGTGCCCATACATTGTATTTTGATTGTAAAACATTTGGTTTGACATTAATGCATCTTCCAATTGTGTATATTTAGTGTGTATATTTTCTACTTTTGTATCTACATTAGTGGTATACAGGTTGTATTCTTGTTTAAGGTTTTCTGATGTTTTGTCTATTCTCTGATCTAATCTTTTAGCTTCAGTATCTACTCTGTTGTAGATGACAGCAATGCTGTCTGTGTTCGCTTGTATGTTTTCATTTAAACTTTCAACTTTAACTTGAAATTCTTTTCTGAAGTGTATCAACTGTTCACTAGTGTTCTTACTGAGAGTAGTTTTAACTTCCTCACACTTCTCATTGAGATGAGTACTTAATAGATCAAAATCCAAACTTAACTTATCCAGTCTGTCTGTGTTTTCTTTAAGTTTCAAACTTACTTGTTCATTTGATTGTTTAAAATCCAAACTTAGCTTATTCAGTCTATCTGTGTTTTCTTCTCTTGATTGTTTAAAATCCAAACGTACTTCTTCAATTGATTGTTTAAGTTGTGAGCTTATTTGACTTGCAAACCCTGCTAGCCACTCTGTTAAGTTTAATTGTTCACCACCCCCTGGTTCAATTTTTACATTTCCTACGATCTCATCCCTCTCAGGTAGAGACATGTTAACAATTAATTATTTTAAATGACAACAACAACAAAATACCTTGCTTTATGTCTATGCTATGATGTTGTGGTCGGTGTTCTTGTTGGCTTTCTTCACTTATATTCGGTTTTATTGAAGCTGAAGTCTTGATTGATGAAATCCATTGACATAATCCAGACGTTAATCTTCCGAGCGGTGTGATGATAGTTTTTCGTAGTCGCACAAACACAATTTATTTATTTATTTTTGACATATTTTCACTGTTGACACACTGCACAAATAAACTTTTTTGGAATGCTAAGTACTTACGAAATTTATCGCTGCACTATTATCATCGATGCACTTAAAGATCCCGGACGAGCCCCCACTTTTGTAATGGTCCACCTGGTCATCGTTGATATCGCTAATTGCTGTAAACGCACTATTTCACTCCAATTTACGGAGCTTGTTAGCACTTGATGTTAGGTTGGCGCCATTACAATGTATTGTATTGTAGTAATCGCTGCTGCTTGCTGGATTGCTGCTGTGTCTCGATGCTGATGCTGGCTCTAAATCTGGTTGTCTAGGGTAAACACATGAGGTCCCGTGTTTTTCATGTGCTTTTGATGATAAAGAACGAGCGAAACCAACACGTATGTAAACATAAAATATTTATTACTTTAGTCGCCATATTAATTCCACTGTCCACCAAAGACCATAACACAACACAAAGTAGTACTTCCTTTACATGTTCTTTGCCTTGTTTTGCCAAACAATAACACAGAAACACACTTCACCAAAGTGACATTCCGACTGCCCGCCTCCGACTGCTCTCCGACTGGTTTTTCGACCCTTCTTGCTGCTTGTATTTATAACATTGTCAAAGAACTACTAAAAAGAGATATAGTTTATAAGTCACATGTACATCTGTTGTTATAATTTGTGCAGAAAAGTTATTAATTTGCATCGAGTGACATAATTTAACATGTTATTAAAATGACAGACAGATTTGTTGACTTGACAGAATAATTCTTTGTTACAAAAAGGTCGTTTTTTAGAAGTTTGTCAATTGACTTCTCTAATTTGCATAAATAAGTAAGTAACGTGAATTATGAAGAATTACATTGGTTTTCGTCTAAAATAGGATTGATTACGTGAATACTGAGTGAAAACGCTCCTAGTGAACAAATAGGTTTCACTGGGTGATTTTTATTTAAGGAGATCCAAAATACCTAAGTTGGCCACTATTTTTCGTACTTCATATTAATTATTTAAGATAAACTTAGTGTTTTTCATGATGACATTTGCTGTATCAGTGATCAAGTGATACAAACCTTTGTGTGGGTTAGTTATTCAGTATAATTTAATGGGTTGTCTGTTTATGGAGACATGTTGTGCAATCATTGTTAACATACACAATAACTTTTCTATAATCATAAATACTCATTAAACTGGTTGAATTTGGAAGGGATCGCATACTTCATTAAAGTAAAGCCTTTAATATGTTCCGTTACAATACCCCCCTCGGGTAATATCATTTACAGAATGTTAAAGATATTAGCCGACTAGGACAAATGTGTCAATTACTATGCATAATGTGTATGTATACAACAACTGTTACACCGTTTCAAAATGACTTTTTCCTGAAAAAATATTTTAGTTGTGTTGTTTCAAATGCACTTTGTGTTATGTCAATCAGTATGACAGCATAATAAAAATATTTAGTAATACATGAAAGTAAAAAAAAATGTTAATCTTTGCTCCCAGTGAGCCACATGGAAAATGATCAGAAACAGACACAAATATATCACATGCGATTTTAAGATATATAAAAAATATATGTAAATTATTTCAAAGTCAGTTCTCATTGAGTCACAGATTAATCAAGATAATAGAAGGAACATAAATATATTACATAGATGGACAGGTCAGATGTCCATAGCAAAATTTTGCAACTGTCTGCTCGTTTTGAGTCACATAAAGGAAATGAAAACAAAGAACATAATTATAAGTATGGACATGATATATAAATACACACACTAGTGAAGTCACATGTATGGATATAATATGCATTTAAAAAAGAAACGAAATATTTAAAACACTTGTCTCCCATTGAGACACATAGTCGAGACAGTACAAGAACATATGAATACTAAAATTGGACACTTAAATTGGTCACAACATAACACAAACATCAAACTTGGTGAACATCTGATTAGCTGTAGAAAATTGTCCACAAATCTTATGTCTAAGAAAACAATAGTAACACAATGATGGGTCTTGCACCACAATTTTTTACATTGTCTTTTATTTGGTGCAATCATGTCCCATATTCAACAATACAAAAAGAAAGTAATAAATGTTGGTCACCTTCTTGCCCATTGCAAGTAAAGAAGATATCACAATATTTAATATTCAATAGTGACAATAAAAATATAAAAACATTGTCTCAGATATCTGGAACTTTTCCAGGGTCTATAGGATGAGTGGTAGTTGCTATCTGACACACCCAGTAAAAATCTTTGCTGGTAAAATGCTTTACGGAAAATGGGTAAGTGACTGTATTCAAAGAGGGAAATGTGCTTAATCATGTTTATATGGTTTCAATTCAGTGATGTTTCTTAATCCAAATAACCTTCTTGATCTGGGAAAGATAAGTCTATACGCATTAGGATGTGGGCTTTCTTTTATTTCAAATGGACAAATGTCAATGTTTACTTTAACATATAATACATCATTTTCAATTTCTTTAGTTCCTAAGTCTAATGTCTCTTTCCTACACTTAGACACACCCCTCTCTGTTTGCAAAGCATTGACATTTTAACATAAACCTTTGTTTTCATCTGTTCCTCTTAACACTGTGTTGCCACTCAACAAATTATTGTTTTCACCCCATTTTTTATAAAGTCCGCTACGGATTCTTATCCACCATATAGGATACAAGGTTGCACTTACCTTTGCTAATTCTTTCCAAAAGGCATTTTTCTTTATACAGTTTCCATAGTTGTTCCACAAAACTTCTAAAAACTTTTCCCCTTTTTCTTGAAAACACACATTTACATTCCATCCGTTTATATTTCCTTTAATATTATTATTATTACCATTCTCATAGATTAGCGTTTCATAGTTCCCAATAGGCAATAGCTTGTCCTCAGATACACATTCCCTAGTCTGCATTTCACTTAAATTAACCTCATTATTACCCATGTTTGTCACATCACTTACCTTTACCACATCACTTTTCAATTCTACAAATACTTTTATTTCTTCCTCCACACTCTCATCAATAACATCACTTGATTTAGGATCATTATTTAAATGTCCCTCTATTACTTCTTCCTCCTCCTCAACAACAACCCCATCTGCAGTTTCCCCCCTATGTATCTGAATCTCAGCAATTGAGTCTTTGGCTCCATTAAACACTTCGTCATCCCCCTTCTTATCAAATAAACCCCCCAAAATAGATTCTACTTGTGGTGTGTCTGACTTGTTATTCACACCAGTATCCTTTTCAGCCCAACTATGGAACTCTGCAATACCTTCAACTTCTGCACTTTCACTAACTACCTGTGCTTGAACACAGTTTTTATTAACTGTATCACTTTTACTCATAGTATCCCAAAACCTTTTATTAAATTCTAATTTATTCATTCTAATAACTTCAGTATTTTCATGGTAATTACTCTTTACATTGTATCCTCTCCTTTTCCAGTTTCGGTTATGTGTTGTCCTGTCATAATATTGTCTAGCCCCAAAACTACGGACATCTAGTGGGACTGTCCACCGTTTCCCGGCTGGTTTCCTCGGTCTGTCCGTTTGTAGCTGTCGTTTTGTTCACTAGTTTCAACAAACCCCCTTCTATCTTGTTCTCTTCCCCAATACCTATTTCTATCATTCCTGTTATCTCTCCTCCATCCTCCCTCCTGCGTATTGTTTCTGAAATCATTTTCATATCTCCTATCTCCCCTATTTGGAGCATTATTTCCAGAATTTTCAAAGTCTCTCCTCCAATAATAATCTCTATTTACATTCCTGTTCCACCCCCCATACTGGTTGTTGCCAGAGCCAAAACTTTGGTTACTTTCTCTTTCCAAGGCCCTATCTAATCTATCTACAAATTTCAGGAACTCTTCCATTGAATCGTCTGGTCCATGGACCAATTCCCACTGCAGTCTCTCTGGTAATCTTGTTTTTAAAACATCAATTTGTGTCATAATATCAAAAGAGTTATTTAAATGAGCAAGTTTTTTCAGTTGATCTCTGCAAAATTTTTGCATTCCCCCTACTTTCCCTCTATACACTGGTCCATTTAGAAATTCTGACTTTAATCTGGCTTGTATGGATTGTGACCAAAATTTGCAAATAAATTTAGCTTCAAACTCTTCAAAAGTATTCCAAGAATCATTATTCTCATTTGCCCAGGATAGGGCCTCCCCTTCTAGAAACCGTTTTACTAACTTAATTTTTATGTTATCTGACATTCCTACAACAAACATATCCTTACATTGGTGAATAAAGTCAATAGGGTGCAGATTTTCACCAGGAAAGCATTTCACTTGGATGTGCCCATACATTGTATTTTGATTGTAAAACATTTGGTTTGACATTAATGCATCTTCCAATTGTGTATATTTAGTGTGTATATTTTCTACTTTTGTATCTACATTAGTGGTATACAGGTTGTATTCTTGTTTAAGGTTTTCTGATGTTTTGTCTATTCTCTGATCTAATCTTTTAGCTTCAGTATCTACTCTGTTGTAGATGACAGCAATGCTGTCTGTGTTCGCTTGTATGTTTTCATTTAAACTTTCAACTTTAACTTGAAATTCTTTTCTGAAGTGTATCAACTGTTCACTAGTGTTCTTACTGAGAGTAGTTTTAACTTCCTCACACTTCTCATTGAGATGAGTACTTAATAGATCAAAATCCAAACTTAACTTATCCAGTCTGTCTGTGTTTTCTTTAAGTTTCAAACTTACTTGTTCATTTGATTGTTTAAAATCCAAACTTAGCTTATTCAGTCTATCTGTGTTTTCTTCTCTTGATTGTTTAAAATCCAAACGTACTTCTTCAATTGATTGTTTAAGTTGTGAGCTTATTTGACTTGCAAACCCTGCTAGCCACTCTGTTAAGTTTAATTGTTCACCACCCCCTGGTTCAATTTTTACATTTCCTACGATCTCATCCCTCTCAGGTAGAGACATGTTAACAATTAATTATTTTAAATGACAACAACAACAAAATACCTTGCTTTATGTCTATGCTATGATGTTGTGGTCGGTGTTCTTGTTGGCTTTCTTCACTTATATTCGGTTTTATTGAAGCTGAAGTCTTGATTGATGAAATCCATTGACATAATCCAGACGTTAATCTTCCGAGCGGTGTGATGATAGTTTTTCGTAGTCGCACAAACACAATTTATTTATTTATTTTTGACATATTTTCACTGTTGACACACTGCACAAATAAACTTTTTTGGAATGCTAAGTACTTACGAAATTTATCGCTGCACTATTATCATCGATGCACTTAAAGATCCCGGACGAGCCCCCACTTTTGTAATGGTCCACCTGGTCATCGTTGATATCGCTAATTGCTGTAAACGCACTATTTCACTCCAATTTACGGAGCTTGTTAGCACTTGATGTTAGGTTGGCGCCATTACAATGTATTGTATTGTAGTAATCGCTGCTGCTTGCTGGATTGCTGCTGTGTCTCGATGCTGATGCTGGCTCTAAATCTGGTTGTCTAGGGTAAACACATGAGGTCCCGTGTTTTTCATGTGCTTTTGATGATAAAGAACGAGCGAAACCAACACGTATGTAAACATCAAATATTTATTACTTTAGTCGCCATATTAATTCCACTGTCCACCAAAGACCATAACACAACACAAAGTAGTACTTCCTTTACATGTTCTTTGCCTTGTTTTGCCAAACAATAACACAGAAACACACTTCACCAAAGTGACATTCCGACTGCCCGCCTCCGACTGCTCTCCGACTGGTTTTTCGACCCTTCTTGCTGCTTGTATTTATAACATTGTCAAAGAACTACTAAAAAGAGATATAGTTTATAAGTCACATGTACATCTGTTGTTATAATTTGTGCAGAAAAGTTATTAATTTGCATCGAGTGACATAATTTAACATGTTATTAAAATGACAGAGAGATTTGTTGACTTGACAGAATAATTCTTTGTTACAAAAAGGTCGTTTTTTAGAAGTTTGTCAATTGACTTCTCTAATTTGCATAAATAAGTAAGTAACGTGAATTATGAAGAATTACATTGGTTTTCGTCTAAAATAGGATTGATTACGTGAATACTGAGTGAAAACGCTCCTAGTGAACAAATAGGTTTCACTGGGTGATTTTTATTTAAGGAGATCCAAAATACCTAAGTTGGCCACTATTTTTCGTACTTCATATTAATTATTTAAGATAAACTTAGTGTTTTTCATGATGACATTTGCTGTATCAGTGATCAAGTGATACAAACTTTTGTGTGGGTTAGTTATTCAGTATAATTTAATGGGTTGACTGTTTATGGAGACATGTTGTGCAATCATTGTTAACATACACAATAACTTTTCTATAATCATAAATACTCATTAAACTGGTTGAATTTGGAAGGGATCGCATACTTCATTAAAGTAAAGCCTTTAATATGTTCCGTTACAATACCCCCCTCGGGTAATATCATTTACAGAATGTTAAAGATATTAGCCGACTAGGACAAATGTGTCAATTACTATGCATAATGTGTATGTATACAACAACCGTTACACCGTTTCAAAATGACTTTTTCCTGAAAAAATATTTTAGTTGTGTTGTTTCAAATGCACTTTGTGTTATGTCAATCAGTATGACAGCATAATAAAAATATTTAGTAATACATGAAAGTAAAAAAAAAATGTTAATCTTTGATCCCAGTGAGCCACATGGAAAATGATCAGAAACAGACACAAATATATCACATGCGATTTTAAGATATATAAAAAATATATGTAAATTATTTCAAAGTCAGTTCTCATTGAGTCACAGATTAATCAAGATAATAGAAGGAACATAAATATATTACATAGATGGACAGGTCAGATGTCCATAGCAAAATTTTGCAACTGTCTGCTCGTTTTGAGCCACATAAAGGAAATGAAAACAAAGAACATAATTATAAGTATGGACATGATATATAAATACACACACTAGTGAAGTCACATGTATGGATATAATATGCATTTAAAAAAGAAACGAAATATTTAAAAAACTTGTCTCCCATTGAGACACATAGTCGAGACAGTACAAGAACATATGAATACTAAAATTGGACACTTAAATTGGTCACAACATAACACAAACATCAAACTTGGTGAACATCTGATTAGCTGTAGAAAATTGTCCACAAATCTTATGTCTAAGAAAACAATAGTAACACAATGATGGGTCTTGCACCACAATTTTTTACATTGTCTTTTATTTGGTGCAATCATGTCCCATATTCAACAATACAAAAAGAAAGTAATAAATGTTGGTCACCTTCTTGCCCATTGCAAGTAAAGAAGATATCACAATATTTAATATTCAATAGTGACAATAAAAATATAAAAACATTGTCTCAGATATCTGGAACTTTTCCAGGGTCTATAGGATGAGTGGTAGTTGCTATCTGACACACCCAGTAAAAATCTTTGCTGGTAAAATGCTTTACGGAAAATGGGTAAGTGACTGTATTCAAAGAGGGAAATGTGCTTAATCATGTTTATATGGTTTCAATTCAGTGATGTTTCTTAATCCAAATAACCTTCTTGATCTGGGAAAGATAAGTCTATACGCATTAGGATGTGGGCTTTCTTTTATTTCAAATGGACAAATGTCAATGTTTACTTTAACATATAATACATCATTTTCAATTTCTTTAGTTCCTAAGTCTAATGTCTCTTTCCTACACTTAGACACACCCCTCTCTGTTTGCAAAGCATTGACATTTTAACATAAACCTTTGTTTTCATCTGTTCCTCTTAACACTGTGTTGCCACTCAACAAATTATTGTTTTCACCCCATTTTTTATAAAGTCCGCTACGGATTCTTATCCACCATATAGGATACAAGGTTGCACTTACCTTTGCTAATTCTTTCCAAAAGGCATCTTTCTTTATACAGTTTCCATAGTTGTTCCACAAAACTTCTAAAAACTTTTCCCCTTTTTCTTGAAAACACACATTTACATTCCATCCGTTTATATTTCCTTTAATATTATTATTATTACCATTCTCATAGATTAGCGTTTCATAGTTCCCAATAGGCAATAGCTTGTCCTCAGATACACATTCCCTAGTCTGCATTTCACTTAAATTAACCTCATTATTACCCATGTTTGTCACATCACTTACCTTTACCACATCACTTTTCAATTCTACAAATACTTTTATTTCTTCCTCCACACTCTCATCAATAACATCACTTGATTTAGGATCATTATTTAAATGTCCCTCTATTACTTCTTCCTCCTCCTCAACAACAACCCCATCTGCAGTTTCCCCCCTATGTATCTGAATCTCAGCAATTGAGTCTTTGGCTCCATTAAACACTTCGTCATCCCCCTTCTTATCAAATAAACCCCCCAAAATAGATTCTACTTGTGGTGTGTCTGACTTGTTATTCACACCAGTATCCTTTTCAGCCCAACTATGGAACTCTGCAATACCTTCAACTTCTGCACTTTCACTAACTACCTGTGCTTGAACACAGTTTTTATTAACTGTATCACTTTTACTCATAGTATCCCAAAACCTTTTATTAAATTCTAATTTATTCATTCTAATAACTTCAGTATTTTCATGGTAATTACTCTTTACATTGTATCCTCTCCTTTTCCAGTTTCGGTTATGTGTTGTCCTGTCATAATATTGTCTAGCCCCAAAACTACGGACATCTAGTGGGACTGTCCACCGTTTCCCGGCTGGTTTCCTCGGTCTGTCCGTTTGTAGCTGTCGTTTTGTTCACTAGTTTCAACAAACCCCCTTCTATCTTGTTCTCTTCCCCAATACCTATTTCTATCATTCCTGTTATCTCTCCTCCATCCTCCCTCCTGCGTATTGTTTCTGAAATCATTTTCATATCTCCTATCTCCCCTATTTGGAGCATTATTTCCAGAATTTTCAAAGTCTCTCCTCCAATAATAATCTCTATTTACATTCCTGTTCCACCCCCCATACTGGTTGTTGCCAGAGCCAAAACTTTGGTTACTTTCTCTTTCCAAGGCCCTATCTAATCTATCTACAAATTTCAGGAACTCTTCCATTGAATCGTCTGGTCCATGGACCAATTCCCACTGCAGTCTCTCTGGTAATCTTCTTTTTAAAACATCAATTTGTGTCATAATATCAAAAGAGTTATTTAAATGAGCAAGTTTTTTCAGTTGATCTCTGCAAAATTTTTGCATTCCCCCTACTTTCCCTCTATACACTGGTCCATTTAGAAATTCTGACTTTAATCTGGCTTGTATGGATTGTGACCAAAATTTGCAAATAAATTTAGCTTCAAACTCTTCAAAAGTATTCCAAGAATCATTATTCTCATTTGCCCAGGATAGGGCCTCCCCTTCTAGAAACCGTTTTACTAACTTAATTTTTATGTTATCTGACATTCCTACAACAAACATATCCTTACATTGGTGAATAAAGTCAATAGGGTGCAGATTTTCACCAGGAAAGCATTTCACTTGGATGTGCCCATACATTGTATTTTGATTGTAAAACATTTGGTTTGACATTAATGCATCTTCCAATTGTGTATATTTAGTGTGTATATTTTCTACTTTTGTATCTACATTAGTGGTATACAGGTTGTATTCTTGTTTAAGGTTTTCTGATGTTTTGTCTATTCTCTGATCTAATCTTTTAGCTTCAGTATCTACTCTGTTGTAGATGACAGCAATGCTGTCTGTGTTCGCTTGTATGTTTTCATTTAAACTTTCAACTTTAACTTGAAATTCTTTTCTGAAGTGTATCAACTGTTCACTAGTGTTCTTACTGAGAGTAGTTTTAACTTCCTCACACTTCTCATTGAGATGAGTACTTAATAGATCAAAATCCAAACTTAACTTATCCAGTCTGTCTGTGTTTTCTTTAAGTTTCAAACTTACTTGTTCATTTGATTGTTTAAAATCCAAACTTAGCTTATTCAGTCTATCTGTGTTTTCTTCTCTTGATTGTTTAAAATCCAAACGTACTTCTTCAATTGATTGTTTAAGTTGTGAGCTTATTTGACTTGCAAACCCTGCTAGCCACTCTGTTAAGTTTAATTGTTCACCACCCCCTGGTTCAATTTTTACATTTCCTACGATCTCATCCCTCTCAGGTAGAGACATGTTAACAATTAATTATTTTAAATGACAACAACAACAAAATACCTTGCTTTATGTCTATGCTATGATGTTGTGGTCGGTGTTCTTGTTGGCTTTCTTCACTTATATTCGGTTTTATTGAAGCTGAAGTCTTGATTGATGAAATCCATTGACATAATCCAGACGTTAATCTTCCGAGCGGTGTGATGATAGTTTTTCGTAGTCGCACAAACACAATTTATTTATTTATTTTTGACATATTTTCACTGTTGACACACTGCACAAATAAACTTTTTTGGAATGCTAAGTACTTACGAAATTTATCGCTGCACTATTATCATCGATGCACTTAAAGATCCCGGACGAGCCCCCACTTTTGTAATGGTCCACCTGGTCGTCGTTGATATCGCTAATTGCTGTAAACGCACTATTTCACTCCAATTTACGGAGCTTGTTAGCACTTGATGTTAGGTTGGCGCCATTACAATGTATTGTATTGTAGTAATCGCTGCTGCTTGCTGGATTGCTGCTGTGTCTCGATGCTGATGCTGGCTCTAAATCTGGTTGTCTAGGGTAAACACATGAGGTCCCGTGTTTTTCATGTGCTTTTGATGATAAAGAACGAGCGAAACCAACACGTATGTAAACATCAAATATTTATTACTTTAGTCGCCATATTAATTCCACTGTCCACCAAAGACCATAACACAACACAAAGTAGTACTTCCTTTACATGTTCTTTGCCTTGTTTTGCCAAACAGTAACACAGAAACACACTTCACCAAAGTGACATTCCGACTGCCCGCCTCCGACTGCTCTCCGACTGGTTTTTCGACCCTTCTTGCTGCTTGTATTTATAACATTGTCAAAGAACTACTAAAAAGAGATATAGTTTATAAGTCACATGTACATCTGTTGTTATAATTTGTGCAGAAAAGTTATTAATTTGCATCGAGTGACATAATTTAACATGTTATTAAAATGACAGACAGATTTGTTGACTTGACAGAATAATTCTTTGTTACAAAAAGGTCGTTTTTTAGAAGTTTGTCAATTGACTTCTCTAATTTGCATAAATAAGTAAGTAACGTGAATTATGAAGAATTACATTGGTTTTCGTCTAAAATAGGATTGATTACGTGAATACTGAGTGAAAACGCTCCTAGTGAACAAATAGGTTTCACTGGGTGATTTTTATTTAAGGAGATCCAAAATACCTAAGTTGGCCACTATTTTTCGTACTTCATATTAATTATTTAAGATAAACTTAGTGTTTTTCATGATGACATTTGCTGTATCAGTGATCAAGTGATACAAACTTTTGTGTGGGTTAGTTATTCAGTATAATTTAATGGGTTGACTGTTTATGGAGACATGTTGTGCAATCATTGTTAACATACACAATAACTTTTCTATAATCATAAATACTCATTAAACTGGTTGAATTTGGAAGGGATCGCATACTTCATTAAAGTAAAGCCTTTAATATGTTCCGTTACAATACCCCCCTCGGGTAATATCATTTACAGAATGTTAAAGATATTAGCCGACTAGGACAAATGTGTCAATTACTATGCATAATGTGTATGTATACAACAACCGTTACACCGTTTCAAAATGACTTTTTCCTGAAAAAATATTTTAGTTGTGTTGTTTCAAATGCACTTTGTGTTATGTCAATCAGTATGACAGCATAATAAAAATATTTAGTAATACATGAAAGTAAAAAAAAATGTTAATCTTTGCTCCCAGTGAGCCACATGGAAAATGATCAGAAACAGACACAAATATATCACATGCGATTTTAAGATATATAAAAAATATATGTAAATTATTTCAAAGTCAGTTCTCATTGAGTCACAGATTAATCAAGATAATAGAAGGAACATAAATATATTACATAGATGGACAGGTCAGATGTCCATAGCAAAATTTTGCAACTGTCTGCTCGTTTTGAGCCACATAAAGGAAATGAAAACAAAGAACATAATTATAAGTATGGACATGATATATAAATACACACACTAGTGAAGTCACATGTATGGATATAATATGCATTTAAAAAAGAAACGAAATATTTAAAAAACTTGTCTCCCATTGAGACACATAGTCGAGACAGTACAAGAACATATGAATACTAAAATTGGACACTTAAATTGGTCACAACATAACACAAACATCAAACTTGGTGAACATCTGATTAGCTGTAGAAAATTGTCCACAAATCTTATGTCTAAGAAAACAATAGTAACACAATGATGGGTCTTGCACCACAATTTTTTACATTGTCTTTTATTTGGTGCAATCATGTCCCATATTCAACAATACAAAAAGAAAGTAATAAATGTTGGTCACCTTCTTGCCCATTGCAAGTAAAGAAGATATCACAATATTTAATATTCAATAGTGACAATAAAAATATAAAAACATTGTCTCAGATATCTGGAACTTTTCCAGGGTCTATAGGATGAGTGGTAGTTGCTATCTGACACACCCAGTAAAAATCTTTGCTGGTAAAATGCTTTACGGAAAATGGGTAAGTGACTGTATTCAAAGAGGGAAATGTGCTTAATCATGTTTATATGGTTTCAATTCAGTGATGTTTCTTAATCCAAATAACCTTCTTGATCTGGGAAAGATAAGTCTATACGCATTAGGATGTGGGCTTTCTTTTATTTCAAATGGACAAATGTCAATGTTTACTTTAACATATAATACATCATTTTCAATTTCTTTAGTTCCTAAGTCTAATGTCTCTTTCCTACACTTAGACACACCCCTCTCTGTTTGCAAAGCATTGACATTTTAACATAAACCTTTGTTTTCATCTGTTCCTCTTAACACTGTGTTGCCACTCAACAAATTATTGTTTTCACCCCATTTTTTATAAAGTCCGCTACGGATTCTTATCCACCATATAGGATACAAGGTTGCACTTACCTTTGCTAATTCTTTCCAAAAGGCATCTTTCTTTATACAGTTTCCATAGTTGTTCCACAAAACTTCTAAAAACTTTTCCCCTTTTTCTTGAAAACACACATTTACATTCCATCCGTTTATATTTCCTTTAATATTATTATTATTACCATTCTCATAGATTAGCGTTTCATAGTTCCCAATAGGCAATAGCTTGTCCTCAGATACACATTCCCTAGTCTGCATTTCACTTAAATTAACCTCATTATTACCCATGTTTGTCACATCACTTACCTTTACCACATCACTTTTCAATTCTACAAATACTTTTATTTCTTCCTCCACACTCTCATCAATAACATCACTTGATTTAGGATCATTATTTAAATGTCCCTCTATTACTTCTTCCTCCTCCTCAACAACAACCCCATCTGCAGTTTCCCCCCTATGTATCTGAATCTCAGCAATTGAGTCTTTGGCTCCATTAAACACTTCGTCATCCCCCTTCTTATCAAATAAACCCCCCAAAATAGATTCTACTTGTGGTGTGTCTGACTTGTTATTCACACCAGTATCCTTTTCAGCCCAACTATGGAACTCTGCAATACCTTCAACTTCTGCACTTTCACTAACTACCTGTGCTTGAACACAGTTTTTATTAACTGTATCACTTTTACTCATAGTATCCCAAAACCTTTTATTAAATTCTAATTTATTCATTCTAATAACTTCAGTATTTTCATGGTAATTACTCTTTACATTGTATCCTCTCCTTTTCCAGTTTCGGTTATGTGTTGTCCTGTCATAATATTGTCTAGCCCCAAAACTACGGACATCTAGTGGGACTGTCCACCGTTTCCCGGCTGGTTTCCTCGGTCTGTCCATTTGTAGCTGTCGTTTTGTTCACTAGTTTCAACAAACCCCCTTCTATCTTGTTCTCTTCCCCAATACCTATTTCTATCATTCCTGTTATCTCTCCTCCATCCTCCCTCCTGCGTATTGTTTCTGAAATCATTTTCATATCTCCTATCTCCCCTATTTGGAGCATTATTTCCAGAATTTTCAAAGTCTCTCCTCCAATAATAATCTCTATTTACATTCCTGTTCCACCCCCCATACTGGTTGTTGCCAGAGCCAAAACTTTGGTTACTTTCTCTTTCCAAGGCCCTATCTAATCTATCTACAAATTTCAGGAACTCTTCCATTGAATCGTCTGGTCCATGGACCAATTCCCACTGCAGTCTCTCTGGTAATCTTGTTTTTAAAACATCAATTTGTGTCATAATATCAAAAGAGTTATTTAAATGAGCAAGTTTTTTCAGTTGATCTCTGCAAAATTTTTGCATTCCCCCTACTTTCCCTCTATACACTGGTCCATTTAGAAATTCTGACTTTAATCTGGCTTGTATGGATTGTGACCAAAATTTGCAAATAAATTTAGCTTCAAACTCTTCAAAAGTATTCCAAGAATCATTATTCTCATTTGCCCAGGATAGGGCCTCCCCTTCTAGAAACCGTTTTACTAACTTAATTTTTATGTTATCTGACATTCCTACAACAAACATATCCTTACATTGGTGAATAAAGTCAATAGGGTGCAGATTTTCACCAGGAAAGCATTTCACTTGGATGTGCCCATACATTGTATTTTGATTGTAAAACATTTGGTTTGACATTAATGCATCTTCCAATTGTGTATATTTAGTGTGTATATTTTCTACTTTTGTATCTACATTAGTGGTATACAGGTTGTATTCTTGTTTAAGGTTTTCTGATGTTTTGTCTATTCTCTGATCTAATCTTTTAGCTTCAGTATCTACTCTGTTGTAGATGACAGCAATGCTGTCTGTGTTCGCTTGTATGTTTTCATTTAAACTTTCAACTTTAACTTGAAATTCTTTTCTGAAGTGTATCAACTGTTCACTAGTGTTCTTACTGAGAGTAGTTTTAACTTCCTCACACTTCTCATTGAGATGAGTACTTAATAGATCAAAATCCAAACTTAACTTATCCAGTCTGTCTGTGTTTTCTTTAAGTTTCAAACTTACTTGTTCATTTGATTGTTTAAAATCCAAACTTAGCTTATTCAGTCTATCTGTGTTTTCTTCTCTTGATTGTTTAAAATCCAAACGTACTTCTTCAATTGATTGTTTAAGTTGTGAGCTTATTTGGCTTGCAAACCCTGCTAGCCACTCTGTTAAGTTTAATTGTTCACCACCCCCTGGTTCAATTTTTACATTTCCTACGATCTCATCCCTCTCAGGTAGAGACATGTTAACAATTAATTATTTTAAATGACAACAACAACAAAATACCTTGCTTTATGTCTATGCTATGATGTTGTGGTCGGTGTTCTTGTTGGCTTTCTTCACTTATATTCGGTTTTATTGAAGCTGAAGTCTTGATTGATGAAATCCATTGACATAATCCAGACGTTAATCTTCCGAGTGGTGTGATGATAGTTTTTCGTAGTCGCACAAACACAATTTATTTATTTATTTTTGACATATTTTCACTGTTGACACACTGCACAAATAAACTTTTTTGGAATGCTAAGTACTTACGAAATTTATCGCTGCACTATTATCATCGATGCACTTAAAGATCCCGGACGAGCCCCCACTTTTGTAATGGTCCACCTGGTCGTCGTTGATATCGCTAATTGCTGTAAACGCACTATTTCACTCCAATTTACGGAGCTTGTTAGCACTTGATGTTAGGTTGGCGCCATTACAATGTATTGTATTGTAGTAATCGCTGCTGCTTGCTGGATCGCTGCTGTGTCTCGATGCTGATGCTGGCTCTAAATCTGGTTGTCTAGGGTAAACACATGAGGTCCCGTGTTTTTCATGTGCTTTTGATGATAAAGAACGAGCGAAACCAACACGTATGTAAACATCAAATATTTATTACTTTAGTCGCCATATTAATTCCACTGTCCACCAAAGACCATAACACAACACAAAGTAGTACTTCCTTTACATGTTCTTTGCCTTGTTTTGCCAAACAATAACACAGAAACACACTTCACCAAAGTGACATTCCGACTGCCCGCCTCCGACTGCTCTCCGACTGGTTTTTCGACCCTTCTTGCTGCTTGTATTTATAACATTGTCAAAGAACTACTAAAAAGAGATATAGTTTATAAGTCACATGTACATCTGTTGTTATAATTTGTGCAGAAAAGTTATTAATTTGCATCGAGTGACATAATTTAACATGTTATTAAAATGACAGACAGATTTGTTGACTTGACAGAATAATTCTTTGTTACAAAAAGGTCGTTTTTTAGAAGTTTGTCAATTGACTTCTCTAATTTGCATAAATAAGTAAGTAACGTGAATTATGAAGAATTACATTGGTTTTCGTCTAAAATAGGATTGATTACGTGAATACTGAGTGAAAACGCTCCTAGTGAACAAATAGGTTTCACTGGGTGATTTTTATTTAAGGAGATCCAAAATACCTAAGTTGGCCACTATTTTTCGTACTTCATATTAATTATTTAAGATAAACTTAGTGTTTTTCATGATGACATTTGCTGTATCAGTGATCAAGTGATACAAACTTTTGTGTGGGTTAGTTATTCAGTATAATTTAATGGGTTGACTGTTTATGGAGACATGTTGTGCAATCATTGTTAACATACACAATAACTTTTCTATAATCATAAATACTCATTAAACTGGTTGAATTTGGAAGGGATCGCATACTTCATTAAAGTAAAGCCTTTAATATGTTCCGTTACAATACCCCCCTCGGGTAATAGCATTTACAGAATGTTAAAGATATTAGCCGACTAGGACAAATGTGTCAATTACTATGCATAATGTGTATGTATACAACAACCGTTACACCGTTTCAAAATGACTTTTTCCTGAAAAAATATTTTAGTTGTGTTGTTTCAAATGCACTTTGTGTTATGTCAATCAGTATGACAGCATAATAAAAATATTTAGTAATACATGAAAGTAAAAAAAAAATGTTAATCTTTGCTCCCAGTGAGCCACATGGAAAATGATCAGAAACAGACACAAATATATCACATGCGATTTTAAGATATATAAAAAATATATGTAAATTATTTCAAAGTCAGTTCTCATTGAGTCACAGATTAATCAAGATAATAGAAGGAACATAAATATATTACATAGATGGACAGGTCAGATGTCCATAGCAAAATTTTGCAACTGTCTGCTCGTTTTGAGCCAAATAAAGGAAATGAAAACAAAGAACATAATTATAAGTATGGACATGATATATAAATACACACACTAGTGAAGTCACATGTATGGATATAATATGCATTTAAAAAAGAAACGAAATATTTAAAACACTTGTCTCCCATTGAGACACATAGTCGAGACAGTACAAGAACATATGAATACTAAAATTGGACACTTAAATTGGTCACAACATAACACAAACATCAAACTTGGTGAACATCTGATTAGCTGTAGAAAATTGTCCACAAATCTTATGTCTAAGAAAACAATAGTAACACAATGATGGGTCTTGCACCACAATTTTTTACATTGTCTTTTATTTGGTGCAATCATGTCCCATATTCAACAATACAAAAAGAAAGTAATAAATGTTGGTCACCTTCTTGCCCATTGCAAGTAAAGAAGATATCACAATATTTAATATTCAATAGTGACAATAAAAATATAAAAACATTGTCTCAGATATCTGGAACTTTTCCAGGGTCTATAGGATGAGTGGTAGTTGCTATCTGACACACCCAGTAAAAATCTTTGCTGGTAAAATGCTTTACGGAAAATGGGTAAGTGACTGTATTCAAAGAGGGAAATGTGCTTAATCATGTTTATATGGTTTCAATTCAGTGATGTTTCTTAATCCAAATAACCTTCTTGATCTGGGAAAGATAAGTCTATACGCATTAGGATGTGGGCTTTCTTTTATTTCAAATGGACAAATGTCAATGTTTACTTTAACATATAATACATCATTTTCAATTTCTTTAGTTCCTAAGTCTAATGTCTCTTTCCTACACTTAGACACACCCCTCTCTGTTTGCAAAGCATTGACATTTTAACATAAACCTTTGTTTTCATCTGTTCCTCTTAACACTGTGTTGCCACTCAACAAATTATTGTTTTCACCCCATTTTTTATAAAGTCCGCTACGGATTCTTATCCACCATATAGGATACAAGGTTGCACTTACCTTTGCTAATTCTTTCCAAAAGGCATCTTTCTTTATACAGTTTCCATAGTTGTTCCACAAAACTTCTAAAAACTTTTCCCCTTTTTCTTGAAAACACACATTTACATTCCATCCGTTTATATTTCCTTTAATATTATTATTATTACCATTCTCATAGATTAGCGTTTCATAGTTCCCAATAGGCAATAGCTTGTCCTCAGATACACATTCCCTAGTCTGCATTTCACTTAAATTAACCTCATTATTACCCATGTTTGTCACATCACTTACCTTTACCACATCACTTTTCAATTCTACAAATACTTTTATTTCTTCCTCCACACTCTCATCAATAACATCACTTGATTTAGGATCATTATTTAAATGTCCCTCTATTACTTCTTCCTCCTCCTCAACAACAACCCCATCTGCAGTTTCCCCCCTATGTATCTGAATCTCAGCAATTGAGTCTTTGGCTCCATTAAACACTTCGTCATCCCCCTTCTTATCAAATAAACCCCCCAAAATAGATTCTACTTGTGGTGTGTCTGACTTGTTATTCACACCAGTATCCTTTTCAGCCCAACTATGGAACTCTGCAATACCTTCAACTTCTGCACTTTCGCTAACTACCTGTGCTTGAACACAGTTTTTATTAACTGTATCACTTTTACTCATAGTATCCCAAAACCTTTTATTAAATTCTAATTTATTCATTCTAATAACTTCAGTATTTTCATGGTAATTACTCTTTGCATTGTATCCTCTCCTTTTCCAGTTTCGGTTATGTGTTGTCCTGTCATAATATTGTCTAGCCCCAAAACTACGGACATCTAGTGGGACTGTCCACCGTTTCCCGGCTGGTTTCCTCGGTCTGTCCGTTTGTAGCTGTCGTTTTGTTCACTAGTTTCAACAAACCCCCTTCTATCTTGTTCTCTTCCCCAATACCTATTTCTATCATTCCTGTTATCTCTCCTCCATCCTCCCTCCTGCGTATTGTTTCTGAAATCATTTTCATATCTCCTATCTCCCCTATTTGGAGCATTATTTCCAGAATTTTCAAAGTCTCTCCTCCAATAATAATCTCTATTTACATTCCTGTTCCACCCCCCATACTGGTTGTTGCCAGAGCCAAAACTTTGGTTACTTTCTCTTTCCAAGGCCCTATCTAATCTATCTACAAATTTCAGGAACTCTTCCATTGAATCGTCTGGTCCATGGACCAATTCCCACTGCAGTCTCTCTGGTAATCTTGTTTTTAAAACATCAATTTGTGTCATAATATCAAAAGAGTTATTTAAATGAGCAAGTTTTTTCAGTTGATCTCTGCAAAATTTTTGCATTCCCCCTACTTTCCCTCTATACACTGGTCCATTTAGAAATTCTGACTTTAATCTGGCTTGTATGGATTGTGACCAAAATTTGCAAATAAATTTAGCTTCAAACTCTTCAAAAGTATTCCAAGAATCATTATTCTCATTTGCCCAGGATAGGGCCTCCCCTTCTAGAAACCGTTTTACTAACTTAATTTTTATGTTATCTGACATTCCTACAACAAACATATCCTTACATTGGTGAATAAAGTCAATAGGGTGCAGATTTTCACCAGGAAAGCATTTCACTTGGATGTGCCCATACATTGTATTTTGATTGTAAAACATTTGGTTTGACATTAATGCATCTTCCAATTGTGTATATTTAGTGTGTATATTTTCTACTTTTGTATCTACATTAGTGGTATACAGGTTGTATTCTTGTTTAAGGTTTTCTGATGTTTTGTCTATTCTCTGATCTAATCTTTTAGCTTCAGTATCTACTCTGTTGTAGATGACAGCAATGCTGTCTGTGTTCGCTTGTATGTTTTCATTTAAACTTTCAACTTTAACTTGAAATTCTTTTCTGAAGTGTATCAACTGTTCACTAGTGTTCTTACTGAGAGTAGTTTTAACTTCCTCACACTTCTCATTGAGATGAGTACTTAATAGATCAAAATCCAAACTTAACTTATCCAGTCTGTCTGTGTTTTCTTTAAGTTTCAAACTTACTTGTTCATTTGATTGTTTAAAATCCAAACTTAGCTTATTCAGTCTATCTGTGTTTTCTTCTCTTGATTGTTTAAAATCCAAACGTACTTCTTCAATTGATTGTTTAAGTTGTGAGCTTATTTGGCTTGCAAACCCTGCTAGCCACTCTGTTAAGTTTAATTGTTCACCACCCCCTGGTTCAATTTTTACATTTCCTACGATCTCATCCCTCTCAGGTAGAGACATGTTAACAATTAATTATTTTAAATGACAACAACAACAAAATACCTTGCTTTATGTCTATGCTATGATGTTGTGGTCGGTGTTCTTGTTGGCTTTCTTCACTTATATTCGGTTTTATTGAAGCTGAAGTCTTGATTGATGAAATCCATTGACATAATCCAGACGTTAATCTTCCGAGTGGTGTGATGATAGTTTTTCGTAGTCGCACAAACACAATTTATTTATTTATTTTTGACATATTTTCACTGTTGACACACTGCACAAATAAACTTTTTTGGAATGCTAAGTACTTACGAAATTTATCGCTGCACTATTATCATCGATGCACTTAAAGATCCCGGACGAGCCCCCACTTTTGTAATGGTCCACCTGGTCATCGTTGATATCGCTAATTGCTGTAAACGCACTATTTCACTCCAATTTACGGAGCTTGTTAGCACTTGATGTTAGGTTGGCGCCATTACAATGTATTGTATTGTAGTAATCGCTGCTGCTTGCTGGATCGCTGCTGTGTCTCGATGCTGATGCTGGCTCTAAATCTGGTTGTCTAGGGTAAACACATGAGGTCCCATGTTTTTCATGTGCTTTTGATGATAAAGAACGAGCGAAACCAACACGTATGTAAACATCAAATATTTATTACTTTAGTCGCCATATTAATTCCACTGTCCACCAAAGACCATAACACAACACAAAGTAGTACTTCCTTTACATGTTCTTTGCCTTGTTTAGCCAAACAATAACACAGAAACACACTTCACCAAAGTGACATTCCGACTGCCCGCCTCCGACTGCTCTCCGACTGGTTTTTCGACCCTTCTTGCTGCTTGTATTTATAACATTGTCAAAGAACTACTAAAAAGAGATATAGTTTATAAGTCACATGTACATCTGTTGTTATAATTTGTGCAGAAAAGTTATTAATTTGCATCGAGTGACATAATTTAACATGTTATTAAAATGACAGACAGATTTGTTGACTTGACAGAATAATTCTTTGTTACAAAAAGGTCGTTTTTTAGAAGTTTGTCAACTGACTTCTCTAATTTGCATAAATAAGTAAGTAACGTGAATTATGAAGAATTACATTGGTTTTCGTCTAAAATAGGATTGATTACGTGAATACTGAGTGAAAACGCTCCTAGTGAACAAATAGGTTTCACTGGGTGATTTTTATTTAAGGAGATCCAAAATACCTAAGTTGGCCACTATTTTTCGTACTTCATATTAATTATTTAAGATAAACTTAGTGTTTTTCATGATGACATTTGCTGTATCAGTGATCAAGTGATACAAACTTTTGTGTGGGTTAGTTATTCAGTATAATTTAATGGGTTGACTGTTTATGGAGACATGTTGTGCAATCATTGTTAACATACACAATAACTTTTCTATAATCATAAATACTCATTAAACTGGTTGAATTTGGAAGGGATCGCATACTTCATTAAAGTAAAGCCTTTAATATGTTCCGTTACAATACCCCCCTCGGGTAATATCATTTACAGAATGTTAAAGATATTAGCCGACTAGGACAAATGTGTCAATTACTATGCATAATGTGTATGTATACAACAACCGTTACACCGTTTCAAAATGACTTTTTCCTGAAAAAATATTTTAGTTGTGTTGTTTCAAATGCACTTTGTGTTATGTCAATCAGTATGACAGCATAATAAAAATATTTAGTAATACATGAAAGTAAAAAAAAATGTTAATCTTTGCTCCCAGTGAGCCACATGGAAAATGATCAGAAACAGACACAAATATATCACATGCGATTTTAAGATATATAAAAAATATATGTAAATTATTTCAAAGTCAGTTCTCATTGAGTCACAGATTAATCAAGATAATAGAAGGAACATAAATATATTACATAGATGGACAGGTCAGATGTCCATAGCAAAATTTTGCAACTGTCTGCTCGTTTTGAGCCAAATAAAGGAAATGAAAACAAAGAACATAATTATAAGTATGGACATGATATATAAATACACACACTAGTGAAGTCACATGTATGGATATAATATGCATTTAAAAAAGAAACGAAATATTTAAAAAACTTGTCTCCCATTGAGACACATAGTCGAGACAGTACAAGAACATATGAATACTAAAATTGGACACTTAAATTGGTCACAACATAACACAAACATCAAACTTGGTGAACATCTGATTAGCTGTAGAAAATTGTCCACAAATCTTATGTCTAAGAAAACAATAGTAACACAATGATGGGTCTTGCACCACAATTTTTTACATTGTCTTTTATTTGGTGCAATCATGTCCCATATTCAACAATACAAAAAGAAAGTAATAAATGTTGGTCACCTTCTTGCCCATTGCAAGTAAAGAAGATATCACAATATTTAATATTCAATAGTGACAATAAAAATATAAAAACATTGTCTCAGATATCTGGAACTTTTCCAGGGTCTATAGGATGAGTGGTAGTTGCTATCTGACACACCCAGTAAAAATCTTTGCTGGTAAAATGCTTTACGGAAAATGGGTAAGTGACTGTATTCAAAGAGGGAAATGTGCTTAATCATGTTTATATGGTTTCAATTCAGTGATGTTTCTTAATCCAAATAACCTTCTTGATCTGGGAAAGATAAGTCTATACGCATTAGGATGTGGGCTTTCTTTTATTTCAAATGGACAAATGTCAATGTTTACTTTAACATATAATACATCATTTTCAATTTCTTTAGTTCCTAAGTCTAATGTCTCTTTCCTACACTTAGACACACCCCTCTCTGTTTGCAAAGCATTGACATTTTAACATAAACCTTTGTTTTCATCTGTTCCTCTTAACACTGTGTTGCCACTCAACAAATTATTGTTTTCACCCCATTTTTTATAAAGTCCGCTACGGATTCTTATCCACCATATAGGATACAAGGTTGCACTTACCTTTGCTAATTCTTTCCAAAAGGCATCTTTCTTTATACAGTTTCCATAGTTGTTCCACAAAACTTCTAAAAACTTTTCCCCTTTTTCTTGAAAACACACATTTACATTCCATCCGTTTATATTTCCTTTAATATTATTATTATTACCATTCTCATAGATTAGCGTTTCATAGTTCCCAATAGGCAATAGCTTGTCCTCAGATACACATTCCCTAGTCTGCATTTCACTTAAATTAACCTCATTATTACCCATGTTTGTCACATCACTTACCTTTACCACATCACTTTTCAATTCTACAAATACTTTTATTTCTTCCTCCACACTCTCATCAATAACATCACTTGATTTAGGATCATTATTTAAATGTCCCTCTATTACTTCTTCCTCCTCCTCAACAACAACCCCATCTGCAGTTTCCCCCCTATGTATCTGAATCTCAGCAATTGAGTCTTTGGCTCCATTAAACACTTCGTCATCCCCCTTCTTATCAAATAAACCCCCCAAAATAGATTCTACTTGTGGTGTGTCTGACTTGTTATTCACACCAGTATCCTTTTCAGCCCAACTATGGAACTCTGCAATACCTTCAACTTCTGCACTTTCACTAACTACCTGTGCTTGAATACAGTTTTTATTAACTGTATCACTTCTACTCATAGTATCCCAAAACCTTTTATTAAATTCTAATTTATTCATTCTAATAACTTCAGTATTTTCATGGTAATTACTCTTTACATTGTATCCTCTCCTTTTCCAGTTTCGGTTATGTGTTGTCCTGTCATAATATTGTCTAGCCCCAAAACTACGGACATCTAGTGGGACTGTCCACCGTTTCCCGGCTGGTTTCCTCGGTCTGTCCGTTTGTAGCTGTCGTTTTGTTCACTAGTTTCAACAAACCCCCTTCTATCTTGTTCTCTTCCCCAATACCTATTTCTATCATTCCTGTTATCTCTCCTCCATCCTCCCTCCTGCGTATTGTTTCTGAAATCATTTTCATATCTCCTATCTCCCCTATTTGGAGCATTATTTCCAGAATTTTCAAAGTCTCTCCTCCAATAATAATCTCTATTTACATTCCTGTTCCACCCCCCATACTGGTTGTTGCCAGAGCCAAAACTTTGGTTACTTTCTCTTTCCAAGGCCCTATCTAATCTATCTACAAATTTCAGGAACTCTTCCATTGAATCGTCTGGTCCATGGACCAATTCCCACTGCAGTCTCTCTGGTAATCTTCTTTTTAAAACATCAATTTGTGTCATAATATCAAAAGAGTTATTTAAATGAGCAAGTTTTTTCAGTTGATCTCTGCAAAATTTTTGCATTCCCCCTACTTTCCCTCTATACACTGGTCCATTTAGAAATTCTGACTTTAATCTGGCTTGTATGGATTGTGACCAAAATTTGCAAATAAATTTAGCTTCAAACTCTTCAAAAGTATTCCAAGAATCATTATTCTCATTTGCCCAGGATAGGGCCTCCCCTTCTAGAAACCGTTTTACTAACTTAATTTTTATGTTATCTGACATTCCTACAACAAACATATCCTTACATTGGTGAATAAAGTCAATAGGGTGCAGATTTTCACCAGGAAAGCATTTCACTTGGATGTGCCCATACATTGTATTTTGATTGTAAAACATTTGGTTTGACATTAATGCATCTTCCAATTGTGTATATTTAGTGTGTATATTTTCTACTTTTGTATCTACATTAGTGGTATACAGGTTGTATTCTTGTTTAAGGTTTTCTGATGTTTTGTCTATTCTCTGATCTAATCTTTTAGCTTCAGTATCTACTCTGTTGTAGATGACAGCAATGCTGTCTGTGTTCGCTTGTATGTTTTCATTTAAACTTTCAACTTTAACTTGAAATTCTTTTCTGAAGTGTATCAACTGTTCACTAGTGTTCTTACTGAGAGTAGTTTTAACTTCCTCACACTTCTCATTGAGATGAGTACTTAATAGATCAAAATCCAAACTTAACTTATCCAGTCTGTCTGTGTTTTCTTTAAGTTTCAAACTTACTTGTTCATTTGATTGTTTAAAATCCAAACTTAGCTTATTCAGTCTATCTGTGTTTTCTTCTCTTGATTGTTTAAAATCCAAACGTACTTCTTCAATTGATTGTTTAAGTTGTGAGCTTATTTGGCTTGCAAACCCTGCTAGCCACTCTGTTAAGTTTAATTGTTCACCACCCCCTGGTTCAATTTTTACATTTCCTACGATCTCATCCCTCTCAGGTAGAGACATGTTAACAATTAATTATTTTAAATGACAACAACAACAAAATACCTTGCTTTATGTCTATGCTATGATGTTGTGGTCGGTGTTCTTGTTGGCTTTCTTCACTTATATTCGGTTTTATTGAAGCTGAAGTCTTGATTGATGAAATCCATTGACATAATCCAGACGTTAATCTTCCGAGCGGTGTGATGATAGTTTTTCGTAGTCGCACAAACACAATTTATTTATTTATTTTTGACATATTTTCACTGTTGACACACTGCACAAATAAACTTTTTTGGAATGCTAAGTACTTACGAAATTTATCGCTGCACTATTATCATCGATGCACTTAAAGATCCCGGACGAGCCCCCACTTTTGTAATGGTCCACCTGGTCGTCGTTGATATCGCTAATTGCTGTAAACGCACTATTTCACTCCAATTTACGGAGCTTGTTAGCACTTGATGTTAGGTTGGCGCCATTACAATGTATTGTATTGTAGTAATCGCTGCTGCTTGCTGGATCGCTGCTGTGTCTCGATGCTGATGCTGGCTCTAAATCTGGTTGTCTAGGGTAAACACATGAGGTCCCGTGTTTTTCATGTGCTTTTGATGATAAAGAACGAGCGAAACCAACACGTATGTAAACATCAAATATTTATTACTTTAGTCGCCATATTAATTCCACTGTCCACCAAAGACCATAACACAACACAAAGTAGTACTTCCTTTACATGTTCTTTGCCTTGTTTTGCCAAACAATAACACAGAAACACACTTCACCAAAGTGACATTCCGACTGCCCGCCTCCGACTGCTCTCCGACTGGTTTTTCGACCCTTCTTGCTGCTTGTATTTATAACATTGTCAAAGAACTACTAAAAAGAGATATAGTTTATAAGTCACATGTACATCTGTTGTTATAATTTGTGCAGAAAAGTTATTAATTTGCATCGAGTGACATAATTTAACATGTTATTAAAATGACAGAGAGATTTGTTGACTTGACAGAATAATTCTTTGTTACAAAAAGGTCGTTTTTTAGAAGTTTGTCAATTGACTTCTCTAATTTGCATAAATAAGTAAGTAACGTGAATTATGAAGAATTACATTGGTTTTCGTCTAAAATAGGATTGATTACGTGAATACTGAGTGAAAACGCTCCTAGTGAACAAATAGGTTTCACTGGGTGATTTTTATTTAAGGAGATCCAAAATACCTAAGTTGGCCACTATTTTTCGTACTTCATATTAATTATTTAAGATAAACTTAGTGTTTTTCATGATGACATTTGCTGTATCAGTGATCAAGTGATACAAACTTTTGTGTGGGTTAGTTATTCAGTATAATTTAATGGGTTGACTGTTTATGGAGACATGTTGTGCAATCATTGTTAACATACACAATAACTTTTCTATAATCATAAATACTCATTAAACTGGTTGAATTTGGAAGGGATTGCATACTTCATTAAAGTAAAGCCTTTAATATGTTCCGTTACAATACCCCCCTCGGGTAATATCATTTACAGAATGTTAAAGATATTAGCCGACTAGGACAAATGTGTCAATTACTATGCATAATGTGTATGTATACAACAACCGTTACACCGTTTCAAAATGACTTTTTCCTGAAAAAATATTTTAGTTGTGTTGTTTCAAATGCACTTTGTGTTATGTCAATCAGTATGACAGCATAATAAAAATATTTAGTAATACATGAAAGTAAAAAAAAATGTTAATCTTTGCTCCCAGTGAGCCACATGGAAAATGATCAGAAACAGACACAAATATATCACATGCGATTTTAAGATATATAAAAAATATATGTAAATTATTTCAAAGTCAGTTCTCATTGAGTCACAGATTAATCAAGATAATAGAAGGAACATAAATATATTACATAGATGGACAGGTCAGATGTCCATAGCAAAATTTTGCAACTGTCTGCTCGTTTTGAGCCACATAAAGGAAATGAAAACAAAGAACATAATTATAAGTATGGACATGATATATAAATACACACACTAGTGAAGTCACATGTATGGATATAATATGCATTTAAAAAAGAAACGAAATATTTAAAAAACTTGTCTCCCATTGAGACACATAGTCGAGACAGTACAAGAACATATGAATACTAAAATTGGACACTTAAATTGGTCACAACATAACACAAACATCAAACTTGGTGAACATCTGATTAGCTGTAGAAAATTGTCCACAAATCTTATGTCTAAGAAAACAATAGTAACACAATGATGGGTCTTGCACCACAATTTTTTACATTGTCTTTTATTTGGTGCAATCATGTCCCATATTCAACAATACAAAAAGAAAGTAATAAATGTTGGTCACCTTCTTGCCCATTGCAAGTAAAGAAGATATCACAATATTTAATATTCAATAGTGACAATAAAAATATAAAAACATTGTCTCAGATATCTGGAACTTTTCCAGGGTCTATAGGATGAGTGGTAGTTGCTATCTGACACACCCAGTAAAAATCTTTGCTGGTAAAATGCTTTACGGAAAATGGGTAAGTGACTGTATTCAAAGAGGGAAATGTGCTTAATCATGTTTATATGGTTTCAATTCAGTGATGTTTCTTAATCCAAATAACCTTCTTGATCTGGGAAAGATAAGTCTATACGCATTAGGATGTGGGCTTTCTTTTATTTCAAATGGACAAATGTCAATGTTTACTTTAACATATAATACATCATTTTCAATTTCTTTAGTTCCTAAGTCTAATGTCTCTTTCCTACACTTAGACACACCCCTCTCTGTTTGCAAAGCATTGACATTTTAACATAAACCTTTGTTTTCATCTGTTCCTCTTAACACTGTGTTGCCACTCAACAAATTATTGTTTTCACCCCATTTTTTATAAAGTCCGCTACGGATTCTTATCCACCATATAGGATACAAGGTTGCACTTACCTTTGCTAATTCTTTCCAAAAGGCATCTTTCTTTATACAGTTTCCATAGTTGTTCCACAAAACTTCTAAAAACTTTTCCCCTTTTTCTTGAAAACACACATTTACATTCCATCCGTTTATATTTCCTTTAATATTATTATTATCACCATTCTCATAGATTAGCGTTTCATAGTTCCCAATAGGCAATAGCTTGTCCTCAGATACACATTCCCTAGTCTGCATTTCACTTAAATTAACCTCATTATTACCCATGTTTGTCACATCACTTACCTTTACCACATCACTTTTCAATTCTACAAATACTTTTATTTCTTCCTCCACACTCTCATCAATAACATCACTTGATTTAGGATCATTATTTAAATGTCCCTCTATTACTTCTTCCTCCTCCTCAACAACAACCCCATCTGCAGTTTCCCCCCTATGTATCTGAATCTCAGCAATTGAGTCTTTGGCTCCATTAAACACTTCGTCATCCCCCTTCTTATCAAATAAACCCCCCAAAATAGATTCTACTTGTGGTGTGTCTGACTTGTTATTCACACCAGTATCCTTTTCAGCCCAACTATGGAACTCTGCAATACCTTCAACTTCTGCACTTTCACTAACTACCTGTGCTTGAACACAGTTTTTATTAACTGTATCACTTTTACTCATAGTATCCCAAAACCTTTTATTAAATTCTAATTTATTCATTCTAATAACTTCAGTATTTTCATGGTAATTACTCTTTACATTGTATCCTCTCCTTTTCCAGTTTCGGTTATGTGTTGTCCTGTCATAATATTGTCTAGCCCCAAAACTACGGACATCTAGTGGGACTGTCCACCGTTTCCCGGCTGGTTTCCTCGGTCTGTCCGTTTGTAGCTGTCGTTTTGTTCACTAGTTTCAACAAACCCCCTTCTATCTTGTTCTCTTCCCCAATACCTATTTCTATCATTCCTGTTATCTCTCCTCCATCCTCCCTCCTGCGTATTGTTTCTGAAATCATTTTCATATCTCCTATCTCCCCTATTTGGAGCATTATTTCCAGAATTTTCAAAGTCTCTCCTCCAATAATAATCTCTATTTACATTCCTGTTCCACCCCCCATACTGGTTGTTGCCAGAGCCAAAACTTTGGTTACTTTCTCTTTCCAAGGCCCTATCTAATCTATCTACAAATTTCAGGAACTCTTCCATTGAATCGTCTGGTCCATGGACCAATTCCCACTGCAGTCTCTCTGGTAATCTTGTTTTTAAAACATCAATTTGTGTCATAATATCAAAAGAGTTATTTAAATGAGCAAGTTTTTTCAGTTGATCTCTGCAAAATTTTTGCATTCCCCCTACTTTCCCTCTATACACTGGTCCATTTAGAAATTCTGACTTTAATCTGGCTTGTATGGATTGTGACCAAAATTTGCAAATAAATTTAGCTTCAAACTCTTCAAAAGTATTCCAAGAATCATTATTCTCATTTGCCCAGGATAGGGCCTCCCCTTCTAGAAACCGTTTTACTAACTTAATTTTTATGTTATCTGACATTCCTACAACAAACATATCCTTACATTGGTGAATAAAGTCAATAGGGTGCAGATTTTCACCAGGAAAGCATTTCACTTGGATGTGCCCATACATTGTATTTTGATTGTAAAACATTTGGTTTGACATTAATGCATCTTCCAATTGTGTATATTTAGTGTGTATATTTTCTACTTTTGTATCTACATTAGTGGTATACAGGTTGTATTCTTGTTTAAGGTTTTCTGATGTTTTGTCTATTCTCTGATCTAATCTTTTAGCTTCAGTATCTACTCTGTTGTAGATGACAGCAATGCTGTCTGTGTTCGCTTGTATGTTTTCATTTAAACTTTCAACTTTAACTTGAAATTCTTTTCTGAAGTGTATCAACTGTTCACTAGTGTTCTTACTGAGAGTAGTTTTAACTTCCTCACACTTCTCATTGAGATGAGTACTTAATAGATCAAAATCCAAACTTAACTTATCCAGTCTGTCTGTGTTTTCTTTAAGTTTCAAACTTACTTGTTCATTTGATTGTTTAAAATCAAAACTTAGCTTATTCAGTCTATCTGTGTTTTCTTCTCTTGATTGTTTAAAATCCAAACGTACTTCTTCAATTGATTGTTTAAGTTGTGAGCTTATTTGACTTGCAAACCCTGCTAGCCACTCTGTTAAGTTTAATTGTTCACCACCCCCTGGTTCAATTTTTACATTTCCTACGATCTCATCCCTCTCAGGTAGAGACATGTTAACAATTAATTATTTTAAATGACAACAACAACAAAATACCTTGCTTTATGTCTATGCTATGATGTCGTGGTCGGTGTTCTTGTTGGCTTTCTTCACTTATATTCGGTTTTATTGAAGCTGAAGTCTTGATTGATGAAATCCATTGACATAATCCAGACGTTAATCTTCCGAGCGGTGTGATGATAGTTTTTCGTAGTCGCACAAACACAATTTATTTATTTATTTTTGACATATTTTCACTGTTGACACACTGCACAAATAAACTTTTTTGGAATGCTAAGTACTTACGAAATTTATCGCTGCACTATTATCATCGATGCACTTAAAGATCCCGGACGAGCCCCCACTTTTGTAATGGTCCACCTGGTCGTCGTTGATATCGCTAATTGCTGTAAACGCACTATTTCACTCCAATTTACGGAGCTTGTTAGCACTTGATGTTAGGTTGGCGCCATTACAATGTATTGTATTGTAGTAATCGCTGCTGCTTGCTGGATCGCTGCTGTGTCTCGATGCTGATGCTGGCTCTAAATCTGGTTGTCTAGGGTAAACACATGAGGTCCCGTGTTTTTCATGTGCTTTTGATGATAAAGAACGAGCGAAACCAACACGTATGTAAACATCAAATATTTATTACTTTAGTCGCCATATTAATTCCACTGTCCACCAAAGACCATAACACAACACAAAGTAGTACTTCCTTTACATGTTCTTTGCCTTGTTTTGCCAAACAATAACACAGAAACACACTTCACCAAAGTGACATTCCGACTGCCCGCCTCCGACTGCTCTCCGACTGGTTTTTCGACCCTTCTTGCTGCTTGTATTTATAACATTGTCAAAGAACTACTAAAAAGAGATATAGTTTATAAGTCACATGTACATCTGTTGTTATAATTTGTGCAGAAAAGTTATTAATTTGCATCGAGTGACATAATTTAACATGTTATTAAAATGACAGACAGATTTGTTGACTTGACAGAATAATTCTTTGTTACAAAAAGGTCGTTTTTTAGAAGTTTGTCAATTGACTTCTCTAATTTGCATAAATAAGTAAGTAACGTGAATTATGAAGAATTACATTGGTTTTCGTCTAAAATAGGATTGATTACGTGAATACTGAGTGAAAACGCTCCTAGTGAACAAATAGGTTTCACTGGGTGATTTTTATTTAAGGAGATCCAAAATACCTAAGTTGGCCACTATTTTTCGTACTTCATATTAATTATTTAAGATAAACTTAGTGTTTTTCATGATGACATTTGCTGTATCAGTGATCAAGTGATACAAACTTTTGTGTGGGTTAGTTATTCAGTATAATTTAATGGGTTGACTGTTTATGGAGACATGTTGTGCAATCATTGTTAACCTACACAATAACTTTTCTATAATCATAAATACTCATTAAACTGGTTGAATTTGGAAGGGATCGCATACTTCATTAAAGTAAAGCCTTTAATATGTTCCGTTACAATACCCCCCTCGGGTAATAGCATTTACAGAATGTTAAAGATATTAGCCGACTAGGACAAATGTGTCAATTACTATGCATAATGTGTATGTATACAACAACCGTTACACCGTTTCAAAATGACTTTTTCCTGAAAAAATATTTTAGTTGTGTTGTTTCAAATGCACTTTGTGTTATGTCAATCAGTATGACAGCATAATAAAAATATTTAGTAATACATGAAAGTAAAAAAAAAATGTTAATCTTTGCTCCCAGTGAGCCACATGGAAAATGATCAGAAACAGACACAAATATATCACATGCGATTTTAAGATATATAAAAAATATATGTAAATTATTTCAAAGTCAGTTCTCATTGAGTCACAGATTAATCAAGATAATAGAAGGAACATAAATATATTACATAGATGGACAGGTCAGATGTCCATAGCAAAATTTTGCAACTGTCTGCTCGTTTTGAGCCAAATAAAGGAAATGAAAACAAAGAACATAATTATAAGTATGGACATGATATATAAATACACACACTAGTGAAGTCACATGTATGGATATAATATGCATTTAAAAAAGAAACGAAATATTTAAAACACTTGTCTCCCATTGAGACACATAGTCGAGACAGTACAAGAACATATGAATACTAAAATTGGACACTTAAATTGGTCACAACATAACACAAACATCAAACTTGGTGAACATCTGATTAGCTGTAGAAAATTGTCCACAAATCTTATGTCTAAGAAAACAATAGTAACACAATGATGGGTCTTGCACCACAATTTTTTACATTGTCTTTTATTTGGTGCAATCATGTCCCATATTCAACAATACAAAAAGAAAGTAATAAATGTTGGTCACCTTCTTGCCCATTGCAAGTAAAGAAGATATCACAATATTTAATATTCAATAGTGACAATAAAAATATAAAAACATTGTCTCAGATATCTGGAACTTTTCCAGGGTCTATAGGATGAGTGGTAGTTGCTATCTGACACACCCAGTAAAAATCTTTGCTGGTAAAATGCTTTACGGAAAATGGGTAAGTGACTGTATTCAAAGAGGGAAATGTGCTTAATCATGTTTATATGGTTTCAATTCAGTGATGTTTCTTAATCCAAATAACCTTCTTGATCTGGGAAAGATAAGTCTATACGCATTAGGATGTGGGCTTTCTTTTATTTCAAATGGACAAATGTCAATGTTTACTTTAACATATAATACATCATTTTCAATTTCTTTAGTTCCTAAGTCTAATGTCTCTTTCCTACACTTAGACACACCCCTCTCTGTTTGCAAAGCATTGACATTTTAACATAAACCTTTGTTTTCATCTGTTCCTCTTAACACTGTGTTGCCACTCAACAAATTATTGTTTTCACCCCATTTTTTATAAAGTCCGCTACGGATTCTTATCCACCATATAGGATACAAGGTTGCACTTACCTTTGCTAATTCTTTCCAAAAGGCATCTTTCTTTATACAGTTTCCATAGTTGTTCCACAAAACTTCTAAAAACTTTTCCCCTTTTTCTTGAAAACACACATTTACATTCCATCCGTTTATATTTCCTTTAATATTATTATTATTACCATTCTCATAGATTAGCGTTTCATAGTTCCCAATAGGCAATAGCTTGTCCTCAGATACACATTCCCTAGTCTGCATTTCACTTAAATTAACCTCATTATTACCCATGTTTGTCACATCACTTACCTTTACCACATCACTTTTCAATTCTACAAATACTTTTATTTCTTCCTCCACACTCTCATCAATAACATCACTTGATTTAGGATCATTATTTAAATGTCTCTCTATTACTTCTTCCTCCTCCTCAACAACAACCCCATCTGCAGTTTCCCCCCTATGTATCTGAATCTCAGCAATTGAGTCTTTGGCTCCATTAAACACTTCGTCATCCCCCTTCTTATCAAATAAACCCCCCAAAATAGATTCTACTTGTGGTGTGTCTGACTTGTTATTCACACCAGTATCCTTTTCAGCCCAACTATGGAACTCTGCAATACCTTCAACTTCTGCACTTTCACTAACTACCTGTGCTTGAACACAGTTTTTATTAACTGTATCACTTTTACTCATAGTATCCCAAAACCTTTTATTAAATTCTAATTTATTCATTCTAATAACTTCAGTATTTTCATGGTAATTACTCTTTACATTGTATCCTCTCCTTTTCCAGTTTCGGTTATGTGTTGTCCTGTCATAATATTGTCTAGCCCCAAAACTACGGACATCTAGTGGGACTGTCCACCGTTTCCCGGCTGGTTTCCTCGGTCTGTCTGTTTGTAGCTGTCGTTTTGTTCACTAGTTTCAACAAACCCCCTTCTATCTTGTTCTCTTCCCCAATACCTATTTCTATCATTCCTGTTATCTCTCCTCCATCCTCCCTCCTGCGTATTGTTTCTGAAATCATTTTCATATCTCCTATCTCCCCTATTTGGAGCATTATTTCCAGAATTTTCAAAGTCTCTCCTCCAATAATAATCTCTATTTACATTCCTGTTCCACCCCCCATACTGGTTGTTGCCAGAGCCAAAACTTTGGTTACTTTCTCTTTCCAAGGCCCTATCTAATCTATCTACAAATTTCAGGAACTCTTCCATTGAATCGTCTGGTCCATGGACCAATTCCCACTGCAGTCTCTCTGGTAATCTTGTTTTTAAAACATCAATTTGTGTCATAATATCAAAAGAGTTATTTAAATGAGCAAGTTTTTTCAGTTGATCTCTGCAAAATTTTTGCATTCCCCCTACTTTCCCTCTATACACTGGTCCATTTAGAAATTCTGACTTTAATCTGGCTTGTATGGATTGTGACCAAAATTTGCAAATAAATTTAGCTTCAAACTCTTCAAAAGTATTCCAAGAATCATTATTCTCATTTGCCCAGGATAGGGCCTCCCCTTCTAGAAACCGTTTTACTAACTTAATTTTTATGTTATCTGACATTCCTACAACAAACATATCCTTACATTGGTGAATAAAGTCAATAGGGTGCAGATTTTCACCAGGAAAGCATTTCACTTGGATGTGCCCATACATTGTATTTTGATTGTAAAACATTTGGTTTGACATTAATGCATCTTCCAATTGTGTATATTTAGTGTGTATATTTTCTACTTTTGTATCTACATTAGTGGTATACAGGTTGTATTCTTGTTTAAGGTTTTCTGATGTTTTGTCTATTCTCTGATCTAATCTTTTAGCTTCAGTATCTACTCTGTTGTAGATGACAGCAATGCTGTCTGTGTTCGCTTGTATGTTTTCATTTAAACTTTCAACTTTAACTTGAAATTCTTTTCTGAAGTGTATCAACTGTTCACTAGTGTTCTTACTGAGAGTAGTTTTAACTTCCTCACACTTCTCATTGAGATGAGTACTTAATAGATCAAAATCCAAACTTAACTTATCCAGTCTGTCTGTGTTTTCTTTAAGTTTCAAACTTACTTGTTCATTTGATTGTTTAAAATCCAAACTTAGCTTATTCAGTCTATCTGTGTTTTCTTCTCTTGATTGTTTAAAATCCAAACGTACTTCTTCAATTGATTGTTTAAGTTGTGAGCTTATTTGACTTGCAAACCCTGCTAGCCACTCTGTTAAGTTTAATTGTTCACCACCCCCTGGTTCAATTTTTACATTTCCTACGATCTCATCCCTCTCAGGTAGAGACATGTTAACAATTAATTATTTTAAATGACAACAACAACAAAATACCTTGCTTTATGTCTATGCTATGATGTCGTGGTCGGTGTTCTTGTTGGCTTTCTTCACTTATATTCGGTTTTATTGAAGCTGAAGTCTTGATTGATGAAATCCATTGACATAATCCAGACGTTAATCTTCCGAGCGGTGTGATGATAGTTTTTCGTAGTCGCACAAACACAATTTATTTATTTATTTTTGACATATTTTCACTGTTGACACACTGCACAAATAAACTTTTTTGGAATGCTAAGTACTTACGAAATTTATCGCTGCACTATTATCATCGATGCACTTAAAGATCCCGGACGAGCCCCCACTTTTGTAATGGTCCACCTGGTCGTCGTTGATATCGCTAATTGCTGTAAACGCACTATTTCACTCCAATTTACGGAGCTTGTTAGCACTTGATGTTAGGTTGGCGCCATTACAATGTATTGTATTGTAGTAATCGCTGCTGCTTGCTGGATCGCTGCTGTGTCTCGATGCTGATGCTGGCTCTAAATCTGGTTGTCTAGGGTAAACACATGAGGTCCCGTGTTTTTCATGTGCTTTTGATGATAAAGAACGAGCGAAACCAACACGTATGTAAACATCAAATATTTATTACTTTAGTCGCCATATTAATTCCACTGTCCACCAAAGACCATAACACAACACAAAGTAGTACTTCCTTTACATGTTCTTTGCCTTGTTTTGCCAAACAATAACACAGAAACACACTTCACCAAAGTGACATTCCGACTGCCCGCCTCCGACTGCTCTCCGACTGGTTTTTCGACCCTTCTTGCTGCTTGTATTTATAACATTGTCAAAGAACTACTAAAAAGAGATATAGTTTATAAGTCACATGTACATCTGTTGTTATAATTTGTGCAGAAAAGTTATTAATTTGCATCGAGTGACATAATTTAACATGTTATTAAAATGACAGACAGATTTGTTGACTTGACAGAATAATTCTTTGTTACAAAAAGGTCGTTTTTTAGAAGTTTGTCAATTGACTTCTCTAATTTGCATAAATAAGTAAGTAACGTGAATTATGAAGAATTACATTGGTTTTCGTCTAAAATAGGATTGATTACGTGAATACTGAGTGAAAACGCTCCTAGTGAACAAATAGGTTTCACTGGGTGATTTTTATTTAAGGAGATCCAAAATACCTAAGTTGGCCACTATTTTTCGTACTTCATATTAATTATTTAAGATAAACTTAGTGTTTTTCATGATGACATTTGCTGTATCAGTGATCAAGTGATACAAACTTTTGTGTGGGTTAGTTATTCAGTATAATTTAATGGGTTGACTGTTTATGGAGACATGTTGTGCAATCATTGTTAACATACACAATAACTTTTCTATAATCATAAATACTCATTAAACTGGTTGAATTTGGAAGGGATCGCATACTTCATTAAAGTAAAGCCTTTAATATGTTCCGTTACAATACCCCCCTCGGGTAATATCATTTACAGAATGTTAAAGATATTAGCCGACTAGGACAAATGTGTCAATTACTATGCATAATGTGTATGTATACAACAACCGTTACACCGTTTCAAAATGACTTTTTCCTGAAAAAATATTTTAGTTGTGTTGTTTCAAATGCACTTTGTGTTATGTCAATCAGTATGACAGCATAATAAAAATATTTAGTAATACATGAAAGTAAAAAAAAAATGTTAATCTTTGCTCCCAGTGAGCCACATGGAAAATGATCAGAAACAGACACAAATATATCACATGCGATTTTAAGATATATAAAAAATATATGTAAATTATTTCAAAGTCAGTTCTCATTGAGTCACAGATTAATCAAGATAATAGAAGGAACATAAATATATTACATAGATGGACAGGTCAGATGTCCATAGCAAAATTTTGCAACTGTCTGCTCGTTTTGAGCCACATAAAGGAAATGAAAACAAAGAACATAATTATAAGTATGGACATGATATATAAATACACACACTAGTGAAGTCACATGTATGGATATAATATGCATTTAAAAAAGAAACGAAATATTTAAAACACTTGTCTCCCATTGAGACACATAGTCGAGACAGTACAAGAACATATGAATACTAAAATTGGACACTTAAATTGGTCACAACATAACACAAACATCAAACTTGGTGAACATCTGATTAGCTGTAGAAAATTGTCCACAAATCTTATGTCTAAGAAAACAATAGTAACACAATGATGGGTCTTGCACCACAATTTTTTACATTGTCTTTTATTTGGTGCAATCATGTCCCATATTCAATAATACAAAAAGAAAGTAATAAATGTTGGTCACCTTCTTGCCCATTGCAAGTAAAGAAGATATCACAATATTTAATATTCAATAGTGACAATAAAAATATAAAAACATTGTCTCAGATATCTGGAACTTTTCCAGGGTCTATAGGATGAGTGGTAGTTGCTATCTGACACACCCAGTAAAAATCTTTGCTGGTAAAATGCTTTACGGAAAATGGGTAAGTGACTGTATTCAAAGAGGGAAATGTGCTTAATCATGTTTATATGGTTTCAATTCAGTGATGTTTCTTAATCCAAATAACCTTCTTGATCTGGGAAAGATAAGTCTATACGCATTAGGATGTGGGCTTTCTTTTATTTCAAATGGACAAATGTCAATGTTTACTTTAACATATAATACATCATTTTCAATTTCTTTAGTTCCTAAGTCTAATGTCTCTTTCCTACACTTAGACACACCCCTCTCTGTTTGCAAAGCATTGACATTTTAACATAAACCTTTGTTTTCATCTGTTCCTCTTAACACTGTGTTGCCACTCAACAAATTATTGTTTTCACCCCATTTTTTATAAAGTCCGCTACGGATTCTTATCCACCATATAGGATACAAGGTTGCACTTACCTTTGCTAATTCTTTCCAAAAGGCATCTTTCTTTATACAGTTTCCATAGTTGTTCCACAAAACTTCTAAAAACTTTTCCCCTTTTTCTTGAAAACACACATTTACATTCCATCCGTTTATATTTCCTTTAATATTATTATTATTACCATTCTCATAGATTAGCGTTTCATAGTTCCCAATAGGCAATAGCTTGTCCTCAGATACACATTCCCTAGTCTGCATTTCACTTAAATTAACCTCATTATTACCCATGTTTGTCACATCACTTACCTTTACCACATCACTTTTCAATTCTACAAATACTTTTATTTCTTCCTCCACACTCTCATCAATAACATCACTTGATTTAGGATCATTATTTAAATGTCCCTCTATTACTTCTTCCTCCTCCTCAACAACAACCCCATCTGCAGTTTCCCCCCTATGTATCTGAATCTCAGCAATTGAGTCTTTGGCTCCATTAAACACTTCGTCATCCCCCTTCTTATCAAATAAACCCCCCAAAATAGATTCTACTTGTGGTGTGTCTGACTTGTTATTCACACCAGTATCCTTTTCAGCCCAACTATGGAACTCTGCAATACCTTCAACTTCTGCACTTTCACTAACTACCTGTGCTTGAACACAGTTTTTATTAACTGTATCACTTTTACTCATAGTATCCCAAAACCTTTTATTAAATTCTAATTTATTCATTCTAATAACTTCAGTATTTTCATGGTAATTACTCTTTACATTGTATCCTCTCCTTTTCCAGTTTCGGTTATGTGTTGTCCTGTCATAATATTGTCTAGCCCCAAAACTACGGACATCTAGTGGGACTGTCCACCGTTTCCCGGCTGGTTTCCTCGGTCTGTCCGTTTGTAGCTGTCGTTTTGTTCACTAGTTTCAACAAACCCCCTTCTATCTTGTTCTCTTCCCCAATACCTATTTCTATCATTCCTGTTATCTCTCCTCCATCCTCCCTCCTGCGTATTGTTTCTGAAATCATTTTCATATCTCCTATCTCCCCTATTTGGAGCATTATTTCCAGAATTTTCAAAGTCTCTCCTCCAATAATAATCTCTATTTACATTCTTGTTCCACCCCCCATACTGGTTGTTGCCAGAGCCAAAACTTTGGTTACTTTCTCTTTCCAAGGCCCTATCTAATCTATCTACAAATTTCAGGAACTCTTCCATTGAATCGTCTGGTCCATGGACCAATTCCCACTGCAGTCTCTCTGGTAATCTTGTTTTTAAAACATCAATTTGTGTCATAATATCAAAAGAGTTATTTAAATGAGCAAGTTTTTTCAGTTGATCTCTGCAAAATTTTTGCATTCCCCCTACTTTCCCTCTATACACTGGTCCATTTAGAAATTCTGACTTTAATCTGGCTTGTATGGATTGTGACCAAAATTTGCAAATAAATTTAGCTTCAAACTCTTCAAAAGTATTCCAAGAATCATTATTCTCATTTGCCCAGGATAAGGCCTCCCCTTCTAGAAACCGTTTTACTAACTTAATTTTTATGTTATCTGACATTCCTACAACAAACATATCCTTACATTGGTGAATAAAGTCAATAGGGTGCAGATTTTCACCAGGAAAGCATTTCACTTGGATGTGCCCATACATTGTATTTTGATTGTAAAACATTTGGTTTGACATTAATGCATCTTCCAATTGTGTATATTTAATGTGTATATTTTCTACTTTTGTATCTACATTAGTGGTATACAGGTTGTATTCTTGTTTAAGGTTTTCTGATGTTTTGTCTATTCTCTGATCTAATCTTTTAGCTTCAGTATCTACTCTGTTGTAGATGACAGCAATGCTGTCTGTGTTCGCTTGTATGTTTTCATTTAAACTTTCAACTTTAACTTGAAATTCTTTTCTGAAGTGTATCAACTGTTCACTAGTGTTCTTACTGAGAGTAGTTTTAACTTCCTCACACTTCTCATTGAGATGAGTACTTAATAGATCAAAATCCAAACTTAACTTATCCAGTCTGTCTGTGTTTTCTTTAAGTTTCAAACTTACTTGTTCATTTGATTGTTTAAAATCCAAACTTAGCTTATTCAGTCTATCTGTGTTTTCTTCTCTTGATTGTTTAAAATCCAAACGTACTTCTTCAATTGATTGTTTAAGTTGTGAGCTTATTTGACTTGCAAACCCTGCTAGCCACTCTGTTAAGTTTAATTGTTCACCACCCCCTGGTTCAATTTTTACATTTCCTACGATCTCATCCCTCTCAGGTAGAGACATGTTAACAATTAATTATTTTAAATGACAACAACAACAAAATACCTTGCTTTATGTCTATGCTATGATGTCGTGGTCGGTGTTCTTGTTGGCTTTCTTCACTTATATTCGGTTTTATTGAAGCTGAAGTCTTGATTGATGAAATCCATTGACATAATCCAGACGTTAATCTTCCGAGCGGTGTGATGATAGTTTTTCGTAGTCGCACAAACACAATTTATTTATTTATTTTTGACATATTTTCACTGTTGACACACTGCACAAATAAACTTTTTTGGAATGCTAAGTACTTACGAAATTTATCGCTGCACTATTATCATCGATGCACTTAAAGATCCCGGACGAGCCCCCACTTTTGTAATGGTCCACCTGGTCGTCGTTGATATCGCTAATTGCTGTAAACGCACTATTTCACTCCAATTTACGGAGCTTGTTAGCACTTGATGTTAGGTTAGCGCCATTACAATGTATTGTATTGTAGTAATCGCTGCTGCTTGCTGGATCGCTGCTGTGTCTCGATGCTGATGCTGGCTCTAAATCTGGTTGTCTAGGGTAAACACATGAGGTCCCGTGTTTTTCATGTGCTTTTGATGATAAAGAACGAGCGAAACCAACACGTATGTAAACATCAAATATTTATTACTTTAGTCGCCATATTAATTCCACTGTCCACCAAAGACCATAACACAACACAAAGTAGTACTTCCTTTACATGTTCTTTGCCTTGTTTTGCCAAACAATAACACAGAAACACACTTCACCAAAGTGACATTCCGACTGCCCGCCTCCGACTGCTCTCCGACTGGTTTTTCGACCCTTCTTGCTGCTTGTATTTATAACATTGTCAAAGAACTACTAAAAAGAGATATAGTTTATAAGTCACATGTACATCTGTTGTTATAATTTGTGCAGAAAAGTTATTAATTTGCATCGAGTGACATAATTTAACATGTTATTAAAATGACAGACAGATTTGTTGACTTGACAGAATAATTCTTTGTTACAAAAAGGTCGTTTTTTAGAAGTTTGTCAATTGACTTCTCTAATTTGCATAAATAAGTAAGTAACGTGAATTATGAAGAATTACATTGGTTTTCGTCTAAAATAGGATTGATTACGTGAATACTGAGTGAAAACGCTCCTAGTGAACAAATAGGTTTCACTGGGTGATTTTTATTTAAGGAGATCCAAAATACCTAAGTTGGCCACTATTTTTCGTACTTCATATTAATTATTTAAGATAAACTTAGTGTTTTTCATGATGACATTTGCTGTATCAGTGATCAAGTGATACAAACTTTTGTGTGGGTTAGTTATTCAGTATAATTTAATGGGTTGACTGTTTATGGAGACATGTTGTGCAATCATTGTTAACATACACAATAACTTTTCTATAATCATAAATACTCATTAAACTGGTTGAATTTGGAAGGGATCGCATACTTCATTAAAGTAAAGCCTTTAATATGTTCCGTTACAATACCCCCCTCGGGTAATATCATTTACAGAATGTTAAAGATATTAGCCGACTAGGACAAATGTGTCAATTACTATGCATAATGTGTATGTATACAACAACCGTTACACCGTTTCAAAATGACTTTTTCCTGAAAAAATATTTTAGTTGTGTTGTTTCAAATGCACTTTGTGTTATGTCAATCAGTATGACAGCATAATAAAAATATTTAGTAATACATGAAAGTAAAAAAAAATGTTAATCTTTGCTCCCAGTGAGCCACATGGAAAATGATCAGAAACAGACACAAATATATCACATGCGATTTTAAGATATATAAAAAATATATGTAAATTATTTCAAAGTCAGTTCTCATTGAGTCACAGATTAATCAAGATAATAGAAGGAACATAAATATATTACATAGATGGACAGGTCAGATGTCCATAGCAAAATTTTGCAACTGTCTGCTCGTTTTGAGCCACATAAAGGAAATGAAAACAAAGAACATAATTATAAGTATGGACATGATATATAAATACACACACTAGTGAAGTCACATGTATGGATATAATATGCATTTAAAAAAGAAACGAAATATTTAAAAAACTTGTCTCCCATTGAGACACATAGTCGAGACAGTACAAGAACATATGAATACTAAAATTGGACACTTAAATTGGTCACAACATAACACAAACATCAAACTTGGTGAACATCTGATTAGCTGTAGAAAATTGTCCACAAATCTTATGTCTAAGAAAACAATAGTAACACAATGATGGGTCTTGCACCACAATTTTTTACATTGTCTTTTATTTGGTGCAATCATGTCCCATATTCAACAATACAAAAAGAAAGTAATAAATGTTGGTCACCTTCTTGCCCATTGCAAGTAAAGAAGATATCACAATATTTAATATTCAATAGTGACAATAAAAATATAAAAACATTGTCTCAGATATCTGGAACTTTTCCAGGGTCTATAGGATGAGTGGTAGTTGCTATCTGACACACCCAGTAAAAATCTTTGCTGGTAAAATGCTTTACGGAAAATGGGTAAGTGACTGTATTCAAAGAGGGAAATGTGCTTAATCATGTTTATATGGTTTCAATTCAGTGATGTTTCTTAATCCAAATAACCTTCTTGATCTGGGAAAGATAAGTCTATACGCATTAGGATGTGGGCTTTCTTTTATTTCAAATGGACAAATGTCAATGTTTACTTTAACATATAATACATCATTTTCAATTTCTTTAGTTCCTAAGTCTAATGTCTCTTTCCTACACTTAGACACACCCCTCTCTGTTTGCAAAGCATTGACATTTTAACATAAACCTTTGTTTTCATCTGTTCCTCTTAACACTGTGTTGCCACTCAACAAATTATTGTTTTCACCCCATTTTTTATAAAGTCCGCTACGGATTCTTATCCACCATATAGGATACAAGGTTGCACTTACCTTTGCTAATTCTTTCCAAAAGGCATCTTTCTTTATACAGTTTCCATAGTTGTTCCACAAAACTTCTAAAAACTTTTCCCCTTTTTCTTGAAAACACACATTTACATTCCATCCGTTTATATTTCCTTTAATATTATTATTATTACTATTCTCATAGATTAGCGTTTCATAGTTCCCAATAGGCAATAGCTTGTCCTCAGATACACATTCCCTAGTCTGCATTTCACTTAAATTAACCTCATTATTACCCATGTTTGTCACATCACTTACCTTTACCACATCACTTTTCAATTCTACAAATACTTTTATTTCTTCCTCCACACTCTCATCAATAACATCACTTGATTTAGGATCATTATTTAAATGTCCCTCTATTACTTCTTCCTCCTCCTCAACAACAACCCCATCTGCAGTTTCCCCCCTATGTATCTGAATCTCAGCAATTGAGTCTTTGGCTCCATTAAACACTTCGTCATCCCCCTTCTTATCAAATAAACCCCCCAAAATAGATTCTACTTGTGGTGTGTCTGACTTGTTATTCACACCAGTATCCTTTTCAGCCCAACTATGGAACTCTGCAATACCTTCAACTTCTGCACTTTCACTAACTACCTGTGCTTGAACACAGTTTTTATTAACTGTATCACTTTTACTCATAGTATCCCAAAACCTTTTATTAAATTCTAATTTATTCATTCTAATAACTTCAGTATTTTCATGGTAATTACTCTTTACATTGTATCCTCTCCTTTTCCAGTTTCGGTTATGTGTTGTCCTGTCATAATATTGTCTAGCCCCAAAACTACGGACATCTAGTGGGACTGTCCACCGTTTCCCGGCTGGTTTCCTCGGTCTGTCCGTTTGTAGCTGTCGTTTTGTTCACTAGTTTCAACAAACCCCCTTCTATCTTGTTCTCTTCCCCAATACCTATTTCTATCATTCCTGTTATCTCTCCTCCATCCTCCCTCCTGCGTATTGTTTCTGAAATCATTTTCATATCTCCTATCTCCCCTATTTGGAGCATTATTTCCAGAATTTTCAAAGTCTCTCCTCCAATAATAATCTCTATTTACATTCCTGTTCCACCCCCCATACTGGTTGTTGCCAGAGCCAAAACTTTGGTTACTTTCTCTTTCCAAGGCCCTATCTAATCTATCTACAAATTTCAGGAACTCTTCCATTGAATCGTCTGGTCCATGGACCAATTCCCACTGCAGTCTCTCTGGTAATCTTCTTTTTAAAACATCAATTTGTGTCATAATATCAAAAGAGTTATTTAAATGAGCAAGTTTTTTCAGTTGATCTCTGCAAAATTTTTGCATTCCCCCTACTTTCCCTCTATACACTGGTCCATTTAGAAATTCTGACTTTAATCTGGCTTGTATGGATTGTGACCAAAATTTGCAAATAAATTTAGCTTCAAACTCTTCAAAAGTATTCCAAGAATCATTATTCTCATTTGCCCAGGATAAGGCCTCCCCTTCTAGAAACCGTTTTACTAACTTAATTTTTATGTTATCTGACATTCCTACAACAAACATATCCTTACATTGGTGAATAAAGTCAATAGGGTGCAGATTTTCACCAGGAAAGTATTTCACTTGGATGTGCCCATACATTGTATTTTGATTGTAAAACATTTGGTTTGACATTAATGCATCTTCCAATTGTGTATATTTAGTGTGTATATTTTCTACTTTTGTATCTACATTAGTGGTATACAGGTTGTATTCTTGTTTAAGGTTTTCTGATGTTTTGTCTATTCTCTGATCTAATCTTTTAGCTTCAGTATCTACTCTGTTGTAGATGACAGCAATGCTGTCTGTGTTCGCTTGTATGTTTTCATTTAAACTTTCAACTTTAACTTGAAATTCTTTTCTGAAGTGTATCAACTGTTCACTAGTGTTCTTACTGAGAGTAGTTTTAACTTCCTCACACTTCTCATTGAGATGAGTACTTAATAGATCAAAATCCAAACTTAACTTATCCAGTCTGTCTGTGTTTTCTTTAAGTTTCAAACTTACTTGTTCATTTGATTGTTTAAAATCCAAACTTAGCTTATTCAGTCTATCTGTGTTTTCTTCTCTTGATTGTTTAAAATCCAAACGTACTTCTTCAATTGATTGTTTAAGTTGTGAGCTTATTTGACTTGCAAACCCTGCTAGCCACTCTGTTAAGTTTAATTGTTCACCACCCCCTGGTTCAATTTTTACATTTCCTACGATCTCATCCCTCTCAGGTAGAGACATGTTAACAATTAATTATTTTAAATGACAACAACAACAAAATACCTTGCTTTATGTCTATGCTATGATGTCGTGGTCGGTGTTCTTGTTGGCTTTCTTCACTTATATTCGGTTTTATTGAAGCTGAAGTCTTGATTGATGAAATCCATTGACATAATCCAGACGTTAATCTTCCGAGCGGTGTGATGATAGTTTTTCGTAGTCGCACAAACACAATTTATTTATTTATTTTTGACATATTTTCACTGTTGACACACTGCACAAATAAACTTTTTTGGAATGCTAAGTACTTACGAAATTTATCGCTGCACTATTATCATCGATGCACTTAAAGATCCCGGACGAGCCCCCACTTTTGTAATGGTCCACCTGGTCGTCATTGATATCGCTAATTGCTGTAAACGCACTATTTCACTCCAATTTACGGAGCTTGTTAGCACTTGATGTTAGGTTGGCGCCATTACAATGTATTGTATTGTAGTAATCGCTGCTGCTTGCTGGATCGCTGCTGTGTCTCGATGCTGATGCTGGCTCTAAATCTGGTTGTCTAGGGTAAACACATGAGGTCCCGTGTTTTTCATGTGCTTTTGATGATAAAGAACGAGCGAAACCAACACGTATGTAAACATCAAATATTTATTACTTTAGTCGCCATATTAATTCCACTGTCCACCAAAGACCATAACACAACACAAAGTAGTACTTCCTTTACATGTTCTTTGCCTTGTTTTGCCAAACAATAACACAGAAACACACTTCACCAAAGTGACATTCCGACTGCCCGCCTCCGACTGCTCTCCGACTGGTTTTTCGACCCTTCTTGCTGCTTGTATTTATAACATTGTCAAAGAACTACTAAAAAGAGATATAGTTTATAAGTCACATGTACATCTGTTGTTATAATTTGTGCAGAAAAGTTATTAATTTGCATCGAGTGACATAATTTAACATGTTATTAAAATGACAGACAGATTTGTTGACTTGACAGAATAATTCTTTGTTACAAAAAGGTCGTTTTTTAGAAGTTTGTCAATTGACTTCTCTAATTTGCATAAATAAGTAAGTAACGTGAATTATGAAGAATTACATTGGTTTTCGTCTAAAATAGGATTGATTACGTGAATACTGAGTGAAAACGCTCCTAGTGAACAAATAGGTTTCACTGGGTGATTTTTATTTAAGGAGATCCAAAATACCTAAGTTGGCCACTATTTTTCGTACTTCATATTAATTATTTAAGATAAACTTAGTGTTTTTCATGATGACATTTGCTGTATCAGTGATCAAGTGATACAAACTTTTGTGTGGGTTAGTTATTCAGTATAATTTAATGGGTTGACTGTTTATGGAGACATGTTGTGCAATCATTGTTAACATACACAATAACTTTTCTATAATCATAAATACTCATTAAACTGGTTGAATTTGGAAGGGATCGCATACTTCATTAAAGTAAAGCCTTTAATATGTTCCGTTACAATACCCCCCTCGGGTAATATCATTTACAGAATGTTAAAGATATTAGCCGACTAGGACAAATGTGTCAATTACTATGCATAATGTGTATGTATACAACAACCGTTACACCGTTTCAAAATGACTTTTTCCTGAAAAAATATTTTAGTTGTGTTGTTTCAAATGCACTTTGTGTTATGTCAATCAGTATGACAGCATAATAAAAATATTTAGTAATACATGAAAGTAAAAAAAAATGTTAATCTTTGCTCCCAGTGAGCCACATGGAAAATGATCAGAAACAGACACAAATATATCACATGCGATTTTAAGATATATAAAAAATATATGTAAATTATTTCAAAGTCAGTTCTCATTGAGTCACAGATTAATCAAGATAATAGAAGGAACATAAATATATTACATAGATGGACAGGTCAGATGGCCATAGCAAAATTTTGCAACTGTCTGCTCGTTTTGAGCCACATAAAGGAAATGAAAACAAAGAACATAATTATAAGTATGGACATGATATATAAATACACACACTAGTGAAGTCACATGTATGGATATAATATGCATTTAAAAAAGAAACGAAATATTTAAAAAACTTGTCTCCCATTGAGACACATAGTCGAGACAGTACAAGAACATATGAATACTAAAATTGGACACTTAAATTGGTCACAACATAACACAAACATCAAACTTGGTGAACATCTGATTAGCTGTAGAAAATTGTCCACAAATCTTATGTCTAAGAAAACAATAGTAACACAATGATGGGTCTTGCACCACAATTTTTTACATTGTCTTTTATTTGGTGCAATCATGTCCCATATTCAACAATACAAAAAGAAAGTAATAAATGTTGGTCACCTTCTTGCCCATTGCAAGTAAAGAAGATATCACAATATTTAATATTCAATAGTGACAATAAAAATATAAAAACATTGTCTCAGATATCTGGAACTTTTCCAGGGTCTATAGGATGAGTGGTAGTTGCTATCTGACACACCCAGTAAAAATCTTTGCTGGTAAAATGCTTTACGGAAAATGGGTAAGTGACTGTATTCAAAGAGGGAAATGTGCTTAATCATGTTTATATGGTTTCAATTCAGTGATGTTTCTTAATCCAAATAACCTTCTTGATCTGGGAAAGATAAGTCTATACGCATTAGGATGTGGGCTTTCTTTTATTTCAAATGGACAAATGTCAATGTTTACTTTAACATATAATACATCATTTTCAATTTCTTTAGTTCCTAAGTCTAATGTCTCTTTCCTACACTTAGACACACCCCTCTCTGTTTGCAAAGCATTGACATTTTAACATAAACCTTTGTTTTCATCTGTTCCTCTTAACACTGTGTTGCCACTCAACAAATTATTGTTTTCACCCCATTTTTTATAAAGTCCGCTACGGATTCTTATCCACCATATAGGATACAAGGTTGCACTTACCTTTGCTAATTCTTTCCAAAAGGCATCTTTCTTTATACAGTTTCCATAGTTGTTCCACAAAACTTCTAAAAACTTTTCCCCTTTTTCTTGAAAACACACATTTACATTCCATCCGTTTATATTTCCTTTAATATTATTATTATTACTATTCTCATAGATTAGCGTTTCATAGTTCCCAATAGGCAATAGCTTGTCCTCAGATACACATTCCCTAGTCTGCATTTCACTTAAATTAACCTCATTATTACCCATGTTTGTCACATCACTTACCTTTACCACATCACTTTTCAATTCTACAAATACTTTTATTTCTTCCTCCACACTCTCATCAATAACATCACTTGATTTAGGATCATTATTTAAATGTCCCTCTATTACTTCTTCCTCCTCCTCAACAACAACCCCATCTGCAGTTTCCCCCCTATGTATCTGAATCTCAGCAATTGAGTCTTTGGCTCCATTAAACACTTCGTCATCCCCCTTCTTATCAAATAAACCCCCCAAAATAGATTCTACTTGTGGTGTGTCTGACTTGTTATTCACACCAGTATCCTTTTCAGCCCAACTATGGAACTCTGCAATACCTTCAACTTCTGCACTTTCACTAACTACCTGTGCTTGAACACAGTTTTTATTAACTGTATCACTTTTACTCATAGTATCCCAAAACCTTTTATTAAATTCTAATTTATTCATTCTAATAACTTCAGTATTTTCATGGTAATTACTCTTTACATTGTATCCTCTCCTTTTCCAGTTTCGGTTATGTGTTGTCCTGTCATAATATTGTCTAGCCCCAAAACTACGGACATCTAGTGGGACTGTCCACCGTTTCCCGGCTGGTTTCCTCGGTCTGTCCGTTTGTAGCTGTCGTTTTGTTCACTAGTTTCAACAAACCCCCTTCTATCTTGTTCTCTTCCCCAATACCTATTTCTATCATTCCTGTTATCTCTCCTCCATCCTCCCTCCTGCGTATTGTTTCTGAAATCATTTTCATATCTCCTATCTCCCCTATTTGGAGCATTATTTCCAGAATTTTCAAAGTCTCTCCTCCAATAATAATCTCTATTTACATTCCTGTTCCACCCCCCATACTGGTTGTTGCCAGAGCCAAAACTTTGGTTACTTTCTCTTTCCAAGGCCCTATCTAATCTATCTACAAATTTCAGGAACTCTTCCATTGAATCGTCTGGTCCATGGACCAATTCCCACTGCAGTCTCTCTGGTAATCTTCTTTTTAAAACATCAATTTGTGTCATAATATCAAAAGAGTTATTTAAATGAGCAAGTTTTTTCAGTTGATCTCTGCAAAATTTTTGCATTCCCCCTACTTTCCCTCTATACACTGGTCCATTTAGAAATTCTGACTTTAATCTGGCTTGTATGGATTGTGACCAAAATTTGCAAATAAATTTAGCTTCAAACTCTTCAAAAGTATTCCAAGAATCATTATTCTCATTTGCCCAGGATAAGGCCTCCCCTTCTAGAAACCGTTTTACTAACTTAATTTTTATGTTATCTGACATTCCTACAACAAACATATCCTTACATTGGTGAATAAAGTCAATAGGGTGCAGATTTTCACCAGGAAAGTATTTCACTTGGATGTGCCCATACATTGTATTTTGATTGTAAAACATTTGGTTTGACATTAATGCATCTTCCAATTGTGTATATTTAGTGTGTATATTTTCTACTTTTGTATCTACATTAGTGGTATACAGGTTGTATTCTTGTTTAAGGTTTTCTGATGTTTTGTCTATTCTCTGATCTAATCTTTTAGCTTCAGTATCTACTCTGTTGTAGATGACAGCAATGCTGTCTGTGTTCGCTTGTATGTTTTCATTTAAACTTTCAACTTTAACTTGAAATTCTTTTCTGAAGAGTATCAACTGTTCACTAGTGTTCTTACTGAGAGTAGTTTTAACTTCCTCACACTTCTCATTGAGATGAGTACTTAATAGATCAAAATCCAAACTTAACTTATCCAGTCTGTCTGTGTTTTCTTTAAGTTTCAAACTTACTTGTTCATTTGATTGTTTAAAATCCAAACTTAGCTTATTCAGTCTATCTGTGTTTTCTTCTCTTGATTGTTTAAAATCCAAACGTACTTCTTCAATTGATTGTTTAAGTTGTGAGCTTATTTGACTTGCAAACCCTGCTAGCCACTCTGTTAAGTTTAATTGTTCACCACCCCCTGGTTCAATTTTTACATTTCCTACGATCTCATCCCTCTCAGGTAGAGACATGTTAACAATTAATTATTTTAAATGACAACAACAACAAAATACCTTGCTTTATGTCTATGCTATGATGTCGTGGTCGGTGTTCTTGTTGGCTTTCTTCACTTATATTCGGTTTTATTGAAGCTGAAGTCTTGATTGATGAAATCCATTGACATAATCCAGACGTTAATCTTCCGAGCGGTGTGATGATAGTTTTTCGTAGTCGCACAAACACAATTTATTTATTTATTTTTGACATATTTTCACTGTTGACACACTGCACAAATAAACTTTTTTGGAATGCTAAGTACTTACGAAATTTATCGCTGCACTATTATCATCGATGCACTTAAAGATCCCGGACGAGCCCCCACTTTTGTAATGGTCCACCTGGTCGTCGTTGATATCGCTAATTGCTGTAAACGCACTATTTCACTCCAATTTACGGAGCTTGTTAGCACTTGATGTTAGGTTGGCGCCATTACAATGTATTGTATTGTAGTAATCGCTGCTGCTTGCTGGATCGCTGCTGTGTCTCGATGCTGATGCTGGCTCTAAATCTGGTTGTCTAGGGTAAACACATGAGGTCCCGTGTTTTTCATGTGCTTTTGATGATAAAGAACGAGCGAAACCAACACGTATGTAAACATCAAATATTTATTACTTTAGTCGCCATATTAATTCCACTGTCCACCAAAGACCATAACACAACACAAAGTAGTACTTCCTTTACATGTTCTTTGCCTTGTTTTGCCAAACAATAACACAGAAACACACTTCACCAAAGTGACATTCCGACTGCCCGCCTCCGACTGCTCTCCGACTGGTTTTTCGACCCTTCTTGCTGCTTGTATTTATAACATTGTCAAAGAACTACTAAAAAGAGATATAGTTTATAAGTCACATGTACATCTGTTGTTATAATTTGTGCAGAAAAGTTATTAATTTGCATCGAGTGACATAATTTAACATGTTATTAAAATGACAGACAGATTTGTTGACTTGACAGAATAATTCTTTGTTACAAAAAGGTCGTTTTTTAGAAGTTTGTCAATTGACTTCTCTAATTTGCATAAATAAGTAAGTAACGTGAATTATGAAGAATTACATTGGTTTTCGTCTAAAATAGGATTGATTACGTGAATACTGAGTGAAAACGCTCCTAGTGAACAAATAGGTTTCACTGGGTGATTTTTATTTAAGGAGATCCAAAATACCTAAGTTGGCCACTATTTTTCGTACTTCATATTAATTATTTAAGATAAACTTAGTGTTTTTCATGATGACATTTGCTGTATCAGTGATCAAGTGATACAAACTTTTGTGTGGGTTAGTTATTCAGTATAATTTAATGGGTTGACTGTTTATGGAGACATGTTGTGCAATCATTGTTAACATACACAATAACTTTTCTATAATCATAAATACTCGTTAAACTGGTTGAATTTGGAAGGGATCGCATACTTCATTAAAGTAAAGCCTTTAATATGTTCCGTTACAATGGGTAGATCACATAACTAATGAGGAGGTACTGAATAGGATTGGGGAGAAGAGGAGTTTGTGGCACAACTTGACCAGAAGAAGGGATCGGTTGGTAGGACATGTTCTGAGGCATCAAGGGATCACCAATTTAGTATTGGAGGGCAGCGTGGAGGGTAAAAATCGTAGGGGGAGACCAAGAGATGAAAACACTAAGGAGATTCAGAAAGATGTAGGTTGCAGTAGGTACTGGGAGATGAAGAAGCTTGCACAGGATAGAGTAGCATGGAGAGCTGCATCAAACCAGTCTCAGTACTGAAGACCACAACAACAACAACAACAACATGTTGCCTTACTTGGTGAACATACTTCTTTCTCAACACATATAATATTAACAGGACAGCAAACATCTTTAAGATAGCTCCTAATCAGTTCACTAGAGTGTTTTTCTTGTGTGTCAGTATTTGTGTAATTTCTGGTCCATTTGTTACTTGTTCCATGAGCTTGTTGTGGACCATCAATGGAGCATAAGCTAGTTTTTTGTTTCCTGAAATAATATCCCATCCTGTTTCCTCATGTTCCTGTTTTCATGTTTATTCCAATTTCTGTTCTATATATTGCCATGTTGCTCTCCAGAATGAGAATTGTTACCATTTACCCTATTATGTTCGGGTCATTCCACATCAAATCATGCTGGTCATGTCACCCATCATCCCAGATTTTCTTGAAACTTTGCACATTTGCTTATACTTGTAACATAAGAAATTGTGCAAAATGTTTTTGCTCTCAGACTAAAGTTTTTTGTTTTATATCGAATGTAGTGATATTCTGCTAACTGGGCTTTGCAAGAATGTCAGTGCAAAATGGTACTTATCTCCATAAATGCCCATCTCAGGTATTTTTGAAGCTTTCGATTGGAAATTTTTTCACAAGTTAGGGGAAGCACATACTTAACAGACTTGTAATTATTTAAGCAGTAAAGTTACAAAGAACAAAACAATAAAAATTAATATGTGTCACGTTCCAATTTCTGGAAAAATTAGACACATTGAGAAATGCATATATCAGATTTCTCCAACCTGGTGGGAAGCTATAGGTTCTTAAATAATTCCCAAGACAGTACACATTGTAATAAAAAAATTGTTAATGTGTTTTCTATGAATGGACATGCAAATAAATCTGAAATCACAACACTTCGTGTTGTGACGGAAAAAAATAATTCTAAGTAAGATCATCCATTTCTGACACCCACTGCTTCAGATTTTCACTAAACTTTTTCTTATTTATTTATTTATTTATTTATTTAGCAGCTTATGATGTACATCTATGGATTAAGTCCAAGTACATATTTGCTTTGTCAGTTTTCCAATAAAATACATTACTTTTACTGATTCTAACTATAGTTTTGCTAAGATAACTAATAAATTTTAGCCACAACATTTCTAGAAATTAACATCATAGTTATAAAATTTTAGATACTGTAAACTGAATGGATTTTATGAGGCATACATAATCTGTGTACCTAAATTACAGAACATTTATTTGCAATAATTTTATACTATGGGTCCATCATTTTATATATACATTATAATACAGTCATATAGCACATACAAATTCTAGATCCCGTTTTGTTTACATTTATAAAAAAATTTAACAGCAATAATACTGTAGAAAACAAAATATTCAGATAAAACAATGCTGTTAAGAAGTTCACACATTTTACTTTTTCTTTTTCTCTGTGCTTGTGTACATTTTTTTAGTGTACTATGCATGTTTGCTTGAGTTATTTTCGTTTGAAAGAAATTCTCTGATTGAATACAAAGGGGTTTCTAATAGCAGTTTTTTGATTGACTGTTTAAACTTACCCTTCGATTTGGCATTGTGATGTGTGGTGGTAAACAGTTGTACAACTTTATACCGCCAAGTCACCACTGTTCCTCTCATATTGAGCTGAGTTATGCTGCGCAGAATTCTTAATTTCTTGGTGTTTCTGGTGTGGTGGTGGTGTACATCTTCATTATTGTTGATTTGCATTGACTTTCTCTAAGAAGTGGAAAAAAAAACCATTTGACAATATTAGCTTTGCAGAAATCATAAACGTCAGATCCAGTAGATATTTGTGCATCATCCACTAGTTGAAGACTAGCTCTTCTCAATATACGTTTTATAGTTCATCCCAAACCATCGCACACAGATTTACGATGGCTAGTAGCAAAAAAGGAATGTTCAGCATCAATAGAAAAATCTTTTTTGTGCTCACCCAAAATTTTAAAGCGTTTTCTATTCTTATATTGAGCAGCACATCCATCAGTGAAATAATGCACTTTCTTCACTTGTGGATAATACTCTGCCACCACTTAACCATTTCTTTCTGGACAGTATTTACAAATCCTACACCATGTTCTGTATCATCACTTATAAAGCAGTAGGCACTATTACCAATTTACTTCCTTCATTTACCACATAAACACATACGAGATGGATTGTGCAGCTGCTTCTCGTCCAGTGGTAACTCTGAATTTCATTCTGAATTACAAAACTGTAGTTTTCGGCAAAGTCCATTAACAGAATTGCTTTTTCCGGGTTCAGATTTTCTTACAATTTTTCAGTGATTTTAACTGACACTTAGATATAAATTAGTGTGGTTTAATCACCTGTAATTTTGTTACCAATGAGTCTATGTGTTCACCAACAGTTGCAGACTGCTGTACCAGTTATACCCAATGATCTGTGTATATCCCCTGGCTGAACTCAATTTCATTATCAGCATCTTTGTAAGCTAATTTCTGTTTTAATAATTCTGACAGTTTATCATCACTGGGACAATCAACAGCGTGATTAAGCATGCAGTCATAGTTTTCAGAATCTCATACAAGAAATTTTATAAGTTCTTTTTATGTTACCTGAAAGTATTCTGCATTCAAAACCAGTTTTACATTTTGGTGGATACTACGCGACTTCGGTCTTGGCAAACAGAATTTAGAAAGACCAATGTTAATGTCTGGTTTCCCCATTTAAAACAAGAGTACAGTTCTCTTGAGTTGCAAAGGATGAGTCTTTTTTGCATACACACTTTCATCTGAAGGCTAACTTTGTCTTTTGCTCCTGGTAACATTTGAATACATTTATCATTCCCTCTTTTTGGTTTAGGAATTGATAAAATACCCTTTCCCATTTTTGATCTTTCCTGTTTTCAGTTTCCTCACTTGTGGAACTACATATTCAATAACATTAAATTCTGACATTATGTTTTCTTTTGCCCAAGAGGGTTGAGCTAAAGTTAAAATTTGAAATTTTTCAGGTACTCTTAGACTAGCCACTTTTTCTTTCATTAACAATATCATGGCATCAAAATTTTAGGCTTCCTTAACAATTTCATCATCAAATTTTTCTTCTCTATGGTCAGAATCTTCAATACTGCAATCTAATGCCTGATACACTTTGCTTTCCGAAAAATGCTTCACTTTTTCAAGCTTCTTTTTGCCATATGAAGCCTTGCTGTGATTTAAAGTGGAGTGAAGTTTTAAGGGAGAGCACACCAAATCATGTAAAGTTTTATTTGAATCCTCAATACTTCGACTTTTTAGTACTGATTCGTGAAGTATCACCTCCTGGTCATCTGCAATACTTTCATTTCTATCACTGATGTCAGTTTTCTGTTCACAAATCTTATGACATGTTGTGCACAGTTTTTCGCCCTCCTTTTACATAGATTTTTTTTAACACTTAATGTTTCAGACAAAGACAATCAAACCAACCTCTTTTTAACTGTTTGTCTGTGTTTGAAAAGATCGCAAGTTCTTTGATGACTTTCAGACACTTTTAAGTAATAATATCTGTGATGTCCACATATAGTTGCACTTTCTTGATGCTGTGGAAAGCTTCTATTACATTGCAGCAATATTAAAGCTCATTGGTCTTCACTCAGCTCTTCTATTTTTTGTTGAGTTTTTACTAAGGTATAGGTTGTCAAATGACATGGTGTTTTTAGTAATTTTCCAACAGTGCATGAACTCACACTTTCCATTGAAATTAACTGAGCACTAATTCACTTAAAACGTACTTTATACAAGTGGAATGATAGGGCCGCACCACAAGCAGATATGACCTGTCCCACAGAAAGACAAAGAGCAACTGAGGCCAAATAGAGCAATTGTTGCATGCCAGCTATTTTCAATGATGAATTTCAGCAATTGTTGCATTGTTTTCGTGCCTATAGAGATTTCAAACTAGCTACTGCTGTCGAAGAACACTTTTTTATCACTGTGAGCTGATGATTGGTTGAACAGGTAAATCATATACAGGCCATACATAAAGTCCAGGAACACTTTCAATTATTTATTGCACAAGAACCAAACATTGTACAGATATTATACATATGTCATTTTGAAGAGAACCCTGAAAGTTTTTTTTTCATATGTGCCGCCACAGCGTGGTTTGGTAATTTGCTGATAGTCATCGCTAGTCACAAACATGGCGAGTTCAGGTGCGGAGGAAGCTTTCTGTGTGTTGGAGTTCGACAAAAACAAGTGTGCTACAGCTGTTCAATGGATGTTTAGAACCAAGTATGGTAAGAAGCCACCAACAAGGAAGGCCATTTACCACTGGCACAATAAATTCGTTAAAACAGGTTGCTTGTGCCCAGCAAAGAGAAGCAGACATCCCAGTGTGAGTGAAGTGAATGTGGAGCACATATGAGAGACATTCATAAGGAGTCCAAAGAAACCGGTGCATCATGCATCCCATGAACTCTCTGTTCATCTTTCATCATGAAGTTTGTCGGTACCTGAACGCTACATAAGGGGACAGCTGTTTCATGAAATGGCTTCCCCGATCACAAGATCTCATTCCATGTGACTTTCTTCTGTGGGGACACATTAAAGATCTGGTATATGTACCGCCTCTACCACATGATATAGCAGAGCTCTGGGAGAGAATATGGGAAGTGACTGCCACAGTCGACGATGCCACACTTGGGTGGTTATGGCAAGAATTCGACTACATATTGACATGTGCCAGGTCACTCGCATATTGAATGTGTGAAAATAAAAAGCTTTCATAATTTCTCTTCAAAATGCAATACGTATGACATCTGTACAATGTTTAGTTCTTGTGCAATAAATAATTGAAAGTGTTTCCGGACTTTATGTACACCTTGTATATTATAGTCTTTAAAAAATAACTGAATTAGTCAAATGAAAGGAAATAAATGTTCACATGTAAAGCGTAGAATGAGTTATATTTAAATATGCTAATTTGATACCCTTGCATTTTTGCAAAACTGTTTCATGCTAATATACCCTTCACTGTAACTTGGTCCTTTGAGAAATTCACTTTTCATTCTAATTTGTTCAGTCACTGCCCAAAATGTATCTAAAAATCCTTTCCCAGAATCTGCATAAGTTATGTCATCATTAGTACACTGATTAGCACAGTTTAATGCTTCACCTTCCAGAAACTTCTTAACAAACTTGATTTTCATTATATCAGTCAAATTAGACACGAAATTATCCCTGCAATGCTGCAGAAAATCTGCATGATGGAAACTACCTTCAACTGAGAAATTCTTTACGGGAGTGTTGCAAAACATGATACCAGCATCGTTTATAAGATTTCTATGAACTACATCACTGGAAAATTGTTCAACCTTTTTGCACAGAACAGGGACACTACTTTCTAGGGCACTGGTTTTGTTGTTACTTAATAATACATTCTCTGTGAATTTGCTGTCTACTGTCTTCACCTGTTGAACGGAACTGCTTTCAGCAAATGCCAATTTGGTATCAACATTAGTTCCTAAAGTCGATATTCAAACATTTACATTTTTGTCAACAGTACTTATTTCCTCGTACTTTTTGAAAAGCAGTTTTGTTTTCTTGTTCCCCTGTCTTCAATGATCTCATTTTGACATTTTTGACTTCAGCGTTAAATTTAAGTTCAATTTCTTTCATTTTAGACTCTACAGACTCTACTTGAACATCTAATCTATCAATTGTTTGATTTATATTGTTTAGTTGAGCTGTATTTTTACATATACAATCAAATAACACTTCTATGGAATGACAAAATTCTGTGAACTCATTTCTTGCTTTCTTGTTTATGATTTTCAAGTTCCTCATTAATTTTCACAAACTGGTCATTATTCAGTTTTATTAAGTGATCCTTATAATCATTGCTCATTTTTATTAACAATGCCAACATGGAACTTATGTCATTATTATCATTCGTTTTACTAATATACTTGATTTATCAGAATCTTTTTTCTGTTGTACTGCTTCATCCATAAAGTTTTCTTTTTTCACAATATTACTTAAGTTTCCCATATCTTTGTTACTCCCCACTGTTTCAGTACTTAACTTTGTTGTTGGACATCGACGTTGTTAATTGTACACCTCACGTTTTATTTTTCAACCTTTTCTTCTTCTTTTGGTACTGTTGTTGCTGTTTCATAGCAGTGGTTCGTATTTGTCTGACCGTTCACATAAAATTTTCACACACAAAAAAATTATGTATATATGAACACACACTCACACTCACACACACACACACACACACACACACACACACACACACACACACACACACACACACACACATATATATATATATATATATATGTGTGTGTGTGTGTGTGTGTGTGTGTGTGTGTGTGTGTGTGTGTGTGTGTGCGTGTGTGTGTATAATGTGTGTGTGTTTTCTACTTCTTAAAAAGGCCCTATGGCTGAAAGCTTAAATGTATAGCAGTCTTTTCAATCCGCCTATCTGTGACTCAACGTCTGTATATGGTGTGTAGCAATCTTTTCTTTCCATAATTTTGTTTGTACTGGAAATCTTATAACCCAAGTAGGCTGCATGAAAGTAAAGAAAGAAGCTGACAGTTTAATGTGCTGTCAACAACACAGACATTAGAGGCTGAACTCAAATTCAGATTGTGGAAGGAAACCATCTGTCCACTTACTTTATAAACCATATAGAGAAATTATGCAAAACTTAAGTCTGTGTGGTCAGATGGGGATTTGAACTGCCATCTTCCCGAATGCAAGTCCAGCATTGTACTAGAGCATTACCTTGTTTGGTGAGTGCGGGAGAGACATTATGTATAAGGGGTTGGTAGTGGGAAGTGGGAAGGCAAGATGACATCACAGTTAATAGTACTAAATATGCATGTGTGTGCACATACACACTTGCGTACTGTATGTGAGCTCAACATGTGTGTCTACATATGCACAGTTTCCAGTGGCAGCAAGCAACTCTTTCTCATAACAGCATTCAGCAATATACTGGAACCACTACTGTAAGAGCACAAATAAAAATTTGTAATCTAGATTATTGTTAAATAACATTTGTTATAAATAATACAAATATAAACTGGATTGCTTTTATATTGCATTTGTTTCATTGAAGAGAAATGGTAAAGTATCGTACTCATTAAAAAATATGTGTGTGTTCAAGCTAATGGAAATCGCTATGAAGGAGAATGGAAATGTGGTCTTAAGAATGGATGTGGTCGATACTATCATTTGGACAGTGGACAGTTGCAAGAAGGAGTGTGGGTTAATGGAAACTGTTCCTGTAGTACCATGACCGATATATACTATCGGCAAACAGCTAAGGATCCAACACAGTATCCCATTCCAGAGGTAACTTTATACTCCCAAACATCCATTTGTGCCATTTTTGTACTAGCTTCATGCTCTTACACTCATTCATTTTTGCCACTGCAGAAAGATTGCTTATGATGTAATTTACCTATGTTGTCCACTGATCTGCTAACACAATGCTGCAGTGGCTATGAAAATCAGTTCCTGGTAGTATTAAGCAAAACAAAACTGATGTACATGTGTAGCCATTATCTAGAAACACATCAGCTAATTGAAGTTGAGTTCTCTAGAGTTATTGTTTCATGACCTGATCTCTCTTGTAACTCCTCCAAATAGGAACTGATAGTTGACTAAGTAACAAAAGTTAAGTGAACTAATGAAAGTTATCTAGTTGACTAATTTTCAAGATTTATTGACAAATATTAAATGAGCAAGAGAACTTCAGTTTATTTCTTCAAGTTTATTTCTGAAGAAACTTAAAAAAATGATGCATATACTTTATTGCTGAATGCTTACTGTACACAAATTTAAATAGGTAAATGTGTGTTTTAGAATATACAGTCATTGGTGTATGGATTTGCTCCAGTCACTACAGTGCAGCAAATTATATAAATATCTGTCTGAAGTCAGATAACATTCATAGAATAGGGGAGATATTATGCAACAGATAAGCATGTAGCATATGACAATCCAGTGTATTGTTTCTGCTCTCAGTCAGGACGTAAATTAGCTGACAATTTTAGTTTAAATTGCATTTCCTTCAACAGCTAAATGAGCTGTTTTGCAGGCCACAGAAATTTGAGTGAAGGGAATGAAACTTTCATTTTGTGCACTGACCATGAAGAATTCAAGGGTGACAATGATTGTTGATCTTGATTGTACCTCATTTTTATCCACTGCAAATGTCGTATGTTTGTTACTTTTTCGACTGTGCTTTATTCTTTAGGAACTCTTACGTTTTTACTTTTTGAAATAAAAATTGAAAACCCATGATCTTGTAGTTTTCTTTGTTTATTCATAAAAGACGCCTTCCTAACCACAGTAACTCTATTACAACTGCCTTACAAGAGCTGAGCGACAACTACACTGAAGTGCCAAAGAAACTGGATAGGCATGTGTGTTCAAATACAGAGATGTGTAAACAGGCAGAATACAGTGCTGTGGTCACCAGCGCCTGTATAAGACAACAAATGTCTGGTGCAGTTGTTAAATTGGTTACTGCAGCTACAATGGCAGATTATCAAGATTTAAGTGAGTTTGAATGTGGTGTTATAGTCGGCGCAAGTGTGATGGGACTCAGCATCTCTGAGGTAGCAATGAAATGGGGATTTTCCCTTATGACCATTTCATAAGTGTGCCGTGAATATCAGGTATCCAGTAAAATATCAGATCTGTGACATTGCTGCGGCCAGAAAAATATTTCTGCAAGAATGGGACCAAAGATGACTGAAGAGAATCATTCATTGTGGCAGAAGTGCAATCCTTCTGCAAATTGCTGCAAATTTCAATGCTGGGCCATCAGTAAACCATCAACAAGTGTCAGTATGTGAACCATTCAACAAAACATCATTGATATGGGCTTTCGGAGCCAAAGGCCCGTTCGTGTAACCAGGATGACTGCATGACACAGAGCCTTACACCTCGCCTGGGCCTGTCAACACTGACATCAGACTGGAAACATGTTACCTGGTCAGACAAGTCTTGTTTCAAATTGTATTGAGTGGATGGATGTGTGGAGACAACCTCATGAATCCATGGTCCTTGTATGTCAGCAGGGACTGTTCAAGCTGGTGGAGGCTCTGTAATGATGTAGCATGTGTGCAGTTTGAGTGATATTGGATCCCTGATACATCTAGACACTACTCTGATAGATGACAGATACATAAGCATCCTGTCTGGTCAACTGCATCCATTCATGTGGTTCGTACATTTGATGGACTTGGACAATTCCAGCAGGACAATGAGACACCCCACACGTCCAGAATTGCTGCAGAGTGGCTCCAGCAAAACACTTCTGAGTTTAAACACTTCTGCTGGCCACCAAACTCCCTAGACATGAACATTGTTGAGCAATTCTGGGATGCCTTGGAACGAGTTGTTCAGAAGATATCTCCACCTCCTTGTACTCTTGGATTATGGACAGCCCTGCAGGGTTTATGGTGTCAGTTTCCTCCAGCACTAATTCATACATCAGTCGAGTCCAAGCCACTTCATGTTGCAGCACTTCGGCATGCTTGCAGGGACCCTACACGATATTAGGCAAGTGTACCAGTTTCTTTGGCTCTTCAGTTTATTGTCTTTAACCGCAGCATCTACCCATTAACAACTACTACTCTGTACATAACTGCAACTAACTTGTCTCCGTAACAACTGCCCCTGTGGTTGCAGCCATAGTCACTTGTACAAAATCTTGACAGTGCATTATATTCTCAGTATTACTACTATTTATATTCTGTGTAAATTACAATGAAAAAATTTAATGCAGTTAATTTGCACATGTGACAACAAGACCAGAAGAGAACACAGATACACACTGTCTGAAAAAGAAAAATATCCAGACACTTATTAATGGACTTCAATATTGATGTGTCCACCATTCACCTTCTTAATGGCTTGAATAATATAGGATGTGTCCACTATTCACCTTCTTAATGCCTTGAATTTCACTGAGGACACTTTCAGTTATGTGTGTAAATGTTTATGGAGGAATGATAGCCCTCTTCCTCAAGGTCCAAAACCAGAGAAGATAGTAATGTTAGACACAGGTGTCTGGAGTAAAGTCGATGTTCTAACTCATCCCAAAGATGGTCCATTTGGTTCTTGCTGGGAGTCTGGGCTGGCCAGTCCATTTCAGGAATGTTATTGTACACAAACCATTGCCTCACAAATGCTGCTTCATAACAGGGTGCTTTGTCAGTTGATACAGTCAATCATTTTTTGTGTCTACATCTACACCCAACAAACCACTGTGAAATACATCACAGAGGGTACATCCCACTGTGCCAGTTATTATCGCTTTTTCCCATTCCATTCCCATAGAGAGTGCAGGAAGAAAGATAGCTTGAATGCCTCTGTGCTCCTTGGAGTCTTTAATGTTATGTCGCATCCGAAGCATGAGTTTTGTTTGAGATTGAGCGACACGGTTCGTAACCACGGCAATAGCTGGTTGGCTGTAAGGAGAGTGAGTCTTTTGACCTAGTGAAGAAGTTACAATCTATGTTGTGAAGGTACAAAGGCTGGGAGGCAATTGAAATAACTCTCCAGAAATGTTTAAAATCTGAAGTTTATTCAAAATTACAGTGAATGGAATTCTAACTGCTCTGGCTGAGATGTTTCTAATGAGCAGCCAAGTCTGATACATATATGGTGAATGACAGTCGTCAATCTGTCTGCTGTAAAAATGTGACACACGTGACTAACTCAGAATCCCACGGCTGCTGCCTATCTGACCATCAGCTCCAGTTGCTAATTCCGCAACGAACCCTGGCTCTCCTTGCAGTGCCTCGCGTCAGACTTCTCTCTAGCGCTCTCCAACCAGTCTACTCCTTTCAGAGTGTCTTGCTGCCTTTGTGTACTTTTCCCCTTCAATCCTGCTGGCTATTTCCATGATGTAATGCTGAGGGCTACTTCCCTCCTTATTGGCTGTTATTGTGCACTATTCTTCAGTGGTTCTTCAGAGGCATCTCTTAATACGGTCACACACTGTGACGTAAGCCCTGTATTTGATTCTCCCTCTCATCCTGCGCACCCTGTCTAATCAGAAGAGCTGTTTGCCTATTAACTGTAGCTCTAACTCTTATCAAGGACACTGTTGTCAGAAGTACACAGAGCCTTTATGGCTTATAGCTTTTAGCTTGTTATCAAATGCCGTTGCCCATCAGCACGGCATGGGTCAATGGCACCTCTCGCCTGTTATTGACAGTGGATTAACAGTTCCACATGTTGTTATTAACAATGCAATCCAGACTTGGCTTTACTCATGGATATAACAGTTAACATGCCTGAATAAAACCTCAGTTTACAAGCCGCTCCATTTTGAATGTAATGCTCGAGCTTTCAGTGACGATCTCTGCCCTCATTGTCAGGAGTAAAAAACAACTGGCCGCCAATGCTCGTACAAACTGGTGCAGTACATTGATGACACCTTCCTTATATGGCCTAGCTGTGAAAACGTACTGCAGCAGTTCACTAAGCACATGAACAATGTCCATCCCAACATTAAACTTACTTGAGTTGTCTTGTGACAGCCAGAGCGAGAGCACCAGCAGCAGCGAGTACTGTTTGTATAAAGCGTTTATTTTGCATTTTGTTTACGACCTTCCACTAAGGAAGGGATTCTATTAGTGTTTATCTGCTCTGCATAGTAACTAACAGTTCTTGATAAAACTTTACGTAGTTTTCGTGTTAGATTTCTTAGTGTTTTCTTGATCGTTTAGAACAGAAAGCGCCCTAAAACCGTCTTTTGTTTGTTTCGCGGCCGTTAGCCACTAGTCACTTGAATCAGCAGTTGTCTTGTGACAGCCAGAGCGAGAGCACCAGCAGCAGCGAGTACTGTTTGTATAAAGCGTTTATTTTGCATTTTGTTTACGACCTTCCACTAAGGAAGGGATTCTATTAGTGTTTATCTGCTCTGCATAGAAACTAACAGTTCTTGATCGTTAGGAGAGAAATTTATTTTGTACTTATTTGCTGCGCTTAGCTTTTAAATAGTTTTTCTGGGAAAACCTAGCGTAGTTTTCGCGTCTCGTATTTCAGTGAGTGTTTCTTGATTATCAGAGTAGCTCATCAGAAGATTATCTTGGGAATTTGTCACCGTATAGAGTAGGGTAAACATAGTCATGTGTAGGGACTGTGGTTGTTGTGAGCGGACGCAAGGAGAATTGGCCACTCTTCGGGGGCAGGTGGAGGCTTTGTCTGTTAGGCTCATCGAGCTCGAGGCGCAGGCGTCGGCTCGTAGTGGCGTTGGGGCAACTGTGGTGAGACCTATGCCTACTTCGGTGGCCTTGGAATCACATGGAACCCCTGATGTCGCTGCGTCTTCCGGCAGTGAGCATCTTACCGGTCAGCCATCACTCCAGGGTGAATGGCGGACAGTGGTGGGCTCGCGCGTGCCTGGCCGAAAGGCGAAGGTGGGATCTGGCCGCGTGGCAGCTGCCTTACCCCTTTCCAACAGGTACGGGGTGCTTCCTAGTGGTGATGACATCGTTTCCGAGCCACCACAGGATGCCTCGCCTGTTGGGCCAGTGGCCGATTCTCCGGCAAGGTCCCGACAGTCACAGAGGGCGGGCCTATTAGTTATAGGGAGCTCCAACGTTAGGCGGGTTATGGAGCCCCTCAGGAAAATAGCGGGTAGGTCGGGGAAGAATGCCAGTGTGCACTCGGTGTGCTTGCCGGGGGGTCTCGTCCGTAATGTGGAGGAGGCCCTTCCGGCAGCTATTGAACGCACTGGGTGTGACCGGCTGCAGATAGTAGCACATGTCGGAACGAATGACGCCTGCCGCTTGGGTTCTGAGGCCATCCTTGGTTCCTTCCGGCGGCTGGCTGATTTGGTGAAGACAACCAGCATCGCACGCGGAGTGCAAGCTGAGCTTAATATCTGCAGCATAGTGCCCAGAGTCGATCGCGGTCCTCTGGTTTGGAGCCGTGTGGAGGGTCTAAACCAGAGGCTCAGACGACTCTGCGACTATAATGGTTGCAAATTCATCGACCTCCGTTATTGGGTGGAGAACTGTAGGGCCCCCCTAGACAGGTCAGGCGTGCACTACACACCGGAAGCAGCTACCAGGGTAGCAGAGTACGTGTGGCGTGCACACGGGGGTTTTTTAGGTTAGAGGGACCCCCCCTTGGGCGAAACGATAAAATACCTGACGGCTTACCAGAGAGAACATCAGCATCGTTGATAAAGAACGTCCGTCCTCAGAGACCAAAAACAGGAAAAGTTAACGTAATATTGGTAAACTGCAGGAGTATCCAGGGCAAGGTTCCTGAATTAGTATCGCTTATTGAAGGAAATAGTGCGCATATAGTATTAGGAACGGAAAGTTGGTTAAAACCGGAAGTGAACAGTAACGAAATCCTAGACACAGAATGGAATATATACCGCAAGGATAGGATAAACGCCAATGGTGGAGGAGTATTTATAGCAGTAAAGAATTCAATAATATCCAGTGAAGTTATTAGCGAATGCGAATGTGAAATAATCTGGGTTAAGTTAAGTATCAAAGGTGGGTCAGATATGATAGTCGGATGCTTCTATAGACCACCTGCATCAGCAACCGTAGTAGTTGAGCGCCTCAGAGAGAACCTGCAGAACGTCGTGAAGAAGTTTCGTGATCATACTATTGTAATAGGGGGAGACTTCAATCTACCAGGTATAGAATGGGATAGTCACACAATCAGAACTGGAGCCAGGGACAGAGACTCTTGTGACATTATCCTGACTGCCTTGTCCGAGAATTACTTCGAGCAGATAGTTAGAGAACCAACTCGTGAAGCTAACGTTTTAGACCTCATAGCAACAAATAGACCGGAACTTTTCGACTCCGTGAATGTAGAAGAGGGTATCAGTGATCATAAGTCAGTGGTTGCATCAATGACTACAAGTGTAATAAGAAATGCCAAGAAAGGAAGGAAAATATATTTGCTTAACAAGAGTGATAGGGCACAAATCGCAGAATATCTGAGTGACCACCATCAAACGTTCATTTCTGAGGAAGAGGATGTGGAACAAAAATGGAAAAAATTCAGAAACATCGTCCAGTACGCCTTAGATAAGTTCGTACCGACTAAGGTCCAAAGCGAGGGGAAAGATCCACCGTGGTATAACAATCATGTACGAAAGGTACTACGGAAACAAAGAAAGCTTCATCATAGGTTTAAGAGTAGTCGAATCATAGCTGATAAGGAAAAGCTGAACGAAGCGAAAAAGAGCGTAAAGAGAGCAATGAGAGAAGCATTCAACGAATTCGAACATAAAACATTGGCAAACAATCTAAAAAAGAACCCTAAAAAGTTTTGGTCATATGTAAAATCGGTAAGCGGATCTAAATCCCCTATTCAGTCACTCGTTGACCACGATGGCACCGAAACAGAGGACGACCGAAGAAAGGCAGAAATACTGAATTCAGTGTTCCGAAACTGTTTCACTGCGGAAAATCGTAACACGGTCCCTGACTTCAGCCGTCGCACGGACGCCAAAATGGAAAATATTGAAATAAACGATATCGGAATTGAAAAACAACTGCTATCACTTAGTAGCGGAAAAGCATCCGGACCAGACGAGATACCCGTAAGATTCTACAGTGATTATGCTAAAGAACTTGCCCCCTTTCTATCAGCAATTTATCGTAGATCTCTGGAAGAACGTAAAGTACCTAGCGACTGGAAGAAAGCGCAGGTCGTTCCCATTTTCAAGAAGGGTCATAAATCAGATGCGAATAATTATAGGCCTATTTCGCTTACGTCAATCTGTTGTAGAATAATGGAACATGTTTTATGTTCTCGTATTATGACGTTCTTAGATAATACAAATCTCCTTCATCATAACCAACATGGATTCCGCAAACAGAGATCATGTGAAACTCAGCTCGCCCTATTTGTCCAAGAAATTCACAGTGCCGTAGACACTGGCGAGCAGATTGATGCCGTATTCCTGGACTTCAGGAAGGCATTTGATACGGTTCCGCACTTACGTTTAGTGAAAAAAATACGAGCTTACGGAATATCGGACCAGGTTTGTGATTGGATTCAGGATTTCCTAGAAGAAAGAACACAACATGTCATTCTTAACGGTTCAAAATCTGCAGATGTAGAGGTAATTTCGGGAGTACCGCAAGGAAGCGTGATAGGACCTTTATTGTTTACATTATACATAAATGACTTAGTTGACAACATCGGTAGCTCCGTGAGGCTATTTGCAGATGACACGGTCGTCTACAAGAAAGTAGCAACATCAGAAGACTCGTACGTACTCCAGGAAGACCTGCAGAGGATTAATGAATGGTGCGACAGCTGGCAGCTTTCCCTAAACGTAGATAAATGTAATATAATGCGCATACATAGGGGCAGAAATCCATTCCAGTACGATTATGCCATAGGTGGTAAATCATTGGAAGCGGTAACGACCGTAAAATACTTAGGAGTTACTATCCGGAGCGATCTGAAGTGGAATGATCACATAAAACAAATAGTGGGAAAAGCAGGCGCCAGGTTGAGATTCATAGGAAGAATTCTAAGAAAATGTGACTCATCGACGAAAGAAGTAGCTTACAAAACGCTTGTTCGTCCGATTCTTGAGTATTGCTCATCAGTATGGGACCCTTACCAGGTTGGATTAATAGAAGAGATAGACATGATCCAGCGAAAAGCAGCGCGATTCGTCATGGGGACATTTAGTCAGCGCGAGAGCGTTATGGAGATGCTGAACAAGCTCCAGTGGCGGACACTTCAAGAAAGGCGTTACGCAATACGGAGAGGTTTATTATCGAAATTACGAGAGAGCACATTCCGGGAAGAGATGGGCAACATATTACTACCGCCCACATATATCTCGCGTAATGATCACAACGAAAAGATCCGAGAAATTAGAGCAAATACGGAGACTTACAAGCAGTCGTTCTTCCCACGCACAATTCGTGAATGGAACAGGGAAGGGGGGATCAGATAGTGGTACAATAAGTACCCTCCGCCACACACCGTAAGGTGGCTCGCGGAGTATAGATGTAGATGTAGATGTAGATCAAGATGGAGAAGGCTGGCAAGATTGAGCAAAAGGAAGGAAGGTAGCTTGGTCATTAATTGTACAGGAAATCGATGCACACTGGTCAATACTTGAATGTCAGTAGTTTTCACCACCCTATACTCAATAAAGCAGTCCTCAACACATTAGTACACAGAGATTATATCTGATGGTGACCACCCACAGACCGAATTTCAGCATTTGAAAGCTGTGTTCAGAGAAAATGGTTAAAGCAGGCGAGACATTGCATATGCTTTCAGGTGACACAAACAAAAGATACCCTGTGAATTGGCAGAAGAGGCCAAGCTGGCTGCTTTCCTGCCGTACTGTGTGCTGCAGAGACGTGGACTAAGACCAGTGTTCTGGCCCAACCCCAAAATACAATATATGCTGTATCCTGTTAAAGACTACATAACACTTTGTGTGACCCTTGTATATGGTGCCCTCTGACAATGCGGCAGCATCTGTATAAGGTGAACATTAATAAAACTGACAAACTGCAGGGGTGAACTGGAAATGGAGGAGAAAGGGTCCTATGAACATGTGTCTGGAAATGCATCATTGCCACAGTAGATGGTGCTGACGAGTGAAAGTTCCTCTGACCACATGCAATGTGTTGTTCCTTCCGTATTTCAGGCTGTATGATTGACGCAGCATACTTTGAGCATCAGAATTGTCGGGTATTCATGTTGGGAACAAGTGTTTGTGTATGGCCAAGAAGATGGAAACGGTCAAGAGGCAGCATGATTATACCAAAAAAGTACCCTCACAGACACCAACCACATCACACAACATTTCAAGCCCTATTTGGGCATTTCTGTGATCATGTGTACTTCCAGGCAGACAAATGTGCAGGGAGACAGTGGACTATGCATACACCAGATTTTGAGGACCAGGTTCTACAGGATATTGAGATGAACCCTGGCACAAGCCCCAGCCAAGTGGCCCGTCAACATGGTGTAAGACAAAGTATGATTAAGTGTATGCTGCATGACAAGCACTTTTATTCCTATCACCTGCAATGAGTACAGGGATTCCCTCCATGGGAAGTACTTTTTTGATGGATTTTACACCAGACCATCACGATTATGAAATTTCTGTCATAATTCCTCTTTACTGGTGTAACAACCTTTACCAAAACTGGCATCATCAGTCTGCATAATCTTTATCTGTGGGCTACAGACATGGAATGTAGTCAGAGGAACTTTAATTCATCAATGCCATCTGTCATAGCAATGATTCCAGACAAGTGTTCATAGCACCCTTTTTCCTCCATTTCCAGTACAGAATCTGAACCTGCAGTCTGTTGGTTTTATTAAAGTTCACCCTGTATAGATTAAACAGTTCACCCAATCGCAGAGCATTGTACTGAGCACAAGCAACTTATTAAACAAAGGGAGCTTGACAAATCAATAGCTGAGCAGTGCATGGGAAATGAACATAAAATACAATTTGGAAAGACAAGAGTGTTGGCTCAAGCGTCATAATATTGGGATTCTGTTATAAAGGAAGCTTCCTAAATTAAGCAGCAATAGTTTTACCATAGACCAAGGCTACACACTTAATAGAGTGCAGGGGCAGGCTTTTGATATCAAAAGAAACCAAAGGCAGATGCTTGATGCTTGCAGGGAGGTTGGAGCAGCAGTTTCAGATGTGGTGCCAGCCTGTTGCACCCCTGATGTCACTGTCCCTGTGGGAGAGTGGAGCTGCTAGGAGCTGTGCAACTCATCTTCTGCATACACATCATTTTTGACCTCCCTAATTGTTGCCAGATGCTGCAATTGTGCCCATATAAGTGGAAAATCATGCCAACCGCGGCAATCAATTGTATAACTGCTGACGACAATGGCAGAGATAGCCATGAAATGCTTGAGTGTTTTATTTGAAATGATATGGCTTGTAAACCAAGAAGATTTTATTTAGTCTAATCTTATCTTCACAATCCTTATAGGACCAATATGTAGCGGGTTGTGTTGTGTTCCTAGATTCATTAGTTAAAATTGATTCTGGAAACTGTACTCTACAGTATACAGCACAAAATGCTGTAAAACCGTATTAAGGGTTTCAGCGACAAGAGAAGCAGTGCAAAACTGGATTGCGAACTTCACTCTTCTCTTACTACAGTTGACTCAACTTGAAACGTGTAGCCAATCCTCTTCTCTGGATATGTGGCTGCGTCAATCTCCCTAGCTTCTTCTTCGAAGAAATAATGCTGGTTAGAGGAACCAAAAAATTGCTATCTCTCTCACTTGAAATAACTCAGTATTCTCATACTTTCAGTTCAGCTCAGGTGTATTTTCATTTCCACAAGTATCATATAAGAATGCAAACTCTTGCAAGTCAACTACACCGATACCCATTAGCTACAATTTAATATAATCACAAATGCCTGGTTTTAACAACCAAATAATTTGTAGACATCTCATGTGTCTTGCTTCGTTCAGAGCTATGACGTGAAGTAAGTTAAAAGTCTATAGTCAAATGTTCATTTTTTTTTTAAATCACATTCACTAACACAGCAAAGAATAGCATTTAATTACTCCATGTCCTCTCACACAGCGTCTGTGGCTCTTGCAGCAAACACTTGTCGGCGTCATTCGACTGGCCCGCTTATCGTCTTCTCATTACAAACTTCCAACCTGCACACAGAAACTGGCGGCACAGTAGATATGTTTCCACTCTCTTACTTACTTTTAAAATATCAGGTGTTCGAGATGGTGGAAGGCCGAGTGTCTCTAGAATTTACACCGAAATCCTTGCTACAGCATTCTTCCACATTGAGTGTTTTCTTTTGCGTAATGAAGAGTCGATACCCTAACCGTGAAAAACACCCCCATAATGAAACACCACCAGCTCCGTACTTCACTACACATGATGGCAAGTAACAATCTTCAGGCATTCCCTAAGCCCAAATGCTACCATCAGATTGCCATAGGTTGTAGCATTATTCATCACTCCAATTAAAATCAAATGTGTGGCTCAACTATCGTACCCCGCTCTCTTTAAGTGCCTATGAACAGTCATTGTGCTAGCTGCATTGCTGTCAACACTTGGGAATTTAAGAGAGATTCCTTCTGCTGATTTCATGTGACTTTTTTATAACCACCCTCCACAATGCTGTCCATCAGTACATGAGATCTGCCTGATCTTAATTTCTTCCAGTTCACAACCACATTACAGACACTTGACATGGACAGCTTTAGAAGGTTTAATCAGATGACATCCAATGACCTGTCCACATTCAAACTCACTGAGATCTCCTGACTTACCCACTCTGCTGTTACTGTTTCTCTACTGAAAACTCAATATTGCCCTCCTCCTTTTCATGCTGGTGGGCCCAGTAGTTATTTCCACATTACATATGGATGTCTGGATGCTCAGGTAGCATATCTCCCATTAACTGATTTTTGGCGACTAAAGTTTTCCCATACTAAATTTGGTAAAATAAATCCCTTTAACAATTAATGTTACAGTATACAACTTTTCATTAAAATTAAATTGCTATTGAAAACGCAGCATCTGTGAAAACAAGTCAATGGAATGCAAGTAGCTGCGAAGGACACTTAAGTGAAAATAAAAGTTTGTTATATGGCCTTATAAAAACCATAGTCTACAAACATCAAGTATTTCGTGCAGATCATATATAAGACCAGGAGAAGTTGCTGCTATGTACCAATAAAAATTGGTTGACTTCGGCAAACTGCTGAATAACCAGTCCATTTGCTAAAAAAATGTTTTTATTGTACTCCATGATCAGGTTTGGCTCTTACATTGAAGCAATTTTCCAGTTCAGTACAAAAGCTTTGACTCACTATATTGATGTGTTGAGGCCCATAATATTATATTGTACTTGAACAAAGATACAGGTTTAACAACAGTAAAATTTTCATGACCTAGTGTAAGAATTTACAGAAGTTATGGGGCCTCTAACATCAAGAATATTAAGTATGCAGTACAGGTATTTTGCTAAACAATGAAAGGTACTTCTTATCTTAAATATCTGCTAAATGAATGTAGCATATAAACTCCACATACTCACTGTGACTAAATAACTGTGGCCATGGAATATGTAAATGACAAAACATCAGTGACTCTGTGACAAACAATAGATACAAATCATGAAATCTTCTCGGGCTTCCATCCGGGTAGCTGTGTCGAAAATCAGCGACGTTTCGATGAGTGTCATTTTCACCATTGGTGGCCGTCCCTTCCCACCCATACTACTGGCGCTGGGCCGGTGGTGGGGGGAGGAAGCCATGCGGGACCGGGCAATGCCGGAAGCCTGCTGCGTTAGTCTACCTTAGAATCGCGGAGTGTTAGCAGCTGAGCACAGTCCCGGCACATAGCTGCTATTGCAGAGTTCCACACCAAACTTAAAAGGTTGCCCTCATCCCTGTTGTGATTGTCACGTAATTTTGACTGATTCCTTGATTATGCTCTTGCAGAAGCCACGGGCTTGGCAAAGCATTTTCGTTGCTTCGGATTGGAAGGTGTGTCCCTCACCGAGGCTGTGTTCTGCCAAGGCCATTTGTCCTTGTGCCCCAGCCACATGCATCTAATGTGTTCCTGGCAGCATTGCAAGATGGAGCGTTGTGTTCGACCAGTGTACTGGAGTCCACACTCACATGGTATACTATATATACTGCGAACTTGTAGCTGCAATGCCGTGCTAGTCTAGCTTAGAATCACAAAGCATTAGCAGCTGAGCATGGTCCCGGCATACAGCTGCTATTGCAGGGTTACACACTGAACTTAAATGGTAGCCCTCATCCCTGTTGACGAAATTGTCAAGTAATCTTATTTCGACTGATTCCTTGATGACGCTCTCCCAGAAGCCACTGGCTCAGAAAAGCATTTTCGTTTCTTCAAATTGGAGGGTGTGTCCCTCATTGAGGCTGTGGTCTGCCACGGCTGATTTGTCCTTGGGCCCCAGCAGCATGCATCTAATGTGTTCCTGGCAGCGTTGCGAGATGCAGCATTGTGTTCGACCAATGTACTGGAGCCCACACTCGCACGGTGTACTATATACACTGGGAACTTGTAGCTGCAATTTGTCCATCACCGAGCCCAGTAACTCGTTCTTTTTTGGAGGTGGTCGAAAAACTGCTTCGATGTTGTTTTCTTCCCCACTAGAAACAGCACAGCTTAAACCTAAACACTTCTTCTGTTATGTTGACGACACAGTCATTGTGTGGGAACATGGAAGAGAAGCTCTGAGTGAATTCCACAAACAGCTGAACAGCATTCACAAAAACATACAGTTCACAATGGAGTTAGATATCCTCATAAGGAGAAAAGCAGATGGCATGCTAGGACATGCAGTATACAGAAAGAAGACCCACACGGACATATATCTCCATGCTTCGAGCTGCCATCACCCAGTGCAGTGGCACACCATTCTAACGGTGCTGGTTCACAGAGCAAGAGCCATCTGTGACATAGACAGTCTTCCAGCTAAGCTGCAGCACCTTAAGGATGTGTTTTGTCAGAATGGTTACAGTGAAGCACACATTAGACGTGCATTGAGGAAGAAAAAGAGTGACACAGCCATCCACAAAGAGAAGAGGAAAAGAAGCTCGCCTTTATCCCCTACATTGGCCCTCCATCAGCCAAAATTGCGAGAATAATGAGGAAAAAACAACATCAGAGCAATTTTATGACCACCTCCAAACACAAAAGAGTTACTGGGCTTGGTGAAGGGCAAATTGCAGCTACAAGTTTTCAGTATATATAGTATACCATGCGAGTGTGGCTCCAGTACATTGGTCAAACACAACTCTGCATCTTGCAATGCTGCCAGGAACACATTAGATGCATGCGGCTAGGGCACAAGGACAAATCGACCATGGCAGAACACAGTCTCAATGAAGTCCAATTTGAAGAAATGAAAATCCTTTGCCAAGCCAGTGGCCTCCGGGAGAGCATCATCAAGGAATCAGGTGAAATAAGATTATGTGACAATCTCGTCAACAGGGACGAGGGCTACCATTTAAGTTCAGTGTGGAAACCTGCATTAGCAGCTATACTCCAGGACCGTGCTCAGCTGCTAACGCTCTGTGATTCTAAGGTAGACTAATGTGGCAGGTGACCAGCGTTGCCCAGCCCTGCATGGCTTCCCCACCACCACCGGCCCAGCGCCAGTAGTACGGGTGGGGAGGAACGGCCACTGCGTGATGCTGACTAGCTTTATATAGAGGATGACTGCGGTTCATCGACACTTCGCCAGAAGATTATGAGGATGACACTCATCGAAACATTGTGGATTTTCAACACTGCTACCCGGGTGGAAGCCTGGGAAGATTTCATCAGCAGTATACACCAGGAAAGCCTACATTCACATAAATAGATACAAATGTGTACATAGTTATGATACATATAAATGTATAAATACATTTGAGAATGGCACTCATGACAAGTGGAAGCAAAGTTCATGTAACGTTGTACTCCTACTATAAAAAGTGGAAACAATGTTTATGTAACTTTGTACCTCTGCTCTGAATTTTTTAGGCTTTTTACAATTTTCTGGCAACTTGCAGTGCTTAATCAGAATTAATTTATAACCAGATAGGCTAATGAGGATAAAAATCATTTAATTAACATTTTGGTAAGATTATTTGATTAATTAAATAGTTTATAACATGGGATATCTTGTACTTTCCAGATTTATAATGATGAAAGACATTTTTTGCATGTTGTTTTGAGTGTGTGGTTTCAACAATCTCATTACCTGAATGTAGGTAATTAAATTAATTGCACTCAGTCAAAAAGTCACTAAAGCCATGTCAGTATTGAATTAAGTAATGGTACACTGGTGTCAGATGGCTTCCCTTGAGGAAAAAATCAAACTAAAAATCAACCAGTAAATTTTATTCAATCAGTCTCGTGGTTAGTCATTCAGCAATCTCCATGGTAAAAACGAACTGTGGTGTTACAAGATTGATAAATGATTAGGTCCACTCTTGTTCTTACTGCATAAAAAATTATTGCAATCATATTGATAAGAAGCTGAAATAGTTTTCTTGCAGATCACTATGACACATCAGAAAATCTATAAATGAAACAGAATTTTATAAAATCTTGCATGTTGATATTTCTGTGAACCTCCTCTAGAAATCACGTTAACTTCAAGTACATTTACTCTCATATACAGTTTGTAACGAACAATCAGTTATATGTCAGTAGCAATAATACATGTAACAGTAGAAAGAAAAATGACACAAGTCTATCATTTAGCTTTCATGTGGCATAGAAATGAGTGAAGTATTTCATCATAAAAAATTTTAACCACTTACCCTAGTGATATAAATACCCTAGTGATATAAAGAGCCTAACAGATAAAAAATACTGCAAACTTAAAGTAAACTTTTGCATGTGTGATTTGATAGGTATTAGTGCATGTGTTTGTGTGTCTGTGATTGTACGTTGAGTAAAATGTAGTTTAAAAAATAAAAATATGAAGGTTAAGATTAATGTCAAAGCCAGTTATGTAAATGGTCAGCCTATAGTGGTATGAAATTGACAATTGAATGTAACACTTAAACAGGAGCTAATAATTTGTCATTTGTTAATTTATAATTGTGTCTATCTTACAGTGCTGTATGCAGGAATCTGACAGTTTGTATCAGAACTGGAAAGAGTCCCTTCTTTAAAAACATTAGCTGTGATGGTAAGACAATAATACACATAGAAGAAGTAGCAGCAGATGGAGCACTTGCACACTGGAGCTGTTCTGTGAAGGTACAGAGGCCATTAATTGTCTTGGACACTTCGTAAATGAAGCAACATACTTGATTCTGATTACACTAATGATGTCTCTGAGTGAAGACCATTGTTGCTCCTAAGGGCCATAGTTATTTTGTATGTGTGAGAAGTAGGTAACAAATATAAATATTGGGGAGATCCATGTGATTTAAATGTATAAGTGAATGGCATTTTGTCTTAGTGGTGTTCATTTTTGTATGTCAGAGGAACATAAATTAAAGTGTTATTAATTTTTTGAAGCAAGAGACATGCAGTAAGTAATATTTGTGGTACTGTTGTGTGGTGTGATATAAATTTCAAGTTGTGTCAGATATAATGGGATTTCAGGCAACAATTTTTGTATTAACCTTGTGATACATCTTGTTATTGTTGCTGAAACACTATCATTCTTGTAAACATATTATAAATAGTGACTATCTGATAAGTTTTACTATTGTTACCAGTTACTACCATGTAAACCCAATAAATATCATAGTTTTCTTTCACAAAATTACTTGTGACTAAAGAAGTATAATTGTAGTCATCTACAAATGGCTCTGGTTTATTATCTTCATTGATAGGTGTAATTGTATATTTAGAGTTTGACACAATAAGGCCAGTAGTACAACTGGAAGCTGTGTGTTTGTCTTGAGGCAGTATAAATGATGGTGTGCAAATACTTAGACTATTCATCCAGTATTTGAGAATGAGGATCCATAGCAATTTCCAATGAACTTTACATATAATTTCAAAACTTTATGAATCAGCTGATGAAATCTTCTCGGGCTTTTATTCGGGTAGCTGCGTCAAAAATCCACGACGTTTCGATTAGTGTCATTCTCATCATCTTCTGGTGAAGTGTCGATAGACTGCAATTGTTCTCTATATATAGCTGGTCAAGTGGCGCACGGTGGCTGTCCTTTCCCACCCGTCCTACCAGCGCTAGGCCGGTGGTGGGGGGGAACTGCGAGGGGTCAGGCAACTCTGCCAGCTGCCACCAGTCAAGGGCCGCCACATGCACGCGCCGCTCTGCTCTGCACGGCCCACAGCAAGCAACTTTGCCATGTTCCAGCACTCTTTCGGTTGCGTAGTGCTTTATTAAAGAATAAAACACTGCGCACCTGATAGATAGGGACTTTGCGAGCCAGGGCCCCCTTCGCATGGGACAAGCCCACGCTTGCAGAGGCCAAGGCTAGCTTTCCTTCTTCTATGCCAAAACTTTCAACACTTCCATTGGCGTTATGGCTGACGCGCAAAATGCATCCCACTCATCCGAGGCTGCGGAGAAGAAGCAAGGACGTAACACCACAAGAGTCACTGACCTGCATCAGGCAGGCATTTCAACGTCCAGCAATGCCATGCTGGATCCAAATGAAAGCCCGAAGCTTTCACTGGCTTAATGCCAACTGCTACCGCATGTTCCATGCCAACAGAAGAACGTCCTGTGCCTGTCAAGAGGAAAAAAGACAAATGAGACAATTCCGAACTCGTCAGCTAACTAAAATCGACACAAGAAGTCTTGCCCCGTTCCAGATGAGGACGGATTCATCTCAGCCACCCAGACAGTTCCTGCTCACAAGATCACGAGAACTGCTCTGATATCAACAAATAACTCTTCGTGGCTGTGGATGCCGACCCAACTGACCAAAATGACACCTCGGCCACTGCGGCCCACATTACTACAAAGTCACAGAAATCTCCTCCCATGACCATAGAATTCAAGGAGGTGTACAAAATCCTCTTGCAAACTGTCAAGGGCCTTCTCAGTAACCCTTTCCACTTCAGAACAGCCGGTAAAGATCTTTACAAGCTTCAGACCAGAACTAGCGCGGATTTCGTGAAAGTCACGAAGGAAATCTCGAAAAGGCTATGGTGATTCTACACCTATTCGCCTGACAAACCCATCAAAAAGGCATCTGAGGGTTCCCCTTCAGTTTCTTGTGCGATGATCTGAGGGAAGAACTTGAAGCCATTGGAATTGTTCCCAGGTCTATCTCCAGAGTACAATCGCCTACAACACACAAAGACACCCCCACCTTTATGGTAGTGCTTACCAATACACCAGACAATCGAAAATTGCTGACACTGAAGACCGTAGCGAACATGGACGTCACAATTGAGGAACCTCGGGGCAAATGTGGCCCCACCATCTGTTATCGATGCCAAGGCACCGACCATGTGGCCTGACACTGTGCAATGTCCATTTAGAGTGTGAAATGCGGTGAAGAACATACCTCCAAAGAATGCCCCCCACATGTGTCCGATGCAACAAATCTCACCCTGCCAGTTACCTCGGTTGTGAAGTCATCAAAGCCTACAGGACCAGAGAAAAGGCAACCACAAACCAGGGTCTCACCTATGCTGCTATCGCAGCTGTCAGAAGAATCACAAATGTCGCAGCAACCAACGCCAACACTGCCCCATCTTCTAAGGCCAATGCCACCCTTGCAGGTATACAGAGAACCAAGCCCCACTACCACAGGCATGCTCAGTTCATTCCCCATCATCCAGCTCCACCCACTTCGGCCATTACTGCACCCCAGTAGCACACAACAGATTTCTGCTGCAGTTCAAGTTGCCTTACAGGCAATGCCGTAGCCAACCTCTAACACCCAATATGGCAGCTAGATTTAGACTAACTGTGTGCAAGTGGAACGCCAATGGAATCCGCACTCAAGTGGCAAGTTTCGCCAATTCCTTCAAGACGAAAGAATCGACGTGTGCCTTGTCACTGAGACACACCTGAAACCTGATATCCATGTATGGGTCACTAACTACAGCTGTTTCTGGATGGACCGGCCAGCTGCTGGTGGAGGAACAGCAGTCTACATAAGAAACTCCCTGATGCATCATCAACTGCCACTCCCAGCACTAGCCACAGTAGAAGCCACATTGGTTGCAGTCCAAACATCAAGAGACCGCATACAATTCATTGCAGTCCACAGGCCCCCCACCCCCGTGGCCATCTAGAAGAAGCAGACTTCGCTTCGAGGCATTACTGTCACAAGAGGGAAACCTTTTTGTCGCAGGTGACCTTAATGCAAGAAACACCAACTGGAATAGCCACATCACGAATATCAGTGGAAGCCGTCTCCTACAAGTCACAGAAAGAAACCATGCCATCATCGTGGGACCATATGACCCCACATGCTTTCCAAACAGAGGCCAGAGCGATGTACTGGATATAGCCATCATTAAGGGATTCCCCAATGATGTTACTGCCACCACCAGAAGGACTCTTACCTTAGATCATGAACCGGTCATCTTTGATGTTGACCTTGTTGGCATCAATAAACCGCCAAGACACCACCTCGATATCTGAGGAACCAGCTGGGAAACATGCTGCCAACTGCTCAAAAGAGACTTCGGACACACCAGACCCGGAGAGAGCAGGAGCAGAAGCCACACTACTATACATAACATCCAAAGCACTGGACGCTGCAACAGAAGCCACACCACTGAGACGACCTACACAACCAAAAACTCACCAACTGCCTCCACCCTCTACAGCAACCATCAGAGAAAAAAACCGTGCACTCAGAGAATGGCACCCAATGCGCAACCCAGCCACAAAGCACTGAGTAACCGACTGCAACAAGAAATAAGGGTAGCAGTAGAAAAACACAAGAACCAAGTTTGGGCAGATAAGATCACGGTGCTACAGCTACAAGACCAATCGGCCTGGAAGGGACAGAAGTTCCCCCCACTAAACGTGGGCAACAATATTGTCAGCAAACCAGATGCCAAAGCTAATGCCCTGTCAGATGCATTCGCAAAAAATTTCTCTCCGATGAACAACGCTTCCGAAGCAGCCCACATTGGCCTAGTTAACGAGCACCTTCCAAGATTCCTCGCCAGCTGAGTTGAAGAAAACCACATCCAACCGATTTCCACAGCAGAAGTAACAAAACAGCTTGAAGAACTAAATGGAATAAAAAGCAGGAGGACCATACCTCCTAAGAAATGAGCTTCTGAAGCAACTACCACCCACCGCAGCACCACTAATAGCGGCGGCTTTCAACGAGATCTTGGCAACAGGCGACTTCCCCATCACATGGAAACATGCTGAGGTTTTCACCATACCGAAGAGAGGAAACGACCCTCGATCGCCAGCAAGCTACAGACCAGTCAGTCTCTTACCCGCTGTATCAAAACTCTTTGAACGTCTATATATAAAGAGATTTCAGCAACATGTCGAAGCAGAGCACCTGATACCAGACGTCTAGTTCGGCTTTCGCCGAGGCCACTCCACTACCCAGCAGCTACTACACCTAATTGAGGAAGCATTCAGTGCCATGGAAAGGGAGGAATTCTTCAAGGCTGTATTCCTGGATGTCTCACATGCCTTTGATTTCGTGTGGCATGAGGGCCTCCTGTATAAACTTCTAGATAGGAGAGTCCCCGTGACACACGCGACACTCCTGAAAAGCTACCTCGAAAACTGAACATTTCATGTCCGCACTCAAGATGGTACATTGTCCACCAGACTCATCAAAGCAGGAGTATCTCAGGGCAGTTTATTGGGACCACTGTTATACACATCTGACCTACCATCGACAGCCAGAACATACCTGTCTCTATATGCCGATGACACAACCATCTACTCCTGACGCATGAATGCTGCACACCTCCAGGCAAGACGGCAACAAGCGTGTAATACGCTGAGCGAATGGGCATTGAAATGGTGATTGTCTTTCAAAGCCATGAAGACGTAGGCAATAGCTATTTGCAGAAGACATTTTCCACCAAACATCCAGCCCATCGAGATAAGGGGCACTCCAGTACATGGTCAAAAGCCGCGAAATACCTGTGTGTGACCCTCAACGGGTGTCTGACATGGTGCCCTCATACAGAAAACATACGAGAGAAAGCCAGGAGAACAATGACAGTGCTTTACCCACTACTAAATCCATCATCAACACTAGACTGTGGGTGATATTGTTCCTTACATTGGTCTGGCCAATCCTAGACTACGCTGCTGTTGTGTGGGGCAATGCTGCACCAACCCACATACAACCTTATTGGAAATGCTACCTAGAAGTGTTCCAGATAGAAATGCGACCAACGAAAGGAATTGAGCAGAGCAAACACCAAGCACAGGCTTCATACATCGTCATAGTTGTGCATGCACAATAATGCCTGTTTTCTGCCATTCTCAGCAAATCCTTTTACATAAGAAGAATTACGTTATGCGTTAGAATGTGCAATGAATTTCTTATATTGCAGAGCATTTAACCCTCATTCAAAACTTTGAGGACCAGTCACTTAGAAAAGTTTCAGCCCAGGAAGATCAGCAGCCATTTATGTGATTTAAAATTTTACTGGCGCATTTGTATTTCATGTATCTGAAAGGGTAACACACACAACAAAGACCAATATTGTATGTGAAAGCTTAGCTTTGCATGTAGCTATACTATACGTATATTAATTTAAATAATCAACTTTTCCTATTTGTGTGTTCACATTAAGACTACATCACATGACATGAGCTGTGATTGGCTAACAAAAGTGCATCACAATCTTGACTTACGGTTTGGAACCTAATGTGCTCTATTTAGCAGAATTCATATTTATACTTTCGTAATAAGAAAATATACAGTGTACATGTTGCTGCATGTCAAAGAGCTTTCCAAAACATGTATTTTTGCTGTATTTTGTTTCCTAAATCACTCACAAGTTCTGTGCCAGTGTATAAAACCTCTGCCATTCAAAGGATTGATAAGTTTTACAGCTCTAAGGGAAAGTATGCCATTACGTAATACCAAAAAAGTGTATTTTGATCCAGGAAAAAGAGTATTTTCACCCAGGGAAAAGTGTATTTTTAACTGGGAAATCCGCAGAAAAATCTGGGATTATTTCTTCTTGCCCAGGTTATACACTGTGATAAAATGTAATCAGCTGGAATTGTTTGTCACACATCTAAAGCATTTGATGTGTGGATCACAAAATTCTACTTCCAAAGGCTGAGCACTATGGCTTATGTGGTAAAGTAGGCATGTGGCTTGAATCATTCTAGATCACAGAAGGCAGAAGGTAGTATTGAATAAATCTGCAGTGGTACCTGCGTGCTCTGACTGGGACACAGTGAAATGTGGAGTACCACAGCACTTTGTGCCTGGTCCCTTATTTTTCGCAATCTTTGACAATAATATGCTTTGGTGTATAACACAAAAAGCACACTTTTCTAGATGACACAACCTCAAAGTGAAGTCTAGAGAAATCTGCCACCACTCTATTCAAAGAAACTCTAGATTGGCTCACTTCAAATGGTCTGTCCCTCAATGTCATCAAGAATTAATTCATTCATTTTCCCACAGCAAACAAAAAACTGGAAAATATTGAAATAAAATGTGGTGACAAAGAAATATTGAGAGTTGAGTCTTCCAAATTCCTGGGATTACACATTAGCAACACTCTAAACTGGTCACTTCACATCATCGACCTATGTAAAAGATTGAATTCAGCAACATTTGCCATTCGCTCAATTTCATCTGTTTGTGACTTTGGAAACAATCAAAGTTTTAGATATTTCCATTCACTTATGACATATGGGATAATTTTCTGGGGAAACAAATCATGAGCAAATAAAGTCTTTACTGTACAGAAGAGAGTCATCAAAATTATTGGTTGAGTGCACCCTAGATGGTCTTTGCAGAAATTTATTCAAACAACTGGGGAGCCTCATCATGCCATGCCGATACATTTTTCCATTAATGTGCTTTTTGAGGGATAATCATATAGTTTACAGAACAAATGGTGAATTTCATGATCATGACACAAAAAGTAAACATGATCTTCACAAAGATATAACAAATCTCAACATTTTACAGAGAGGAGTACATTATTCAAGCATAAAAGTATACAATAAACTACCAGTTCATGTTAATCAGTCATTGGGTATAAGAATAAATTCAGAAAACAGCTAAACTTTATCTTTTGAATAGTTCATTCAGTTCTTTACAGGAGGTTTTTGATAATGTGTGATAATTAGTGAAATATGCTTAATTTTAAGCATTTCTATAAGAAATGACAATGTAGCATTGATATGTCAATTATTAGCAGATTTCTTCTTATATGAAGTAGAATGTAAGCCTTATAATTTGTTTGTGTAACTGTCATTACTACAGTAATCTGTGGTGTGTGAACATGTGAACCTCGTGTGCTGTTATGATTTATATTCTAGGCTTCATGACCATTTACATATGGTTATTACTGTAATAATCTGGCATGTTCTACATCCTAGTAGTACACTTGCATCAGGATCCATAGCACTCTGTCTTCAGGCCACAAGTGGCCCATTGGGACCATCCGACCATTGTGTAATCCTCAGCTGAGGATGCTGATAGGAGGGGCGTGTGGTCAACACACCGCTCTCCCGGTCATTATGATGGTTTTCTGTGACCGGAGCCACTACTATTTGGTCAAGTAGCTCCTCAATCGGCATCATGAAGCTGAGTGCACCCCAAAAAATGGTAACAGCGCATGGTGTCCGAGATGGTCACCCATTCAACTGCCGGCCATGCCGAACAGCACTTAACTTCGGTTATCTGAGGGGAACCAATGTATCCACTGTGGCAAGGCCATTGCCATCAAGGATCCAATGAGCTCAAAAATTAATAAGGAAAAAATGAATTCTATTCAAACAATTTGTAGACAGTTCCCACATATTCCACTGAGTGTTCCTGCAAAATTATATCATTGTATGGCACACAGTTCTGCAGATATGACATCATAAACATTGAGATGCATGAAAAACTAGCTTTTGCTTAAAATGCAACACAAATTATCCAGACTATATTCATCTAGTATTTCATATTGTGACCACTTCATGCCCTTTGAAAAAAAAAAAAACACTTCAAGCATAATTTCAAACATTTCTTAAACTTTTTCTTACTTACATGCTTGATGTTAAATATTTAACTCATCAAGTCATTTGGAAAGTAATCAGGTGTTCAATTCTCTAAACAATTGGGGGTTTACTGGTGTCACCACAATCTAGTATACAACCACTTGTATCATTTGTCCATTCCTTGATTATGAAGTTAACTTGGATAATTCAGTTCCCATGTACACATAATGCAGATTATCAACAGTAATGCCTGTTTATAAATTGTACTTACATCTTCATAGAGTCATTGTCTCATTTGTAGGAGAGGTTATGGCTCTCTCCATGAACCCAGCAAAAGATTTTATTATTTTTCTCTACACACCTATAGTATGAAAAGTAATGGTTTTAATACCAATGTTTCTTAATATTTTCCATGGTCTACTTATTTAACAGATATCATTTTCTTACTGAAGGAAAAAGAGAAACAGAAAATACTGTCAGCATAAGATGACCCTGGGGATGGAAATGGCAGTGAAGTGATGTAAAAACAATAAAAAACACAAACAGCATTGGCATTAATACTAAATTCTTGTTTATTAGTTTGCTGATTGGTGACAGTCTTGATGATTTTTAAGATAAGTTAGTTGAATATACCAAACAAAACACTGTAGAGCTTCACAATATTTTAGAAATGTTTTCCCATGTTTTCATGTTCTGAGAAATTCATCTTCCTATACATATTCATACTTATGCCTACATTTAAATAGGGAGATTGGAGTGGCCATGAGGAAAGGGTTATAGCCAGTTGGTGCAGTTAGTTTGTAGTTCCAAGCATTCCAGAGCTACAGTATAACACACATACACATTTTCATCACCAACAAAAAATTATTTTTTCTTCCTACGGAAGGAGATAAAGACATTGTTTACAGTCAGAAATCTTTCAAGTGTTTTGGAAATGATATTGATTTGTAATTTAACAATGTACTTTTAAAGCAAATACATAAAATTACTTTCAATCCTATGGTAAAGATGGGTTTCAAAATTGTCATTGTATAGTAAAATGCAGTTTATTTTACTAGTATTCTACTACTATAGTACTGTTTAGTACTTTATTCCCATAACCCAGGTATTTACTTGATTTTGTGAATTAATAGGCAGTAAACTGCTAGAGAGTGTAAACTGTAAAGAAACACCAAGAAGGAATTGTAAGAAATTTGTGCCACATCCATTGCAAATCAAAGATCATAGTTTCAGAGTAGCACAGCTATAAACATTGCATTTTTTCTCCTGTTTCCCAAAAGATACCAAGACAGTGAAGATATTTCCATAAGATGTTAGGAGAGCTATTTAGTGATACCAACAAGACTATTAGTGTCTGTTTGCTTTGCTTCATATTGAAGATATACCAGTGGCTGTGATTAATAGCTAATTACCATTTCAGTGTTTCATTCAGTTGAAAAAGTTTTTTTTTCTCAGGTGAGCCTCATGGCTGAACTGTTCCTAACATTCTTCTTCACATGAAACACAGCACAATAGATAAAGTGCAGTGTGCCATTGTACTTGCTAATGTGTTGTTATGTAATTGGCACAAGCTGAGGCAATTGCAGGGCTTACATGTCTCTAAAATTTTGTGATTTCTACCAATTCAAGAGCAGGAATTACAGTACCAAAGAATGAATAGTGAATATATCTTGATCCTGTCTACTTCAACAAATTATACCTGAAAATGCCTGCACAGTGTGTAATGGAACTGACAAATAGACGTCATTTTATTTTATTATACACTAAAGTCGTGTAAAAAAAGCTTTTGCTTAAGATAATACTAAGTTAGGTGTTGCGATCAATAATCGATATTGGAATTGTATGTTCTTTGTAGCTTATGACCGTGATCTTTGGTCTACAACGGGTTTTCGGCCACTTGAGTGTTGGCCGCGGTTGAGTGTAGTTGTGTATATAGTTTTGGCAATAAATGTGCTTTTGATACAAAGAAACCGTGGAATACTGCGTCATTTTTTGATAGTCCAGTAATAATTAAAAAATCGCACCTTTTCTTGGACCCAGAGCAGCAAAGGAATCATCGCCTAGACAACGAGAAGCCACATGGACAACGCAGACTCAGCAGCAACAACAAAGGAGACATCATGGCCAGCTCTATTAAAGTACTATACAGCCATTAGCCACACCCTAACGGTGTCTTTATGGAGATAACTTGTCCTGCACAGTAGAGCAGGTTCGTGACAACTGGGGGCTCTTTGCCGGGGTTAAGACATTTATATGTACTGGATTGACCAAATCTGTTGTACAGAAGTCTAATGACCACGTGGTACGAAGAAGTGCTATACATGGAAGTCAAGGGAGACGAAACGAAGCAGTAAAGTGGACTGACCACATGTGTGAGGACCCAGACTGAAAAGATAAGTACATTTGTGTAGTGCTGTTTATTCCTTTTATTATTTTGTGTGTGAAATTTCACGAAAATGACCATTGTGAAAGAGGAAAGTGGTGCTGAATCCGGGCAGGATTGTGAAAATTTGTTAGTCTTTGGAGACGTAGACATGCCGATAAAAACGGAAGATGAGTCAGTCAAAGAAGCGGATCAAAGTCTTAATTCATCAGAACGTGAGACGTCGGACATTAAATCACTGTTACAAATGATGAAACAATCGTTAGCTTTAAATCAGACTGTTGCAGCCTGCTTACAAGCTAATGAAGAACAATTGCAAAGCATGAATCGGACGGTCGTGGACAGTTTTCGTGTTATAAATCAGAAAGTGTCGTGTCTAGAGGGAGCTATGAACAAAAAATTTGATAATGTCTTACTTTGGGGTAATAAACTTCGCAACAATATGTCAAAGATAGACAAGAAACTTAAAAAGGCAGAAACAAAGATTTTGGCAGTAGAATCTAAAGTGGGAGAAGTAAAATCAAGTCTGAATAACAAAATTCAGTCTGTAAAAAATGAACTGGTCACAGACAGAGAGAAAAATGCAAAGTGTTTTGTTAATGTTAATAGTCAAATAGATACAGTTTGTGTAAATGTAAAAGCTATGGCAGTAGATTTTGAAAGTAGAGTAGACTCGAAACTAAATGTTGTGAATGATAAATTGGAAACAGTCAGCAACACAGTAAAACTCCACGAGATTGAAACTAAGACAGATGTTAGTGAATTAAAAAGTACAGTATCAGAGTTGAACCAAAAGTTTGAAATATTTAGCAATGATGTAGCTAACAAAAATTTTTCTATGAACACATGTACCTTATTATCCAATATTCCAGTTAAGAACTTTTCTAATGAGTGTAGTTTGCATCCCGTTGACTTTCTGCAGAGTTGTAGAGACAATTTTTTGCCCAATATGAGTGAAAATTTCAAAATTAAGTTTGTTAAAAAGTTTGGATTCTGCCCACAATCTATTGGTTATGAACTGCAGATTGAAACTGAAGAAACTGCAAAAAGGTGGGAATTTAAGGAGATGGGACCTGGATAAACTGAAAGAACCAGAGGTTGTAGAGAGTTTCAGGGAGAGCATAAGGGAACAATTGACAGGAATGGGGGAAAGAAATACAGTAGAAGAAGAATGGGTAGCTCTGAGGGATGAAATAGTGAAGGCAGCAGACGATCAAGTAGGTAAAAAGACGAGGGCTAATAGAAATCCTTGGGTAACAGAAGAAATATTGAATTTAATTGATGAAAGGAGAAAATATAAAAATGCAGTAAATGAGGCAGGCAAAAAGGAATACAAACGTCTCAAAAATGATATCGACAGGAAGTGCAAAATGGCTAAGCAGGGATGGCTAGAGGACAAATGTAAGGATGTAGAGGCTTGTCTCACTAGGGGTAAGATAGATACTGCCTACAGGAAAATTAAAGAGACCTTTGGAGAGAAGAGAACCACTTGTATGAATATCAAGAGCTCAGATGGAAACCCAGTTCTAAGCAAAGAAGGGAAGGCAGAAAGGTGGAAGGAGTATATAGAGGGTTTATACAAGGGCGATGTACTTGAGGAGAATATTATGGAAATGGAAGAGGATGTAGATGAAGACAAAATGGGAGATAAGATACTGCGTGAAGAGTTTGACAGAGCACTGAAAGACCTGAGTCGAAAAAAGGCCCCGGGAGTAGACAACATTCCATTAGAACTACTGATGGCCTTGGGAGAGCCATTCATGACAAAACTCTACCATGATGTATGAGACAGGCGAAATAGCCTCAGACTTCAAGAAGAATATAATAATTCCAATCACAAAGAAAGCAGGTGTTGACAGATGTGAAAATTACCGAACTATCAGTTTAATAAGTCACAGCTGCAAAATACTAACGCGAATTCTTTACAGACAAATGGAAAAACTGGTAGAAGCGGACCTCGGGGAAGATCAGTTTGGATTCCGTAGAAATGTTGGAACACATGAGGCAATACTAACCTTACGACTTATCTTAGAAGAAAGATTAAGAAAAGGCAAGCCTACGTTTCTAGCATTTGTAGGCTTAGAGAAAGCTTTTGAGAGTGTTAACTGGAATACTCTCTTTCAAATTCTGAAGGTGGTAGGGGTAAAATACAGCGAGCGAAAGGCTATTTACAATTTGTACAGAAACCAGATGGCAGTTATAAGAGTCGAGGGGCATGAAAGGGAAGCAGTGGTTGGGAAAGGAGTGAGACAGGGTTGTAGCCTCTCCCCGATGTTATTCAATCTATATATTGAGCAAGCAGTAAAGGAAACAAAAGAAAAATTTGGAGTAGGTATTAAAATTCATGGAGAAGAAATAAAAACTTTGAGGTTCGCCGATGACATTGTAATTCTGTCAGAGACAGCAAAGGACTTGGAAGAGCAGTTGAACGGAATGGACAGTGTCTTGAAAGGAGGATATAAGATGAACATCAACAAAAGCAAAACGAGGATAGTGAAATGTAGTCAAATTAAGTCAGGTGATGCTGAGGGAATTAGATTAGGAAATGAGACACTTAAAGTAGTAAAGGAGTTTTGCTATTTGGGGAGCAAAATAACTGATGATGGTTGAAGTAGAGAGGATATAAAATGTAGACTGGCAATGGGAAGGAAAGCGTTTCTGAAGAAGAGAAATTTGTTAACATCGCGTATAGATTTAAGCGTCAGGAAGTTGTTTCTGAAAGTATTTGTATGGAGTGTAGCCATGTATGGAAGTGAAACATGGACGATAACTAGTTTGGACAGGAAGAGAATAGAAGCTTTTGAAATGTGGTGCTACAGAAGAATGCTGAAGATAAGGTGGGTAGATCACGTAACTAATGAGGAGGTATTGAATAGAATTGGGGAGAAGAGAAGTTTGTGGCACAACTTGACTAGAAGAAGGGATCGGTTGGTAGGACATGTTTTGAGGCATCAAGGGATCATAATTTTAGCATTGGAGGGCACCGTGGAGAGTAAAAATCGTAGAGGGAGAGCAAGAGATGAATACACTAAGCAGATTCAGAAGGATGTAGGTTGCAGTAGGTACTGTGAGATGAAGGAGCTTGCACAGGTTAGAGTAGCATGGAGAGCTGCATCAATCCAGTCTCAGGACTGAAGACAACAACAACAACAAAAAGTTTTTGGAGGGGGAATCTTTGTCATGGGCCAATCAAATTTTTTCTATGGACATGTCTTATTCAGAATTTGAAATTGAGTTCTTAAAACGGTTCTGGTCAGAAACTGAACAAGCCAGGATAAAGAGTGAGTTCCTGAATGGACCAAATTATAAAGAAACACAGGGTACTATGAAACAGTTTTGTAAGAATCAACTGAAGAAACTTGTACATTTGAGTAAACCCTTTGATGAGCTCACACAGATAGATGCTTTAAAGAGAAGGTTGCCAACAGATGTGCAATGGGACCTAGTGTATGGACCAGATGACAACATTGAACAGTTTTTAAACTATGTGGACAAACTTGACAGGATTATAGACAAAGTGGGGAAACCAAAAAACTATTTCAATCACGCACAAAGATGTGGGGATCATAGTTGGGGAAACACGAATTTTAACAGGAGGGAAACGGTAGGCCCAACAACCATAGTTTTCATCATAGGGAACAAAATAGTCACAATATTAATAATAATTTCCATTGGCGTGAACATAGTGACACCAGGAGTCAAAATGCTATGGGAAGTCATGAAGTAAAAAACTAGCATGTGCTCCATTGTCGGTCCACAAGGTAGGGGCGAAAAGCATAGATAATAGATGAACCAATAACAGTGACTATGTTGCACCAAGAGATACGACTCAAGTAATGAGTAGTTATCTTATGAATGTGTACTACCCTCTAACCACAGTACCTGTTAAGAACGAACACATTGGTTATAATAAAGAGCCAGAGAAAAGAATTGACTTAGTTGAATTTTATGAATGGGCAGAAGCTTGTAGTTTGTCAGAGGACCAGCAGGTTAACGATTTAAATGATTTAGGAATTGATGCACTGATGAAGGAACCAGGTGAGCAAATTGTTAACACTGATTTAACGAGCAAACTTGGGTGTGAAAGCAACGTTTTGAGTTTTCGTGAGGGAGAGGTTGATGATTGTAGTATTTGGGAAAATGAAGATTTAATGATACATGATGATGGTGAAAAATATTTTGTTTGCTTGAAAGAGGAAATGGAGGCATTAGGTGTTGTGGGAGAAACTGATATGCATGTTGTAGATGTACCCAAGGATGTTATTAACAGTTTAAGTGGTGTTAATGCCAGTGTCACAACCAATAGGCTCTGTAATCCAACATCTTATGAAGGAACCTGGGCAGTTGATAAAGATTCCCTGAACAGTAAAACTGACTGTGCAAGTAGGCTACCATTTGCAATGAACAAAGGTGAATTATTCCTTTATAATATGTGGCTAAATAGTGATGCAATTAAAAATGATAGCAATTTTAGAAAAATGATTCTTAATACGTCTCAAATATTATAACCTGATTGGTGGCAAAACACTAAACATATTATTGTTGAACAACTGAAGGATAAATACCTTAGTGGTGAGCAATGTTATATGGGTGAAAATATTTGGATCAATGAAATTATCATTGCAAGCGACAGTGCTAATGATGTGTGTGTTAATGTAATGACCGTAGATAATAAAGGTGACAGTAATATAGGTACTTGTAAGTCAGAAAGTCATTGTTTCAGTGAAATTCAAAATGATTTATTGTATGAATATGTTCAGCCTGAAAAAGGTGATGATATAGGTAGTCCGTTCGTTAGAGCAAAAGTTGGTACCTGGGAAGGCAAGTGCCTTATAGACACAGGGAGTCAGGTGTCAGGAATATCTGAAATTATAAGCAAAAAGCTGAAGTGCGAGAAAGATTACATTGAAATGCCAGTCATTGGGTTGAAAATAAGAGGGACTACAGGAAAATACAGTAAAACTGTGAAAAGACAAACTTTGTTATCTTTTACAATTGAGGGAGTCACATTTACACATGGATGCCTAATTATACCAGGCCTCAGTGAGGACTGTATTCTTGGGATGTCATGGATTCGGAGTGTAGATGCAAGATTTGACTGGGGAGGACAAAAACTTATCATAACACCAAATGGGGGGTGTATCTCCACCGAGTTTGTCAGATCAAATACAGTTTTATGTAATGATAAATTTAACACTATAAATCTTGTAAAGGAGAAAAGATATGTTGACAAACACATAACAGAGCTAGATTTAAGTGAAGTAGATTTCAACACACTGGTAAACACAAAGATTGCCGAAGCTAGCGGTCTAAACAATGAGCAAAAACAGGAACTAGAGTCTTTGTTATGGGAATACAGTGATGTCTTTAGCAACATTCCAGGGAAAGTTAGGGGTTACGAATGTACTTTGCAAGTAAGACCACATGACCCATTTTTCATAAAACCATATGGTGTGCTCATAGCAAAACGTACAGCAGTTGAGAAAGAATTACATAAGATGGAAGTGTGTGGCATCATTGAAAGGAGTATCAGTGCTTATAATAACCCTCTGGTAGTTGTGTCAAAGAGGGATGGGGTAGTGAGAATAGTTCTTGACTCCAGGCCTTTAAACAAGATCTTATACAGGGAAACAGACCACCCTGAAAACATTGATGAGCTGTTGCATAAGTTCAAGGACATAAAATTAATGTCAAGTCGAGACTTAACTTCAGGCTTTCACCAAGTACCCCTGGCACCCAAATCTAGGAAATACACTGCTTTTCTTTACAATGGCCGTTGCTATCAGTATTGTGTAGTCCCGTTTGGCTTGAACTCATCGGTAGCAGAATTCATTAGAGCTTTAGACCATGTGCTTGGGCAGGAACTTGTATCCAAATTAGTGATTTATGTAGATGACATTTTAGTAACTGGACAAGATTGGAATGAGCATGTTGGGCTTTTAAGACAGGTGTGTGAGAAACTTAGAAGAGGGGGAATGACACTAAAACTAGAAAAGTGCAAATTTGCAGTACCTGAGTTAAAATTTTGGGACATGTCATAACAGAAAAAGGAATTTTGGCTGATCCAGACAAAATTAAAGCTGTTGCAGAGTTTCCTATACCCCGTAACAGAAAACAACTGAAATCATTTTATGGGCTATGTGGCTTCTACAGAAAATTTGTAAGTAAACAAAGCTTAAACACACCCTGTCTAAGTAACTTGTTAAAGGAGGACACTGTTTGGATATGGAGTAAAGATTGTCAAGAGGCTTTCGACATAATAAAAAAGGAACTGAATAACCAGAACCTGTTACACAGACCAGATTTCAATTTACCTTTCTGTTTACATACTGACAGCAGTGATTATGGGCTAGGTGCTGAATTATTTCAAGTAAAAGAAGTCAACGGGGAGACAGTTCATGCTACAATTGCATTTGCAAGCAGAATGTTACTGAAGCATGAAAAGAACTATACAGTAACAGAAAAAGAGCTATTAGCAATACAGGGGTCATTTTCAAAATTCAGAACCTATTTACTTGGACATAAGGTAATAGTGTACTCTGATCATAAAGCCTTAAGCTATATACAGGAATGCAAGCTCTATCATGATAGGCTTACAAGATGGGCATTGTATTTACAACAATTCAACTTTGAAATTAAGTATATTAAAGGCACTGACAACATAGTTGCGGATGCTCTATCAAGGCTACCAGTAGGAGGGGAAACTGAAATTTTTGATCAGAATGAAGAAAAACAGTTTAAAATGAGGTTTATTAAAGGGGTCACAGATGAAAAAGTTGTTAGATCATTGTGTGATAAAATCAGGAGGAACCAGAACCGTGATGCAAATTGGAAATTAGTAAAGAGCTGTTTAGGGAAAAAGAACTATGAAAAATTAGATAAGTACTATAAGGTGTTTAAAGGTACTCTGTTTAGGAGAACTGACGAAGACTCGGACAATTGGAAACTATGCTGGCCTGAGGAGGAAGCTGAGAGGTTAATTAGATATACTCATGAGAGCTATGGTCATTGTGGCATACAGAAGTGTATGCAGAAATTACAAGAAAACATATACTTCTACAATATGGCCAAGAAAGTTAGAAAAGAATTGTCAACTTGTGATAAGTGCCAACGAGTCAAAGTAAGTAACAGAAAATGTCAAGGTGAAATGCAAAACATTATTCCTGCACAACCTCTAGACTTAGTCGCTGTTGATTTCTATGGGCCTCTTCCAAGGAGTAGGAGTGGCCACTGCTACATTTTTGTCATGGTGGATGTATTTTCTAAACTAATCAAGTTGTATCCTGTCAGAAAAGCCACAGGTAAAGAGATAGTTACAAAAGTTGAAAAAGACTATTTCTTAAATGTTGGGAAACCAAAAGCAATCTTGTCGGATAATGGTTCTCAGTTTTTGTCAAAAGTTTGGAAAGCCTTTGTTGATAAATCGGGAATCAAACATGTTCAAATACCTGTATATAATCCATCGTCAAACCCAGCTGAGAGGTATATGCGTGAGATTGGTCGCTTATGTCATACATATTGCAGTCATAAACATCCTACATGGTACGACCATGTACGAGACTTTGAAGATGTTATGAACAGCTTGCAGCACACTTCCACAGGATTTTCACCTTATGAAATTATGTTTCATCTAAAACCAGACAACATTATCACTGAACTCGTAGAATTTCCACCATGCACAATGATGACTATGCATGAACGTGAAGCCATAGTCAAAGATACAATGATAAAACGGGGAAATTAGAAAAGGACGACATGATGGCAAGATCAAAGCATCCAAGTTTAAAGTAGGAGATTATGTTTTAGTAAAATCACATGAGAAATCAAAAATTCTAACTTCTGAAATAAAGAAATTCTTTTATATATACATGGGTCCATTCGAGATTGTAGAGCATCCACACCCAAATGCATACCGGTTGGTGTATCCTAAATCCAGGAAAGTTCTCGGGCTGAGGAATATTGTTTTGTTGAAATTGTATAAACAAAAGGGGTAAGACTAGTCTGAGAAAGTTAAAAGGTGACTCAAACAAAAGTTTTTCACTAGAAATTTTGTATATAAAAAATTGTCTGATTTTGATACAGTTTTGTGCCCTTGAAAATGTTTATTATTTGTTTAATATGTATTCACTGTATGAAGTGTTTGCAATGAATTTTCTGTGTAATATGCTAGCCATGTTAGTTTTTGATATTTCTGTATGTTTATGCAATTTGATTGATGTTTAATAATTTGTGTAATTTTAGTTAGTGTAACTCTCACACCACACTTGTTGAGACGTCATTTAAAATGCAAGCCACTAATCAGCACTAAATCTGTCTTGCAACAATTAAGTTTTTTAAATTTTTTACTCTTAAAGGCAGAGTCCTAATTACTACACACTTATGTGCTTGAAATGTCCAACTCTACAAGGAGACAATCATTTTCAGTAAACCACATGAATTACTGTATATTTCTCTCTCAACCACTGCAAATGCAAAGGCAGTAATATTTTTTAATTTTGATAAATACATACCATTCCAAAACTTTCATCCATGATTCTACCTTTGCACTTTTATTGTGAATATGAACCCTCGTAACAAACTGCCTGTAATTTTACTTTTGAAAACAATTGATTTTTTTATCCTTGGAGTAATGTCTCTGTGATAAGATATTTTACACCCAATATGTTAATGCATTTGTATTACATGTTTATTGAATTTATCAGTATTTAAAGAATCTTTTTTTTGACCAGTTCATATAACCATGTACTTACATATAAACATTATGTAACCAAAGGGTGATCTCTGTATGTGATTTTTAGATAACATGGCATTATAGTCAATGAAGCGATACAAACAGCTAAGCTTTGGAAACAGACGCACTGCAGGACAAGCAGAAATCAGACCTTTTAATAGAAGCCACCTATGTGCAGATGGACAATGTGGGACAGACTGTGAGTAGTGTGAAAAGTGGGCAACAAAAGAAAATAAAACAAGCCTGCAGTTAAAAGTTACAGTCTTTCAATGGTTTCATGTGAAGTGCTACAACATTATGGACTCTTCTAAGTGAAAATTGTGAATCTTCTTTCGTATTTCATTTACTCTAAGGTTAAAAATTGTATGTTTTCCTTTACTGAGTATAACAATTTCAGTGTTAGCATAATTCAAAGGAAACAGTCCTATTAAAAATTTTAATTTATTTAAAAACATATTCTAGGCAGTTCCATTATTCTGGTGTCAGAATTTTGTTCGCATTTTCATACTTACAAAATCCTTGGGGGGCTATTGTAATGGAACTGACAAATAGACATCATTTTATTTTATTATACACTAAAGTCGTGTTAAAAAAGCTTTTGCTTAAGATAATACTAAGTTAGGTGTTGCGATCAATAATCGATATTGGAATTGTATGTTCTTTGTAGCTTATGACCGTGATCTTTGGTCTACAACGGGTTTTCGGCCACTTGAGTGTTGGCCGCGGTTGAGTGTAGTTGTGTATATAGTTTTGGCAATAAATGTGTTTTTGACACAAAGAAACCGTGGAATACTGCGTCATTTTTTTATACTCCAGTAATAATTAAAAAATCGCACCTTTTCTTGGACCCAGAGCAGCAAAGGAATCATCGCCTAGACAACGAGAAGCCACATGGACAACGCAGACTCAGCAGCATCAACAAAGGAGACATCATGGCCAGCTCTACTAAAGTACTATACAGCCATTAGCCACACCGTAACGGTGTCCTTATGGAGATAACTTTTCCTGCACAGTAGAGCGGGTTCGTGACAAGTGCCAGTAAATAAATTTAAAACTGGTCTTTTGAGGTTGATCAAAAGTAAAGTAATTTACTCTGTTCAAGAGTTCCTTGAGTATGTGACAAATGACCCACTTTCCTTATGAGAATGAACTATAAATTAACTGCAAACTATACATATGCCATACGGTGCAACTATTTTATTTTTATTACTTATTGTTAATTATCTGTTTCATTATTTATTTGTCATTACTGAACTATGTAGTTCATTTATGTTGTAGTTGATCTATTTGGAAACTTCTTGTTGTTATTTACATTTGCACAAATATGTATTGCATCCATCCTGGATTATTATATTGTAGTTAATAATATTTGTCATGTCGAAGTTTATATTATTATTATTGTGTAAACACTGACGACACCAATTGCATGTAAATATGCTCAACGGTGGAATAAAACATTCGTATTTGTAAAAAATCTGGTATTCCAAATCCCACACCTATTTGAAGGAATGCCTTTACATCTAGTCATTAAAACAGAGAAACATTTTATATGTTTTTGAGGTACCAAACAATGAGCAGGTCATGGCAGAAATGATTTGTGTTGTATTGTGTAGAAACATTTTTCATTCCAGGAAATGAGGCAGCACACTGTCTTGTTGGACTGTGAAATAATTAGTTTGCCAAAGTAAAGACATATGTGTCATCAACTTCTTGATACAGTGCTGAAGTACTTGTTACGGGCTACATTCACATTACACACCATGACTCTTGTTGTTATAGTTTAATCCTCTATAACATATGCAGAATCACTGCAACCATTTGCCGCATTCGGTAGTACAATTGTAACCTACAGAAAGCTGCAATGTGGCCTGTTTCCCCCCTCCCCCCCCCCCCAACCATTTGTCATTGGCCGTATTCATATGCACACTGTTGCCTTGGGTGCTATCAGTCAGGTACGATATCCTGGTGTGTGTTTTAAAATATAATACAGGGTAAAAATATGTAGAATGCTGTAGGCCATGATACAAGGGTTGAATGAAAATTAATGCCTCCACCTTCATTAATTGGGTTTTGATGGGAATATTTTAAAAAGTCAGATGCAGAAATAATCCTTAGAATGTGATCTTTAATTACCAATATTTGCTTTTCCACATAATCACCAGCCAATTGGATACATTTATGCCAATGATGAACAAGTTTCCTGAAATCGTCATGGATGAGGTCAACACTGTTTCCACAACCACAGTCTCACAGTTCTCTCAACGTCTTCATCAGAAGCATAATGATGTCCCCACAGATTGTCTTTCATTATCAGGAACAGGTGGAAGTCAGATGGTGCTAAATCTGGACTGTATGGAGGATGCCATACAGTGGTGAGATTCAGTCTCTGAAGTTCTCCTGTGGTGGCACATGAAATGTGTGGTTTGGCATTGTCATGCTGCAGGAAAACGTGTGGCCCACATATTCTTGTGAAATGCCAGTTTTGCTTGCAATTCCTCTGTGAGTGGTACGACAATCATCCTGAATCAATCTGTCAACATTTTGCTTGTGAAGCTCAGTGGTTGCTGTCACAGGACGTCCAGCTCTTTGTTTGTCACACAGGTCAGATGTTCCCACCTCAATATCTTTAAACTTACTCACCCAACAACACACAGAACTTACATCAACACAATCACCATAAACTGCTTTCATTCTCTGGTGAATCTCCTTTTGGTTGACACCTCCTGCTGTCAAGAATTCAATGATTGCATGTTGCTTAAATCGCACTGACCAACCATCTGTGCAGGGTTCCATACTTTACACTATAACAACACAACCGTTCAGTGCTAAGGCTTCCCGCCTACTGGAGCTGTAGAGAAGAGGCTAAGGAACAAGCCAGTACGTGTCGCATATTAATGCTGCCAACTGTTGAATAGTTAAGAAGATGGAGGCATTACTATTTAATCAACCCTCTTAGTTTATCTCCTGACATTATGGTGCAAATCACAAGTAGTATTGATAAGCAGCACTTCCTGAGGTTTTGTACATGCTAAAGTTTTATACCGTCTTCTGCACACTATTGTCTTGTAATTCCAACAAGGCAGTTATCATTTACATAATATTCAAAATGCAAACGTCTTCTCCGCAAGACAACTGAAGGCATCCATTCCTTAACATACACATACAGCAAAAATGTCACTCTATGGATTATAAATATGGCTTATACTCATTCAGCAAATCTTCCACCACTGTCTCTCAGTATGAAGTACCATAAAATGTGGATTGAGGTTGATGCAGCCAAAACCTCATAAACACTGCAAGAACGTCTTTGATATGGTGATGTGCCCTGTAGGTGCTTCTGTTTCAGTTTGTGGAAATCATATGAAAAGCTGACCTTGAGGCAATTTTGGTCATATTCGCATGCAACATTATTTTGGCTATGATAAATCAGCGAACTCTGATAGCTTTACGCTGATAACAATTGTTTGCGGGTTCTTAAAATCATCTTTTTATTGCTCTAGAACTTGAATCGTTATATCTGTTGAATGACTTGCCAGGACTTCACTTCAGGGGGTGGAAATCCAAGAACTAGTGACAGAAACATTTAATATTGGTAAAAAAGCGTTCATCAGCAGTACTTGGAATTTAACTTTCTGAACAAAGTGCTTGTCACCCATTCTGTCTCAAATGTTTATAGTTTCCTCATGTGAATTATCCTTTGATACAATTATTGGTCAGATGTGTTAGTATTATTTTATTCCCCCGATGATTCCTTGAAGGTACCGCATCTTCATTACATTTTCTCTGTCACTGTATTTATGGGGACTTCTAATGCCCTGCCTTAAGTCTATATTAAAAGAGGTTTTTCACCATAGTTCAAAACAACACTTTGGTCCCTAGGAAAGATTGCTAGGCTTATACAGTAATTACTTTTGTCTTCTGGCCACATGTGTCACATTTCATCTGTTGTTGTTGTTCAGCACAAATGCCCCCAAAAAGTATATAGATTTAATACATATTTGCCTATACATATATTTCATGTGGCAAGATTAGGGCCTTCAGACTCTCTCGCACATCTGCCCAAACATCCTTGGTTAGTTAATATTACAATATGGGTAGTATATGGGCAATACATAAAACATATTCATAACGATAGCTATAATAATCATTACAATATGCATGTTGTTGTTGTTGTTGTGGTCTTCAGTCCAGAGACTGGTTTGATGCAGCTCTCCATACTACTGTATCCTGTGCAAGCTTCTTCATTTCTCAGTACCTACTGCAACCTACATCCTTCTGAATATGCTTAGTGTATTCATCTCTTGGTCTCCCTCTACGATTTTTACCCTCCATGCTGCCCTCCAATACTAAATTGGTGATCCCTTGATGCCTCAGAACATGTCCTACCAACCGGTCCCTTCTTCTTGTCAAGTTGTGCCACAAACTCCTCTTCTCCCTACTATTCAATACCCCCTCATTAGTTATGTGATCTACCCATCTAACCTTCAGCATTCTTCTGTAGCACCACATTTCGAAAGCTTCTATTCTCTTCTTGTCTAAACTACACTCCTGGAAATTGAAATAAGAACACCGTGAATTCATTGTCCCAGGAAGGGGAAACTTTATTGACACATTCCTGGGGTCAGATACATCACATGATCACACTGACAGAACCACAGGCACATAGACACAGGCAACAGAGCATGCACAATGTCGGCACTAGTACAGTGTATATCCACCTTTCGCAGCAATGCAGGCTGCTATTCTCCCATGGAGACGATCGTAGAGATGCTGGATGTAGTCCTGTGGAACGGCTTGCCATGCCATTTCCACCTGGCACCTCAGTTGGACCAGCGTTCGTGCTGGACGTGCAGACCGCGTGAGACGACGCTTCATCCAGTCCCAAACATGCTCAATGGGGGACAGATCCGGAGATCTTGCTGGCCAGGGTAGTTGACTTACACCTTCTAGAGCACGTTGGGTGACACGGGATACATGCGGACGTGCATTGTCCTGTTGGAACAGCAAGTTCCCTTGCCGGTCTAGGAATGGTAGAATGATGGGTTCGATGACGGTTTGGATGTACCGTGCACTATTCAGTGTCCCCTCGACGATCACCAGTGGTGTACGGCCAGTGTAGGAGATCGCTCCCCACACCATGATGCCGGGTGTTGGCCCTGTGTGCCTCGGTCGTATGCAGTCCTGATTGTGGTGCTCACCTGCACGGCGCCAAACACGCATACGACCATCATTGGCACCAAGGCAGAAGCGACTCTCATCGCTGAAGACGACACGTCTCCATTCGTCCCTCCATTCACGCCTGTCGTGACACCACTGGAGGCGGGCTGCACGATGTTGGGGCGTGAGCGGAAGACGGCCTAACGGTGTGCGGGACCGTAGCCCAGCTTCATGGAGACGGTTGCGAATGGTCCTCGCCGATACCCCAGGAGCAACAGTGTCCCTAATTTGCTGGGAAGTGGCGGTGCGGTCCCCTACGGCACTGCATAGGATCCTACGGTCTTGGCGTGCATCCGTGCGTCGCTGCGGTCCGGTCCCAGGTCGACGGGCACGTGCACCTTCCGCCGACCACTGGCGACAACATCGATGTACTGTGGAGACCTCACGCCCCACGTGTTGAGCAATTCGGCGGTACGTCCACCCGGCCTCCCGCATGCCCACTATACGCCCTCGCTCAAAGTCCGTCAACTGCACATACGGTTCACGTCCACGCTGTCGCGGCGTGCTACCAGTGTTAAAGACTGCGATGGAGCTCCGTATGCCACGGCAAACTGGCTGACACTGACGGCGGCGGTGCACAAATGCTGCGCAGCTAGCACCATTTGACGGCCAACACCGCGGTTCCTGGTGTGTCCGCTGTGCCGTGCGTGTGATCATTGCTTGTACAGCCCTCTCGCAGTGTCCGGAGCAAGTATGGTGGGTCTGACACACCGGTGTCAATGTGTTCTTTTTTCCATTTCCAGGAGTGTATTTATACTCCACATTTCACTTCCACACATGGCCACACTCCATACAAATACTTTCAGAAACAACTTCCTGACACTTAAATCTATACTTGATGTTAACAAATTTCTCTTCTTCAGAAACGCTTTCCTTGCCATTGCCAGCCTACATTTTATGTCCTCACTACTTCGACCATCATCAGTTGTTTTGCTCTTCAAATAGCAAAACTCATTTACTAATTTAAGTATCTCATTTCCTAATCTAATTCCCTCAGCATCATCAGATTGAATTTGACTACATTCCATTATCTTCGTTTAGCTTTTGTTGATGTTCATCTTACATGCTCCTTTCAAAACACTGTCCATTCCATTCAGCTGCTCTTCCAGGTCCTTTGCTGTCTCTGACAGAATTACAATGTCGTCAGCTAACCTCAAAGTTTTTATTTTTTTCTCCATGGATTTTAATTCCTACTCCGAATTTTTCTTTTGTTTCCTTTACTGCTTGCTCAGTATACAGATCGAATAACATTGAGGATAGGCTACAACCCTGTCTAACTCCCTTCCCAACCACTGATTCCCTTTCATGCCTCTCGGCTCTTTATAACTGCCATCTGGTTTCTGTACAAATTGTAAATAGCCTTTTGCTCCCGGTATTTTACCCCTGCCACCTTCAGTATTTGAAAGAGAGTATTCAACTCAACATTGTCAAAAGACTTTCTCTAAGTCTACAAATGCTAGAAATGTAAGTTTGCCTTTCCTCAATATATTTTCTAAGATAAGTCGTAGTGTCAGCATTGCCTCACGTGTTCCAACATTTCTACGGAATCCAAACTGATCTTCCCTGAGGTCGGCGTCTACCAGTTTATCCATTCGTCTCTAAAGAATTCATGTTATTATTTTGCAGCTGTGGCTTATTAAACTGATAGTTCGGTAGTTTTCCCATCTGTCAGCACCTGCTTTCTTTGAGATTGGAATTATAGTATTCTTCTTGAAGTCTGAGGGTATTTCGCCTGTCTCATACATCTTCCTCACCAGATGGTAGAGTTTTGTCAGGGCTGGCTCTCCCAAGGCTATCAGTGGTTCTAATGTTATGTTGTCTACTCCTGGGGCCTTGTTTCGACTTAGGTCTTTCAGTGCTCTGTCAAACTCTTCATCTACATCCTCTTCCATTTCCATAATATTCTCCTCAAGAAAATCACCTTGTATAGATCCTCTATATACCCCTTCCACCTGTCTACTTTCCCTTCTTTGCTTAGAACTGGGTTTCCATCTGAGCTCTTGATATTCATGCATGTGGTTCTCTTTTCTCCAAAGGTCTCTTTAATTTTCCTGTAGGCAGTATCTATCTTACCCCTAGTGATATATGCCTCTACATCCTTACATTTTTGTCCTTGAGCCATCCCTGCTTAGCCATTTTGCACTTCCTGTCAATTTCATTTTTGAGACATTTGTATTCCTTTTTGCCTGCTTCATTTACTGAATTTTTGTATTTTCTCCTTGCATCAAAAAAATTCAGTATCTTTTTTGTTACCCAAGGATTTCTATTAGCACTCGTCTTTTTACCTACTTGAGCCTCTGCTGCCTTCACTATTTCATTTCTCAAAGCTACTCATTATTCTTCTACTGTATTTCTTTCCCCCATTCTTGTCAATTTTTCCCTGATGCTCTCCCTGAAACTCCCTACAACCTCTTGTTCTGTTAGTTTATCCAGGTCCCACCTCCTTAAATTCCCACCTTTTTGCAGTTTCTTCAGTTTTAATCTACAGTTCATAACCGATAGATTGTGGTCAGAGTCCACATCTGCCCCTGGAAATGTCTTACAATTTAAAACCTGGTTCCTAAATCTCTGTCTTACCATTATATAATCTATCTGAAACCTTCCATTATCTCCAGGGCTCTTCCATGTATACAACCTTCTTTCATGATTCTTGAAGTTAGCTATGATTAAGTTATGCTCTATGCAAAATTCTACCAGGTGGCTTCCCCTTTCATTCCTTATCCCCATTCCATATTCACATAGTACGTTTCCTTCTCTTCGTTTTCCTGCTGTCAAATTCCAGTCGCTCATGAATATTAAATTTTCATTTCCCTTCACTATTTGAATACTTTCTTTTATCTCATCATACATTTCATCATTCTGTTCATCATCTGCGGAGCTAGTTTGCATATAAACTTGTACTACTGTGGTAGGCATGGGCTTCATATCTATCATGGCCACAATAATGCGTTCACTATGTTATTCATAGTAGCTGACCCGCATTCCTATTTTTTTATTCATTATTAAATCTATCCTGCATTACCCCTATTTGATTTTGTATTTATAACCTTGTATTTACCTGACCAGATGTCTTGTTCCTCCTGCCACCGACCTTCACTAATTCCCACTATATCTAACTTTAACCTATCCATTTCCCTTTTTAAATTTTCTAACCTACCTCCCCAATTAAGGGATCTGACATTTCATGTTCCAATCCGTAGAACACCAATTTTCTTTCTGCTGATAATGTCGTCGTCTTGAGTAGTCCCCACCTGGAGATCCAAATGGGGGACTATTTTACCTCCAGAATATTTTACCCAAGAGGACACCTTCATCATTTAACCATACAGTAAAGCAGCATGCCCTCGGGAAAAATTATGGCTGTTGTTTCCCATTGCTTTCAGTCATTTGTAGTACCAGCACAGCAAGGCCGTTTTGGTTAGTGTTACTAGGCCAGATCAGACAATCATCTAGACTGTTGCCACTGCAACTACTGAAAAGGCTGCTGCCCCTCTTCTGGAACCACACATTTGTCTGGCCTCTCAACAGATACCCCTCCATTGTGGTTGCACCTACGGTATGCCTATCTGTATCGCTGAGGCACGCAATCCTCCCCACCAGCGGCAAGGTCAATTGTTCACGGGGGGGGGGGGGGGGGGGGGGGGTGTCAATATGCATAGTACATGCAAATTTCATATTAGTAATATTGTATGTAAGTAATGAATACATGGTATTTCAGAAAAGCCAGTCTAATAAACATTGTATTAACTTATTTCCATATTACGTTTTTGTTGATTGTTAGTAATGACATGTAACAGAAATATATAGCAGTAGTAGAGAACAAGTCAAATGTGGAGAATGAAGTCACTGGTCTTTAGAAGAGAAAAAAATGGTAGAGTGATGGAGGCAGGGAAATAGATAAGGGATAAGTTTGGTACCCCAAGTGGATGCTTGTGTCGCTTGAGCCTTAGGCCGGACCTACTGGCAAATGCATTTGAATTGACACATAACAGCAATGTTGTTTACTTCTTTTGGCAATATCATTACATTTTACATGTACAATACCTGATAAGAAAAAATGCTAACATGTTATTTTCTCTTTTTGCTACTGTGATACGTATCTACTATGAGAATAAAGCCATTCTGTGTTTTTTTTTTTTTTTTTTTTTTTATTTGCAATGTGAGAAATGCCCAAAGGCCATCAATTTGAATCATCTTTCCAAGAGTTGACACAAGAAGGAACTGTTGTTTAATAAACGTCCATTTCAAAGGTATGTTTTCTGTCCAATAGATTAGTGTTTCAGATGTTTGCCTAGGAATAACCAAATAAAAATATAAAATAATGTATCTAATATGTTGTTTTGTAAGACAAGTCACCATTGCAATTAACAATGTGATTTTTTTTTATAAATTGAGTAAGAAGCTTTATTTTACATTACCTGATTTCTTCTTCCCAGGGCTGGTTCTGAGAAAGTAAAATGTTACACTCGTACTAATGTTGCGAGGTACCAGTGTGAAAGAACTTAGACTGAATTATTCAGAACCAAGCAGTAATAATATTTATTCATAGTGTCAGATGTTAACTTTCATTCTCAAACCACTGCCTACAGAAGTTAAATTTTATCAAAGACAAAGTATGCATAATGTTACAACAGTTATCAATATGCAGTGTGCACAATTCACTGTAATGCAAATATCGAATAAAACATACCTGCATTTAAGTGTCTGGAGGCATATGTAAGGAGAGATTTAAAGTGGAACTTATTTCAGGAAATAGAAAAAATCCAAAGAAGAGCATCATATTTGATTACAGGTTAATTTAGTAAGGAGGTGTTCAGCCAACTCGAGTGGCAGATGCTGTAAGGGAGGGATCTTGCATCATGGTGTAAAATTTCTGAGAGGGTAAGTTCTTAGAAGAGTCACCCAACATATTTTTCTTCTTATGTATATTTCACGAAAGACCACAAGTGTCAAATTAGAGGAGTTGAGATCACAGAGGCTTACCTACAATTGTTCTTCCCATGAACTGGAACAGGTAAAGGAGGGGAGTGATAGTGGTACAGAACTCCACACCACAAGGTGGATTCCGGGGTGCAGATGTAGAAATACACTATATTTGGAAGCAAAGCTCTCCCAGCACTTACTTAGTTTCACAAAATTGTCAAGTTCTTAAGGATTGGAACCTCTTGGAGCAAAAATAATTCCAAATTGTCACTGTACTTGCCACTCAGATCTGTTTTCGCTGTAGAAACATAGAACAAATTCAACGTCAAAATGCAGCTGATTGCAGAAAATGTCTTGGATTCAAATCATAATCACGTTTACTAATTTGGAATAAGTGAAACTGCTGAACTACAAAAATGCCAAACAAATATCCAATGACAAAATCAGCACAAAATAATATAAGTCTCTTAAATGAATAATTATCAGTGTGTATTAAATAAAATTTTCACTTGATTTGTAATTGAATTTTTCATCACAGACATGAAACATATCTGAATTTGTGCATCTAAAATCATTTAAATTGAAACATGGTTCACATTTGCATTTTAGTCAATTGGGACAGATCACACAAAATTCTTATTCAAAATATTATGCCCTGTAGAAAAATTTGTAAATATAATAACTACTGTCTATGTAATTTCAACATTTTGTTGGTAAAAAACCAGCAAATTAAATTTGATTATTTGTTCAGATTTCTGTCACAGTTCGATAAAATTTCTTGGTGATGACTAGTTCTAAATGTTAATGTTCATTCTTAAACAATTCCCTACAGAAGTTAAAATGGTATTAAAGACAAAGAATGCATAATATTACAATAATTGTCAATATGCAGTGTGCACAGCTCATTTTAATGCAAATATTGAATAAAACATACCTGCATTTCAAGTGTTTATTAGGGCATCATTCCACTGATACACTTGCATGACATTTACGTAATACAGTTCCACAAACTATCCGCTATGCTTATGAAAATACAGAAGCTACAAAAAACTCCAAAGTTATGATGCCACCCTACACAGTACCATGATATTTACCTGCTAACGTATGGTCATCCGACAATTACCATAATGGAACGTACATCACACTGGCACTGGTACAAGGTGCTGTCATCATAGAATTTTTACCTATCTTATTTAGGCAACTACCTGTTCATAAAAAGCATCATAAAAATTACGGTACTGCATATTCAATTATTATAAAAACAGAGATAGTGTCATTAAAAGACTTAGCTTTTAACCTTGTTGTAAGTTTCTAATACAATTATGTCATAATAGCTTTGTAACAATTTGATTTTATAAAAAGCAGTAGTCAGCTGAAGATCATAGTACTATCACACTTTGACTTGCAAAGTGTGGCAACTAGTTATGAATGCATTTTAATGACATGTTGTCTGTTTGTTTTAAATATTAACCAAATATTCATACACCAATTTCCATATACGAAGGTGGTTGTGTAAGTAAAATTGAAAAAATTGTTTAGGCAGCAGCGCCTTGGTCTAGTGCTAGCATAATATGATGCCATTGGTACTGCTGCCACAAATTTTTTCCAATCATATAAACATGCAATAATGGGTCTTTCTACTTATTTTATGCACAACATATTACATTTATTTTTGTTGAGTGTCAATTGTCAATCTGTGCAGCAAGTACCAATCCTCTGCAGGTTTTCCTGCAGTTTTTCTATAATTTTCTAGTGTTGTTACTTCTCTGTGTACAATAGCATCATCAGTAAAAGCCTCATGAAATTTCTGAAATTTCAGTAAAATATAATGTGTTCTTCATTTTGACAAAGCTGTTACACTGAATTGTACATTTTGTAACTAGAGGTATATAAAAAGGAAATACTTATTGATTTGTACAGTCTGATTTACAATTATTTAAAGCTGATTCAGTCTTATATCAATTTTTTTTAAAAATATCAGTGTTTTTCGCCTTGTTAGACAACCAGTGCTAGGCAAAGACAATAGTTGTGTATATTTCTTTAATTTGTGTTGACGTTTATGTGAAATGAAAGTCTGGAGCCTTCGATTTTAACAAAATATTCATAGAAAAAGAATAGTATTAAAATTCATTTGTCAGATGGACTTAATAGATCACACAGTTATGACTCTCATACCCAATGCTTCATAAACATGGTGTAACACAAGATAGTGTGAGTAATCACACAGACAGCTGTTCATGAGAAATGTTAGATACTACAGGTAATCTTCTGATTGGCCTGTAGTTGCTTAGTAATTTGGATTGTTGTTTGTTAGTATTGTTTGTATTGGCTTTGATTCCATTAAATATGTTATGTAGCACTAATGAGACAGAGATTGAGGATGTCTGTAAGAGATGCAATAATAATATCATCAATTTTTTATAATCATACCTATTCTCTCTCTGTGATTATCAGTTGCCTTAGAAAAAATCCTCACATTTGCTTTCTGTACTCTGCAGATAGCCATGTTTTGAGAAAAACCCATATGTCATGAATCAGCTGTTTTGTGACCAATAAATTATTGTAAGCTGATAACTGACAGTGGTGCAGAAACATTCATTCAGTTCAGTTGCAGAAGTTTGAAGGCACCATCAGATTTAGTGTTTCCTGTTCTGAAGCTGCAGTATTCAAATCACAATTTACAACAGAGTGGGTATGCCTGATTTTGATCTTGCACACATTTTGCTTCATTTAGTTTTGCTGTTTACTGTATGCTGCTTGTATTTCATGTGTTTGTTTATGCCTGAATCTTCTTCATGTAAAGTCTTGTTTATTCATTAACTAGCATAGTCCCCTAGTGAGCCATGGAGCAGGAGGTTTCTTTAATCTGACATGGTTTGAAGTGCAGTAAATCTGCAACTGGATTCCTTGACTTTACTGTCCAATGTCTGCTGATTGCTTATATCCTGCCATGGGATATCTAAACAGCCATTTTGTAGGGCGTTGTAGTTGAACAGTTTTAAGTTCTGTAAGTGATTTTTTTTCTCTGGCAGTCTGCACTGAGCACATTAAGAATATTATGGGCAGAAAGGCCAGGAACAGAAGTCTGACCATTGTGAATTACTTTGTGTTCTCTTTTTTGCTATGATGTGTACTTGACTGTGATAAGTTCCATCAGAGAGTCTCTTTAAATTCTCTGCAGGATGATATTTTAGCTGCAGGTTTATGTTTGTCTCCCACAACAATTACATGCTTGGACTTTGAGACAAGCATGGACAGGGTTGATTTGAAGGATGAGATTGCTCCAATTTTGGGAGGTCTATAAATTACTCCAGTTAAAAAATTCTGAATGGATAGATTTATTTCAAGGAACAACAACTCTGCTTTTCATTCACTATTGGTATCAAATGTATTTAACATTTTCTTAGTGGAAGCATATTCAGCTCACACTTCCCCACAGTGAGCTACACAATGAACCCTCTGAAGCATGTGACCAGAGAGATGAACAAAATTTGAGTAGATTCGTGGTTTGAAATACATCTCTGTCAGAAGAATTACTGGGAAATTCAGAATGTAAAATCTGTCAAAATGACTGTACACTAGTATCAGCACTGAGAAGCTCATAGGGTTGTTCCATTGTGACCACCTACAGGCCACCCTGTGCCATTGCCTGCTGATTGGAAGGGAGACAATGGCCTGTATTCCCTACACTAAGCATTTTGTAGGGCTGACTGAGGGTGCTGTCATGTAGGCCGTATATTGTGATTGTCTGCAGGCTTTGGTGGCGAAATGAAAATATCAAATTGGAGTGAACTGTTCACTGATGAATAATTTACAAAAGAGCACAGCAAAAATGCCACTCTAACTGCTGTCTGTCTCAAGTTGTAATTAAGAAGTGGTAGAGGGCTGTCAGAGACCCAAATTGGAAATCTAGTATGTCAATGTTACTGTTAAGATCTTCCCTTCATTTTTGTAACTTACTTAGGGGCATACTGTTCTTCTATCATGAAGATAACAATGTGAGAAATCTGTTGCTTACGCCATGAGACTACTGAATGATACACAAAATCAAAGACCTTAGATTGTGAAAAAAAATTATCCTTTTTTTACACACAGCTGATGATTAATGTGAAATTTGACTGAGCAGGTCTTTTTCATGTAATATATCATACCTTCTACAGAAGATATATATATTCCACGTGGGAAAAATATATCTAAAAATAAAGATGTTGTTACTTACCAAATGAAAGTGTTGGTATGTTGACAGGAGACAATAAAAAACACATAGACACACACACAAATTTCAAGCTTTTGCAACCCAAGGTTGCTTCGTCAGGAAAGAGGGAAGGAGAGGGAAAGACGAAAGGATGTGGGTTTTAAGGGAGAGGGTAAGCAGTCATTCCAATCCTGGAAGCGGAAAGACTTACCTTAGGGGGAAAAAGGGACAGGTATACACTCACGCACACACACACACACATCCATCCGAACATATACAGACACAAGCAGACATTGTAAGTTTTTGCCTTTACAATGTCTGCTTGTGTCTGTGCGGATGGATATGTGTGTGTATACCTGTCCTTTTTTCCCCCTAAGGTAAGTCTTTCCGCTCCCAGGATTGGAATGACTCCTTACCCTCTCCCTTAAAACCCACATCCTTTCGTCCTTCCCTCTCCTTCCCTCTTTCCCGATGAAGCAACCATTGGTTGCGATAGCTTGAATTTTGTGTGTATGTTTGTGTTTGTTTGTGTGTCTATCGACCTGCCAGTGCTTTTGTTTGGTAAGTATCATCATCTTTGTTTTTAGATATATTTATCCCACATGGAATTTATATATAAAAAAACAAAGAAGATGTGACTTACCAAATGAAAGCGCTGGCAGGTTGATAGACACACAAACATACACACAAAATTCTAGCTTTCGCAACCAATGGTTGCTTCATCAGGAAAGAGGGAAGGAGAGGGAAAGACGAAAGGATGTGGGTTTTAAGGGAGAGGGTAAGGAGTCATTCCAATCCCGGGAGTGGAAAGACTTACCTTAGGGGGAAAAAAGGACAGGTATACACACACATATCCATCCGCACATACACAGACACAAGCAGACATTTGTAAAGGCAAAGAGTTTGGGCACAGATGTCAGTTGAGGCGGAAGTACATAGGCAAAGATGTTTTTGAATGACAGGTGAGGTATGAGCAGCGGCAACTTGAAATTAGCGGAGGTTGAGGCCTGGTGGGTAACGAGAAGAGAGGATATACTAAAGGGCAAGTTCCCATCTCCGGAGTTCTGACAGGTTGGTGTTAGTGGGAAGTATCCAGATAACCCGGACGGTGTAACACTGTGCCAAGATGTGCTGGCCGTGCACCAAGGCATGTTTAGCCACAGGGTGATCCTCATTACCAACAAACACTGTCTGCCTGTGTCCATTCATGCGAATGGACTGTTTGTTGCTGGTCATTCCCACATAGAAAGCTTCACAGTGTAGGCAGGTCAGTTGGTAAATCACGTGTGTGCTTTCACACGTGGCTCTGCCTTTGATCGTGTACACCTTCCGGGTTACAGGACTGGAGTAGGTGGTGGTGGGAGGGTGCATGGGACAGGTTTTACACCGGGGGTGGTTACAAGGGTAGGAGCCAGAGGGTAGGGAAGGTGGTTTGGGGATTTCATAGGGATGAACTAAGAGGTTACGAAGGTTAGGTGGACGGCGGAAAGACACTCTTGGTGGAGTGGGGAGGATTTCATGAAGGATGGACCTCATTGCAGGGCAGGATTTGAGGAAGTCGTATCCCTGCTGGAGAGCCACATTCAGAGTCTGATCCAGTCCCGGAAAGTATTCTGTCACAAGTGGGGCACTTTTCGGGTTCTTCTGTGGGAGGTTCTGGGTTTTAGGGGATGAGGAAGTGGCTCTGGTTATTTGCTTCTGTACCAGGGCGGAAGGGTAGCTGTGGGATGCGAAAGCTGTTTTCAGGTTGTTGGTGTAATGGTTCAGGGCTTCCGGACTGGAGCAGACACACACACAACTCACACACACGACTGCAGTCTCAGGCAACTGAAACCAGACTGTGATTGTGTAATTGTGAGAGTATTTTTGTTGTGCCTATCTGTGACCTAGCATCTCTGCTATATGGTGAGTAGCAACGTTCCTTCTCATAATATTTATTTTATCATTGTTGAATTGAACTAAGATTAAACTGTGATATTGTTCACACACATTTGCCTGAGTAACATAAAGACAGTTATTCTTTAAATGTGGATGAATACGTCACACGCCTGCTCGTATTATAAAAAGTGGGACGCCTGCTCGAGGGTTAAATGCAGAAGAAAGAACACACTAATGGAAGGAGTACATCAACGATCTATATGCTGGAGATGAACTCTCCTAAAATGTTCTAGTAGAGGAGGAAGCAGTTGATCTGGAAGAAATGATGATCCAGTAATGTGGTCAGAATTTGAGAATTCACTGAACAATACGGGCTCAGACAAGTCAGCAGGGATCAATGATGTACCTTCAGAGTTATAGAAATTTGTGAGAGTTGTAGGAATTAGATGGTAATTTGAGGTGAAACAGATGACTTACCACCAGATACATCTACATCTACATTTATACTCCGCAAGCCACCCAACGGTGTGTGGCGGAGGGCACTTTACGTGCCACTGTCATTACCTCCCTTTCCTGTTCCAGTCGCGTATGGTTCGCGGGAAGAACGACTGTCTGAAAGCCTCCGTGCGCGCTCTAATCTCTCTAATTTTACATTCGTGATCTCCTCGGGAGGTATAAGTAGGGGGAAGCAATATATTCGATACCTCATCCAGAAACGCACCCTCTCGAAACCTGGCGAGCAAGCTACACCGCGATGCAGAGCGCCTCTCTTGCAGAGTCTGCCACTTGAGTTTATTAAACATCTCCGTAACGCTATCACAGTTACCAAATAACCCTGTGATGAAACGCGCCGCTCTTCTTTGGATCTTCTCTATCTCCTCCGTCAACCCGATCTGGAACGGATCCCACACTGATGAGCAATACTCAAGTATAGGTCAAACGAGTGTTTTGTAAGCCACCTCCTTTGTTGATGGACTACATTTTCTAAGCACTCTCCCAATGAATCTCAACCTGGTACCCGCCTTACCAACAATTAATTTTATATGATCATTCCACTTCAAATCGTTCCGCACGCATACTCCCAGATATTTTACAGAAGTAACTGCCACCAGTGTTTGTTCCGCTATCATATAATCATACAATAAAGGATCCTTCTTTCTATGTATTCGCAATACATTACATTTGTCTATGTTAAGGGACAGTTGCCACTCCCTGCACCAAGTGCCTATCCGCTGCAGATCTTCCTGCATTTCGCTACAATTTTCTAATGCTGCAACTTCTCTGTATACTACAGCATCATCCGCGAAAAGCCGCATGGAACTTCCGACACTATCTACTAGGTCATTTATATATATTGTGAAAAGCAATGGTCCCATAACACTCCCCTGTGGCACGCCAGAGGTTACTTTAACGTCTGTAGACGTCTCTCCATTGATAACAACATGCTGTGTTCTGTTTGCTAAAAACTCTTCAATCCAGCCACACAGTTGGTCTGATATTCCGTAGGCTCTTACTTTGTTTATCAGGCGACAGTGCGGAACTGTATTGAACGCCTTCCGGAAGTCAAGAAAAATAGCATCTACCTGGGAGCCTGTATCTAATATTTTCTGGGTCTCATGAACAAATAACGCGAGTTGGGTCTCACATGATCGCTGTTTCCGGAATCCATGTTGATTCCTACATAGCAGATTCTGGGTTTCCAAAAACGACAGGATACTCGAGCAAAAAACATGTTCTAAAATTCTACAACAGATCGACGTCAGAGATATAGGTCTATAGTTTTGCGCATCTGCTCGACGACCCTTCTTGAAGACTGGGACTACCTGTGCTCTTTTCCAATCATTTGGAACCCTCCGTTCCTCTAGAGACTTGCGGTACATGGCTGTTAGAAGGGGGGCAAGTTCTTTCGCGTACTCTGTGTAGAATCGAATTGGTATCCCGTCAGGTCCAGTGGACTTTCCTCTGTTGAGTGATTCCAGTTGCTTTTCTATTCCTTGGACACAATACCCATGTAGTATTATCATATTACTAAAAACGGCAATTACTGGTAAATATAAACAGTATCAGATATTTAATCCAAAAGCTAAGATATTTCTGTGTATTTTTATACTTGTCTATCAGCAGTGCACAATATTTCACCTCCTGGAGGTAACTATTGGCCAGCCACTCAGTCTCATAACTTTATAGATGTAATGAGAAAGAAATGAGACTAGTTACTTGCTTAACATCAAAATTAGGACTGACACTGTGGTGTCACCGCCAGACACCACACTTGCTAGGTGGTAGCTTAAATCGGCCGCGGTCCATTAGTACATGTCGGACCCGCGGGTCGCCACTGTCAGGATCGCAGACCGAGCGCCACCACAAGGCAGGTCTCAAGAGACTTACTAGCACTCGCCCCAGTTGTACGACGACATTGCTAGCGACTACACTGACGAAGCCTTTCTCTCATTTGCCGAGGGACAGTTAGAATAGCCTTCAGCTAAGTTAATGGCTACGACCTAGCAAGGCGCCATTAACCATTTGTAACGTTGCATGTACCTCAAGATAGAGTCTCACTTGTATCATCCAGAATGCTGTATACCAAAGGACAATATGAAAGTTAAGTGTTCTAGTAGCTACGTTCTTTTCTTTATCACATTCATTACGAATCCTGTTCCAGACTTAATGCCAGACGGCGTGAGTTGACGCGTGCCCTTTCGGCTACTTCACTGTGGACTGGCTGCCTTAACAGTCCACTACAGACACAGTAGCTGAAGAAGTGAATGAATTATTCTGTTTAGGTAACAAAATTACATATGATACCAAAAGGAAGAAATAGATCAAGAGTAGATTTGTTATTGTGGTCTTCAGTCCTCAGACTGGTTTGATGCAGCTCTCCATGCTACTCTATCCTGTGCAAGCTCATTCATCTCCCAGTACCTACTGCAACCTGCATCCTTCTGAATCTGCTTAGTGTATTCATCTCTTGGTCTCCCTCTACGATTTTTACCCTCCACGCTGCCCTCCAATGCTAAATTTGTGATCCCTTGATGCCTCAAAACATGTCCTACCAACCGATCCCTTCTTCTAGTCAAGTTGTGCCACAAACTTATCTTCTCTCCAATTCTATTCAATACCTCCTCATTAGTTACGTGATCTACCCACCTTATCTTCAGCATTCTTCTGTAGCGCCACATTTCGAAAGCTTCCATTCTCTTCTTGTCCAAACTAGTTATCGTCCATGTTTCACTTCCATACATGGCTACACTCCATACAAATACTTTCAGAAACGACTTCCTGACACTTAAATCTGTACTCGATGTTAACAAATTTCTCTTCTTCAGAAACGCTTTCCTTGCCATTGCCAGTCTACATTTTATATCCTCTCTACTTCGACCATCATCAGTTATTTTGCCCCCCAAAATAGCAAAACTGCTTTACTACTTTAAGTGTCTCATTTCCTAATCTAATTCCCTTAGCATCACCCGACTTAATTCGACTACATTCCATTATCCTCGTTTTGCTTTTGTTGATGTTCATCTTATACCCTCCTTTCAAGACACTGTCCATTCCGTTCAACTGCTATTCCAAGTCCTTTGATGTCTCTCAGAGAATTACAATGTCATCGGCGAACCTCAAACTTTTATTTCTTCTCCATGGATTTTAATTCCTACTCTGCATTTTTCTTTTGTTTCCTTTACTGCCTGCTCAATATACAGATTGAATAAAATCGGGGATAGGCTACAACTCTGTCTCACTCCCTTCCCAACCACTGCTTCCCATTCATGCCCCTCGACTCTTATAACTGTCATCTGGTTTCTGTACAAATTGTAAATAGCCTTTCGCTCCCTGTATTTTACCCTTGACACCTTCAGAATTTGAAAGAGAGTATTCCAGTCAATATTGTCGAAAGCTTTCTCAAAGTCTACAAATGCTAGAAACGTAGGTTTGCCTTTCCTTAATCTATTTTCTAAGATAAGTCGTAGGGTCAGTATTGCCTCACGTGTTCCAACATTTCTGCGGAATCCAAACTGATCTTCCCCTAGGTCGGCTTCTACCAGTTTTTCCATTCGTCTGTAAATAATTCGCTTCAGTATTTTGCGTCCGTGACTTATTAAACTGATAGTTCGGTAATTTTCACATCTGTCAACACCTGCTTTCTTTGTGATTGGAATTATTATATTCTTCTTAGAGTCTGAGGGTTTTTCGCCTGTCTCATACATCTTGCTCACCAGATGGTAGAGTTTTGTCATGACTGGCTCTCCCAAGGCCATCAGTAGTTCTAATGGAATGTTGTCTACTCCCGGGGCCTTGTTTCAACTCAGGTCTTTCAGTGCTCTGTCAAACTCTTCACGTAGTATCCTATGTCCCATTTCGTCTTCATCTACATCCTCTTCCATTTCCATAATATTCTCCTCAAGTACATCGCCCTTGTATAAACCCTCTATATTCTCCTTCCACCTTTCTGCCTTCCCTTCTTTGCTTAGAACTGGGTTGCCATCTGAGCTCTTGATATTCATACAAGTGGTTCTCTTCTCTCCAAAGGTCTCTTTAATTTTCCTGTAGGCAGTATCTATCTTACCCCTAGTGAGACAAGCCTCTACATCCTTACATTTGTCCTCTAGCCATCCCTGCTTAGCCATTTTGCACTTCCTGTCGATCTCATTTTTGAGACATTTGTATTCCTTTTTGCCTGCTTCATTTACTGCATTTTTATATTTTCTCCTTTCATCAATTAAATTCAATATTTCTTCTGTTACCCAAGGATTTCTATTAGCCTTCGTCTTTTTACCTACTTGATCGTCTGCTGCCTTCACTACTTCATCCCTCAGAGCTACCCATTCTTCTTCTACTGTATTTCTTTCCCACATTCCTGTCAATTGTTCCCTTATGCTCTCCCTGAAACTCTCTACAACCTCTGGTTCTTTCAGTTTATCCAGGTCCCATCTCCTTAAATTCCCACCTTTTTGCAGTTTCTTCAGTTTTAATCTGCAGTTCATAACCAATAGATTGTGGTCAGAATCCACATCTGCCCCTGGAAATGTCTTACAATTTAAAACCTGGTTCCTAAATCTCTGTCTTACCATTATATAATCTATCTGATACCGTTTAGTATCGCCAGGATTCTTCCAGGTATAAAACCTTCTTTTATGATTCTTGAACCAAGTGTTAGCTATGATTAAGTTATGCTCTGTGCAAAATTCTACAAGGTGGCTTCCTCTTTCATTTCTTCCCCCCAATCCATATTCACCTACTATGTGTCCTTCTCTCCCTTTTCCTACTGACGAATTCCAGTCACCCATGACTATTAAATTTTCGTCTCCCTTCACTACCTGAATAATTTCTTTTATCTCGTCATACATTTCATCTATTTCTTCATCATCTGCAGAGCTAGTTGGCATATAAACTTGTACTACTGTAGTAGGCATGGGCTTTATGTCTATCTTGGCCACAATAATGCGTTCACTATGCTGTTTGTAGTAGCTAACCCGCACTCCTATTTTTTATTCATTATTAAACCTACTCCTGCATTACCCCTATTTGATTTTGTATTTATAATCCTGTAATCACCTGACCAAAAGTCTTGTTCCTCCTGCCACCGAACTTCACTAATTCCCATTATATCTAACTTTAACCTATCCATTTCCCTTTTTAAATTTTCTAACCTACCTGCCCGATTAAGGGATCTGACATTCCACGCTCCGATCCGTAGAACGCCAGTTTTCTTTCTCCTGATAACGACGTACTCTTCAGTAGTCCCCGCCTGGAGATCCGAATGGGGGACTATTTTACCTCCGGAATATTTTACCCAAGAGGACACCATCATCATTTAATCATACAGTAAAGCTGCATGTCCTCGGGAAAAATTACGGCTGTAGTTTCCCCTTGCTTTCAGCCGTTCGCAGTACCAGCACAGCAAGGCCGTTTTGGTTAATGTTACAAGGCCAGATCAGTCAATCATCCAGACTGTTGCCCCTGCAACTACTGAAAAGGCTGCCGCCCCTCTTCAGGAACCACATGTTTGTCTGGCCTCTCAACAGATACCCCTCCGTTGTGGTAGCATAAGACACAAATAGCTTATGGATAGCATCAAACTAGTCAAAAGACTGGTGACTTAAAAAAGAGAGACGAGTTGCATTCATTTGATAACTGGATGATAATCTGTACGGCCATCTGTATCGCTGAGGCATGCAAGCCTCCCCACCAACGGCAAGGTCCATGGTTCATGGGGGGGGGGGGGGGGGGGGGAAGAGTAGATTGGCACAGGCAAAGAAACCTTTTGTCAGTAGAGGGTTCTGCTGAAGTTGATACAGATGTGGAACTGATGAAGAAGTTCCTGTAAGTTTATGTCTGGAAGCAAAATGTGGACCATTGGAAATTCAGTGAAGAAAAAACTGTAAGCATTTGATATGTGGTGCTATGGAAGAATGTTAAAATTTACCTGGACAGATTAAGGTTTGAAATGAAGTAATAAAAAGAATAGTTAAGTATAGAAGTCTGTGAAAGATATTTACTGCACTGGAAGAAAGGCTAGGTTAGTGAGACATCTGCTACAGCATTCAGGAATAGTTAGTCTGGTGTTGAAGGAGCAGTAGAGGGGAAAAACAGAAGACACAGTCAACAGTTTATAGGTGATGATGTGTGAAGTGGTTATGTAGAAATTACAAGATTGACATAAGACACAAATAGCTTATGGATAGCATCAAACTAGTCAAAAGACTGGTGACTTAAAAGAGAGAGACGAGTTGCATTCATTTGATAACTGGATGATAATCTGTATTCTAATTATTCACCCACATATTCATAATTACCATTAATCATTTAGTGCAACAGTTGTAGCATAAATTCTACTAGAGATTTCTTTGTATTGTAATTTCTGATCAGGTTCACTTCATCTTTTACTATCTTTTTTAAAAGAATTTCCAGTTTTGCAACACTTTTAACATTGAAAACTTTTAATGAAAATGCCTCTCAATTTCATTATACTTCTCACATACGTCTACAATACATTCAGTAAAACAGCGAAACTGTCATTTTAAGAGCTTTTAGATGCTATTACAAAAGGTATTCGACTCAACTACATATACTTACTTGTTCATTTTTCATTATTGTAAGAGTTACAAGTATTAACCATGAAACAAAATTATGTGCCACCTGTGTACCATCATTTGCCAAAAAACTAGTTTCAAAATATGGAACTGTTTTTGAAATAATTATGTAGCTCACTGTCTCTGTTGCAACATACAATTTTACCTGTGGAATAAAAGAATACCTGGGAAGAACAAAATGTGTAACGGAATTAAATTTGGAAGTTCTAAACAATTATCTGTATAAAAGTGTTTGAAATGAAATTTTATTACAACTGCCATTACATTTCTTTATTTTCACAATTACATAGGAGTTTTATTACATTTCAGTGCTGTCACTATAATAAAATAAAGCACCATATTAGTTGTGTCATGTAATTTACAATATATAACTTATAAGACTTTTTATCTGATTTTATGACAGATACTATTTTTTTAGCAATATTTGCTTCATTTCCCATTTTGAAAATGATGGCCATTTGCTCTAGGCTACACATATTATTATATAATCTGTATCCCTCCATATATTCCTGTTTTGTCACTTCTTCCCTCAGGATCACTAGCTTCTATTTGCTCTTTCAGTAGCTCTAATTCTCTGATGCCAGATACTGTTACCTCATATTTGTGCATAACAAGTGTATGGTAAAAATGAACTGCAAACGCAACAAAAATAATCATTACTGGTATCATAATAATTGAAGTTGTCCAAGCTGCTGCTTTAGATAACAGATAAAATTTTACCCAACAAATAATAGCCACTTCACATAGGAAGAGGAGCAAACCCAAGAGAGTAGAAAAAAACCATGCTATTTCAATGTACCAATGAAGGCGTTCATGTGGAGATTCTTGAACTATAGTTGTGGACTTGCTGTCACTGCTACAGATGGTTTCAATATGAGGAAGAATGCATGTGCTAATCATAAGGGCCAACAAATGAACAGATACAAGGAGTGTTGTGCACACAGTAAAAACAATCACCAAATTTTTAGGTGTGTCTTCATCCAGCTGAAGTTCAACCATAGCCACCTGAAAAATAAAAGTGTCAGTTATAAAATTGTAACACAGCTCACATTGTTTTTTTTTATTTTAGTGAAAGATTCAACCAGATGCAAAATAACTGAAAAGGCTAACAATTTTAAACAGAAAATTATTTAACTTGAACAATGGTTTTTCCTTTGTACTATCACATGTTTATACTTGCATCAGATATGCAATGAATTTAGGAAACTTGTGCCAATGTGTCTCCACTGCAGGGTTTCCCAATACTTTTTTTGACAGTGAATTTTAGAAGTACTAATATGGTAAAATTTTGAGAAACTGTATATATCTCAATAAAATACATGAGACTGTGGCAATAAGCCTAACCACAAAGAAAAATTGTTGTCTCACCATTGCAAACCCTGACAAAAGAGCTGAAGTTTTGCTTGATGCTTTGAGTTTAGCTCTGCTCAGCTGTATTTTTCTCCATGTCAAAAAATTAGCAGTATGCAGACATTCATCATTCGTTGATGACATTTTTTCCTGTAACATTAAATAAAGAATTAAGAGTGGATTTCAGCTAGAGTTACAACTTCAGTATGAAACAGAAATTACATTTACAACTGGTCAGTAAGTAGCTTATTGTTTTTCTTCTGCACAAAGAATAAAAAAATTATTTGAAGAATGTGATTTACATAGGGTGAAATTCTAATTGCTAATGAAATATAATATTAAACAAGAGAATGGTTAAAACTGTATATGAAACTTTCTCTGTATTATTTTGTAATGTATAGACTTTAACCAGAAGGCAGTGCAAAAAGAAAATTTATAATTCTTATTTAATATCATAGGCCACAAACATACTTTGTTTCAGGCAATATGTTTCCACAGGGCCAGCTGTGTCGGTGATCCCATTTGCACACACAAAAAGTGACTAATTATCTTTGTCAGGTGCTGTCAGCCATGGAACAAGAAGGAGCCCTAATACTGGTACAATAGGAAGTGTCCTCTACCATGAACATCACAGTGGTTTGCTGTCGACCATGGAACAGGAAGAAGCCCCAGTAACTGGTGCAGTTGCAAGTACACCATTGCATGTCACAGTGTTTTGCCTAAGTATAGATGTAGATGAGTGCTCACTGCCTGAACTCTAACCAGACTATGAGTTGTAGTTGGTGTTACACTAATGTTAATATGTGAATTTGACTCCCTGTACATACTGTACTGTCTTATGAACATCCTTTTTTCAGATGAAAACACTGAATTTTGTAGCAGATGTATCCCCTTGAAGCTTTAGATTCATTTAGATCAGATAGACACCAAAACCTTAATCAAATGAGAAGTAGACCCTGTCAGGCTTAGTTTAAGACTTTATTTTTGTTTGCTCAGTTTTCTGGCAGATTTATTTTAATGGACATCTTAACTACACTGCCTCAGATACTTGTGGCATATGACCGTCTTTGATCTTCTTGTATCTCATTTTATTCTTACATGTGAACTTAACCCTTGCAGTATCCCAGCCAGCAGTGCCATAAAACTCTTTCTGTTTTGTCTATTCAGAAGGCGTTTTCATTGTTTGATGTAATGTTGCTTTTTGTATGTTTCTTGGCATGTGCACCAGGTAGGTACGTCAGTCAGTTGTGATCCCATACATTTTCCCAGCGTCTTATATGATTATGCACTTCACGGGTGTGCTGCCGGATATGATTGTCTTCAAGACACGATATTTTGGCAATCCATCTGTCCACCATCTTCAGTTGCTCTCACTGAGACATAATCACACCGGAACTGAATGAACATCAGAAATGGTGGCTCCTTTATACCCCGGGTCCAGGCCACTGCGCCTGTGCGAGAAGAAGAGCTGCCCCCTGTGAAGTGAAAAATTGCAGCGCTGCCAGCGGTAGAAACTGGCGAAAGTGATAAATTGCAAATTAAAATGTAGCGGGTCAAAAACCAGACCATTGTCATTTTATGTCAGATAATAGGGTTCCATATCTTGCTCAAAGGAAAACCTCTATCTCTATTAATAATGTCATTGGATAATCGTATTTCGATGAATACCTTGAGCACACAATCCCAGTAATGAGAAGCTGGAGCAACAATTTGTGTCTCTTTAAACGACATATTATGCCCTTTGTTGAGGCAATGTTCGGCGATGGCAGATTTTTCAGGCTCGAGAAAATGTATGTGACACTGTTGTTCCACACATTGGTCATGAATTGTGCGAATAGTCTGTCCAATATTGGCCTTTCCACAATGACAGAGAATTTTATAAACTCCTGGCTTTCTCAGTCTCAAATGATCCATTGAGATGTGTCAAATTTTCTGAATCAGAAATGGCATAAACTCTCTTGACAAATGTACGTAGAACTCCCATGTGCTGATGGGGTGGGTGACAGCTCATAGAATGAAGATAGCGGTCCGTATGTGTGGGTTTATAATACACACCATGTCCCAAGGTACCCCATTTTTTTGTGTACTAAAATATCGAAAAAAGGTAATTTGCCATCTTTTCAATTTCCATCGAAAATTTGATGCATGGATGAAGAAATTTAAAATGATCTAAAAACTGATTAAAAGCTTCCATTCCATGTGGCCAAACAATGAAAATTTTAACTGTCTTCATCCACGCATCAAGTTTTCAATGAAATTGATAAACATGGCAAATTACCTTTTTTGGATGTTTTAGTACACAAAAAAGAAAATGATACCTTGGCACATGACATTTATTATAAACCCACACATACAGACCACTATCTTTATTCTACGAACTGTCATCCACCACATCAGGGCATGGGAGTTCTATGTACATTAGTCAAGAGAGGTTATGCCATTCCTGATTCAGAAAATTTGACACAGCTCAATGGATATACCGATCATCACATCAATCGTGCTTTTCAATTTGAACCATCACGTGGACCAGTGCCGGTTACTAGTAAATAAGTTGCTTTACTACCCTTTGTTGGGAGTATTTCTTCAAAAATTTCTAGAATTCTCAGGAAATATGATATTAAAAGTATTTTTTTCCCTTTGGCCAAGACTAGAGCCCTGTTTGGATCTGTTAAAGATGATTTGGGATTGAGAAAGCCTGGAGTTTATAAAATTCCCTGTCATTGTGGAAAGGCCTATATTGGACAGACTATTCACACTGTTCATGACCGATGTGTGGAACATCAGCATCAAGTACATTTGCTCCAGCCTGAAAAATTTTCCGTCGCTCAACATTGTATCAATGAAGAGCATAACATGTCACTTAAAGAGACACAAATTGTTCCTCTGGCTTCTCGTTACTGGGATTGTGTGCTCAAGGAATTCATCGAAATATGATTATCCGATGACATTATTAATAGAGATAGAGGTTTTCCTTTAAGCATGATATGGAACCCTATTTTATCTGATAGAAAACAACAATGGTCTGGTTTTTGGCCCCTCTACATTTTAATTTGCGGTTTATCACTTTCACCAGTTTCTACTGCCGGCAGTGCTACAATTCTTCATTTCACAGGGGGCAGCTCTTCTGCTTCTCTCGCAGGCACAGTGGCCTGGACCCGAGGTATAAAGGAGCACACCTGAAGATGGCGGCCAGATGGATTGCCAAAATATTGTGTATTGAAGAGATCATGTCTGGCGGCATACACATGAAGAGCGTAATCAAGTTAGTCAGTTGTCTAAAATTTTTAAGTTGGTGACACAGCACACCAGCTGACTTCACAAATCTAGAATTTTTGGAGCAAATAGCTAAGAACTTTTTCACTTGTTTATCAAATTTTACTTATACACTTGTACTGATACACTGTCAGTTTTTGCTATGTTTTAGGTTACTAATTGTGCAGTGGTGCTTGACTCGGAGATAGACAGTTTGAATCCTCTGGTGGTGAAAAAATTTTCACTACAAGTATTGGCCAGCAAGGAGAGGAGAGGAGGTTGTGTGAAGTTCCTCATCACCAGACTTTCCATCAGTGTTCTGCATTAAATTCCAAATCTCACTGCAGTGTTTCACACAGTGAAGGGACATTATAACATTGATGCTGATCAGTCCATCAGATGGTAATGAGCTTGATGACTCCTCACTGTTCAAGAGAATAGGGACAGGCTATGTGTCAGAACCAGGCTTTCCCCTCTCCCTTCTGTCATCATCATACAATGCAAGTAGTCACTTACACTCAACAGATACACTTAGGATGCAAATCTCACGCATTGCAAGGAAAGGGGTCATTGTGTATGGAGGAAGAAAACCCTTTCCATTTAGGTGTCTGAACCTCCAACTAAACACACAAAAAGAGTCATATCGCACAGTTGGTTGGGAGACCCTCAAGATACGCGATGCTCACCATCTGACCTCTGAAATCTAGAAGTTTTTGAACATATGGGCTGAGGACCTTTCTGTTGTATCTTGATTGTCACTATTTTCAGAGCAACATTGAGCAGAGATTTTAACAGCAGCTGTGCCAGAGCATTCACAGTCTTCTGTGGAAATCTTTTTTATAGAACGTGGAAACTCATCAGATGATAAAGTTTAATTGTGCCCTCTATGACGTGAGTAAAACAGTTTGTTTAACTGGAGAGGATGAATGAGAAGTGTGAATGAGAATTTGATTTTGAAAGTACATATTCAGTGTTGGCGTTACAAGTAACCGCACATTCCAGGAGCTGCACAGAACTGTGGGTGAGCTGTGTGGGAAGCAGTGTCTTCAGAATAACGCACATAGGGTATTTTATTGTGCTTTAGACAGCAGATGCATATTAGTGTCTTATGTTTACTCGTTGGCATTGCAGTTTTGACAGTTCTGTGTTCATTTACGAATCGCTTGTTGTATTAATTAATCATGCATAATAAAATATGTTGAATTCAGAAGTGTTCATTCATTGTTCTAATAACACAGAGTGAAATGGAGGATATCTACAAATCTGTAGTGCAGTTTTCTAGTTTTAATGCAAAGGTAAATACTTTATACACTGTTTTGTCTTGCAACACCCAATGTTTTCATATTTTGTGTGGATGAGTGCTACTCTGTTTCACTGTTGCAGCTATTATATGTGATCTCCATTATCCAGGTCTCACATAACTGATAATATTATATTCCATTTCATGATCTTTATCTTCTCATCCATAGACTGTATTCTTCAACATGTCATCAGCACTCTTTAGTTGATCATGTGTTGCCTAATGGTACAATATGTAATGACAGGAAGCTCATCAAATGATGACAGCAAGATTATTCAAGTCATCATTTAATCTGTCAATTGTGGTAAATATATAATATAGTGGTATCCTGATGAAGGCAGTGGGCTCACAATACCTATATGTACTTGGGAGAACCAGCCTGTTGCCTTTGGAAACTCTTCCACCAGCTTGTGTACATGTCTTATAACTTTACATTGCTGACACAGTATGCATGTTCTTATCCACTGGTGACTATCTTTCATTGTGATGGGCCCATGAACCTTTCTGTCAAAAGCTTAATGTTTATTTTTCTGTAGGGTGGGCTAGGTTATGAATACTATAAAAAAACCACTTTGCATAACTTTTTTGGTACAAAAGATCTGGGGCTGGTTTTGAAAATATCGTACCAAATCATATGCTTAGTCCATAATAGCCACACAGGCTTAAGCTGTAGCCCAGTTGATTCCTGCAACTGTTTATCACTAGCTTGTGCTCTGCCTAATTGTATGTAATCAATTGTGCACAATATAGCTGCAATTCATGAGAAAAATTCAGGTGCTACATTCTTCACCCCTTTTATGTGCCTTATGTCCTTGGTGAACTGGCCAGTAAACTCAAGCTGTCATAATTCTTGTGTGGATCAGCTATCCTTGCATTTGTTAAAGGCAAATGAGATAGGTTTATGGTCCATAAACATTGCAAAAAGCCTGGCCTCCACATAAAGATGAAAGTGTCGCACTGCTTTGTAAATAGCTAATAGTTCCCAGTCATATACACTCCACTTGGTTTGAGCCTCTGTCAGTTCATGAGAGAGAAAACCCAAGGGCTGCCAAAGCCTCCTACATACTGATGGAGAATTATGCTGATTGCCTGCTGGCTATCATCTACCACTGTCACTTACGATGTATCCTGAACTGGGTGGGCCAAAAAAACTGCTGTTTGCAAACTTTCTTTTACCTTTTCAAAGGCTCATAGAATTTCCAGTGTCCATGGCAGAGGGCATCAGCCCACTGCATTGTTACCTGACTGTGTTGCTATCAGTGGTTCTCAAATCTCTGCTGCTCCTAGTAGGTGTTGACAGAAAAAGTTGTGATTCCCAGGAATCATTTGAAATTGCTTTGGGTGTGGTATGTCCCTGATGATGTCCCGAGTGTCCTGAGACATGTCAATTGCTTCTGTTTCAGAGCACACTTTGCTTTGTTGATTATTACACTATAGTTGCATATTCTGTTAAACATTGCTCTGAGGTGTTCCTCATGTATTGTCATCATCTTGGAAAATACCAGAATATCATTGAGATAAACAAAGCAGAAATTGAGTCCTCTTAAGACTTCGTCTATGAAACACTGCCATCTCTGTGCAGCATTCTTGAAACTAAATAGCATATGCAAATATTCAAAAACACCAAATGGAGTTACCACTGTGGTCTTGGGTATGTCCTTTCCCTCTACCGGTATTTGACTGCAAGCCTTCTTAAAATCAATCATGCTGAAGGTCGTAGCTCCCACTTGTACAATTATAAAATCCTTAATATTCAGTACTGAGTAATGGTCTGGAAGGGTGAGTGCATGTAATATGCAGTAATATCTGCAGGACCTCCAGGTGCCATCTTTCTTCTTGACCAGATGCAGTGGTGAAGACCGTGGACTGTCTGATGTGTGTGTAACCCCTGTTTGCAGCATTTATTCAAGCTCTGCTTTTGCTGTGGCAAAGCAGTCGGCTGCTAACCTTCTTGGTCACTGAAAGACTGGCTGAGCAGGTGAGTTTAATATGATAAACTGTTATCATGTAAAACATATTTGTATGGTATAGTGAAACCAGGAGCCCCACGTGCCGAAATTAAAAAAAGGACTGCATCTGCAGAGGTAAAAAATGTGCACAATAAAGACTTCTGGAAGGGGCAAATGACATCTACAAAATGAAACCATGAGTGCTATTCACAATCTTAAATAGTGTCTGAGGAAACTCACTCATGCAATATGTAGTAATTATCAATACTCTGCATCGCTATGATCTTGTAAGATGGTCATGTGTTAATACGGAAATAAAAAAAGCCAACAACCAGTTTGTAAAAATTTGCAGACATTTTAAAAATGTGAAATGTGTTGATATAAGCAATATTGGATGTAGATTCCACACACAACATGGACTTCATCTGAATGCCTTGGGGAAAGAATATCTGGCAAACCTGATAACCAAGGAAATAAAAAACCAAAATAAAATTAAAACCAAAATGATCATTGCATTGCCATTGCCAGACTCCATAACAAAAGCATTTCAAAAAGAGGTAAAAGCATTAGAACTGTCATCAGCACCAGCAAAGCATGTAAAAAAAAGATGAAGTGTTAACAGAAAGAACAGTAGACAGTGATTTGAAAGACAAGAGAACTACAGTTCATCATCTAAATATTTTTTTAGACACAAACAAGAAAAACGAGAAGACTCCAAGTCTACAAGAAAGCACAGCAGTAGTAGCAGAACCAACATTTGAAGTGTCAGAAACACCACCATCATCAACAACAACAACAGAAATGGCAGTATTAATTACATTAGTAGCAGCAACAAGCAACTCACCACAGCCCAATGTACATGTACAACCTAAGAGGTGCAGGAAACCTGTCTTTCTCAGGGATTTTTGGTATCTCACCAGGACACAGGAACAAATATGACAGCACAAAACATAAATAAAACTGTAACCAATTTTCATCCTAGTCACTTGCAGATTTTAAGCCTAAATATTCAGTGCCTTAGAAATAAATCACTAGAACTTGAGGTAGCAACAAATGGTGCAAACATTGATAGCATGTGCATCATGGAGCATTGGTGCAGAAGTTTTGAACTAAATACCATTAATATTCATCCATATAAGCTGGCAAGTCAGTATTGTAGAAAAATGCCAAAAATGGAGGTCCTAACTACATCAAGTATCAGGTACAAAAGAAGGTGTCCTGTGTCTCATACGCTGTGCAGGGGTACATAATGATATAGGACAAGTCAAATAATTTGCAATGAAGTTTAACAGAAAAACTGTTGTATGGTTTTCAGTATATAGCAATATAACTCTAACATATGGAAATAACATTTCACAAATACACAAATAAATTTTACACGCACACATTTCATACTTTCAGCCTTGATTATACAGACACACACATATATGTAATAGACCACATATAATACACAGATAAATCTACATGTACACATTTCTTATTTTGGCCTTAATTGTATAAACTATTTAAATTTTTCACATATTTACAATGTAGATAAAAATTCATCAACACTATAGTAGCAATTCTGTAGCAAGTAGTCACTCACTACAGTTTTGAATTTATGCATGCCAGTTATTGCTTAATTTTTTTAGGTAGTTTGTTATACAGTTTTTTTTCCTGCTTGCGAGGGTCATTTTGTTTTAGTGTTGTATGTGAAAACTGCTTATGTAAATCTTGATTACTCCTTGTGTTGTAGGAATGGATATTTTGGTTTTCTGGAGCAATTGTGCTATTTTCATCTACGATTTTCCTTATAAATATTATTGTTTCTAGGATATATAGGCATGGTAATAGAAGAATATGAAGCTTTTTAAAGGAGGGTTTGCATGAAGATTGAGGTGCTGAGCCTTCCATGGCTCTTATAATTCTTTTTTGTGCAATAAATCAGCTTTTGCTGGGTGGTGAATTTCCCCAGCAAATTAAACCATATCTTAGTAGTTATTCTGCTTGGGCATAGTACACACATTTTTTATGGCTTGCATTGATACGCATCCAGCAAGAATTTTATACTATAACAAATTGTATTTAATTTACTACATAGGTGTTGTGTGTGTTTCTGCCATCTTAGGTCATCTTGGATCCAAACTCCCAAAGATTTGGTGCTTCCCCTGCGGGTCCGGAGTAAGAATAGGCCCGAGGTATTCCTGCCTGTCGTAAGAGGCGACTAAAAGGAGTTTCAACCGTTTCGGCCTTCCATGTGATGGTCCCCCTTGGGGTTTGACCTCCATTTTTCAAAATTCTACAGAACTACGAGCCTTTTGGGGAAGGACGCCTTACGTGGTGTCTCACTGGTCCTCAGTGCACTAAGACCTTGGCACTCAGCATTGTAACAGCGTTGTAACCACACCCACTATTCCTCAAATTTGGCCTAAACGCCTGATGGGTTGCACAAGTTACGCCCATAGTGCGTCCCCATCTGCACATACGATCATGATGGACTTTCCATGGCACCCGAAATCCAGCACGGTAGCCAGCCCGTTGTGGTGGGGTCGTCATATACCCTCTAGGTTGTAGCCCCCTGACAACACAGGGATCGTACTGCCGATACCTGAGCTGCACCCTCCCCACGTCGGCCAAGGAGTAGATGCCCGTCTCCTTGGGGCATCAGGACTCCTGGCAACGGTCATCCTGCCAGGTGGCCATTGCTGAGGCTGGGTGGCGCCCGTGGGGGGAGCCCCTGGTCGGAGTGGGTGGTATCGGGGCGGACGTTTCGCAGATGAAACGTCAACATGTATCAGTCGCTCTGCGGCCAAGTCTTTTAAAAAGAAAGGCACTGTCTCTGGTTCTGGTTCTCCTGCCCTTTCCCCCTTGGCCACTCACTGGGAGGAAGGACAGGCCCGCTGGCTTGGGGCGAAATACTTCCCCCGCTATTTAGTCTGTTCTCGGACCGATGGGGGGCCGTTCGCCACCTCCAAGCCCATGTTCTTTGTCCAGCACATCGAGGACATCTTCAGGGAAATCGAGGCTCTCAGTAAAATGCGTTCGGGGTCCGTTCTTATAAAGACCACCTCCGCCACTCAGTCGGCGGCGCTCCAGGCGTGCGACCGACTAGGGGACATCCCAGTGTCCGTTGTCCCGCATCTGGCACTGAATAGGACACAGGGGGTTATTTTTCATCGGGACCTCCTGCTGCAATCTGATGAGGAGCTCAGGGCCAACCTGGAGCACCGAGGCGTGCATTTTGCCCGGCGAGTCCTGCACGGCCCCAAAGACCATCGCATCGACGCTGGGGCCTTTATCCACGCCTTCGAGGGGGACGTTCTCTCGGAGAAGGTAAAGGTGATGTGCTACCGGTGCGACGTGCGACGTGCAACCTTACGTCCCGCCTCCTATGCGCTGCTTTCGGTGTTTGCGCTTTGGGCACATGTCGTCATGGTGTGATGCTGAGCCCCTTTGTGGCGATTGTGGACGTCCTCTTCGTGAGGAACATACATGCACCCCACCACCTCGGTGCGTCAATTGTCCTGGCATCCACTCACCTAGATCTTTAGACTGCCCCGCGTATCAGATGGAGAAGAAGATTCAAGAATTAAAAACTTTGGATCGCCTCTCTTATTCTGAGGCCAGGAAGAAGTATGACCGCTTCCATCCCGTGACGTTGACAACTTCGTTTGCCTCAGTTGTGTCCACTCCTTCCACAGTATCCTCACCCCTATCCTGTCCCCCCTCCACCTCCTCACCCCATCCGGGGTCTATGCCTCCGCCTCCCAAATCCCTCCCTTCCAAATCCTCCTCCCTCGCGGCCCCTGCCCCCTCTGCCCCAGGGGCCACCCTTCCTCCTCCTCCCCATCCACCACCTGAGAAGCGATCCTCTTCTGAGGCGTCCATCGGGGAAACGTTCCGGACCCCGGCTTCCGAGGTCCGGCGTTCCAAAACGGACCCCGCGCATGATGACCTTCTTCGGGTCCAGCCCACCATCCCCGTGCCTCATCGGACTTCCCAGAAGGCCTCCAAGAAGAAGTCTTTATCCCTCTCTCCACCCCGGCGCGTTTCGTCTGACGCTCCATCCGTGAGTCGCTGCTCCCAGCCGTCCTCAGTTTCGCCGGCACGCTCTGCTGCCAGGCGCTCAGCTGGCCTCTCGTCGGCGAATGATGCTGCCCCTCCTACACAACCCGGGAAAGCGGCCGCAGCTGGCAACGACTCGATGGAACAGGATCCGCCTCCCGCCAGTTGTAGCGTTGTTCCCTTGAAACCTGGCCCTCCGCGGCCGTCGAGGTGACCAGCTCTTCACCCATTTCATTCCCCCTTTTTTCTGACTAGCGATGGCTTTATTACATTGGAACATAAGAGGTATTCAATCTAATCGGGAGGAATTACAACTGCTCCTCCGCCTGCACTGTCCGCTTGTCCTTGGTCTCCAGGAAACCAAGTTGCGCCCAACTGACCGTATTGCTTTTACCCACTATACCTCGGAGCGGTCTGACCTCACCCCTGTGGCTGGTATTCCAGCTCATGGTGGGGTCATGTTGCTCGTTCGGGACGATGTCTATTACCATCCCATCCCATTGACCACCCCACTCCAAGCAATAGTAGTCCGTATTACTCTTTCTGCCTTTACTTTTTCCGTTTGTACCGTCTACACTCCATCGTCATCCGCAGTTAGTCGGGCTGACATGATGCACCTGATTGTTCAGCTTTCTCCGCTGTTTTTATTGTTTGGCGACTTCAATGCCCATCATCCCCTTTGGGAATCTCCTGCATCCTGTCAGAGAGGCTCCCTCTTGGCGGATGTCTTCAACCATCTCAATCTTGTCTGCCTCAATACTGGCGCCCCGACTTTCCTCTCGGACTCTACTCATACCTACTCCCACTTGGACCTCTCGATCTGTTCTACCACTCTTGCCCGTCGGTTCGAGTGGTATGTCCTTTCTGACACCTATTTGAGCGACCACTTCCCATGTGTCGTTCGTCTCCTGCACCACACCCCATCCCCACGTCCTTCGAGCTGGAACATACCGAAAGCTGACTGGGGACTTTACTCCTACCTGGCGACCTTTCCGGACCACGATTTTCTCAGTTGTGACAGTCAGGTCGAATATCTCACAGCTGTTATCATCAATGCTGCCGAACGTTCCATTCCTCGTACTACCTCTTCTTCACGTCGCGTTTCTGTCCCCTGGTGGAATGAGGCTTGTAGAGATGCTATCCGTGCTCGACAATGTGCTTTACGCACCTTTCGCTGCCATCCTACGTTGGTGAATTGTATTAAATACAAACGACTCCGAGCGCAATGCCGTAGAGTCATCAAAGACAGCAAAAAAGCTTGTTGGGCCTATTTCACCAGCTCCTTTAACAGTTTTACTCCCTCTTCTGTCGTCTGGGGTGGCCTGCGCCGGCTGTCGGGCATTAAGGCCCACTCCTCGGTACCTGGCCTGACTTCAGGTAATGAGGTCCTTGTTGATCCTGTGGATGTCTCCAACGCCTTCGGCCACTTTTTCGCGGAGGTTTCAAGCTGCACCCATTACCACCCTGCCTTCCTTCCCAGGAAAGAGGCAGAAGAGGCTCGGCGACCTTCCTTCCACTCGCTGAATCTGGAAAATTATAATGCCCCCTTTACCATGCGGGAACTCGAACGTGTACTTGCACTGTCCCGGTCCTCTGCTCCGGGGCCAGATGCCATTCACGTTCAGATGCTGGCCCACCTTTCTCCGGCAGGCAAAAGCTTCCTTCTTCGTACCTACAATCGCGTCTGGACCGAAGGTCAAGTCCCCATGCATTGGCGTGACGCCGTCGTTGTTCCTATACCCAAACCTGGGAAGGATAGACACCTTCCTTCTAGTTACTGCCCCATTTCTCTTACAAGCTGTGTCTGTAAGGTGATGGAGCGCATGGTTAACGTTCGGTTAGTTTGGATTCTTGAATCTCGACGGCTACTTACCAATGTTCAATGCGGCTTTCGTCGCCGCCGCTCCGCTGTTGACCACCTTGTGACCTTGTCGACATTCATCATGAACAACTTTTTGCGAAAGCGCCAAACGGTAGCCGTGTTCTTCGATTTGGAGAAGGCTTATGATACCTGTTGGAGAGGAGGTATCCTCCGCACTATGCACAGGTGGGGTCTACGCGGTCGCCTGCCCCTTTTTATTGATTCCTTTTTAACAGATCGAAAGTTTAGGGTACGTGTGGGTTCCGTATTGTTCGACGTCTTCCTCCAGGAGAACGGAGTGCCTCAGGGCTCCGTCTTGAGCGTAGCCCTTTTTGCCATAGCGATCAATCCAATTATGGATTGCATTCCACCTAATGTCTCAGGCTCTCTTTTCGTCGATGACTTCGCGATCTACTGCAGTGCCCAGAGAACATGCCTCCTGGAGCGCTGCCTTCAGCGTTGTCTAGACAGCCTATACTCATGGAGTGTGGCAAATGGCTTCCGGTTCTCTGAAGAGAAGACGGTTTGCATCAACTTTTGGCGATATAAAGCGTTCCTTCCGCCATCCTTACATCTCGGTCCCGTTGTTCTCCCATTCATGGAAACAACTAAGTTTCTAGGGCTCACACTGATCAAAGCTGGATTATGGAAGCCTCGTCTACTCGTCTGCTCGGCCATCCCTCTTACGCCGTCTCAACTCCATCCACCATTGGGGGTTACGTCTTGCGACCGGAGCATTCTACACTAGTCCCGTCGAGAGTCTTTATGCTGAAGCTACCGAATTACCATTGACCTACCGGCGCGGCGTACTGCTTTGTCGGTATGCCTGCCGGCTGTTGTCAATGCCCGACCACCCCTCTTATCAGTCCTTCTTCGCCGATTCTCTCGACCGTCAGTATGGGTTGTATGTGTCTGCCCTGCTGCCCCCTGGGGTCCGCTTTCGTCGCCTGCGTCGACAATTGGATTTTGCCCTCCCTACCACCTTCAGAGAGGGTGAGAGCCCGACACCACCGTGGCTCCAGGCTCCGGTTCATATTTATCTCGACCTCAGCTCGCTCCCGAAGGAGGGTACTCCGGCTGCAGTGTATTGCTCACGGTTTGTCGAACTTCATGCGCGACTTGCCAGTCACACCTTTATTTACACTGATGGCTCCAAAACTGACGATGGTGTCGGCTGTGCCTTTGTCGTCGGGGCCGGCACCTTTAAATACCGGCTACTCGACCAGTGTTCCAGCTTTGCGGCCGAGCTTTTTGCTCTCCATCAGGCCGTTCAGTATGCCCGCCGCCACCGCCATTCATCGTATGTACTCTGCTCTGATTCACTCAGTGCTCTTCAGAGCCTTGGAGCTCCATATCCGGTCCATCCCTTGGTTCAACGGATCCAGCAGTCCCTCCATTCTTCTGCTGCTGATGGCTCTCCTGTCAGCTTTCTGTGGGCTCCCGGCCATGTAGGAGTGCCTGGGAATGAGGCTGCTGATGCTGCAGCCAAGGCTGCAGTCCTCCTGCCTCGGCCAGCCTCCCATTGTGTCCCGTCATCTGACATTAGTGGGGTTGTTTGTAAGAGGCTTGTGTCTTTGTGGTGGGATACTTGGTCATCACTTCAAGGAAACAAGCTCCGGGCAGTAAAACCATTCCCAACTGCTTGGACAACCTCCTCCCGACCATCTCGGTGAGAAGAGGTCCTTCTGACCAAGTTTCGGATTGGGCATTGCCGGTTTAGCCACCACTACCTGCTCTCCGGTGACCCAGCCCCTCAGTGCCCTTGTGGTCATGCATTAACAGTGCGCCATGTTTTATTGTCGTGTCCCCGTTTTAGTCAATCTCGTGTTGTCCTGTCTCTGCCATCTACTTTAAAGGATATTTTAGCTGATGACGCTAGAGCAGCTGCTCGTGTTCTTCGTTTCGTTACTTTGACTGGCTTGTCCAAAGACATCTAAGTTCTTCACTTATTTTATCTGCATCTTTGTAAGAACTTTCTGGTGTCCCCCCCCCCCCGCCCCCCTTGAGTTTTACTAGATTCTATGTGCTCTAACAATTGTGACTGGGCGCTAATGACCTCAGTAGTTGAGTGCCCTTAACTCCCCCCCCCCCCCCCCCCCAAAAAAAAAAAAAAAATATTTGGTGCTATTTACAATTTCAAGTCTTTTGCCTAACAGTTCTATGGTTGCAGTTAAGTCTGCAGTTAAAGGCTGAATCACTGAGTGTGGAATATCATGTTGAATCAGCAGCTATACAGTTGTACGAGATACAGGGAAAAGTCATAGTCATAGCAATATACAGACCACCTACTGGGGATACAGACATATTCATTAATCAATTAGAAACACTGCTTAACATTGTTTTTACTGAGTCACTGTAGTTGCCTTTGGGGATTTTAACATAAATCTTATGAATGAAAGAGGCTAAAAATCAACTTGTGAATCTGTTATGTAGTTTCAATCTCTTTCCACACATACACAAAACCACAAGAATAACATATAGGGTGCATCAATAAAATGTATACACACTTTGAACTGTCATAGACAATTTATTTCCTGTTCTACAAGGTTAAATATCTGTGAGAGAGTAATGTTATGTTTCTTCAACAGGTGGCAGCAGTGGCAAGGAAGTAACTGCAACATGGCGGACGTGCGTTTGAGCTTTGAAGCGCGGAAGTTTGAGAATGTAGCTGCGCTTGAAAGACAATGGAGAAGTGAGTATGGTACAGAACCACCTTCAAGGTTAACAATTACATGTCTATGAGACAAATTCTAAATTCATGGAACAGTGTGTGATGTGCATATGGTCGATCAAGGCGACCTCGTACAGCTACAAGTGATGATTCCACAACTGCGGTCTTGGAACTGTTTCAGCGTTCGCCTCAAAAATCTTCAAGGCAAGCGGCACGTGAGAGTAATGTAAGTGCTAGTAGAAAGGCAAGTTTCGTGAGTACATTCCAAGACTGGTGCAACAGCTAAGTGACGATGATCCAGATCGAAGGTTAAAATTATGTGAATGGGTTCAGGAGATGGTGAGACGTGAACCAGGATTTATGGGTAGCATAATTTGGTCAGATGAAGCCCAATTCAAACTCAATGGAACTGTCAATTGGCACAATTGTGTGTACTGGGCTGAAGATAATCCTCACATTACAGTTGAAAAGGCTGTGAATTTGCCTGGTGTAAATGTGTGGTGTGGTTTGTCTGCAAGGGGACTCATTGGGCCTTTCTGCTTTGAAGGTACTGTTACTGGAGAAACGTATCTAACAATGCTTACTGACTCCATATTCCCTGCCATTCATGCATTATATGGTAATGATGAGTTTTATTTCCAACAAGATGGCGCCCTGCCGCACTATCATAGGGATGTACGAGCATTCCTGGATCACAATGTGCCAGGCCAGTGGATAGGATGCAGGGGACCAATCGAGTTTCCTGTATGCTCTCCAGACCTCATGCCGCTGGATTTCTTCTTATGGGGCACAGTAAAAGATGAGGTGTACAAATGTAAACCATGTAACCTGGACACACTTTGGAATGAGATTCAGGCGGTGTGCACAGAAATCTCATTGGACACTTTGGTACAATGTACGGAATCAGTGGTGACTCTTACTCAGAAATGTATTGATGCTGAAGGCCACCAGTTTGAACATTAATCACATTTGCAAAGTACATTTGATTTTCCAATCGGACTTTAAGCTTTCCATTTTCAGAAAGTTAACGTTGTAGAATGGGAAATAAATTTTCTATGACGCTTCAAAGTGCGTATACATTTTTTTGACGCACCCAGTATAATACAAACAGTCTTATAGATAATATATTTTCAAATGTACAATCCATAGAAGTAGAAGTAACAAATACTGATTTGGGATTATCAGACCATAATGCTCTTGTCCTCAAAATTCCTTCAATGCCCCTGCAAGAAAAAAAGTGTCCTTCATGTATAAAAGAAAAGGCAAAATTTATGAGTAATGACAACTTAAGACAGTCTGATAACAAATCAAAATCCATAAGGGGTATTGTGAAGACTGAAACAGGAAAGAGATGCGAAGACGAGGATATCATTCTCAAAAACACAGAAGATGTCAATATTAAAAAACGAGATTTGCCCAAATTATATCAACAATTGATAACTAATTGAAACCCTCAGCTGCCGACAGGTGTTGTTGATATACCTCAATGGGGACAGCCGGAAATGTGGGACCCGACCGGGATTAGAACCCGGGATCTCCTGCTTACATGGCAGACGCTCTATCCATCTGAGTCACTGAGGACACACATGAGTAGCATGACTGCAGAGACTTATCCCTTGCACGCTTCCTGTGAGACCCAGATTCCCCAACTGTCCACAATCTACATACGTAATGTATCTAATAGATATTTGCCCATCCACTCATTACTCACGCACACTAAGGTGACGATTCTTGTAAGGAATAATTACAAGCAGTTTGATCGAACAATGAGAGATGGAAGTGATGTGATGTTTGAATGGATGACAGAATGAAACAATAGTGCATTGGACAAAATAAGATAAAGTTAAAGGGTCCAGATAAAGCCTGCTCTGAAGCAGAACCAAAAGAGTAGTGTTGGATGTGACTAATTACAAGGGAACAGGACCAGGAATAGAAAAAAAGAGAGAAATGTGTTCATCAAGTGGAAACACAAGTACTGGAGACAGAAGCAATACAAAAAAATCAGCAGTGTATCTTCAGGAAGATACTGATAAACCAAACTCCTGAGAAGAGCTTGGCAAGCTACAGTAAGTGGTTCAATAAATTGATTTTGGAGTTAGAAAACTGTTTTATGAGGTCAAGAATGTCAAATAAAATTAAGAGAATAATCACACAATTAGTTGGACCAGCAATTGTGGTACAGAAGTCAGAACAGATTGCAATGTGGCAAATTATTATGAGTTGTCATCTTGCATTGAAAGTGTAGCTTTCTGTGGAGCCAGAAAGACAGCAGATTTTGGTTCCATTCTCGAACAGCCGATGCTGCCTGCTGAGCCAAGCAAGCGGTGTACCTGCTTAATGCTGTCTGCTATATGTTACACATATTCTCTGTGAATCTGAAGAAGTACTATTAAATATTAATTGATCTTTTTCATACTTTGTATATCAAATTCTACAGATAACACAACCATATTGTTAAAATTTCAAACCAATAACTTCAGTACATTCAGAGACATAAATTTTTATCTACAACCCATAATAACTGTGCTACCATTGTGAAACTGAGTTAGGGACAGTAATGTATTCATCTATAGTATCAACTGAAACTACAACCAAGAGGATAGGTTCATATAATCTAATTTTCTGGAATTTTCTTTAGTTTCATTACCACATATTTCTCACTTAATTACAAGGACAGTGGAAAATTGTTATTTCGTTGTATTTTGGTTGTGTGAGTGTTTTGGAGAGACTGAGAGAGTGCATAGAGGACATACATAAAGTGAGAATGTGATATTTTATTAAATCAATGTAAATGTAAGCGTGAGAAAGTTGTTGTGTAATAGGGGAATTTGTGATGCATGTCCGAGTGAGCTTGATTTTGTGAAAAGTACCCAGAAGGGGCATTGAGTATTAAATTGATTAGTATTTTATTTTGTGGATAGGAATCACACTTTTTTCATTAAATTTTACTTAGTTTTGGAATTATGAGATATCTGGTCTAAATTACTTGTGCTTATCTGATTGGCTGACACTAGGAACACCACAAGTATAGAAGTGAGTGGGGCTTTGTGCCTCAGGTCTATGAGTTGATGTAATAACTCGAGAGCCATCTTCTGGTTAACACCTACGTTAAACCACGCTGATCAAATTTGTAACAAATGAAGCAATTCATGTGTTTACTCAGGTTTCATGTTATTGACAAAAAGCAACTACAGCATTGAGTATTTGGTGGAAGTTTGAGCATTTTGAGTGGTTTATTTTATGAGATATTTTCGGGTGAACTTTCATGTCATATATAAACTCTGCATGGCATGTTTCATGCAGATTATGAATCATTATGGCAAGCACTTATTTACAAGAAGCCTACGGAACAACTGAATGTATTAACTCACAAGTGGTTGTGGGTCAGTGACTGTTTAGAACATTCAAAATATCAGGACAGACTAAATATGATTTTGATTGAATATGGTGTCCGAACGAACAGACACCATTGGTGATCTTGCAGCTTTCGAAGAATGAAATTACAGTGAAATCCAGACCTTTGTAGCTGCTTACACATGTTGGGAAATATCAACAGGGACAGTGATCTTCTGCAGTGCGGATGCACTCACATTGCTCAAAACTCTTATGGGATTCAGTAGATTGAATGCTGTGAGTAATGAGTATAGTGGGCAAGGGCACTAAAAATGTAAAGTGTGGCCAATAAGTTGGAAACGTGGGTCTCACAGCAAGAGTGCCAGAGATAAGTCCCTGCAGTCACACTATCCATTGTGTCCTTGATGGCTCAGTCAGATAGAGCATCTGCCATGTAAGCAGGAGATCCCGGGTCCAAGTCCAAGTCGAGGTACACGTTTTCAACTGTTCTCGCTGCTATTTATCAACACCTGTAAACAGCTACAAAGGTCTGTATTTCACTGTAATTTCATAAATATCTTTTGGCTGCTTTCAGGTGTGAACTTGTAACAGGGACAGACAGTAACACTGTGTAAATAATGTTAGTATATTAAATATGGACTTCATAGCCATTATTTGTGTTTTAAAGAGAATAAAACAACTTAAAGGGAAGTTTAGACTTTTTTTTTAACTGGTCATGCAAGAATTCCAAATGCTTGATAGTTTAAGTAACTTTCAGCTATTATACGTGGACTGGAGTTATGTGGCCTTTGTGTGGTAGGTCTTTAGTTGAACTTTCATCAACGCTGCTTTTGTCGGCTAAACCAATATCTACCATTTCAGAGTGAAGGGGCAGACAACCTGAAGCCTATCCAGGTAGGTGGACAGATTGTTTAAAGGATAGTGAGAGTGCAACCCACCCCACTGCAAGACATTTAGATAAAGTAGCAATAAAGAGGTAACTGATAAGTGGATGTTTTGATTTTGCTGAAAGCTAAATACAAGAACAGATAGATAAACAGAATAGTGACAAAGCACTGGAAGAATTTATTGAAACTGAAGATGAGAACAACAACACCATATGGCAAAGATAATGACAACTACACAACATGGTGTTCAATGATAGTGAGTCTGTGCAGTAAAGTATCAAATGAGAGAGTTATACTCCTATTATGGACCATTCTGCTGCTAGGCATGTTAATATGAGATTGGAGTCATTTGTGTTAATGCGAGAGGTCAGTCCAGACTAAGCTACAGCCACAGACACACAACAACCACTGACTGTCAACACACATGCACAGCCACTTGATATCACCACGCTGTCTTTTCGATGTCCAGCAATGAATAATTACTGATGCCCAGGAATGTGACTCTGAGATAACTATTAATACAGTGAGCAGTGTCATTGTTTTTTAAGACATTAATAGTTTCATAATAAACTGTGTGAAGAGCGACTAAGCTATTTGGTCCTGATCCAAGACAAATGTGTTCTGTAGTACCAGTAGTCAAAGTTATTATAAAGCATTTCAATTAATCCTGCAGCCAGTGTACCTAATCACAAATGTTTGATGATTGTTAACATAGTAAAATACATCACAACATAGTTATCTTCCAGAGAGGACCTCATACAAAATTTACTACATTCAGCAGGTAGATACTGTGGGATAGCAACAAATTAGACTGTAGTGTTAAAAGTACAGTCTATCTTAATTGCTTGACTTTCTGAAAAAAATTCTAGAATATTTCATTTTTTCACTCCTTGCTCTGTAATGAGTTGGCATACAATAAAAAGATGTTGGGAAGTTGTCAATGGTACTATACGAACCAAAGCCAAATGTGTCTCACCTGAATAGCTCCAGCTAAATGGAACAAAACTTTCTGATGCAAAACAGATTAGTGAACTTTTTAACTTGTGTTTCTTATAGATTGCCAACAATCTAGTATCAGGAATCACTATGTCAGCAGTTTCAGGCAAACCTATGCTCCCAGCATCAGATAGGTCAATTTTTTTCTGACATCAGTAATCGAACAAAAGGTATTAAAAATCACAAGAACCACAAAATAATCATTTTCATGTGGAGTTGATGACATCTCAGATTACGTATTGAAGAACATATGTGTAGAAATTGCCCCACTGCTATGAAACGTGATCAGTGGCTCAATAAACAGATAATGCTTCCCAGAAGAGCTAATGACCTCGAAGGTAACTCCTTTCTTGAAAAAGGGGGACAGTCATGATGTGAACAATTATCATCCTATTTCTGTACTCCCAGCTATGTTCAAGATATTTGAGAACGTCATATTCAATAGAATCACAGCATTTCCAGAAAAAAACTGAATCATTAACCAAACACCAATTTGGATTTAGGAAAACCAGGACTGTTTATGATGCACCCTCCAATTTCGCTGACCAGATTCTTAAAGCCTTCAATCCAAAGGAATTTTCTACTTGAATTTAAGGCTTTGGATTTCACTAATCATTCACTGTTGCTTCAGAAGCAATAATCATGTGACATCAGAGGTACAAAAAATATCTGGCTCAAATTACATCTCACCAACTGAAACAAATGATAGAAACACAGTCCCTGAATCTATAAAAATTCTTCTGATCTAGTCCTGACAAGCTGTGGAGCCCCAGAAGGCACAGTACTAGGCCTTGCCCTCTTCCTACACTTTATCAATGACCTTCCTTTAAATCTCCCTAATACTTCTGCTGCATTGTTTGCAGGTGACACAAATGTGGTCTTCCAGTCAGACTCGGCTCTTAAATTGAAGCTCAAAATTAGCGACACAACTGAAACACTCCTCCTGTGCCTCCACTACAATAAATTACTGTTGAACACAAATAAGACAGTTCATATGCTCTTCTATCCATCCCAAAACCATCCTGCTTATTTGGAATAATTGTACATTGATGGCAAAGAAATTGAACTAGTAATGGAAACAAAGTGTTGAAGTCTGGATTGGCAGATCACTCCAGTGGGACACCAACAGGGCAAAACTGTTAAACAGGCTTGGTAGTCTTCACCATGCTTTCAGAATTCTCAGGCAATCATGTGATATAAACACACTAAAAGTTGTTTATCATGGTTGTGCACTCATTAATAACATATGGCATCCCTTTCTGGAGGTTACTCACAGAAAAATTATCCTGTTACAAAAACGAGTAATAAAAATAATGAAGGAGTACCAATATGCTCTGCCACCTAATCTATTTTCAAAGAGCTCATTCTGCTGCCTGTCTCCTGTATTTACATTATAAAGACAGCTTCTTTTGTTAGAAAAAATCCTTGATCTCTTTGCAACAAATGGAGAAATCTATAGCCATGACACAAGAAGAAAGCTACAGCCATGACACAAGAATGAAGGCAAAGATTCGTCTGGTGGTACAAGGATTAAGCAGACGTCACAGTGGGATGAGAAATATAGGCAGCTTGCTCTTCAACAAATTACACCTATCAATTAGAAACAAAAACAATACCTTCAGTAATAAAGTTAAGGATTTGCTAATGAAATATACTTTTTATTCAGTCGGTGAGTACCTGAAGGCACTAACTAATTGACCTCATCCACACAGTGGTTAAAATTACTTTTTATGCTTGCCTCCCACATAAGACAGAACTTCAATTTGCCACCATTTCGTAGACTTCTATAGAAATAATATGCTTGCACTCATCTTACATGCCAGCATGTTATTAACAGAAAAGATGAATCTCAGTTTCAAATGAACTTTGACACTTATAACCGCAATACAAATATAAAAATAACTTGAATAATTTGATTCCGTAGTCCTGTCTATGAGACTGAATGGAATTCTTCAGGTGCAATTTTTTAGCACGTTACCTATAGTCACATGACAAGAAGCAGTATAAATTAAAAAATATATGTATATTTTAGTAGCAACACCTTCTAGAAATTTTCCAAATTTTGGAATTTTCATTTTGTAAACTTATTTTAGTACTGTAATACAAAATGATGTTTGTAACTAAGGTACTTCAATGTAACTTTTATATTTCGAAGGTGACCATTATAATTCCAGTGTAAAAATGGTTGATGCTTTACACAGCTGAGTGTTACTTCTATCTGTTAACATATACCTAGATACAGTGCAATTCTTTGAAGGTTTTTCTTCATGAGGGATCTATGGAACAAGATGAATGAATGGATTGTTAAGTAGACTAACACCAGCGAAAGATGTAGATCAAAACTGTCAGTTGGACTGGGGCTTGAACCAGAAACTTTGCCTTTCATGGGAAATGCTCTTACTTGCTGAGATATCCAAGTATGAATCATGAGCTATCCTCACAGCTTCAGTCGTGCCTACTTCTCTACTTTGCGAACATCACAGGAGTTTTCCTGGGTGCTGTAAGGATACTAAGATTGATATCCTTACCAGCAGTCTGCCAGGCAGCATGCACTAGTTGGCAAGACTTCGTTTCCAGATCTTTCTATCACTTCATGACTTTTTCAGCAAACAGAGCATTATCATTTTGCAGCGACAATGTTAGCCAGTAATGAGAGCACAAAGAGCATAGTTGGGAGGAGTCACTCAAATTTGCCTCTGGTGAAAGAGTCAGGAGGCAGAAAGATGTGAAGTCAAAGTGGAAATTTCATGATAGTGTGTTGAGGGGTGTATTTAACTGGAGTAGGAACACTGAACAGTCTGTTGCTGTTTGGAATGAATGGATCTGGATTTGTTAGTTTCATCGACAGAAATGAATGAAATACAATTAGATGTGTTTCCATTGTTGGAAGTTGGATAAACCGTGTAAAGGACATCATTTTTTGTTGCAGGTTATGCTTAACATCAATTATGATTAATTTTTATGGTAAATAATTATAGACGCATCAGGCACAGTTAGGCTGCAGATTATTTTCCATATCAGTCATGTTTTGATGTGAGCCTCTCCAATAGAGGTTCAAAGCTGTAGAAAAATTGTCAGCTTAGGTACGATTACTGAGGAAGTGCTTGCAAGGGGTGTAACTTGTCAAGATTCACTTTTCAGATTTGATAATCACAGAAAGGAACTGTACTGAACTGTGAAAAGCAACAACAGGGAATTCACCATGCGCACAAATGGCAATGGTAATTGACCCATGTGGAAGAAGATTTATATGTGTGAAGCAGCGAACACCTCCATCCAGCAGAAAAGAAGATGGGTATGAGACCCCAACATCAGTACAAATCAACAGCAGAAATACAGCAAACTAAGTCATCAAGCAGAAATATGTGTAAGAGTCACAAAAGCTTTACTGGCATAGTGGGTTGCATATGGCTTGCTACTCTAAGCATTATTGAGTAGAAAATCGAGGATGGAATGTAACAATACTGTGAAAAGGAAAGTTGCTACTCTCCATATAATTGAGATGCTGAGTTGCAGATAGGCACAACAAAAAGACTGTCACAGATAATAGCTTTTGGACAGTAAGGCCTTTGAGAGAATTAGATGGAAAACACACATACACTCTAGTGCAAACACAACTCACACACACATGACTGCAGTCTCAGGCAACTGAGGCCACACTGCAAGCAGCATCCTCGGTGCACAATGGGTGGGGGTAAGGAGGAGGCTGGGGCGGGGAGAGGGAAGGATAGTAGGGTAGGCATGGCGGACAGTGATGTGCTGTCGGGGAGCATGGAGGGACGAGGTGGAAAGATCCCTTATGCACTTGGCCTTACTGCTATTGAACACTACCTTTCCCCACAATTACTTCTCCTTTGAAGGCATTACCTACAAACATATCTGTGATATGACTATGGGCACCAGCATGGCACCACCTGTTCCTGGGCCATCTAGAGGAATCCTTCCTAAACATACAGAATCCTAAACCCCTCACCTGGTTCAGATTCATTGATGACATCTTTGCGATTTAGATTGGGGGTGAGGACACCCTATCCACATTCCTCCAGAACCTCAACAACTTCTCCTCCCTTTGCTTCACCTGGTCCTACTCAACCCAACAAGCCACCTCGTAGATTTTGATGACATTCCCTGCTTTATTTCTTCATTGATTGTCCTCGGTGTGAAAAAATAGGGGGGGGGGGGGGGGGGGGAGAGTGCAACTACTGTCTACTGTAAATGATGTAGCCGACAGATGTACAGCTGTGTTTCACAGTGTTTTACTTTCACTGTTCACAACCCCCAATAATACATAATTATACATGTTGAACATCTACGAGCAGTAAAAGCATAACCACACAGTTTACAGTCTTTCAAATAAACTGAACAGACACTGTCTTTGCTTTAACACATGACCTATTGGTGCAACACTTATTTCACTGTTATGTTGATGCATTGTTGACATTCTAACCAACACAGGTTCCTCGTCTGAAATTTTGCTGTGGACTGACTGTCTCAGGACCAAAAATTGGGCCCTTATATATCCTCACAATAATAGGTACTGCAACTTCACATTGTTTGATGTTTAATTTACAAAAATCACAATTAAAACTTAACTCCTTAAAACTTAATATATCGAAAAATTGGTTCTTTTTAACAGTTCCTTCTAGTACAAGAGTTAGGCCAAATTATTTGTTTACATGATGAAATTAACATATATCATTACGCAAACAATACTTTTGACAAAACAGTTAATTGCTTAGGAATTAATTAAGGGATGGCTTTGCTAACGTATTTTCGAATAGAGCCAAGTAGATACTTTAATATTACTAGCATTTAATCTTCCAAATGTTTACAATTATTACAAAATTTATAGTTGTTTATAAGTCAACAATAGAAGTTAGGAGCAATTACTGATTTCACCCTATAACAAAAGATACTATCTGGGAATAGTCAAAAGAAATTAGAAAATCAATTACATACCTAAAACTACACAAAGTTAGATCTGTTGTTATATTCTTTAAAACTGAAGGCCAGTCTTTCTCTTTTATGAAAATGCAGATTATATACACATACATTATGGTAATTAGTTAAAAGTGTACAAACGAATTTAAGGAGGCAGATGGCAAAACAAGAGGGGAAGTAAAATTATCCCAGCTTGCTTTGTCACTAGATTTTGACCTCCACCTGAAAGATGGCTACATCAGTTCCTCCGTCCATATCAAACCTGTTAACCAGAAACAGTACATCCACTTTGACAGCTGCCACCCATTTCGTACCAAGAAGTCCCTTCCATACAGCCTAACAACCCATGATCTTCTCATCTGCAGTGACGTGCAGGCCCTCTCGAAATATACTGAGGATCTCACTGTACACTTTCAGTATACGAAAGAGTTGGAGCATTGTCTTATTGAAGTATATTGTAAAGCTATAAGTGAGGGTTGAATCACAGATGTTGGTCAGGTGTATTGATGTTTGTAGTTTTCCTTTATCCAGATGGGGTGTTTGTAAATTTCTTGGGTTTTGAATTCTCATTTTTTCCAAAATTTGCATTTTGCAAAGCAATTAAGGATTGGGATGTAAGGATACCAGCAATCTGCCTAGCAGAATGCACTATTTGCCATCCTTAGCTCCCAGAATTTTCTATTGTTTAGCATCTTTTCTGGGGAACTGGGCATTGTCGTGTTGTGCTGACAGTGCTAATCAGTATCAAGCATGTGAAGAGAGTAGTGAGGTGGAGTCAGTCAAATGTGCATCTGGTGAAACAGTTTGGAGGTAGAAATATGTGAAATTAAGGTGGAAAGTGCTTTTGTGTATTGAGGGGCATATTTAACTGAAATATGAATACGGAACAGTCTGTGGCTGTGGTGTTGCAGTTCGGCATTTGTTAGTTTTGTCAACGGGAATGAGTGAGATGTGTTTCTGCTGTTAGAAGTTGAATGTAAAGGACACCATAATTTATGATCAATTTTTGTGGTAGATAATTATGGACAAGTCGTGCACAGTTAGGCTGCCAATTTATTTTCCATCATTGGTCATAGTCTGGCATAAGTCTCTCTCTGAAAGGTACGATAGCCAAAGCATTAAGAACACTGTCGATTTAGTTCAAATTACTGAGGAAGAGCTTAATGCCATGCAAGACCAGCACTCCTGGAGGAAGTCATATTGCAGAGAAATAGTTTAGCCACAGCTTTGGGGGTTGTCAAGATGATGGGGCTGTGCTGGACCTACCCACAGAAGTCACTGATCAAATGCCTCCTGGCTTAGTGCGACTGGCCACACCAGATCATCTCCAGCAGTACGACCAACTTCTGCCCAGGGGACAGTGGGCTGCACACCATGCACATCAGCCATCATCCACCATTGCCGGATGGGTGTCTCCATGTGGTGGGCATTTCCCATGTGGATGGAGACATGTATCACAGGGGCCATAGCAGACAGGCCATCATCAAGAACACACAGTTGATGGGGACACCGCACAGCTGGCTTATGTAACAAGGCTGCCTGCATGGTGGAGTGCTGTGTCAGCATCACTGGGTATGCAGGCAGGTAGCCCAGCAGAATTCAACAGTCAATCAGCCAAGCAGTTCAAATACAGCAATAAAAGAACTTGTTACATTTGCAGCTACTTTTCTCTGGAGCCTCTTGGGCTCCTATCTCACCTCCACCACCTGCTCACACCATCCTGGCTAGTAACTGCCCCATCCTGCTCCGAGGGTTGCTATAGTTTGGTGTCAGAAATGGGATCTTTGAGCCTATTGCCATGCCATTTGGTGACAGGACAGGAAGCAGTAACAGTTTAGTCAACACAAGGTGGGGTGAGTGCAGTCTTTCTTCCTTTCTCTCTCTCTCATGTTGCCATTAGATTACTGTGGTGTAATTTGCTTAGGCTCCAACGGCCATTTTGTTCTAGATTTCTATGTGCACTGTTTTGATTCATTGACGTACCACCATTTAGTGGTTTATTAGTTTGGTCTGACAATGAATGTTTGGTTCCATGTTCCAGGATGTTATGACTTAGTTATGTGAGTATAGTTTTCTCTGTCTTACATGTTTGTAAAAACTCTTTAATTTTTTTTTCTATTAGTGGATAATTTAGGGTCTGTTACTCTTTAATGATTCATTGCTATGCAGATGTCATCTGAAGGTGTGGTTTTCATTTCCATAAAACTAGTTGTGGTCTGATAGTAAAAATATTAAATACAGCTGAAGCAGCTTCTTAAACCCCAAATTAAAAGTAAGTACACTGTCCTAGCTGGAACTAATATTTCATTCCTCAGGGAGGAGGGACAGATGTTTTGAGGAAGGTAAAAAAGAAGGGCTTGTCACTAAGACTTGCAGGATGAGAGGGACCCATCTTTCATAGGAAAGAGAGGTGATAAAGATGAAGGAGTTGGGGGAGGAGGGAGTGGCTGGGTGAGACTGGGTCAAAGAGAGGATATTGATACCTAACTGGTGTAATATTATTTTATTCTTTGAAAAACCTATTTTCCCATAATATTAATTGTATTTTTGTTATTGTGCCTTCTCCTATTGTCCTTGCTACGTAACTCTTAACTGTAATTATTAGCCGGCCGGGTTGTCTGAGCGGTTCTAGGTGCTACAGTCTGGAAACACGCGATCGCTACGGTCGCAGGTTCGAATCCTGCCTTAGGCATGGATGTGTGTGATGTCCTTAGGTTAGTTAGATTTAAGTAGTTCTAAGTTCTAGGGGACTGATGACCTTAGAAGTTAAGTCCCATAGTGCTCAGAGCCATTTGAACCATTTTTTTGGAATTATTACTAACGCCTCTAATTGTTTTTCTTTTGCTCTTCAAATCCCTACTTGTTTGTAATAGAAGCACCGTGGTTATTGATATTTTTGTAGATTACATTTCTCATGCATCATATTTATTATGTCTGTACATAATTCCTAATTAGAAAAAATACAACCAAAGTCATCACAGAAATTTTTTAACTGAATTGTGGCTTTGTCTGCTAATCTTGACGTCATTAAATTTATTTTTTCATGCAGGCAGCATCAGCTCTGCAAATCATTCCTTTTCTATCCATGCTGAACTGTGAGAGGTACTGCTAATTATTTTTTCTACTCCCTCATTGTTACTATTTAAAGACAGAGGGTTAATTGTATCAAACTTGTCCCTACTCAACCAAATTGCTCCTCTAGTCACAAACCTTAGTAATCTCAGACAATCAAAACGCAGCTCAGCTGGTAGGGGAAAATTTGTCAAACTACCTGAAGCGAGCCCCCTAAACCTATGCGTCAGACAAGTTAGTGGTGCATTTAATATCCAGCCCTTGTGTAAATATTGTGAAGAACTGAATTTTCTTTCCATAAACTAACGTGTTACTCTTCTGTCTGTAACACTTGGATACATGCCAAAGCATCAGGCCACAGGTGTCCTACATTTCAAATTTTCTACCAATGGCATCTGTGTGGGACAGCAACCACAGGTCAACTGTGTTCGGCCACATGACTTGTGCACATGGCATGGCACCTACTTCACCATCTATTAGTGCCCTCCTCTTTATAAGCACTGTTCAGCAAGCACTCGCTCTCTTGCTTTTTTCTTACTTATTGTCAGCAACTGCTTGTACCAGGATCAGGATTGTTTCTGTGTGTGTCTCCATGTTCTCAACTGTTGTTCGCTTGTATGGGGAAAAAGAAAACTAAGCTGTGGTTTATTGTGACCGTACCATTGTTTGTGTCTTACATTATGACACTAACCTCTTGTGCAATTCTCTTGTCTGAAACAAGGCTAAGGCCACACATAATCTCTCCATCTGTTGACCTCCAAGGGCTGCCAAGCCATAGAAACATGGTGGGGATATTGGAACCAATATACAATCTGACCACAAACCCTACATCTTAATCAAGTTGAACATTATTAAAGAAGGCAGGCAGAATTCATGGTTCATTGAATTATGTCAACACAGCCATAAGTGATTAACCAGTGTCATCTATTAGCTGCCAAAAATAAACACACTGGGAGCCTTCCACCTGGACTACCATTCACTTCAGTGCCAACATGAACACATCATCATAATGGCAGTCCTGAACATAGGTTTGTTGAGAGATACTCCCCACACAATAAACTGAAGAAGCTTTTAGGTGCAACAAGGTGAGTATTCTTCCATGAAATCCTGAAGACCACATAGCACACAATCATAATAAAGAATATCGACAAAAGATATATCAGGCAGATTATGGTTCAAGGCCTCTTAGCACATGGTATCTTGTCAGTAGTCCATTTTCTACAAGACATACAGCTCTATCACATGGTTTAATGATGATGGCACAATCTTAGGAAAAATGTTCCAGATGTATCCATATCTGGGCAAGGACTTCTCAGAAGGATGCTGTCATTAGAAAAACAAATCTGTTACTCTATGGAGCAGAGCACATTATATTTAATCCCTTAATTGGATACATAAGTTAGAGAATTTGAAAAGAGAGATGGATAGGTTAAAGTGGTAGACTTCAGTTTATTGGTAGACTACTGGGGAAATGCAGTCAATGTACAAAGGAGATTGATTACAAATCACTTGTGTGACTGGTTCTAGAATATCGCTCAAGTGTTGGGAGCTGTACCAGATAACAGGGGATACTGAACATATAGAGAGAAGGACAGATCTACTGAAGGACAGATCTACTGAAGAAACTGAACTGGAAGGCTCTTGAAGATAGACTTAGTGTGTCTCAAGAAAGTCTATTATAAAAGTTTCAAGAACCAGCTTTATGTAGTTTCTCTTGGAATATACTGCAACCCCCTACATATCACTCGCATAGGGATCATGAAGATAAGATCAGAATAATTACTGCATGCATAGAAACATTCAAACAATCATTTTTCCTGCAGTCCATATGTGAATGGAACAGGAAGAAACCCTAATAACTGGTAAATGGGACATATTCTGTGCTATGCGCCTCACTGTGTTTTGTGGAGTATAGATGTAGATAGAGTGGGAATTATGAGGGGCATCAAATGAAAACAGCACCTGCCACAACTGGACCATGGAATAGTTTGATTCAAAAGTAATCACAGCATTTGTTAAGACATATATCCCACTAGGAGATGAAATGATCAATCCCTGTTTTGTTGAGTGCAGTCAACCACTGAAAGATCGACAACTGCACTTGCTCTTGCACTTTCTCTGAAACGAATCTCCATTCATATCTGCCTTCAGGTTGCCAAAGATGTGAAAGTCACATGGTGATAGATCTGGGCTGTATGGAGGACGTTGCAGTGTTTCCCAACCAAATCACTGAAATTTAGCCATCGTCTGATTGGCAATGTGGGGTAAGGCTTTATCGTGCAAGGGGATGATTCTATCCAACGGCATTCTGACAACCTGAGGAGAAAGGACAAAGCCAACAGTGGAAACACCTTGCATCTCCCCCATCGAAGAAATCCAAATCTGTTCAAACAAGTTCTGGTAAGGTCTTGATGACCTCCTTCTACAACTGCAGGGGGCCTCTGTTTGCCAAGTTCCTCATTTGTGAACCCATGATCAGTGTGCAGTGCTATGAAGATATTTTGCAGGACTATGGAGCACAATAAAGCCAAAACACCCAGGAATGTTGTTGGACGATATCATCCTGTAGTACAATAACACTGCCCCCTTCGCTCCCACCCCCCACCCCCTCCCATTGCCACTCGGATGAAGACTTCGCTTCAGTGATTTCACTGGGAAACATTGCAACATTCTCTATACAGCCCAGATCTTTCACAACATAATTTTGACATTATTCACAGATGTTAGTTTCAATCAGTCAGGGAAGTGCAAGAGGAGTTGTGGTTGTGGATCTGTCAGCAGCCATCCACATACTACAAAACAGTAATCAATCATCTCATTTTCCAGTGTGATAAATGTCATAAAGCATGTGATGATTACTTTTAAATGGAACCATTCCATGCTCTTGTTTTGGCAGGTGTTTTGGTTTCATTTGACTGCCCAAACAATAATGTGTATTATTTCTGGCGAGGAGAGTATAGGATTATCAGTATAAAATCAAAAAGGAGGAATGGAAGAATAGGACTAATAATGAATCAAAAATGTGAGTGAACTGCTATGAACAGTATAGTGAAGCATCATTGGAACCAAGATAGACATAAGTGTGCTATGGCCAAAATCCTATTCAGTAGCTTGCCCTTTCATTCTTTTTCTTCCAGTCGATATTATCATCTGTACTTAATAATAAAAACGTATATTCACCTATCTCTGCACATGCTGAAGAGATTGAAAAAAAGACACATGATGAAATAACAGAAATTACTCTATTTGTTAAGGGAGTTGTTGTTGTGGCCTTCAGTCCAAAGACTGGTTTGATGCATCTCTCCACACTATTCTATCCTGCGCAAGCCTCTTCATCTCCGAGTAACTACTGCAACCTACATCCTTCTCAATCTGCATATTCATCTCTTGGTCTCTCTCTATGATTTTTACCCTCCATGCTTCCCTTCAGTACTAAATTTGTGATCCCTTGATGCCTCAGAATGAGTCTTACCAACTGATCCCTTCTTCTAGTCAAGTTGTGCCACAAATTCCCCTTCTCCCCAATCCTATTCAGTACCTCCTCATTAGTTATGTGATCTACCCATCTAATCTTCAGCATTCTTCTGTAATACCACATTTCAAAAACTTGTATTCTCTATATATGTGAAGACAGTAACTGTTCACAAAAGAACAGATTACTGTTGTTGACCGTGCAGCTTTTCCCTGGAATAAATTATGACTAACTGAAACTGACGCTTAGAGCGTCAAGTCCGCGGCTGGCGCACTGCCAAGCTGACGTAGCGCCGCCTTATCGGCGGGGTCAAAGATCATGCGCTCAGAGAGCTGACGTAACATGCTGTTGCATACTCTATGCCGACAGATTCTAGATGTACCCTTGTCCGTTTTTAAGCTACGCTACAGTTCAATTTATTTATGGAAATATACAGTACAATCTCCAACAAATTTAATATATTCACAGGTACCTTTACCTTTACACCAAACAAATACAATTTCATTTACAGAAATCTTATGTCTACTACGTGTAGATAGGATGAACGGTGAGCGTGACATATAATTGGATTTGCCGAAGTCTTTACTAGCGTTTTCAGTCACATGATATGTTCTGTAGGCAATGATGTCTCTGTCGACGAAGCTTTCCAGTCCAGACATGTTTGAAACACCTGTACCACCTCGAACAATGGCTACAGTTAACCAGCCATTGCCATGGGTAAATGTATCGTTAATGTCGATGCTGAAGTTCAGTTTACATCCACAGAATACTGCAGGTCCATCTAGAAGAGCGTGTGCGGCGACAGATTTAATTGTGTTCTTCTTCTTGTCGGCAGCAGAAGTTGTCATTTCGAAGTCTTCGATAGTTTTGTATATTGTCTGTCTTGCACGTCGCCATTGTCGTCGGTAGCGCATCTTGGCAGCATTCAATGCAGTTGCCTGTGCGACAGCAGCAGCGCGAATGAGCCGCTGCGCGGCGATCGCTCGCTTTTATACACGCGGTCGAGCGCGTGACCTTGATGCGGAATTTGAATATTTCACAGTGCCAGCCGCGCATTATCCCGGACGGGCGCACTAGCCTTACTAGGTGTGCCCGTCGGCTTAGAGCGTCAAGTCCGCGGCTGGCGCGCTGCCAAGCTGACGTAGCGCCGCCTTATCGGCGGGGTCAAAGGTCATGCGTTCCGAGAGCTGACGTAACATGCTGTTGCATACTCTATGCCGACAGATTCTAGATGTACCCTTGTCCGTTTTTAAGCTACGCTACAGTTCAATTTATTTATGGAAATATACAGTACAATCTCCAACAAATTTAATATATTCACAGGTACCTTTACCTTTACACCAAACAAATACAGTTTCATTTACAGAAATCTTACGTCTACTACGTGTAGATAGGAAGAACGGTGAGGGCGACATATAATTGGATTTGCCGAAGTCTTTATTAGCGTTTTCAGTCACATGATATGTTCTGTAGGCAATGATGTCTCTGTCGACGAAGCTTTCCAGTCCAGACACATTTGAAACACCTGTACCACCTCGAACAATGGCTACAGTTAACCAGCCATTGCCATGGCCGTTCATCCTGTCTACACGTAGTAGACGTAAGATTTCTGTAAATGAAACTGTATTTGTTTGGTGGAAAGGTAAAGGTACCTGTGAATATATTAAATTTGTTGGAGATTGTACTGTATATTTCCATAAATAAATTGAACTGTAGCGTAGCTTAAAAACGGACAAGGGTACGTCTAGAATCTGTCGGCATAGAGTATGCAACAGCATGTTACGTCAGCTCTCGGAGCGCATGACCTTTGACCCCGCCGATAAGGCGGCGCTACGTCAGCTTGGCAGCACGCCAGCCGCGGACTTGACGCTCTAAGCCACCTGATTTAATTTGATTACATTCCATTACCCTTGTTTTGCTTTTGTTGATGTTCATCTCATATCTTCCTTTGAAGAGACTGTCCATTCCGTTCAGCTTCTCTTCCAAGTCCTTTGCTGTCTCTGACAGAATCACAATATGATCAGCAAACCTTAAGGTTTTTATTTCTTCTCCCTGCATTTAAATACACACTCCAAATTTGTCTTTTGTTTCCTTTACTACTTTCTTAATATACAGATTGCATAACATCAGGGATAGGCTACAACCCTGTCTCACTCCCTTCTCAATCACTGCTTCCCTTTCATGCCCCTCGACTTCTATAACTGTCATCTGATTTCTGTACAAATTAAAAGGAGCCTTTCTCTCAATGTATTTTACTCCTGCGATCTTCAGAATTTAAAATAGAGTATTCCATTCAACATTGTTAAAAGCTTTCTCTAAGTCTACAAATGCTATTAATGTAGGTTTGCCTTTCCTTACCTATCTTCTAAGATAAGTCAGAGGGTCAGTATTTCTTTGTGTGTTCTTACATTTCTGTGGAATCCAAACTGGTCTTTCCCAAGGTCAGCTTCTACCATTTTTTCCCATTTGTCTGTAAGGAATTTGTGTTAGTATTGTGCATCTGTGACCTATTAAAGTGACAGTTTGTAATTTTCACACTGGTCACCACCTGCTTTCTTTGGAATTCAAATTATTATATTCTACTTGAAGTCTGAGGGTATTTCACCTGTCTCATACATCTTGCTCACCATATGGAAGAGTTTTGTCATGGCTAGCTCTCCCATGGCTATCAGTAATTCTAACAGAATGTTGTTTACTCTTGAGACCTTGTTTTGACTTAGGTCTTTCAGTGCTCTGTCAAATTCCTCATGCAGTATCATATCTCTCATATCACCTTCATCTATGTCCTCTCCCATTTCTATAATATACCTCTCAAATATATCACCCTTGTATAGACTTCTTCTACCTTTCAGCTTTCCCTTCTTTGCTTAGGACTGGCTCTCCATCTGAGCTCTTGATATTTGTACAGGTGGTTCTTTTCTCCAAAGGCCTCTTTAATTTTTCTGTAGGCAGCATCTATCTTAACCCTGGTGATATAAGCTTCTACATCCTTACATTGTCCTCTACATATGTTATGGGAGATGAAAATTTAATTGCAACGGAGGACTGGAATTCAAATTTAGGAGAAAGAAGAGATTGAAAAATGATAGGAGAACATGGACTGAAGGAAAGAAATGAAAAGGGAAGCAACTAAGTAAAATTTTATTAATAGTACAATTTAATCTTTGCAAAAGCTTTGTTTAAGAATGAAGGAATAAGGTTTTATATGTGGCTCATGGACTGTGCAAAAAGTAGAAAAGAAGAAAACCAAAGTGTTTGACATGTGGTGTCACAGAAGGATGTTGAAAATAAGATTGACTGATACGAGAGGAAACAAGAAGCCAGTTCTAGTGTGTGATTCCAGTTCTCAGCTTTGAGCCTTGATGACATGAGTTTATGATGTGAAGGATGTAAGTGGCCTATTATTAAATGTTATCTGTGGTTATCTTAGTATCTGGTATAAACTATGCTGTTTATTCTAAATATGTCACATTTCTGAGGGTGTCATTAGGCAGGAAACTAAGGGAACAGCTTAAATTGCTGCCACTGAAGTGAGCAGCAATCATGTTTACAATGTTGGTTCTCACAAATATTTGACTGGTTTTTTTTCTGACTGTAGCACAATTTCCAAGGGTGAGGTTAGGCAGGAACCCAAGAGCACAGCTTATATTGCTGCAAGTGAAGCAAGCACCAATCACATTTATAAAATTGGTTCTCACAAATATTTGGCTGATTGTTTTTCAAAATATGGCTTCATTTCTTATAGTTTCTTTCTGCTTTGTCAACTTTAGCTTTGTTGCTCAATTCAAGTTGTTGTTGATTCCAAGTTTTGCGTGATTTCTTTTAGGATTTAATTTTTTGGTATCAAAAAATGGCTCTGAGCACTATGGGACTTAACAGCTATGGTCATCAGTCCCCTAGAACTTAGAACTACTTATACCTAACTAACCTAAGTACAGCGCACAACACCCAGTCATCATGAGGCAGAGAAAATCCCTGACCCCGCCGGGAATCGAACCCGGGTGCGGGAAGCGAGAACGCTACCGCATGACCACGAGCTGCGGACTTTTGGTATCACTCTGTATACTTGAACTACATAAATTAATCCTAGTTGTCAATACCACATTTAATTAATTTTCATTAGGAGTGTAGTGTGACTTCTTTTAGGATTAAATTTTTTTGGTGTTGCTCTGTCTGCTTGAGCTCCACACCTCGGTTCTAGTTGTCAATTCCATGTTTAGTTATTTGTCATGATTTTCCATTGGGTGTATAAGCAATTTCTTTTAGGACTTAATTTTTTTGGTCTCACTCCATGTACGTAAGCTATATATCTCAATTCTAGTTGATTCCAGTGCATGAAGAGAAGAAAAGGGACGTGATACTGCAAGAAGAATTTGACAATGCACTGAAAGACAAACTGTGAGATGAAACAAGGCATCTGGAGTAGATGAGACATTCCTTCAAAATTACTGAGATCCATAGCAGAGCCAACCATGACAAAAGTATTCCAGCTGGTAAGCAAGGTGAATGATACATGCAAAAAAAAATCTCAAACTTCAGGAGGAATGTGATACCCCAATTCCAAAGAAGGCAGGTAGTGACAGATGTGAAAGTTATCGAAGCATTGGTTTAATAAGCCACAGTTGCAAAATACTAATGTGAATTATTCACAGAAGTATGGAAAGACTGGTATGAGCTATCTTTGGATCCAGAGAAACATAGGAGCATGTGAGTCAACACTGACTCTAATAACTTATATTAGAAGACAGACAAAAAAATGACAAATCTACATTAAAGCATCTGTAGATTACGACTTTAGAACACACTTTTTGGAAGTCTGAAAGTAGCGTGAATAAAATAGAGGAAGTTAAAAGTTATCTATAAGTTGTGCAGAAATCAGACTGCAATTATAAGGGCAGAGGACATGAAAGGGAGGCAGTAGTTAAATGAGAGTGAGAAAGAGTTGTCACATATCTCCCAAATCATTAACTCTGTACATTAAGCAAGCAGTAAAGGAGTTCAAGAGATTTCTGAAAGGTGAATTAAAGTTCAGGAAGTAGAAAATAAAATCTTTGAGGCTTGCCATTGACATAACTTAGACAGACAGAGCAAATATCAGTTGAACAGAATGAATAGTGTTGAAAAGAGGTTAGAAAATGAGCATCATCAAAAATAAAACACAAGTAATGGAATGTACTGAGACTAAATTAGGTGATGCTGAGGAAATTTAGATTAGGAAATTAGACACTGAAAATAAAAGACAGGTTTTGGTATTTTGGGTGCAAAATAAGGATGATGGCAGAAATAAGGAGGATATAAAATGCAGACTTCAATAACAAGAAAAATGCTTCTTAAGAAGAGAGATATTTTAACATCTAATATAAATTCTTGGAGTATTTTCTGAAAGTATTTGTCTGTAGTGTTGCCTTAAGTAGAAGTGAAACATGGAGAACAAACAGTATAGAAAAAAGTGAACAGAAGTTCTGGAAATTTCATGGTACAAAATAATGCTGAAAATTAGATGGGTGGATCACATAATTAATGAAGAGGAACTGAATCAAATTCAGACAGAAGTGAACCACAATTGTCATATTAAATACTGACTGCTGCTACAATGGATAGATATTTGGAGCTCCTGGAAAGTCCAGATGGTGTTAGGCTGTGGAATGAGTAATCATTAGAGTATTGCGTTTTCTCGTATAGTAGATGCGCAGGGTTTCAATAAAGTGATTATTGATGACAATGGCTTCTTTCAATAAAATAATGGATGGAGGAATTCTAGTAAGACTAATCTTACTCTTCTTTGCATTTTTCCTGTTTCTCTTTGGAGATGGTATTGTTTGTGGTTTTTGATGATATCACTAACAGTTGGGGCTGCATGCCCTTCCTGACATCACCACTTCCCCCAGTACAGAATCTGCGTACCTCATCTGCCTGCATCTAATATAAATCTGATGCTCAAACATGAGGACTTTTCTAAAAGTTTGTGTTGCATGTATCTGAAGGGCGAGATAGACGACAGCCCAGTATTTACCTAGTTTTGGTGAGCATTTAAAAACTGCTCAGCTATCCAGTTGAGCCAGTTGAGAAGTAACACAAATTATCCTTATAAATTAATTTGTCATGTGAAACTTGTTAAACTTTTCTGTTTATACTTACAATTGTTTGATTTTGTACATGTTGATTCAGTTTTAACAAAGTCATACAGTATTCATTCATTCTATATTTAGTTGGCTAGAGCAGATGGATAACATTTCTCTCAATTAATTTCACAATTTTATCATTATCTTTCACTTTCTTGTAGTCTGTATGGTGCTGATGACTGCAGCAATGTAAATATACTTCTTCCTTTCATTTGACTGAGATTAAGCTACTAATTAAGAACAAAACAGTCCTCCATCAAACTAGATGGCAGAGAAAACTGGCTTTGTGGAAGAGGACCAATGTAGTGTTAATTAATTAAGAATGATCGCAGGGCTAAACCTACACTGCCTGGTAAAAACAGTAAAGCACTCAAAAGACACAATCGATTGTCAATGTGAGTTCATCAACTTATTGGCAGGTATGTAAATGATTGAAGTTGCAATTCTCTGTGGGAGGCAGAATGGCCACCAGAATGGAATACTGTTCTTCATGTTTAGTGTTGGGTTGTATAAAGGGCATGAAGAGTATCAGATGTTGAGTACTCACTGTGAAGGACATAGAGATGTCACATACTCACATGAGACAGCATTATCAGCACCTAAGAGGGTTTGAAACAGTCCACAGTCTCCATTTGGCCAGCTGGTCAAATAATGCAATATCCACACTTTTTGGGCATTCGGATGTGACATGGAAGCATGAAGACTGCTATCTTGTCGTCAAGGGTCCAGTCAGCCCTTTCTGACCACCACAAGGGATGATCATTGTATTGTGCACCAAGCAACCTTCACATCTGTGCCTGTCACCTCAGAACATGTAATGGACTCCCTTCAACAACATGTGTCATTGCATGCAACAACTTGGGAGAGGTCCCAAACTTCCAATATTTTGGAGAGACAGAGCAGTGTTTGTTCTGGTGTCATTACATTACATTTATTGTTTCCCATGGATCCCTTGGAGAAGAGTCTCTGGGATGTGGAAAGAGTCAAAGTTTTTTTTTTTTTTTTTTTTTACTCAGATATATGGATATTGTACAATTCTAATGCAGACATAGTTATGAGCTATAAACCTTGTGAAGATATTCATCGATGGAGTAGAAGGAGTTGACCAACAGGATGTTCTTTAAATCACTCTAAACCTAATCTTTATCACTTACAAGACCTTTGATATGCTCTGGTAAGTTATTAAGTTATTGAATACATGAGTACCCATGTATCTGACTCCTTTTTGTACTAATGTTAAGCTTTTATAGTCCGTATACAGATTGTTTTTGGTTCTGGAATTATAATCATGTTTTGCACCATTTTGTGTAAAAAGAGACATGTTGGAAATGACAAAGGACATCAATGAGTATATGTACTGAGAAGTAGTAGTTAGAATATCAAGTTTCTTAAAGAGATCTCTGCATGATGATCTAGGACTGACACCAGATATTATTCTAATGACTCATTTCTGAATTTTGAAAATGTTCTCTTTGTCGAGTTTCCGCAAAAGATGATTCCATAACTCGTTAGTTTAGATTTTGGCCAATTTGTAGCCCTAAAAATTTGACACTTTCTACAGCTTTATAATTTAATTGTTTGAATTCATTATACCTATAGGGACAGGTATTCTTTGTGAGGTACTAAACTGTATGTACTGGATCTTTTCAAAATTCAGTGACACATTTGCTGTGAACCACCCATTGATACTTCCAACTATTTCATTAGCTGATTGCTCAGTGAAATCAAGGGTACTGTTTTTTATACCAGTACTTGTATCATCTGCAAATAAGACAAAATTTGCATTTTGTGACACTGCATATGGAAGGTCATTAATGGGAACAACAAGGGACCTAAAATAGAGCCTTGAGGCACCCCTTGTCTGATGGTTCCATATTTTGAATGACTAAAGTTATGTGGTAAGCCTGATACAGATACACACTGTTTTCTATTTAAAAAGATAGTATGAGAACCATGAGCCTGCTACTCCTGTTATCCCATAATATTTTAACTTTTGTATAAGGATATCATGCTTAACACAATCAAAATCTTTAGCCAGATCACAGAATATTCCAAGTGGTAATAACTTTTGATTTATTGATTCTAATATATCATCTGTAAAAGTGAATATAGCTTGATCATTGACAATCCTTTCCAAAATCCAAACTTATTGTGAATGAGAATGTTTTTCTGTGCTAAGTGTTTATAAAGTCTATTGTAAAAACCCTTTCAAACACTCTTGAAAATATTGCCAATAATGAAATGGGACGGAAGTTTTCCACTGATGATTCGTCTCCTTTTTTGTGTAATGGTTTGACAATAGCATATTTAACCCTATCTGGAAAAGTACCACTATGGAGGGATTCATTACATAAGTAACTCAGTATGTCACAAAGTTCTGAGGAGCAACATTTAATTATGGTAGTGCTGATTTCATCATAACCACTGGAACATTTGTTTTTAAGAGAGCTATTATTAGAAATCTCTTTTGGTGAGGTAGGATATAGTTGAATTTTGTCAAACTTATGCAGAAATGCATTTTAAAAATATTGTAAGCTGTCTTCTGAGGAAGTATGCAGACCTAAGTTGTGTGCTACTGAAAGGAAAAATTTGTTGAAAGTGTCTGCAATTTTGAAGGTACCTCTAATCAACTCATTATTTACATTTAACATGATTTCCTCATTTGCCTGATTAGTTTTTCCTGTTTCACTTTTTACTATGTTCCATATAGTTTTTATCTTGTTATTAGGGGCATTTACTTTTTCTTGAAAATAAATACATTCTGAGGCTCTGATTACTTTGTTTAGAATTTGACAATATATTTTGTAATGTGATTTAGCTCTGTAGTCATTGTTTTCCCTTGACATTAAGTACAGTCTTCTTTTTGTTTTGCAAGATACTTTTATTCCATTTGTAATCCAAGGTTTTCATACATTTAATCTATTTGCTTTGATTACTTTCTTAGGGCAGCAGTTTTCAATGTGACCTACGACCGTAGTAGAGAAACAATTATATTGTACAATGTACCTGATGTCAAACTCAGAGAACAAATTTTGAAACAGTCCGATCCATCATTTCAGCAGGTAGTGCAAATACTAGATTAGTACGATTCCAGTGCCTTGGTGTGATCACCCCATTCTGCACCGGTGATGTACGCTAGCCATGCCGAGTAAACAATGTTCCACACCACATAAGCAGTTCGTTAAACAGGTGGCTACACAGGTGAACAGAATTAACTCTTGCCCTAGGTGTTATTCATGGCACAGACTCCAAGACTGCCTCTCCCGACAAGCTCAGTGTTAAGCTTGTGGTAGGAAAGGACATGTATAATCTGTATGATTGCAACGGAACAAACATAAGCATGCAGCCCAGTCACAAAACTCTCGTCACAAGGCCCATGTCATTAATGCAATATATTCCAAGACTGCAAGTAGCAAGCATGCAGTTTCATCAGTGATACAGCAGTCAAACAAACTTTTTGTTCATTTACTTATTTGTGTGAAATTTCAGTTGTACATGGGTGCCTCTGTCACACTGCTCGATCATCACATGTATGAACTGTTAGGCTTGCCATGCTTGTCTAAAACTAGCATGCAACTAGATGACTTATGGCAGACAAGACATTCCCATTCTCTGAACATTTACTTTGCTTGCTATGTATTGCTCGCATATGTGAACAGTGACTTTTACAGTGCTACAATCACATGAGTGTGAGAACATATTTGGTCTTGATTCCTATCATTTGTTTGGCTTTAACATTCAGGACAATGTCTTGTCAGTGTCTGCATTTAACACAAAAGACAGAGTAGCTAAGTTGCTAAAAGAATTCCCAGAACTCTTTTCTGAAGGTTTAGGAAAGCTAACAATTTCATTGCACTTATTACTCTGAAAGACAATGCTCAGCCAAAATTTTGCTGGGCCATAACTGTTCCCATTGCATTAAGGGACAAAGTTGCTGCTGAAATTAAAGAATTGCAAGGTAACAGAACTGTAGTGCCCATATCAGCTAGTTAATGGGCAAGTCCACTGGTTTTGCTCCCCAAACCTTCAGGTCGCATTCACCTCCGTGTTCACTTTAAGTCTACAGTAACCCACAAACTGTAATTGACACTCATCCATTGCCACGCCCAAAGGATCTCATGGACAAATTAGGCATTGGACACTACTTTTCAAAAATTAATTTGCGCGACACCTATCTTCAAGTACCACTCGATGAAGACTCTCAAAAAGTGTGTGTAGTAAATACTCATTTGGGCTTGTTTAAATATTTGCAATTGCCTTTTGGCAGTGCTCCCACACCCACCATTTTCCAATGGTATTTGGAACAGCTGACTGCACAAGTGCCAAACTGTTCAAACTATTTGGGCAATATTGCATCAGCAGTTCTTACACCTGAATAACATATTGCAAATTTACATGCTTTGTTTCATGTGTTATCTGCTGCAGGATTAAAGTATAGACTGGACAAGTGTGATTATTATAAACCTGAGTTGCATTATCTTAGTCACATCATAAACAGTCAAGGTGTACATCCTCTTCAGTCACATTTGTTAGCCAATTCCTCGCAATATCACAGAATAGCAGTCAGTCTTAGGGAAAACAAACTATTACATTCAGTTAACACTGAATGCTGCACAAATGGCGGCTCCATTGCATCGCTTGCATTGCAAGAACTTCGCCTTTGTTTGGAAAGATGAGTGCCAAGTAACTTTTCAAAAACTTAAAGATGCATTGCTCAGTGATTGATGCTTAGTTCACTTTGATCCTGTCAAACGAGTGGTATTGTAAGTTGACACTTCCTCTTACGGAATCGGTGCAGTGCTTTAACGCAGAATTGGTGATAAAGACAGACCTATTGTTTTTGCATCAAAAGTGTTGTCCAAAGCTCAGTGTAACTATTCACAAACTGAAAAAGAGGCTTTGGCTATTTTGTATGGTGTCACCGAATTCCACCACTATTTGTATGGCAGAAAATTCTACTTAGTAATGGATCACAAACCTTTGCAGTCCTTGTTTCATCAGATGAAACAAGTTCCTGTACAAACTGCCCAAAAATTACAAATATGGGCTTTGTTGTTGTCTCAATACCAGTATGAGATTGTTTATCATCCGACAGCTGAACATCGTTATGCGGACGCACTTTCATGTCTTCCGATTGGCCTTGATACAGACTTTGACACTTCTGCTGTGTCTTGTTGTCACATCGATGCTCAGAATTCTGAATTGCTTCAGTCTTTCCCACTGACCTGTAGGAAAACTGCACAGGGCATGGAAGCTGATTCAGATTTGAACATTTTGCTCAACTACATTTGCTCATCTTGGCCTCACTCATTGAACAGCATAAAGAACTCAGTAGTGTGTCGATACTTTGAACATCAGCACAGCCTCGCTGTACAGAAAGGTGTGATTCTTGTTCAAAATGACAGTGGACAGTCACGTGTGTTGATCCCTAAGGCATTGCAAAACGAGATGTTGCAGTTACTTCATCAAGGTCACTGGGGTATTGTTCATACGAAACTGTTAGCACATCGACACTGTACTTGGCGAGGTATGGATGCCTAAAAAGGACAAATGACGTCACAGTGTCATGCATGTGCAGAAAATCAGTCCACTCCACCACAAAATATCTCTGCTTGACATAAGTAGCAATCGTCATGGCAACGTGTGCACATAGATTTTGCGGGACCTAGTTGATTGATTGTCATTGACTCATATAGCAAGTTTCCTTTTACGGTCCCCATGAACTTGACAACGTCACAAAGCACAGTTCAGGTGTTGTCATCAATTTTTTGCCTAGAAGGTTTACCTGAAGTAATAGTGTCAGACAATGGACCTCAGTTCATGTCAAATGAATTCAAAATATTCTGTGTATGCAATGGCATACAGCACCTAAATAGTGCACCATTCCCTCCACAGCCAAACAGCGAAGCAGAATGTTTTGTCAGAACATACAAGTGGCAGATGGCCAAACTTCACTCTGCACACACCAGGGATCAAGCATTGCAACTGTTTCTTGCCTCATATCATTCATACCCACGAGAGGGAGCATCACCAGCGGAATTGCTTCACGGCCGCTGCCATCGGACACTGCTCCACCCTTCCCAGCACCCAGCGCCACAGGAAGGCTGCAAGTATTGCTTCACACCACATGATGATGTCTTTGACAGGGTTTTTGGTGGCAGCAGATGGTGGGCATTAGGCGAGATCGTCCGTCGACTTGGCGCTTACATATATCTGATTTCAGGTTCTGATAGCTTGCAGTGCCGACATCAGAATCAGTTTTGCCTCTGTCATGTACATGTACATGATGATCTTTCAGTCTCTCTTCCCCCAGATTCACAGGTCCATAGGACAGCGTGGCCACAGCAGCTGCCAGAGGGTGTCATCACAACATCGTTGGATGACCCCATTGAGACGGAGCCTTCGCCTCCTCTGCCTCCTCTCGTCCTACCGATGGAACTGGGCCTGCCCCCACCACAGCAGTTGCCATCTTCTTCATCTGGTTCATGGCAGTGGGAGGTGGACGTGTGCCCTTCTGGTCATTTTCCGGGGGAATTTTCCACCAGAATGCAAGCTGGATGGCAGGGTACGGCCGGAAGCTTGACGTCTTCTCCTGCAGCCACAGCTTCCGGCCCGACATTGCGCACACACTCCTGCATCCCTTGCAACGGTTGCACTCCTTACACAATGTTGGTGCATTCTCTTGGGGGGAGGAATGTTCTGGCATAACCACAAGTGCCGGAACATAGATGAAGAATGCAAGACAAGAGAAGGCAGTGACACGACGTCAGCGGAATAGGACTGCACCGTGACAGGAGCACCCTCAAACTGAAGTGAATATAAGCACTGCTCCTGTCAGTCTTGACCACTCAGATCAGCTCCACATATGGACATTAGTGGACAGTATAAGCACAGTTGTAGACCGGCAGTTGCAGATCAGTTCTTAGAGAAGTGCGTCAACTTACAGGAACACTGCACAGCCAAGAATATTACTGTTTGCAAGTCACCCATTGTTTACAACTACTCTTAGTAAATCTCCAAGTTAAGTATTGTCAATTTGCTTTATAGAAATAAAACTACTAATGTTATTTGCTTGAATTGTTGTACAGCATTCCAAGAATGCAGCATCCCTTAGGTACCCTATACGAGATGAGTGGGCAAGACCCTACACATGAGATGGTATTATACTGCCATTCTTCAACACAATAATGTTTGTTCGCACATTGCACATGTGTATGTGAGCTGTCTGCATGATGTAGAGGTACTCCTGTGGACAGCAAGATCCCCAGATCTATCCACTATAGAATGTGTGGGACCGGCTCAGATGTTCCAGAACCAGTATCCAGGAGATCAAGGACCAGATAAAACAGTTGTGTGCAGCTTGCCTCAGGAGGGGATACTTTATAACACCCTTCCCTAACAAATCAGTGCATGCATCCAGACAAGAATGGGTGTAATATCATACTGATAAGTGGGCTCATACTGCCAATTTCTTTATAAATTTGACTTGATTTGGATCTGTACAGGGTAGCTGCGCGGTGTGAGGTGTCTTGTTACGGTCCACATGGTTCCCCCGTTGGAGGTTCGAGTCCTCCCTCAGGCATGGGTGTGTATGTTGTCCTTAGCATAAGTTAGTTTAAGTTAGATTAAATAGTGTGTAAGCTTAGGGACTGATGACCTCAGCAGTTTGTTCCCATAAGTCCTTACCATAAATTTCCAAAAATTTTTCCTTGATTTTGTAATCACTAAAATAACATCACATACCCTCTCCAATCATGAAATTTCATTTCCTTCTTCCCTTCTTGATTCTTCAGTACTTTTGTGTTTGTATTTTTTCGTTTTTTCAACTCTGTCCACCAAGTCATAGGAGAGGCTAAGTTCTCGGGTGGTATGGATTTCACACATGAGGATGGGCCAGAATGCAACTTTGCAAAATTGAATGATTAAGAATGAGTTACACCAGGAGGGACACTAAATTCACATAGGATGGTTGTGAAAGCAAATTGAGCTGTGTCTTTGTTTTAGGCTATGCATGAGGACATTGACTTTGATATATGCAATATGTTGCTGAAGCAAACAGATTAGTGTTGTAACACGACAGACCTGATAATTCTGTTATTATACATGCTAGCTCAAGGCCAAAGTAGAAAATGTCTAAAGAGTCAGGCCTTAGAACTCAGAGTCAGTGGCCATGCATGTGTAAGCTATTATTTTGTGAATGTATGAGGAATCTACTTCTCTAGAAGGCCTTTGCCTGAAAGCTGAAAATATTTCTAGTGTTCTTTTTAACTGTGCTGTCTGCAACTCAGTGCCTCCTCCATGTGGTGAGTAGCAATCTATCCTTTTTATATTGTTATTTTGTCTTGGACTTTCCATTATTTGTATGTTGGTATGATATTAGTGGTGTTATCCACAGAAGATAGGTAAGTCAGCAGAATAAAACACGAGCACTAGGGAACAACACAATTCAATACTCATTGACCCAAACAAGTTTTTAAATGATAAATGTGTGATGAAAGATGCCCTATCCTTCAATTGCATAGGCTCTATGAACTTAAGTTGAAAGCAGTGGTACCACAAAGTTTTGTGATTTAACTCAGAAACCTGGTTTCAAGTTAAATTTTTCTGAAGGCACTAGAGAAAACAATAGATCAGTGACCTACATTGATAATACTACTACAAACTACCAGTTTGAAAATGCAAATGATTACTGCTTAAAACTAGGTATCTCAGATCACTCAGCTCTGTTTACTGAGCTCCCAAAAGCAATAAAATGAAACCTACATAAATAAATAGAAAAAAGAATTTCATCAAATTCATATGGATTTATTCTGCAGCAAACTAAGTAGTGTAAGCTGGCCTGTAGACCACTACAGCCCCAAAGTATTGTAAATTCTTACATCGTTTCTTAGACATGTTTAATAAATCTTTTCTTCATAGATCTTACTAGAAGAAAATAAGCAGTAAACTTAAACAGATTAAACAAGAAACAATAGTTTCTAGTGCTAGAAAAAGAAAGCTCCACAGTAAGTTCATATCAAACAGAAATTCTGATTTTTTTAATGTCAAATGCTATTAAGCTATATTCAGGAAAGTTGAATGGCAGCTAAAAAAATGCCCTATAATACATTCATCTTCAATCACAGAATTAAGATAAAAGGAATGTTGTCAGCTGTTCAGTCAGAATTAGGAACCAAGGTCAAAAGTCACAAGATTCTGAAAATTAAATTAGAAATTGATATAGTAAACCCTGTTTAGATGTCAGATTGATACAATGAATTTTTCTTAAATGTAATGAGGTAAGATGTAGATGTGGCAGCCTATCAAGAAAGCTTCAAAACAACCAGAACACATTTTCTAAGTAATTTAAAAAAAATCACCCGAAGGGATGTGGAAAATGAAATATTGTCTTTAAAAAACAAAAGCTCATTTGTTTGGCATGAGATACCCACAACTGTAATCAAGGGTGTGTATGATATCATTTCACAACCACTGTCAGTTATTACAAACCAATATTTTGAGCAGAGATGTTTTCTGGATGTACTGAAATAAAACCATTATTCAAAAAGGTATTGACAGAAGATATGGGGAGTTACTGTGCTATCTCTCTTCAGCTGGTATTCTTTAAAGTGTTCAAAAAGATTGCAGCCAAACAATTCAAAAATTTCTTTCTATAAATGACAAAATTTTTAAAAACCAGTCTGGATTTCAACACAGAAAAAGCACAGTAACATTATCATTGCATTTACTCAAAAAATATGCTCCACATTACATTATGGTAAAAAGGTCACAGGAATATTCTGTGGTCTGAAAAATGCATTTGATCCAGTGAACCACTCCTTACTTCTCCACAAACTGGAGATATACGGAATCAGGGACAGCTATAAAATGGTTCAATGAATATGTACCAGATAGGAAACAAAGAGTAATTGTAACCTAAAATTTGAGCGGTTACTTCTGAAACTGGAAAAGAATTTCGCAAGGAGTCCCACAAGAATCGATACTGGATCCATATTCCTTTTCTACATAAACGACCTACCACATTCTATTGATGTTCATCACTTCTATTTTATGATGATACATCAGTTCTAATTGAAAATTAAGTGCCTTTAGAAAATTTAAAAGCTTGGTTCCATCAAAATGGACTATAACTAATTGTAACTCAAAGAAAAATGATGCAATTACAAACCAAATCATTGAGCATCTACATTGATACTCTGCGGAGCACCACGAGAAGCAGGGCAGAGGGTACATTCCATTGTACCTGTTATTAGGGTTTCTTCCCACTCCATTCATGTATGGAGCACAGAAAGAATGATTGTTTGAATGCACCTACGCATGCAGTAATTACTATAATCTTATCCTCACAATACCAATGTGAGCAATACATTGAGGATTGTAATATATTCCTAGAGTCATCACTTAAAAGCACATTCCTGAAACTTTGTTGACAGCCTTCTCAATATAGTTTACATCTGTCTTCAAGAGTCTTCCAGTTCAGTTCCTGCAGTATGTCTGTGACATTCTCCCATGGATTAAACAAACCTGTGACCATTTGTGCTGCCCTTCTCTATACACATTCAGTATTACTAGTTAGTTCTATCTGGTATGAGTCTCATGAACTTGAGCAGTATTCTAGAACCAGTGATTTGTAAGCAATCTCCTTTGTAGACTGAGTGCATTCCTCCAGGATTCTACCAATAAACCAAAATCTACAACCTGCTTTACCCAAGACTGAACCTATGTGATCATTCCATTTCGTATCCCGACAAAGTGTTACACCCAGGTATTTGTATGAGTTGGCCAATTTCAACAGTGACTCATTGATATTACAGTCATAGGATACTACATTTTTTTTTTTCATTTTGTGAAGTTCATAATTTTACATTTCTGTACATTTAAAGTCACATTTAAACACTACATCTACCTTAGCGCATTGATTCAAAGCTTTCAGTATGTCATGTGAGAAAAGCACAAGTTGGGTTTCACATGATGGATGTTTTCGGAATCCAAGCTGGTTCACATAGAGGAGAGCAGTATAGAGCACTTCAAAATCTTATCAAGATCTGACAGAATACTTATGCAGCTCCTTTCAGATAGTACTTCTTTATAGATAACTGTGTCGTCTGCAAAGAGCCTGATGCTACTGTTAATATTGTCTGCGAGGTCATTAACAACAACATAAGTAGCAAGGGTCCCAATACACTTCTCTGGGGTGCAACCAAAGCTACTTCTACATCTGACCATGTCTCTCTATCCAAGATAACATGCCGCGTCCTCCCTACCAAAAAGTCCTCAATCCAGTCACAAATTTCACTTGGTACCCCATATGATTGTACTTTTGAGAACCTTAGGTGTGGTATTGAATCAAATGCTTTTCAGAATCAGGAAACACTACATCTATCTTAGTGTCTTGATTAAAAGCTTTCAGTCTGTCATGTGAGAAAAGCACAAGTTGGGTTTCATATGATGGATGTTTTCGGAATCCATGCTGGTTTGCATTGAGGAGAGCATTCTGTTCAGGATAACTCATTGAGTTTGAACTCAGAATATGTTGTAAGATTCTCCAACAAATAGATGTCAAGGATATTGGATGGTAGTCTGTGGATCACTTCCACTACCCTTCTTGTAGTTTGGTGTGACTTGTGTCTTTTTCCAAGAGCTGGGCATGTTTTCCATTCAAGGGATGTATGATAGATTATACTTATAAGAGGGGCTAACTCAGCCACAAATGCAGTATAGAATCTGACAGGGATCTGTTTGGCACTGGAGCTTTGTGCAGTTTTAATGATTTCAGCTGTTTCTCAACACCACTGATAGTAATACTTACTTCATTCATCTTCTCAGTGTACGAGGATTAAACTGAGGCAATTTTCCTGAGGTTTCCATTGTAAAGGAACAGTTGAAAATGGAGTTAAGCATTTCAGTATTTGCCTTGTTACCCTCATAACATGTCTTGTCTCACTAGGGGTCAGATAGATACTGCCTACAGGAAAATTAAAGAGACCTTTGGAGAGAAGAGAACCACTTGTATGAATATCAAGAGCTCAGATGGCAACCCAGTTCTAAGCAAAGAAGGGAAGGCAGAAAGGTGGAAGGAGTATATAGAGGGACTATACAAGGGCGATGTACTTGAGGACAATATTATGGAAATGGAAGAGGATGTAGATGAAGACGAAATGGGAGATAAGATACTGCATGAAGAGTTTGACAGAGCACTGAAAGACCTGAGTCGAAACAAGGCCCTGGGAGTAGACAACATTCCATTAGAACTACTGATGGCCTTGGGAGAGCCATTCATGACAAAACTCTACCATCTGGTGGGCAAGATGTATGAGACAGGTGAAATACCCTCAGACTTCAAGAAGAATATAATAATTCCAATCCCAAAGAAAGCAGGTGTTGACAGATGTGAAAATTACCAAACTATCAGTTTAATAAGTCACAGCTGCAAAATACTAACGTGAATTCTTTACAGACGAATGGAAAAACTGGTAGAAGCGGACCTCGGGGAAGATCAGTTTGGATTCCGTAGAAATGTTGGAACACGTGAGGCAATACTAACCTTACGACTTATCTTAGAAGAAAGATTAAGAAAAGGCAAACCTACGTTTCTAGCATTTGTAGACTTAGAGAAAGCTTTTGACAATGTTTACTGGAATACTCTCTTTCAAATTCTGAAGGTGGCAGGGGTAAAATACAGGGAGCAAAAGGCTATTTACAATTTGTACAGAAACCAGATGGCTGTTATATGAGTCGAGGGGCATGAAAGGGAAGCAGTGGTTGGGAAAGGAGTGAGACAGGGTTGTAGCCTCTCCCCAATGTTATTCAATCTGTATATTGAGCAAGCAGTAAAGGAAACAAAAGAAAAATTCGGAGTAGGTATTAAAATTCATGGAGAAGAAGTAAAAACTTTGAGGTTCGCCGATGACATTGTAATTCTGTCAGAGACAGCAAAGGACTTGGAAGAGCAGTTGAACGGAATGGACAGTGTCTTGAAAGGAGGATATAAGATGAACATCAACAAAAGCAAAACGAGGATAATGGAATGTAGTCAAATTAAATCAGGTGATGCTGAGGGAATTAGGTTAGGAAATGAGACACTTAAAGTAGTAAAGGAGTTTTGCTATTTAGGGAGCAAAATAACTGATGATGGTCAAAGTAGAGAGGATATAAAATGTAGACTGGCAATTGGAAGGAAAGCGTTTCTGAAGAAGAGAAATTTGTTAACATCGAGTATAGATTTAAGTGTCAGGAAGTCGTTTCTGAAAGTATTTGTATGGAGTGTAGCCATGTATGGAAGTGAAACATGGACGATAACTAGTTTGGACAAGAAGAGAATAGAAGCTTTCGAAATGTGGTGCTACAGAAGAATGCTGAAGATAAGGTGGGTAGATCACGTTACTAATGAGGAGGTATTGAATAGAATTGGGGAGAAGAGAAGTTTGTGGCACAACTTGACTAGAAGAAGGGATCGGTTGGTAGGACATGTTTTGAGGCATCAAGGGATCACAAATTTAGCATTGGAGGGCAGTGTGGAGGGTAAAAATCGTAGAGGGAGACCAAGAGATGAATACACTAAGCAGATTCAGAAGGATGTAGGTTGCAGTAGGTACTGGGAGATGAAGAAGCTTGCACAGGATAGAGTAGCATGGAGAGCTGCATCAAACCAGTCTCAGGACTGAAGACCACAACAACAACAACCCTCATAACCCAGATGGCCATGTGTTGGTGGGAGGTTCAGTGACTGGAAGCCAGGGACAACCAGTCAGTGACACTACAGCTCAGTTATGGCTTAACTCTTCTCATCACTGTGAGCTAAAGAAGTAACTATCACAAATATTAAGAGTACGATATTGTCCCTAGACTCAAGGCTATCTCTCACAATAGGGTGCTGCACCATTGCGTCAGAGATGCAAAACACAGAAGTCAATGCTGCATATTTTAATTGAGCGTGTTTTATGTGGTGACCTGAGGGTAGGCTTGAGTCTCCCACAGGATCTGCTCTCTCTTTTTAAGAGGAGATGATGGCAGAAATCACGAAAAAAACACATTTTTTATTTGGTTTTCTGAAAGTAAATTTAATTGAGATTGTTATCCCAAAATTTTTCTTTCAAAAAAAAAAAAAAAAAAAAACTGTAAGCAATGTAATACGCCATGCCCACTTTGCAAGGTATCCAGTGGAGGACAAATTTTCTTTCTCAGTTTTGCCTGTGTACAAGGAAAAGGCTGTGATTTTTTTGTATACAGCATTGCTGTATAGATGGCTGTGGAGCCATTTTGTGGTCCAAGCAGTGTGGTATAAAAGACTGTTGAGCTTTGTAAACAAGTTTTGTGCTGTTTAGTGGAATTTGAGTGAAGTTAGATTTATTGTGTCACTCTTTGTAAAAGGTTGAATATATTGATCGTTTTTTTACAATGCATAGGCCCGGTAAAGCATTTAAAAATATAGTAAATCCCATATTTCCAATATAGAGCGAAAAACTGATGTTGAGGTTAGGGTTGGGGCTGCAGATTCAAACATTAGGTTGTCTCCAACTGCATATGAACTAAAACTTGGGCAAGGTATTGTGTCAGAAGAAATAAATCATGACAGAAATACAGGTTTGAGAATTGTGGATCTGGAATTGGTGGCAGAGGCACTTAGAAAAGCTCTTTTTGTAGAGGAAATGTGAATTTGGTGGATGATGGAAAGAGAGAAGGTTTGGTTTGCACATTGCACATTTTATGTCAAAACTGTGATGCTGACACACCATTCAAGACATCGAAGACCAGTATTAGAATGTATGAAGCCAATATGAGGTTTGCACTTATAGACTAATATGTATAATGACTGGAAGAGATTATGGAAACCTTTGACGCTCTATTATGAACATGCCTGGTCCTGCCATAAAATTTACTGCAATGAACACTACTCTCCTCAATGCAGTTGCACAAGTAAGTGAAGAGAGCATGAAAACGGCAGTCCAGGAGGCTTTTCAAGAAAACTGTGATGCAACTAATATCAAAGATATAGCAGTTTCCTGTGACAGTTCCTGGATGAAGAGGGGCATACTTCACTGCTTGGAGTTTGAACAGTCATTAGTGTCAACACTGTAAAGGTAGTAGACTTACAGGTAATGTCTAAATATTGTTCTGCACATTCCTTGCCTCAATAAATATAATGATGCAGATAAAAAAGAACAAGAAAAAAACAGAATGACCAGAAGCTCACAAAGCTGTTTGTAGCAGGAATTATGTAGGCTCCTGTGTTGGGATGGAAGCTGCTGGTATGAGACTTATTTTCCATAGGTCTTTGCAAAAGTATGGAGCAGGATACACACAGTATTTAGGAGATGGAGACTCTTGTGCTTTCAAGAATGTAGTTGAAAGTCAGCCCTATGGAAAAGACTGCACTATTGAAAAACTTAGGTCATAATCAGAAGAGGATGGGTGGACAATACAGAAGACTCATTGCAGACAATGAAGCCAAGCTACTAGAGAATGAGAAGCCACTGGGCGGTAAAAACAGACTAACAAAGAAGAGAATTTACAACCTGATAGTCTATTATGGTGCTGCAATTGAAATAACCCAACAAATTTGGATAGTATGAGGAAGGCAGTATAGGACATTTGGTTTCATTACTTGTCAACAGACACTTACCTCAACGTGACCTATGTTCTAACAAATGGTACAAATTTCTGAAAAGCAAGGAAAGAAGGGAAGCTTACAGACATAAAAATAATCTCCTTTATGAGGTTGCAATGGCTTTAATGTATGGTTAAATGATGATGGCATCCTCTTGGGTAAAGTATTCCGGAGGTAAAATAGTCCCCTATTCGGATCTCTGGGCGGGGACTACTCAGGAGGACATCGTTATCAGGAGAAAGAAAACTGGTGTTCTACGGATCAGAGCATGGAAGGTCAGATCCCTTAATTGGGCAGGTAGGTTAGAAAATTTAAAAAGGGAAATGGATAGGTTAAAGTTAGATATAGTGGGAATTAGTGAAGTTTGGTGGTAGGAAGAACAAGACTTCTGGTCAGGTGAATACAGGGTTATAAATACAAAATCAAATATGGGTAATGCAGGAGTAGGTATAATAATGAATAAAAAAATGAGAGTGCAGGTAAGCTACTATAAACAGCATAGTGAATGCATTATTGTGGCCAAGATAGACATGAAGCCCACGTCTACCACAGGAGTAGAAGTTTATAAGCCAACTAGCACTGCAGATGATGAAAAGATTGATGAAATGTATGATGAGATAAAAGAAATTATTCAGATAGTGAAGGGAGACGAAAACTTAATGGTCATGGGGGACTGGAATTCAATAGTAGGAAAAGGAAGAGAAGGAAACATAGTAGGTGAATATGGAATGGGGGCAAGAAAAGAAAGAGGAAGCCGCCTGGTAGAATTTTGCACAGAGCATAGCTTAATCAGAGCTAACACTTGGTCCAAGAATCAAGAAAGAAGGTTGTATACATGGAAGCGGCCTGGAGATAGATTATATAATGGTAAGACAGAGATTTAGGAACCAGGTTTTACTGTAAGACATTTCGAGGGGCAGATGTGGACTCTGACCACAATCTATTGGTTATGAACTGTAGATTAAAACTGAAGAAACTGCAAAAAGGTGGGAATTTAAGGAGAGGGGACCTGGATAAACTGACAGAACCAGAGATTGTAGAGAGTTTCAGGGAGAGCATTAGGGAGCAATTGACAGGAATGGGAGAAAGAAATACAGAAGAAGAAGAATGGGTAGCTTTGAGGGATGAAATAGTCAAGGCAGCAGAGGATCAAGTAGGTAAAAAGATGAGGGCTAGTAGAAATCCTTGGGTAACAGAAGAAATATTGAATTTAATTGATGAAAGGAGAAAATATAAAAATGCAGTAAATGAAGCAGGCAAAAAGGAATACAAACGTCCCAAAAATGAGATTGACAGGAAGTGCTAAATGGCTAGTCAGGGATGGCTAGAGGACAAATGTAAGGATGTAGAGGCATATCTTGCTAGGGGTAAGATAGCTATACTGCCTACAGGAAAATTAAAGACACTTTTGGAGAAAAGAGAACCACTTGTATGAATATCAAGAGCTCAGATGGAAGCCCAGTTATAAGCAATGAAGAGAAAGCAGAAAGGTGGAAGGAGTATATAGAGGGTCTGTACAAGGGTGATGTACCTGAGGACAATACTATGGAAATGGAAGAGGATGTAGATGACGATGAAATGGGAGATACTGTGTAAAGAGTTTGACAAAGCACTGAAAAACCTGAGCTGAAACAAGGCCCTGGGAGTAGACAACATTCCATTAAGACTACTGATAGCCTTGGGAGAGCCAGCCCTGACAAAACTCTACCATCTGGTGAGCAAGATGAATGATACAGGTGAAATACCCTCGGACTTCAAGATGAATATAATAATTCCAATCCCAAAGAAAGCAGATGTTGACAGATGGGAAAACTACCGAACTATCAGTTTAATAAGCCACGGCTGCAAAATACTAACATGAATTCTTTAAAGATGAATGGAAAAAGTGGTAGAAGCCGACCATGGGGAAGATCAGTTTGGATTCCGTAGAAATGTTGGAACGCATGAGGCAATACTGGCCCAACGACTTATTGTAGAAAAACGATTAAAGAAAGGCAAACCTACATTTCTAGCATTTTTTGACTTAGAGAAAGCTTTTGACAATGTTGACTGGAATACTCTGTTTCAAATTCTGAAAGTGGCAGGGGTAAAATACAGGGAGCAAAAGGCTATTTACAATTTGTACAGAAACCAGATGGCAAGTTATAAGAGTCGAGGGGCATGAAAGGGAAGCAGTGGTTGGGAAGGGAGTGAGACATTGTAGTAGCCTATCCCCAATGTTATTCAATCTGTATATTGAGCAAGCAGTAAAGGAAACAAAAGAAAAATTCAGAGTATGAATTAAAATCGATGGAGAAGAAATAAAATGTTTGAGGTTCGCCAATGACATTGTAATCCTGTCAGAGACAGCAAGGACCTGGAAGAGCAACTGAATGGAATGGACAGTGTCTTGAAAGGAGGACATAAGATGAACATCAACAAAAGCAAAACGAGGATAATGGAATGTAGTCGAATTAAATTTGGTGATGCTGACGGCAATGGCAAGGAAAGCGTTTCTGAAGAAGAGAAATTTGTTAACGTCGAGTATAGATTTAAGTGCAAGGAAGTCATTTCTGAAGTATTTGTATGGAGTGTGGCCATGTATTGAAGTGAAACATGGACAATAAATAGTTTGGACAAGAAGAGAATAGAAGCTTTCGAAATGTGGTGCTACAGAAGAATGCTGAAGACTAGATGTGTAGATCACATAACTAATGTGGAAGTATTGAACAGAATTAGGGAGAAGAGAAATTTGTGGCACACCTTGACTAGAAGAAGGGATCGGTTTGTAGGACATGTTTTGAGGCATCAAGGGATCACCGATTTAGTATGGGAGGGCAGCATGAAGGGTAAAAATCATAGAGGGAGACCTAGAGATTAATACACTAAGCAGATTCAGAAGGATGTAGGGTGCAGTAGGTACCGGGAGATGATGAAGCTTGCACAGGATAGAGTAGCATGGACAGCTGCATCAAACCAGTCTTTGGACTGAAGACCACAACAACGACAACAAAGTGGCCATTAACCCAACGTTTTGAGCACTGACTTCACCAGGACTGCTATAAAAATGTCTGCATGGTAAATCACAGAACCCTAATGAATGCTTCAATGCTCTTATTTGGAAGAAATGTCCAAAGTCAGAGTTTGTTTCCAATTCGGTAGTGAAGATTTCTGCTTTGGAAGCTGCAGCAGTGTTTAATGATTGGAAAGTGGCAATACTTCACATCCTCAGCAGGTTGCGCTTTATACCAGGAGTCTTCACTTAGCAGATACTGCGGTCATCGATGAGCAATGACTCATGAAGGCGGAGACTTTGCTATAGAATATAGAAAAAATTGCTAGGCAAAGGAGCAGAGGAGGTAAAAGAGCTGCAGAGGATGATGAGGAAGAACTGGAATATGGATATGGGTGGTTCTAGCTATGATATGATAAAAAATTTTTAAAACATTTTATCCAAACTTTAAAATTATTTTTCTGCAACATAAGATTTTCTCCTTTCAGGAACATATATATCAGAAACTATTGGAAGGATTTTGATGAAATTTGGCACACCTATTCTTTTACATGGGAGTAATATTTAAGTTGAACAAAATTTTAGTCTAGAGATTATAAACAATTTTGTGGTAATAATATATGGAAAATTTGACTGTAAAAAAATGTTCAAATCCAAAATATCACAGAAAATAATAGAAATAATTTACCAAAAAGCTACTGCACTTAATTGTACATTTATCAGTATAGATTACTTCACCATAGAAAAAATTTGCCAAATTTGCCTGTACATAATGAAAAACTGTACCTTAAAATAATAATATAACCAAAAATTCAAAATTCTCTCACAGCATTAAAATTTTATTAACAATTCTATAAAAATTATTTAAAACTTTTGGATCCCTACACATAAGTGCACAAAATTTCAGTGAGACTGATCAAAAAATGATACAAATTTACAAAGATATCAGTGCAAGACTGCCGTCGTCTCCCCTTAAATGACAATGACACAAATTCGGTATTTTTCATTGAAGTTTTATGTCTAGTCAGGGATCCTATCAAAAATACTGGCTGTGATATTCTAGTGTGTTGTAGAGTGGCTGTGTCACTCAAAATTAATAAATAGTCATTCAGCCCCAGTATCTGGATTCTTTCAAATGTCTTTGTCCTGGCATTTTATAAATGATTTTATCTACAGTAATTCTGCTGTGTTTTTATCTACATTACATGGATTTCTTTTATGTCCTTACGTATGTAAATGTTCTATTTTAAATTCTTGTATATTGTGCTGAGTTTGTTGATACAGTGTGATTTCAGAATTTATTGTTGTTTTAATAGATTTCATCCACATTTGTTCCCCTTTTTCATGCAAGGGTGCTGATGACCTTACATTTTAGCATCATGTAACACTAAGTGCTAACTACCTGCTGTGGCATGATCAAAATATGTATTCACGATGGTGGGTTATTATTGTGCTTCTAACCTTCTGTCTATGAAAACACTTATAAAAGTGAATCCTAAAATATAGCATTTTCTTTCATCCATGAAAAAGAATTTTGGTTTGAAAGTGACTGTTGGTCCTTAATCTCATTCATTTTTCATGTGATTAAAAGAAGAACAGCATCCTGCATTAGTATTTTTTCATAATAAGTAAATCTACTAATCTATTTCTTCAACTCTTTCTACCTCCATGAAAGTTATGTTTCATTTTGGAGTACAGATTCAATTTGTTTGCAGTAAATAGTTGCGGGTTCTCTGCTAGTCAGTGAATGAACTGTCTTGTAATACTGGTACTGTAAATGTGGTTTTCACGTCTACTAATCTTTAGCTCCAAAACACTTAAAGAGAGATGATTAGAAAATAACTGGAAGAGTTATGCTTAGTGTGTAACATTGTGGTGACCACTGATTGCCAATGACTCTGGAATGAGGAGCACTCTATCTTCAGATTCAATAAGCTTTGGAAAACATTTAAGCTTTGGTTATTTTTGCATGCTGTGCTTTATTTTTGTGTAATCCTGCACAAATAAAGAGTGCTTGATTGTAAATGTTGATTATTTCAATCCAGAAACTCATCGGCATTGATAGAAAATCCACATTGGTGACCCCATGTCATGTGAACATACTTCAGTTTGTGCATCACTTATTACTGGTTTCATACCAGCTCAAACGGTGAGTCAACCTCAAACCTTCCTCACAGTGCATGACATTGCTACTATGTACTGACTTTCGATTGTGAAGCACAATGTTTTTCTGCAGATGCTACTAATACAATGAGGATGCTCATTTCTTCAGTGTTTACTCCCTTGGAACAGACAAGTCTAACCTCCTTTGTCATGCCGGGTGCAGCACACACCTCCACTGATGCCCGATACTGGAGTCTGTGTTCACCAGGAAGTTTGTCTTCATTATGTGGCCACACAGGGCCCTTCTCCACATAACCTGTGAGTGCTGGGTATCATATTGTGCCAACACAAGTGCTGGACTTTCATCAGAATATTGTGCCTGTCACTTTGCATAGGCGACACCTGTGGATGCTACTCTTCTGAACCCTTGTGTGGCCTGCGCCCTACCGACTTTGCCACAAGCTCTGCCGCCAGGTTGTTTTCTGAAGCTGCCACCAATACAAATAGGCGACCCCATGACTTGGTTTATACCTTGGTATGGTATCATAGATGATGGCAATCATTTTGTTTGTTTGGTGAACTATTTGCTTTACCTAACCAATCTTATTAGTGACTTGTTGCTAAATGCACCCAAGGATAACAAATGTGCTTCTGGTTGTGCACTCCTCCCTGAGCACCTTTCATGTACACCAGCAAATGCAACCCACGGCATCATTTACGATGAGAGTTTAGGTGACAGAACATCTTCCCAAGTGTAGCGATGTCTCCATGCTCAGGTCATGCCAGACTTAGTTCTCTGGACATTGTGGTTAGTTAAATTGTCACAGGAATTACAATTACAGTTGCTTCCCCATACCTCATCATCATGCAAGGATAAAGTACTGTAGACTGACTAGGCATACACCATTATTCAACACTGCTGCCTACTTCCTTCACGCAGTGCAGCGTCTGCCACTGAGGTTAATAGAAGTTGGGCGTGGGCTCACCTTGAGCAACACAATGAACTGCAGGCACCTAGTGGCCAGCAATGCAAACCACCAGCTGCTTCTCACCAAACTCCATCGATAACAGCTGAGCCAGCATAGTCATCCCCTCTGTCTCCTCTCCTACTGTTGTGGGAGGGGTAGTGGTCCCAGCTGACCCATGCACAGCTCCCCCCACCCAGTATATCTGTTGTGGTGGTTCCACACAATTTTTGGGGATGCTGCCTGCAACTGCCAACGGCCCTGTGCATTCCAAAATGCCTTACACAGGCTGCAGTACCACGGCTTGAGAGGATGGCGAAGGGCACCTACAGACATTGCATTCTGTTCTATCCTCTACTCCACAAGCCTATCTGAATGCCTTGGATTTATGCACATGTTACCATTTCCTTCTCAACACTGGAGCTGATGCTGGTATTATCCGACACTCATTCATTGTAGTGGATGTGAAACCAACCAAACTTTTCCTACAAGTGGCAAATAAATCGACACTTCGTGTTGATGGCATGGTCATGTTATCTATTAAATGCCCCATCTAACTGTTCATGTGGTCCTTCCAAGTGGCTGATGCTCAAGACCCAGTACTTGGAACTGATTTCCTTATTCACTTTGATCCATCGCCTGACCTCCTGTCATCTGCTTTAGTGCACTGTGCTTAAGGTACACATATTGCATGTTCAGTCACTGCCTAAGTTCCCCCTCCCCCTCAGCCCTCCAATGATCCTGAACTAGTTCTCTTCAAATGCTCTTCTCTGGTGAACTGCCTCACCACTAATCTCTCTTGACTCCAACCCAAATCCTCTGTGGTTGATGGCCTTTGCGCTTGCAGCACAGAACTGAATGGCATGGCTAAGCACGCCCTTGCTGATTTGCAGTGCCTATTAATATTCAGGCTTTTTGCACATGATGCAGTTATCCAAAATGAAGTAATATCTGACACGAATTGCATAAATATTCAGTCAGATCTTGATGAGATTTCAAAGTGGTGGAGAGATTGGCAACTTGCTTTAAATATTCAGAAACATAAAATTTTGCTCTCCATAAAACAAAAAAACATAGTATCTTATGACTACAATATCAATGTTACTATTGGAATCTGGCATTCATACAAATACTTGGGTGTAACACGTTGTAGGAATATGAAATGGAATGATCACATAGGTTCAGTTGTAGGTAAAGCAGGTGGTACACTTTGGTTCATTGGCAGCATACTGAGGAAGTACAACCAATCTGCAAAGGAAATTGCTTACAAATTGCTTGTGAGACCAGTTCTAGAATACTGCTGAAGTGTGTGGGACCCATACCAAATAGGACTAACAGGAGATATTGAACATTTACAGAGTAGGGCAGCATGAATGGTGACAGGTTTGTTTAATCCATGGGAGAGTGTCACAGAGATACTGAAGGAACTGAATTGGAAGACTCTTGAAGGTAGACGTAAACTATCTTGAGAAAGTCTATTAACGAATTTTCAAGAACTGGCTTTAAATTTTTACTCTAAGAGTATATTACAATCCCTTACATATTGCCTACATGGGGATTGTGAGGATAAGATTTCAATCATTACTATACACACAGAGGCATTCAAACAGTCATTCTGCCTGCGTGACATACAAGAATGGCACAGGAAGAAACCTTAAAACTGGTACAATGGGACATACCCATTGCTATGCACCTCACGGTGGTTTGCAGAGTATAGATGTAGATGTGTACATTGCTGTATCTCAGCACCAGTGATCTGCCTCTTTCAACTCTGGTGAACCCACCTCATGCAAACCGATGGCATCTCAGGTTAGTGACTCTTGTGTGCTACCAACTTCTGCTTGAGATGTCCCCTTGTCATGTTCATCAGTTCAAAGGACTCTGATTACAAATAGGATAACACATAAAATTGTCATGACAGATGACCCTCTGTGCTTCATAAAGCACACCACCTCCCTCCACACAAACTATGCCTCATTAAGACTGCAGTGGAAGGACTTCTGTGGGCAGGTACTGTTCCACTGTCAGACAGTAATTGGTTGTCCCCCATACACTTAGTTCCCAAGAAGGATGGCACAGTGTGGCTCTGTGGTGATAATTGTTATTTTAATTCATTTACCATAATAGACAAGTATCCTATCCCACACTTTCAACTATTTAGTAGAGCATGCATTTTCAGAGTTTTTTACTGCCCTGAGGCATATTTCACAGAGGAAGACTGCACTGTAGTTCCTTCTCTAGATTGTCACACAGATGACAGAATGGTAGATATTGAAATAGACGACAGAGGGATAGAGAAACAATTAAAATCGCTCAAAAGAGGAAAGGCCGCTGGACCTGATGGGATACCAGTTCGATTTTACACAAAGTACGTGAAGGAACCTGCCCCCCTTCTTGCAGCGGTGTACCGTAGGTCTCTAGAAGAGCGTAGCATTACAAAGGATTGGATAAGGGCACAGGTCATCCCCATTTTCAAGAAGGGATGTCGAACAGATGTGCAGAACTATAGACCTAAATCTCTAATGTCTATCAGTTGTAGCATTTTGGAACACGTATTATGTTCGAGTATAATGACTTTCCTCGAGACTTGAAATCTACTCTGTAGGAATCAGCATGGGTTAAGAAAAAGACGATCGTGTGAAACCCAGCTCGCGCTATTCATCCACGAGACTCAGAGGGCCATAGACACGGGTTCACAGGTAGATGCCATGTTTCTTGACTTCTGCAAGGCATTCGATACAGTGCCCCACAGTCATTTAATGAACAAAGTAAGAGCATATGGACTATCAGATCAATTGTGTGATTGGATTGAAGAGCAGCATGTCATTCTCAATGGAGAGAAGTCTTTCGAAGTAAGAGTGATTTCAGGTGTGCTGCAGGGGAGTGTCGTGGGACTGTTGATATTCACAATATACATAAATTACCTTGTGGATAACATCGGAAGTTCACTGAGGCTTTTGCGGATGATGCTGTGGTATATCGAGAGGTTGTAACAATGGAAAATTGTACTGAAATGCAGGAGGATCTGCAGCAAATTGACACATGGTGCAGGGAATGGCAATTGAATCTCAATGTAGACAAGTGTAATGTGCTGCGAATACATAGATAGAAAGATCCCTTATTATTTAGCTACAATATAGCAGGTCAGCAACTGGAAGCAGTTAATTCCATAAATTATCTGGGAGTACGCATTAGGAGTGATTTAAAATGGAATGATCATATAAAGTTGATCGTCAGTAAAGCAGATGCCAGACTGAGATTCATTGGAAGAATCCTAAGGAAATGCAATCTGAAAACAAAGGAAGTAGGTTACAGTACACTTGTTCGCCCAATGCTTGAATACTACTCAGCAGTGTGGGATCCGTACCAGATAGGGTTGATAGAAGAGATAGAGAAGATTCAACAGAGAGCAGCGTGTTTTCTTACAGGATCATTTAGTAACCATGAAAGTGTTACGGAGATGATAGATAAACTCCAGTGGAAGACTCTGCAGGAGAGACACTCAGTAGCTCGGTACGGGCTTTTGTTGAAGTTTCGAGAATATACCTTCACCGAGGAGTCAAGCAGTATATTGCTCCCTCCTACGTATATCTCGCGAAGAGACCATGAGGATAAAATCAGAGAGATTAGAGCCCAAACAGAGGCATACTGACAATCCTTCTCTCCACGAACAATATGAGACTGGAATAGAAGGGAGAACCGATAGAGGTACTCAAGGTACCCTCCGCCACACACAGTCAGGTGGCTTATGGAGTATGGATGTAGATGTAGATGTAGATATTTATAAACACCTGTGGAACAAAGTGACACACCAAAAAAAGCCTTGATCACTCCCTTTGACCTTTGCAAGTTTAGATACATGCCTTTTGACCTCAAAAACATGGCACAAATTTGGCAATGTCACAAACTCACTTCTCTTAAACTGCTCTTACTGCTAGGCATACCTAAACAACATTCTCATTTTCTATGTGTATAGTGTCTGTTCTTTCTGACATGTTCAAAAGAACAGACCATGGGGAATCATGACAGCCGTGAAGAATGAAATTTCAAGGAGTTACAAACATCAGCTGTGCATGGGACATTGATATAAATCAATGGGGAGAGTTGAAAATGTGTGCCCAACGGGGATTTGAACCCAGGATCTCCTGCTTACTTGGCAGGCACTTTAACCCCTGAGCCACTGAGGACACAGGAATTAGTGTGGCTGTGCGGGCTTATCCCAAGCATGCCCCCCAGCAGACCCACATTCTCAACTTACTCCACACACTACGAAAGTAGTACTCCCTGCCCATTAATCTCAATGCTTGTGGCAAGGCCTATTCCCGCATGAATTCGAGCATATGTGTGCACCTGCACAGAAGTGATCCTTGGCTTGTGATCACCATACTTATATGTGTATGGTGTCTGTTCTTTTGAACATGTCTGAAAGAACAGACACCGTGGTGGATTTGACAGCTGTGAAGAAGGAAATTTCAATTAATTACAAACATCTGCTGTGTATGGGATGTTGATAGAAATCAACGGGGAGAGTTGAAAATGTGTCCTTCATCTGAGGGACAGTTTGCATGCATGAGGCCACACCCACCCACTTCACATCTAATGCACAGTCCCCATTCCAGATGAGGTGAATGCAGCTGGAATAACAGTGACAGCCAGCACCAACGGGATGCTCAAGATACATATGCCCCCTCTTTGCTGCTCCTACAATACCGACACCTCCTGTGCTGGACCAATTCACACATGCTCATTGACCAGCCCATTCTCCTTACTGGATTGCAGACTACACCTTCTCTAGTCCAGCTGGCATGGACCTCCCCAGCTTCATGAGAAACGGTCCACCTGTGCCTTCCATCCAAGGCATGATGGTCATGCTACCTCGCACAATCAACCAAGAACCATTGAGCGGCCTACAATACCTCTGCATTCGACAATGCCCATTTCCTCTCCTCCGCACTCTGCACTCTCCAGGGGGAGGGGCTGGGTTTGGAATGAGGAGTACTCTATCTTAGATTCAGTGAGCTTTGGAAAATGATCAGACTTTAGTTGTTTTCGCATGCTAAGCTTTATTTTTGTGCATGAATGAAAAGTGTTTGATGTAAATGTTGATTATTTCTATCTGGAGACTTATCAGCATCGACAGAAAATTCACAACATTATCAAATATATATCACATCCATATTGAGAGATAGTCTATAACAAGACCATTTGAGTGTGTATGTGATGCATACAAAAAAAAAGTTAAATGCAAAATGTAAACGTCAGTTCTTCTACCCCTTCCTCCTAGTCCCTTCTTTCCTCATTGTATTAGTAATATGTACTGATATATGGAGAGCTTAGCTGTTTCATGAGATTATGTGATATGTGTCTGTGATAGCAGACACTGATAATTGTTTGCAGTTTGCAAAACTTATTTAAGGACTGTTCAGGATTCGATCTCACTGTGTAGACATACATGAATGTTCACAAACAGAGCTAATTTTGATGTTTTTATAGTGCATTAACTTGTTTGAACATGACTGTACATTAACTTAGCATATCATTTATCATTTCTTCTTTGCCAACCCTTGCCCACTTACAAGCTATTGTGAGTCTTCAATTGCTGATTCTGTTCTCATAATCTTTAAGTAGATACATTTTATGATACAAACACGTTTTCAGAGACATGCATTATTGTAATCTGCACAGGTGATTACTATTTGGGTCAATCAAAATGTATGGTCAGTGGAAAATGAGAAAACAAACCATTCTGTAAAAGTACAGAAGTCATTACATAATAGACTATAATTTTATGATTTTCTTAATTTTAATACTGAACTGATATTTTAATCATTAAGATATTGTACTGATTGTGTCAGGAACAAGGAAAGGAATTTAAGATAACATTAAAATAATCCTTGAAAACATTCACTTAGATTAATTCAGAAATACAGCCTGAAATATAAACCAGTTAGTACTCCCAAAAAACATGAAAAGTATAAGAGGTTATTGAAGCACATCAAAAGCATATTAGTATACTGTTATGACAGCCATATCATCTCTTTTAGAAACAGCACCCTAGCATGCACAGTTACATTATTCTTTCTTTCTTTACAAACATATGAGGGGGCAGTCAAATGAAAACCAAACCCTTGCCACAAAAGTAATCATCAAATGTGTTAAGACATTTATCCCACTGGGTTACAAGATGATCAATTCCTGTTTCACAGAACACAGTCGGCCGCTGTTGGATCCACAACCACACCCACTCCCTCACTTCCTCGTCCGGCTGAAACCAAAGTCCATGGATGTCTTTCTTCAGGTTGCCAAAGATGTACAGAAGGTGTGGTTCTGGATCTGTAAGTGGCTATGTTCCGTGAAACAGGGATTAATCATCTTGTCTCCCACTGGGATAACTATCTTAATGTGTGTGGTAATTACTTTTGAATGGAATCATTCCACAGTCATGTTGTGGTGGGTGTTTGGATTTCTTTTGACTGCCCTTATATATACAGAGCAAGAAAAAGCAACAAATATTATCAAAGCCTTCGAAAATAAAAATAAAAAACACAGTATTTTTATTTTAAAACATTTGATTTCACTCACTTCAAAAAAAGCCTAAGACAATTAGCAACTACTTACATGCCTCATCAATTGAACCCCTATTTTCAGAGGGTTTCTCTACATCAGGAACTACAAATTGTTGCAATGTGTGTATTGGCAGTGTGGAGCAGGGGGAGGATTAGTGTATGTATACACACATGTTTATGATGATAAACAATCAAAGCATGCTTCAAGATTTCAGTGCTTCATTCCATATGTAACCAAGAAGTTGAGCAGGCAAGTTTGTTTGATAATTGACTGTGAAATAGGTTTATTTCTCAACAGAATTGGGTGAAAATATGATAGATAAAAATGCAAAATGTCCATCACTCATCTGTAGTTAGTTGGTTGGTTGGTGGTGCATAGATGTGTATAACAGTTCAGGAAATAATTGTTCCAGCTTTTGTTCTTTGTCTAGTGTAAACACCATCTACACACACACACACACACACACACACACACACACACACACACACACACACACACACACAAACAAACGCGCACGCACGCGTGCACACACACACAATCCAGTCATGATGACACTGATTTTTGAGACCTGCTACTATAGCTGTGGGTGTGGTGGGCATGAAGAAGTTTAAGGCAGGTGGAAGGAGAGGAGCTGATGGGGTGGGAAACAGGCAGGCAAATATGGGGTATGCAGGAGACAGGGAGACAAGAGGCACTCAGCAGCAGCAGAAAATGCAGAATATTTGCAGTAGCAATCACAAAACTGTAGAAGGAGCTTGAAATAGAGAGAAACATTGTGGGATAGAGAGAGAGAGAGAGAGAGAGATGAATGCAGGTGTTGTACTGGGACCCCAGGAACCAGGTGGACTATAACAGGCCTCCATCTTCCCCTTTCCTGATTATTTACCCCCCCCCCCTACCCATCTGTCCAGACAACTTCTCACAGTTAGTGTCACCAAGTCTGCATGTATGTATAGGTGTGTGTTTGGAGGGAGGTGTTATTTGTATGTGAATGCTTACACTAATAAAAGAGTCGTTATCATCAGCTGCAGCAGTAGTACCAGTTTGACTAACTGCTGGATGAAGGCCTTATCTAAACTTTTCCGTACAGTCTAGTTTTCAGCTTTATATGTACATCCACCCATCTTCTTTAGGTTGTTATCTAGGTTTTTGTTACCTCTGGGAATCAAGCAATGTACTTCCTTAGCCCCCCTTCCCTCCATTCAACTGCCCACCTCCATTTACTTTTCATTAGAGCTGTAGTTTTGTCAAAGGAAAATTTAACATTGAGATAACTAATACATTATGAGACAGAATTGCTGGCCACTACTAACCTTCAGGGGGGAAAATGATAAGTACTGCCTACAGAAACATATAAAAGTGACAACACTATCCTAGCTTTCAGAACTGCTGTTTCCTGCCTTGGGGGATTGAAAGGTTGGGATCTGAATGACTGTCCTTTCTTTTTAACCTTCTGCAACCTGCCCCTCCCTCTTCTCCCTGAAAAAGGAACTAGCAGTTCTGAAAGCTAGGATAGTGTCATCACTTTTGTCTCCTAAACATCAGCATCTGTCTTACAATATATATTTCATAGCTGTGTCTTCCCTTACCCACTTTTTCCTGTTCCTCCTGGTAATTCCAAATTTATTTCTCCATTGCTTACAGAGCAACCCCTAGTTTTTTAATGTCTTTTGCATTAGAAGCTCATGCCTCACTATTAAAAGTCAAAACTGAAAATACACACTGACTCTAAACTTTCCATTTCATACACAATTTACTTTTTAACCTTTACAAAATATTCCAGATCATTTTTATTCTGTTATCAATTCATTTGTTTCCTCATCTGACCAACATACAGAAACTCAACAATTGGTGCTATGTTATCATTGTTAATTTGAGCAATTTTGTTTTAGATGTACTGATTGTATATTATTGTGATCTTATTACAGTTGCCTTTCAGGTATACTTTTGTACTTGCTTATGAAGGTTGGGACCACTTGATCTTTCAGGTAGACCAGGAGGTGATGTTAAGGCAGATTTGACAATGTGGGCTGCTCTAGTGATTTCTTCTGTGTTGTGATCACACTCAGGAAGAATGAATAGCCTGTTTGTTGATTCAAGTGGTTCTTCCACTGAATCTGCTTAGTGTATTCATCTCTTGGTCTCCCTCTATGATTTTTACCCTCCACACTGCCCTCCAATACTACATTGGTGATCCCCTGATGCCTCAGAACATGTCCTACCAACTGGTCCCTTCTTCTTGTCAAGTTGTGCTTAGTTGTTGAAGTTTTATCTGCTATAGGGGCAATCCATGTAATGTTATTAGCAAAGTTAAGGTGGTTCATATAACATATTCTCCAGGAGTAATGGATCGAGCAACCAACTGCCGTGTGTGTTGCGTCTTGTACATGGGGCATCATTGAAGTTACTGTCAGTATCTAATTATCTGTGACTGTTTATGGGTGTGTACTTGTGTTGCTAGAAATAAAAAGTAATTCTGTATGCTTCAATTTCTTGTATACTAGTTTATACGGTGTATAAGCCTTACCCGTATAATTGGTGACCCCAACAATATAGAAATGAGTATAATTCTGGACAGTTTATTTTTTGAACATTTATATATGTTGCCACAGCAACAGAAGACTCCCACAAGCAGTTGTAAATGATCAATGATGAGATTCAGGAAATTCATAACAAAACCGAAGGTTTGGAGCTCTTCCTTTCCGCAATGCAAAAAGTGGACAAAGTACAGTGCAAAGAATTGAATACTAAGACACCGCACAACTCCACATTGGTTTAATGAATGCAGACAGAAATGTCAACTGCACACCTCTATCCACTTGATCTTTCAGGTAGACCAGGAGGTGATGTTAAGGCAGATTTGACAATGTGGGCTGCTCTAGTGATTTCTTCTGTGTTGTGATCACACTCAGGAAGAATGAATAGCCTGTTTGTTGATTCAAGTGGTTCTTCCATACTGTGCTTGCTGTTTACGCCTGACCAATAACTAATTTGGTTCATGTTCACAGAAAATACTTTCATGCACCAGCAGATTACTGATGATTATGGCCAATTAACATGAATGACCAGCAATTTAGACCAGTGGATGACAGCATTGGTTTTGGAGATTATTGTGCACCTACTGCTGTTGTTGTTGTGGTCTTCAGTCCAAAGACTGGTTTGATGCAGCTCTCCATGCTACTCCATCCTGTGCAAGCTTCTTCATCTCCCAGTACTTACTGCAACCTACATCTTTCTGAATCTGCTTAGTGTATTCATCTCTTGGTCTCCCTCTATGATTTTTACCCTCCACGCTGCCCTCCAATACTAAATTGGTGATCCCCTGATGCCTCAGAACATGTCCTACCAACTGGTCCCTTCTTCTTGTCAAGTTGTGCCACAAACTCCTCTTCTCCCCAATTCTATTCAATACCTCCTCATTAGTTATGTGATCTACCCATCTAATCTTCAGCATTCTTCTGTAGCACCACATTTTGAAAGCTTCTATTCTCTTCTTGTCCAAATAATTTATAGTCCACGTTTCACTTCCATATATTGCTACACTCCATACAAATACTTTCAGAAATGACTTCCTGACACATAAATCTATACTCGATGTTAACAAATATCTCTTCTTCAGAAACGCTTTCCTTGCCATTGCCAGTCTACATTTTATATCCTCTCTACTTTAACCATCATCAGTCATTTTGCTCCCCAAATAGCAAAACTCCTTTACTACTTTAAGTGTCTCATTTCCTAATCTAATTCCCTCAGCATCACCCGACTTAATTCGACTACATTCCATTATCCTCGTTTTGCTTTTGTTGATGTTCATCTTATATCCTCCTTTCAAGACACTATCCATTCCATTCAACTGCTCTTCCAAGTCCTTTGCTGTCTCTGACAGAATTACAATGTCATCGGCGAACCTCAAAGTTTTTATTTCTTCTCCATGGATATTAATACCTACTCCAAATTTTTCTTTTGTTTCCTACAACAATGTCTCACTCCCTTCCCAACCACTGCTTCCCTTTCATGCCCCTCAACTCTTATAACTGCCATCTGGTTTCTGTACAAATTGTAAATAGCCTTTCGCTTCCCGTATTTTACCCCTACCACCTTTAGAATTTGAAAGAGAGTATTCCAGTCAACATTGTCAAAAGCTTTCTCTAAGTCTACAAATGCTAGAAATGTAGGTTTGCCTTTCCTTAATCTTTCTTCTAAGATAAGTCGTGAGGTCAGTATTTCCTCACGTGTTGCAATATTTCTACGGAATCCAAACTGATCTTCCCCAAGGTTGGCTTCTACTAGTTTTTCCATTCGTCTGTAAAGAATTCATGTTAGTATTTTGCAGCTGTGGCTTATTAAACTGATTGTTCAGTAACTTTCACATCTGTCAACACCTGCTTTCTTTGGGATTGGAATTATTATATTCTTCTTGAAGTCTGAGGGTATTTTGCCTGTCTCATACATCTTGCTCACCAGATGGTAGAGTTTTGTCAGGACTGGCTCTCCCAAGGCCAGCAGTAGTTCTAATGGAATGTTGTCTACTCCCAGGGCCTTGTTTCAGCTTAGGGTTTTCAGTGCTCTGTCAAACTCTTTACACAGTATCTCCCATTTCATCGTCATCTACATCCTCTTCCATTTCCATAATATTGTCCTCAAGTACATCACCCTTGTACAGACCCTCTATATACTCCTACCACCTTTCTGCTTTCTCTTCTTTGGTTATAACTGGGCTTCCATCTGAGCTCTTGATATTCATACAAGTGGTTCTCTTTTCTCCAAAAGTGTCTTTAATTTTCCTGTAGGCAGTATAGCTATCTTACCCCTAGCAAGATATGCCTCTACATCCTTACATTTGTCCTCTAACCATCCCTGATTAGCCATTTAGCACTTCCTGTCAATCTCATTTTTGGGACGTTTGTTTTCCTTTTTGCCTGCTTCATTTACTGCATTTTTATATTTTCTCCTTTCATCAATTAAATTCAATATTTCTTCTGTTACCCAAGGATTTCTACTAGCCCTCATCTTTTTACCTACTTGATCCTCTGCTGCCTTGACTATTTCATCCCTCAAAGCTACCCATTCTTCTTCTTCTGTATTTCTTTCCCCCATTCGTGTCAATTGTTCCCTAATGCTCTCCCTGAAACTCTCTACAATCTCTGGTTCTGTCAGTTTATCCAGGTCCCCTCTCCTTAAATTCCCACCTTTTTGCAGTTTCTTCAGTTTTAATCTACAGTTCATAACCAATAGATTGTGGTCAGAGTCCACATCTGCCACTTGAAATGTCTTACAATTTAAAACCTGGTTCCTAAATCTCTGTCTTACCATTATATAATCTACCTGATACCTTTTAGTATCTCCAGGCCTCTTCCATGTATACAACCTTCTTTCTTGATTCTTGGACCAAGTGTTAGCTCTGATTAAGCTATGCTCTGTGCAAAATTCTACCAGGCGGCTTCCTCTTTCAATTCTTTCCCCCAATCCATATTCACCTACTATGTTTCCTTCTCTCCCTTTTCCTACTCTCGAATTCCAGTCACCCATGACTATTAAATTTTCGTCTCCCTTCACTATCTGAATAATTTCTTTTATCTCATCATACATTTCTTCAATTTCTTCGTCATCTGCAGAGCTAGTTGGCATATAAACTTGTACTATTGTAGTAGGTGTGGGCTTCGTGTCTATCTTGGCCACAATAATGCGTTCACTAAGCTGTTTGTAGTAACTTACCCACACTCCTATTTTTTTATTCACCTATTTTTATGCACCTGCTACAGCATCAAATTTACCTTGCTTTGAAAGCTGAATTAGTTGTTCGCTGCATGAAATTGCCATACTACAGGCTCAGAGAAGTGCTTTATCAAGAAAAAGGAGGTGATGAAATCCCTTTTGTATTTTGGTGGCATGTACAAGGTACAACAGTCCGCCTCTGTAGGTCAGTGGTTAGCTGCTGCTAGCTGCTATGCAGAGGACACGGGTTCAATTCCTGATACTATCAGGCATTTTTCCTTGATGTGAGGACTGTAATGGGGTGCAATCAGGTATTTGATGCCAATTGAGGAGCTACTTGAGTGGGAATTAGCAGCTACAAAGTCATGAAATCTGACAACAGCCAGGAGAGTACTTTTCTGACCCCACATCCCTCTGTACCGCATCCAATGTCTCCATTGGCATAGGATGATGTGGCTGGCAGTCAGTTCCAATTGTCCCATCAGGTCTAGAATTCAGAGCCTTTGTTTCCCACAGTATCATAGACACTATTACAGTTTTGGATAATTTATTGTTGCATATTTGGCAACACCACTTACCATCACAAGTAGCATTGGTAGTGCATGATCAGCTAACAGACAAGTTGGTAAAAGTGTTCGTCAAAATATATGCAAATTGGAGTTGCCAGCAACTATTGCTTTGATGCCATCAGCAGATGACATGCAAACTGATTCCAACCAGTAGATGCAAAGTTGCCTAAGGAGACAACAGTTGACTGCTGTACCTTCATGCCACTCCTCTGACAGAGCATTTTTAAAGAGCTCCAGAGTTCATGTGCCACAGTTGAGATACTGGCCATATTGGTTCAAGTGCTGCAACAGCAGCAGGAAGGAGAAAGTAAACAGCTGTGATCCTCAAGCACTACAATGCTGTACTTCCAAAATTACCATCAATCTGGAGTCAACTTTGTTAATGTTTGTTGGTACCACAGGCAGCAGACACTGAAATGCACATAAACTTGCATCCATTCAAATTATGACTGTGGTCTTGATGAGGCACAACAGATTGCACATTGTACAAAAAGTGACACCTGCCATGGATGCAAGTTAAACAACAGGTGGAACATTGGCATGAAACTGTAGACAAACTGCACCACAACAGTTGGTACGTCTACAGGAGTGGTACGATGTGTACACAAACTCCACAAATGCTACAGCTACCAGCACACCCCATTGCACTTGTATGTATCAAACAGGCATATGAGCATGACCTTCCTGGTTGACAGCAGCTGACGGTAAGCCAGTTGATAAAAATTAACACCTGAAAGCAGTGAAAAACTTGGTGATAGCCACCTATGGCCACTTAGGCTTCACCATCATCTTCATGCAGACGTTCATTGTCATTGAACCTATATTAGGTACCACCCTCCTTGCTTATTGTGCATTAATGGCAGATTTGAGGAAAACATGACTACAGAATACACGAGACAACAGATGGGGGCACTCTGCCTACAGCATAACACAGAGAATAGAAAATGCCAACTACAATAAACAACAGAGTAAATCTCTGACTGATTTGCAGACACCAGAAAAGCGTACTGACATCAAACATGTCCTTGTGCATCATGTCCTTGGCCAACCCATTTTACAGCATGCCCGCAGAATTGCCTCAGAGAAACCAAGGCTATATCTGAAGAAATGCTCCAAGTTGGGATAGGCTATTGTCCTGATAACCCATGGTGTCTGCCTTTGCACGTTGTTCACAAGAAAGATGGTTTGTGGTGCACCTATGAAGATCACTGTGGCTACGTGCCAGGACAGTTCTAGGCAGATGCCCAATACCAAAAATTCAAGATTTTACTTGTGCATTAGTCACTGGCAACAGTTTTTAGCGTCACAGGCTGTGGCCCCTTCCAGAATCCCAAAAAATGGTAATTACACCCTTTTGCCTATCTGAATTTTTATTTATGGATAAAAAATGATACACAGGCGTGGATGAAGTCTTAAAGGAGTTTCTGTTTTCCTTTGTATACTATTATGAAAGACTAGTGCACTACAAAATTGTTGAGGCTCACACCGGCAATGGAGGGTGAAGCTTTGACAATGCCAGCCACTCGTGCTGGCGAAACGTCAGAAAAATCATTAGATGAACGTCGGCCGAAGAACCCGAGACAGAAGCCAATAGGCAGTTTGTCACTAGTGCACTCACCAAATGCCCAGCAACAAGAACAATGTGTGGGAATTGCGTCATCGGCTGCGCAACTATAGCATAGTATTGCATGAAGAGAACTGTGTCATTTGTAACACAGAATTGATGTTCCTGGGATACACAGTTTTGGCAGATGCCATTCATCTGTTACCAGAGGAGATAGCAGCTCTACATGCCTTTCCAAAACCGACTGACTACCAGCACTCACAAAGTTTCCTGGGAATGGTCAACTTTTATTGCTGCAACTTCTGAGCAATGGCGATTATACGAATGCCACTTACAGGTGAGCTCACAGGATATGACATCACAGGCTGATGCCCCCTCAACTGTCCCACAGAAATGAAAGAAGCTTTTCACAGTCTTCATATGAGCCTAACTAGCACAGTGGTCCTCATTCCCTGAGCTCTCCAGCAAGATTTGACCACATCCACATCAGTCTTGTAGGCCCTCTTGCACCTGTGGATGGCTACAGGCACCTTTTCAAAACAGTGGACAGATGTGTTTGATGGGCAGAAACTACACCCTTTGTGGACACTTATGCCAAGATAACAGCAAAGACCATCACCACCACCTACATAGCACAATTCATTTGCCCTCTCCATGTTACAACAGAACAGGGCCAACAATTCAAATCTAGTTTGTTCTAAGAATTGTCCAACTTGTGCAGCATCCAGCATCATCATACAACAAGTATCACCCTGCCAGCAGTGGAATGGCAGAGAGATGGCATGGCATCAGATTCTAAAGGCTGATCTCATTTTCAATTGCAGGAAGTGGACAGAGGCCCCTCCCTTGGTCCTTTTAGGTCTTCGTACAATCTACAAACCTGACATCAAATCATCATTTGCAGAAATGGTGTATGTGGAGCTGATACACACTCTAGCAGTCTATTTTTACATCAGCACCACAGCCATCTGCAACACAACTGCCACAGTCGGTGTAACACATCCAAGATCACTTAGGCAAAACATGTTGCCCTCCTGCTTCATGCCATGGTGAACACCACGTTTTTGTCTACAAATCTTTCGAGATCACATACTCGCATCATGCTCCGAACAAATCTCATTAAATCGCCACTCCAGCCACTGTACAGTGGTATTGCCATGAGGAAACCATACCGCTGAGATCTTGCAAATCAATCCAGCAACTGAGTGTTGTATATGTTATTTCTGGTACAAGCAGTATCTTTGAAGTTACTCTCAGTGTTAAGTTATCTGTGTTTATTTGTGGATGTGGATGTCAATTGCTAGAAATAAAAAGTAATTCTGTAAGCTTTAATTCTGTGTACATTACTTTACGTGGAGTGCAAGCCTTACCCACAGTTTTATTAACACATATTCCTTCTCCTTTTCCCCAGTTCATGAATTTGAAAACATCATTTAAGATGATAGCTTCTTCAAACTCTGGTGCATTTTCTGAGCTGTTAAATGTTTCTACGTGCCACCAACCAATCAACTGTATTTGCATGGTTACACTTCCTCATTTTTATATGTTGTTTTCATCCTGGAATTTTATGTTTTTGTATTATTTGATGAAAATATTGCTGTGAAAAAGAAGTATTGAATAACATGAAATTCAATTTGAGTAGTACATTAATGGTGCATGCAGTTCATCTTCAACATCTGCCTGTCATAAACTAAAGGAAGGTACTCACATTATAAAGAGCCCCTGTATACCAGGGTGAATTGTTGTTGCCAGAATATTGCCTTGAGTAAAATGGGAAAAAAGTTGGAGCTGGCTTTTTCAGTATAGCAGAAGATGATTTGTCTGACATTGCAGCTCCTAGTTCACCCAGTCACCTGTAAACGTAAATCACAGGACCTATGGGAAACTTAGTCTCTCCAAAACAAATGAGTAAGTGGTTTGAAAAAGTACAATAAATATACATATAATTCAACAAGACTGAGATGTATATATTAGTAAGATGTTAAAAGTCATGGTATTACTTTACAGAAGTTCTAGTAATTGCTGAACATAATGATGTGCAAAAGATACTATGAATCCTGAATTTATGGGAGAACTGGGCAGCAGCTGAACTAAATTGAATGTTTTTGGCTCTTTTTATTAGATATTTTACAGTAGACAACTGAAAAATGATTTCCATGTACTATTTGAGCCAACTTTTAAATATCTAGTTACATATATCATTTATAATTATGTTAAAACTTAAGTTCTTCCCATTTCTCTGTGAATAAATATTTAACTGATAACATGACTAAGGATTTACAACTACTTTGACATCAGACTAAAGAAATAGTACTAGTTTCATGATGCTATTTGAGGTGACTGTGGGCCGCTGTCATTTTCTGTTAATGATGTTTTGTGAAAAGAAAACAAAGCATGTCATCACTTAATTTGAAATGTTCCATTATTTGCATTCGGGATGTCATTCACCTCTTCTTACAGTTTTCTATGGTCTGTTAGATTCTGCATTGTTATGATTAGCTTTTCTTCTTCTCTTACAGATTTATTCCCTGTGACTGGAAAATGGCTCTGAGCACTATGGGACTCAACTGCTGAGGTCATTAGTCCCCTAGAACTTAGAACTAGTTAAACCTAACTAACCTAAGGACATCACAAACATCCATGCCCGAGGCAGGATTCGAACCTGCGACCGTAGCGGTCTCGCGGTTCCAGACTGCAGCGCCTTTAACCGCACGGCCACTTCGGCCGGCCCCTGTGACTGGAAACTGTGGTCATATCCCCCTTACCTACCCTTAGTTTATCTGAATGTACTATTCTTAAAGACCAACTTCTGCCTATTTTAAATATCATCTATAAATATGCTTTAAGTATGTTATGACATGAATCTGATTTCATGTTTAAAAATTGCAAGTATGGCTATGAATGGCTAGGTCAATTGTTTCTCACATTGGAGAACTACAAGGATTTATTGTCTCTAATAGAACCGTACCTCATATGGCTGTGTGGTGTTACAATTAACCTTTGGGTTGATAACTCATTTGTTTTTCTATGCCAACTACAGTAAGGTGTGTTTTGACAGAGGGCACGACATGTTATGGTTGTTCATTTTATATTCACAAATAAAGAATGGGATGAATGTATAGTCTCCTCTGTGCAAAGCTTGCCTTCATTGTTCATTCTTCTGGCTGAAGTATGTTAACTGACTCCACATAGGAAACCTGTGTTCAGAATTCTCAATTTTTCCAATAAATTATGTATTTTCCTTTTGAGTGTAAGTGGACTCTTTAACCTTCCTTAGTGACCACAATGACTGTTTTCTCACCTTGAACTGTGTCTTTACACTGTAACAAGTGAACTGTTTGTTTACACTGTAACAAGTCTCATCAGAATCAATCAACTCAGCAGCAGTGGATGGGCAGCATACTACTGAAGTGTTCTGTTCTTCTGGAAGGTAGAAATGGGAGACTTCTTGCACAGCCTCATAGAAAGTGATATGCAGAAATAATTTTAGTTTTGGAACAAATGAATGTAGATGTGTGGACTCAAATGGGTACTATTTTAAAGGGGAATGCTATCACATGAACATATTTGGTAAATTCACAAATTACTACATCAGTCTGTCCCATTTCTTTTGTGTAATATCTTATAAAAGACATTTTCTGGTGAAGTGTAAGAACACATTTTTAATAATTTGCTCATCCACTGTCACCGAGTTCATACATTTTCACAAAACTTGCCACACTGTAAGAATACAGAAACTTGCCACAATATGAGAACACAGTTAAACTTGAGAAAACAGTTATCTACTAATAGGCCATGACAAATAGTTCCTTAATAATAGAAGCAGACTTTCCATTTCTTTTGTGTTGAGGTTAAAGAAAGAGAATCAGTTATGTATACAAAGCCTAAAGCATTTTTACATTTTACGAGGTGCAGAACTGTATATTCTGGTAAGTTTAGAGCTTACTGCACACCTTTAAAGCTTACTGCACTTCTTTGCACCCACTTGATAGCAGGTTAAACTGTGAGTAAATATTTCCATTATTTTTCCAAGATAACACTATTTCAGAGATATTCATTGGCTACTGAATGTCTCAGATTGTGAGTGAGTCATCCACAAAGTCATTAATATGTGAGAATGCTTCATATCAACATTAATAGTCCATAGGGGGAACAGCCAGACTGATATGACTTTGTTGAAAGCAGAAGGAGAGATATTTGTACTTGATCAAATGTCACTCAACGGTTGTATTGAGGGACTGTTTCAGACATGTATCTAGCCAACCTGAGATGTCAGCGCACTTGCCCATCAGTTCCTCTCCTGTACTTTGAGCTTCATTCTGAGAAACTATTAAGGCCCATGACATTACTACCACGTATTTTCACACTGTAAAATTAAACTAATCCATATTTTAATTAATTATTTATTATTTTCAACCAATTTCCAAACTTGATTGTTTCTTTCCTTGTTTATTGTGAAGGTGAAGAATGTATGACAATAATTTATATCATAGTTTATATGTGTTAGTGCCATTCTTGTAGTTGTGCATAGCAACCAAGCTTATGAGATTTCTTCGTAGTACCATCTATTTTCAGTATTTCAGTGAACCAATATTAAGCTTTTTTATGTTTCATATTTATTTAGAACGCTTGTGTGCTGTTCACATTTCTTCTTTGTGCATGTGTATCACAAGTTGCATTAGGTAAATAATTACCACCAATATACCCCATGCATTGCAGACTATGATTCTCTTAATCCAGATCCCCCTCCAGGAAACTCTGTACAATTTTTTCACCCTTTTATATTAATATTGCCAGTGTGTTAAATATCCATCACAAGATTAATTGCAAATAATATCTTTTTAAATGTACAAAGACAGGACAAAAGTTGATTCAACTAGTCAGTCGAAAATCTGTGAATAAATGCTGAGCTATATTATATCATTAGCTTGGTGTTTGCAGTTGAAGGATACTTTATGCTAATACAAGACAAACATAGAGATCAAGCCGTTAATTTTTAAAAATCATATTACTCATACAACCTAATGTGGATACTGACCTGAGATCAGATCTATATCCAACTAGTTTGAATCAATGATGGCTGCATGATGGGACATAAATGATAATGAAGCATAATTTCATAATGGTAATCATCAGCTGACCTGTTTAGGAATTTCACTGTTTCCAGTTTATTCAACAAGAAATTCCTGCGAAATGTGCAGAAACACCTGTAATCAGTTGAATGACGTACTAATAATCTAGTACTAGACATTCTGTAACTTGTGCTTGGAAAAATAATATATTTAATGGTGTTCTGTGCAAAAAGTGCCCCAATATAAGTGTACAAGGCTTTTGTAAGTGCAGTAAACATGAAAAGAAAAACTAAAAACTATGAGTCCTGTAACAAAAAGGTCGAGAAACAAGCATGTTACAAGTGGAGCAACAGACATGGTAACTGTATACAGTGCAACAACAGAAGTATTAATTTTAAAGCATGGTGTTAATTATGAGAGGTAGTCAGTAAGAAAAGAAGACAGTGTGGTGGTTATCAACTGCAAGAGTCGACTGCCTCATCTTTGAGAACGAACTTCTTTGAAAACTGTCGATCTCAGTGTGTTTTGAACACTGTATTCAAGAGGATGTGTTTGTACCGACATGATCAGAATAAAGTTAGTTCATTATAAACGAGCAAATACTTAATGCTGGGTTTGATATTACTGTACGTAACATCTCAATCCCCACACTGGTGACTCCGATGCTCACGAACACCACTTACGATGCCGGAAATGTGTACTGGAACATCGCCATGGACAAACAATGCAGCAACCCTTTGTCGGATTTCTATGCCCATCGACTTCGCATAGCGCCGCATCTGGATGCAGTGTACAGGAAGTGTAATAGTGTGTAAATTCCCGACTCTTGTGTGAATTGTGCTTTTTGGTAACTTTCGTCACCTTCGCACACATCGACAATGCGACCGAGGTGCACATGTCGTCCGTCGAAACCCGCTCAATGCGTCAATAATTTCACTTATGGACAGTGTAGTGCTCCTTCGCTGATTAATTTGGACTATTTTGACTTGCTTTTGTGTAATGATTTAACTTTGTGCAATGCTTCGATATCGGACAATCATGCCAAACAATGGACTGCAACAAACGGGGACTATGTTGCAAATCCTAGTTTGCACGAACTACGGCTAAATCGCATGCCTGGTCGAATTCACAGGAACAATTTCATCAAGGACATGCTACCGATCAATGACAATGCACCAATTACACCGACGACAATGCTGGCTGTTTCTCAGTGCAACACTGGACATGCCACGCCTCCCTCTACACAGCACCCAAACCGCACCGACTCTGCTCGACCGCTACCGACAGCGATGTCACGGCTGCTGCCTGCTGGCTCACTGACCTCAACCCCGTCAAAACAAACAGCTGTGCGACATATGATCCCGTCATGGCTACCACACCTGTATCATGTCAACAACTCGCCAACACTATGCACGCTTACCGCCCGGCTGTTCACTACTGGATAGCGCCCACAACTTGTTCACCCACCCCAGAAGAAGATTTCAGCCATATCACTGCTTCATACAGCAGTGAATGTGTTCTCACTCCACCTCTGCTGAGTACTGAGTTTCACATTCATGATCGCACACATGATCTCGTCTACTCGAACTGTTATGTCAATACTGTGCCACCGACCTTGTCTTGTACGCCAGGTTACCCTTTGATAGAGACAGATTCTGATTTTGACCCCATTTTACTCAGTGATACACAGCAGACTGCTTCATGACATATATTTTCACCTGAACAACTGCAACAGCTACGTGAGCAAATTGCGACATACAACTTGTTGTTACAAGATCAGTTACACATGCTGCAGCCAACACTGACCAAGCACGACATGCAATGAGGTGCTCCTGTCATTTTTCTGCCTCCGACTGCTTACGACATACATTTTCGCCTGAACAACTGCTACAGCTACATGAGCAAATTGCAACATACAACTTGTTGGTACAAGATCAGTTACACACGCTGCAGCCGACACCGACCGATCACGAGATGCAACGAGATGCTCCTGTCATTGTTCCACCTCCAACTGCTTCCAATCCTTCACTGTTACTACAAGCTACAACTAATACCCTGACGATCACACTACATGGATCTATGTCCCAGATGTCACAACTTTCATCATCACGCCGCCTCAAGTGGAAATTCTACGTTACTGATGTAATACAAGCAACTTATTTACACCGCTGCCACCTTTCCTTGGTAGTTCCAGACACTTCGTTTCTGTACTACGGCATAACCAGCCGCATTCCAGTGCCGCTTGCTGTGCCACCCTCTTCACTACCTCCGCAATGTACGACCAACACATCTGCCATTTCTGCTTCGACGAGTGAGCATCTTTTCGCTCCAACACACGACGTGCAGCAGTTTCGCGCGAGCAGCTTGCATGCTTATGACTCGACTGCAGCGCCGACAGCACACACGCTGCTCCAGTTCCATCAAACTGTGTCACCTCTCCACCACGGACCAGTAGTTCGTCTGCCAATTCAACTTCTTCACGGTCACATTACATCTCATCGTCTTCCTGCTCCGACCATGGTTTCGCCAACCACGTCCACCTTCCACCACCTCTCGCTGTCGCCATGCCTCATGCACAGGGCTCACAGCCACGCCCCCCAACCTTCGATCACAGCTGTTTCGCACATCAAAACACCGACACTGTCAATTCCGCTTGGAACATTCTGCCATCTACCGGTGTAATGCACTCACTGTCCACGGACTCTGAGGTGACGCTTCCGTCTACACTGAAGTCATCTGCCGCCAAGGTCAGTCATGTGCAGCTTGCTGTTTTCTCCCCTGCTGTGACATCTAGCGCCTCTATAACTCTGTCATTACCGTATGTGTTGCTCATCCGCCATCTCTTACGCAACCTGTTAAGCCACAGCATGCTTGCTCCTTTATGTCGTACGGTCAATAACAAACTGTTACCGGACACGTTGCACTTACCGCGGCGCTCACCGGCAAATACTTTGCCAATACATCGCATTGCATCTTTGATGCATTCCGTGCCTTTGATCGGATCAAAATCCGCTGCACCGCACGGCCTCGGCACGACAATGTTCTCCCCACTGACACACCGCCGCCTTCTGCTTCCACCGTGCCATCAGCAGTGTGGCACAGTCAACCTGTGGGTGCCTTCCGCACCTTCCCTCCGCTGGTCGGGCCTACCAAGACATCGAGAAACAGTCCGATTGCACCTCGCACTAGCGCCTGCCACAACACGATTCATCACGCGCACCTGTGCCATCAGCCGGCTGTGTGCATACACGCCTCTCATCACCCTTACTGTGCTCCGCACTGCCAGTGGGGGCTCTGTGGTGGTTATCGACCACAAGAGTCGATCGCCTCATCTTTGAGAATGAACGTTTTTGAAAACTGTTGATCTCAGTGTGTTCCGAACTCTGTATTCGAGCGGATGTGTTTGTACCGACATGATCAGAATAAAGTTAGTCATTATAAACGATCAAATACTTAATGTTGGGTTCGATATTACCGTACATAACATCTCAATCCCCACAACAGAAATATTCTTCTCAAAGAAAAAGCCAAATAGTTAGGAATAATAAAATTTTTAGAAAACTATATCAGTGAGATTAAGAGAAACATGAAGGAAATGAAAAACACACAAATTTTGACCCTTGTTAATAACCTTGAATGCAACAGCATTCAAAAATATGATAAATAAAATGCAGAATCAAAGAGTGAAAGTGATATGACCATAAAAACAAATGAGCTGACAGTGCCCAATATCATGTCTGTTATAAATACATTTGGCTGAAGTGAAATGGTCAGAAATGAGAAAAACAAGGTACTTATTTTAGCGTCCAGCCAGAGAAGAGAATGTAGATCATTTCTATAGGAGAGCACCATTAAAGGGAATCACAAAAAAGTGTGGTAAACCTAACAAAAACTTTCAATATAGATGATAAATTAGTGGTAATAGAAGATACAAATGAGACTGATAATCTCTTTCAAAAGATTAAAAAGCATTTGCATGAAACATTAGAGAACATACTGAAACTTAGTCATAAAACCAATATAATTATTCATCCTATCCCAAAACAACATGATGTACAACATCTACATTCAAAAATAGAAGCAAAAAATTGCCATTTGGTACAGACAATCAATGAGTTAAGAAATTCAAAAAAGAAGAATTACTGTTAACTTTGGAATGGAAAGATTAATAGAAACAAATTTTCTGTACAAGGCTTCCACTTAAACAGAGAAGGAAAGAAACAGATACATGAAAGACTGGTTTTTTTTGTTAACAAGAATAAAGTAATAATCCCAAATGTTAATATCAAGCCCCAGAAAACCATGGGACAAGGAAATAAGAAAGGAGAAAGCAAAAGGCATCAGAAAGACAATGATTAAAACAGTACAAACTACAATTAATGAGTGGCTTTTGGGGAAAAATCGCAAAAAATAAAAAGAAAATAATCAGAACAGTGCAAACTACAACTGAAGAAGAAAGTAGATATCTGAGGAATAACAATGATCTAGACCAGAGAAACTATCCAGAAAAAAAGGAGAGAGCAAGATGTCAATCAGTACAACTATGAATCTGTTTCATTTGTCAAAACTGTTGTCCCAGTACTAAAAAATTGTGTGCTGTTGCAAGACCTGTAGTCTCAATGGAAACAACCACTCAAGCTTCAGAAGAAACTTCAACAGGATCTGCAACAACCTCACAAAGATCAACAACAACCTCACCAACAGCAACTATAACTACTTTAGCATCACCACCAAACACCCCGGCAACATGCCCAATTATAAATACCATGAGGCAGCCAAGTCATCTGAAGGATTTTTTATTGCTGAAAGCAGCACCTATAGCAGTTATAAATAACCAGCATCCAAACTGAAGGTAAGGATACTGTAGATAGTCCCACAAATTCAGGAATGAAGATCTTTCACTAAAATGTCAGTCATATACAACAAAGTTGAAAATTTAAATGCATTAATAATGCATGAACTAAAAGATAGTTCTGTAATATGTGTTTCTGAGTAGTGGCTTGAAGAGACCTTAATAAATCTGTCTCCCTACAAAATTTCTCTGTGATTGACTTCTATTGTAGACTGGGTAATAATTATAGGGGAGTAGTCATGTCCATCAAGCATGATACAGAAGTTATCAATGTAGCTAAAATGACTCACCAGAATCATGAAAAAGACTTTGAGATAGTAGCAACAAAAGTTCCATAATTAAATTTGATAATAGCCATAGTGTACCATTCCCTGTCAGAAAATTTTGAGGTATATCTAGAAAAAAATTGAATGGTATATGCAGCAAGATGTGAAGTTATGGTTTGTGGTGACTTTTAATGTAGGGTTTATCAGTAATTGTTAATGGGGAGCCGTTCTGGTCAGTCTCAGCTAATCACTTAATCTTACTGTCACAGCACACCTTACAACAAGAATAACATCAACCAGTCAGGCAGCCTAGGATCAAAGTCTGACTGATAAAGAGAAATTTAAGCGGTCTGTGGAAGTATTCAATACAGGATTCAGTAGCATAAAGATTTAATAATGACCTTCACCACTGAAGGAGAACAGACAAACAACCTACTTAAGGTTAAACACATGATCTTCCATCAGGAAAGCATAAACATCTTTAATTCACTACCACAGTGAAAATTGGCCTGCCATCTATGAAGTATAAAATTCGGATACAAAATTCAACATATTTCTAGAAAAAAGCATTTTGATACTGCCTTCCCTCTAAAAATGAGAAATATCAGAAATAATGCAAGAGGCAATGGCTGGATTACCAAAGGAATTAGAACTTCCTTCCAGAAAAAAAGAGAACTTCATCAAATCTGCAAAGAAAATAATGTCACAGTAGATATGCACAATCACTATAAAACATACACAAACATTTCACAAAAGGTCATAATACAGGCAAAAAGAGCACGCAATGATAGGTGTATAAAAAAGTCTACAAACAAAGTAAAAGCTATGTGGGATATCATGAAAAAGGAAATGAGCAAGAACATGAAAACCAGTGAGAATATTGTCTTGTTACATGACAGTAAAAAGGTGACAGAACCAAGTGAAACACCAAATGCAGTATTACTCAACAGCTACTTCACCGGAATGGTAGAAAATTTAATAAAAGTGAAACAATGGAACTCGGGGTAGGAATATCAACAATCTAGGAATATATAGACTGCTACTTACCGTAAAGAAGACACATCAAGTCACAGACAGGCACATTAAAAGACACTCACATGTAGCTTTCAGCCACAGCTTTCGTCAGTAAAGACACACACACACACACAAATCAAGCACACCTCACGCGCACACAGATGTATGCTTGCTTTTTTTTGTGTGTGTGTGTGTGTGTGGTGTGTGTGTGTGTGTGTGTGTGTGTACTAATCTATCTTTTCCTACATTGTTAATAAAAACTAATTTTGTTGGAAATCAGCAACCAGCAGAAAACGAGATCAACAGCTGTAAATTATCTATGTTTGTGGATCATGGAATCAAGGTGGAAACAATAAAGGCTGTTACCAAACTAAAAACAACATACCAAGCAGGAGCTGATGGCAGACCAAGTAGAATCTTACAACTCTCTCTCAAAAATATTATCGATCCGCTCACTCATATATGTAACTGCTCATTAGGAATGGCTGTCTTTTCTAATCAGCCAAAAAGATCCAAAGTTATTCCAGTAATCAAAGCTGATGTCAAAGATAAGATATCCTGTATTTTCAAAAGTACTGGAAAACTAATGCACAATAAGTTAACAAAGATTATGAACAAAAATGGAATATTAGCCAGTCCTCAACATGGTTTCAGAAATAAGAAGTCAACCAAGACAGTAATCTATGAATTCATAACCACTGTTTTAAGAGCCATACACACACAATCATGTGGGCCAATCCCATTCCGGATGCATATTTCACAGTTACCACAAATGTGAACGACATTGCAACACCCACTGTTCTGCACAACTAGTGGCCAGGGAGATACAGCTCCTCTGATTCTTCTTGTGGAAACTTACATACTCTCAAGGCAAATGGTCAGCCTTTGACTGAGAACTCCTTGTTGTTTATTAGGCGGTGAGATACTTCCATGAAGATACTGACTGTCATCAAGTGATAGTGTTTACAGACCAAAGATGTCAACCTTGATGCTTCTGATACCTGGATATTATTGCTCAGTACACTACAGATGTATGACACCTGCACGGAAGTGACAGCCTCACTACCGACTACTTATCATGAGTCAATGTCATCTCCCTCCAATTTGATTATGAGAAGCTAGCCACCAACTAGTGTAAAGACACTAGCATCAAGGAATTGTGCAACCACAATACCGGCCTACAAATCAAACGACCCACTGTCCCAGGGACTGAAATGCCGATTCTCTGTGAAGTGTCCCTTAACGGGATTTGGCTGTCAATGCCACAAAAAATGCACCATGCAATTTTCAATCAACTCCACACCCTATCTGATCCAGGTGTCAGAACCACTGTCTCCAACTCCTCAAGGAACACTTTGTGTGACCCAACACCAAAAAACAAGACTGTATATTATGCCAATGCAGTAAAGTCGGAAGCCATGCACAACCACAATTAGGTAAGTTTCAAATTCCAAAAACCCACTTCTGCCATATGCACATCTATTTTGTTGGCCATCTACCAGAGGCCTTCAAGTACTTACTGCTAATGACAGACAGAGCATTCCAATAGGTGGAAGCAGCTCCCGTCCTCCTCCCCCCCCTCTCAAGGACATCGCAGCAGAGTCCACCGCCCACCTGTTTGTAGGAACATGGGTTGCATATTTCGGCATGCCAGACATGATAACTACTGATCAAAGCCACCAGTTCGAGTCAGCACTCTTCGGCACCCTGTGTAATTTCTGTCAAACAAAACATAACTGCACTATAGCCTATTACTCCCTGAGTTACGTTTTAGTCAAGCAGTGGCACAGGACTCTCAAAGCCGCCATTACGTACCACATTAGATTGTGGACTGAAGCTTTGCCATGGGTACTATGCTGTGTCCAAACCATCTTCAAGGAGGACCAACAAGTGTCCTTCACTGAAATACTACACATGAAAACTGGTGCTTCCTACTTACTTTGTTTTAGCCATGCAAGAACCTGTTTGTATGGACCTACCGGTACTAACTCATTGAGCGAAGGACTAAATTAGTCTTATCCACATGCCCCTTCCCACGAAGTACTTGTTGCCCATGGTCTTCATACATAAACTGCTCTTCCATTGTGAACATGTCATGCTATGGGACAACATGGTTTGATTGGCGCTACAGCTGGTATTTACAAAATTCCCAGTGAGTGTGGTGTTGCATATATTGACCAGATGACACGAACTGTTCAGCAGCATTGTATATAACATGAAATATACACCTGTCTGTAGCAAATGTTAAAATCAACAGTAGAAGAACACTGTATTTCCATGGTAAACTCAATGTAATAAGTTGTTTTTTGTGGTCTTCAGTCCCAAGACTGGTTTGATGCAGCTCTCTATGCTACTCTATCCTGTGCAAGCTTTTTCATCTCCCAGTAAGTACTGCAACCTACATCCTTCTAAATCTGTTTCGTGTATTCATTTCTTGGTCTCTCTCTATGATTTTTACCCTCTACGCTGCCCTCCAACACTAAATTGGTGATCCCTTGATGCCTCAGAATATGCCCCACAAACCAATCCCTTCTCCTAGTCAAGTTATGCCACAAATTTCTCTTCTCTCCAATTCTCTTCAATACCTCCTCATTAGTTATGTGATCTACCCATCTAATCTTCAGCATTCTCCTGTAGCACCACATTTCCAAAGCTTCTACTCTCTTCTTGTCCAAACTATTTATCGTCCATGTTTCACTTCTATACATGGCTACACTCCATACAAACACTTTCAGAAATGACTTCCTGACACTTAAATCTATACTCGATGTTAACAAATTTCTCTTCTTCAGAAACGCTTTCCTTGCCATTGCCAGTCTACATTTTATATGCTCTCTACTTCGACCATCATCAGTTATTTTACTCCCCAAATAGCAAAACTCATTTACTACTTTAAGCATCTCATTTCCTACTCTAATTCCCACAGCATCACCCGATTTAATTCGACTACATTCCATTACCCTTGTTTTGCTTCTGTTGATTTTCATCTTATATCCTACTTTCAAGACACTGTCCATTCCGTTCAACTGCTCTTCCAGGTCCTTTGCTGTCTCTGACAGAATTACAATGTCACCGGCGAACCTCAAAGTTTTTATTTCTTCTCCGTGGATTTTAATTCCTACTCCGAATTTTTCTTTTGTTTCCTTTACTGCTTGCTCAATATACAGATTGAATAACATCGGGGAGAGGCTACAACCCTGTCTCACTCCCTTCCCAACCACTGCTTCCCTTTCATGTCCCTCGACTCTTATAACAGCCATCTAGTTTCTGTACAAATTGTAAATAGCCTTTCGCTCTCTGTATTTTACCCCTGCCACCTTCAGAATTTGAAAGAGAGTATTCCACTCAACATTGTCAAAAGCTTTCTCTAAGTCTACAAATGCTAGAAACGTAGGTTTGCCTTTCCTTAATCTATTTTCTAAGGTAAGTCGTAGGGTCAGTATTGCCTCACGTGTTCCAACATGTCTAAAGAATCCAAACTGATCTTGCCTGTGGTGGGCTTCTACCAGTTTTCCATTTGTCTGTAAAGAATTCGTGTTAGTATTTTGCAGCCGTGGCTTATTAAACTGATAGTTCGGTAATTTTCACATCTGTCAACACCTGCTTTCTTTGGGATTGGAATTATTATATTCTTCTTGAAGTCTGAGGGTATTTCGTCTGTCTCTTACATCTTGTTCACTAGATGGTGGAGTTTTGTTAGGCCTGGCTCTCCCAAGGCTGTCAGTAGTTCTAATGGAATGTTGTCTACTCCTAGGGACTTGTTTCGACTTAGGTCTTTCAGTGCTCTGTCAAACTCTTCACGCAGTACCATGTCTCCTATTTTATCTTCATCTACATTCTCTTCCATTTCTATAATATTGTCCTCAAGAACATCGCCCTTGTATAGAACCTCTATATCAAGCACGGCTCGTAATTAAAGCCTCTAAGGCGGAGCCGCCCCAAAATATATGTTAAATTTCGCAAGAACGTATTACATAATTTAAATTGTCAGGACCAATTTCGCATATTTCCCATTCCGATTAAAATAACGACGGTCAACGTTTTTGGAACTGTTTGTATCGATAGATGTTTTCCGAACGGTTAGTGTTTACTGTTTAGGCTGCGCCTTGGAACGTCCGTAAGCTGCATGTAGTAGCGGTTTTGGGGGCGTCGCTTCCATAGAGTAAATATCTAAATATTTACTCTATGGTCGCTTCTGCAAAGTACTGCTCTAGTGCTCTTTATGGGCGACCCGAAGGCTCAGGGTGTCATACCAACCACCACACGTTTTTCACGTTCCACTATCTATGTAATAAAGGAATGTAGAGTGGCCGAAACCTCGCTATCCAATCTCTGTCTCTGCACATCTCTACTACGCTTCGATGCGTCATTAATCGACGTTTAGTATTTATTATTGTTTTGATAATGTTTTACATAGTTGTTTTGTTTCTGCCATTGGCTATTTTATCCACATTTAGAATAAGTTTGCAAATATCCCGCCTGAGTGCACTACACTACAGTAACATATCAGTACTGCCATCTAACGAGAGTTGCGTAAGTGATTAGAGGACAAAGTGCGCGAAATTTGTCACGTTACTTTACTTTCCTTGCTTGCTGATACTGACTGCTTTTGTTGATACCGTGCGATATTAGCAAGTTTATTTTTGGAGTGTATTTTGCAAGATTTTAGCGAGTTTTACTTGCTTGTGAATATCTGCAACATACCGCGAGTGTGAAACCAGCGCAATATGAATTCAGTGTGCAATTTAATAGGTAAAAATTTGGAACACGGCCATAGGATGAAAGTGAAAGAACTTGGTGCACCCAGACCCGATCTAACGATCACTCAAGAACAGAAACAGTGCAAATCTAGGCAAGGATACAAACGCAGTTTTAATAGAGCATGTTTCACCTGTCTTCTTACAAATAGTACTGACAGTGCATGGACTGAAACTGGTATCACTGACTTAAAGAATTTTCACGCAAAGGTGAAAAAACATAATTCCAGAGAAAAACATTTAAATGGTTTCATTGAGTTTTCATAGCTAGGGAAAGTAGACATCATGTGCCAATTAGACAGTGCATACCGCCGTAATATAAAGATACATAATGTAAATGTATAAAAAAATCAGTATATTCTGGTAAACTGATAGACGGTATTAAATTTTGCGGCAAATTCGAGCTTGCCTTAAGGGGCCACGACGAAACAGAAGATTACAAAAACCCAGGCATTTTTTGAGGATTAGTCAGCCTTATAGCAGAACTGGACTGTGTCTTGAACCAGCACATTGAGAAATCAGAAAACCGTGTTTTCTTAGGCCTATCGAAGACAATTCAAAATGAACTCCTGGAATCAATTTATGAGGTATGCCTCAACCTCATCAGGAGTGAATTGTCGAAGGCAAACTTTCTCGCAATAGAAGTTGATGAAACTACTGACTGTGCAAATTTGTCACAATTGGTCCTAATAATTCGCTATGAGCTACTGGGACCAATAAATGAAAGATTTATTTCCTTTGTACGCCCAAAATGTGACAGTGCAGACAATGAAACTGCAGCTGTTCTCTGAGAGCTAGAGAAAATGAATGTACATGAAACACCTGAAAAACTGGCAGCTCACTGTTACGACGGTGCTCCTGTTACGAGTGGCCATAAAAGTGGAGTTCAAAGTACAATTAGAGAAATGTACAGGAATGCTCACTTTATTCACTGTTACGCCCATCAGTTAAATTTAATTGTTGAACATTGTGTGACGGGCAATAAACAAGTGCCGATCTTCTTTAGCAACAGGAATTTCCACCTTTTTTTCCTGGTTTTCTAGTTGTACAGCCATTCTTGACGAAGTTGTGAAGAATCGTATACCTACCAGTCCCCAGTCCATCAGATGGAATTTTAAATCACGGACCGTAACCACTGTGTACAAATACCAAAAGAAAATTGTTGAGTGCCTAGAAAGAATTATTGATGATGATGCCAGTAATTACAAGACAATAAACAAGGCCACGGGACTGAAGGGTTTTCTGCAAGACGAAGATTTCCTCTTCTGGTTAAATTTTTTTAATACAGTCATGCCTCATTGTGACATTCTCTTTAATCAACTGCAGCAGAGGAATATTGCTGCAGTGAAAACTGTTGAATACGTATCGCACTTTGCAGATTCTGTCCAGCAAATTAGGGCCTCACTTGAAACTGACGATCACTGGGAACAGGTAGAACCAACTGCAAAATAGGGACGTTTCACAGAATCAAGAATAGTGTGTGCACGAAACGTTTGCGACTTCATCACAACTCAGATCAGAGAACGATTAAGTTTCAATGATCACTTATCGATTGCACAGCTGTGTGATCCATTGTTGTTTGCAAAACATCAAACTATTTTTCCGGGGAAAGAGCTTAAAATAGCTGTTAATTTGTTCAATTTACAGTCTTCAGATCTACGTCATGAGCTGAAAGTGTTGTAGAGCCAAAAAGATTTTATGAGGGTGTCAGGTGCTTTGACCTTGTTGAACTTTATTTACGATAACAATCTGGCTAAAGCTTTTCCTGAAAGTGTAAAACTTCTGCAAATAGTAGTAACTTTCCCTATGACGACCGGAGAGGCAGAACGCTGCTTCTCTACATTAAACCGAGTGAAAATATTCATGCGCAACACTATGAATGAGGAGAGACTTTGTGCGCTTGCAATATGTTCCCTAGAAAAAGAATTACTGAATCGGCCAAATTTCAATGAAATGGTCACAGACCATTTTGCTGCGGAGAAGGGGAGACGAGTTGACTTCGTCTATAAACAAATGAATTGAGGTAAGCAAAAGTGCATTCATAATTGATAAAAGAGATATTAAGTCCTACAATTTAGCCTGTCAAGTAAAGTGAGTAAAAAAGGCTTGTGTCATGTTTAGCCAGCCATAAACGTGATGACATTTTCTGAAACGATTCACTTTTGGTACTGGTACAGTGTGTTGCGCTACAGTGTCACATTTTGTGTACTTTAGCACAACAAACCGTACTAAAAATGACGTATTTTGGAGAGATCTTTAGTGCGCTATTTCACATAAATGCATATTTTTCATAATACACAATAAATACGAACTGTTCGCTTCTCAAACATGTGAATAAATATGGCAGTTGCACGGATTGCTCATGCCACCCAATAACAGCACAGTATCATCATGCGAACTCGTAAACTTCAAGCTTTGTTGGTAAACCACAGTAAATGCCTTAAGTTTAGAACTGAAAATACCAAAAATATTCAGCAGCCGCAAAGTTACCATTCATCACATTAAAGATCTCTCCGAAATTAGTCTTTTCGTATGATTTGCTGCAAAGTGTCACAAAATGTAATGATGACGTAAAAACACTAACCAAAGTTATATTTTCACTCGGTTTAATGTAGAGAAGCAGCGTTCTGCCTCTCCGGTCGTCATAGGGAAAGTTACTACTATTTGCAGAAGTTTTACACTTTCAGGAAAAGCTTTAGCCAGATTGTTATCGTAAATAAAGTTCAACAAGGTCAAAGCACCTGACACCCTCATAAAATCTTTTTGGCTCTACAACACTTTCAGCTCATGACGTAGATCTGAAGACTGTAAATTGAACAAATTAACAGCTATTTTAAGCTCTTTCCCCGGAAAAATAGTTTGATGTTTTGCAAACAACAATGGATCACACAGCTGTGCAATCGATAAGTGATCATTGAAACTTAATCGTTCTCTGATCTGAGTTGTGATGAAGTCTGTGCCGGACCGAGACTCGAACTCGGGACCTTTGCCTTTCGCAGGCAAGCGCTCTACCAACTGAGCTACCCAAGCACGACTCACGCCCTGTCCTCACAGCTCTACTTCTGCCAGTATCTCATCTCCTACCTTCCAAACTGTACAGAAGCTCTCCTGCGAACCTGCAGAACTAGCACTCCTGAAAGAAAGGATATTGCGGGGACATGGCTTAGCCATGGGGATGTTTCTAGAATGAAATTTTCACTCTACAGCAGAGTGTGCGCTGATATGAAACTTCCTGGCAGATTAAAACTGTGTACCGGACCGAGACTCGAACTCGGGACCTTTGCCTTTCGCGGGCAAGTGCTCTACCAACTGAGCTACCCAAGCACGACTCACGCCCCATCCTCACAGCTCTACTTCTGCCAGTACCTCGTCTCCTACCTTCCAAACTTTACTGTGGCTAAGCCATGTCTCCACAATATCCTTTCTTTCAAGAGTGCTAGTTCTGCAGGCTCGCAGGAGAGCTTCTGTAAAGTTTGGAAGGTAGGAGACGAGGTACTGGCAGAAGTAGAGCTGTGAGGACGGGGCGTGAGTCGTGTTTGGGTAGCTCAGTTGGTAGAGCACTTGCCCGCGAAAGGCAAAGGTCCCGAGTTCGAGTCTCGGTCCGCCACACAGTTTTAATCTTCCAGGAAGTTTCATATCAGCGCACACTCCGCTGTAGAGTAAAAATTTCATTCTACTAACCAAAGATTTTAACTCGAAGTTAGCTTCTAATGATATTTAATACCTGATTATAAAAGATACAGTACGTAAAATTATGGGTAGAGAGTGATCAGCCCACCGCCCTCCCCCTGAATTCTTAGTTGTTTGTCAGACTAATCTGTAGCGTAACCCGAGGTCTATGTTGGCTCCGATCGATAAATTTCCACAGCCTTCCCCAGTATAGAAACCACGAGCCGCGCCTGCTCTATACACTCCTTCCACCTTTCTGCTTTCCCTTCTTTGCTGAGAACTGGGTTTCCATCTGAGCTGTTGATATTCATGCAAGTTGTTCTCTTTTCTCCAAAGGTCTGTTTAATTTTCCTGTAGGCAGTATCTATCTTACCCCTAGTGATATGCGCCTCTACATCCTTACATTTGCCCTCTAGCCATCCCTGCTTAGCCATTTTGCACTTCCTGTCGATCTCATTTTTGAGACGTCTGTATTCCTTTTTGCCTGATTCATTTACTGCATTTTTATATTTTCTCCTTTTGTCAATTAAATTTAATATCTCTTCTGTTACCCAAGGATTTCTACTAGCCCTCGTCTTTTTACCTACTTGATCCTCTGCTACCTTCACTATTTCATCTCTCAAAACTACCCATTCTTCTTCTACTGGATTTCTTTCCCTCATTCTTGTCAATCGTTCCCTAATGCTATCCCTGAAGCTCTCTACAATCTCTGGTTCTTTCAGTTTATCCAGGTCCTATCTCCTCAAATTCCCACCTTTTTGCAGTTTATTCAGTTTTAATCTACAGCTCATAACCAATAGATTGTGGTCAGAGTTCACATCTGCCCCTCGAAATGTCTTACAGTAAAACCTGGTTCCTAAATCTCTGTCTTACCATTATATAATCTATCTGAGACCCTCCAGTATCTCCAGGCTTCTTCCACGTATACAACCTTCTTTTATGATTCTTGAACCAAGTGTTAGCTACGATTAAGTTATGCTCTGTGCAAAATTCTACCAGGTGGCTTCCTATTTCATTCCTTAATCCCATTCCATATTCACCTAGTACATTTCCTTCTCTTCCTTTTCCTACTATCGAGTTCCAGTCACCGATGACAATTATATTTTCGTCTCCCTTCACTATCTGAATAATTTCTTTTATCTCATCATACATTTCTTCAATTTCTTCGTCATCTGCAGAGCTAGTTGGCATATAAACTTGTACTACTGTAGTAGGTGTGGGCTTCGTGTCTATCTTGGCCTCAATAATACATTCACTATGCTGTTTGTAGTAGCTTACTCACATTCCTATTTTCCTATTCATTATTAAACCTACTCCTGCATTGTCCCTACTTGATTTTGTGTTTATAACCCTGTAGTCACCTGACCAGAAGTCTTGTTCCTCCTGCCACTGAACTTCACTAATTCCCACTATATCTAACTTTAACCTATCCATTTCCCTTTTTAAATTTTCTAACCTACCTGCCCGATTAAGGAATCTGACATTCCACGCTCCGATCTGTAGAATGCCAGTTTTCTTTCTCCTGATAACAATGTCCTCCTTAGTAGTCCCCACCTGGAGATCCAAATGGGGGACTATTTTACCTCCGGAATATTTTACCCAAGAGGACACCATCATCATTTAAGCATATAGTAAAGCTGCATGCCCTCAGGAAAAATTATGGCTGTAGTTTCCCCTTGCCTTCAGCCGTTCGCACTGCCAGCACAGCAAGGCAATTTTGGTTAGTGTTACAAGGCCAGATCAGTCAATCATCCAGACTGTTGCCCCTGCAACTACTGAAAAGGATGCTGTCCCTCTTCAGGAAACACACATTTGTCTGGCCTCTCAACAGATACCCCTCCATTTTGGTTGCACCTACGGTATGGCTATCTGTATCGCTGAGGAACGCAAGCCTCCCCACCAACGGCAAGGTCCATGATTCATGGGGGGGGGGCAATGGAATACAACAGAACAAAAGTTTTAGCTCCAGTTTTTTGAATTCAGTAATCAAATAATCAGTGGAAATACGCCTAGCAATAATCTTATAAATCATGAAAACAGCTTTCAACTGGATACAAATCTGAATCCAGTCACAGCAGTCAGCAGTGACGGGGTCATTCAATACTCAGTGATTCGATCATCTCTCACTTCCATCACTGAGGGCTGCACACACAACTCAGCTGTCCTGCATATGTCATCACCTGATGTGTGCACTGAAAGATGCCAGCCAATTTCACATGAGAGAGATTCAGCATAAATACTGTGAATGCACCTGGGCTCTTGAGTAGTTATCTACTCACCTGAAAGTGGCCAGGTGTCCTGAGGTGAAATATCGTGGCAGAATGTTGATGGGATGTGGCCGCACACTCAGAAATTATTAGAAGTGCCGATGATGACCACCCATTACCTAGTATGCAGACGTGCAAGTGTGACACAGCCCACCCTGTTATCATTGGGCTCAATCTCAGCGATTTCAACACTGATGACACCACCATCAGATTGGTTGATAATGATCTGTGCCTCACGGCCTACATCAAAAATGTTCTGACAGCCAATGTTGCATGTATCTGACACCTCGACCACGCATATATCATACCCAGTGACATCAACTAGGCCTCCATATCATCTCATCTTTCAACAGATATCCTCACTGTTACATGTCTGGAGATCCCACCATGATCGACACCTACACCCTCACCCCATTCCCCAGACACTCTGCCCTGCCAGAGACATAGTTTGAGTATGCCAAGCACCTTTCACACCACCTGCTCTCCTACAAGCTATACAGCACCAGCACCTTGCATGACATAACTTTGTGAAACAGTCTGGCTATGACCTGCACAGCCACCCAAGGCAGCTGGTCAAATCTGTGCACACCAGTCCAGCCAAACGATGACACAGTTCACATTTTCCCTTCAGCATTCTGCACTACAAGAGGGAGAGGTTGACTGTTACAGGCATTGCTGGCAAGTGTAGAGAGGAACAGCTGTGGTTAAGTTAAAGACTTCAAGTGTGTTCTGAGCCAGGATACTGTGGAGACATGTTATTGTGTGACACTTCATGAATAAAGTATATGTGCAATTAACTGCTTCAACTCGATTATTGGGACATTCCCAGTCGTCCAGTTGGGAATTTTTCTATAGGTACATAAAACTGTATTGCGAATATGTACTGAGTTACAGAACTGAATATATTTAAATTTAGCAGTTAATGAAACCCTAATCAATGTATTAATTCTTCCTTTCCAGCACCATAGGTATGAGATAGGAACGTAGGCAACATTTTAGTCAATATCTGACTTTTTTTTGTCATCAAACAAAATTCAGGACAAACCTTCATTCAATCCATGGGCTGCACATATGGTATACATAAGTTGCTATGCCTCAAACATCATAAACAATTGGGTCTTCATATCAGAGAATTAATCCAGCTATCAAAGAGCAAAGTCCTATCCCAAGGTTTAAAGGACTTCCCTTAAGCAGTTGTGCCACAATCAAGCAGTTGACTTCACTGACAATAGCTTGTCATCCCCCACTTTCATCTTCTTCCCCTCCAAATAAAGCATAGCCTTGTACCTGAACAGCCGGGTCACTGTATGGGGAGGGCCAATATTGTACTTCAGTGGCTATTTTGCAGGTCACCTTGGCTGCTGTAGCCATTAGCTTGTTGCCCTATTTCCACCTGCCATGGTAACCGGTATAATGTTGTTTCCTTCCATAAATGTTGCAAGCAGAGAAGGGTGTCCTGGATGGATGTGCTGGTTTCTTTGCTGGATGGTCCAAGGTTCACTGAAAGTGCCGTAGCACATGAAGAATTTCATTGTTCAAATACATCTCATCCACTCCAGTGCTCTCCTGATTTCTGTGTTCATTTTCACAGATGGTGAACCAATATCGTAATCTGATGCTGAGTTGAGACTTGGGGCAAACCACAGAGCAGCCTAAGCTGCCCTCGTGCTTGGACACAACAGTGTAAATTGGTATTCAGTTCCAGTTCTAGGACAGTGCTGGTATATCACTGAGTATAACTAACACAAGTGTGTGGTTTAGCATAAACTCCTTGAACTCTGGGAAATTGGAAAGAACTCTAGCAGTCTTGGGAATTCACTACGACAGAAGGCTCTCACTTTGGTTAAGAACTGTAATTTATTCTGCTCTCACAGAACAGTATCTTGATTTGCACGATCATTAATGACATTACAAGGAATTAATAAATGGTTTTGTTGCAAATGCTAATTCACGAAAGCCTTTCCAATGTGGTGGTGATAAGCAAATGGAGTGCTGATAGTAATGGTGCAACTGATTGATTTTAACAGCTGACTGACCAGGCTACTGTTTTTTTGTGTATGTGTGTGTGTGTGTTCATTCAGTTCTCTTTTTTTTTTTTTTTTTCTTTTGAGTTAAATAACTGAATGAAACTAATCACTGTGGCCACATCAGCTGTATGGATGTTTTTCATGCACTCTCCCTGTTTTGTTTTACTTTATGTGAAACAACTGACTGACACAAGTCCATGTCATTTATATCAGCTATATGAATGTTTTCACTCAGCCTGTGATTGTTGTGGTTTCACTTACATACTAATTCAGCCTTTTTGGTTGAACACAGACCATGGCTGGCGTTCTCAGCTTTATTTAAAAAAAAAAAATTATCTTGTTTCAAAAAGAGAGAAATACATCAGCTTAATTTAATAGGTACACTGTACCACTATTAGTCATTTCCTTTCCTATTCCACTTGCATATAGAGTGAGGGGAAAATGACTGTCTATATGCATCTGTATGAGTCCTAATTTCTCACATATTATCTTCATGGTCTTCACACAAAAAGAATTTGGTGACAGTATGATCGTTCTGCAGTCAGCTTCAAATGTAGGTTCTCTAAATTTTATCAATAGTATCCCTCAAAAAGACCATTGCTTTTCCTCCAGGGACTCCCATTTCAGTTCCTGAAGCATCTCCACAACTCTTCTCAAGATCATCACAATGTGTGTCCATTCTCAAGAGGCATATGAATGTCAGCATCCCACATCCACCCCTACAAGGTGGAATTTCAATGTATAAACCATAAACAGGATCATCAAAATTTTCTACCTTTAAAAAACTGCGTTACTGAAATCAAGTCAACATCAAATGCAAATCAAATCACTGCAGAAGCACAAGAATTTGAAAATACCTGAATGACTATCTTTTCAAGTTTTGGTTAGACCTTTTTATCAGATTATGCCTCGTGTTGAAATAATTTACAGTATAACCAACTGCAGTCTCTGACCACTGAAGCATAACCCATGACTGATAAAGAAAAGCTTGAAATTGAACTAACAGTATTCTATTTCAGGTCTGACATTCATAAATATTGCAAATTAATTGATTTGCTGGAATTTATCTTGGAAAATAATCTGGATGATGATCTTCGTGAAATAACAAAACTGAAAAAAATTCTCTTGACAGTATGCACGACTACATCAGAAGAAAAGTGCTGCTTTCAATACTGAAAACTTTTTTGAGAAGCACTATAAATATAGAAAGAGTAACTGCACTTGCAGTGCTTTTAGTGGAGAAAAATTTCCTTGGTGGTTATCCAGAGATCAAGAAGAAAATTGTTAATAAAATAAGAAAAATGGATTTCATTTTTAGATGAATAGATCAGGCTTGAATTTAACAGTTTAGGTTAAAGTAAGTAAAAAAAAAGTTTGATTTCATTTTTTTAGGATTCTGTAAAGTTTATGAATAAATTGTTTCCTTTTACACAGTTTTAAACAAAGACTAAAATTTGTTTGGAGCAGTGTTCCACTAATTTTAATTATGAGCTACCACTCTTCTCAAGACAGTGGCTGAATGTTCAAATTATGCCACTGTGATTCTGACTATTAACATGTAGTCCACATGATTTTCTGTCCTCCGTTGTGGTCAGACTTGCTGATATAGCCTGGAAACACATGTTCCCTTGTTGTGTTGGGTGTGATTACAACCTATTAAAATCATAGAAAGCTTTTTTGTAGAATTCGTGGCCACCATAGAAGTCCGCAGATTAAATTGTGGTGGTGGTGGTGGTGAGGGGGGGGGAAGCTGATTAATGTTAAGAGCCCTTATGATGTAATTGGTCTGACCTGCTAGTTAATTATATATGATGGACTAATTATATTTCGTTCTTGCACTTGATGTTTATGAGAAAAAGTGTATGTAACAATGTTTATATAATTGGGAGTACAGTAAATGGTCTTTCCAAGATTTTTATTGAAGCATTCTACAATTATAAATAATAGTTAATACTGTAAATAACTATAAGTTTTGGCTGTGCAGCCCACTTCTCAATAAAATTAGCTTCAAAGCTATATTTTACAACAATAAATATTGCATGTTCAAAATTTATTGAATGAAATAAAAAATTTGTAATTCAGTAACCACAATTTGGACATGTTAATCTGTATTGGCAAAGTAAATTTAATAATTTGTGTAATGGCCTAATTGACTTCGGGGGATATTTGGGTTATCAAATTAACATGTTAAAATTAGGCATTGTTAGGGAACCAGATGGCTTTGTTATGGTGTTTTATTAGATTATACAAAAGACTAGTTTCTTGAAAACTTTTGTTCAAATACATATTTGGAAGCAAATTGTGATGTTTGGGTATGATTTGTAACATCAAATTGTCAATTTTCATGCTTTATTAATATTAAAAACAATTAGTACTACAAGTTGGTGTCTTACAGCAAGAGATCTAATCAAAATACATTTGTAAAACTTTTATGCTGAATGTAAATTTGTATGTTTTAAAGTTTATTACTGAACACTATGCCAATAGAAAATCATTTGTTAGCTTGCAAAGGTCATATTGTGCCTGTAACTGACAGGAAATATGTGTTGTAAAATGTTTCAATGTATAAAAAGTGTGCCACAAGTTTAAGGATTAGCAGATTTGTACCCACAGGCAGCTGAGTTGGAATGGAATGGCAGTCAGTAGTAGATGAATGTTAGACCTAGATGATACAGTGATGAAATTTTTGCTGGCAACATTGTTATTGCCAAAAATGTGTGTTGCAATTAATAATGACAAGAGCAGTGTATCAAAATTGCTTTCTTTCATGAAGAAAAATTATTGTTCTGAAATAAGTATTGTAGCTTTTTAAAAACCCACCTCTAGAACTGAAGCAATACTTAGATCCTATGATGCCAACTACTGAAATCAAAGCTGTGATACATAATTTTTAATCGTATAATGTCATCCCATGTTCTTGAAGTAGGGCCTACCGATATGTGTTTTATGTATAATCTCACCTTGAGAGCGATAAGGTGCATTCAGGTACGACTCCCTGTTGAACAGTTTATATTAAGAGTAGAGTACAATTTATTCACTTTCAAACATTTTAAAATGTGTTATTGGTGTAAATATTTACACATAAAGCTAAAAGACATAAGGTAGCTAAGAGACATGAGATGCATAAAATTTCATGATATTTATGACAGTGATGCACAGTTATATACATATATAACGTGAAAAATATACATCTAGGAACCTTTTAAGCAACGATTTTGTACAATTTAGTGTATTAGCTTTATAAGCAAATGAAGAGAAAAAAATGTACATTCTGGTTATCATGTTGATAACAGAAACCAGAGGAAAAAAAAACTTCAAACAAGAGATTTGCATGTGCACATGTAAGTACCACAGCTGCTGTATGGAACACCTGTACAGCAGAAAGTAAAAATGCTACAGGGAAGCCTTTCAACTTATTCACAGATTTTAAAACACAGGGTTTATCCTCACATTATTCAGTTAGACTGGAAACCTGCTTCAGCAGCTCATATCATAGAGGTGCGAATAATTTTTCTGTCTACCTTTCACTGAGTAAATGCTGCAGTTCCTTTTGAATTTGTCCATGTTATTTGACATAAATCCCATGAGAAAGTATACTAGAGATGCCTCAACAGCAGCCTATATGAAGTTTGCTTACTGATAATGCATATCATTCTAACACCCTTTTCTGGGTTTCACCATAATGCTCAGTGGTGGACACTGAAGCTCTAATGTGAGAGCTAGCAAAATTGACCAGCCCTCTACATAGGACTCACAGGTAAACATACCTGTACTCAGCTAGAACTAAAAAATTCCCTCAGGCGATCATGGTTATGAATAATCCTGAGGGCACATGTAGCTTTTTGGAAGAGCCTCAAATGCACTTCCTTTGAGATGGCTTACAGAGTAAAAGTTAAGGGAGGAGACCAATGTTGGCGAAAGAGTAGTTCAGTATTGAGTCAGGAGATGAATACAGTAGAATAAGACACTTGAGATAAGGGTTGAAAGTAGGGAAAGAAGGGGGGCGGGGAGGGGGGTAGGCAGCTGAGGTTGGAAACTAGTGGAATTTATTGCCAGGAGGGCATGCAGAAACAAAGTATATAGTGTAGAAGAGGCAGTTCTGGGGGATACAAATAACATGGGTATTAAAACAGCTGGTGAAGACATTGATATAGCGGAGTGCAGCATACACGTCAACTGGGTGGTCAATTTTGCGGTTATGCACAGTATGATAGTAGGCACCCATGCAAGTTGACAGCTGATCTGTTGTCATAACCACATAGGAAACTGTTACATATGACATGACTGAGTTCACATGAGTACCAAGTGCTTATCACTGGACAGCGGGAGGAGGTAATTTTGGTCCTGTATTGACTTGTCTGCAGTTACTGTCAATCTTAGCTGTCTGCAGTAGCTTTTGTTAATTGCAATTTTATTTCACTGATATGTAATTTATAGCAATAAGTACCACTACTGAAATATTATTATTGAAGAAGTAAATACATAAGGTGATTTCATAGAAGGATACAATACAGGTACAGTATATATTGCCTGCACTGTGTGAGTGAAGCAGGGGGTGTTCCCACTATATCTTTTCTCTTCTTGTGGTGGTCTATATGCAAGTCATCTTTCCCTCTATTGAAAGTGCAATGTTATAGTGTACCCAATGGGACAAGTCAGCACCCAAGTCATCCACTTGTAAATGAAGTACACGGCACAACTAGTAGAAGGGGCAGAGTATCTTAGTTCATATGCATATCATTACTCTAATTAGTGTGACTATTACCTGAATTTGTCTTTATTTTGCTACTGCCATTCATGAACTACTCTCACACTCTCCTGCCTACCTGTACTTCAGTAACCCCTTATTAACTTCAATCTCTTCCCACTGAATTTTCTCTTCCACTATTGGAGCTACTTTCAACTGTTCTGTTCCACAGTGATTGGAGCTTTAGAAATTCACTATTTCATAACGTTTATTCCTGCTCCAGTAAAGCAACATTATATGTTGAAGAAAACAGAAGATGCTAACATCATCTGATTAGTGTGGGTTTCATGTATGTGATAAGTTATTCTTATTAGTTTTCATTATTACAGTGGTCTAATGTTTCTTTAAACAACTCATATATCCTGTTATGTTAGTTGCATGTCCGAACTTGCATAACTTTCCTGTAATTATGGATGGAAGTACAAATTTTCTTATTTTATTTTGCGAGTTATATAAATGACACTAATAGCAAATCTCATGCTCCATCACATCACAGCAACTTAGGTGAAATATGCACCATTAGAGTCATGTAGTAATGTAATAAACATGTAAAATAGTTTCAATATGGAAGTGCAAATGTGGGACTTTTTCACCAATTCAGAAGATGAAAATCACATGGTTGAATATAGGTAATATGTTACTAGACCTTATATTTCTATTTTTCTAGCTTTATGTCATTAATCCTACCTGATGTACAATTTTTCTCATTAATCACAAATGAAATTTCATTCGAATAGCAAGCCCGAGGCTGTGATAAATGAAGTCTCTCAAACCACAGAAACAGCATCTTAAAAATAATTTCTGCACACTTTTGACAGCTCTTAATTATTAATCAATTATCAGTGCTTACCTCATTATAACTAAAAACTATCATATAAAAAGTAAAGCCCTTACCAATCTTATCCTCCAGCTATACATTGCCTCCACCAAGCTTTACCTTCAACAGTTCCAGTCTGTAATTACAAAATTTTCTACCTCTCAGCCCCACAGTATGTAAGCTCACTTTGAATCACTCTCAGTGAAACTACCCTTAGATCTGGGAAAGAAACTGCCTCACAGTGTATGAGGAAGCTATCAACCACACTGGTGAAATGCTTCAAAATTGGTGACACCTCCTCTAACCACCATGCACAACACCAATCTCTCCAACTCATAAGTAGTCCTCTTATTCACCTGCAGCCTCAACTTGAAACACTGCTTCACCATCCAGTACCAGTCCACAAATAGAACAAGCATTAAATGCTTCATTTCCTTCACAGTTCCAGAAGGATCCTCCTCCTATCCCAAAAACCATCATCTAGAGGCATTCTACAAATTTCCCAGCACTGCCTTCCAATCATTCCCGAAAACGTCTCCAAAACCTTACACCTTACTCCAGCACACATTCAGGTCATCCATGATCTAGAGGCAAACGGTTCTATAATTATCTGTGTAGACAAAGGTTTCACTGCAGTTATAACTGAAAATGGGGAGGATGCAACAGAGTGGTTACGTAAACTCTCCAAATCTAACATGTATGTCTCATCACTCAAAAGGTAAATTTCAAAATTATCTCTCCTCCTACAGATTTATGAATGCTTGATTAACTCCTGCATATATTATTTATCAAGAATATTCTATGAAAATATCATAAAAGCAGCTATTTAAGTTACATTTTGTGTTACCGTTTAAAATCTTAGTGGATCTAGGCAGTCTGCTTAATATTCCATGGCCAGAATAAAATTAAATGAATACTACAGAAGTATTAGCCATAAAAGCAAACATGGAGGCAGGTTTCAAGTATATAATTAAATTTCCCGGAGTAAGTATATTTCCATATGGTTCACAACAGACTACACCACATGTCAAAATTCCACTTATATTAATTGAACAACGTCTCTTTGCGTAAATCTTGTAACATACAAAATGCAAGATAAAATCATGCCAAGAAGCTGGTGAGAACAAATAACTCCTATAAAATATACTTGAAAGATTTATTGCAGTTACACTTCATTTAACTCTAATATCAGTCCCAAATCATTTTAGAAACAAAGTTTCCTTCTGATAGGGTACCCAAAGATTGTCCATGGGTGAGGAAGGAAAAAAAGAACTAACTTTTGAGATGGTAGTGTTGTTGTAAAGAAAAGCAGTCAGAAGGATAATAGTTTTAATTACAAAGTGTTGTCGGCAATGATTTTTTTTTTTAATGAATAAAATGACTCAGACATATGAGAGTAGCAGTCCATCTGTAAATCATACAGTCTGCAAGACATGATATACAACAAAAAATTTCATTTTATAGTGAAAATGTTTGAAACCCTCAAAAAAATTAACTTCAGTAAAAATATGTGTGGAAACTGTTTCTCCCTAACCGGATAATTTGTCACACTTGATGTGAATAATGTTTAAAATGAAACAGAATAAAACGTTAGAGATATGATTATGTTTGCAAAAACTAAGTACAATTTATACATGTCAAGTTGCATTTCCTTAGAAGTAAATTGTGACTTCTTGTCTTTAGGTCACTGTGGTCCTTTTACTTTTTTAAAATGAATTACACATACAAATATTTTATTTATTTTTCAAAACAATTATGAATGCCAAAATTTGACAAAAAATTTCTGTACAGTGCACAATTATCATAACAAAAGGAACTTATCATTTTTCAAGTAGAAACATACAGCACATTAATTACAGGAATTATATACATGACATCAAGATTTTATATACAAATACAGTACACTTGACCACAAAATGCCACAAACCACAAAATTTGTACTTAAATATGTCATGACATTTGAAAGACTGCATCTGCAGTGACACAAAATCACTTTTAAATAATTATAATTTAGCAAAAAATGACAGTTTTACTGTGTACATTCACACACAAAATACTAGAAGTATTTCTTGTATTACAGAATAATTTGAATGCAATCTCTAAACATAGAAGATAAATGGAATTTAACTACTTCAGAAAAAAAATCCAAGTATCTTTAAAATTTGGTATTTAGTTGCAGTTAAATACAACTGCGCACAATAAAAAAGAACATGTGGCACAGCATAATACATTTTGAGAATTTAGTACAAATAATTAACATTAAGGTACTGTATAGCTCTCAAAAACTGATTCCACGGTTTACAATCAAGACACAGATGTCGCTGTCTCATACAATGATAACAATTCAGTCAAAGGATTGCGTAGAAAATACTGGAATGACAAAATGTTAATTTAGTAACCTTGTTATGAGGACTGGTAAGCTAACTTTATTATTTTATTGTATTTTAAGGACACTGTAAACATTAAAAGGTAGGTATAGAACTAATTCTTGATGCATGCCACGATTTCAGGTACTTTGGTGTCCTAGGAGACTTGCATAATTATTTTTGGGTAGAATTGTTTGCTGTTCTCCTCACACTTAAAGAGAGAAACTCAAAGATTATTAAATTTTTTTATGTAATATTCTAGAGTAACTGAAAAAGCATATTTTTCATCATGCAACAATTGTCCATTCTATGAGAAATGTACAGCATACAAAGTACCAAATAATTTCACATTTTCTGACAGAACTCAGGTGTGCCATGAAGACACATATACATTCCAAAATAGTCTTTCATGAAAACTGTGTTATAGGTTAAAAATGGTTTTCTTCACGGCTGTTCCCTTATGTACAAATGTCAACAAGTACACACAAATTGTAAGTCAAAACAGGAATGTCAGTGCATTTAATGGCATTGTGGAAGATACCTTCTCAAAATACACTTTCATCAAAACTATATTGCTGAAAACAGATTTCATTTCTTATTTTATAATTTAATCACAGCATGAGCATTTCCTGACATATCACCAACACAAATTTACCATTCGTTCAACAAAAGTCTCTACAAAGTCTTCATGAAAAACAGATATTTTTACTGATTTAACAAGGTCTTCTACCATCGGCTTTAAAAAAAACTATAGATTTCAATACTCGTCACAAATCTAATGAGCAGTAATATATGGAAACTAAGGCAATAAATCTGACATTTTCATAAACACTTTCTTCTGGAATAGAGGAAAGGAAGAAAGAGAGAGCTGTGGAAAACTGGAAAGAACAAGTTATTAATCACAAAGAGGTGGAGAAAGTAGGCATTCAAAATGAGGAAAAATATATAGTAATATATGGGATTATGTATATTTCATTGGCTTCTGCAAAACTTTTCATACTTTGTCTTTCTTCCTTTTCTTTGGTACAATAATCTACAACTCAAAATCTTTCCTATTAACTGCTACATGCTACTGTTGCCTTCTTACCACATTTTAGACATAATTCCAGAAGTCACATGTGCCAATAAAAAGTTTTAGCTTTAATTCTTTATCGCCACTTTTCTGCTTTCTGTAAATGGAACTTTCAGATACAGCACTTGAGCACACATAATATCTCTTCTTCTAGTTAGACAGTAACAAAAAATTGAAAACTGAATGGCAAACATAGTGTATAATATTTAACTCACATGTAATATGAGAAAGAATAAATTCAAAATACAACCACATATGAAACAGGCAAAATAAACTAAGCTCTTTCCACCCAAATGCAATAATTCTGAACAATTTCACCACAATGCACTCAAAACGAAAAGTAAACAATACACATTTCAAAACTATTAGAATTCTCTTGAAATTCATCACATTAAAGCTTTTAAAGCCTTCTCTCTCTCTCTCTCTCTCTCTCTCTCTCACACACACACACACACACACACACAGGATGTGTCACTTTTTATGGTCATGATTGTAAATACTTCACGACTAACAGTAATCAACGCAGAATATAAACTATGAGGAAGACAAGAATGTGCGGCTACACTTCAGATTCAGTGTATCATAGAAATAATATTTACCTTGGCATTCTATTCGAGATACAACACACAAATAAGTAGCACAGCTCTTAAATACTCAATAAGTTCGATCACACATCATGTAACATTTTCCAGTTTAATGAAAATGATGCAAACAGTAGAAAGGTTATGGTCTCATACTAACAATCAATAATGCATTACACAATCTGTGCATTATTGAACAACCCAATGCCATTGACTCTTCCCTCTGTATCACCTAGTTCAATCTGTTCCTTCAAAAGTTCTAGTTCTCTAATGCCAGACACTGTAACTTCATATTTGTGTGTGACAAGAGATCTATAGAAATGAACAGCAAATGCTAAGAAAATAACAAGAACTGGTATAAGAACAATACAAGCAGACCATGCGGCAAGTTTTGAAAAGTCATAAAATTTTACCCAGCACAATATTGCTATTTCACACAGAAACAAAAGAAGTCCCAGTAGTGTAGAAAATGCCCATGCAGTTTCTATATACCAGTGCAGACGTTCATGTGGTGATTCATGAACCAAGCTGATGGAATGTAGGTTACAAACGGCATCAATGTTGGGAAGGATGCATGTGCTGATCATTAATGCCAACATGTGAACTGCAACTAGCAACGTAGTGCAGATAGCAAATGCTATCAGCATTTCCTGAGGTACTTTAGATCGTTCATTGAGCTGCACTTCCACCATTGCTACCTGAAGCACAAACAAGTATTCTGAAATTATATTTAACTTTCACCTGGTGAACAGTAATATTCATTACACAAAACAAACATTATCTCATTAATAATATAAAAAATATCAAATCATCCATGAAGAAGCAAGTACATGTAAGCATAAATTGTATACCATGTAAATACACATAAAAGTGCTACACAAGCAAAACTATAAACACAGAGAGAACAGTTTTAGTTTTTCTGGATATAGTGGGCTGTTATAAACAACTACAAAAGAAACTGAGCATTTCTTGTCACATCAGTCAGAGTCCTTTTACTGCTTTGAATATTCTCTCTCTCTCTCTCTCTCTCTCTCTCTCTCTCTCTCTCTCTCTCTGTGTGTGTGTGTGTGTGTGTGTGTGTGTGTGCGTGTGTGTTTCCCCTCCAGCCATCACTTGTGCTTCCCAGTAATGCAATTAATACTGGGATTCCCTTCTGCAGATCAACTACAATTTTTTCTCATCCAATATAATGAGAATGTGTAGGAGCTGGCAAATTAAGCTTCATAATAGAGGTGCACAGCACAGAAAAAGCTTAGTTCTAATTTATTTGCATTACATTTCCTCAACAGACATTATGACTCCTAAGGCACCGACATCAACATCTCCAATGTCAAACTTTGGTGCATGCAGTATGATGTAGTGGTTAGCATCACTGGTTGGTGTATTGTGTGTCGCCTGTTATTATTTCATATTTATCGTTTCTGGAAGGTTCTTGAAACATCTTAAGTTTTTGATGTTTGTATATCTGGAATAGTTAATGGTTGTATAAATACTAGAATTCTGAAATATTCAATGTCTGTTGAGTAACTGAATTCTATCTGAAAGAAATCAGTCCTGTTCTGGCTGTACATCAGTGTCAGTAATAACTGTGCTTTCAGTACTAAGTGTTGAACTTCACTGACAATCCTGCCTTCAGATTTGAACACTAGTCTAAACCAGACGTGACACTATTTGGTGGAGTTGCTGGGTAATTCAGGACATCTACATTACTGTAGCTTCAATTAGGTAACATAAAACCTCTTGCCTACAAGGACAAGAACCGGAACACAAGCAATACACCATCCCCATGCACACGACAGATGGATTACAAAACAGCAGTAAGTCAGCTTGCTTTCTGGAGACTGATCAGGACCCGACAAAATAACTGACGTAACTCAACCGAGTCACCAAATACACGAGGTGAGATGACATTATGTGTTTGGCCAATATGTACTTCTACTTGAATGGCAGTGGTTCGAGGACAATGAACAGAAGCTCAGTAGCTGGGACAAATTCCAGGAAGAACTGAAGAAAATTTTTGAGGGCAATCAGCAGCACATCTGTTCATCTAAAGAACAATGGAAGAACAGGGACCAGTGTCACGGTGAAAAGACACAGTTGTACATACAGAATGTTTTGGCCCTACGTCACATCGTTAATCACGATATGACAGAAGCCAATGAAATCTCACATCTGATGAAAAGCACAGCAGAAGACATGTACCAAGCTCTTCTGGTAAAGGCTGTCACAACAACAGAGGAATTCATCAAATGGTGCCAGTGAACAGAGGAAATGCAACAGGAAAAGAGCAAATGAAAGAGGTATAAGTGAATGCCAAATGTTGTCCCTATGGCAGTTGTGGAAAACCACCATGACCTTGCTTGTCTCGCACACCATACAGTATGAGAAGAGATACAGTAGTGTATGACAGCCAGAAATGTCACACTGAGTACATAAGACAATAAGACATAGTGGCATTGAATGTCGACTTTATGCGTTAGAGAGGAACAACCAACCAATGCAGGTACAATCAACTCTGCCAAGTAAACAAATGTTTGCAGGACGGAGGACAACATATCAGTCTTGTTTTCACTGCGGATACATTGTGCACTGCTGCAGAGAAAAAAGACAAGTATTTGATGACTATTATGCAGCAAATGTCAACCATCGCAACAGTCCTACTCACTTCAGTCGACTGCAGACATTTATAGTCTACCTGGAAGAGGCCACTCCACAACATGTTGTAGCCATTCGCCGTCACTGGCAGAGGTATCAACCGCTTACTTAGTCACTGAATTCAGGAAAACTAAGCAAGGCAACAATCTATGAAGATGAAGCCGCAACATGGATGACAGTTACCAAGATGACAGGAAATCTCACTGATATCATCAACAGCTGACTAGTCCAGGAGGTAGTCAACTCCAACAATGTCAAATGCTAATCATCATCAGCAAAAGATGATGATGTAGTGCAATATGAAAGTGATTGCGCTGAAGGTCACAAATGGGAAATACATTCAGCTGACAGGTACATGCCTTGCAAAAATAACTGTCAATGAAATAACACAGCTCTTAGAATTTGTCATTTTAACAGAGTTTAGTCATGATGTTATTCTTGGATGGGCCTTCTTGTAGGTATCACAAGCGATCATATGAGAGGGTTCAAAAGAAAAGGTATGAAACAACACTGAAAGTATAACTGAAGTCGTCGTTCAAAAGTAATCACCGAAGGACTGAGCACAATTATCTAGGCTGTTTCATAAGCCAAAGGATTCCCCATTCCCAGAAGCCCTGTGGCTGTGAAAGGAGCCAGTCCTCCACTGTGCCCTTCAGTTCATGATCCAAGCTGAAGCACTTCCCACTGAAATGTTTTTTCAGTGGACCAAAAATGCAGAAGTTGCAGGGCAACATGTTCAGGCTGAAGGGTTGATGCTCAAGCTGGTCCCACTTGAACTTCGCCATTGCAGTTGATGTGACATTTGGACATGAATTATTGTGGAGCTGAATAAACTCCCTCCATTAGCAGCCTGGACCGCTTACTCTTGATGAACTTGCATAGGCTATGGAGTGTCTCACAGTACACATCAGTGTTAACAAATTTTCCTTTGCCCAAGGAAATCAATGAGTATCAGGCCTTGGACGTAAAAAAAAAAAAAAGAGAGAGACAGTGAGTGTCACCGTTCCCTCTCTGGGCACGGCTTTGAATTTTTTAGGGGGAGGTGATGATGTCGGACACTACATTCATGTCACTACATTATGCCAAAGCATCGTATGCAAATTTCAACAGGTTTTGCTGTTCTAACATTTCATATACTTTCATATGAACACTCCTTCTAGATTATTGAAGATCAGAGCTTCAAACTGACAAAAATACTCCAACAAATAAACATAATAAAGACTGTGCTGGGTGGTTATTTGTCATTAAAGATGTTGTTATACTGCCACCAACAACAAGAAGAGTTCCAGTTGTCAACTAAGATGCACAGTTAAAACTGTGAAGATTTCATTGATTGCAAAAAGCTACTTATGCTAACAAAAGAATCTCACATGCTAGTGACAGTCATAAATAAGGTACATGGCCAAAGAGAACTTTGCTTCACTAATTCTCAAGTGCAGCCACAATTAATCCTTAAGCACCTGTGCACCGAGCAGCCAGTACAGTCCAGAAAGGCCAGCTTAGTGTCACTGAAGACAATACACAAGAGGAAGCAACTACCATATTGCTAACACATGTATAAGTATTCAAAGAACTGTGACTGACAACCGAACTACAGGGACTTACATGCATTGAGAATAGAAAATAGTGCATTGAGAATGGCTATCAACTAGCCAAAATCTGGATTTGCGTAATAAAATCTAAAGAAAAAGGACGACTGATTGCTGCACTCTATAATTTGTTGTTTGTTGTGGTCTTCAGTCCTGACTCTATAATTTATATAGGTAAAAAAAATCTGAAATATTCATGTTTTTATAAATAACTGCACACACTGTACAAATCAGTTCTGATCTGGCTGTATGTTGGTGTTGGTAATGAATGTGCTTTCAGTACTTGGTTTTGAACTTCACTGCTGACCCTGCCTTCGTATTTGGACTTGATTCTGATTCAGATGTAACAATATGCATTGAGTTATAAGCACATAAGATTATGATCAGCATCTAAGTACTGCAATCCTGGTACAAAAGTCAGTGTAAATATTCATATTTTGCTAAATATAATGTAATGCAAACAATCTGTCGAATTGGACAGATCACGCAGTGACAATGGATACAAATGACAGTCGACACAGAACAATAGTAAAGGTGCACAGCTTGTTAATTTGAGTGCAACATTCATTACTTCATAGATGAACATACTCTACACCACACTTTTAATCAGCAACTAGCAGTATTAATCTTTAATACTGTTTGTTTTCCTACAATACAACAGTCAAATACCATATAAAAAATGTAATGGTGCAGGTAAGTCACTGAATTATCTGAACTTTCAATCCTATGTATTTTGTTTTAATCAATTTTATTTCAATGAATTCAAGGACAGAGAATCAGTTGTAATAAAAGATATAGACCATTGCTGAATCAAAATGTGATTTCAGAAAACCCACAATAAGAGTAACTTCGGAGAAAAAGAGGCTTACCAAATCTGTGTTCACATGTAATTTTTTCTGTTCATTCTCTGACATCAAGGATCTATTAGATGAAGGGCAGAATAAATTCTGAATTTAGTGCCCTATTAATACTGTACAAATTTTCAACTGTTCTGTTTTCCTTGCCATTTTCTTCACCAAATCGTGGATGTACAGTTCACACTGAGCACAGAATACTACTGATTAAAAAAGGTTCAGAGATGTTGAAATATTTCATGACTTTTGTAGTCTCTACATCATCAGCCAAAGGTCACAGTCGACAGTGAAGTACTTTACATTCACTCATTAGTTTAAACAACTATTTGTACCACCTCTGTGAATGTAGTACGGGAGAAATTACTATATGTGTGCTTTGTACACAACCCAATCTTACCCTATCTCTTTCTTATGTTCCTTGCACAAGAAATGTGATGGCGGGAGTTTCCAGCCTGTCTGTAATACTGACTCTTTAATCTTACCAAAAAGCATTTTGCAAAAAGTATGTCTGTCACTCCCAACCCCCCTCCCCTCCCCTCCATTCTCCCACAGCAAAACACATCTCTATGATATTATTTTCCATAATGAATTTTCTGATCTGAAATCTGAAACTCTTCTGCTCATCTCTGCATTACTTTGATATCCTGTTGTAATTCTACAATCTTTTCTGTGGTCTTCTTTGCAGCTGCAATAAACTTTCTAATAATTCTTCCAGCAAAGACAGGTTTCCCCTCTCGCGCGCGCGCGCGTGTGTGTGTGTGTGTGTGTGTGTGTGTGTGTGTGTGTGTGTGTGTGTGAGAGAGAGAGAGAGAGAGAGAGAGAGAGAGAGTACAAATAAATGCATATTATGTAAAAAGAAAAATCTGTTCACATAATTCACAGCTGATGTGCTGACCACCAGCAGAGCTACAGGTGTAGCTTCAAAGTAACAAATGTGCTTGACCACACTTCTTGCAGTTTGCTTTTAAACTCGTCCAGCTGCATACCAGCCCCATAAAACCATTGTGCCACATACATGATTTAGATATGACTGAGTAGCATAAATATGTGGCACAACAGAAACATTTAACAACTATATGCAGGTAGCAAATGGAGCTCACACTTCTAAATATACTAAGATTTTGATGTTGATACTCCAATTGCTTGTAGGCTACTCCAATATCTAACATTCTCCTTATTGTCTACAAAATATACTGGTAAAAATGTGAAATTCATGTTAAGCTAGTATTGTGCTGAACCAATACTCTAACGGTCATAAGCACTTGACAGATAGACTTATCAAGACTAAAACATCTGCAACAATTCTAGAAATATATCATCCACTACACTAACCATTGCAAACCCTGATAACAGGGCTGATGTTTTGCTTGATGCTTTCAGCTTTGCTCTACTTAGCTGTAGTTTCCTCCATGATAAATACCCTGGAGTATGCAGGCCATCACCTGCATGGGACATCTTCTCCTGCAATTTTTACACACCAATACATGTCAACTGTAACTACATGAAATTACACTAGCATTTATGCAAAATATCACCAACTGCTCCTGTGCTGATAACATTCCAAACATACAGTAGACGGGAGAATAATAACCTTTGTGAAGTGTTACTTTCAAATAAATAAAATTAATAAAAACACAATAAAAGCAACAAATGTACTTGCAGTTGAACAAATAAAGTTTAACACTATATCTGAAGATATAGCTGCACTAACACTTTCATCAGAAGTGACTATTGCAATTCTAGATTGTTTACAAAGCACAGTAATATGTTCATGTCAAGTTTATTGCTCAACATTTTCATTATTATTACTTCAAGAACACTAGTCTGAGCAAAACCCTCCCTAAACTGCAATACAATCTCCACAATGCTACAGTGGTACGCACGTAAGAAGGCAGCAGTATCATGCACAGAGGAACTCTATGACAGTGCCAGTGTATTATCTGTCTTTGTCCTGCACCATACTCTCCAGTTGTTGCCTATGCTGGTAACTGGCAATGCTGGAGAGAGGCAACACACTGGGCCCACTGTTTCTGCTTATTATTCTTGTTAGATAAATTTATATGTTCAGAAAACCATTGCTGTTCCTTCTTAAGTTGTCCTGTTTGCTTTATGCCACCTTTAATGGACACTACTGAGAATCTTCACTACGCCCAAGTTACAACGAAAATCAACTCTAAATGTTCCATGTGCACCCCCAAAAGCAATGCTACAGTCGGAGTATGGCAGAATAACTCTTGGCTGGAGCATCATGTGTTACACTGTCCCTTTCCATTGTGCATCACCCACTGTCTTACATGCACACCACTATAGCATTTGTGAAAATAGGTCACACGAGAAAAAATGTAATACTAGTCAGATATGGTTACCAGGTTACCACCAAACGATCCATATGCATTAATGGAAACTTAAGCTACAAATACATCTGTCAAACTGTGGAAAAGATATGCTGCACGAACATGTTTCAGAGTAAGTTATCAATATCTCTGAGCACATGTTGCTGTGTGCTACCATATTTATATCAGAGCTTCAGAAATCAGACTTGCCCCCTGACACATTTTACACAAATTACAGCCAGCTTCTGAACTGTGAATGCAAAACTAATAAATCAAAAGTTTAAAATGTTATTCAAAGGTATGAAAATATCTACGCTGCTCATATATTTTAGGAAGATTCTGGTGACAGATCAGAGATGTGTTTTTTAATCCCTCCCACCTCTCTCCCAATCAATGAAAGTAGCATTTTTCTCCACTTTGACTGTATGTTTATGGAGATCTCTTCTCAGATGCACATTGGTTTCAACTCTTACGGCCATTGCTGAGTGTTCAGCCAGATTGAGGTGCCATACATACGCAGCAGACTCACATCATGGTTTACATACCAAGCTATCTGTGATGGTACGAGGGAGGTTCTGTGCATGTAAGGCAGAAAAATGCTTCATCCTACCTGAAGTGCACTCACTGGCTGACTGTCAAATTATCATAAACTGTACAACATGTAAATAACCGTAAATGATAGTGCATCAATTTACTGCCACTTTCATGTGCTGCAGTTACCAACCATTTCCATTAGTTGTCAATAGTGTCACAATAAAACAGGTTCTTACATGTGTGCTGTAGGCCACATACATAAGGAAAAGACTTACAGAGCTTCTTTTCAACTGCACAGAACTCAGTACCTTGTTACTACAGCTATTAGGAAGATTCTATACCTTGTGCTTTCACAAAAAATCTGTCACACACACACACCCCTTAGAATTTCTTTCTGCCTCTATTTTTCTTCTTATGTTTTAAATTATTATATTACTGCTCTCTTATTACAATTCAGTGGAGCCACTAAAGAAGAAACAATATTTCAGTTTTATATTCAGAGCTAGGTGTACACTCATCAGCTAGAACATTATGACCACCAATCTATTATCGATATAAACCCATCCATGCGATAGCAGCATCACTTGATGAGGAATGACAGCTAATCAGACACATGCATGGTGCATGTATATCAGTGAGTGTGCTGTCCACATGTAGAATGGGAAATATACGCTATCTACCTCAGTTTGACAAAGGGCAGACTGTAATGGCCCAGAGACTTGACATGAGCATTTCGGGAATTACATGACCTGTCAGGTGTTTGAGGAGTGTTGTCGTGATCGTCTTCAACACGTAGCACAACCAAGGTGAAACCACGTTCCAACATCATGGGGTTGGGCAGCCACCCCTCATTACAGATGTCAGACATAGTAGGTTGGGCAGACTGGTAAAACAGGATAGGTGACAAACTGAGCTGGAACTAACAACAGACTTTAATGCGGGGAAGAGTACAAGTGTGTCTGAACACACAGTGCACTGAACGCTGCTAATGAAGGACCTGTGTAGCCAATCCATGCATTTGCCAATGTTAACACAACATCAGCAATTACAACTAAAAAGGGCACACGACCATCGGCACTGAACATTGGCACAGTGGTAGAGGGTGGCGTCGTCTGATTAATCCTGATACCTTCTTCATCGTACCAGTGGGAGGGCGTGAAACCATCACCTTCCAGGGGAACAGCCCCTTGACGCCTGTACTGTAAGATGGAGGCAAGCTGGCAGTAGCTCCATTACACTCTGGGGAACATTCAGGTGGGCATCAATAGGTCCAGTAGAGCCCGTGCAAGGCATGATGACAGCCAAGGAGTATCATACACTGGTTGCACACCATGTACACCCCTTCATGACGATCATGTTTTCCGACGGCAGTTACATTTTTCAACAAGATAATGCGCCACGTCACAAGGCCTCGAGTGGGATGGAGTGAGTAGAGGAACACAGTGGTAAGTTCCAATTGATGTGCTGGCCCGCTGAACTTGCCAGAACTGAACCTTATCAAACACACCTGGGATGCGACTGAACGTGGCGTCAGAGCTCACCGACCCCCCCCCTCCCCCCGCCCTTCTTGGAATTTACAGACATTAGGTTACTTGTGTGTGCAGATGTAGGGTGAGCTCCCTCCAGGGATGCACCAATGCCTCACTGCTTCCATGGAACAATGTGTTTCCCCTGTTATCTGTGCCAAAGGTGGAAATACTGGCTATTACATAGGTGGTCACGATGTTCTGGCTGATCAGTGTATACTAGAGTGTAATGTATGCCTCGTGATCATACATTTATAATGATTATGAAAACTTCGGTAGAACAAATGACTAATGGGAAAAGAAATTCTGACAGGGTACAAATCAACAGCAAACATGCAGAGATGTTAAGCAAAAGCCTAAACTCTATTACACTTGAACTGTGCTAGAGTTGGAAGTACAGAAGACTGTTAAGAACTGCATCATTTTATTAAACTATGCCTCCCCCCCCCCAAATACACACAAAGACACTAACAAGTACATGCCTCTGAACTGGATAACATTGTTCTTTCATGATATGGTTGTTATAGCGTACACAGAATCTTCTGTAATCATTCCTTTGCAGAGAGCATATTAGCCTAAAGCACAAGCACTTTAAAATACACTTTATGATAATACTGGGAAGGTAAAGGATCTATTTAGATGAATTTTTCTTTAATCCAGTTTTTTTTTTTTTTTTACCAACAATATTCTGACTCGTTTGATGCGGTCCTCCATGAATTCCTATCCTGTGCCAAACTCTTCATCCCAGAGCACCACTTGTAAACTACGTCCTCAATTATTTTGTGGATTTATTACAATTTCTGTCTTCCTCTATAGTTTTTACCCTCTACAGGTCCCTCTAGCACCATGGATATTACTCCCTGATGTTTTTAACACATGTCCTACCATCCTGCTTCTTCTTCTTGTCAGTGGTTTCCATATCTTCATTTCCTTGCTAATTCTGTGGAGAACCTCCTCATTCCTTACCCTATTACACATCTCAAATGCTTCTATTTTCCTCTGTTCCAGTTTTCCCACAGTCGATGTTCTGCTACCACACAATGCTGTACTCCAAAGGCACAGTCTCGGAAATTTCTTCCTCATATTAAGGAATATGTTTCATACTAGTAGACTTTCCTTGTCAAGGAATGCCCTTTTTGCTAGTGATAGCCAGCTTTTGATATCCTCTTTGCTCCATTCATCATGGATCATGGGTTATTTTACTGCCTAGGTAGCAGAATTTCTTAAGATTCATCTACTTCGTGACCAGCAATCCTGATGTAAAGTTTCTAGCTGTTCTCATTTCTGCTACTTCTCATTACTTTCCTCTTTCTTCGATATACTCTCGGTTCATGAAAGACTACATCCCTGTCTTACACCCTTTTTAATCAGAGCACTTCGTACTTGGTCTTCCACTCTTATTATTTCCTTTGGTTTTTGTACATGTTGTATGTTACCCATCTCTCCCTATAGCTTACCCATATTTCTCAGAATTTCGAACATCTCGCATCGTTTTACATTGTCGAATGCTTTTCAAGGTCCATAAATCCTATGAATCCATCTTGATTTTTCTTTAGTTGTGCTTCCATTATCAACTGCAATGTCAGAACTGCCTATCTGGTGCCTTCACCATCCCTAAAGGCAAACTAATCATCAGTTTATAATGATAGTCAAAAGTGTTTTAGATGAAGCACAGGTAAATGCTTTACCACATATTTGTTTTTGTTATGTCATAACAGATGAATACGATGTGGTTTGATGGTTTAGCAAGAAGTGTTTGGACAAAGTTACGACAAATTCAAATTCAGAATTTAACCCTCAATAAATACTTCATTTTTTTCTAGTTCTTTGTTATTTTCACCTTTGTAAACACTTAGTGTAAGTGACATTCTTGTTTGGATTCCATGTTAAAATGTAAAGTTTTGTAAGGATAAACATATTTATAGGTTGGGAAAAGGAAAAGTTGTATCATTTCCAATAGGACCATGTCTAATAGGGATGTTTCACCAAACTTTGAGGAGAGGGCCATTTTCTTTTCAATAAATGAGCAACAGCAGTAATGACATTGGTTGCCATTGGGTGTCTCAATGGCTGGTGGGTGTTCTCAACACCAATCACTCCCTGACAATAATTCCTTTTTTCAGATCATTGCCACAGAAGTTTTTCTGTGACAACATACATCTTAATACTTTTCTGGACATGTACACCTCACTGCTACACATCCATGACCTATAAGTTTACTAGACACACGACTGACAGAAAATGTATGTCCTCTGTCAATCAATACAAACTAACTGAGAATTTGGAATGATGCAGCATGGCAAGCAAAACCAAAGAAAAATTGGGCTATTCCCTTCCATTCTCTCAGTTCTTATACTAAAACAGTCCATCCCCTTTGACTTTATTTCTTGTTAGCTCTCTTCAGTTCCCACTAAAATCTGAATACCACCAGAACTGTATCTAAGAAAGGTGGTTACATGGTATCAACATCTGCTAAATTTATTCAATTTCTTTCACTCAGTAACCTTATAGGGGCATAATAACCTTAGTGATACTCATCCATAGGCAATTTTTTTCTGCAGTCAAAAACTCTAATTTTTTAAATATGCTCAATTTCTGGTTGATTTTCTGTACTACAGTACAATTTCAATGTTACACCTTTTCAAGTATGTAGACACATTTATTGACTGCATCTAGGTACTTGGAAAGCCAAAATTGTACAACACCAAACTCAAAATTGACAGCTGCTGGCAGTATGGAATCATTCAAAATTTCTTAGCAACTGTGGACACAGATTTAAAGACACTCATGAAATTTCTTGAGTTTAAGTGAATTCACCCCTGCCACCATCCTTCAACACAAACAATTAATGTGGTCCCCTCACTCATTTATCTTAAGGTAGGTATTCAAAAACAGCTATTGACATTTGTTACTTTTCAGTTCTCGCACCTTGTGTATCATCTAATCCAGAGTTTAGATTGATCTTTCCTATTTCGAAAAAATTTTATAACCTCCTCTGTTTTCCTATTTTCAGTATCTCCTTTCTCTCTGTGAACGAAATATTTTCTTGTCCTTTTCTCAGAAATGCCTGTAATCCGTAATCCTATTGTTCTGGTTTCAACAACTAGAAAGAGGATGCTCCTCTCCTGTCTGAAATATTGTTGTTAATTATTTTTGTCTTCCATTTGGATTGAGAACACTATTATACGGTGATTCAGGAAGAATGTCACATAATTTGTGTGGCGATTCTACATGTGAAAATAAATCGAAAAGGTTCTATGAACATGTATCTGATTTTCTGCTGTGAACCTGGAGCAGGTTGAAGACTTCACATGTGTATGAAAGCATACGAAGGACAAGTGTGAATATTCCTTGCCGAAATGCTGTGTATATGCTGTGGTGGACAGATAATGGTGGGACAGAGGACTGATCTATCCTATAGGAGGTATGGGGGTTCTCTAACAAATGGAAGCACTGTGACATGGCACTGATGCAATAGCTGCAAGCATACCCAGTGTGCAACTGCGGGATGTATCAGTGAGCAGTCATGAGGCCATTTGCATGTCATGCATGAGTGTTGTTTAGCTGAGCAAGTCTACTGTGTTTGTGAAAATCAACATACCACATAAATTCACCCACAAAGAATATGCAGACATGCTGTTTGTACATAGGCACTGTAAAGGCTGTGCCAGGGTACTTCCAAGGATTTTTCAAAGATTACACGAATCCGGAACATTACCCAATACACACATAACATCAGAATGTGAGGCTGCCCAGTCAGTTGTGGAAAGGGAAGACATTATTGCAATGGTACAATGGAGTCCCACCACCAGTGCATGGTGCATTATCCATCAGTTCGATATTCCGTTAATGTGAGTACGATGTACATTACATTCCAAGGGCTTCTACCCACTTCATGTATAGCCAATGCAACATCTGCATCCAGGTGGCTCAGTAAGCGGACAACAATTTAGTGAATTGTTAGCTTTACATAGAGCCAGATGCAATATATTTTATTTGCAGATGACACTACATTTACATGCAATGGTGTCCACACCCACAATTTGCATACACGGGCAATGGAGAAGCCACACGACACTATGGAAACAATATTCTAAGTTAGGTTCTCAGTGAACGTCTGATATGGTATGACTGATGACCCAGTGATAGGACCTGCATTCCTGCCGAATCGCATGACAGCCGCAGCATAAGCACATATCCCAATAGGAGACCTTCCTGCACTTTTGGAAGTGCCTGACATTAAAGCACTGATGACAAATGTACTTGAAACATGCTGGATCACTGATTCACTGTACCAACAAGTATCCCAGTATCTGAATAACACATTTTCTCAATGGTGGACTGGGTGTGGCGGATCCATTAACTGGCCTGCTAGATCATCCAACCTAACCCCACTAGACTTCTGTTTATGGGACTGGTGAAAGGAGGATGAGTACGCTAAGAAGGTGAATAAACTTGAAGAACTTGTCAAACACATCACCGATGCTGCTGCCCTCATTAAAGCATGCCCAGATGATGTTCGATGTGCAACACAAAACACCCTCCAACGCAGTGACAAATGCATTGAGACTGGTGGGGGACTTTTTGAACACCTCTTGTAGGGTAGATCACAGTCATCTGCACCACCATAGCACCTACACAGTATTTTGTTACGTCTTCATGATCATTCATGGATTTGTGTAGTTTTCAACCTGCTCCCGTTCCACAAAGACTGAAAATCAGAAACACGTTCATATGACTTTTTTTGTTTATTTTCACATTACAACCCCTTCACAAATTATGTGGCTATTCCTTCTGAATCACCCTATTTAATTTGTAACATTTCCCTATGCAAACACATTCTATGGGCAACAGTGTCATGAGTAAATAGTCTGATTATAAATAGAAGATCCATTCACATGTCTGCATTTCCACACTGCTTCATTAGGTATAATATGTATAATATTTATAAAATCATAAAATTTCATTTCAGTTTCAGTTTAACAGCATCTTCATGTTACTGATATTTTATTTTTTTACAGCTTTTACTATTATACCTGTTCTAGAAGCACAGTTAACGTTAGATGTAATGTCACATTATCCATATAACAGTACTTGATTCTAATACACCATTACATTTATGGTACTTTGATATATTAATATTGATGAGAATTATGTGGAACATGGTGTAGTATTAATAATATATAATCCTGTCACATACTATTTCAAAGCACTAGAATGTAATCAATGGAACATGCTCAAATTTCTCACTAAGATTTATTTCAACTCAAAATCAAGCATTATCATTCGAAATAAAAACGTGTATTAAATAATTTATATTATCAGAGAAACTGATTTGGGATGAGTTTTGGCTTCAAAATGGCACATGCAAGCATCTTAAGGTAGCTTAAATGTTAATTTTTTCAAGTTCAAGGAAACAGAGATAAGAGGAATACTGTTACATGGCCAATTTATAATACATTTAATTTCACATTTTATGTAGCAACAAAATGATAATATAGCAAATAAAGCAATCTATCTTTTCCTACATTGTAAATAAAGCATTGACCTTTATACATGCTTTCTGTTGACTCATTCACCTTTCAGTAGGCCTATGCTATATCCTACAGTAAAATAAGAGATACAGTACTACCGAAAATAAAATATTTCAGAATGCTTCTTATTCACCAATTGAGGGAAATATATCAATACAAACATGTGCATAGCATCATAGTTGTGATTTTCTTGGCATGGTTGATAAATAGTGTACTTCTGGGTGTTTTGCGAAGTAGTTTCCATTTTGTGCAGAAAATGGAAACAACTACTTTACAAAAACACCTGGAAGTACACTAGTAAATATCATAGTTCATTATTCCAGTCTTCTGTTACAAGTATTTACTTACTCAGAAAGGAAGGGACAGTCACCATTAGATAGGACAACTCGAAATATTAGCATCACCTAGAGAAACTATAAATGTACTAAAAGAATAATGCTATGAAAATGTTTGTTGATTTTGTTAGATGTTCAATAATTTGATGATGTGGTGCAATCAGTAACCAGAGAGCATACAATCTCTGCTCCTACTTTTTTCATTTTTTGATTTTATACTGAACTATGTTACATTCTAATTATAAATTTCTGGTAAGTACGAAAAAATTACTGAAAAATATTCAAACTGAAAAAGAAGAGCACCTACCCAATTCTTGACTTGTCTCCAAATTTGACCTCCGGTCACTGAGACTGAGAAGTACTTGGCTGCGATGTGCAATAATTACAGTAGCGTGGATATGAGGAATCTTGTGTAAGTCTAGCAAACGAAAACAAAATAGCGTTCAAGGAAGTGCAATTATTAATATACCACTCTCTAACTGTCCTACAAAACGAGTTACGCAGGTCCAAACATCTGAGACATGGCACTAACAAGCATGAACTGTCTGTTACATAAACAGCAAAGCTATGAAGCATGTTTTTGTAGTGTTGATATGAAGCAAAATCACAAATTATTACTTTAACTAAAAGGATGTAAAACAATATACTGTGTCAAGCTTCAATGTAAACCGAACTGTATGTATTACTTTACTGATGAGCTTCACATACCAAAGTAGTGCAAACAAAATATAATTCTGATAATTACAACAGAGATTACTTTTGTATCCATGCAGCCACATAAAGAACTTCATGAAAACACTAAGAAGACTGGCAACATCATAAATGAACAGATTCACAGCACATTGTGTCAGTAAGAAGCAAAACATGAGAAGAAAAGCATACAGAACATTTTACCAATCTACTATTACAGTTTGTAATGCAAAGCAAAAGTGTGAGTCAACTGTGGCACAGCAGAACATTATATTTAGTGTAAAATTACACTGCCATAAAGGGAGACACCACTTGCAAGTTATCAGATAAACACAATATCACATTTAATATTCTCAACAGTCATAAACAAGCATTACGCACCATTTAAATAACTGATACATAGTTTATTCAACAATATAGCAAAGCACGCCTTAAAGCAGCATATCAACTCCCTGCAGTTTTTCAGGTTCAATGAAACACAAGCTACATCACAATTAGCTTGGATATAACAACCACTCCACTGTTGTCACATCTACAATGAATCATTCCAATCTAGAACTTAGCTAAAAAAAAAAAAAAAGCGGACGAGGGATAGGCGTGACCACACCATTTGAATCAGACTGTAAACTCAAATTTTGCTGATAACTGCCAAATGTAGTTACACTGAAAAACGTTTATGTGGCTCTTGTAGACTTCTGAATAACATAATATGTTATGTCATTACGTATGACAGAGCCACTCTGGTGTAGAAGAAAGACAAAAATGGAGCTATCATAACTGCTAATTTGATGGAGAATCAAATAAATATTATCTGCAAGCAATCAACAGTTCCTATCACAGTCAAGAAACTTGGCTGTAAAAACAAAAACTGTCAAATGAGCCCCATATGTGTGTGGCATTAAGCATTTATTGTGGAGTACCAACAGACCAAAATAGAAACTTTTTTTTAAATGCAGTTCCTACTACCTACACAGTTTGCAAGTATTTTTTTTTAATTACTGCATTTATACTATAGGAGTATTGAGAAATGCAGAAGATAAACACAACACTCTCCTTAACATACATTGTCTATGTATCAATTTGAATTATCTATCTCTGAAGGAAGGCAGCAGTTCTGGCAGAGGCAGCTTGTTACACTTATCTTTCAAATTATCCTAGGAATTTTCAAGCACTCCTGCTAAAAACACATGCTTAACGACAGAATGTTAAGAGTATTAGTAGGGAGGACCCAGGGCATCATAAACCCATCTCGGTAATGTAGCCATAATACTTCTACTAGCTATGCTTTCCATTTCAAATGCATGAGAAACTTGGTGCTAGTTCCCATGACAGTTGTGTTTAAGACTATTACTGGACACTATCAATTTATTGCATATTTAGCTTTTAGTATAAGAACATTTGCTGTAGCAAATTCCTAGGAATCGTAAATTTTTAGGTTCATGGAATCAACAGCTACTTAGTTTCTTCAAAGACAACCAGCAACCCATCTGTGAATGTTCTCCTTAGTTGATGCTTTTAAGTCCTGAAAACAATTTGGGTTTCATGTTTTTGTTATTTTATTTTATGATAATAGACCTGATGATCAAAACCAAAACATATGCAATTGCAGTCTTTCTCGGCGTATTCCACTGATGAATTCTTCCTGGGTTATCAGCCAAGTGGTGGTGTTGTCTTGTCGCAACATTTCGATGAGTTTCGTACCCATCATCTTCTGGTGAAGTCGCCACCACTCGGCTGATAACCCAAGAAGAATTCATCTCAGCAAAACCGTGACAGTTACTGATATGCTCATGCCAGTCCTCTAAATCATTTAAAGTATCTCCTATTATTTTGGTGATAATTTAAAATTTTGTTATGGAATCAAAAGACCATGGTAAAAAAGGGATGTTACGCTGTAATCCAGGCAAAGGCTGGTTGGAATGCCATAGTGCTTTACTAGGCTTGGTCCTAGAGGTAATGGTATGCCTCTCTCCGACATTAGAAATGACTGACCCAGCCAGTTATAAAAGGATTGTCTAATCTTTGGCTTATTTTTGAGCCACTTTGAGAGAAGACAAATATTTTTGGGTTGCAAATAACATACTTACCGTTAACAATAACTGCTGAGGAGAAGGTGTGTGTGTGTGTGTGTGTGTGTGTGTGTGTGTGTGTGTGTGTGTGTGTGTGTGTGTGTGTGTGTGTGAGGGGGGGAGGTGGACCAATGAGAGAATAGCATCATGTGACAGGAAATTCAAATTGACAACATTCAATTTATTGTAATTTACCATAAATCAAATTTTACGGATCTTTCTTTTTCCTGATTCTGTGATAGATGTTCCCTCCTTGGGCAGCACTGATACTTGACACTCCTGGCCTACAGTTTAATGTGGACTCCTAACCACAGTGCAACTTGGGCATTAACAAACACTGCTCAAGGTGAAAGAAGTTATAAGTGACAACTGGAAATAGTGGTAACACATCATAAAATTGAAATTTTGCAAAGACTAATTAAACTCCCAACAGTAAATATCACTTGTAGTAGTAAGTATATAAGGGTGCAAAACGCAAATCTCTGGGGGAGATTTACACATGGTACCATCTGCAACTATTTATTTACATCAAGTTTTTCAAGGTTCATTCTGTATCTTACTTCATCAATTCTTGCTTTTTACCCTTCTACACCTCAGTGAATAAATCACCAAATGCTAATGTTTGAAAGAGTTTTAGTGTCTCTGTCTCCTGTTTAATTATATTTTTCAGTCTTTCAAATACAGGTCCTTCAATAAATTTCCTAACAAATTCAAAGGGTTTTATCTTAAGTAATCATTTTATTCTTCTGTGAAGTTTGGAAGGTAGGAGACAAGGTACTGGTGGAAGCAAAGCTTTGAGGACGGGTCGTGAGTCATTCTTCGGTAGCTCAAGCTGGTGAAAGGCAAAGTTCTTGAGTTAGAGTCTCGGTCTGGCACACAGTTTTGATCTGCCAGGAAGTTTCAATCATTTTATTGCCTTAGTAATTTTCTGCCAGCATAAAAACGAGAAGGAAGGATGAGAATCATTATATTAAGAAGCTGTACTTTGTTTACATTGTCTCAATACTGGTGGAGATAGATTGTTCATCTCTTTCTTCTTGACAGTTACTGAAAATGGAACATAGGCACCCTGTACTAATATAAGCAAACAACTGACATCTTACGGACTTGCAGGCAGAACACCGCACAATAAGGATAATGCATTATAAGAAGCATTTAATAAACAGAACATGGACAATCTACACAATACATAATTAGCTACAATAAGGATAATGCATTATAAGAAGCATTTAATAAACAGAACATGGACAATCTACACAATACATAATTATCTAACACGACGTGTAAGAATAGCTTACTATACAATGAACATGAAAAGAAGTGTACAAAATAAAACAGGCAAACAAAGTAAAAATAAATAAAAAATAAATAACATACATTCAATACTTTCAACTATCAATAATGAAATATCATGACGCATATGTAAATTAATTTATTTGCTTTCAGCAGTGGCAAAGAAGAGATAATGTAGTTTTAAACTTTCTACAGCAGTAAATGCTTAGACCTGTACCTCTGGGGCGTATCCACTGCTACACGGGCAGGTAGTGGCACTGCTGTATGATTTGATGTAAGCTGGACTGATTATAGTCCTCCGTCCTGTGCTGCTTGACCACTCCGACATGAGGAATTTGCCAATGGTGTCTGTTGAAACACCAATCACTGTAACATAGTTGAAACAACTTCAGTCTTGTAATCACTGTTGGTGTACACATTTCCTAAAACCTTGCAAATACATAATACTGAAAAAATGTCTATTTATTTAAAATTCAAGTAACTGACATAAAGGATTATTTAGGTGTTAATTTACCACACCCACTCCTTTCATTACACAAGTTCGGTAGTAATAGTAGCCGAACAAAACACTTATTTAGTGTGCATATATCTATATGTAAGCATCAATCAGGAATTAAGTTTGAATTATGTTATTATTACACATGTTAGCTGATCAATGTAAATTAGAAAGTACCATTCAATACAAATCAATTATTGTTGTACTGTGTATACGCTGCTAGTTTGTCTCACATCAGATGCCGGCAAAAATTGGTCTGTAATGTTTCTGAAGGGTCCATAAAGTGATTTTTTTTTTTCCAGGAATAATTTGACCTTTAGATGTTTATCATGCACAATATAACTACAGCAGAGGTATATTCATATCTGCATCTACACTGATGTATCTTCACTCACTACATAGTGCTAATGCATCACCAAATAAAAGTTGTGCTGAATATACTAGGCCTAAAAAGTTCACTCATCAAAAACCAAACAAATCTGTCACCCAAGTGTCATTAAATAACCATTTAAGTGTCCCAGAAGAAAACAGAAATATTAAAAGAAACTTTTGGTACTGTGCTGTCAAATAAAAGTGTGTCTATAAATACGTTCAGAAAGATAAGGCAAGAAATCCCCTAATGTAAACACACACTCGGAAAGTCATGGTTGTGGATTAGCAAAAATCTTACGTGAAGATCATGATGTCAATGTCTGCAGTTTTGTGAAACGTGGAGCACCTATGTACAAAACCGGAAAAACACAAAAGACAGCTCTCCAAAAAATATAAATGAATATACAGTAATTGGGGTGAGGGGGGTGGGGGGCAAAATTTACAAAAACGAACTATCGAGTTCTGTCCTAAACTTGACAATGATACTTGATTCTCGTAATATTAAAGCAATGATCATCATGGGAATTCCACACTGACATGACCTTATATATGAATCATGTGCAAACAAAGAAATAACCAAGGCTAATAAACAGTTCGAAAATATATGCAAACTGTATCTCAACACTCAGATTCTGTCCGTCGACTTCCTACAAAAAGACAGCTTCACGAGACATGGGTTGCACCTTAACAGAAAGGGCAAGAAACTACTCTGCAGCAAAACTGTGGAAATGCTGTCTGCAATCGCCAGAAAAAGAAGTGACTCGCCTAGAACAGTTCAGCCTTCAGTACCTCAGCGACCACCATCATATTCAGCAGCTCAACATTCCAAAATTGCTGCTACAACTTAACTCCAAACAATTGACCCACTATCACTAGTATCAGTAAATTCACCATATCAGTGGATCCAACAGATCCAACACCTGTGGAAGCAATACCAGGATTAATTGCCGATACAACAGAGTCTTCACTAAGGGCAACAAAATCTGAATCAACTGAAGGACAGAAGCAGCTGCAGCAGTAGTAGTAGTATAAGCATCAACAACTGATACTGCGGCATTGGTCATTCAAGAAATTACTTCATTATCCAGAATAGATCTACCAACAATTTCAGAAGAAGCTCAGGATATATCATCACTCTCACAAGCAGAAGAGGCTTCCCCAGCATCACCTCAGGAAGATTTAAGAGTATCAAGGATAGTTCCAGAGCAAAAAGATGAAGAGCGTCATTAGCACCCAGAGTATCAGTGGCTGCTGTGGCAGAACCATCTGAGCACTTGACTAACAAGAACTCTTCACCATTTCAAGGAGAAGTGCCACATGCAGGAAGGAGCAGCCAGAGGCCCAAAAAATCTGCAGTATGCAGTGAGAATTTTTTATGTTATCATCCCAAGGCAAGGAAAATTGTGTCATAACTACATCTTAAAGTAAGCCTAATGTCAATACTTTGAGAGAGACTAACCCAATCAACCACCTCAAATCTACAGTCAGTGCTAATAAATTCACTGTTTTCCATCAGAACATTCAAGGCTTATTAACTAAACTAAATGAGCAATCCAGTAACATTTTGGATGAGCACTGTATTAATAATGCTGATGTTATCTATTTTAGTGAACACTTTATGGAACTTGGTTCTGATGTGCTGCAACTGAATAACTACAACCTAGCAGCTCTTTATGATAGACATTCTGTAGATAGGCTAAGCCCTCTTAGTAAGAACAATTGCTGCAGCAAAACTTTCAGAATAATTAACATAAAATCTATCAATACCTTCTGTAATTCCCTACAAGAAGTTGACTAAGACCAGTTTGAGCTCTTGACGATGTTAATGAACTGATCCACCTATTTGAAGGGGCCTTTCCTAAACGGACTGCCAAATTCAAATGTGAAACATATTCTAATAAAAACTGGTTAACTTTGGCTATCAAATTCTCCTGCAGAAGTAAAAGGAATCTTCATGCCTCACTCAAATCCAGTTATAGTCCAGAAAAGGGAAAAAAAATACAAACTACACTGCTCTATCCTTAAAAAGTTCTAAGAAGGGCAAAGAGCATTTCTATAACATCAGAAATTGATGTCTATAATAATAAAATTAAAACCATCTGGGACATAATAAAAAGGGAAACAGGTGATATCCCTGCTGCAGGAAACACCACAGAACAAATGATACCATTGATGAAAATGTCAAAATAATTACAGATATTTTTAAGAACCAAGTTTTGGCAACAGCAGCCCAAACTGGAAAAACATGTTGTGTTAACGAAGCCATGTTATCATTTCAAAAAGATATTTTAAAAAAACAAGCAGATTAAAGTGTCTCCTGTCACAGTACATGAAATTGAGAATATAATCAGAGGTATTAAAAAGCAAGAATTCTGTTAGATTTGATGGTATCTCTTCAAGATTGCTGAAGGACTGCTGTAAGCCAATAACCAAAATACTGTGTCACATATTCAATGAAGCCATCCAGCACAGGATTGTTCCTGTCAAACTGCTACTGTCAAACTTCTCTTTAAAAAAAGATGATAAAACGGACATTACCAACTATTGGCTCATTTCCCTTTTAACAACCTTATCCAAAATTCTTGAGAAATTGGTTCACAAAAGGCCTACGGAAATACGGAAGCGTCCGATCCCACCCGTCTGCTTTGACCCATGACATCACAAATATGGCGGAAACAAAAACAAACACACACACTTTCGACAAGAAGCCTAATGACACTAACGGGACAAGCACGGGAAATTTAGACGCCTTGCGTAACTACAACGTGTAAGTGAAGACAGCCATGCATGAATACCCACCCACCTCCCCAGGGGTCGTAACCCCTGCAACCCATAGAAGATAAAGATGCTTCAGTAGCTGATTAGTGTTTTTTGTCTTTTTAAATAAAAAATCTCACGGGATAGAACAAACTGATCGGAAAGATAAATATAATAAACTAAAACAGAAATTGGAGGAAACAGATAATTAAAATAAGTAATAAGTGTTTTTAAATTTTAAAAAAATCTCACGAGATAGAACGAACAGATCAGAAAAGTAAATAAAGTAAGATAAAACAGAACTGGAGACAGCCACACTCAAACCAAACTCCGCGCCGTCATGATGTCACACATGACAACACCCTTACGTCACGGGTCAAAGCAGACGCGTGGGATCAGACGCTTCTGTTGACCCAGACCTACTGACCACCTCACTCAATATACTGTATTAAACAGTATCCTGTTTGAATTTCAACAGAGTGTCAACAGAACAAGCTATTTTCTCCTTCACCCATCAAATCTTAAGAGTCTTTTGACAATAAATTATCTCCTGTTGGTATCTTCTGTGATCTTTCTAAAGCCTTTGATAACGTTAACGATGAAATCCTCTTAGCAAAAGCTGAATATTATGGTGTAAGTGGATCAGCTGGCTCATGGATTAAATCCTACCTAACTGGAAGAAAGCAAGTCATGTTGAACGACTCTGAGGGGCACCCTTGTGTCATCTAGCTGGGGCTCTATTGGCTCTGGTGTTCGCCAGGGCTCTTTACTTGGCCCCCTTCTCTTCCTCGTCTTTATCAATGACCTTCCCTTGTGTACTAGCTTTAAAACTCATTTTACTCTTTTCGCTGATGACACCTCCATCCTCATCAACAAAATTCCCAACCACAATCTTGAAGAATTGGCCAACATTGCCTTTAATCAAATATTTAATTGGTTTGAAAATAATGGGTTATCACGAAATGTTGGCAAGATCAAGTTTGTTCATTTTGATGTAAGAAAGACCGAGACACCACAAAAACTGTTTATTTTAGATTACATTAGATTCAGTTTTCATTCCATAGAACCAAAAAATGAGATGGTTCTCGTGGGTGTGGAACATGTCAGAAAGTGTAACATAAAAACATAAAACAATTGAATATAATACTTACTACCTTAATCATTTGTCAGGAGATAATCGAAACAGGTTAATACAATGCAGTAAACTGGAACAGCTAATATTTACAGAATTAACGTACTGTCAGAATGAAACACTGTTATGCACTATTAATAAATTTATCATACATAAAATACCTAATCTTGACTGTTGTGACCAAGTGTTGTCAAAACTGAAATCTAAAAGATATTTTAACTTAAGCTGGCTTAACAGTCTCTGTTAAGATATTCATATATGGAGTAGGAGGAGTTGCCTATCAAAAAGTCTTTCAAACTCTGTTTTATATGAAACCAAGTTTTTAATGGTTGCTGGCAATTTATTGAAAATGTGTATTTCTGAGCATTGGACCCCTTTTTGAACCAAGGTAGGTCTTTATGTAGATTGTTCTTATTCCTAGTTCTGATACTATGCACTGAGCTATTGGCTGGAAATAGAGATGTACTACTTGCAACAAATTTCATTAAGGAATAAATATACTGAGAAGCAAGGTTAGAACACAAAGTTCTGTGAATAGGTTCCTACAAGACGTTCTTGGATTTACACCACAAATGATTCTTATCACACGCTTTTTCACCTTAAAAACTTTTGCTCGGTTTGATGAGTTGCCCCAGAATATGATCCCATATGACATAAAAGGATGAAAGTAAGCAAAGTATCCAAGTTTTTTTAATATTTATATCGCCTACTTCTGACATCATTCTCACGGCAAATACAGACTTGTTTAGGCGCTTAAGCAATTCTGTGGTATGACCTTCCCAACTGAATTTATTATCGAGTTGTAATCCCACATGCAGTATTGTTGTATGCCATAGTTTTCTGCGGTAATCAGCCACATTCCAAAAAAATATTCACTGCCCAAAAGAGAATTATTAAGATAATGAGAGGTGTTCAGCCAAGACATTCTTGTGGAAACCTTTTTAGAAAATTAGGGATACTGACAACTGTGTGTGTCAATATATCTACTCCCTGTTATGTTTCATTGGTAAAAATGAGCAACTACACAAAACCAATGATTCATACCACACCCACAATGCCTGGAGGATGATGGACCTCCTTTATGAATTAAAAAACATTAGTACTGTACAAAAAGGAGTCCATTACATGAGTTGCAAGGTGTATGATGCTCTCCCACCATCACTGAAATCACCTGTCCACGAGGTTCCCAAATTTAAACAACAGGTCAAACACTATCTAATAGATAATTCTTTTTATTCGGTCAAAGAATAACCTAATTGTGTTAACTCTAATTGATTTTTGTTTTAATTAAATCTGATGTACTCTTATGCATTACGACAGATGGAATCATTGTTAACATTACTACGTCTTTTATGTAGATATTAAGATCTACCCATATTTTAACTTTTTTAAGTGTAATTTTGCCTACACCTGTTAACGTGTATTTTTCTTATACCTAAATTTCCTCTTACAAGTGTTTTTCACGTTATTCATTTTGCATAATTTGTATTAATCTGACAAGTCCTACATCCGTGGAAATGTCTCGCTGTATCGGATTTATGCAATATAAATAAATAAGTCAACGCACTGTACCTCTGCACACACTGTCGTAATTACGGAAAAAATTATTACAGATAACGTTTCTTGTTTTACTTTTAAGTAACGTCTGCAATCACGGCTGTTTTCCTTGTATCCCAGTATTTCCAAATATAGGTAATACAAATAATAAAATCATGACGCCACTACATGACAAAAAACCGCAACACACAAATAAAACCAAGAACTGAATTTCACAGTAAACATTTTTTTAATACAAACCATCTCGCGTCGAAGTTTTAAACTTTAGGATTCCGAATATAGGCATTAACACTGCAGACATGTACATTTCGCCATTTACCCGACAACATTACTAATATCCAACTGCTGTTATGCTACTTCTGTGTACCATATTTTGCATATAATTATCCTTAACAGCTCGTAAAAACTTTTCCGCTACCATTTAAAAATACTATACCGCCATGTTTGTTTACTTCTCCTACCACAGTTGTCACAACAGGGCAACCCCCACTCCTCACCATAGCCACTGAGCCACGCGTTACTGTGAGTAATTTCAGTTCAGAACTGTGATCTGCAGAAGGATTTAGTACTGTGCATTAAAAAGTTGATGCATATCAATTAGAATATAGTTGTCAGTGAATACAAAATTAATTTCCTTGTAATTTAGCAAGTATTTTACATTTTGTCAACAATCAAATCCACTGATTCGTTGATTAACAGATGGAAAAATTTTTTTTTACAGTTAACTTGACGTTAGCCTCGGGTAACTCTTAGGAAAGTGAAAAATGCCAGGTTGCGCCTTGATTCGAATTTGAAGCTACCATTTAATTTATACACTTCACAGGGAAGTCGGCATCAATAGCACTTTTCATACCGGGATAACGTTACACATCACGAATACTCGTTTTCTTTATCTGCTGCACACAGTCAAGTATCTGACACGGCGTACAAACATCATTAGTGGCAACGTTAAACCAATCCCGGTTCCCAAAATAACTAACAATGTGCCATATCATAGATTGCCACTACTGTCAGAAATCGAAATGATAGTACGTTTAAGTGCAAGAAAGAGTAATTTGTACTGGTACGTGTTTCCCGAAGGTACGAGACCATTTTTTAAAAAACAAAGTAAATTACCCATTATTTTCGAAGGCCAGGTAACTTTTACTGAAAGTGACACAGATACATAACGATAGTATGAGTAACATACTGGTAGTTACAACGTCCCCGTGAACAACGATCGAAACGTTTTGCCAATCGCTCAATTCCGCGACGATAGGAATCCACTCCTTGGTCAGAGAGCCATTCGAGAACCGTTGTGAGAACTTGCCCATCGCTGGAAAATCAGCTCCGTAATTGCCTGGACGTTGTCGTCTGTGGTCAATGTCGACGGGCCCCCTTTCCGATCAGCATTATACACGTCTATACGACCTTGGTCAAACTGTTGACACCTGCGCGCTGCTCGTTCGCTGTTAGAGTACTCGTTATTCTTTTTGTTTTTACTGTCACTGTTAATTAATATCGATAAACCGAATATCGCACTAGAATAATTTGGGACTGCTCTATCGAATGGGCGCCTAAAATTCCCCTTTAAAAAATCATTTTGTTTGTAATGGGAAACAGACCGCAGCTTTCCATTGATACTGGCGCCCAATAATACGTGTGATGGTAGTATTTGTTTGCGCCAATTCCACGCACACATTGCAGAAATAAAATAGCAGATATCTCCCAAAGCATCAGCGAAGATACATAATGCCTTGTCATCAGTTGGTAACTGAAAATTTAACTGCACAGATCGAGAACTGTTTATCTTATCTTACACGCCCTAACTCTAAAATTAAATTTCGTGTTGACTTCACCATACATATAGGTGGTAGAGGTGTTAAAAGTAGGTCTTTGCAAGCTTAATAAACAGCTATGGGCTGTTTGTAGGGAACCAACTCGCAACATAGGGTGGTGTCTCTCTAGATACAGTTATCACCAACCTCATAACGCGGGGTTATAGTATATGTGTAACTGAACCAGTGATTACAGATCACAGCGCATTAGTAATGGAACTCATTTGAAGAGCAAGAGTAAATTGCAACCAAGTACATGGCATTCAGGTTACACATTCAGTAGGATTGTGAAAGAGGAGGGACAAAATTATTTGAAAGCAGCACTGTCTGGTGTAAACTGGCAAGAGAAAATTGCAGAAACAGGGGGCAGTGAATCATCTGATTGTCTGCTTCAAACCTTAAAAACGAAACTTGATGACATATTCCCAGTAATCTCCGAGAAATACTAAAGGGAAGGTGTAGCATATACTTGAGTTAGATAAACTAAAGGCACTGTCAAAATGTTCAGGGACTGGATGCAGATAGCTTTAGATCTTCCAACTAAATAGATGCTTTACTGTAACTACTTAAGAGCAAAGAGAATTTACAGAACGGGAGAGAAGGATGCAAAAAAAGAAATACGAATACAGGTTTATTAAAGAAGCTCCTAATCCGTGTAAAGCAACTTGAAATCTCGTAAATGAGCACAGGAAGATGCCTCCCTCTGCCTTCCATTCCTGCAGTCCTTATTCTTCAACCAGCACTTTGTTAGAATAGTGAAAAATACTGCAAGTGAAATACCAGACTCACGCTTGGATCCTACAGCTCATGTAAAAAATGTAAACCGCTGCATTATTAAAAACTGGAATTAAGTACAGCCTAAGGACTTTGTAAAAAAAGTGAATTCATATATAAGCATTCAGAGAGTTGAGATATATGGCATGTCCTTCACGGTCCCAAAGAGAATTTTACCAGAGCTTGCTCAACTACTAGCCAAATGTTTATCCTTTGGTGTCCTCTCAGAATCGCTGAAGCTGCAACGGGCAGTATCTGTCTACAATAAAGGTGACCCATGTGAAGTGTCCAGTCTTAGACCAACTTCAATAATCCCAATTTTAGCTAAATTTATGGAGTCTGTAACGAAACACCAGATACTAAGTTACTCTGAAGACAGTAAACTCTTCCAGGGTACATAGCATGGCAAAGTCAATTGTTACAGCAGCACTGGACTTAATTACAAAGATAAAGCAGGGGCTGATGACAGATAAAATGTGGCACTGATATTCTTTGACCTTAGCGCGGCATTTGACAGCATTTCGCACAAGATACCGCTCAATAAGCTAATTTTTATGGTATTGGAGATGTTGTTCTGGCAACACTTCAGTCTTTTGTTATCAATCTTATTTTGAAAACCGAAGGCAGGTAGCACCAACCATGGAGCAAGCTCCCAAGAACAAAAATTGGATCATGCTGTGCCCCAGGAATCCGTCAAGAGACCTATCATATATCTTATTTATGCCAATGATATAGGTTGTAACTACCACGTGCTACAATTTGTTGATGACTCCGCCCTTTTTGCTAAAGGAAAAACTGCTGCACAAGCTCTACAAACAACAGTGATGCTATTTGAAAACACCAAAAGGTGGTTCGTCAAAAATAAAATGAAAGAAAGAGAAGCGCATCATCTGATAAACAGCCACAGCAACACTGTATGCCATGATAATATGGAGGCTGTCAAAGTGCTGAGCTTTATGACTGACAGCAAACTGTCAATAAATGAGCAAACTATGTATGTGTACTACGAGCTCTCCCGTGTAATATATGTTCTGAAGAGACCAAAGGATGTGCTAACTGACCAGTAGCTACAACAGTGTATTATGGACTATTTCATAGCTCCTTATGTATGGCACCCGTAGCCCGACCGGCTAGCCGCGCAGTCTTAACGCGCTGCTTCCCGAGCGGGAAGCCGTGCCAGCCCACGGCAGGAATCCGGATGTGGATGTTTTCTAAGGCGGTTTTCCATCTACCTCGGCGAATGCGGGCTGGTTTCCCTTATTCCGCCTATGCCGGCGATTGCTGCGCAAACACTGTCTCCACGTAGGCGTACGCCATAATTACTCTACCACGCAATCACTTGGGGTTACACTCGTAACCGCACGATAACCTGGGTTCGGTGTGGGGCGGCGGTGAGGTGGATGGACTGCTGTGGCCTGTTATGGAGTTGTGAACAACTGAGGGCTACGGGGGGACGAAGCATCTCCGTCGTTTCTAGGTCCCCGGTTTGATACACAATGATACTCTTCAGGTTTCAAGGACGTGTCAATACCATAAAACAACGCTGTCAGCATCACCACTTCAAGCAAAAGACTAGAGCTATGCGAGCCTTTATTTCACCAGTTAGGAATAATGACCGTTTTCAGAGAGTGTGTGTGTCTGTGCATCATCAGCGTGAAAGAAAACCAAGGAGCTTTCAGCAAGGGACAAGAAATACAAAATTACGACACTCACAACGAGAGGAATACTGGAATACCAAGCTGTCGACTGTCTGGAAGACAAGATAGATTTCTAATGGTTGTTCTAAAGATGTTCAACAGACTGCATTGAGAAGTGCAATACATGCCGCCAGGAACATTCAAAAGAAAAATTTCTCACCACTTCAAACAGCACCCTTTATACTCTGCTAAACAAGTTTTCAACAGCGAGCAAAGTGATTGAGCAGTCCTTATTGTGAACAAGTTTCTTCACATGTTATATGGAAAATTGCAAACACTCATATGTATGTATATAATTTGGACGCAGTCCATCCAGTCATGACTCGTAAACGACGTGGAATTAGTAATAAAGTACTACTAGCTCCATTTTGCACACTGTGTGCTGTACTGGGGCATGGATCATACACTGCTATCTGAAAGACGTCCTGTAATAGTTGATCGCCACTGCTTCAATCACTGCAAAACGTTCTGGAATATTGCACAAGAGTCACCTTCTAAGGGTTACGCTCAATTTCACTCTGTACGTTATCGATCTGGGACGCTTCATGTGCTGATGCAAGGCATGGAGTAATGCACACGGCTTGCAACCAGTTCTTCACCGAGGAAGGTGTATACGTGTGTGTCTGAAAGGAGGGCGGGGGGGGGGGGGGGGGGGACTGAGTGTTCTCTTGTTCTAAAATTCTCCCCGGGTGTGAGGCATAGATCTGTAGAGCAACTACTATCATGCTCTCCACGTGCCTGGAATGCACAAGGAAGTAACTTAGCTTTGTGGGCAGCCGTGTCCCGTAACTTGACTCCACATCTTCGAGCAACATGGCACTCAACAATAATTCCTTTCACTTGATAGTGACTTGGGTGCCTTCGTCATTGCTGCCTAAACAGAACCAAAATATTCATTGCTGAATATCGTACGCACGTATCCTTGTTTGTCTATGATTCTCTGACATGACATCATTTTAATTTTAGATGACACTCGTCGGTGCCGAGAAGTGAAGACAGAACCTCATTCGTTTTTCTCTGCGAGTGCCGCCTGGTTGGGTCTGTCAGACCCTTCCCACGTTTACAACATGTACCATGTGTTGCACGATGCGGGAAAGGACCTACCTTCTCCCCTCAAACGTTCAGCTGAAAAACCATTTTTGGCGCTGAAACCACAGCGTACGCTCCTTTTTAGATCGCCCTTCTAGACAGAGACTAAGTACTGTGCTTGTGTGATGCACATCCATACATGGTGATTAGCTCGCTGGAATGCCTTCTAATGTGAAATCTACACGCCAACTCTGAAACAGTGTCACTGACCTTCACTTCTAACAATTTGTATCCCAAATATGTATTTTAGTGTAAATCGCTTAAGCAAATTAAAAACGAAAAGCAACGTTTTACAATAAGTCAATTCCAATAGCTGCAATGTAATATTTGTTTGCTTGTCTCTAGATATTTCTGCACAACAAGCTTGCCTGTTTCGGCTTACAACGCAATTTTCGAGTGCCGCGATCCTTTCTAATGCCGCAGAAGGAATTAAAGTACATGATAAGGGTTCTGACAGACGTTCTGACCAAACTTACGCGAGGATAAATACAAAGGAAATTAAATTCATAGTTATAGATGACCTGGACCCAATCGTCAGATCAGACTGATTGAGTAAATTAAATGTATTGTTGAGGAGAACTGCAACCAATGACAACACGCCTTACAGTCGAATTTTTGTGGTCAAGCAAAACTTGGGTTATGATACTAATATACTGACAAACAATCATCTGGATATACTATAAACAAGGAAATAACTTCTAAGAAGTTTGTTTGGAGCGTCTTAAAGTGCGTTAGTGATCTCGGGCAATATGGAAACAGTAAAGAGGCTATAGATGTCATATAAAGAAAAATAACAAAAAAGAAACATAATGAATCGAGGTGAAATCCAATGACAAGGTTTTATAGGAAATTAGTGAAAAAGGACATAGATTAACATCTCACAAAAGAGATAAATCAAACTTGATGAATATTTAATTCACGATAACAGCTTTCTCAAGACATTTGAGGGAAAGATTCTAGATACAAAATCAGAACATCGCTTATAAACAGTGGGGTCATTAAACGAATTATGGTAATTAGAGCCAGCTGACAACAAACGTAAGAGATAGAAAGGCTACACCAAGAAGGATTTACTACCTTTAGGTGATATTGCTACGTACTGTGATCACTAGGCTGCCTATGACAGACAGCAATAGGGTGTTCATTCTTCGAACAACCGTACGAAGTCGTGAGTATTGAGTTTACTCGGTGATACTGATCTGTGAAGCTTATAACCTAAAGCAGCAGCAACAACACAAAGAGTTCTTTGATGGCGCAGAGCAGCGGGTATTTACGGCAGCTTCATCGGGCCGCACAGAGGCCAGATTTTTGCCTTTTATATATAGCTCGTTGTTGTCTGGCACCGCCGCCAATGTAGTCTTCCCCCCGTTCGTTACGACTTCTCGTTACGCAACTCTGAAACTGTGTTTCATACCGACTTAGTCACTTGCAAGACTATTTTAGGAAACCTCAATTTAATTTTTTGCAAGAGACAGAATACGACTACATTCTGTGTTAAGTCAGAAATTCACTTTATTTGTGAACACATTATGGTTGCTGTCTTTACTAATTCGCGAATAACTGGAAACAAGGAAAGGCGCTGCAGAAGCTACGTGGAAAATCACCAGCAAAGAAAATTGTACTACGTAACTCCAGATGTAAATTGTTATGAACGCCGAGAATCTAATATTTATTTTGAAAGAACATACCCATTAATATTTACTCCGTTTTACATCTGTTCTGGTACTCTTGAAAAAAAAAGTACATTACAACATTAGGAGAAAATTAGTATTTTCAGGATAATCGCGTGAGGAGTAATTTCATATCAAACAGAAACGTGAAACAGCAATAGCAGAGAAAAACATTACAGCTTTTTGACAAACAGCGTTACCTGACATTGGGAGCAAACGACCTCGCGAACTATGGCATCATAAACATATAACCTCTAAAACTTTAGGCAATGGACAGTATTATACGTAATAATTAAAATACGTAATCTTACAGTATAATTTACACAGTTAAAAAAAAATGTTTGTTGCAAAACATAGCCGGCCGCGGTGGTCTCGCGGTTCTAGGCGCGCAGTCCGGAACCGTGCGACTGCTACGGTCGCAGGTTCGAATCCTGCCTCGGGCATGGATGTGTGTGATGTCCTTAGGTTAGTTAGGTTTAAGTAGTACTAAGTTCTAGGGGACTAATGACCACAGCAGTTGAGTCCCATAGTGCTCAGAGCCATTTGAACCAAGCCATTTTTGCAAAACATAAATGAAGAGTGCTCAGTTTAACAGTTTCTCGGCCAGTGTGAAGACATCACAAAATTTAGCGTTATAACCATTTAACCTGTAATATTGTGTACCTCAGTTACATTGAATGTTTCATGCACCACACTAAATTCAAGTGGATTATATCTTTGGTTATAAAGTTTGTTTACTTAGGAACTAGTGTCCCTAGTTGTTTCCTCAATATGGCCCAATAAGCAGAAAAGTAGTCTGAAATATACAAAAATCAGTAGAATAAAAACAGTTTATTTGTTATTCAACCTTAAAAAAGAAAATATTGGGAATGGGCAGAATAATTGGCGTAGAAGTACTGACGCGAAAGGAAATGAAATATAATACACGGAACATTTTAACTGCTACCTGCTTCGAGATAGATATGGATCGGCACATATCAGGACGTGTACCTATGATGAAGACAATTTTAGAAGTGTCAGTGGTAGGTAAAATATGAAGGGGACAACTACCGCTGAAATACATCGATCAGGTGATACAGGAAAAAGGGTGCTTAAATGTAGGTTGAAGAGACTAGCCAATGACTGACCAACACTGGCAACGGTTATTGTAGAACTGAGGAATTCGGGTATACAAGCACCAACATGTAAGCAAAGAATTAATGTAATATTCGTGTCTTTCCGATACGTGTGCTACGACATTATTACCAAATGCGTCCAAACAGGACCAACTTGCTATTATCTTTTCCTGGCAACCGAAGGACAAACATTGGGGAATGAAGAATGTGTGTGGGGCAGCATGTCTGTCGAAACCACGGTTGTGGAATGGCGCGCTAAGTTCCGTCGAATATAGGGTGCTGCTGCTTCATGATAACGCCCGCCCAATATCAGAAATGTCGTACAGCATAAATTACGTCAACTCAAGTGGGAGAAAAAAAAAAATGGTTCAAATGGCTCTGAGCACTATGGGACTTAACATCTATGGTCATCAGTCCCCTAGAACTTAGATCTACTTAAACCTAACTAACCTAAGGACAGCACACAACACCCAGTCATCACGAGGCAGAGAAAATCCCTGACACCGCCGGGAATCGAACCCGGGAACCCGGGCGTGAGAAGCGAGAACGCTGCCGCACGACCACGAGATGCGGACTCAAGTGGGAGAGACTCGAGCACCCGCCCTTTAGTCCTGCTCTCTTCTCATGTGGTTACCACGCTTTGGGTCCCTTGAAAAAGGCCTTGAACGGTGGACGATTCCTATCGGATGAGGATATGCAGCAAGCAGTTACGGATGGACTGCTTCCTGCAACAGCACACAGTGTTTACCAGACGGGTATCTCAATCTGGTGGGATGATTGCCTCAATGCTTACGGCGATTTTGTCTGATTGCCATACCGTTTCTGGACTGTATGGCCTTCGAACGGAATGCTTTTGATAGCCCGTTGCATTTGTTTTACGTGGTCATTAAATTTTAAGTCGCTCCGAACCGTTAGTCCTAGGCATTGTTATTGTTTCCAGTACAATACATGTTCTATAATTTTGCTACAGATTGACGTCAGCGATACAAAATTAAAAAAAAAAAAAATGTTCAAATGACTCTGAGCACTATGGGACTTAACATCTGAGGTCATCAGCCCCCTAGACTTAGAACTACTTAAACCTAAGTAACCTAAGGACAGCACACATATCTATGCCCAAGGCAGGATTCGAACCTGCGACCGTAGCAGCAACGCGGTTCCGCACTGAAGCGCCCAGAAGGGCTCGGTCACAACGGCCGACTGATATAAACGTATAATTGTGTCCACCTGTCCGATGTCCTTCTTGAAAATGGGAATGACTTTACGCTTTTCTCCAATCGCTTGATACCCCTCGTTGTTACAACGACCTATGATAAACTGTTGATTGAAGATAAGCCGTTTTTTTTTAGCGTAAGCTCTGCAGAATATCACAGATATCTCATCCGGTCCAAACGCCTTTCCACTATTGAGAGATTTTAGTTGAATTTCTATTCCGGGGTCACTAATCTCAATTTCTGCCACTTCGGCGTTCGTGCGGTTACTGTCATCATGGAAACTTTTGCTAATGCAATTTTGTCATATGATGACATGATAGAGACCGTGGCTGTTGTTTGAAAACTTAATGTTGATGGTGTTAGGACAGCAACCAGCCACAAATTTTCTTTCAGTTCCTTTATTCAAAGGGTACCGTTACCGGTTTCGAATCGTTGTGATTCATCCTCATACTTTTACACGCTTTTTTGTGACATGTGGTGTGTTTTTTACAGATTAATTGTCCTAAAATATAAATAATACATAATTATAAACACGCCACACGCAGATTGTTGCGTTACAGATTTTCGTTTCACGTAAGTGACATGCAACGAAAATCTGTAACGCAACAATCTGTGTGTGGCGTGTTTATAATTATGTATTATTTATATTTTAGGACAAATAATCTGTAAAAAACACACCACATGTCACAAATAAACATGTAAACCGTCTGAGGATGAATCACAACGATTCGAAACCGGTAACGGTACCCTTTCAATAAAGGAACTGAAAGTAAATTTGTGACTGGTTGCTGTCCTAACACCATCAACTTCTGCTAATTTTTCGTTAGGCATGAACACTCAAATATCTATAAATAAGAGGAGAACCCCTGCTCAAGTAAACGTGCAGAACGTGGTTCCGAATCCACAGCGGCGCCTCGCAGTCACCTCGGCAAGCGGGACAAATTGAATTTTGCGGACTGGTTACGTAACTTCCGGAGCATCGGCGCCGCCAGTCGTGTGAAAACCACAAGTGCTCCCACAGTAGTGCCCCGAGTCTCGTTCGGTGTATAAATGCGTTAGAATCCAACGCCGCAGCTTCTTGCCGACGCCCCAAGTATCCTCCCGTTCACGACAAGCAAACGGTATTCGCCTTACTCGCTTATCACGTGCCGAGGAGGGCAGTTATCGTAAAAAAAAAAAAAAAAAAAAAAAAATTGCCAACTGCCTATATTCTTTGTAGCTTCTGTCACAAAATTTTCGAGCACTGCTGTGTTTACTTCCGTTGCCAGTGATCGTTTATTCTCGGTTTGTAGTTCAGTGTCGAAACTTGGCTTTAAGCCAAAACAAAGTGAACGAAATATACTGTACAGGGTGTTCATAAATTATTTACACGAAAGTATCTTTTGAACTGTGAAAAGGTAAATAACTTGCAAACATGTTTGTTGCAGCGCAGAGTGAAGTACTCTTCAAGTTTTATTTACAAATGTTCACTGTAGCTACCTTTTGTAACACGGCAATGTCCCATCTGTCATGTTTCCTGCCAAATCCTATGAAGCAAGTCTTGATGTATGGTGGCAGCTCCTTGTGCTATCCGTTGTCGCCGCTTGTCGACGTTCCTCGGAAGCGGAGGAACAAGCACTCTGTCTTTAATGCAGCCCCTTACACAGAAGTCCATTGGGCTTAAATCAGGTGATTGTGATGGCCAGGATATTGTTGCACCACGTTCACGTCGGAATAACTCATTCGCGCATGCCACCTAGCGGGCACGTCGGGAACTAACAGTGTTAAGGCGAGACTAAGACTTTAAGATACACTGCACTCAGTGCATATCAGACATATCTGTAAGTGATTTATCTTTTCACAATTAAAGGGTAATTTTGTATAATTTAGGTATAAAAACCCTAACTAATTTATAAATACCCTGCACTTTGTAACCATAAAATCCTAGCAGGTTTGTTGCCAATATTCCACCAACCTGCCATGTACACTCATTTCTGAATTTGCTCTCTTTCGAAGTTTTTGAAAATATATATAAACTGATGGGGCAAAACATTAGGACCACTGTCCACAGCGAGACTGAATGCCGCTTAGTGGCGTTGTGCAGGCTCGTGATGCAGTAGGAAAGTAAATAAGCGGAGCAGAGACGAATAGGGACTCATTCCTCCGACGTTGTTGTGGTTGTTGTTGTTGTTGTTGTTGTTGTGGTCTTCAGTCCAGAGACTGGTTTGATGCAGCTCTCCATGCTACTCTATCCTGTGCAAGCTTCTTCATCTCCCAGTACCTACTGCAATCTACATCCTTCTGAATCTGTTTAGTGTATTCATCTCTTGGTCTCCCTCTACAATTTTTACCCTCCACGCTGCCCTTCAATACTAAATTAGTAATCACTTGATGCTTCAGAACATGTCCTACCAACTGATCCCTTCTTCTAGTCAAGTTGTGCGACAAATTTCTCTTCTCCCCAATTCTATTCAATACTTCCGCATTAGTTATGTGATCTACCCATCTAATTTTCAGCATCCTTCTGTAGCACCACATTTCGAAAGCTTCTATTCTCTTTGACGTCCATGTTTCACTTCCATACATGGCTACACTCCATACAAATACTTTCAGAAACGACTTCCTGACACTTAAATCTATATACTCGATGTTAACAAATTTCTCTTCTTCAGAAACGCTTTCCTTGCCATTGATGTCTACTTTTTATATCCTCTCTACTTCGACCATCATTAGTTATTTTTTCTCCCCAAATAGCAAAACTCATTTACTACTTTGACTCCACCGACGTTATGTGCCGCAAATTGTGGAATTCACTGATATGAGCGTCTTTGAGAAAGGCAGGTTGTTATGACCCTACGCCTATAAACGAGCATCTCGGGAACTGCGAAGCAGTTTGACTGCGTGCTACTGTCGTGACGATCTTAGAGTCATCAGTCTTCTGACTGGTTTGAAGCCGCCTGGCTCGAATTCCTCTCCTGTGCCAACCTTTTCATCTCAGAGTAGCACTTGGAACCTACGTCCTCCACTATTTTCTGGATGCATCCCAATCTCTGTCTTCATCTGCAGTTTTAAACCTCTACCGCTCCCTCTAGTACCATGGAAATTATTCCCGCATGTCTTAACATATGTCCTATCATTCTGTCCCTTCTTCTTGTCAGTGTTCTCCATACATTCCTTTCCTTCCCGATTCTGTGGAGAACTTCCTCAGTCCTTACCTTACCAGTCCATCTAATTTTCAGCATTCTTGTGTAACACCATATCTCAGCTGCTTCGATTCTCTTCTTTTCTAGTTTTCCCACAGTCCATGGTTCACTGCCATACAATGCTGTGCTCCAAACGTACATTCTCAGAAATTTCTTCCTCAAATTAAGGCCCATGTTTGATACTTTGCCAGGAATGCCCTTTTTGCGAGTGCTCGTCTGCTTTTCATGTCGTCCTTGCTACATTCGTCATGGATTATTTTGATGCCTATGTAGCAAAATTCCTTAACTTCATCTTACTTCGTGGTCACCAATTATGAGCCGCGGGGAGTGGTCGCGTGGCCTAAGGCCCAATGTCACGGATTGCGCGGTCCCTCCTGCCGAAGGTTCGAGTCCTTCCTCGGGTATGGGAGTATGTGTAGTTCTTAGCAAAAGTTAGTTTAAGTAGTGTGTAAGTCTAGGGACCGATGACCTCAGCAGTATGGTCCCTTAGGAATTCACACACATTTGAACCAATTATGATGTTAAGTTTCTTGCTGTTCTCATTTCTGCTACGTCTCATTAGTTTCGTCTTTCTTCGATTTACTCTCAATTCATATTATGTACTCATTAGACTGTTCATTCCATTCAACAGGTCCTGTAATTCTTGTCCACTTTCACTGAGAATAGCAATGTCATTAGCGAATCTTACCACTGATATCTTTCACCTTGAATTTTAATAGCACTCCTGAACCTTTGTTTTATTTCCATCATTGCTTGTGCGACGTATAGACTTAAACAGCTGCGGCTACAGACTGCTGTCTTGCATCCTTTTTAATCCGTGCATTTCGTTCTTGGCCTTCGATTCTTATTGTTCCGTCTTGCTTCTTGGATATAGTGTATACTGCCCATGCTTATCCCTATTTTTCTAGGGATTTCGAACATCTTGCACCATTTTACTTTGTCGAACGCATTTTCCAAGTCGACAAGTCTTACGAACGTATCTTGATTTTTCTTCAGTCTTGCTTCGTTTATCAGCCGCAACATCAGAACTGCCTATTTGGTGCCTTTAACTTTCCTAACGCCAAACTGGTAGTTATATAACAGATTCTCAATTCTCTTTTCCATTCTTCTGTATATTATTCTTGTCAGTGACTTAGATGCATGAGCTGTTAAGCTGGTTGTACGGCAATTCTCTCACTTATCGGCATTTGCAGTCTTCGGAATTGTGTGGATGATGTATTGCCGAAAGTCTGATGATATATCGCCAGTCTCATACATTCTACACACCAACTTGAATAATCTTTCTGTTGCCAATTCCCCCAATGATTTTAGAAAATGTTCAAATATGTGTGAATTCCTAAGAGACCAAACTGCCTAAGTCATCGGTTCCTAGACTTACACACTGCTTAAACTAACTTATACTAAGAACAACAGACACACCCATGCCCGAGGGAAGACTCGAACCTCCGGCGGGAGGGGCCGCGCAGTCCGTGACATGACGCCTCAAACCACACGGCTAATGATTTTAGAAATTCAGATAGATATCCCTTCTGCATTATCCGATTTTAAGTTTTCCAAATATCTTCTAAATTCTAATTCTAATACTAGATCCTCTACTCTTCCCTATCGACTTCTGTTTCTACTTCTATCACGTCATCAGATAAGTCGTCTACCTCACAGAGGTCTTCAATGTACTCGCCCCATCTACCCTCTCTCCCCTCTGCATTTAACGGTGGAATTCTCACTGCGCTCTTAATGTTACCACCCTTGCTTTTAATTTCACCGAAGGCTGTTTCGACTTTTCTGTGTGCTGAGTCAGTCCTTCCGAGAATCATTTATTTTTCGATTTCCTCACACTTTTCATGTAGCCATTTCGCCTTAGCTTCCCTGCACTTCCTGTTTATTTCATTCGTCTATGGAAAGTGATTGACGGCTGGCGAAACCACGAATATGCGAGTAGCTGTTGGACTTCCACGCCTCAAGACAGTAGACTTCCCCGCTCTGCAGTGCAGGATAGGCGACGGAATATGGGAGATCTGACAGCGCAGTACAATGGAGGTGTAGGCACACGTGTTTCGCAGCTACCGTTTAGCGCTCATTGTTGAATACGAGGCTCCACAGAAGACAACCCATACGTGTTCCCACGTTGTCGCACCGACAGCGCCAGTGACGGCTGCCGCGGGCACGGACGGGATCATCGCGATTGGACCGTGGATAAATGGAGGAGCGTTGTCTGATCGGATAAATCACGTTTCTTGTTACACCAGGTCAGTGGTCGTGCCCCGATACGTCGTCATCCAGGCTGCCCGAAACATGCACATGGACGCAGACCAGTGGGGCAGTTTTATGATATGAGGGACATTTAGCTAGGCTTCCATGAGACTTGTGATAGTAATTAAAGGTATGCAACTTCACTCGGGCTTGTACACAAACTTTTACCATGACTCGTCTGCAAAAAGGGTTCAGTTGTTCACAGTAGCATTCGCGCCCTATATCGAGTAAATAGCACTGAATGAATTCAAGTATTTGTCTAAACCACGATCGTTCACAAATGATTTACACCGACAACTGTTTAGAATGAAAACGTTTTCTATTTTTCTAAATCACATCCACAAAACAAACTGATGGCCACGTGATACTATGTCGACAGCTCTTATCCGCACCGAGGGACCACGATCAAAAAACCTCGACCTTTGTCCCCTATCCTCCGTCCTGTGTCCAGTCACGTGACACTACATTAGTCAAATATGTTATTTCTAAACATGGCCATCATGCATTTACAATGTTGCAATATTAAAATACGTAAAACTAAATACCTTATATTATTTTGTAGACAATCATCAGATTATTTACATATTTAAGGGCACTCAACTTTTTGGCAGTTTCACCCCTCTTCTTTTGTTTAATCACGTGTTTGCCTAAAAGGTGTGGCATACGAAATACTCATCTTGCCCTACATAGATCGGAAACTGAACAGTACCTTCACAATAAAAGACAATAACTTATTATGTAGAGGTTCTCAAACATCTTTACCACTTAATTTTTATATAAAACATGTTCTTTAATGTCCAAAATATTATCCCTGCTACTATGCTTTAAATATGGGTTTTTAACTATTTTCAAGAGCTCTTATGTTTATGGAGTACTCGTATTTCAGTGATCAGATATCCAGCAAATCCAATGATTAGCAAGACAAGCACACCTTACATTATTAATACATGTACCAAGTTATGCACTGAGGCATAGGAAATTATGTAACTAAGTAATTCAGTGTGAAACTGTTATATGCTGCCGCCTCTCTTTATCCAGAAGATGACTCCAAAAATATATTTGCCGGCCGGAGTGGCCAAGCGATTCTAGGCGTTACAGTCTGGAACCGCGCGACCGCTACGGTCGCAGGTTCGAATCCTGCCTCGGGCATGGATGTGTGTGATGTCCTTAGGTTAGTTAGGTTTAAGTAGTTCTAAGTTCTAGGGGACTGATGACCAAAGAAGTTAAGTCCTATAGTGCTCAGAGCCATTTGAACCATAAATATTTTGACTTGTGTTTGTTACACCCCAACTGTTCTTCCACAGTAAACATTACCACATCCAGCAAATTAGTTATACTATTACAGTATCCCTTGTAATCTCACAGGCATCACGACAGCTGTGGAATACATGAACATTATTTCTGACCACCTGCAGCACTTGATGTCTTCTCCAACTGCGAGGGCATCTTCCACCTGTATAACAGTCCGTGTCAAAAGGCCAGTATTGTAATTCATTGGTTTGAGGAGCGTGGAGTGAACTCACGTTGACGTTTGGCCATCGAATTCTCCTGAACTGAACCCGACGGAACACATCAGGGTCACCATCGGGCGCTAGATCCACGCCGGCCGCGGTGGCCGAGCGTTTCTAGGCACTTCAGTCCGGAACCGCGCGACTGCTACGGTCGCAGGTTCGAATCCTGCCTTGGGCATGGATGTGTGTGATGTCCTTAGGTTAGTTAGGTTTAAGTAGTTCTAAGTTCTAGGGGACTGATGACCTCAGATGTTAAGTCCCATAGTGCTCAGAGTCATTTGAGCCAGATCCACGCCCAAAAACCTCGGGCCCGTAATTTACGGGAATTGTATGACCTGTGCGTAGGCATCTGGTGTCGCATAGCTTCAGAAAACTCTCACGGTCTTGTCGAATCCATGCCACGCAGAATCGCTGCTGTATTGCTTGTCAAAGATGGTTCAAAATGGTTCAAATGGCTCTGAGCACTATGGGACTCAACTGCTGTGGTCATAAGTCCCCTAGAACTTAAAACTACTTAAACCTAACTAACCTAAGGACATCACACACATCCATGCCCGAGGCAGGATTCGAACCTGCGACCGTAGCGGTCGTGCGGTTCCAGACTGTAGCGCCTTTAACCGCTCGGCCACTCCGGCCGGCTTGTCAAAGATGGACCAGCATTCTGTCAAACAGGTGATGACAATGTTTTGCTTCAGCGTCCACATTGTGAAACCATTATCATCTTCTCTCTCTCTTTCCTCCAGATTCTCTGTTCTATTAAATCATTGAAACTCTATTAAAGAAAATTATACTTCAGATTTTGCGAATGACTACCTCCGATAAATGAATATGTACGTAGATTGTAATTTAAATAGTGTTAACACTGCTGTGGAGACACTATGCAATGGAATCTACTATTGTCGCTGATAGCACACGTTGTTCACATACGTTCTTTACCTCCGAGCAAAAGGACTCGCCCGTCCCATATCACCGGCGTGCGCGCAATCGAGGGAAACACAGTCACTTGTTAGCGAGCGGTCTAACGTAACGGTGTCTCTATGTTTTCGAAACAGGAACAACGGAGTTGGATCAAGACTGAATGTGCCAGAGGTCATACAGCACGACAGTCTCATCAAGGTCTTCAAGAAGCGTGCGAGGAATCGGCATTGCCGTACAGAACAGTGGCACGTTGGGTAAAAGCCTTCAACGAAGGTCGGCAAACTGTGGCAGATATGCATTGGGCAGGTCGTCCTAGCGTCTCTGAAGAAGAAGAGCATGCTGTTTCCGCGTTAGTGGACAGTGATCGACGCTATACGATTCGTGAGATCGCTCACGAAACCGGATTAGCGCATACGACTGTGCTTCGCATCCTGAAGGAACGCCTGGGCATGCGAAAAATTGCATCATGATGGGTTCCGCATGACTGCTCGCATTTTCGAGCAGCCAACATAATTAGCTGAGAATAGGTCGCGTATGCTCAAAGTCAGTCTTTTGCAAATAACATTTTGCGATTTACTAGCAGCGCATGAACCCACATTGATAAACGGAGGCAAAAGGCGGTCATCTCTTGCAGCTGATATTAAGCCACTAAGCAGAAGCCTTAATCAGGGAAAGTGTGATGAACTTTAAAATAAATTAGTGCTAACTGGTAGTTGGGATGATGTCAATATTTTTTGAATTTGTACATGAACCAGATAAATATAGTTATTTTTATGACAATGTGCGGAAAAATTCAGTGATATTGCTGCGTAGCAACTTAACTCCAAAACACAAAGGGCATTAAAAAGGACCAGGATTTTTCTCTCAATTATGTCCGTATTTAGAACTAAAAGTATAGCCATCTGCCAAAAATCAGAGTTCAGGAACTAAAATGAAGTACTATATTTAAAATTAGCCTTTCCTGTAAATATTCGTTTCTAGGAGAAAAGACACTTTGAAGGACGCTCTTCTATTTCCCTGGTAAATAACTTCACATGTTCCAGTCTCTTGATTATTCACATAACTTTTGTGATCGCGTGAAAAGCCTCAATACGTATGTGGTCTCCTTTGCCAACAGTTGGTCCTTTACAACTTGCTTAGCTTCATTCAGCAGCTTTCCAGATTATCTTCACACCAAGACATCTGAACAATTCTCTGTGATCCTTGAAACTTTTAACACACCTTCAGACCGATATGGCGAGTCTTCCACGTGATCAAGGAGCACCCGCTCTCACGGTAAAGTGATGGTCAAAATGTTCTCGCTAAATAATATATCGCGAGTTTCAAAATAAATATTGTGTTTTTAAGGGTTGTGGCATTTATTACATTCAGCTTGTAGTTATAAATAATACATCAAATGAAAGAGCGACTCATAGGTGTGTTTGTATACCTGTGAGCATGCATTGCTTCCTGTGTCTGTCGTTATAATGCAACGTGCGTTCCGTATTAACTTCCATTGTAATCCTCCAAGTGATTGTTACATTCGTAGATGGAATGATCAGTTTGGACTCAGCTGCCGTCTTTGTAAAGGAAAGGGTACGGGATGACCTAAGAGTGACTGAAGAAAGTGTTGAACGAGGGAGAGGGCCTTTGACGTGTAGCCCCTAGGAATCAGTTCGGAAGGCTAATCGTGAATTAGCAATTACAGTGGTGTCTGTGTGAAGACCTGTAAGGAGACGCTTACAACTACTTCCTTATAGTTTGCAACTGTTACAAGTGCTAAAGCCTACAGATTACGGTTTACGCTCGAACTTTGCAAACGAAATGTTACTGCATGACGATGAAGATTTTCTGGATCGTGTTGTCTTCAGAGACGAATCGACATTTCACTCAAGCGCAAATGTGCGCATCTGGGGGCCAGCAAATCACCATGAGATGGAACAGTTGCAAAGAGACTTCCCTAAATTGAATGTTTTTTTATTTACTAAGATTGGATCTGTTCTTTCGGACATGTAATGAGTATAATGGGCGGGGGCACTACGAATGTAGTAGGATAATACGTTGAGAATGTGGGTTTCGCGGGAGGCGTGCCAGAGATAAATCCCTGCAGTCGCGCTATCCTCTGTGTCCTCTATGGCTCAGATGGATCGCCGGCACGGTAGCTCAGCGTGTTCGGTCAGAGGGTTAGCAGCCCTCTGTAATAAAAAAAAACAACTGAGTTAACCGATCAAAGACGAACTTTAACGGATGTCTTACGACGTCCGCCCCGAGCACATACAACGAACGAAAACGAAAAAAAAAAGATGGATAGAGCGTCTGCCATGTAAGTAGGAGATCTCGGGTTCGAGTCCCGGTCGGGGCACACATTTTCATCTGTCCCCGTTGACGTATGTCAACGCCTGTAAGCAGCTAAGGGTGTTCATTTCATTGTAATGAATGCTTTTTGTGTCATATCACGACGGTAATTTTATGGGCCTTTCTTTTTCGGTAAAGCAACCGTAACCGGTGTTTCTTATCTTGATGCGCTAGAACTATGGCTCTTTTCTCAATCGGAGAAAGTTGAACCACAGAACTTCATTTGCCAGCAAGATGGTGCGCCGCCTCACTGCCATAACTCAGTACGCGACTGGTTAAGCGATGTCGTTCACGACCGCTCGCTTGGCCGCAAGAGGCCGAATGACTGACGTTCACCCGATGCATTCGATTTTTATCTTTGGAGGTTCATGTGTGTGTGCGCATCAGCTGTCAGCTGATCTACCCGACTTAGAAACGGGATTAAATCGGTTGTTGCAACGATTACTCCAGACACACTGATCAAGGTATGGGAAGAATTCACATATCGACTTTATGTGTGCCGCGTGACGAATGGTGCTCACATTAAACACTTGTTGCAGAAACTGTTTGCGTTGCTCTTCATTTTACGTATTATGTAGAACTGTAAACTGAATGTTACAAACGCTACAAAGCCTTACAACCTCGATATTCATTTGGCACACCCGGCACTTCGTCGATAAACAACGGATGTGATTGCCGTTGTAAGCTGCCATGAACGACAGCAGCACTCTTCTACTCCTATGCTTTTCGCTGTTGTGGCCTGACTGTCGTGTTAGTCGATTGAATGTTCCACAGTGGGTAACTGACAGCTTGTAAGGAGAAAAAGACATGCTAGGGCGCAAGCAGCACATTGCTGAAGTTTTGTTTGGGAGAAGCTGACTAATCTGTGCAAATGTTTGTGCAGCGAACGGCCGCCTGCTTAAATAGTTTGTGTTACAGGATTTACTGTTCTTTGGAAAGTCAGATAACGCTAAAATGAGCGCACAAGGTTCGTTACAGACTAAATCGGTCTGGCAGAAAGTCACGCTTTGTGGAATAGGCGACTGCGACAGTATTTTTCAGTTGTACACACTGGTATTCTCCATCTGAGATCAAACATTGGATCACAATTAATTTTTTTATACAGAACATGAAAGTCTTACACAGGTCTTCGCTGTTCGAAACGAAATGTTTGCATAATTTAATTTTTATTTCTGTTACTTATTTCTTTATTTTTTGAATAATTGCAACAATGGATGACGAGTCTTCATTCGTCCTCTTAGATACTGAACAGCCCTTGTTTCACCTCTTCGGAAAAAAAACGGTTTCAGTTTTGATTCTTAATAAACCTTATCGAAAAGGATAGGAATTGCAAATTGGTCACGCACTTTCTTCGAAGACTTGATCATTCTGGAAGACTCGGCGCTTGGTATATGCTAGAGACAAAGCTAACAGATGGTGTACCAGCTGTGTACGTAAAACGAAAGAAAGATAGATGTTGCCAAATACAGTAAATTGTTTGAATGTTTCCTATGATTATGAAACACAAGAAGCTTGCCTACATTAGGCAGATATGAACTTTCAAGACAAAATTTCAGAGTTTTATTAATGATTGTTTACCTATTAGTTTCATACGAGGAATCCGTAATTTCTTTGGTTCATTACTGAGTAATTCTGTCGTCGTTTATTGGGAATGCAATGTTTAGTACTATGAAGGTGGTTCTGATATTAAACAGTAAATCGATATCCATCCAGTTTTTCAAAAATTGCAGGGATCGTAAAATTCAGTAGTAAAGTGAAAGCTGAGTTCGGTCATGGATGGTCATTGAACAGATCACGCACCAGCATCGTGCATTCATAAGCTGTCTTATGGGTATCCTTGTCAGATGTTCGGAGCTGATTTTTGTATGAAGATATATGGAAAGTTACTGGCGGATGAGAAACACGGGGATGGTTAGGACATACACTGTCGCGTCGTAGGTATCCGGACACCCCTTTATAATGTGGAATTGACCACTAGATGTCACGAGAGGCGAACTCGTCAGTGTGAAAGGAACCCGCGGTGGGAGGGGGGGGGGGGGGGGAGATACTGTCAGTAGACAAGCAGTAACAGTAAAATGGAATGTTTTGGAGAGTTCAGTGACTTCGAACGTGGACTAGTCGTTGGAGGTCAACTGCATAACATATCCATCATTTCAGCAATTCTATAGCTGCTCAAGTCTACGGTTGGTGATAGAAAGATAGTGAAGTGGAAACGTGAACGAACACCCACAGCTAAGCCAAAAACAGGACAATGGTCCTGGAGCTTTGTGGAAGGTGGTTGTACAAAAACGCATGGAATCAGCGGAAGGAATCACCCCAAAGCTCCAAAGTGCTGCCAGTAGTCCATCTACTACAGTGGATGTGCTAGGGAGTTAAAACGAATGGGGTAAAGTGGTCGAACAGCTTCTCATAAGCCACACATTTCTGTCGTCGATGCTAAGCGATACTTGAAGTGGAGTGAAAAGCGACGTCACTGTAAAGTGGATGACTGGAAACGAATGATGTGTAGTGAGGAATCACGCTATACCCTATGGCAATCCGATAGAAGGGTTGGCCTTGGCGAATGCAGGGAGAACGTTACCTGGCATCACGTGTCAGTACCAACAGTGAAGAACGGAGGTCTTTCGTGTTAGGATGTGGTCCCCTTATTGCGCTTAAGAAAACGCTAATTGCAGAAACGTGCGATCAAATTTTACAGTATTGTGTACTGCTTGCAGTAGAGGAACAGCTCGGAGACGATAGTTGTTAGTATTAGCGTGACAATGTCATAAAGCAGCAGCTGTGAGGTGGGTGTTTGTGGAGCTTGCCATTTCTACAATGGACTGGCCTGCCCAGAGTCCCGACCTGAACCAAATGGAACATCTTTGGAGTGGATTCTACATCTACATCTACCTGATAACTCTGCTATTCACAATTAAGTGCCTTGCAGAGGGTTCAATGAACCACCTTCAAGCTGTCTCTCTATTGTTCCACTCTCGAACGGCTCGCGGGAAAAACGAGCACTTAAATTTTTCTGTGCGAGCCCTGATTTTTCTTATTTTATCGTGATGATCATTTCTCCCTATGTAGGTGGGTGACAACAGAATGTTTTCGCAATTGGAGGAGAAAAATGGTGACTGAAATGTCATGAGAAGATCCCGTCGCAACGAAAAATGCCTTTGTTTTAATGATTGCCACTCCAATTCACGTATCGTGTCTGTGGCACTATTTCCCCTATTTCGCGATAATACAAAACGATCCGCCCTTCTTTGAACTTTTTCGATGTCATACGTCAGTCCCACCTGATGCGGATCCCACACCGCACAGCAATAACCCAGAATATGGCGGACAAGTGTAGTATAAACAGTCTCTTTAGTAGATCTGTTGCACCTTCGAAGTGTTCTGCCAATGAATCGAAGTCTTTCATTTGCTCTACCACAACATTATCTATGTGATCGTTCCAATTTAGGTTATTCGTAATTGTAATCTCGAAGTATTTAGTTGAATTTACAGCCTTCACAATTGTGTGACTTATCGTGTAATCGCAATTCAGCGGATTTCTTTTAGTACTCATGTGAATAACTTCACACTTTTCCTTATTCAGGGTCAATTACCACTTTTTGCACCACACAGATATCGTATCTAAATTATTTTGCAATTCGTTTTGGTCGTCTGATGACTTTATAAGACGGTAAATGACAGCATCATCTGCAAATAATCTAAGAGGGCTACTCAGATTGTCTCCTATGTCGTTAATATATATCAGGAACAGTAGAGGGCCTATAACACTTCCTTGGGGAACGCCAGATATTACTTCTGTTTTACTCGATGACTTTCCTTCTATTACTACGAACTGTTACCTTCCTGACAGGAAATGACGAATCCAGTCGCACAACTGAGGCGATATTCCATGGGCACACAGTCAGTTTGATTAGAAGACGGTTCTGAGGAAAGGTGTCGAAAGACTTCTGGAAATCTAAAAATACGTAATCAATTTGGATCCTGTCGATAGCACTCATTACTTCATGAGTATAAAGAGCTAGATGTGTTTCGCAAGAACTCGACTACTTTCCAGACCCCAGCGTCCAACATCACAACCTTCTCTGGGTTCAGCTCTTGAGGAAGAATGGACTGCCATTCCTCCACAGACCTGCAGATACTCACTGAAAGTATCGCCAACAGAGTTCAAGCTGTCATAAAGATGAAGGATGGACACAACCCATATTAATGGCTATTAATAGGTGTCCGTATACATTTTATTACATCATCATCATCAGTTTTCTGCTATATTAGCAGGTCCTTTGCCTCTCCATTTTCGCCGGCCAGGGTGGCTGAGCGGTTCTAGGCGCTACAGTCTGGAACCGCGCGACCGCTACGGTCGCAGGTTCGAATCCTGCCTCGGGCATGGATGGGTGTGATGTCCTTAGCTTAGTTAGGTTTAAGTAGTTCTAAGTTCTAGGGGACTGATGACCACAGCAGTTAAGTCCCATAGTGCTCAGAGCCATTTGAACCATCTCCATTTTCTGCGATCCATTGCTTCCTTCTTAAGGCTGCTGTATGTTGTACCGTCCATCACGTCTCTCCTTCTTCGCTTCCTTTTCCCTTCTACATAACCTCCTAAAACTGTTTTTATCAGTCTGTCACTCTTTCTTAATATATGCCCAATTCAATTTCTTTTTCTTCTTTTATTACATCTAGTAACTGTCTTTTCTCTCCCACTCTTCTCAGTACCTCTTCATTTTTTACTCTGTCCATCCAACTTATTCTTTCAATTCTCCGCCATGTCCGCATCCCAAAACCTTGAGACTTTCTCTGTCTTTCTTCCTCAAAGTCCATGTTTCTGCGCCGTACAGAAGAACACTCCATATAAAACACTTTATGAATCTTTTCCTCAGTTTCTGTCTGGACTGCTGCAGAAAATTCTCCTTTTCTTATAAAATGCCTCTTTTGTCATTGCTATCCTTGTTTTAATTTCAATGTTGCAGTTACAGTCGGTGCCTATCCTGCTTAAAATTTTGCACCTGTTCTAATATTTCTCCATTCAGCATGATTTTTATTTCTTTATTTCCTCCTAGTGCCAATACTTTTGTTTTCTTTGTGTTAATTTTCATTCCATATTTTTTTCCGTTAGCTCAATGGTGTCCACTAAATCCTGTAATTCTTTTTCCCCTGTAGCTAGAAGGACCATGTCATCAGCAAACATCACACACCCTACTCTTCTTCCTCCAATTTCTACTCCTTTGTCAGCTAATGAGCATTGGTCAATCATATTTTCCAAGTAGAGGTTGAAGAGGGTCGGTGATAGACAGCATCCTTGTCTTACCCCTTTTCCTTGTCCGATCCAGTTTGTACTTTCTCCTCTCACTTTAACTGAGGCTTTTTGATTCAGATATAATGAGTTTACAAACCTTCTGGTTTTCCAGTCCACTCTCTTTTCCCTCATTATAGTCGCCAGCTTGTCCCAAGCCGCAATGTCAAATGCCTTTTCTAGATCGATGAAGCACATATAGAGGTCTCTTCTTTTTTCTATAAACCTTTCTCCCAAGATTCGTAGGAGCTCAATTGCATCTCTGGTGCCTATATTCCGTCTAAAGCCAAACTGCTCCTTGCCAAGATTCTCCTCCATTACTTTTTCAAGTTTCTTATTAATTATTCTTAACATTACTTTGGCTGCATGTGAAATGAGGCTAATTGTCCTGTGCTCATTGGATTTCTTTCCTTGTTTTTTTTTTCGGTAATAGAATCATTACTGTTGTCAGAATGTCCTCAGTCCATTCACCACTGTCATATATTTTATTACACAGCCTCAATATTTCTCTTATTCCATCTTGGTTCAAGCATTTTAATATTTCTCCCGGTATCGTATTTGTACCTACTGCTTTGCCATTTTTCATTGCAGCTAAGGCAGACTTTACTTCTTCCATTATGATGATTGGTCCTTTCTCGTCATCACTTAAACTGTTGAGTGATTCAAGTTCCAGAGTTTCTGGTTTGCGATCTGTGTCATATAGCTCTTTTAGACACTCTTTCCATCTCTGGAGGACATCGTCACGATCTTTGTACACTACCTCTTCGTCTTTACTCAAAGCACTTACTGCTGTTTTGATCCCATGTCATAGTCTTTACTCTGTTGTATAGTAAGTCGTATCTTCCCTCCCTGTCCAGTTCTTCAATTGCATCACATTCCTCTTTTAGCCATTTTTTCCTAGCTTGCTCTGTTTCTCTTCGTAGTTCATTATTTAACCTTCGGTACATCTTTCTTGCATCTTCAGTGTCCTTGTTTTTAAATTGTTTTCTCTTCTCCATTTTGGGAATCATTTCTTGTGTCACCCACTTTTTTTTTGTTCTTTTCACTTTTACATATCCTATATTTTGGTGTCCTGCTTTAATATTTTCAATGTTAATTTTATTATATAGTGTGTACTAAAAAGGACTGGTCCTGTTTGAGAAAGTGACACTCGACTGAATTATAACAAACTGAAGAAAATGGAAGACCAAAAACACCTGTAAAGCACAACTGAAGAGCTATTATAAATGTATTAGGTGGGATACGAACCAGCAAATAATAAAAAAATTAAAGTTTTTGCCTTTGTATAACAATATGGCAAATTTTAAATTTCTAGTGACACTGAAAAGTAGGCATCCATAGGCTGTCGACACGTCTCTATGAGCGTTCCCATATTTTTATTGCGAAGTAAATTTTAAGATTAAAGACCCACGAAAAACATATTTTTCTTGGTACAATTTGTTGTAATTAAATGTCAGTTAATAGCGTGTCTGCGATTAAAGCCTTTGGGAATTAAAGCCTTTGGGAGTTAGTAACATACAACATGGAAGCTGCGTGTAGCGTAATGAATAGAAATAAGGAGTTACAAAGTGACGCGTAATTGTTGCAGGTCCGCGTTCCACTGCATCCAATTTTCTTTTACTGAGCTTCGGTGGTTTTCCAATAGAATCTGATAATTTATTTTCAATTCAATGCAAATATATTCTATGGTGTTCGATGTTATGTAAATATAAGTACGCTCTCTCTCAGGAGTGTGTGTTCGATTGGCTTTATCAAGAGAGCTTGCGTTACATGCAATAAGATATTTTGCGCTTACTTGTTTAGTCGTGTATTTCACGCGTTCTGAATATTCTGCTACTAAACAGAAACAACGATAAAATAAAAATGACCTTATGGTTTTACTAAAGAGTGAGAACGATAAAATAATTTTTATCTTCTGTGGTAGACTATTGTAAATTTGTATCGAACTATTTGTAACGCAATTTTTGTAAGCTGATGTCCTTACTGACTGTATATGACACTTTCCTTTTTGCCTTATAACACATTCATGGATACTGAAGTTTTTGTTTATGTATACTACAAGCAGAATAACATGAATAGCTTACGGAAGAGGGAAGAAATGTGCGTTTTAATAGAGATGACGTAGGATTTTACGCCCGTCCATTTTGTAAACAAACTGTGAGATCTGCGAGCCAGATGCATCCGACGATTGCCGCTGGAGCGCGTTGCTATCGCGTGTACCACAATGAGACGCGCGGGCGGTATGTGCAGGCCGCCGCTTCGTTTCTGAGCTTTCAGCAGCACGTTGAACGCGGTACGCTGGACGTTCGAATGCACAGTCCGTGTATCAACGGCTCAACAACAGCAACCCCTTGCAGTCGCGCGGCAGCTTACGACGCCGGTTCAGAGGGAGAGAGAAGAGAGAGAGAGAGAGAGAGAGAGAGAGAGGAGAGAGAGAGAGAGAGCTCGCAGCGATGACGAGAGGCCGTGGGAAGTGCCTCTGCCGCCACCAAGGCCAAGAGGAGGCCACGGCTGCAGCCGTATCCACGCCTAGTCTCCTGTACAACCGCGTCCAAAGTGTCGTTCCGGAACAGTCAGCAAATAACTTCCACAGCAATAGAAGAAAACATTACTCGTGAACTTTCCTGTTTTGGTGGAAGTAGGTACTATACGCACAGTACACGGTGTGCTAAAATGTTTATCCGGATCCAAAACAGCTATTACCACTTACTTTCACCATATGTCTACGATATCCTGCTTTTGGTGTCTTGACAAACTCGTTAAGTTTCCATAACTATGTGTTTCAGTTGGTGAACCTGTCGCTGGGAGTGCTAGTATTAATTAAAGCGTAAAATTGCGGCACCAGTTCAGGGAAAAGCATAACGTGTTGTGTGGATCACCGAAACGAACTCTCCGTCACGGCGCAACGAAAATTCAGAACAATTTAAACGGAAACTTTCACCAGATAGGTTGATTAGAAACAGAAGGATTCTTATTTGTATTTATTTTTTTGTACGAGGGGCGTTTGAAAAGTCCGTGCAAAGTCCGAGAGATGGCACCACCGGCGCGTATCGAGGTCTTGTTTAATTAGTAGCATCTTTGGAAAGAACGCTTACCAAGTTCCTTTGTGTTTGGCATTCGCGTGAATCAAGGAAGTCGAGTGATTGTCAAAAAAACGGACGAAAAAGAATTTCGTGTGGTGATTAAACATTACTTTATGAAAGGCAAAACGCCTCGGGAGACTAAAGAGAAGCTTGATAAACATTACGGTGACTCTGCACCTTCGATTAGAACAATTTATAAATGGTTTCAAAATCTGCGGACTGTCCATATGGGCACAAGTGATGCTGAACGTTCTGGACGCCCTGTGGAGGTTACGACTCCAGAAATCATTGATAAAATCCATGATATGGTGATGGATGACAGAAGCGTTAAGGTGCGTGAGATTGCTAGTGCTGTGGGCATCTCGAATGAACGGTTACATAATATTTTTCATAAACATTTGGACATGAGAAAGCTATCCGCAAGATGGGTTCCGCGATTGCTCACGCTTGACCAAAAACGGAATCGTGTGAAGTGTTGCAAGGATGGTTTGCAGCTGCTCAGGAAGAATCCGCAGGACTTTAAGTGTCGTTTCGTCACTGTGGATGAAACATGGATTAATTACTATACTCCTGAGACCAAACAACAATCTAAACAAAGGGTTACCAAGGGAGAATCTGCACCAAAAAAGGTGAAGACCATTCCATCGGCCGGAAAGGTTATGGTGACGGTCTTCTGGGATTCGCAAGGGATAATCCTGAATGACTATCTGGAAGAGGGTAAAACTATTACAAGTGCATATTATTCATCGTTACTGGACCGTTTGCAAACCGAGCTGCACGAATAACGCCAGCGATTGGACCGCAAAAAAGTCCTTTTCCATCACGACAATGCACCTGCACCCACCTCAACAGTTCTGGTCGCAAAATTAATGGAAACAGGATTCCAACTCGTTTCAAATCCGCCCTATTCTCCAAACTTGGCTCCCTTGGACTACTATTTATTCCCCAATTTGAAGAAATGTCTGACGGGACAAAGATTTTATTCAAACGAGGAGGTGATTCCAGCAACTAATAGCTATTTTGCAGACTTGGACAATTCCTATTATTCGGAATGGATCAACAAATTAGAACAGCGTTAGACGCTGTCTAAAAGAAGACTATGTCGAAAATAAAAAAAGGTTTACCCCAAACACGTAAGTAGTTTTTATTTTTGCACGGACTTTTCAAACGTCCCTCGTAGATATGTGTACGGTTGAAAAGCAGAGCGTAGCGGGCGACCTTCGACGTATGCAGAGGCTGTCGAAAACATAAGGACAGTGTTTACTCGATTACCATCCAAATCAATGAGACAAGCATCACCTCAGCTCCAGGTACCGAAGGCAATGGTGTACGGATTTGGCAGCTGTACGCTTACGAAATTCATATTTTGCAAGAACTGAAACCACGTAATTGTGAACGACGAGACCACTTCGCGAGTAACCGTGTACTGTGCGCATAGTACGTACTTCTACCAAAACAGAAAAGTTCACGAGTAATGTTTTCTTCAAAATGGTTCAAATGGCTCTGAGCACTATGGGACTTAACAGCTACGGTCATCAGTCCCCTAGAACTTAGAACTACTTAAACCTAACTAACCTAAGGACATCACACAACACCCAGTCATCACGAGGCAGAGAAAATCCCTGACCCCGCCGGGAATCGAACCCGGGATCCCGGGCGTGGGAAGCGAGAACGCTACCGCGCGACCACGAGCTGCGGACATGTTCTCTTCTGATTATGCTTATCCATTACGGATATTTTAGAACCGTGACTGTATATTGAATGTAAATAAGTTATACACAACTGCAACCAGTCACTTTTTTTCAATAATAATGCTTTATTACATGAACCGGTTTTCGAACCTTTTCAGGTTCATCTTCAGATGATTTCGGGAGGATCCGGGAAGTTACATCATTACTGGTAGTAGCATAATGCTGGGTGCTGGTTCTATGGCAGAAAGATGGGTTACACTTTAATGCATCGCTATGACTATAGCTTATCTGTCGATATGGATGGAAATTTAGTTTTTACTTACTGCGACAGTATAGGCGGCTTTTTTGGTATCTGTCTGCCTCCATTTTGATGTCCAGAACACTTTCACACGAACTATATTAGTTTACACTTTGACAGTGACACTTTACCAGCATCCAGCATGCGCTTTACAACTGTTGCTTGTAACAAAGATCTTGACAGAGAGATATGGCATAAGCCTACTTTGTACAGAGATGTAATTTGTTGTTCTTTACATGTGTTAAAGTCGATATAAGGGCAAGTATTTTAATCAGAATGGCGATAACATGAAAGCACAAGATAAAATAATAAATAAATTACTGTTGTTGTTGTTGTGGTCTTCAGTCCTGAGACTGGTTTGATGCAGCTCTCCATGGTACTCTATCCTGTGCAAGCTTCTTCATCTCCCAGTACCTACTACAACCTACATCCTTCTGAATCTGCTTAGTGTATTCATCTCTTGGTCTCCCTCTACGATTTTTACCCTCCACGCTGCCCTCTAATACTAAATTGGTGATCCCTTGATGCCTCAGAATATGTCCTACCAACCGATCCCTTCTTCTGGTCAAGTTGTGCCATAAACTTCTCTTCTCCCCAATCCTATTCAATACTTCCTCATTAGTTATGTGATCTACCCATCTAATCTTCAGCATTCTTCTGTAGCACCACATTTCGAAAGCTTCTATTCTCTTCTTGTCCAAACTATTTATCGTCCATGTTTCACTTCCATAGATGGCTACACTCCATACAAATACTTTCAGAAATGACTTCCTGACACTTAAATCTATCCTCGATGTTAACAAATTTCTCTTCTTGAGAAACGCTTTCCTTGCCATTGCCAGTCTACATTTTATATCCTCTCTACTTTGACCATCATCAGTTATTTTGCTCCCCAAATAGCAGAACTCCTTTACTACTTTAAGTGTCTCATTTCCTAATCTAATTCCCTCAGCATCACCCGAATTAATTCGACTACATTCCATTATCCTCGTTTTGCTTTCAGGTGATCTGATATCTTATTTCTACATGTGTATTACAGGCAGTTTTTTTTAATTTAATATATTTTTTTAATAGTAATTATCATGTTTGGCATTAACATGAATCCCAAGGAATCAATAATACAGAGTTATTGTATCTGCAGTGAGGTTCAGCTGTCTGTATGACTAGGACCTGTATATTTAAATTAATAACAAATCTTCAGATGAACTGTTGGCTTATTTCTGTTGTTACGTTAACGTGATCTGGAGTATTATCACGAGCAGATTCTGTTTACTTTAGCTAAAGGTATATGTATAAGAGTTATAGTGATTGTAATGGATTAAAGCTGTTTGTATGGCTGTACATTTAATATTTAAAAAATCATGAACAAAAATTCTTTAACTGTTGACTTATTTTTATTTTAACATTAGAGTGATCTGGGATCCTCCCGATATTCATCTGAAGATGAACCTGAAAACGTTCGAAAACCGGTTCATGTAATGAAGCATTATTATTGAAAAAAGTGACTGGTTGCAGTTGTGTGTAACTTATTTACATGTTTTCTTCTATTGCTGTGGAAGTTGTTTGCTGACTGTTCTGGAACGACACTTTGGACACGGTTGTGCAGGAGACTAGGCATGGATACGGCTGAAAATTTCTTACAGCAAACAGCGTTTTCTGATGAGGCAATGTTTAATTTAAATGGCATTGTAAACAGACATAACATGAGTACTTGGGAGAAGGAGGAGGAGGATGTTAATGTTTAACGTTCCGTCGACAACGAGGTCATTAGAGACGAAGCACAAGCTCGGATTAGGGAAGGATGGAGAAGGAAATCGGTCGTGCCCTTTTAAAGCAATCATCCCAGCATTTGTCTGAAGTGATTTAGGGAAATCAGGGAAAACCTAAATCAGGATGGCAGGACGTAAGTTAGAACCGCCGTCCTCCCGAATGCGAGTCCATTGTGCTAATCACTGCGCCATCTCGTGCGGTCTTGAGTATTTGGGCCAATGCTTGTGAGGGATCACATAAGGGATAGCCCGCCGCGAAGCATCTGTTACTTGTACTGTGTCCTTGAAAATTCTTCAGGATTGTGTTATACTCTGACGGTATGTTAAACTCCAACACTCTTTCCTTTCCTTATGTTCCGCGAGTTTCAGGCGGTTTTCTTGAGCGAGCTCACGAATAATTTAATGGTTCTTGGATTACGATCGCTGCTAATGCCTTTCCCGAAATAAGTCACAGTGGAGAGAGAATGTACTTGTAGGTTGCCAACTATTGAATATGCACCCTTACGAGAAAAGTAACTAGCTCGAACGACACAAACTGAAAGAAAACATTAAAACACGAAAATGTGTCTTATACCACTCATCAAAGTCATTTATTTGTAAAACTCTGCATTTGTGTACCATCGATAGTTGAGGGTTAAGGGATCTACAGAATAAACAAGGATAAGTTGCTGAAGAAACAATACCATGGAACAAACCATTACGACCAGCCGATTCACAAGAGTTTGATGGTTAACGAATCCATGCATATTATAAAAATGTATTATGTGTGTATGTGTGTGTGTTATGTGTGTGTGTTTGTGTGTTTTCCACATCTCCTCCAAAACCACGGGACCTATTTCAACCAAATTTGATACACATGTCCCTTACTATCAGGCAACAATCGCTGTGGACTTAAGAACCACCTGTCTATCATAGTTCAGCAGATACGACTCATAAACAGTGATATGCGTGAAAAACTGTCGTATCATGCATGACGTTTGAATTTATTACTTCTTTGCTACTAACTCTCTTGCAAAACATTTCACACACAATATCCAAGTTTGCCGCTGAATGTACCTACAAAACTGTATCACTGTAAGACACATAGTTCAACAGATATGAAGCCATAAACACTGAGATATATGGAAAAAATGCCGAATCATGCATGAAGTGCTAATAAGTTCATTATTTATCACCAAGACACTTCCACAGTCGAGTCAACTTCAGGAAATCTCTGACACCTTGTAGAGTTCTTGACAGCTTTCAACTGCGAAGCGCAACCGGCTATAGGCGAAAACAATAGCCGTCTACAGACGTCCAATCAGGCGTTGTCATAGAGACGTTTAAAAATCGCGTTGTAGACACGCAAATCAGCAGCGTCCAGCGCACAGACACTGCCGGGGATCATCTCACACCGAGTCTACTGGAGCAGTACATACGACGTTTCGTTTCTAATGGGAAACGGGGAAAATGAATACCCGGGCAATGCAGGGTTACTCAACTAGCCTAAAGACTGAAAATGCACGAGACACCGAAGGAAGAAGACCATCTAACATACAGTTATAACCTACAAATTCACAAAAGTCATGAATGAGGTATTTGTGAAAAAGCAGAACTTTTGCTTGAAGCAATGTCGGATAACACACGTAGTACCTACAGCGTCGTATTTCATAAAACAGAAATCGCAGTTGATCTTAACCTGCTCGTATTGCCTTTCGAGCAGCGCGCTAGGTTGCGAAGACAGACAGGTGATCCAGGCCCGACTGAATCCGCATAACGAATTGACGACCGTGAGTTGGAATACAAGCCAGCTTACGTGTGGTTTTTAGGCAGTTTCCCACATTTGTTTTGGCAAATGCTGGGCTGGTTCTCAAATTCCGGCTGAGAGAATATGATGCACAAACCAAATACGGTAAAGCGCAGAACAAAGTTTACATGAGTAACAGATGCGCACGACTTACCTCTCTTAGGTTAAATTAATGACTGTGACATCTGGCCACAAAGTTAAATAATAAAACAAAATTCGCCAAATCCTTAAAAAGAAGACCCCATACTAGACGGGATAAACGCTGGGGAAAAGAAGAAGAAGTTTCTGTGTTGTTGTAATGTCATATAGGTGCAAATATGGAGTTTCAGTGAAGTGATTAAGACACAGCGGACTGGAACAGTCCATGGCAAATGTCTGGATAATGTGATCACTGTGGCTTTTGATACTGGACTTCTGCAGTGCGGGTACGATGAAAATGGTGTAACATGTCCACGTGCTGCTCTTGTGAAGTGTGCATAGTGTTCTTTTCCGCTTTGTGCTAATCACACTATTGAAACTACACATTTGCACTTACAAAAGCACTGCACCTGCTCGTCGTCATCGATTTTGTCTAATTTATCGTACACGCAAGGCTCGGCCAGATATGAAAGCGACGGAAGTGGGATCTGCAGATGGCCAAGCATTAAAAAAAAGAAAAAAAAAGAAAACAGCATTTTTGGCGATGGTCGGGCGAGACAGCTGCTGGCGGAGCGGAAAGAGTGCACATCGGTAATCCGAGGGTCGTTGGTTCGAGTCCCTATGCTGAAACTTTTATATTTTCGACATTGCAGTGTATGTGTTGTTAAGAAGAATGATGCTATGTTCTTAAAAACACAGGCACTGCAATATAGTATTTATCCGCCGACCCAGGCAGCGACTTTCTATTAAAATGTCCTTTCCCGTACTGGAATTACATGATGTGTGTACTAGTACAGGTTGTGTCACAGCAACGACGACATATGGAAATTTGGGCCTGGCTGTGAGTCGTGCACGGATAGACAAAGCGGCTAAAGTGGCCGCTCACGCGAAGCGGGAAGTCCGGGTTCGAGTCCTGGCCCGGCACAGACCTTCATTGTCGTCATTCCCTTATAGAGCTGATGGTCGTACGTATTCCCGTCTGCGAATACACTTGTGTGATTTTTAATTTTCTTTTTTTACGTTATTCATACTTCAAATAAACCGAAATAAAGCTCTATATATTGTAGTTGTTAAATTTTCATAAAAGGCACGAATAGGAAAAGCAAAGGGAAATCTGGAATTGCAAACAAATTTCCCAGAAAAAACTGTACTTACAACATTCACGAGGACACTGCAAATACCATTCCAGGGGCTTCGAGCAGCCCTCGACAGCTGATGCAACCCTGCAATGTCTATTTCTATCGTCAGGTACAGAATTTGATCAAAAAGCTGCTCGTATCTCATCGACAGAGAGGAAACCAAGTCACAGCCAGAGACGACTGCATCAAAATACATTCTGTTGTACATCACCAGCTACAGCCGCCAGTATTTGGCGAAGTGATGCGTTACTCGTAGTTTATTGCCAAACTGTGCGATGAGGGACAATCTTTTTATGCATATAAACCAAGTTTGTTTTTCTGTAGGAATTTTAACGAACACTGTAAAAATGTTGCGTTTATAACTTGTGTAAGATGCCTTGAAAAACCGGCCGCGGTGGCCGTGCAGTTCTAGGCGCTTCAGTCCGGAACCCCGCGACAGCTACGTTCGCAGGTTCGAATCCTGCCTCGGGCATGGATGTGTGTGATGTCCTTAGGTTAGTTAGGTTTAAGTAGTTCTAAGTTCTAGGGGACTGATGACCTCAGATGTTAAGTCCCATAGTGCTCAGAGCCATTTAAACCATTTTTTTTTTGCCTTGAAAATTACTGCTTCTCCTGTTTTTACGATAAAAATACCCCAACACATGTAAATCATCAACTGTAAAATAACAGAAGTATCTGATTTCACCTACGAAGTTCTCGTGTACGCCTTATAATCCCTTCAAAAATGGTTCTAATGGCCCTGAGCACTATGGGACACAACATCTGAGGTCATCAGTCCCCTAGAACTTAGAACTACTTAAACCTAACTAACCTAAGGACATCACACACATCCATGCCCGAGGCAGGATTCCAACCTACTACCGTAGCAGTCGCGCGGTTCCAGACTGAAGCGCCTACAACCGCTCGGCCACAACGGCCGGCATAATCCCTTCCTGAAAATTTATTTGCAATCGCAAATTTTCCTTTGCCTTTCCGTTTCGTGCATTTTATTAATAAATAAAATACATTGGGAATTATTTCGGTTTATTTTCAGTGTGAATAACATAAAAATTGAAAATAAAAATAAGTTGCAACATACTGAATCGGACCCACGCACTTCGGTTTGCCGATGTGAACTACTTCTGCTACGCCAACCGCTGCCTCCAAACAACGATGATATAAATAGGTCATGTCTGGCCAGACCAGCGTCAAAAATGCTGTTGTTTTCCAAATGTTTTATTATCTGGAGCTCCTATTTCTGTCACTTTCATTTATGGACAAGTCGTGCATAAACAATAAATTTGGACGACGTCGGTGGTGAAGCGTAGGCGCGGTCCCCTTGTTAGATTGCGAACGAGGGACGAAATACGACAATACAGCAACTTCTACATTAGGTAAAATGGCACTGTAAGTGCTGTGTTATCGTACCTTGATTCATGCGAAAGTTTATCTTTCTGCCAAATAATACCTAGTTTATGACTTTTGTGAATATATTGGTTATAACTGTCTGAAACGAACTATTGCATCATCATATCTGAAATGTCCAGAGACTTGCTAAAAGAACAGCCGTGAAAAGGAAACGGCTTACGAGTGTAGGTCGCGACGCGTGGGAATTTGTGTACACAAGGCCGCTGGCTGTAGTCGCGGAGCCGGCTGTCTGCTACAAGACACTGTTCTGCATCTGCTGCCGACATATGGGTGTATTTGCACGTGTGTAAGGTACTGCTTCTTACACTAACGGCTACCGTAATAAAAAAGAGGAAAGGAGGTCTCTGGAGGGGTAAACTACCTCCTAGTCATTCTGTCTGCACGTACATGAGTATGACGATCGGCAGTCACATCTGCAAGAGTGCGTTTCAAACGCCATACAATATGCTACACTTTTAGAGCTCTGACCCAAGATATTGTATGAAAAATGACGCGCAGCTGTGAGATCTGCGTTTTAATTGGGAGTCTAGCGTGGTCGCTGGAGGTAGGAAATCGGATTCGGACTATGGTGTGCCAGTTAATTAAGTACTCAGTTTCAAAATTAGTGTTTATTAACAAAACGTACAGTCACGACTCGAGACTGATGCGTTAAAACATCTACATCAAGTAGAAAAGAACTTTTAACGTACCTACTGAACTCTGCTGTCAGTTCACCTCTCTCACTGTCGAAACGCGTATTACCTTCCGCACGAAGCTCGCAGCCTCCAGCGTTGTTCAGACTAAACCTCCGTGCAAAGATATTGTCGCAATGTCGGCGGTAACTCGGTCTTCTACGCTCGGGCGCCTAAAACTCGCTTTTGGCACCATCTATGCTACATCATTGGCTACCTATATGCGTAGACCTCACAGTGTAACATTTGTTGAAATTCCCGTGCGGTTCTAGGCGCTACAGTCTGGAACCGAGCGACCGCTACGGTCGCAGGTTCGAATCCTGCCTCGGGCATGGATGTGTGTGATGTCCTTAGGTTAGTTAGGTTTAATGAGTTCTAAGTTCTAGGCGACTGATGACCTTAGAAGTTAAGTCGCATAGTGCTCAGAGCCATTTGAACCATTTTTTGTTGAAATTCTTTTTCGTCCTAATTGTAGCTGCAACAGTATGTTTAAGGGAGTAAAATAACGATCTCGAGTTGTTTCATATGAAATAGAAGTACTTTTTTCATTCCTTTTCCCGGAAGGGAGAAAGTTATGCGTGAAATCTGAATACAAATCATGTAAATTCTGTTCCATATGATTTCACGTGTAACTATTCCTGGACACTGTTTCCGAGGCGGAAGTGAATGAGTGTTGGGAAATGCTTAAAAATTTTACAACAGCTGGCCGGAAGGCCAGATTAAGAATCGTCTGTGCGGCGTAGCTGTTGGACCCAGCTTGGTTCTACTTTCAGTCTCGAAATCTAGCTCTGCATGTGCTTGAGGCAAGACTTTTGGTAATTTTGGTTGCAAGTTTCCGAATCTAAAATCATTGCTGAACAGAAACATAAAAGTTGATACTTCAAATGACTAATAGCGATGTACGTAAGTACGGCATGGTGTTGCAAGAGCTTTCAAGTAGAAGAGGCAATCAAATGAAAATTAGAGATTTTCAATGCGATAGGGTCTGCAGCTGTGATGAATTTTTTTGAATGATTTCGTGATGCGTTCAGCTGCCATTCTCTTTATTTTTTATGCGATTGTACAATTTCAGCCTTAGACCATTTTCAAGTATTTTATGGATGATTTTTAGTAGTCAATTATGCCATATAAGAGCTTTGCAACAACTGCTCGAAAGTAACGCGTTCCTAAAAAAGCGTAAAACCTCTCTAATTTATTTTATGGGCATAACATGGAGGTATAGGAGCAACGACATACATGGCATAATTTACTATTAAAAAATCACCCACGAAATACTTGAAAATGGCATAAGGTCGAAACTGTACAATCGTACATGAAGTAAACAGCTGAAGCCATCACGAAATCATTCAGAAAATGAGACAGATGAAAGAAGTAAGTAAACTGTTTATTATTTCAAAAATAATCGCCATAACTGTTAATATATTTATCCCACAGTGAGACTAGACGGTCAATGCATTCATGGAAAAATATTTGCGGTTGTTTAAGGAACCATGACTGTATCAGCCATGCACCTCTTTGTCCGATGCAAATCGACGGCCATGAATGCGTTTCTTGACGTCTCCAAAAAATATGACCACGCGAAGACTTTGCACAAAATGGAGCGCGACATTAAGTCCAAATGCCCATGAGTGTCAAACGACGGCATCATTCTGTTGCAGAATAATTCCCGCTCACATATTGCCAAGGTTGTTTTGAGTACGCTGCAGAAGTTTCGTTGGGAAGCCCTTACAAGTCCTCCATACGGTCCATCTCTCCCTATGCCGTTTCCATATTTTTGGAGCTCTGAAGAAAGACAGGCCGTCAATTTACTTCGGACGAAGAGGTGAACGCTTGGCTACAATCGTGGTTCCGTAGACAACCACAAACATTTTTCCATGACGGTATTCATCATATTGTCTCACAGCGAGATAAATGGATTAACAATTATGGCAATTAATTTTGAAATAATAAACAGTTTCCTTACGTTTTTTTTTCCATTTGTCTCGTTTTCATTTGACTGCCTCTTATAAACATCGAAAGGTTCGGTACACGTGTAATTCCCCGTGACCTTCCAACTTGCTGAGTGAGCTGATACGAGGGTGTAGGAACTGAAAGGCCTACGCCCTCAAATAGAATCGTGCTTAATTAATCCTTGATATTGATTTGTAGCTTTACTTGCATAGTATGTAAACGATTCAAGTTTTGAAAAGTTCCACAAATCACTACCATATGATCAGCATTTCCTGAGGCTGCCGTGGGCTGAAGTATGAGGTGCTACACATTGCGACATTGACTTAGAGAGAGGCCTTTGATGTGTTCCTGAGGCTCTGCCTGTCAGGCTGCTTCGATTCTAGATCACAGTCCATTGCTACTGACGGCAGGGGGGAGGCAGACGGGCCAGTTGCAGAGAGACTAGAAGCCGTACATATCCAGACAGCGGTATAGCAGACAATCTAGTAAGACAAGAAATAGAGTTCCTTGTACTGCAAAGAGGTCGTGTAGAGTTTGAGAGTCATGTGATTTAGTACTGTCTACTGTGGAATGAAGTGACAGAAGTGCTCCGAAAGGATGTTCAGACCATTCGTGTTTGGCCTTTATTCGATCACAGATGATAATCCAGCTCACCTGACATTCGTTCCCTATGAGGCCATATTATCATGCTGAAACATCAAGCTCAACGGTCGATCTCACAGGGGCATCAGTACAGCCACTAGAAAAATGGTCGCCGCGAGGGATAAGCCGAGCGGTCTGGGCGCTGCAGTCATGGACTATGCGGCTGGTCCCGGCGGAGGTTCGAGTCCTTTCTTGGGCATGGGTGTGTGTGTTTGTCCTTATGATAATTTAGGTTAAGTAGCGTGTAAGCTTAGGGACTGATGACCTTAGCAGTTGGCCGGCCGAAGTGGCCGTGCGGTTAAAGGCGCTGCAGCCTGGAACCGCAAGACCGCTACGGTCGCAGGTTCGAATCCTGCCTCGGGCATGGATGTTTGTGATGTCCTTAGGTTAGTTAGGTTTAACTAGTTCTAAGTTCTAGGGGACTAATGACCTCAGCAGTTGAGTCCCATAGTGCTCAGAGCCATTTGAACCATTTTGAACCTTAGCAGTTAAGTCCCATAAGATTTCACATCTGAACATTTTTGTGAAATGGTCGACAGTAAGTTTTCTTTTTCTGGCTATTTTCCCTCTTTCTTCTTAGCCGCGGTCACTAGCGCAAGCTTGTCTGCGTCCCCCAACTCGGGGGTAACAGATACGAACAAAACACTAGCGCACGGAAGATCAAACCAGCTCTGTGTTTGTATCTGAAGGAGTCCTGGTTAACGGACCACAGCATGTTATTATTAACGGAAAGAAATCTTCAGACGTAAAAGTGACTTCGGAAGTGTAAAAAGACAATTAATGTTCACAATATATATAAATTACCTACTGAACAAAGTCGAAGTTTCATGAGGTTTTTCGCGGATGATGCTGTTGTATACAGATAAGTCGCAACGCAAGAAGATTGTATCGAAATGCAGGAAAATTTACAGAGGATCGAAGCTCGGTGCAGAGTTTGGCACTTAACTCTCAACATAAACAAGTATGAATGTATTGCGCATGAACAAGCACAAACATCCATTATTATATGATAACACGATTGCAGAACAACTATTCGAAATGGCCACCTCCGTAAAATACATTGAAGAGCCAAAGAAACTGGTATAAGCATGCGTATTCAAATACAGAGAGATGAAAACAGGCAAAATACGACGCTGCGGTTGGCAACGCCTATATAAGACAACAGGTGTCCGGCGCAGTTGTTAGATCGGTAACTGCAGCTACAATGGTGGGTTATCAAGGTTTAAGTGAGAGTGTTCGTGGTATTATAGTCGGCGCACGAGTGATAGGAGACAGCATCTCCGAGATAGCGATAAAGTGGGGCTTCCCCTGTACTACCATTTCACGTGTGAATATCAGGAATCCGGTAAAACATCAAATCTCGGACATTGCTATGGCCAGAAAAAGATCCTGCAAGAATGAGACCAACGACGATTGAAGAAAATCGTTCAACGTGACAGAAGTGCAAATTTCTGCAGATTTCAATGCAGGGCCATCAAAAAGTGCCAGTGTGCGAACCATTCAACGAAACATGATCGATATGGGCTTTCCGAGACAAAGGCCCACTCGTGTACCCTTGATGACTGCATGACACAAAGCTTTACCCGTCGCTTGGACCCGTCAACATCGACATTGGACTGTTGACGACTGTAAACATGATGCCTGATCGGACGAGTCTCGTCTCAAATTGTAACGATCGGATGGACGTGTATGGGTGTGGAGGTAACCTAATGAATCCATGGATCTTGCATGTCAGCAGGGGACTGTTCAAGCTGGTGGAGGTTCCGTAATAGTGTAGGGCGTGTGCAGTTGGACTGATTTGCGACCCCTGATACGTCTAGATACGACTCTGACAGGTGACACGTACGTAAGCATCCGGTCTGATCACCTGCACCCATTCATGTCCATTGAGCATTCCGACGGACTTGGGCAATTCCAGCAGGACAACGAGACACCCCATACACCCAGAATTTCTACAGTGTGAACCATGCCACGGCGTGCTGCGGCACTTCTGCGTGCTCACAGGGGCCCTGCACGATATTAGGTTGGCGTACCAGTTTCTTTGGCTCTTCACTGTACGTAGAAGTATGCATACGAAGCGATTTAAAGTGGAACAAACACGTAAAACTAATAGCTGGTAAGACGTATGCCACACTCTCATTCGTTGGAAGAATCCTCAAGAAGTGTAATGTACCCACAGAGAAGGTAGCCTACAAAACACACTTATAACATTATTTGGATATTGCTCGTAAGTCTTGGATCCATTCCAGATAGGACTGATAGAGGAAACAGAGAAAATCCAAACAAGAGCAGCGCATTTCGTTACGGGTTCATTTCATAAGTTCAAAAATGTGTGTGAAATCTTTTGGGACTTAACTGCTAAGATCACCAGTCCCTAAGCTTACACACTATTTAACCTAAATTATCCTAAGGACACACACACACACACACACACACACACACACACACACACATACACACACACACACACACACACACACACACACACACACACATGCCCGAGGGAAGACTCGAACCTGGCCGGGACCAGGCGCACAGTCCATGACTGCAGCGCCTCAAACCGCTCGGCTAATCCCACGCGGCCATTTCATAAGTGCGAAAGTGTCGCAGTCATGCTCAGCCAACTCCACTGACAGGCGCGACAAGGGAGGTGTTATGCTTTACAGAACGGTTTACTGTTAATATTCCAAGAAAGTGTATTGCTAGAAGAATCAATCAATATATTGATCCGTCCTATGTATATCTCGCAAAAAGATCACAAAGGCAAAATTAGTGTGTTTCGAGTTTACGCAGAGGTTCACCAACAAACGTTCTTCCCGCGGAACTGGAACAAGGAACGGGTAAGTGACAGTGGTAGACAAAATAAGAAATAACCACCGCCAATATTTGATTGTCAAGGGGAGAAGAGATGGCGGCGTGAAGTTTCTCATCATCAGATTTCGTGCCAATAACCTGAAATAAATTCCAAACGTCTCCGCATTGTTTATGGAGTGAGTTGGTGGTGGTTGATGCTGAGCAGCTTGTCAGATGACGATGTTAAGATCGCCGGCTTCGTTGCTGCTATTCGAAAAGAATAACTTATGACCTTTTGGTGGATATTAAACAATCCCTTTAGATTTATTACCATCAATAATCTTTTTTTCGTAAAATAATTGTGCAGCTGTTGGTAATATGACGGGTGAGTTCCAGACAGCAAATCGAGAGGTCTGGGGTACAATCTTCACTCGATACGAGGATTTTTTATGTCATTTTCATATGCTTAATGGACATTCTAAGAAAGAATGGTATCGACTGGAGGGATAGAAGGCTGATTAAGAACCTATATCTACAACAGAAAATACGAGTACAGATTGGGAATGAGATCAAAATTGGAAGGCGAGTGAGACAAGGCTTATATCTTTCCCCAGTACTGTTTAACACGTATTTTGAACAGATTATTCAGAAACGATTGAAACGAAAAGTAGGAGTGCAGGTTGGTGGTAGGAGAATATAATGTATTCGATTTGCGGATGATACGGTGTTATTTGCAGAGAGCGAAAAAACTATGATTGGAATGTTAAAAGAAGGAAATAAGACCCGTGAGGAATTCGGATTAAGGATTAATAAGAAAAGGACAAAATCTACGGTGATAAATGCGAGAAAAATAAGAACAACTACAAAGTTAGGGTAGGAAGGTATACGACAAGTTAGTGCTTTCAAATATGTGGAAACCATAGTTACGGATGACATGAGATGTAATAAGTAGGTGAAAACATGTGTAGCAATTACCAAAGAGCATGTACTAAGATGAGGTTTCTATGTGGGTGCGTGGACAGGGACCTGAGGAAGAGACTGGCGAAGTGTTTTATACGGAACGTGGCATTATAAGGAGCTGAGACATGGACACTGAGGAAAGAGGAAGAAAGAAGAATAGAAACATTTGAGACGTGGAATTGGAGGAGGATGGAAAGGATACAACTGGTGGACAAAGCGAGAAATGAGGATGTTCTGAGAAGAATGAGAGAGGAGAGAGGAATTTTCAAAGTAATCAAGAAGGGAAAACACAATTGGCTTGGACATTGGATGAGAAGAGATTGTTTACTCTGATGGCTGCTGTGAAGCATCATGTCCAAAATTGTAACTAGAGATGGAACTTGGGTCTATGTACATGGCCTTGAGACTAAAATTCAGAGTTACCAGTGGATCTCATCGCCCAAAAAGGTATGTTAGTCTAAATCGACTATCAAAGTCATGCCTTTTTTTTCTATATTGACGGCGTGGTGGGAGTTCGCTCCAACGGGGACAACTGTAAACGCCGAATTTTACAAGGTAGTTTGCAACTTTTGCGAAACAATGTACGCAGAAAGAGAACAGAAAAATGTGCCAGTGGTTTCCTTCTTCATTACGACAATGCACCGTGCCACACCTCGAGTTTGCTTCGCTAGTTTTTGGCCGTGAAAAGTGTTCCTGCATGTCCACATTCTCCTTATGCTCCAGATTCAGCATCAAGCAACTTCTCACTGTTCCCAAAAATTAAAACCGTGTTCAGACGAAAATGTTTTGACGCCATTCCTGACACCGAGAGGGCCACGACAGAGCAGCTGGATGCCCTTCCACATAAGCCTTCCAGAAATGTTTCCAGGCATGAATTCAACGTTTGAATAAGTGCATTGCTAACCAAGAATATCCTTTCGAAGCAGATTACATCAAATTTCATGTAAGCTTATTACTTTGGTTCTAATAAAGTTATTCGCCGTATTTTTGATCATATTTCGTATACAGAGTGTGCCAGGAGGAATGGTCAGTAACCAGGGATATAGCAGGAACGATGATTCGAAGTAAAAAAATCTAGTAAACATGGGCTCTAAAATGCATACCTTAAGAGCTATGAGTACTTGTTCCATAGAAGAGAGGTGTTCCACAGTAGAGAAGTGGATGTGGGCTCATACCTCTTAAGAGCCCATGTTTATTAGACAAGTTTTTCCTGTTTGGTTCATACTATCACCTCTCAAAATATGGAAATCACATAGCTTCCAGTGGAAGAGATTTGTGTCTCAGTGTCTAAGATGATGAAGTGCTCATAACTACTAAGATGTGTAGTTCCCGAGTTCGAGTCTCGGTCGGGCACACAGTTTTAATCTGCCAGGAAGTTACGTTACTAAGATGTGTATTTTAGGGCCCACGTTTACTGGGCTTCTTTGGTTCGAATAATCGTTCCTGGGACACTATGTTCAAGAAAAGGGAAAAAGACTTGCTCCCTAGTTTGTACTCCACATTACGATGTACCTCGGCCTCTAACTGGTTGGTTGGGATAGCTTGTTTGTCGGCAGCAGGCAAGGACTGTGTGGCGGTATTAGTTTGGACGCAGTTTCGTTCGTAAGAAGTCTGAGCCTCGGAACCCAACAGAGCCTTGTTCGCCTCCCTGCACCCAGGAGCCATGCTGGAGGTGGTGGAGCCACATTCCGGAGGCAGCCTGGGATCTCTGCCGCCGGCCGGCTTTAGCCTTGAACTCACGAGGAGCAGGCAGACTCACGGTACTTAACCCTGCAGCGCGCTGGCGCTGCCTGCTGCAAACTCCCGCCGCCCGAGCCGCGGGCCGCTGTAAGTCGCGATTCTTTGTTCATTACTGTATGCATAGTGACGTAGCATGCGCTGCTGGCTGAATGAAGAAAATCGACGTCAATTGTAGTACGAATAAACGAGTGAAGCTAGGATTAATACAACTATATTAAAATAAATCTGTCCTCAACCCAAAGGTCATTTTGCACACCGCTCTGGCTTACTAGGCACAGTTCCAACTTGACGCTGCCTGTCAACGGATCAGGCTATCACAAAAATTACATTAAATGATTGTGGAGTCAGTAGTTGCTAATAAAAAAAATTCATACATCGTATTTTTTGATCAGAAAGGATCGCAAAAATAACTCTCTCATTGTCAGATAAGGTGCTGCTATTCACCGGGGATCGCAATCCTGAACATTTCAATTTATGAATCGACACTTATTCTTTGAATCACGCAATTCTACGGCTTGATTCTGTAAGTACTGCTTTCCATAAATCAAATCACGAAATATCGATAGCTGAAATAAACACGCCGTGAAATTTGGACAAAATTCCACCCCTTAAATGATGCCTCGCTGCCTTTCTGCCAAATTAGCTCTGGCAACTGGGTTCTCTCACTTCGCCCAGCACTGAATGTTGGATTACTCTCAAGCCTTTAATTATCTGTCAAGTGCAGTGACAAAGTAAATTGCAGCACTTTGATGTGGCATTTTGACTAGGACTATTGTCTTAACACATTTATACCACAATTGTTTTTGTCTTCTTTGTTACAAGTTGATGGAAGGTGCAGGGATATCAGCTGTTTAATATTTCCTTTCAGCTACATGCGTAATATGCTTTGTTTCCCAGAATTATTAACGTGTTTGAGTTTTATGGAAACAAATGTATAATAATTTGACGCTTAAGTCATCTGGGTTTCGCTTGGTTCTCACGTTATTGTAATAATGCCTTTGTCATCTTGTATTCAATATGTTATGTTGAGGTCGTAAACGAGCTTTTAATCTTGAAGTCGTAAAGATTATTTCTGTTAGTTCTAAGTTAAAGAAAACAGAGGTGGGAAAAATTGAACTGTTCAGGTGTACTCTATTTTTTATTAATTTAACAGAGACCGCCGGCCTGAGTGGCCGAGCGGTTCTAGGCGCTTCAGTCTGGAACCGCGCGACCGCTACGGTCGCAGGTTCGAATCTTTACAAACTTACCCGTTTCAGAAATGCTTCCACGTTTGGCGTTTCAGTCCCGAACCGCGCTGCTGCTACAGTCGTAGGTTCGAGTCCTGCCTCGGGCATGGATGTGTGTAATGTCCGTAGGTTAGTTAGGTTTAAGTAGTTCTAAGTTCTAGGGAACTGATGACCTCAGAAGTTAAGTCCCATAGTGTTCAGAGCCATTTGAACCATTTAAACAGAGACCAAGTGATGTCAGGCACTATTTACGTCACACTTTCGATAAAGTACGGCAAACCAGAAATCGGTAGTTTCAAGTAGGGCCACTCCTTGGATTCAGGAAGACTTCAGACTTTGAAGAAGACCTAATAACTTTGAAACCAACTGTCGAATGACGTGTACATTGCAAGGACAAAGACAAAAAGTCTGGTATACAGCACGTTTTAAGTGTGAATGTATAAAAATCAGGGCATTAACATCTGTCTACACTTTGTGAGTTGTCCTTTTGCCTATTCCTGTTCTCCACATAAAACTACACAACTCTCTGTGAAAACTGCAACACTTCAAAACCGGAGGATCCCTAGGAAAGTGGATCCATAATAAATGGTTAAGTCTGAAGAGAGATGGCGTGCACATAGGCCCACAAGCATCCACTTTGTGTGATCGGACATGTCAGTATCAGTACACCAGTCGGTGCAGAACCGTCAAACGAAGTAGTGACGTCCAAGCTAGAGCTGGTATGTCTCATCGACGTCAAAGGGGGCAATATCAGCTTGTGAAAGAGTTCGACGGAGGAGAATGTTTGGACTCTGGAAAACTGATTTGTCGTGTTGTGACATTGTGGGTCGTACAGGGCATGCCGCTATGACATCGAAGCGTTTGTGGAACCAGTGGATAGAATGGTCCAGACACAGCGACGAGCGGATAATGGATCTCACAATACGACCACAGAGCGGGATGACAAGCCATCTTATCCGCCTGGCCGTAACCAACACAACAGCTTCGTCCACAGTTGGTGCACTGCAAGGGATGTGGCTATGTTTGCGTTAAACAATGCCCGGTCTCTCGTGGCGAGGAATGTGCAAGCCTTCTTCGAAGAAGCCACTGCTCCCCTCGCTTGTACGTACGCTTACCACGTCATCTGCTGAACATGTATCTGATAATGTCGGGTCGTCCTGCAACCACTGTCGGTGCTACAAACCACGTAGCAGCGTATTCTCCAGCAGTATATGCAGGCGCTCTTTGTATTCCTGGCCCCCTTTGACCGCAGCACGTGGTGCCTTCACTCCATACTGAATTCTCATGCTCAAAGTGCATGTACCGTTCTGTAATTCTAATCATGTATGTACTGTCATGTCCCTAATCTGTAAAATAAATTTCATTCTAATAATATATCTCCTTCTTCGCGTTGAAATGTTCACGAAGGGTAGTGTATATTGTGTGTCTGGCGGGATTAAGAATAGCGTCTTGTATCACAGATTGTTCCTCAGGATTAGAACCACGGCTGCTGACATTTATTACTTTTTTCATTACTTTTCTATTGTCGTGTTTTACACTTTTCATCCTGCAAATGGAATGGGTTGTTCCAGTGAAGTCTCATGTGGAATCAGACCTTTCAGTGGGAGAAGTCAGCCGCAATACGTTCCCAGTGCTCCAACGTAGCGCCGGCCCTGGAAATGAAGCTCTATGGTCCATTACTGCTAGGTGTATGGCACCTTTGCCATCTCATCCCGTTGTCGAATTTTGTGGTCTACTGCTGGCTTTAAAGTTTTCCGCAATGTTCGTACTCAATACTGTCTTCACTATAGCAGCGCTCTGCCCAATACAAGATTCAAATGCACGAGCCAACATACCGCTTTTACAAATCCTATTCCTACATTCCTTCTCCAGACTCCGTGAGCGGACTATCATTTTTTGTTCTTGTTTTTGCAAGGCAGAGTGATTTAAATTTTCCCGGCAAATTGAATGTTGCAGCTGGTGGTTTAATTTATAGCGCGATATTTCGACTGGGCATCTGCCAGTCACCTTCAGGTGAGCCATGCATGGAACTCCACCATCTCCAAGATTTGTTCTAACCGAAGGCAACAGAGAGCGTCAACAGCCGAGGTTATGCAGAAGACAGCTGAGTTCCGCGGTTCCACCTGAGAGGGCGCTGCCGCCGGAAAATGTGGTTTGTCTGTCTACTTTTTGAAGCATGCGCGGAATACTTGCACAGCGCGCTATATATTACGGAACGGAGCAAAGCTTCATCGCACATGAAGATGCCCAGTCGAAATAGAATGCGATGAATTAAACGTCGATCGGCTGCAAGCCAGGAAGTTGTTTGAACAAGGCAGAGTGATCTAACAAGTGACTAACAGCATTCTGTTCTCTTCTAAAGTCGATAGGCAAATTTTGGAGCGTATTCCTCACATGTATAAAAGAGTCTATCTAAAGAACATGTACTTTGGGACATACGTTTATATGGTCATTCTTCGTTGTTTTTGAGGGATGAGTCTGGCCTAGTGTTCGTAAAAGTAATCCTGAAATATTTTGTATACGCTGCTCAATTCACATACTCGCCATCACTCCTCTACTTCTTTAATTTTCGAGCACAAGTGCCACCGCGCTGCGAATGTCCTGTAAGTTTTACGTAATTCATAAGCTTCCTTCTTAGTTTCACAGCTTACACAGGCAGTTGTACATGGATATAATGCGTGATCCTAGCCAGGCTTCCTGCTGTAGTTTTCCGAGGCGCTACCGACGGCTACAGAGTTCCAGGAACACGGAGCAGAGGCGGAATGGATGACGTAGGCCTCCAGCGCTCTCTCTGGACAAGTGATGTCACGACTGGGTGCCGCTCACTTGGCGCCTTGTCCCCCGCTTTGACGAAGAGCAACACGGACGTTGTAAACAAGACTGATGTTTAAAAAAATCAGTTTTTAGACATCTCTAGACGATCAATTACTAACGTTACTCCTCTTCTTTGTAGCTACAAACGAGATGCTCAAAAGCGACACGAAGCAAGACACATAATCCGAACACCTGTCCTTTATAGATGCTCTATCTTTCGGTTTGACGAAGAACTGACTGGCACCTTTGACAAAAAACATTGTCAACGCTGGTACGAAGTGCAAACAAATCGAATAAAACGTTTTCGCAACTGTGGAGTTGACTACTATCCACAGGTTAGTGTAAATCCTAGACTATTCAAGAGAGTGGCAACGCGAACATATGAGAAATGTTATCGTGACCAATCATGTATTAACTATGTTGTCCACTATCTTACTTGGGAAAGTATTGGAATTCTTAAAAATGTCAACAGATTTGACAATAAACAATAAATAGCTCCCATTGTTACGCCAAGGAACTGAAACCCTCCATAAACTTCGCGTGTAGACACTAGACGCTAACAATGAAAACTAAGCAAGGTGGTGCAATGTTAAGACCTAGGGCTCACACACAGCAGCAGAGAACTTCAAATCTCGTCTGGTAACCATAATATAGGTCACCCGTAGTTTACCTAAATTACTTCAAGCAAATAGCCGGTTGGTTTCATGAATGGAAACATCCGATTTCCCGTCTTGTCACTATCACTGTTTCTAATGACCTCGACGTCCACATAACATAAGACACTAACCTTTCTTTCTTGTAATATCCCACCTATGCTTCAAAATTACGTACACCTGGAAAAACTGCATAGCTATGATACTGAAAGTCAGCGATTGCCAAATTTCATTAGCTTTAAGAAATTCTGTTCAACAGCGCCAGCCAACTGTCACGCATTCTCAAATACTGTAGACAGACACACTAAACAAAAAATAAAATAAAATGATCACCGATCAAGTGACAACACGCTAACACCGTGCAACATCGCCTTGATAATGGCCTCAGTTCGGCTGGGAAGTGGGTAGAAAAGTTCCTTCAGTTATGCCATATCCTCTTGAAGCCTCTCATTGATTGGATTCCACAGAGCCACAAAATTGCAGTTGTGGGTATTCAAATAATTTTAGCTTGACAGAGTACCTCTCCCAACATAACAACGCAAGTTTCACCTACACCGACAAGTCGAAGACTGAAGGTGGACGTGGTTGTACTTACTGGAATAGCAGCTGTCGTATTGGAATGAAATTCAGGCTTCCTAAGGGACTCACGATGACGACGACTGTTGTTCGAGCCCTTCAATACGCCGAGAAGCAATTGGTTTTTGAGTTCGTTATCCGTTCTGATTCCAGACCACCTCTGGAATGATAAAGCCACTTGCACAGCGGAAGATCCAACCGTGCAATAGCGTATGCCCTCATGAATCTGATGCTAAGGGTCATAAATAGGAATCAGTAAGTTACGTGCTGGGTAAAGGCGCACCGTGGCATACCAGGCAATGGAACAGTAGATAAGTTAGTCAAAGCAGCTGACTATGACGGAGCGTTGAGGACATATGCAATTACGAGCTGCAGATGTTTTAAACGTTGTCAGTTCAACAATCAGAGAGAAGTGGAAGACAAAATGGCAAAAAACTTCCAAATACAAGGGCAAAGATCATGCCAAAGTGAACCTGGTGCCGGTTCATAACTTCTGGCACGAGAAAAATCGATGCTCCTCAAGCCGCACAAACACTATAAGAAGCCTCATGTTCTATCACGGCTGTTGCAGGAAGCATCTACATCCTACAAGTCTAATCACGACCACATTGTGCGACTATGGTGAAGAAACTGATGTCAGTTACTTTTTTGCACTTTTTGGTGAGTACAGTACTGACCTCTTTTATGGCTGACAATGCTACAAGCCATCTCCTACAATGTCTGGTCACCATCGGCTGCCGTATGCCGACCGTGTATCACTGTTCTGCTCTGCTTGAATGACTCGAGAATAAATTGCCTTTTACACCGAGGTGACCAAAGCCATGAGATACCTCCTAATATCGTGTCGGACCTCCTTTCGGCCGGCATAGTGCAGCAACTCGACGTGGCATGGACTCAACAACTCGTTGGAAGTCCACCGCAAAAATATTGAGCCAAGCTATATCAATAGCCGTCCATAATTGTGGAAATTTTGTGAGTGCAGAGTTTTCTACACGGACTGACCTCTCGATTATGTCACATAAATGTTCGATGGGATTCATGTCAGGCGATCGTGGTGGCCAAATCATTCGCTCGAATTGTTCAGAATATTCAAACCAATCACCAACAACTTTGGGCCGGTGACATGTCGCATTGTCAGCCATAAAAATTCCATCGTTTTTTGACTGTGCGCTGCCCTTCCCGCAGGCGTCTCCACATGTCATCTTTCAACGAGACAATGCCCGGCCTCTCGTGGCGAGGGATGTGCAAGCCTTCTTCGAAGAAGCCACTGCTCCCCTCGCTTGTACGTACGCTTACCACGTCATCTGCCGAACATGTATCTGATAATGTCGGGTCGTCCTGCAACCATTGTCGGTGCTACAAACAACGTAGCAGCGTATTCTCCAGCAGTATACGCAGGCGCTCTTTTTATTCATGCCCCCCTTTGACTGCAGCACATGGTGGCTTCACTCCGTACTGAATTCTCATGGTCAAAGTGCATGTTCCGTTCTGTAATTCTAATCATGTATGTACTGTCATGTCCCTAATCTGTGGAATAAATTGTATTGCAAATAATATATCTCCTCCTTCGCGTTGAAACGTTCACGAACGGTAGTGTATATAGTGTGTCCGGCGGGATTAAAAATAGCATCTTGTATCACAAATTGTTCCTCAGGATTAAAACCACGGCTGCTGACAATTCATTACATTTCTATTGCTGTTTTCTGCACTTTTCATAATGTAAATGGAATGGGTTGTTCCAGTAAAGACTCATGTGGAATCAGACCTTTCATTGGGAATAGTCTGCCTCGTTCGCTCCCAGTGCTCCATCGTAGTGCCGGCCCTGGAAATGAAGCTCTATGGTCCATTACTGCTATGCGGATGGCAACTTTGCCATCTCATCATGATGTCGAATTTTGTGGTCTACTGCTAGCTTTAAAGTTTTCCGCTATGTTCATACTGAATACTGTCTTCATTATTGCAGCACTCTACCCAATACAAGATTCAAATGCTCGAGACAACATACCGCTTTGACAAAGCCTACTCCTACATTCCTTCTCCAGACTCCGTAAGCAGACTACCTTTTTTTGTTCTTGTTTTTGCAAGACAGTGATTAAAATTTTCCCGGCGAATTGAGTGTTGGAGACCCGACATTTCGTAACGGGTCAGAGAAAGGCAATGACAAAAGTGGTGGTGGTGGTGGTTAGTGTTGAACGTCCCGTCGACAACGAGGTCATTAGAGACGGAGCACAAGCTCGGGTTAGGGAGGGATTGGGAAGGAAATCGGCCGTGCCCTTTCAAAGGAACCATCCCGGCATTTGCCTGAAACGATTTAGGGAAATCACGGAAAACCTAAATCAGGATGGCTGGAGACGGGATTGAACCGTCGTCCTCCCGAATGCGAGTCCAGTGAATGACAAAAGTGCTACTACTGGAAATTTGCACTTTTTGGTGAGTACAGTACTGACTTCCACTTTCGTTATAAATAAAGTCTGTGAAAGAGAAGAAATAAGAGTGGGTACAGGGTAAGGTTGCTATCAATGGGCCGGCTACGTCGATGGACTGGATCGATTTCTCTGTGGAAATCGACAGTAGGAGCATTCTAGGAGTCATTAAGTGTACCCCGTGTTCTTAAAGATCCGCCATATTAGCGGTGAGTATTAATTAATTGAACAATTACTTTACAATGATCTACTGAGTAACAGTTAATTGAATAACGATTAACTGAATAACAACAAGTAATACTTGATTTAATAAATTACATATTGTTTCATGTTACTGCCTGGCTATTCGGTAAAGCATATGGGCACACTGTAATAATAGGGCCGGCCGCGGTGGCTGAGCGGTGGCCGAGCGGTTCTAGGCGCTTCAGTCCGGAACCGCGTGACTGCCACGGTCGCAGGTTCGAATCCTGCCTCGGGCATGGATGTGTGTGATGTCCTTAGGTTAGTTAAGTTTAAGTAGTTCTAAGTTCTAGGGGACTGATGACCTCAGATGTTAAGTCCCATAGTGCTCAGAGCCATTTGAACCATTTTTTTTGTAATAATAGGTACCGCAGTGAATGGCTCTGCAAAAACAGGAGTATGGCCAGTAAACACGATTGTTATTTAAGATTACCATTTTGTAGCTGCGACGCTGTTTGAAACAACTGATGTTCCTGTAAGAGTAACAGCTGTCCTTGTCATTCAGCTAGTTCTGGAACCACATAGCCCTAGGCGCGACACTGTCTTCTCGGCATTTGGTCATAAACATAGGCCAGAATCTATTACAGGTGGCACTGCAACAGTGGCATCAAAAGTTTTTCTTGGATGAAATCTCCTCCACGTCGGACAAACTCTCTCCAGGATGAAGTGTGAATAAATATCACCAAGCCATACTTGTCACGAGCAGCCGATACAAACAGAGAATGTAAGAGGCGGAAAACCAAAAAGCGTAAAAAGGAAACAACAATTGTGCCTAAAAGACGACTATAGAATCAAGCAACCATGAAGTCAGATACAGCTCAACTCTCGCCATCTGTAGAAGTTTCGGAGAAATCTAGGCCGATGTCTCGGGAGGAGTCATGGTTTTGTGTCATTTGTGGCAATGACATAAAGACGTAATTCAGTGTTTGTTATGTAAACAATGAGTTCGTGAGACATATGCTGACTTTAGGAACTGTTCTACTGTGAAAACTGCAAATAAAGTCCGTGTGACGAAAGACAAAAATGTAGGAATATGAAAGAGCTGTTTTATCTACACATATGTCTAATTAGGTTACTATGAACAAAATTTAAGTAATGGTTTTCACTGCACGTTTTCGAATAGTTTGTAAGCGTTTTGGTAACCTTCGAAATGCCATTTTTCGCCTCTTAGGGTTCGAATACGAGTACATGTTATTCGGTTTCAGATGTTAATAAAAACGCCTAAAAATAATAAATATGAACTATATTGACATTTTTAGACGTCTGTAGTACTCGTATTTAACAGCTATTACACTATATCTCATCCATGGAAACTACCTGGTCCAATGACGGAAATCACTTGCCTTGGCTGCGCCGATGACAAATGCTTTATTTTTCAGGTACTTCATTAACAGTGAATATTTATGACTTCAGTGTCTGCTATAGGGAAATGCAAAAGCTAATGTTCACCAGGAACCTAGAAACGACGGAGAGGCTCCGTCCCCGCCGCAGCCGCAGTGGTCCACAAACCCACGACGACAACCACAGTCCATTCACCCCTCCGCCGCCCCACACCGAACCCCGAGTGTAACCCCTATGTTTGCGTGGTAGAGTAATGGTGGTGTACGCGTACGTGGAGAACTTGTTTGCGCAGCACTCGCCGACATAGTGTAGCTGAGCCAGAATAAGGGAAACCAGCCCGCATTCGCCGAGGCAGATGGAAAACCGCTTAAAAACCATCCACAGACTGGCCGGCTCACCGGACCTTGACAAAAGTCCGCCGGGCGGATGCGTGCCGGGGATCAGGCGCTCCTTCCCGCTCCGGAAAGCCGTGCGTTGGACCGCTCGGCTAACCGGGCGGGCGAAAATAAAATACTTATTACAATATCAAAGGATTTTACCAGACATTTTCCTTACATGGCTCACCGATGACCAACTTCCTCTACTGTTGGCGTGAGTGAGGAACCATTTCCGAAAAAGTCCTAGGCCAAAACTCGATCTAGAAACGCAAGTACCTGACATGATCAGCTGTCCTATCGTGCTGAGATTATAAATTACTAAGAAAAGAGGTGCAATATACTCTTAGTAATGTTGATCGGTCTTTGGCTTGAACCGCCTCAGAGGCTTAAAGCAGAGGTCAGCAGTGTAGCTGGCCAGATGTAAATACGCTAACATCAGCTATCTCTCTCTTCCTGTTTCTTCTCAGAGTCTTCTCTTAATTATGGGAGCTGGGCACTTACAAAGCCTGTCTGTGGTTTGCAGTTTCGTAACGCGTATTATCGTGCTAGCTCTGGCGACGTCGCCTCGTGGCACCAACGTTACAGGAATCTGACTACCATTCACTACATCTAAGGCTGCTCGCTCCCGCTAGGATACAGCAGGCGACATCCGGTAGGAAACTAAAAACCTTGCATTTAGCAGGCCTTTTAGTACAATTTATTCCACTCGAGACTGAAGCAATCTTTCGCCGATACCAAAAGCTTACTTATTTTCTAAATTAACGGGCAATATTTCATGACACATAATGCCTGTTAAAACAGCAACCCTGTTGGGCATTAATCATAAGAATAGCACGTATGATATTTTTGCTACAATCCTTTGGTTAACATTTAGATTGACCAACCTGTTCATTTACCTTAATACGCAGAGCGTTAGCTCAAGAGATTGGGTGAGAACCGAAAAATTGACAATGAAGATTCACACTGTCGGGCTTGATACATAGGTTGGCCCTGACCTGCTTTTCCGGACACCTGTTTAGACCAACATCAGAATCATTTTCCATTTCAGACTTAAAAAATACAATAGAAAAGCTGCTAAAGTCGGCCAAGCGAGGTGAAGCATTGCTTAAAACACTGGATTCGTTTTCGGAAGGTGAGTGCAAATCCTCTTTAGACTATCCTCAGATTTTCGGAGATTTTTTAAATCCGCCGGCCATTCCCTTCTTCATCTTCGTTCACCTTAGTAAGGGCGCCATCTCTGGCGACGCTAAAACGCTAGTCTCCAATGCCTGGTTGAACATGAAACCGCACGTGGACTGGTTTTTATTATTTCAGATGAGATTGCTTGAATGACAGATCTCTCCTTAGATTAAAGAGATTTTGTTGTTTCAGTGTCCGACTCACGAGACTCATTAAGGATGGTCGGAGAAGCGCGAGATATCGGCAGGAAAGCAAAAATTGGACCTATGTAACCATTTGTCTATAACGGAATCATATTTTCAAACACATCACGAGATGCTCACGAACTCCTGCACGATTCTGAATCGGATCCTGTGGAATTTCTTGTCAGTACTGACATGAAACTCTGATATACTAGGTAACTGCACCTCATCTATCTCCTATCGGTGACTTGTCTGACGAACGAAGCAGGGAAAACATCTAATGTCTTCGCCTACGGCAACTAGCGTAAACCAGAGCAGACTTAAAAAAACAAAACAACAAAATAAATGAATCATAAATCCGGTTTGTCAGCGAATGCACTAGTTATATTTCTTGAGAAGTTTGCTGCTCGAAGTGCCCTCACGGTTATTATACTAAAAACACATTAAAGACTGTTCTAATCTGTCCTGAGGACAACGTGTAATGACACGAGATACGCTTTGGGTTGTAGTGCGAAGCTTAAACACTAGTAAGTTTTTTCGCTATTGTCGTTGCCATCGCTGTATCATGACGTAGTATTCATCGTGCGCATACGAAATAATTATCGATTTGGAGAAGGCCATGCTTAAAAACTGATTCTTCTTTCTTCTTTTCTTATACCTGACAACAACCACTGATTTTGTTTTCAAAATTTCGATCTCGTCTGTGTTCACAATTATGTGTTGATCACAGCTGAAACCGGTCACTGTAAAAATGAAGCCAGTGATTGTCGTTATGTATAATAAAGAAAGAAAGATGACTTGTTAGTGCTAGAGCTTTGCACAGTATCCCACTGGTGCCCCTCTGCTTTCAATAACAGCTGCTCAAATTCGGTAGTTCCTACCATAATTGGCAGTAGCCTCATAATATGCTAGTTTCAAGTAATATACTAATCTAAATTACACGTTACATAAATTACGTGCTTTTCATATAATTTTCATTGCACTGCAAACCTCACAACTATAATCGTTTGTTATGGTATACATTATACGGCGACGCAGACATTCTACTGGTTTATAGGAAAAGAACTTGATGTATTCGATTGATGTCACTAAAATCATCATATAAACAAATTTCGTATGTAACATATCAACGACGTACTTATTATCAGGCGAACGTGGAAAAGAAAATCTACAAAACTGATAGCTAAACTTGACTGATCGAATCATCTAAGGAGTAGATTCTACTTGGTGGCTGAGCGGTTCGACGTTACCCTTTCTTCATAGTACACTGTCAATTGTTCGATGTGTTTAATGCTGCCATTTAACTCTTGGTACTGATAGTAAATATCTGTATAAGCGATAGGAGCATGCTTTACTGACTAGCAGATTGTGTGCAATATTTTGAGTGATTCAGCTTTACCGTGCGACTCTTAAACTTTCTGGTCATCTCGTTAATCGCGATACTTAAAAAAAAGAAAATCATTCGTATTTCCTCATACGCTTGCAACGACCTGCAGAACACAAGCTCTGTGAAAAAACTTTATGTTTCTGCGAAGTTGATCATAAAGTAATTTATGTGGCAATAGGCTATTAAGTACCACAATATCGCTAGCACTCCGACAGAAAAGTTAACGTAAGTAACTGCGCATTTGTAGCCACATGTGATGAATTTAAGAGCGAAAAACCGATAAGAAGACTTTCTGCTTCAGCTATGGACTTCTGTGTAAGGTAATTCGGATAATGCACACAATACTTCCTTATTGCCGAATAAGAACTTAAATGCATCTGCACAGTCGTCGTTCAGGGAAAGTACATGGGCAAGTTTCCTGTGCTTTTATAGCAAGTAATATCCTTTGCCAAATGGCACTGCGTTTATCGCCCACACTCATTCGCTTCATATCGTAGATTTTTCATCACGGGAGTTTTAAAGCAAAAGAGTAGCTCAAGTATTGGGGTTTGGCTCCAGACTGAAAGGCACCGACTATGATTCAATCTGAGATTTAGGGATTTTTCAGTTTTTTTCCGTCCGAATCCCTTCCATGTGGGTGCTTCCTTGTCTCAGTGTACAATCCCTATCTACACCGTTCTCCAACAGATCTGGAGGTCGAACGGGATATGTTGCTAGCATTACCATCGGCGTATTGCAGTTTAAGTGTTGCAAATTGGAGCACTTTGTTCCTTCACATACAAAGCATTCTCAGAACAACAAAATAAGGGCAGAAGGAAACTAACGTATCCTCACGAAACGCAGCCTTAATGCTATCTATTTTCACAGATATATTAAAAACGTAATTCGATTTGTATACAGTACAATATTCAACGACACCAAATATATCTCATAATGTCTCCAGTCTTGCTTGTTTCCATCTTCCTTCTCTAGCTGTTACAAATTTATATCCATTTCTTTGATTTGTGGCTCATTTATCGTGTTCTGTCTAGAATTCTTAGTTGTATAGACTACGTGATCATTAATCATTGCATTGGCGCATCCTGATCTTGCTGACTCAATATGACTGGTACCATTGCTCACATTGCTATTCACGGTACACTACTGACGATGGTTTCTATTTCTCAGACATGCCATTCGACGCAAATTATGACAGAAAAACAATTATTCTGTACTCTCCGCTTTTTCATTACACTCTTTACATGACTTTCTTATGCAATTTTCTTGTCCTTTGCGTCCTCTTCACTCAACTGGTCCTTCTATTTCTTATCAACCTGGTACTTATTAATAAAAAAAATACTTATTTCACGTTGTATCCTCACTAACTTTGATCACAGTGGTTTATATGTAACCTTATTTCATAGCCCTCTGGTCCCCCACTATTCGTAATCTTCTGCCAACATTTCTGATTATAATTTCATCGATTTCTTTATGACTAATGAACAAAGAAAGAAGATTATAAGACTGGAGTATAGCTGCCGAGGTTAGACACCACACCATTCTTGGTTTTTAACCAGGCTAAATATTGCAGGTACAAATATTGCAGGTAGTGGAGGTTTGAGTCTAATTTTAAGTCAATATCGAGGTTATTAGTGACTGAGCTCTGGCTCAGTTGCGCAACGATGAAGAACAGAATTTAGTCATTCAGAAACTGCTGTTAATGCAGTAAAACCAATTAAGTCCATAGTATCCGCGCACTTCTCTTTCAGCCATCGATTCCCTAGCCTTCCATCGGTGGAAGTCGGAAGCGTCTGGACCACTAGCATTTTGTCTCTGGTTGCTGCCAGCTTATAAGATAAAGCAACACCGTAGCGTGGAAGGCTGCTTTGACGAATTCTGTATTCAAATTTTATGCGAGAGTGAGTGGCAAAGTGGTTTCTGGCCCATCAGGGGTAACACCTACGATCTTTTCTCGGATCAGTAAGCTCAAAATTCACATTTAAATATTCTTTTCTTCAATGTATACTTTTATAGATGATCGTTATGACGCACTGGGCGTAAGCGTCATAGCCACATGAGGTAGGCGGAGCTTAATCCATCTGTACTTCTTTTCATTCGCGGCATTCATAATTATGTGATCGGTGTTTCCTTCCTCCCAGTTCGCTGTAACCACGTCAGGGATAGTGATAAAGGGAATGGACTCTGTCAGTTGAGTATGGGTGATACACGCTGATCAGCCAGAACAGTATGACCACCGACCTACGATCAACATAAACTCGTCCAGGCGACAACAGCGTCACCTGGCGAGGAATGACTGCTATTCAGACACAGGCACCGTGCATGTACGAGGGTGAGTCAAAAGAAAACCTTAAATTTGTAATAACAAATCGAAATTTCGCGCCGTTATCCTGTAAGTTGGTAAGCGTGCTACAAACAGCGTGCAGAATGGCCTGTAGGTGGCAGCATAGTGCAGATGCACACATACTGTCGCAGAATCAGTACAAAGATGGCCGCCCCACTTGCGACTTGCACCAGGGAAGCACAGCGTTCTGTTATACGGTTTTTGCGCAGTGAAGGTGTGAAACCTATTGAAACTCATCGACGAATGAAGGTTCAGTACGGTGATGCATGTTTGTCACAGCAGCAAGTCTACACGAATGGAGTAGGCAGTTCGTAAATGGTGTGACTTCAGTGGAAGATGCTCCTCGTCCACGTCAGGCACAACGAGTTGTGACCCCACAGAACATTGCAGTAGTTGAAGCCATAGTGAAGGAAAACCGCTGAGTGACACTGACTGACATTGCAGCATGTTTACAGATTAGTCATGGGTCAGCACACCACATTGTGCATGATGTGCTCCAGTTTCACAAAGTGTCTGCAAGATGGGTGCCACGGCAGCTGACTCCTGAAATGAGAGAACGACGTATTGATGCTTGTGAAGAACTTCATCGGCGCTTTGAACGAGAAGGTGACGGCTTCCTTGCAAGAACCGTTACTGGGGACGAAACCTGGGTTCACTTCCGTCAACCGGAAACGAAGAGAGCGAGCAAGGAATAGCGCCATTCCTCCTCACCAAAACCAAAGAAGTTTCGAACAGAACCATCAGCATGGAAGGTTATGGTGACTCTTTTGGGACGAAAAAGGCGTCATTTTGGAGCATTGCATGCCTAGAGAGAACACTGTCGCCAGTGTATCCTACACAGATCTCCTAAAAAATCATCTGCGGCCTGCAACCAAATCAAAACGACGTGGGTTGCTGTCAGTAGGTGTCCTTTTGAAACATGATAATGCAAGGCCCCACACTGCCCGTACAAAAGGTTGCAACAATCACAGACCTGCATTATGAGTGTGTTCCTCATCCACCATACTCACCAGACCTTCCCCCAAGTGATTTCCATATGTTTGGACCACTCAAAGACGCAGTGGGAGGAAAGAAGTTCCGTTCTGATGAAGAGGTACGCCACGCGGTGCATGAGTGGTTGCGCGGACTACCAAAAGAATTTTTTTCTAAAGGAATTTATGCACTTAGCAAGCGCTGGAGGACTTGCATTGAGCGTGGGGGAGATTATGTTGAAAAGTGATACAGCTTTGTACCACTTCTACACAGTAAATAATATTTAAAAAAATATTTAAGGTTTTCATTCGACTCACCCTCGTAGTATTAATGAGCATGCTGTCCATGTGTAGAATGGGGAAGGCACGCGATCTGTCTGAAGTTGACCGAGGGCAGATTGTGATTGAGTAGAGGCTCGGCATGAGCATTTCGGAAACTGCACAGCTTGTCGGGTGTTCGAGGAGTGCTGTCATAAGTGTCTTCAACACGTGGCGAAACCAAGATCAAACAACGTCCAGACATTGTGGAAATGTGCGGCCACCTCCCATTTCAGATGTCGGACGTCGTAGACTGGGCAGACTGGTAAAACAGGATAGGCGGCGAACTGTGGTGGAACTAACATCAGACTTCAATGCTGGGCACAGTACAAGATGGCCTGAACACATAGTGTACCGAACGCCAACGAAGGGCCTCCTCAGCCGACGATCCATGCATGTGCCATTTTTAATACGACATTGGCCAGTAGGGCTGAAATGGGCACGTGACCATCGGCAGAGCATTGCATGGTCTGACGAATCCCGATACCTGCTTCATCATGCCCATGGGAGGGCACGAATCTTTCGTCTCCCAAGGAAAACATGTACTGCGGGGCGGAGGCAAGCTGTTGGCGGCTCCATTATGCTCTGGGGAACATTCACGTGGCCTGCACGGTGCCAGTGGAATTCGTGCAAGGCACCATGATGGCCAAGGAGTATTTTACACTGGTTGCAGACCCTGTATACTCCTTCATGACGATCATGTTTCCCGACAACAGTGGCATTTTTCAACAAGATAATGCGTCATGTCTCAAAGCCGGGATGTGATGGAGTGGTTCGAGGAACACAGCGGCGAGTTCCAGTTGATGTGCTCCCCTCCCCCCCCCCCCCCCCCCCACTCCCCAACTCACCAGATCTCAAAGATCAAAACCCAGTCGAACCCATCTGGGGAGTGGTTGAACCTGGCGTCAGGGCTCATCGCCCATCTCTCCGCAGTTTACGGGAATTAGATGATTGAGCGTGCAGGTGTGGTGACAACTCCCTCCAGTGACCTACCAAGGCCTCCTTGCTGTCATGGCACGACGCGCCGCCACTATTACCTGTGCCGTAGGTGGACATACTGCAGGCTAGGTTGGTGGTCACAATATTCTGGCTGATCAGTGTAACTGTATATCTGCGAATCCACAATGTAGCCACTATGATGCAACTACACATTCTGTAAGTCGGTATTTTGAAAACTAGTGACGACAGTTAAGAAAGGTAACTTACATATTTATTTCCGCAAAATGAGCTTACTATCAACTCTGAAACTACGAAAAAAGGGAATAATGCACTGAAATTTGGAAAATTTGGATGATTACGAGCTGCTTACAATTTGTTTTCAAGGCAGCGTATTGTCCACCAAAGATAACGTCACTTCCTTTTCGTTATCGGTGAGGTCTCCCTTAGTCGGTTTACCGCTTCCTTATCAGTACCGAGTTAAAAAATCTACAGTTGTTAAGGAGTGAAGGACAGGGCCTAACTGCGCAGCGAAAGCAGTTCACTAACAAAGAAAATACTGCAGAAGTTTTCTGACAATCCTCACGTTCCTAATGCGTAATACAGCGCAACATTCAACGCTATACCAATTTAAAAATTACAATTCCTTCATTCAAAATAGATCTGCCAATGTGCCATACTTCTTTCGAAACTACAGCAGGAGAACAGTACAAACCTGTCACGTAAAACTACTTTGATGTAATCTCATTAAGATCCTTCTGGCTGTACTGCTGCATTATCTTATAAAATACTTTAAATGCTAAAGGAATTAAATAGCAGACCTTTCTGCTGTGTTGCAGTGGCCTTTCACAGGACATGGCAGTACCCTCAGAAGGAATTTAACAAGATTGACACCAGTCGGGCAAGTCTAGACATTTATAACTTTGGTGTAATGTTTAGCTGCTTTTCTATACTACACAAGTCGTATTCGTTAAGGTATAATACTTGGGGCGATAAAAGAGAAGAGAAAAGAGACCATCACCTAAAAAATAAATGAAACCCGATGCGCAGACAATTCCATGAATCTGTGGTGATATATCAAATAAGATTTGCATTGAGCAAATAGACTCCATAGTCAGAGTCTTCTTTATTGGCACTGTCTTCCCTAGAGCTTGACGGTAATAGTGTACGCCGTATTTCTGGAATTAAGTTTTCTAGTCAGTGGAATACGCCGTTCATTATTTTCATCGATGCGTTCACATTCTACATTATGGGATTGCTCACGCCCTTCACGGATTAACTGACGAGACGTCTCAGAGAAAGAAAATATTCGAGCAGTCTGTAATGTCGTTAATACGATTTCAGGAATACTTAGTGTGGCTGCAGAGCTTCGTCGTTATGTCCTTAAGAACGAATATTATAAATGTAACTTTTGTATCCTGATTGTATTTTGAACATGTTATTTAGAAATAAAGATGGTAAAATTATTTTACATCATTCCGATGAGCATCTTAAAACCGTTATGAATATTACTTCGAAAAAGTCGACACAGACACTTAAATGTTATACCTCTGGTTGAAGCTCTGTTTATGCACCTAGTTCCTCAAAGTTCGTGATAGAAATCAAGACAAAACATCGCTGTCCTCGTTCGCAAGTTCTGTTTTTCCCGATGTGATCGCAGTAGCCTATATCAAAGTACTGAACGAACTCGGAAGTATGACAAAACAGGCAAAGAAATTACCTTTGCTCTTTGGGTAACGTTACACTACGACGTCGCCAATGGCCAACAAGTCTAAGATATGCTAAGCAACAGAAAATATTACACATGGCTAAAGTTTCATACACTACATGCAGCAGTAACTTCCAACTCTGATTCAGTCACAATACGATCATCTTCCAGGCAGTGTTTTAGAAGACACGTTGCTATATTACAGAACACAGATCTATTAATCTTTTCCTGGAAGTTAACAATGATTCTACTTCAAGGAATTTTTACTGGAAAAAAATTCTCAAGAAATTGTCAAATGCCATTTCTATTATTCATTCCATATGGATATCAGTTTCAGTTATTAAAATTGTATTTCGTAAAAATTCTCCAATAGTGGTGAGAATAGTATGAAATTGTTCAGTCGAAGACCGTAAACGCAGCCGGCCTGTGTGGCCGTGCGGTTAAAGGAGCTTCAGTCTGGAACCGCGTGACCGCTACGGTCGCAGGTTCGAATCCTGCCTCGCGCATGGGTGTGTGTGATGTCCTTAGGTTAGTTAGGTTTAATTAGTTCTAAGTTCTAGGCGACTGATGACCACAGAAGTTAAGTCGCATAGTGCTCAGAGCCATTTGAACCATTTTGAACCGTAAACGCAGTGTGAAGTGAAAATATTTACACTTCAAGAAACTAAGTACCCAAGAAATTAAGTGCTCATTACAAACCAAACCTTATCTGGGACCTGCATTTTTTTACGAGTTTAAACACAGAGAGAACGCTCTGAACTTGGAGGCAGCGGGTCGTGCTTGTTCTGTTTTCCATCAGCACAAACTGGATTCTGTAAGACACTCGGAAATGCATTGTTGTAATTACGAAAAATTTCACTTTCAAACTGCCAGTAACAATGAGGTTATTAACCAGAGGAACATACGTTAGTTGATTTACAAATGCATAAATAAAATCTTTGCCCAATATCATCTTGGATAGAGAGAAATAAAAACAGAAAAGAATTGAGCATTAATTTGATTTTAATTTCTTAGGTGATGAGTAGCGTATGTTTCTACGTAATTTATTTGAAGTGAGTAACAGTTATAAAAACTATGCATGCAAAAAAGCATATTACGTAATAGTAAATCTAAAGGTTAAAAGTCATGTGAATGCTCTACTATAATCACTTGTGTTCTTCGAGGAAAAATGATGTCAAAGGGCGGACAGAAGAAATGGGGTACGCGTTGTTTACTTTCGGAAATGTACATCTTCAGTTATGAGGTCCCCAGAAGAACACGATAGGTACCTTAGATCACAGAGGATGCTCTACGATTCCCTACCATTTTCGCGAGGCAGTGCGGATCATAAGATTTGGTCGGTGATTTCCACACGTAAACTCGATCTGTTGCTAGAAACAGCGTGAAGGACGCTTCGTTGTAGTAGAGGACTGTTCTCTGTTGGTAGGCTGTCCATTATTTACGACTGTTACGCCACTCTCTCCTCCTTTTGTTACTCTTATGGCCTATCATGGCCTATCATTGTTTATACTAGCGTGGGATTTGGAACATTTAAATTTAGTTCAGAAGTCACTTTTACTTCACTGCTTTTATTATGACTGGTTACACAATCTGTCCTCCTATTCCTCGAAATTTGTCTTCTGAATGATCGAATGATATGATGCATCGGACTGCATCTTGCATTTTCCACGTTTTTCAGACGAGGTATTTTCTTTAATAATATTGAATTGGCAGCGACAGTTTGGTTAAAATTGAATCCTTCAAGCTCGGAGAAATTCTTGGGTGCTGCTACTTTTGCTGCTGCTAGTCTAAGACTTGTCGCGGATGCATTTTCTCATACGTACCGTTAAGGCTTGGGCTTTCCCTTCGGTTGTTTATTTGTATATGTCTATAAGACAGAGACTTTTACTCAACGAATTGTCTCAAGCATCTCCAGCTATAGCTTCCGCGTCAAGTGCAGTTACTCGTATTTTCGCATTCTAGCCACTCTCTTTCACTTAATAGGAGTAAATGCGATTTGCCTTTACCAGTTCCCTACCAGCGGCGTTTACGTCATATTATTCCGTGGAGAAATATCATAGATACTTTTGGAGATTAAGTGATGTTTCGTGGCGTTAGCGCCATATTATCACGTGGAGAAATGTCATAGGTTCTTTTGGAGATAAGTGATGTTCCGCATCATCACATTACCCTACACTTACACCATGTGCGCTAGCAGCGTTTGATCGACAGACGTACGGATGATGAGCCCCAGATGCGGCGGGAATGTCAGTCTCGGGTCCAGGGTCGGGCTGAGCTCACGGAATAATCCCATCGCTTTGATGCCAAATTCTTCAAGACACTAGCGCCCCGTCAGATGCTTTTCGTTCTCGGCATGGATGTTCCTAGAATTGTTGCTGCGACTTTTACAGACCCGTTCCGAAGTGTCAAGCGCTCCCTTGGAGTTCATGGCAATCGGAAATACACTCATGTTCAGAAAAAAACAAAATGCTTTCAACGACTAGAGATAGGAAGTTCATATTCACAGGACATGTACATTAGTATTTCCGCAAAAATGATCAGGATTACAGTCCTCTCCGTACAACCGTACATGTGTCCTGTTGCCTAGTAGTCACAGGGTCTGCCTTGGGCCCTGACAGCTTGTTCCATGCATTATGGAATCGACGCTTATAAGGCGCGGAAGGCGTCCTGTGGTATAGGCACTCATGTTGCATTCAGCTGGTTCCGAATTTCATCTATGGTGGTTGGCATCGGGTCACAGCACTGCATCCGTCGTTTCACCATATCCAACACATTTTCGATTGACGACAAGTCCGGTGATCTGGCGGGCCAGGGAAAAGGCTGACATCCTGTGACACCAACAAGGCACATGTTCGTGCAGCAGCATGTGGTCGTGTATTGTTTTGCTGAAGAATGGCGTCTGGGATGTTGTGCAGAAAGGGTATGGCTACAGGTCATAGGATGTCATTCAGGTGGGTCACACTGGTCACAGTGCCCTGGACACGCACCAACTGTAATTTATGGCTGTACCCAATAGCATGCCATACCATAAGGCCTCGAGTGGGCGCTATATGTCTTGCACGAATGCAGTCACTGTGATGGCGCTTCCCCTGTCTGCGGCGAACCAAAATGCGACCGTCATTTTCCGAAAAACAGAACCTGGATTCGTCCGAAAACAATATCTGATGCGATTCCTGTCCCCTGTGACGTCGTTCCACGTACCATTGCATGTTTCTGCACATTCGTCAAAGGTATGCGGAGAAGTGGACGACGCGCACGTAACCCATGCAGTAATAAACGGCGACTTACTGTCACCCCTGATAGTGTAGAAGAGTGGAAGAGTATTCCACTCTTGCGCCACAGTCGAGAAGGATGCAGATCTGGTCTGCAATGTCATACGCATGAAATGTCGATCTTCTCTACATCTACATCTACATTCATACTCCGCAAGCCACCCAACGGCGTGTGGCGGAGGGCACCTTACGTGCCACTGTCATTACCTCCCTTTCCTGTTCCAGTCGCGTATGGTTCGCGGGAAGAACGACTATCTGAAAGCCTCCGTGCGCGCTCTAATCTCTCTAATTTTACATTCGTGATCTCCTCGGGAGGTATAAGTAGGGGGAAGCAATATACTCGATACCTCATCCAGAAACGCACCCTCTCGAAACCTGGACAGCAAGCTACACCGCGATGCAGAGCGCCTCTCTTGCAGAGTCTGCCACTTGAGTTTATTAAACATCTCCGTAACGCTATCACGGTTACCAAATAACCCTGTGACGAAACGCGCCGCTCTTCTTTGGATCTTCTCTATCTCCTCCGTCAACCCGATCTGGTACGGATCCCACACTGATGAGCAATACTCAAGTATAGGTCGAACGAGTGTTTTGTAAGCCACCTCCTTTGTTGCTGGACTACATTTTCTAAGCACTCTCCCAATGAATCTCAACCTGGTACCCGCCTTACCAACAATTAATTTTATATGATCATTCCACTTCAAATCGTTCCGCACGCATACTCCCAGATATTTTACAGAAGTAACTGCTACCAGTGTTTGTTCCGCTATCATATAATCATACAATAAAGGATCCTTCTTTCTATGTATTCGCAATACATTACATTTGTCTATGTTAAGGGACAGTTGCCACTCCCTGCACCAAGTGCCTATCCGCTGCAGATCTTCCTGCATTTCGCTACAATTTTCTAATGCTGCAACTTCTCTGTATACTACAGCATCATCCGCGAAAAGCCGCATGTAACTTCCGACACTATCTACTAGGTCATTTATATATATTGTGAAAAGCAATGGCCCTCTAACACTCCCCTGTGGCACGCCAGAGGTTACCTTAACGTCTGTAGACGTCTCTCCATTGATAACAACATGCTATGTTCTGTTTGCTAAAAACTCTTCAATCCAGCCACACAGCTGGTCTGATATTCCGTAGGCGCTTACTTTGTTTATCAGGCGACAGCGCGGAACTGTATCGAACGCCTTCCGGAAGTCAAGAAAAATAGCATCTACCTGGGAGCCTTTATCTAATATTTTCTGGGTCTCATGAACAAATAACGCGAGTTGGGTCTCACACGATCGCTGTTTCCGGAATCCATGTTGATTCCTACATAGTAGATTCTGGGTTTCCAAAAACGAAGTGTGGTTAGTGTGGTGCGGCCTGCCTCATCTCGTCGTGTTGTACAGCCTTTCGTGAACCATTCTGCATGAACCCGTTGCACTGCCGAAACACTTCATCTCAGACGAGCAGCAATTTCCCTGATGGATGCATCACGTTCTCTCAGGCCAATAATGCGCCCTCTTTCAAACTCATTGACTTGACGGTACAGTTCGCGCATATACGAGGCATCTCGTATCTGCGAGGCATCTTACACGCTGCTGAAGTCACACTGATCCATTAACGCCAGCCGCTGTGGCCGAGCGGTTCTAAGCGCTTCAGTCTGGAACCGCGTGACAGCTACGGTCGCAGGTTCGAATCCTGCATCGGGCATGGAGGTGCGTGATACCCTTAGGTTAGTTGTGTTTAAGTAGTTCTAAGTTCTAGGGGACTGATGACCTCAGATGTTAAGTCTCATAGTGCTCAGAGCCATTTCAACCATTTTTTGATCCATTACCCTCGGTATGTAGCGCCAACGAGAGCCGCAGGCACATTTTACCGGAAGGTATTGTAGCGCCGCTATATCGACGTTGACCTTGAGGCCGCGGGCCGATATAGTTCAAATGTTTATCATTTCTGCAGGACATGCTAATGTACATGTCATGTGAATACGAACGTCCCATCTCTAGGTGTTCAAGACGTTCTTTTCTTTCTGAACATGAGTATAACTAGACGCTCTCGAACTCCTTGCAGTTTTCTAGTTTTAGAACCAGTTTTAGCGTGTTAATATTGACTTATTTCCATATCAGCACTACTTCGCAAGCCACGGTGCGACAAGTAGAGGCGGGCACAGGTATAAAATTACCATTATAACTTCACCGTTTACGACGGCCTACGTGAAGAAAACTGTCAGTGTGCGTCCGTTAAGCACAAATTTTTTTAAATACTACCATCATGACATGTTTCTTGGAGGAAGTAAAATATTTCACGAAACATGTAAAAATTTGAACATTAAGCGCTCGCGCTGGAGCTTGTTGAGAATTCTTGTGACGCCCTCGCACTGACTTAACACCCCCTTAATCGCGTGACTCTTCTTTGACTCTTTCCTGTCTCTACAATTACTTAAAATTGATAGGGGTCCAATAGCGATGAATAATACTTTGGTAATCGTCGCCCGTATGTTTTGAAGGCGCCATACTTCTTGGGAAAATTACATTTCCTTGGTATTCTTCCAATAAATCTCAGTATAGCATCTGCCTCCCCCGCAACTAGATTTGTGTGGCCCCATCCTCGTCTGCTTGCTAGCGTTTCTTCGTGGTCGTGGAGTTCGCTTCATACTCAATAAATTGTCCATAATTAGTCCACTCATCAGTCCTCTCAAATCTTTGCTCCTGTCATGCAGTTTAACAAAGATCACTTCTTCCCCCGCCCTCCCCCCCTGATGTAGCTCGATACACATGAAGTAGCATATGGTCAAAAGTGGAGTGAGGTACTCACATAGAGGTCGCAAGCCTCCTGCGCGACTTTATGTCGCAACTTAAGGCACAGGGGTTGGACAAAAACATGGATACACCGAGAGAGATAATTCTTGAAATAAATGCAGGTCCTAGCCAGGCCTGCAGATTGTGCTGTTTTACTTGACCACGAGAGCCACCTGTCCAACATCCTCAATACGTTGGAAATCTACAATGAGATTTTCACTCTGCAGCGGAGAGTGTGCTGTAATGAAACTTCCTGGCAGATTAAAACTGTGTGCCGGACCGAGCCTCGAACTCGGGACCTTTGCCTTTCGCGGGCAAGTGCTCTACCATTTGAGCTACCCAAGCACGACTCAGGCCCCGTCCTCACAGCTTCACTTCTGCCAGTATCTCGTCTCCTATCTTCCAGACTTTACAGAAGCTCTCCCGCGAAAGGCAAAGGTACCGAGTTCGAGTCTCGGTCCAGCACACAGTTTTAATCTGCCACGAAGTTTCACGTTGGAAGTGTTAGCAGTGGCGAGAAGAGTTCATGTCCGAGCTAGGTGAAGTCGAACCATATTGGGAATGGAACAGGGAGTGAAGATGCTATTTGTGGTACGAGGTACCCTCCGCCACGCACCGTATGGTGGATTGCGGAGTATGTATGTAGATGTAGATGTAGGTCGCCTTGATGTAGCTCGGTACACATGAAGTAACATACGGTCAAAAGTGGAGTGAGGTACAAGCGACAGATGGCACAGTGTGTACCAGTCCCGTGGGAGAGTCCGGCAATTGTACTGAATTTGCTTCTGATTGGTTGGTACATTCGGGCGCTGGACGCCAAAACGCCTATCTTCTGTTATTAATTATTTATATACTTCCCGTTGTATTTAATGCTGTCTTTAGCATGACAATCTCTCGTAGTTGCCCTACGAGTTTACCGTTTTTGTTTATTAAATGTCACTAGCTTTTGAGAAACATAAGAATAACGATATTGCAACCGAAGTGCTTCGAACACCTTCGGGTTGCTTCGGCGCGCCTGGGAGACGAACGGCCGCGCTAGTAACTCTGTTTCTGGAGTTCTAGAGGGACTGACGCGTAACTTATGTTTCGGGCGTCCTAGAGGTACGGACATGTCGTACTCTATACCGTAAGTTGTCAGAAAAGTTACCGTACAGTTATGAAAGCTATGTCGAGTGTTGTAAAAGACAGTATAAAATGAGTGATTATTTAAAATATAAACAAACAGGATACATTAATGACAGGTGTCGCCTACCATCATTGGCAGTACTACAGATCTTGCTCTCTGTAGATACAGAGACTACCCTGGGCAAGTGGCATCACATAAAAAGCACAATCACATGTTCAAGTTGACAGCATAGCAGTCTCCGCCGAAGAAGATCCCACAACCGACGAGCTGGCTTCTCCACTGGGGACACAACTTTGACGACAGGCTGGTGTAAATAACTGTTAAGAGACCCTTATTCAATCTCTCCAGATCTCTCCAGCTTCCAGATCTGACTTCCAAAGCACATATAATTTATAAACGTCGTGCGTCGGTGGAATGATCACCTCAAAGCTCACAGCGGTTTTGACTGATTGGCATACCGATTCTGGACTGTGCAGCCTTCTAACGGAACCTTTTCTCCCCGTATAGTATGCCTAAAAGAGGATGGGTAATCACCTAAAAACCAAACTCTGGCTGGTCCCAGCACCATACCAAAAACTGTTAATTCGGTCTAGGTCCAACTGACCTCCCTGGCCGGCGGCTGTGGCCGAGTGGTTCTAGGCGCTTCAGTCCGGAACCGCACTGCTACTATGGTCGCAGGTTCGAATCCTGCCTCGGGCATGGATGGGTGTGATGTCCTTAGGTTAGTTAGGTTTAAGTAGTTCTAAGTCTAGGGGACTGATGACCTCAGATGTTAAGTCCCGTAGTGTTTAGAGCCATTTGAACCATTTTGACATACCTGTCTCGTAAGCTACTGCAATGCGAGTTAAACAATAGGGCAGCTCCACCAGATTTCTGTGGTCTTTTTCAACGTTCAGTCGCACCGGATGGATGCTGGACGGGTGTGACTGGCTCCAGCCGCAGAGCACCGGGGACAGCAGCGGCCGCGTTACGTCAGGGAGAGGCGGTGGTGTGATGGCCAGGGCACTGCACGCCGCCTCCGCTCGGCTATTGTTGTCTGCCGGCCGTGGCGCTCGCAGGCGGACTCCCCCGTCCCGTGATACCTCCCAGTGGAATGAGCCGCGTTCGTTGCCAGGCTACCGATCTGCACCCGACATGCCATACCTTTGTTTCGCGACCGAGTGAGGTGGTATTCTGGCAGCGGCACAGCACTCGCTTTCGGAAAAGTGGGTGAGCAGGGACGATCTGAAGCTACTGTTAGGCCGGTATTACACTACCTAATTTCTTTGTCAAAGATTTGATCAAAGACGTGATCAAATATTCCGTCAAATATATTTGACAAATATCTTTGACGTAGCGCTATAAGGTGTGTTACACTGTCATCATATTTTTCGTCAAAGTTCAAGATGGCTGACAACAACAAATGGCTCTGAGCACCATGGGACTTAACTTCTGAGGTCATCAGTCCCCTAGAACTTAGAACTACTTAAACCTAACTAACCTAAGGACATCACACACATCCATGCCCGAGGCAGGATTCGAACCTGCGACCGTAGTGGTCTCGCGGTTCCAGACTGTAGCGTCTAGAACCGCTCGGCCACCCCGGCCGGCTCACAACGACAACTTGTATTTAACCGCAGCAGTTGCATGTACCACAATTGTACTGTGTGCACATGCAGAAGAGAAGCGGGGGAAAAAAGGAAACATATCTGGGTGAAGCCCTGGGTTTCACTACGACACGATAAAAGCATTCAACAAAACTTGTTACGTGAGCTTATAGTGGAGGACGTCAAGTCGTACATCAGTTACTTGAGAATGGATGAGCATACATTTCTGTATGTGCTCAATAAAGTATATCCTCATATCACAAAGCACAATATTTTCACTTAAGAACTGCTACATCTGCAGAAGACAGGCTCACTGTAACACTCCGATTCTTTGCTACAGGAGAGAGTTAGGTTAGGTTAGGTCTCCAATCTTCTTAATCGATTCGATAAAGAAGGTCCACTTAAGCGAACGATACTGCAATGGCAGTAGAAGCTCTTCAGAACCGGATCCGCCTTGGATGGAAAGAGGACATTCCGGCTATCGACATGACATCAACCATGTGCAGTAGCGGCAGATTCTGTGACCACATCTCCCATAAAATCACCTCAGAAAAGATCTGCTAAAATTGGAATTCCAAAAACGACTATACTGACACACATGAAAAAAGGTCTGGATTTAAAATCTTTTAGGCCAATACTCGTAAAAGAGTCGCGTGATGAGGACAGGCGGCAAAGACATGAAGCTTGCACAAGATTACTCGATGCGTGAATCTCCGATAGCGGAGCGAAGTTTTCTTCTAAGACGAATGTGCCGTTTTCGATCTTTTCGGAATAGGGGTATTTTCTTCTGGAGCAAAGAAAACTCATGTTATTATGAAGAGTCAGAGAATAATCCCTCACATGTTACGATCTGGGCTGGAACCTCATAGGGCCGTATTTCTTTAACAGTACAGTGAATCAACATCCTTACTTGCAAATGTTGCGTAAATGATTAATTCCAGAGCTGCAGAGACTGAACATTCTTTGTGACAGTTGGCTTTAATAAGATTTAGCTACTGCCCACTTCACTCTCCAAGTTCGAGAATTTTTGGGTGAAGTGCTACCCCAGAAGTGGATAGGGAGAGAATCAGTGCATCAGCCAGCTGCAACCGAGTGGCCTCTGAGGAGTCGCGATCTGCCATCACGAGATAATTCCCTGTGGGGAATAATTAAGCAGACTGTTGTGTAACAACTACACCAGACAACTGACGAACTGAAGCAAGCTGTTAGGGAGACATTCAAGGAATCACACTGCCTATGCTTCTCGGATCCCCCCCCCATGAACCAAGGACCTTGCCGTTGGTGGGGAGGCTTGCGTGCCTCAACAATACAAATAGCCGTACCGTAGGTGCAACCACAACGGAGGGATATCTGTTGAGAGGCCAGACAAACGTGTGGTCCCTGAAAGGGACAGCAGCCTTTTCAGTAGTTGCAGGGGCAACAATCTGGATGACTGACTGATCTGGCCTTGTAACACTAACCAAAACGGCCTTGCTGTGCTGGTACTGCGAACGGCTGAAAGCAAGGGGAAACTACAGCCGTAATTTTTCCCGAGGACATGCAGCTTTACTGTATGGTTAAATGATGACGGCGTCCTCTTGAGTAAAATATTCCGGAGGTAAAATAGTCCCCCATTAGGATCTCCGGGTGGGGACTACTCAGGAGGATATTGTTATCAGGAGAAAGAAAACTGGCATTCTACGGGTCGGAGCGTGGAATCTCAGATCCCTTAATCGGGCAGGTAGGTTAGAAAATTTAAAAAGGGAAATGGATAGGTTAAAGTTAGATATAGTGGGAATTAGTGAAGTTCGGAGGCAGGAGGAACAAGACTTTTGGTCAGGTGAATACAGGGTTATAAATACAAAAACAAATAGGGGTAATGCAGGAGTAGGCTTAATAATGAATTTAAAAAAATAGGAATGCTGGTAAGCTACTACAAACAGCATAGTGAACGCATTATTGTGGCCAAGATAGATACGAAGTACAAGTTTATATACCGACTAGCTCCGTAGGTGACGAAGAGGTTGATGAAATGTATGATGAGATAAAAGAAATTATTCAGATAGTGAAGGGAGACGAAAATCATGGGTGACTGGAATTCGATAGTAGGAAAGGGAAGAGAAAGAAACGTAGTAGGTGAATATGGAATGGGGGTAAGGAATGAAAGAAGAAGCCGTCTCGTAGAAATTTTGCACAGAGCATACCTTAATCCTAGCTAACACCTGGTTCAAGAATCATAAAAGAAGGTTGTATACATGGAAGAAGACTGGAGATACTGACAGATTTCAATACATTATATAATGATAAGACAGAGATTTAGGAACCAGGTTTTAAATTGTAAGACATTTCCAGGGGCACATGTGGACTCTGACCACAATCTATTGGTTATGAACTGTAGATTAAAACTAAAGAAACTGCAAAAAGGTGGGATAAACTGACAGAACCAGAGGTTGTAGAGAGTTTCAGGAAGAGCATTAGGGAATGATTGACAAGAATGGGGGAAAGAAATACAGTAGAAGAAAGGGTAGCTTTGAGAGATGAAATAGTGAAGGCAGCAGATGATCAAGTAGGTAAAAAGACGAAGGCTAGTAGAAATCCTTGGGTAACAGAAGAGATACTGAATTTAATTGATGAAAGGAGAAAATACAAAAATGCAGCAGGAAAAAAGGAATACAAACGTCCCAAAATGAGATTGACAGAAGGTGCAAAATGGCTAAGCAGGGATGGCTAGAGGACAAATGTAAGGATGTAGAGGCGTATATCACTAGGGGTAAGATAGATACTGCCTACAGGAAAATTAAAGAGACCTTTGGAGAAAAGAGAACCACTTGCAAGAATATCAAGAGCTCAGATGGAAACCCAGTTCTAAGCAAAGAAGGGAAAGCAGAAAGGTGGAAAGAGTATATAGAGGGTCTATACAGGGCCGATGTTCTTGAGGACAATATTATGGAAATGGAAGAGGATGTAGATGAAGATGAAATGAGCGATATGATAGTGCGTGAAGAGTTCGACAGAGCACTGAAAAACCTAAGTTAAAACAAGGCCCCGGGAGTAGACAACATTCCATTAGAAATAATGATAGCCTCGGGAGAGCTAACCCTGAAAAAACTCTACCATCTGGTGAACCAGATGTACGAGACAGGTGAAATACCCTCAGACTTCAAGAAGAATATAATAATTCCGATCACAAAGAAAGCAGGTATGACAGATGTGAAAATTACCGAACTATCAGTTTAATAAGTCACAGTTGCAAAATACTAACGCGAATTCTTTACAGACGAATGGAAAACCTGGAGAAGCCGACCTCGGGGAAGATCAGTTTGGATTCCGCAGAACTGTTGGAACACGTGAGACAATACCGAGCCTACGACTTATCTTAGAAGAAAGATTAAGGAAAGGCAAACCTACGTTTCTAGCATTTGTAGACTTAGAGAAAGCTTTTGACAATGTTGACTGGAGTACTGTCTTTCAAATTCTTAAGGTGGCAGGGGTAAAATACAGGGAGCGAAAGGCTATTTACAATTTGTACAGAAAGCAGATGGTAGTTATAAGAGTCGAGGATTATGAAAGGGAAGCAGTGGTTGGGAAGGGAGTGAGACGGGGTTGTAGCCTTTATATTGAGCAAGCAGTAAAGGAAACAAAAGAAAAATTCGGAGTAGGAATTAAAATCCATGGAGAAGAAATTAAAACTCTGAGGTCCGCCGATGACATTGTAATTCTGTCAGAGACAGCAAAGGACTTGGAAGAGCAGCTGAACGGAATGGACAGTGTCTTGAAAGGACGATATAAGATGAACATCAAAGAAAGCAAAACGAGGATAATGGAATGTAGTCGAATTAAATCAGTTGATGGTGAGGGTATTAGATTAGGAAATGAGCCGCTTAAATTAGTAGATGAGTTTTGCTATTTGGGGAGCAAAATAACTAATGATGATCGAAGTAGAAAGGATATAAAATGTAGATTGGCAATGGCAAGGAAGGCGTTTCTGAAGAAGAGAAATTCGCTAACATCGAGTATAAATTGAAGTGTCAGGAAGTCTCTTCTGAAAGTATTTGTATGGAGTGTAGTCATGTATGAAAGCGAAACGTGGACGATAAATAGTTTAGACAAAGAGAGAATAGAGGCTCTCGAAATGTGGTGTTACAGAAGGATGCTGAAGATTAGATGGGTAGATCACATAACTAATGAGGAGTTACTGTATAGAATTGGGAAGAAGATAAATTTGTGCCAGAACTTGACTACAAGAAGGGATCGATTGGCAGGACATATTCTGAGGCATCAAGGGATCACCAATTTAGTATTGGAGGGCAGCGTGGAGGGTAAAAATCGTAGAGGGAGACCAAGAGATGAATACACTAAGCAGATTCCGAAGGATGTAGGTTGCAGTAGGTACTGGGAGATGAAGAAGCTTGCACAGGATAGAGTAGCATGGAGAAATGCATCAAACCAGTCTGTGGACTGAAGACCACAACAACAACAATGCTTCGGAAAATTTCACACAGGTCCTGGCGCTGCATCACTTTGTGCCGCTGCAATGATGGCACCTGTACTGATGTTCTGGATCAGTAAACAAGCTGGAACGTCATGTATCAACGTTTGTCACACATCTGCTATGGCATGTTCGAAATAAAGAAATAACGAAATACACATCATTATGAAAAAAGGAGGGGGCTAACAGACTTTCGGACCAGACTGCATATCTATATGTAAAAGGCTTCCGTGTATACGTACTGGCAGACAAACCATGACCACCCACTGCCACCCACTCGTGGTTGTGGTGGGAGATAGCCCTTGGTCTGATGCTGTTAGTAAGGGTGTTTTGTCGCGGTGCGTGGCAGTAGGTGAGCGTCGCGAGCAAACATCCGCGAAATATGGTGCAATATGTACTCTTAAGAATACAATATACTCTGTGACTTACGAACTTTACCGTACAGGGAAATTTTCATTTATTGTTTCACTCGTCCGACAGACTGCGATGCTTGCGTGGTTCGCGATTCAGACTTTAATAACGGCGTGTAATATCAAATAGCTCAGTTTTTAATATCTCAGCGCGTTTTCGTCAATCACCCTTTACCGACGGTCAACAGGGACACAAAGGAAAAATGTCAAAAATGTCAGGTAGACTCAAAGATAATGACACTCGTAACTAACTAATGAATAATCGAACGGTGTCATGTGACATCAAGGTTACAATAACCAACGCCTAGAACGTTGCTGGAACTTCCTGCGAGCAGTGCATGGATCTATACAAGAACTTCTGCTGGTTGCTTTGACTAATTTCATTAGCTCGATAATCGCAATCCATTAATAACTGAGACACACTTCCTTCTCCTGGGACTGTAGTTACAATGAAGACCTCGTAATGCAAAGTTTCACATATCTCTGTTACGGTTGGTTGTACACAGTTTCATCACGTTCATCAACGTATTTCTTGGATGGAGTAAAAAAGTTGTTTGCTGTATGCAATTCCTGGATGAAGACATTGCCTTTTTCCGCAGTAGTTAAGCTGAATGATAAATCTTAATTTTAACAAGTGGCAGTTCAAAAATAAGCGCTACGCAGTATTCCCTGTTGACCGGGAAAACTCACAGCAGTAATTTTAACGCTTGTTACAGTGAAATCGTGCTGTTTGGAAAGTGATAGAGGCGAGTCTGAGACATTAGTTTAAAAATGTTCGAAATGAAAAATTAATGTTTACTGACCAATAAAAGAATATCCTTTATCATCGAAGAAAAACAGACGAACTTTAAACAGTGGTTCTCCCTAACTTAAGCAACACAGCTGGGCTGTGGTATTTCCTTTTTGCAAGGCGCTGCTACGATAAGCGGTTTACTGCGCCATCCATGGCAGCTGTTACTTGTGTGAGGTCGTAGGAAAGGTTACCTAGGTTCGGAAGTTTTCGAAACCTTGCCTCGACAGCACTCTTGCTTATGTCTGAACGATATTCAAAATACTCTAATGGAAAAAATCGCAACGCCAAAAAATAATTAATGCAGAGTAATGAAATTTCTGTAATACATTTGTCTAGGTAACAAACGTACGTGATTAACTTTGCAAGATCACAGGATAATGTATGCACTAGATAAGTCATTGTAGATGCGAAATGCTGGTACATTAATAACGGGTATCGGGTGTAGCCGACAGAGTGTTGAATACAAGCACGCAAACACTAATACATTGTGTTATACAGGTCCCGGATGTTAGTTTGTGGTATGCAGTTCCATGCCTGTTGCACATGGGTGGTCAGTACAGGGACGGCTAATGGTGGTTGTGGATGCCGCTGAAGTTGTCCGATGATGCCCCATATGTGCTCGATTGGAGACAGATCTGGTGATCGAACAGGTCAATGTAAAATGTCAATATGCTGTAGAGCATGTTGTGTTACAACAGCAGTATGCGGACGAGCAATATCCTGTTGGAAAACACCCCTTACAACGCTGTTCATGAATGGCGGCACAACAGATCGAATAACCAGACTAACGCACAAATTTGCAATCAGGGTGAGTGGGTTAACCATGAGAGTGCTCCTGCTGTCATATGAAATCGCACCGCAGACCATAACTCCCGGTGTTGGTCCAGTATGCCTAGCACGGGGACAGGTTGGTTGCAGGCCCTCAGCTGGGCACTTCCTAACCACCACACGGCCATCTCTGGCACCAAGGGCGAACCACCTTTCATCAGAAAACACAGCGGAGCTCCACTCTGCCCTCCAGTGAGCTCTCGCTAGACACCACTGAAGTCGCAAATGGTGGTGGTTTACGGTCAGTGGAAAGCACGCTACAGGGCGTCTAGCTCGGAGTTGTCCTTCAAATAACCGATTTGTAACAGTTTGTTGTGTCACTGTGGTGCCAAGTGGTTCCCTTACTGCTGCTGCACATGCAGTACCGTGCGACAGAACCAAAGGATGACCACGATGATTTTCCTTCTCGGCAGCCCACGTGGTCTTCAAAAGCCCGGTCTTCTTGCGGCTGTACCTTCTCCTGACCACCGCTGCCAGTAATCACGTACAGCAGCTACATTCCTGCCAAATCTTTCTGCAGTATTGCAGAAGGAACATCCAGCTCTTCGTAGCCCTATTACATGACATCGTTCAAACACAGTGAGATGATAATGGCGCCTTCGTCGCCTGAAAGGCATTCTTGGCTGACATCAACTCACCAAGTTACAACGTGTATTTGGAGCAAACCTGATTTGCATCCTCATAGCGGCGCTACTAGTGCCACTCTTATGCGATTAGCGCGAAAATTCAGTAGACATCATCTTTCAGATGCGAAAACACGCCCACCAGCTTTCATTTATATCGCACAACTCCTTCTTTCCGTCATTGTATTTGGAGATGCTGAATTTTCTTTTAATGTGAGCAGCACACGTCGCGACAAGTTTCGTATGTGAGAAACGCCACGCCATTTAGTGGTTCTAATTTCCATTAAACAGTACTAACATTCAAAACATTGTTTCTCAGTTACGAGACAGGCAGAGGCACACCGTATTCACTAGCAGCATATCTAACAAGGGAACCTCCCCATCGCACCCCCCTCAGATTTAGTTATAAGTTGGCACAGTGGATAGGCCTTGAAAAACTGAACACAGGTCAATCGAGAAAACAGCAAGAAGTTGTGTGGAACTATGAAAAAATAAGCAAAATATAAAAACTGAGTAGTCTATGCGCAAGATAGGCAACATCAAGGATAGTCTGAACTCGGAACGCCGTGGTCCCGTGGTTAGCGTGAGCAGCTGCGGAACCGGAGGTCCTTGGTTCAAGTTTTCCCTCGAGTGTAAAGTTTAAATTTTTATTTTCAGTTTATGTAACAAACTCTTATGATTTCATCACTTTTGGTAGTGATTATCACATCCACAAGAAAATCTAAATCGGGCAAGGTGAAGAATCTTTTTACCCATCCGCCAAGTGTACAAGTTAAGTGGGTCGACAACATATTCCTGTCATGTGACGCACATGCCGTCACCAGTGTCGTATAGAATATATCAGACGTGTTTTCCTGTGGAGGAATCGGTTGACCTATGACCTTGCGATCAAATGTGTTCGGTTCCCATTGGAGAGGCACGTCCTTTCGTCTACTAATCGCACGGTTTTGCGGTGCGGTCGCAAAACACAGACACTAAACTTATTACAGTGAACAGAGACGTCAATGAACGAACGGACAGATCATAACTTTGCGAAAATAAAGAAAGTAAACTGTTCACTCGAGGGAACACTTGAACCAAGGACCTCTCGTTCGGCAGACGCTCACACTAACCACGGGACCACGGTGCTCATGAGTTCACACTATCCTTGATGTTGTCTATCTACCGCATGGACTACTCAATTTGTATTTTTTGCTTATTTTTTGATAGTTCCACACAAATTCTTCTTGTTTTCTAGATTGATCTGTGTTCAGTTTTTCAAGGCCTATCCACTGTGCCAACTTATAACTAAATCTGAAGGGGGTGCGATGGGGAGGTTCCCTTGTAAGGTAACATTGTGCTACAAACAGCCGGCCACTGTGGCCGAGCGGTTCTAGGCGCTTCAGTCCGGAACCGCAATACGTTATGCTACAACTTAGCATAATGGAAACTTTTGTCCCTTTTCGACCAAATTCTGGTGGTAAAAATTTCTAACACTACTGGGATTCGAATTTATATCAGCAGCTAGAACGCCAGCATACTTGCTTGCGTCGGTGATCTCAGCTACAGACGCGGGTGGCGCAGATTACTATAGATTCTGGGCGCAGCATGTTCGCAGATGTGAAGATATTAACACGAGACACATCAAAAATGGTTCAAATGGCTCTGAGCACTATGGGACTCAACTGCTGAGGTTATTAGTCCCCTAGAACTTAGAACTAGTTGAACCTAACTAACCTAAGGACATCACAAACATCCATGCCCGAGGCAGGATTCGAACCTGCGACCGTAGCGGTCTTGCGGTTCCAGACTGCAGCGCCTTTAACCGCACGGCCACTTCAGCCGGCGAGACACATCAAGCCATCAAGGATTTCTGCTGAATAATTCCTCCTTATAATGACTATTTGTTCTTAAAGAACTCCTGGATGCCGTCAGCGCAGGCGACGATCCGCGCCAGTCTCATAACTTCCACTTAATGGATGAAAACCGCAGTTAGCGGCGATGCGGACGGACAAGCAGAAACGCGTTTCGGCAGTCCCGGACGGGCTGCATCATCAGGGGCTACAAGGGCGCTCGCCCACCTTGGCCCCGCGGCGGCGCGCCAGTCCGCAGCCCAGTTGGCAGGCGTCGGACTGGCGTCACCTTGGCGGCCGCCGAGTGTTGAAAGAGTCGCTGCTGAGTGAGCACGTGCGTGTCTCCTCGGCGGCAGCGTCTTTGTCAGTTTACCGGTAGCCCCACGCTTCATACACTGATTCACGGGATACCTCCTAATATCGTGTCGAACCTCCTTTTGCCCGGCGTAGAGAAGCAACTCACCGTGGCAAGGACTCAACAACTACACTCATGCTCATAAATTAAGGATAATGCTGATACACGGTGAAACAGCGCTCTGGTGGGCGGTTTGCGGGTTTAAATCAGCTAGTGGTATGACCATGCCGTGCATTTTACCCGGGGTCGTCGCATGGTGGCGCTGGCAGCAGTCCACAGTCTCCTTGGTGCACGTCAGAGTACGGTGCAGCGAGTAAGTGTGCAGACGTTTTCAGACTTGGTAATGGTGACTGTGTGTTGAAAATGGCTCAAAGAATACATATTGATGACGTTATGGGGGGGGGGGGGGGGGGTAGAATACTAGGGCGACTGGAGACTGGTCAAGCGCAGCATGTAGCACAGGCCCTCCGTGTGCCACAAAGTGTGATCTCAAGATTATGGCAACGATTCCAGCAGACAGGAAACATGTCCAGGCGCTACAGTACGGGACATCCACAGTGTACAACACCACAAGAAGAGTGATATCTCACCATCAGTGCCCACAGACGGCCACGGAGTACTGCAGGTAGCCTTGCTTGGGACCTTACCGCAGCCACTGGAACAGTTGTCTCCAGACACACAGTCTACAGACGACTGAACAGACACGGTTTATTCGCCCGGAGATCTGCAAGGTGCATTCTACTAACCCCTGGTCACAGGACAGCCCGTAAAGCCAGCTGTCAAGAACACAGTACATGGTCATTGGAACAGTGGTCCCAGGTTATGTTCACAGACGAGTCCAGGTATAGTCTGAACAGTGATTCTCGCCGGGTTTTCATCTGGCGTGACCCAGGAACCAGATACCAACCCCTTAACGTCCTTGAAAGGGACGTGTATGGAGGTTGTGGTTTGGTGGTGTGGGGTGGTATTATGATTGGTGCACGTACACCCCTGCATGTCTATGTCGGAGGAACTGTAACAGGTCAGATGTATCGGGACGTCATTTTGCAACAGTATGTCCGCCTTTTCAGAGGTGCAGTGAGTCCCTCCTTCCTCCTAATGGATGATAACGCACGGCCCCACCGAGCTGCATCGTGGAGGAGTATCTTGAAACAGAAGATATCAGGCGAATGGAGTGGTCTGCCTGTTCTCCAGACCTAAACCCCATCGAGCACGCCTGGAATGCTCTCGGTCGACGTATCGCTGCACGTCTTCAAACCCCTAGGACACTTCAGGAGCTCCGACAGGCACTGGTGCAAGAATGGGAGGCTACACCCCAACAGCTGCTCGACCACCTGATCCAGAGTATGCCAACCCGTTGTGCGGCCTGCGTACGTGTGCATGGTTATCATATCCCATATTGATGTCGGGGTACAAGCGCACGAAACAGTGGTGTTTTGTAGCACATATGTTTCGGGACGGTTGTCTCAACTTATCACCAATACCGTGGACTTACAGATCTGTGTCGTATGTGTTACCTATATGACTATGCTATTAGCGCCAGTTTTGTGTAGTGCCACGTTGTGTGGCACCAGATTCTGCAGTTACCCTTAATTTATGAGCATGAGTGTAGTTGGAAGACCTCTGCAGAAATATTGATCCATGCTGCTCCTATAGCCCTCCACAATTACGAAAGTGCTGCCGGCGCAGAATTTTGTGCACGAAGAGAACCTCTCGATTATGCCCCAGAAATGTCCGATGGGATTCATCTTGGGCAATCTGGCTGGCCATATCATTCGCTCGAATTGTCCAGAATGTTTTTCATACCAGTCTCGAATAATTGCGGCCTAGTGACATGGCGCATTGTCATCCATAAAAGTTTCATCTTTGTTTGGGAACAAGAATGGCTGCAAATGGTCTCCAAGAAGCCGAACATAGCCATTTCCAGTCAATGATTGGTTCAGTTGGACCAGAAGAATCAGTCCATTCCAAGCAAACACAGTTCACACTATTATGCAGCCACCACCAGCTTACACAGCGCCTTGTTGACAACCTGGTACCATGGCTTCGTGGGGTCTGCGCTACACTCGAATCCTATCATCAGCGCTTGACAACTGAAATCGGGACTAGTCTGCCGTTGCCACGGTTTTCCAGTCGTCTAGGATCCAAACGATATGGCTGCGCTGCAGGCGGTGTGCTGTTAGCAAAGGCACTCGTTCGGTCGTCTGCTGCCATAGCCCATTAACTCCAAATTTCGCAACACTGTCCTACCGGCTACCTTCATCGTACGTCCCACATTGCTTCCTGCGGTTATTTTGCACAGTGTTGTTTGTCTATTAGCACTGAAAAATCGACGCAAACACCGCTGCTCTCGGTTATTAAGTGAAGACCGTCCGCCACTGCGTTGTCAGTGGGGAGAGGGAACACCTGATACTTGGTGTTTTGGCACACTCTTGACGCTGTACATCTCGGGATATTGAATTCGCTAACGATTACCGAAATGGAATGTCCCATGCGTCTAGCTCCAACTGTAGTTCCGCGTTAATTCCCGACGTGCGGCCTAATCATGGTGGCCCCCCCCCTCCCCCACCGATAGCTGAATGGTCAACGTGACGGACTGCCGTCCTAAGGGACACGGGTTCGATTCCCGGCTGGGTCGGGGATTTTCTCCGCTCGGGGACTGGGTGTCGTGTTGTCTTCATGATCATTTCATACCCATCCGGCGCGCAGGTCACCCAATGTGGCGTCGAATGTAATGAGACCTGCACCAGGGTGGCCGGACCTGCCCCGTAAGGGGCCTCCCGGCCAATGACGCCAAACGCTCATTTCCATTTCCATCATGGTGGTGATAGTTTCATATGACTCACCCGAGTACAAACGACAGCTTCGCCAATGCACTGCTGTTTTGTGCATCGTATACGCGATACTACTGCCATCGGTGTATGTGGATATCGCTATTCCATGACTTCTGCACGTCAGTGTAATTAGCATCATGGTTAGCACGGGAAATTCCTATGTTTCAGTGACCAAAAGAGGGGAAACGACTTACTGATTATAGTGTGCCTTCTTTAACTGACATAGAATGCGCTGAAAATAACATAAAACCAAAGACTTGCTACATGCTCTTCATTATAGTTCCATATATCATGTCTCTCTGCTGTACCACTGAGTAGAAATATCACTGGAGTGAGCATTCAGATGCGCAGAATTGATTTGTGTTGTCAGAATACGTTTTCACCTTGGTTACGTGATCTCGGGACGGCATAGGTTTGTCCGTAAAGCATCCTATAAACTTTGAATGTTGTCATATCGCTAGTAGAAACAGATTCCCTACGTAGGTTCTGTGGATTTGGTATAGGCGTTTTGTAGAGACTATGACTACTTGTATTTGACACCTGGAGTAAACTGCGCTCTTAGTTTTGACGAACAAAATGAACGGGCATCACGTCGCGGCACCGTCACGTCAGCGTGTATTCACACTGTCCGTCACGCCATGTCACGTTAGTTCGCTTACCCCATGTCGGAATATAGTACCGGAACTGAGGTACTAACAACGACGGAGATTATTGATAGCCAAAGCAAACTTTATAACTCACGTTCTCGATGCCCGCCCGGTTGGCAGTGCGGTATAACGCACAGCTTTCCGGGCGGGAAGGAGCGCTTGGTACCCGGCACGAATCCGCCCGGCGGACTAGTGTCGAGGTCCGGTGAACCGGCCAGTCTGTGGATTGTTTTTAGGCGGTTTTCCATCTGCCTCGGCGAATGCGGGCTGGTTCCACTTATTCCGCCTCAGTTACACTATGTCGGCGATTGCTGCGCAAATAAGTTCTCCACGTACGCGTACACCACCATTACTCTACCACGCAAAAGTAGGGGTTACCCTCGTCAGATGTGAGACGTTCCGTGGGGGGTCCACCGGGGGCCGAACTGCACAATAACCCTGCAAGTGTGGTTCGGTGTGGGGCAGCGGAGGGGTGAAGTGGACTGCGGTAGTCGTCGTGGGGTTGTGGACCACTGCGGCTGCGGCGGGGACGGAGCCTCTCCGTCGTTTTTAGGTCCCCGGTTAACATACAATACAATATGTTCTCGATTAATTTTGTTTGCTAAAATGATGCAAAATTAAACAGCAGTTCGAAAGATCGACATTTATTTGCTAGGGGAAACATAGCTACACATATAGACATGTCCAACAATAGCTATAGCGAAATAGTTGGAGCCTGTTTACTATATCATTTTTTTTTCTTACGTAACTAATAACGTCATAAAGAGCTATATTTTTCGCCTTCATTAAAGCTCACCATTTCACTTAAAACTTTATTTTATGGAAACTGCTTTCTCAACTCATGTTCTCATTTACATACGTTGTAGGGTCAGCTCCGTTCTATTATTGTAGAACCTAAATACTTTTTCGCTTTCAGATATCTGACCTCACTCAAGTAGTCATGAAACATTTGTAATTTTCCACGAAAACCAAGCATAATAATGAAGATTACGAAGACACAAAACCGTAAAATCCACTACTATAAGTGAGCGCGGCGAAAATGGTTAACTAATGATGTTAGCAGACGACGACGCCGTCAAAACTTTCTTCCCAAGAAACCTACACGTGACGTGTCGTGACATGACATGATCTGACGTGACGGACCATTGACGAGCTGTGTGAATGCCACCACTTGAAATGCATTGTGGAATGTTCTGTACGTGATGTGACGTGATGTGACGTGATGTGACGACCAGTGTGAATTGGCTTTAAACAGACAGCGTCTTTCCGAGATCACGTGACAATTCCAGCTTAATGTTGACAACATGCACAGAACACAATGCTCACTCCAGAGATGTGTCTACTCTATGCACAGTACTTCCGAGGTAGGCTGCAACTCCTTCACACAAGCGTTCCTAGTACGAGCAACGCTGTGAGCGTCCTCGAGGCACATGGGAGACCCACCGGCTGCACACAAATTACCCGACTGTTTGTAACATGTAGGCCGAGGTCAGTGCTCCCGGCAGTAGCGCGGCTGAAGGCCCAACTTCCACGCGGCGCATTCTCTTTCCTGTTTCATTAGCTTCGCAGTTCTGAAAAATGGTTCAAATGGGACTTAACATCTGAGGTCATCAGTCCCCTAGACCTTAGAACTACTTAAACCTAACTAACCTAAGGACATCACACACACCCATGTCCGGGGCAGGATTCGAACCTGCGACCATAGCGGTAGCCCGGTTCCGGACTGAAGCTCCTAGAACAGCTCGGCCACAGCGGCCGGCCAGATCTGAAAGATTAGGTAGACGTCTATTAGCCTAAGACGACTTAAGGAACCAAATATGCCGCTGGTGTAACATCTGTCGCCCACAGATTTTTTGCGGTACGGCATAACTGTCTTAATTTACTTTGGTGAAATGCTTGTGGTTGTAGTACGTAACATACTGCAGTCAATTCACTATTCCTTTTCATTGCAAGTTATCATGAGCGGTTTAAGGACGCCGATAGGAATATCTGGTTCTTGGATGGCTAAACTCGATTAAAATGTTGTGTGGACCGACAACCTTGTAGAATTGTCTTCCAAAATTCGTGTATTAGGGTTGAAATAACGCGCACACACACACACACACACACACACACACACACACACACAAACGCAAACGCGGGCGCGTCATCCTGGTCGCATTGCTAAGAAATGGTTTGTCGTGGCATGAGGCACAATAGTCAGCGACAGTCATCGATATTACACTGTGAAGCGAACTTGAGTGTAAGGAGAGCAATGAGGATACGTTCAACGACTTTCAAAGCAAAAGCTGAGTAAAAACCCTAAGAGATTTTGTCTTACGAAAAATCAGCAATCGGTTCGAAATCATCTATTCATTCACTCTAGAGACCACACTGCCAACAAAACGGAAAATAACAGGAAGAATGCCGGAATACTGAATTCGAACTTCGAAAACTGTTACACCGCCGGAGATCGTAACACAGTCCCTCCTTTGAATCATCATAAGACCGTCGAAATGGTAGATACTAAGATAACCTTTCGCGGAGTAAAAAATCAACTACAATCACTTAGCAGAGGAAAGGCATCAGGACCAGATGAGATAGCTATGAGAGTCTACAAAGATTATGATAAAGAACCTGCTCTCCTTCTAGCGGCAGTTAATCGTAGATCACTGGAGCAACGAAGGGCACCTAGCTACTGGAAAAAAGTCGGAGGTCACTCCCGCTTTCAAGAAAGGCTGCAGGACAGAGGCACACAATTATAGACTTATATCGTTGACGTCAGTCTCTTGTAGAATTATGTAACAGGCTAGACTTTTACGACAAATGAAATAGAAATCAACATGAGATCCGCAAACAGAGATCTTACGAAACTCAGCTCGCTCTGTTCCTCCTTGAGATCCATAGCGCTGTAGATAACGACTCTCGGGTTAATGCCGTGTTCCTTGAATTCAGGAAGGCATTTGACACCGCCCCGCACTGCCAGTTAGTAAAAAACCTACGACCTTATCGAGTGTCGGGCCATTCCTCCCGCGCGCCATTTGCGAGTGGAATAGGGTGTAGGGGAAAGAGGGGGTGGGAATCAATTAATGGCACCAGAAGTACCATTAGGTGGCTCAGAGAGTATGATGTAGATGTACAAGTTTCTTCGCATTCAAGGAACACAGTTACCGTGGACGAGTACAAACGCTTGCATCGGTTTCCTCCACAGCTCAAAGCATTTCTGCGTGTTTTCTATAAACAGTGCTTCGAAGTTGCATCATGGAACCACCAGAAATAGTTGTAATGAATATTTATTTTCGGACTACCAATCTGGGTCAAGCGATCGTGTTCAAGTCACGGATCAACACTACACCATGTTAAGCGAAGGTTCCTTGACACCAAGGACATGGTTCGCATGTCGTCTGACCTTGTACAGGCCACGACCTTGACATTCGGGTACAGGTCAGGTAAGACGCGATATGTCAGAGCATTTGATCGCGACCAGATATGACATCCATCCCCGATATCGACAGACAATGGGCTTTCCACGTGGCACCGTGTCAGGGTCTGTGGAGTTCCTCAAACTGGAAAAAGTCACCGCAGCCTGAGTCACCTCCCGTGGGCAACAACATTTCAGTGACAGAGGTCTCCATGACCTGTCTCTGATTGTAATGACGGGTAGCTGTGCGGCAGTGCAGGAAATTATTCGATAGTTCAGTGCTGGACAATAAAAACCGCTGAGAACCCATACTATGCAGAGCTATTTTCTCATTACTGGTTACAAAACCTACTGCACACTACAATAGATAAAGATCAATATATGTCCAAGGGCAGCACTATTAGCGCTCGATGCATAGGAAAAAAGCATCGTACTGACTGGTCGTGGTACTCGATAACACACTCCGGCGACGGGATACGAACGAGTCGCAACACACGAAGCAATACACTGACATGATGAAAGTCATGGAATACCTCTTAATATCGTGTCGAAGCTCCCTCCTTTTGCCTGGCGTAGTGCAGCAACACGACGTGGCATGGACTCAACAAGTCGTTGGTAATCTCTACGCAAATACTGAGCTCTGCTGCCTCTACATCTACATCTACATATATACTCCGCTAGCCACCAAGCGGTGTGTGGCGGATGGCATAATTCGCCCCAAAGTCATATTCCCCCCCCCCCCCCCCCCCTCTGTTCCACTCGCGGATCGCGCGAGGGATAAACGACTGTCTGAACGCCTCAGTATGAGCTCTTATTTCCCTTATCTTTGAATGGTGATCATTACGCGATTTGAAAGTTGGTCGTAACAATATATGCTCTACATCCTCGGTGAAGATCGGATTTCGGAATTCAGTGAGCAGCCCCTTCCGTTTAGCGGGTCGTCTACATGCGAGTGTGTCCCACTTCAAACTTTCTATAAGATTTGTAACGCTCTCGCGATGGCTAAATGTACCAGTCACGAATCTTGCCGCTCTTCTTTGGACCTTCTCAATCTCTTGAATCAGACCCAACTGGTAAGGGTCTCATACAGACTGGACGAACTAACGTATTGTAAGCTATTTCCTTTATTGAAGGACTGCATCTCTTCATAATTCTGCCAATAAACCGCATTCTAGAGTTCGCCTTACCCGTTACTTGTGTAATCTGATCATTCCATTTGAGATAATTTCGAATAGTCACACCCAGATACTTGACTGATGTTACCGCTTCCAAAGACTGATCATTTATTTTGTACTCGTACATTAATGGGGATTTTCGCCTTGTTATATGCAGTAGACTACACTTACTAATATTCTAATATTGAGAGATAACTGCCAGTCATTACACCGCGCATTTACTTTCTGCAAATCCTCAATGATTTGTTCACAACTTTCGTGTGTTACTACTTTCCTAGACTACAGCATCATCGGCAAACAGTCTAAGGCCGCTGTCAATACCATCAACCAGATCGTTTATGTAAATCGTAAAAAGCAGAGGACCTATTACGCTGCCCTGGGGCACACCAGAAGTTACTCTTGTTTCTGTTGAAGTTACCCCGTTCAGGACGACATACTGCTCCCTGTCTGTTAGAAAACTTTCTATCCAACCGCATATGTCATTGGATAGACCGTAAGCGCGCACTTTTTGTAGCAAGCGACAGTGCGGAACTGAGTCGAATGCCTTTCGAAAGTCGAGAAATATGGCATCAACCTGATAGCCGGTATCTAGAGCCAGTTGTATATCATGCACAAAGAGGGCCAGCTGTGTCTCGCATGACCGCTGTTTCCTAAAACCGTGCTGGTTTCTGTGGATGAGCTTCTCAGAGTCTAGAAACGTCATTATGTCTGAACACAAAATATGTTCCATGATTCTACAACAAATCGTTGTCAGTGAAATTGGCCGGTAATTATGTGCATCCGATTTTCTACCCTTTTTATAGATTTCTATGACCTGGACCTTCTTCCAGTCCCGTGGAACTTTCCGCCGTTCTAATGATCTCTGATAGATGATGGATAAGAATGGTGCTATATTTGTAGCATAGCTGCCCATAATTGTGTTAGTGTTCACGGTGCAGGTTGTTGTAAACCAACTGACCTTTCTGTTACGTCCTAGAAATGTTCGATGGGATTCACGTCGAGAGATCTGGGTGGTTAAATCGTCCACTCGGATTGTTCAGAATGTCCTGATTGTAGTTTCCGTTAGCGAGCGGCGCTTTACGTCAATGGTCGGTGCGCAAGTGGTAATTGTGACGAGAAGAGAGGAGGACTCTCTAAGTGCTGCCCGCGCCGTTAAGATAACACTTGGAAGTGCTTGAACGGAATACTAAGCCTGTCTCTGTTTCTCAATTTCTCTCCCTCTCTGTGCCGTTAGAAAAATGGTAAGCAGTGAACCTTAGGGCCCCGTCGACGACGAGGTCATTAAAAGTAAAGAAAAGAAGATTTTAACGTCCCATCGACTACTTAGCGTAAGCGCTCATTAGACAAGGATGGGAAAGGAAATAGGCCACGCCCTTTTAAAAGGAACCATTTCAACATTCGCCTTAACTGATTTATGGAAAGCAAGAGGTCATTAGATACAAACCACAAACTCAGATTGGACAAGAATAGAGAAAGAAAACGGCCATGTCCTTTCAATGGCGCTATTCAAGAATCGTCCCATGCGATTTTGAGAAACAACATAGAAAGATAAATCTGCATAGCTGGATGGGCTTTTGAACTACGGCACCCCGCTCAGTAAAGACAACGTTTTTGCAGTAGCGTTTCACTAGATGGAAACAAACACTGAGGTCATTTAGTTTATGTCGGCATAACTGTTCAGATGAATTACAGAAAAAAAATCAGCGACAGAGAGACGAACTCGAAGTAGCACGACAGTTCAAAAAAATTGTTCAAATGGGTCTGAGCACTATGGGACTTAACATCTATGGTCATCAGTCCCCTAGAACTTAGAACTACTTAAACCTAACTAACCTAAGGCCATCACACAACGCCCAGTCATCACGAGGCAGAGAAAATCCCTGACCCCGCCGGGAATCGAACCCGGGAACCCGGGCGTGGGAAGCGAGAACGCTACCGCACGACCACGAGCTGCGGACAGCACGACAGTTACTCTGATCATGTAGCTACCTGTAAGCTGTTACATCTCCGCTAGAGATGAGAGGCGAAAGACATCCAGAAGTGTCTCACTATCATCCACCCATTATATTACACTCTCGTACTGCCGTAGTTTCGTCTGAGGACAGGGTCAACGGTCTGCATAAAAGGAAAGATCTCAGGAAGATCGTCTGGTACCAGTCAGTTTCAATCCACGAGGGCAGCCAGAATTACCAACAGCTGTCTTTCGTGTTTATGAAAGCTGACGGCGCTTAAGCTGATAGGAACCCCCCCCCCCCCCCCACACACACACACAAATTGACAGCTGCTGCCTCCGACACAGTCAGCGCAAATGTTATCAGAGGGGTCACGGAACGAAAACAACGGAGCAACAGTCCAGAACCCCACACCATCTAGCAGCTGCAGTGCAATTTTCAGCTCTTTCGCCTCTACTCCGAGAGGAGACCGTCTCCCTCGGTGACTAAGGCTTTTTCTTAGAGCGCGAAGAGTTTGACGGAGATGAGTGACGCTCCGCTTAAACGCTCAATAAATGTTATAGGCCGGGTCAGAGGTAGCGAGCGTGCGCTACATTCAGACGAGCCACGAGCCGTTCTCACGCGACTGCTGTGTCTGCAGTTTCTGATTCAGGGCTCCTCCGTCAACTTTGCACCAGATCGTTAACGTCATCAGAGGCATCCACGGTCGGAGATTACGTCGACGATGTCGGAATTTACGGAGTTTACAAACAGATTATTTGACGTTTCTGAAAATTTGTACATTAGCTTATTATGCTTAAGACTGAAAAATCACAAAACTGTGAGTTTTTTTAAAGATATTATGCATGTTAAAATGAGTTTATGAATTGACAAGCGGTTTACAAAACAATATGAATGTCAGTAATCCATTCTGATTTACGGATATCATCGAAATTTTGAGTTGAGTGGAACTCTAGTCTTTCTAAGTTGTTTTGTGAATGACCAGTTTATGAGACCAGTTTATGAGATACCGATTTATTAGACTTAATTCTCGTTTCCAAAGATAGGAACAGAGCTTCCTCCATTCCTCCTACGGACGTCTCGCAGTGGAGTATAGGGACCATGGTGGTCATGTACGACGCACGTGCGATACACATTACTAGGCTGGAATAAAAGAGTGTAAAAGAAATCCCAAAGTGGTTACATTTTTCCTTACTTATGGAATACAGGTATTTTGTGTTAATCTGGTATTCCTGTACAGAGTTTCTTCGATGATAAGTGAGTCCTGCAACAACATAGTGAAAATGTAACCACGTACTAAACGTCAGTATTTAAGTACGAAAGACATGAACCAAACTTGCAAAACATATTTAAGTAATTAACTGACACAGTTGTGTAACTTGTACTAGTGTGTACATTATTTTGTGCAAGATACTGTTTTCTTATTGTGGCTGCTGAAAATGCTGTGATAATGACAAACTTAACAGTAACATAACCTGTACAACGTGCACGCTCTAGCTTCTGTGTGACTTCGTTATATCTCTTGAGAGAGTACCTTAATCCTAACAACCAGATCCTTCGTTGTGTAAAATGCCGTCTCGTAAGCCATGCTTTTTGTCTGAATAGAAGGAAAAAAATGCAACGACATCCAATCAGCACAGTTACGACGTTGAAACAATCATGTCCGATAGTGTGTGAGGGTGTTTGCTAACATTCAGTGAAATGCTTAATAATGTCTCCTCACTCGTACAGGAATATCAGCACAGAAAACCTAGTAAACCTGTCCAGATAACAAGCCCCCTTTTTTTAATGAAAAAAAAAAGAAAAAAAACTTGCAAACGAGGCACTGGAAATGCTGGACTCTTTGGGTCAAGATATTCAGCCAACATTCCTCACGAGTTTCGCTATCAATCTGTACTCTGTTCATGTGTGACAGACTCGTTAAAGGCGGAACTACTTTGGACACTAAAATAATACGTTCTCTTGGGGAATAAAGAAAGATGGGATAAAATTCGCACCGGGCTGTGACTCTCGTTTTCCTGCAGTTTCTTAAACCTCAGACGAATGTCATACCTCCTGTTTGAACAAAGCCTTAGCATTTCCTCCCTCCCTCTTCAAGTGAACATTGTCTCTGCTCTACTAACGAAGCCTTAAACGAAATAAATAAAAGAGTTGCCTAAGCAAGTTTCGAAAGGCAGGCCTTGGGTCTGGGAGTGCACAGACAAGTATTTTCTCTCATAAAAATAATTACGAAACTCAGTAATAGCTTACTTTCCTATTGATGAATTCGGCTGATGATGAAAGCTCGTTCCGGTTTTGATCTACGTCTGAGTACAAAGCTCATTTTACAAATAGTCTGTGGAAAAATAAAAGAAAGAGGAAATGATGATGAAAGAAACTATCTAGATTCGACAGAAGACAACATATTTTAATCGTTCGCTTCCATAGGCACAGACATTGGATGCGAAGTTTCTCGATCTTTAGTAAGGTAAAGCTAATCTTTCCAATATAGTGTAATACTGTTTCTTAAATGTCGTTAGGTAAACTTCCTACCATATACTTGGTGCATAATACAGGGAGAATTTACTAAAGGGGACAAACTGCAAGAAATGATTCCTGAGAGAATGAGTAGCAGGAAAGGTCATGTGGAGGTACGGCCGGAAATGCGTTCCAACAGAGGTGTACCCACTTTAAGCTAGAGATTAAAGATCTTTGAGAGTGTAGGTTTCAACGACTGAAAGCGTACGTGAGAACACACCAGGCAAGTGGGGATGTTCTGTCAAACTACTGTTTTAGCTTGATATAGAAGAGGGCAGTGAGCTGGAGCACCATCATGTAGTAGCCACTCTATGCTTCGTAATGCCAAAGGCAAGCCTTCGAACAGGGGAGGCACGGCCACCCGCAGAAAGTTCAGACGTGCTTCGTCTGTGAGGCGTCGTGGAAAGTGACTGGTTCAGCAAGGCAGTCGCCAACAATCCTCCCCCACACGCTGAGTCTGAACTGGTGCTGATGGTTCACTGCTACCATACCACGGCGATTCTACAAACGGGCGACAGAAGTCATGGAATACCTCCTAATATCGTGTCGGAACTCCTATTGTCCTACGTAGTGACGGAACTTCACACGGCATGGACTCAACAAGGTAATGGATTTCTCCTGCAGGAATAATAAACCATGCTGTCTCAGAAGCCCGTCCGTAACTGCGAAAGTTTTGCGGGTGCAGAATTTTGTACACAAACTGTCCTCTCTGTTATGCCCCATATATGTTCCATAGGATTCATGTCGGCGATCTGGGTGGTCAGCGTGTTCTTTAAACCAGTCGCCAACAACCGTGGCTCGCTGACATAGTGCAGTGCCATCCATAAAAATTCAATTTTTTTTTGAGAACATGATGTCCATGAATGGCTGCAAAAGGTCTTCTCCAGTCAATGACCAGTTTAGTTGGACCAGAGGACGCATGTAAGCCGGCCGGGGTGGCCGAGTGGTTCTAGGCGCTATAGTCTGGAACCGCACGACCGCTACGGTCGCAGGTTCGAATCCTGCCTCGGGCATGGATGTGTGTGATGTCCTTAGGTTAGTTAGGTTTAACTAATTCAAAGTTCTAGGGGACTGATGACCTCAGAAGTTAAGTCCCATAGTGCTCAGAGCAATTTGAACCATTTGACGCATGTAAACACAGCACACACCATTATGGAACCACCACCAGCTTCGACAGTGCCTTATTGACAACCTGCAGCCATGGCTTCGCGGGGGCTGCGCCACACTCGAACCCTACCATCACCTCTTACCAACTGAAATCGGGACTGTCTTGGCAGACCACGGTTTTCTAGTCGTCTAGAGTCCAATCTATATGATCACGATTCCAAGAGAGGCGTTGCGAGCGATGTCGTGCTGTTAGCAAAGGAACTCGCGTCGGTCGTGTGTTGCCGCAACTCATTAACTCCTTATTTGCCGCACTGTCCTTACGGATACCTTCATCGTACGTCCTTCATCGTACGTGCTACCCGCGGTTTTTAAGGCAGTATTGCTTGTCAGTTACCATTGACAACTGTACGCAAACGCCGATATTCTCGGTCGGTAAGTGAAGTGCGTTGCCCGTGGTGAAAGGTAGTACGTGAAATTTGATATTCTCAGCACACTTTTGACACTGTGGCTCTCGGAATATTGAATTCTCTAACGATTTCCGAAATGGAATGTCCCATACGTCTAGCTCCAACTACCATTCTGCGTCAAAAATCTGTTAACTCCCGTCGTGGAGCCATAATCACGTGGGAAGCCTCTCCACACGGATCACCCGAGGACAAATGACTGATCTGCCAATGCACTGCCATTTTGTACCACGTGTACGCGATACTGCCGCCATCTGTACACGTGCATATCGCAATAACATGACTTTTGTCACCTCAGTCCCTTGCCCGTGAGACGTTGAGGAAAGTGATGTCCAACGAGACGGTCGCCAATAATCCTCGCTCCCACACTGAGGCTGAATGGGTGCAGATATTTCACTGCGACCGTATCTTGGGGATTCCAAGTAGCCCACAAGTGGGTGTTGTGAAGGTTGACGATACCGACCCTCGTAAAGGCAGCTTCGTCTGTGAATAGGATCGATGACAGAAATCCCAGCATTGTTGTGGCCCGTGTGACGGTCCAGCGACAAAATCGTCGCCGCAGAGGTAATGAGGCTTGCACACGTTGTAAGTGATACGGATAGTGGCGGTTGTTGTGAACGATCTTTCATACAGTCGTCTGATTTATCTCATGAAGGAGGCACCTGTCTGCTGCTGACACAGTGGTCGCTGTCAAAGATCTTTTATTTCCATCTTCAAACAGGTGTACCTCCATTGGAACGATTTCCGACCATATATACATAAGATTAAGGAAAGGCAAACCTACGTTTCTAGCATTTGTAGACTTAGAGAAAGCTTTTGATAACGTTGACTGGAATACTCTCTTTCAAATTCTGAAGGTAGCAGGGATAAAATACAGGGAGCGAAAGGCTATTTATAATTTGTACAAAAACCAGATGTCCGTTATAAGAGTCGAGGGGCATGAAAGGGAAGCAGTGGTTGGGAAGGGAGTGAGACAGGACTGTACCCTATCCCCGATGTTATTCAAATGGTTCAAATGGCTCTGAGCACTATGGGACTTAACATCTATGGTCATCAGTCCCCTAGAACTTAGAACTACTTAAAGCTAATTAACCTAAGGACATCACACAACACCCAGTCATCAATGTTATTCAATCTGTATATTGAGCAAGCAGTAAAGGACACAAAAGAAAAATTCGGAGTAGGTATTAAAATCCATGGAGAAGAAATAAAAACTTTGAGGTTCTCCGATGACATTGTAATTCTGTCTGAGACTGGAAAGGACCTGGAAGAGCAGTTGAACGGAATGGACCGTGTCTTGAAAGGAGGATACAAGATGAACATCAACAAAAGGAAAACGAAGATAATGGAATGTAGTCGAATTAAATCGGGTGACGCTGCGGGAATTAGATTGGGAAATGAGACGCTTAAAGTAGTAAATGAGTTTTGCTATTTGGGGAGCAAAATAACTGATGATGATCGAACTAGAGAGGATATAAAATGTAGACTGGCAATGGCAAGGAATGCGTTTCTAAAGAAAAGAAATTTGTTAACATCGAGTATAGATTTAAGTGTCAGGAAGTCTTTTTCTGAAAGTATTTGTATGGAGTGTAGCCATGTATGGAAGTGAAACGTGGACGATAAATAGTTTAGACAAGAAGAGAATAGCTTTCGAAATGTGGTGCTACAGAAGAATGCTGAAGATTAGATGCGTAGATGACATAACTAAGGAGGAGGTATTGAATAGAATTGGAGAGAAGAGAAATTTGTGGCACAACTTGACTAGAAGAAGGGATCGGTTGGTAGGGCATACTCTGAGGCATCAATGGATCACCAGTTTGGTATTGGAGGATAGCGTAGAGGGTAAAAATCGTAGAGGGAGACCAAGAGATGAATACACTAAACAGAATCAGAAGGATGTAGGTTGCAGTAGGTACTGGGAGATAAAGCAGCTTGCACAGGATAGAGTAGCATGGAGAGCTACATCAAACCAGTCTCTGGACGGAAGACTACAACAACATACATAAGACACGGTTTGCTTCTTATCCTGGCAGTTTTTCCCCATTTCACAAAATCATCCTGTGTACTCTTAACGTTAATTCGACAATCGAGTCAATTATTTCGCGTTTTCCGATAGGAAATTCATGTTTTGTCATTCGGTTGCTTACTCCCGTTCCCTTCCATTTTACGCCTGCAATCTGCAGGGTGCCATGTCTTGAGAAGTGTGGCTGCTGACGCAATGTCATTTTACACCTTCCTATTACATTCGTGGATGATGCACAACGGGAACGGATGACGGTAAACCCCTGACTAACACCAAATATGGCTAATTTGACCATAATGTGGGAAGTAGATGTAAGAGACAATCTGTTTCTGGACTCGTCTTTGCACATGCTCTCTCAGAATTTCAAGGTTACAGACTTTCGTGAAACACCACCTCTTTTTCATTCAAATGTGTGTGAATTCCTAAGGGACCAAATTACTGAAGTCATCGGTCCCTAGACATACACGTTACTTAAACTAACATATGCTAAGAACACCACACACAGTTTCTGTGTTTAATCTTTTTTCGTTTATCCAACGTAGTAACGATCCCATACTGATGACCATGGCGTCAGTTCTCAACAGCAAAAGATTTATTTAATAAACTATGTGATCAAAAGTATCCGGATAACCCCCAAAACATAAGTTTTTTATATTATGTGCATTATGCTGCCGCCAACTGCCAGGTGCTCCATATCAGCGACCTCAGTAGTTATAAGACATCATGAGAGAGCTGAATGGGGCGCCCCACGGATCTCACTTCGAACCTGGTAAGATGATTGGGTGTCACTTGTGTTATACGTCTGTACGCGAGATTTCCACACTCCTAAACATCCCTAGGTCCACTGTTTCCAATGTAATAGTGAAGTGGAAACGTGAAGGGACACGTACAGCACAAAAGCGTACAGCCGGCCCCGTCCGTTGAGTGACAGAGACCACCGACAGTTGAAGAGGGTCGTGATGTGTAAGAGGCACACATCCATCCAAACATCACACAGAAATTCTAAAATGCATCAGGATCCACTGCAAGTACTATGACAGCTATGACAGGCGGGAGGTGAGAAAACTTGGATTTCATTGTCGAGCGACTGCTCATAAGCCACACATCACGCCAGTAAATGCCAAACGACGCTTCGCTTGGTGTAAGGAGCGTAAACATTGGACGATTGAACAGTGGAAAAACGTTGTGTGGAGTGACGAATCACTGTACATAATGTGGCGATCCGATGGCAGGGTGTGGATATAGAGAATGCTCGGTAAACGTCATCTGCCAGCGTGTGTAGTGCCAACAGTAAAATTAGGAGGCGATGGTGTTTTGTGTGGCCGTGTTCTTCATGGAGGGGGCTTGCACCCTTTGTTGTTTCGCGTGGCACTATCACAGTACAGGCCTGCATTGATGTCTTAAGCACCTTCTTGCTTCCCACTGTTGAAGAGCAATTTGGAGATGCCGATTGCATATTTCAATACGATCGAGCATCTGTTCATAATGCTTGGCTTGTGTCGCAGTGGTTACACGACAGTAACATCCCTGTAATGGACTGAGATGCATAGAGTCCTGACCTGAATCCTACAGAACATCTTTGGGATGTTTTGGAACGCTGTTTTCGTGCCAGGCCTCACCAACCGACATCGATACCCCTCCTCAGTGGAGCACTACGTGAAGAATGGGCTACCATTGCCCAAGAAACCTTCCAGCACCTGACTGAACGTATGCTCAAAATTGTTCAAATGGCTCTGAGCACTATGGGACTTAACATCTGAGGTCATCAGTCCCCTAGAACTTAGAACTACTTGAACCTAACTAACCGAAGGATATCACACACATCTATGCCAGAGACAGGATTCGAACCTGCGACCGTAGCGGTCGCGCGGTTTCAGACTGAAGCGCCTAGAACCATTCGGCCACACCGGCGGGCGAACGTACGCCTGCGAGAGTGGAAACTGTCATCAAGGCTAAGGGTGGGCCAACACCATACTGAATTCCAGAATCACCGATGGAGGGCGCTACGAACTTTTAAGTCATTTTCAGCCAAGTAAATAAATGTCGCAGTGAAGAGGGGCAGCAGCCTTTACAGTAGTTACAGGGGCAACAGTCTGGATGATTGACTGATCTGGCCTTGTAACACTAACCAAAACGGCCTTGCTGTGCTGGCACTGCGAACGGCTGAAAGCAAGGGGAAACTACAGCCGTAATTTTTCCCGAGGACATGCAGCTTTACTGTATGGTTAAATGTGATGGCGTCCTCTTGGGTAAAATATTCCGGAGGTAAAATAGTCCCCCATTCGGATCTCCGGGCGGGGACAACTCAAGAGGACGTCGTTATCAGGAGAAAGAAAACTTGCGTTCTACGGATCGGAGCGTGGAATGTCAGATCCCTTAATCGGGCAGGTAGATTAGAAAATTTAAAAAGGGAAATGGATAGGTTAAAGTTAGATATAGTGAGAATTAGTGAAGTTCGGTGGCAGAAGGAACAAGACTTTTGGTCCGGTGAATACAGGGCTATAAATACAAAATCAAATAGGGGTGATGCAGGAGTAGGTTTAATAATGAATTAAAAAGTAGGAGTGCGGGTAAGCTACTACAAACAGCATTGTGAATGCATTATTGTGGCCAAGATAGACACGAAGCCCATGCCTACTACAGTAGTACAAGTTTATATGCCAGCTAGCTCTGCAGAGGATGAAGAAATTGATGAAATGTATGATGAGACAAAAGAAATTATTCAGGTAGTGAAGGGAGACGAAACTTTAATAGTCATGGGTGACTGGAATTCGAGAGTAGGAAAAGGGAGAGAAGGAAACATAGTAGGTGGATATGGATTGGGGGTAAGAAATGGAAGAGGAAGCCGTCTGGTAGAATTTTGCACAGAGCATAACTTACTCATAGCTATCATTTGGTTCAAGAATCATAAAAGAAGATTGTATACATGGAAGAATCCTGGAGATACTAGTAGGTATCAGATAGATTATATAATGGTAAGACAGAGATTTAGGAATCAGGTTTTAAATTGTAAGACATTTCCAGGGGCAGATGTGGACTCTGACCACAATCTATTGTTTATGAACTGTAGATTAAAACTGAAGAAACTGCAAAAAGGTGGGAATTTAAGGAGATGGGACCTGGATAAAATGAAAGAACCAGAGGTTGTACAGAGTTTCAGGGAGAGCATAAGGGAACAATTGACAGGAATGGGGGAAAGAAATACAGTAGAAGAAGAATGGGTAGCTCTGAGGGATGAAGTAGTGAAGGCAGCAGAGGATCAAGTAGGTAAAAAGACGAGGGCTAGTAGAAATCCTTGGGTAACAGAAGAAATATTGAATTTAATTGATGAAATGAGAAAATATAAAAATGCAGTAAATGAAACAGGCACAAAGGTTCAAAAAATGGTTCAAATGGTTCTGAGCACTATGGGACTCAACTGCTGAGGTCATAAGTCCCCTACAACTTAGAACTACTTAAACCTGCGACCGTAGCGGTCGCGCGGTTCCAGACTGCAGCGCCAGAACCGCTCGGCCACCAGCGGCCGGCAAACAGGCAAAAAGGAATACAGACGTCTCAAAAATGAGATCGACAGGAAGTGCTAAATTGCTAAGTATGGGTGGCTAGAGGACAAATGCAAGGGTGTATAGGCTTATCTCACTAGGGGCAAGATAGATACTGCTTACAGGAAAATTAAAGAGACCTTTGGAGAAAAGAGAGCTACTTGTATGAATATCAAGAGCTCAGATGGAAACCCAGTTGTAAGCAAAGTAGAGAAAGCAGGAAGGTGGTAGGAGTATATAGAGGGTCTATACAAGGGCGATGTACTTGAGGGCAATATTATGGAAATGGAAGAGGACGTAGATGAAGATGAAATGGGAGATACGATACTGCGTGACGAGTTTGACAGAGCACTGAAAGACCTGAGTCGAAACAAGGCCCCGGGAGTAAACAACATTCCATTAGAACTACTGACGGCCTTGGGAAAGCCAGTCCTGACAATTCTCTACCAGCTGGTGAGCAAAATGTATGAGACAGGCGAAATACCCTCAGACTTCAAGAAGAATATAATAATTCCAATCCCAAAGAAAGCAGGTGTTGACAGATGTGAAAATTACCGAACTATCAGTTTAATAAGTCATAGCTGCAAAATACTAACGCGAATTCTTTACAGACGAATGGAAAAACTGGTAGAAGCCGATCTCGGGGAGGATCAGTTTGGATTCCATAGAAATATTGGAACACGTGAGGCAATACTGACCTTACGACTTATCTTAGAAGAAAGATTAAGGAAAGGCAAACCTACGTTTCTAGCATTTGTAGACTTAGAGAAAGCTTCTGACAATGTTGACTGGAATACTGTCTTTCAAATTCTGAAGGTGGCAGGTGTAAAATACAGGGAGCGAAAGGCTATTTACAATTTGTACAGAAATCAGATAGCAGTTATAAGAGTCGAGGGACACGAAAGGGAAGCAGTGATTGGGAAGGGAGTGAGACAGGGTTGTAGCCTCTCCCCGATGTTATTCAATCTGTATATTGAGCAAGCAGTAAAGGAAACAAAAGAAAAATTTGGTATAGGTATTAAAATCCATGGAGAAGAAATAAAAACTTTGAGGTCTGCCGATGACATTGTAATTCTGTCAGACACAGCAAAGGTCTTGGAAGAGCATATGAACGGAATGGACAGTGTCTTGAAAGGAGGATATAAGATGAACATCAACAAAAGCAAAATGATAATAATGGAATGTAGTCGAATTAAGTCGGGTGATGCTGAGGGAATTAGATTAGGAAATGAAACACTTAAAGTAGTAAAGGACTTTTGCTATTTGGGGAGCAAAATAACTGATGATGGTCGAAGTAGAGAGGATATAAAATGTAGACTGGCAATGGCAAGGAAAGCGTTCTGAAGAAGAGAAATTTGTTAACTTCGAGTATAGATTTAAGTGTCAGGAAGTCGTTTCTGAAAGTATTTGTATGGAGTGTAGCCATGTATGGAAGTGAAACATGGACGATAAATAGTTTGGACAAGAAGAGAATAGAAGCTTTCGAACTGTGGTGCAACAGAACAATGCTGAAGATTAGATGTTTAGATCACATAACTAATGAGGAGGTATTTAATAGAATTGGGGAGAAGAGGAGTTTGTGGCACAACTTGACTAGAAGAAGGGATCGGTTGGTAGGACACGTTCTGAGGCATCAAGGGGTCACAAATTTAGCATTGGAGGGCAGCGTGGAGGTAAAAATCGTAGAGGGAGACCAAGAGATGAATACACTAAGCAGATTCAGAAGGATGTAGGTTGCAGTAAGTACTGGGAGATGAAGAAGCTTGCACAGGACAGAGTAGCATGGAGAGCTGCATCAAACCAGTCTCAGGACTGAAGACCACAACAACAACATCAAATAAATGTCGTGTGACTGGGGCCTCCCGTCGGGTAGACCGTTCGCCGTGTGCAAGTCTGTCAATTTGACGCCACTTAGGCGAGTTTCGCGTCGATGGGGATGAAATTATGATGATTAGGACAACACAACATCCAGTCCCTGAGCGAAGAAAATCTCCGACCCATGCGGGAACCGAACGCGGGCCCTTAGGATTGACATTCTGTTGCGCTGACTCCTCAGCTACCGGTGGAGACATTTTCAACCAGGTGTCCGGATACTTTTGATCACATAGTGTAAAGTAGCTGACAATCCGGGCACTGCCTGGGTATTCGTTTTGCCAATTTTCTATTGAGAAGAAAACCAAACATGAACTATGAACTGTGTTTGTACCGTAATACCGAAAAAATTTCATTTCCCTGTATTAGTGGAAACACTTTCGAAATTGTAAAACCGAGCGAGGTGGCGCAGTGGTTAGCACATTGGATGACAGGACGACAATTCAAACCAGCGTCCGACCGTCCTGATCAAGGTTTTCCGTGTTTTCCCTTAATCGCTTCAGGCAACTGCCGTGATGGTTCCTAAGAAGGGGCACGGCCGATTTCCTTCTCCATCCTTCCCCAATCCAAGTTTGTGCTCCGTTTCCAGTGACCTCGTTGTTGACGGGACTTCAAACACTGGTCTATTCCTACTCCTCCCGAAATAATGAAACAGTCGTACAAATAAATATGCATAATGTTGAAATTTATAGGTACAGCTGCTTCGATTGTCTACAACGCGGCTTTATAAACATCTCCAGGGCAACGCCTCTTCATAGCTCCATAGACGGTTATTGTTTTCGCCTACAGTCATTCGCGTTTCGCAGTTTAAAGCTGTCAAAATCACTGCCAGGTGTTAGGGATTTCCTTACGTTGAGTCGACTGTAGGAGAGTCTCAGTAGTAGATAATATAAGTATTAATATTCTACGCATGACACTGCGTTTTTTAATTTGTCTCAGTATTTATGACGTCATACTTCTTGAACTATGTGTCATACAATGATGCACTTACGTAGGTAGATTTAGCGGCATATGTGAATACCGTCTGCTAAATGCATATGTGAATACTGTCTGCTAAATGTTGGGAATAGAGTTATAGCAAAGAAGTAACAAATTTAAACGTCACACATGACCTGACCGTTTTTCACGCTTCTTAGTGTTTATGACGTCATATTTCCTGATCTATGTCTGACACCATAACATAATTTTGTAGACGGATTCAACGGCATACGTGGATACTGTCTACAAAAGTATTGCCAATAGAGTTCGTCGCAAAGAAGTAATAAATTCAGACGTCATACAAAATGCGGAAGTTTTTCACAAATCTCAGTGTTTATGACGTCATATCTCCTCAAATATGTGTAGTACCATGATATAATTTTGTAGGTACATATAGCGGCGAATGTGGATACTGTCTGCGAAAACTATTGCAAGTAGAATTAGTGACATAGAAGTAATAAATTTAAACGTCATGCATAATGCAGCAGTTTTTGACGCATCTTACTTTTTATGACTTATTTCTTGAACTGTGAGAGGTAGGTGGTTATTACCCTGACAGCGATTGTTGCCTGAGACCTGATACTAAGGGATATGTGTACCAAGTTTGATTGAAATTGGTCCACTGGTTTAGGAGAAGATGTGGAACACACACACACACACACACACACATTTTTTATATGTATTGATGTTATTTGGAGTACTTCAGTCGACTATCCCTGGATATGTGACGGTTCAAATGGTTCAAATGGCTCTGAGCACTATGGGACTCAACTGCTGAGGTCATTAGTCCCCTAGAACTTAGAACTAGTTAAACCTAACTAACCTAAGGACATCACAAACATCCATGCCCGAGGCAGGATTCGAACCTGCGACCGTAGCGGTCTTGCGGTTCCAGACTGCAGCGCCTTTAACCGCACGGCCACTTCGGCCGGCCTGTGACGGTTATGACTGATTACAGAAGATGACTGTTGATAGCATAATCAATGGATATGGAGCTATGTAGTTCGCTCGCACCCATTACAGTGTGTAAAGTCTCAACAGTTAGCCTCTACACCAAACGTGATAGCCTGCACGTGTGCCTGCACTTTGCAAAAAATGTTCAGTGCTGCAATCTGCAACGTTGTATAACATTTCTGCTATGTAAGAGGAAAAAGAAGGAAAGGAAGAGTCGACGATCAGGTCATTGGAGACGGAGGACAGGCTCGGATGATGAATGAAATCGGCCATGCCATTTCAAAGAAAGCAACGCGGCATTTGCCATGAGATCTTCAGGGAAACTACGGAAAACCTAATTCTGGTGGTCAGATGGGGACTGAACCTCCACCGTTCTGAATGCAAGTCCCTGGTCTTAACTTTTCTTGAGGGTATTTGTTATTTTCGTTCTGTCGTTGCAGCTTTTTTTTTTAAAAAAAAAAGAAGAAGAAGAAGAGGTGGTTTTTTTTTCCACCAGACGCATGTTGTTAACGAACTGTTTTTCAGTCTTAAAGCGAGTCAAAATGTATATAAATTACAGACCACTGATGATGCTTTATATCAATAAAGCGAAACGCATAACATGTAAGCTTTCACGGCCGGCGTCTTCATTAATTAAAGCTTTCGGGCTGAATTGCCGACTCACCCAGAAGATGTTGCCCGCAGTACGCAACGAAACGTCAGGAAGGAGAAGAAGTTTTATATATGGACCACGGCAATTCAGCCCGGAACTTCTAATTAATAAAGCAAAACGCGTCTGGTGAAAAATACGCACTTTTTGTAGTTGCAACGACAGAACGAAAATACCATCAAGAATTATAAAGCAGTTATGGACAATACGGCCGCACAAACGAAGAACTTACTGACGCCTTGTCTTAACACTTCGTCATCTGGTTCGATACGTGAAAGGACAGGAGGACGGGGGAGATTTACTCAGATGCTTGACGGTGGCGCCATGCACGTTTCAGATGGAGTGGTCGCGAACTCTTGGCTGCCTTCGGAGGAATGATGGAATTTCCCACCTGGGCATCGCGGCTGGTGAAAGCGCAATTACAGTGACCGCCCGCACACGGCGTCCCGTTACCCGTGGCCTCTGTTGCTGTGCGCAAATATTCCTGCCAAAGGGAGACGCCAACACATTCTCACAACACTGGCACATAGACGCTCAAGGGAACGGCAAGAAGCTAGCAGTGCGGCTACCATGACGCGCCACAAAAGAACGTAATCCGCGAAGTGTAACGAATTGCCGGAAGCCTGGAATAACCGGCGGACGGGACGTACACAGAAACCTGCTGGCTGACGAGGGACTATCGCGTTCCAGAAGTTGCGCTGAAGTGCGGGCAAACCATTTCCAGACCTGAAACTTTGTAGATAATTTCAAGATTAAATATTAATTATATTTATCATAGTAAAGTCGGAACTCATCAAATACAGCGGAATGTCAGGTCTTAAATGGCTACACAGGATAATTGAAATAGCGTGGGAGTCGGGACAGGTTCCATCAGACTGGACGAAAGCAGTAATCACACCAATCTTTAAACATGGAAACAGAAAAGATTGTAACAACTACAGATGTATCTCTTTAATCAGCGTTGTGGGTAAAATCTTCTCAGGTATTGTTGAAAGGGAAGTGCGAGTGTTAGTTGAGGACAAATTGGATGAAAATCAGTGTGGGTTTAGGCCACTTAGAGGTTGTCAGGACCAGATATTTAGCTTATGGCAAATAATGGAGAAGTGTTACGAGTGGAACAGGGAATTGTATCTATGCTTTATAGATCTAGAAAAGGCATATGACCGGATTCCTAGGAGGAAGTTATTGTCTGTTCTACGAGATTATGGAATAGGAGGCAAACTTTTGCAAGCAATTAAAGGTCTTTACATGGATAGTCAGGCAGCAGTTAGAGTTGACGGTAAATTGAGTTCATTGTTCAGAGTAGTTTCAGGGGTAAGACAAGGCTGCAACCTGTCTCCACTGTTGTTCATATTATTTATGGATCATATTTTGAAAACAATAGACTGGCTGGGTGAGATTAAGATAGGTGAACACAAAATAAGCAGTTCAAAAATGGTTCAAATGGCTCTGAGCACTATGCGACTTAACGTCTGAGGTCATCAGTCGCCTAGAACTTAGAACTATTTAAACCTAACTAACCTAAGGACAGCACACATATCCACGCCCGAGGCAGGATTCGAACCTGCGACCGTAGCGGTCGCGCGGTTCCAGACTGAAGCGCCTAGAACCGCTCGGAATATTATTCATGACTGATAAGATCCACCACAGTTGTACACACTTTATTTTCCAATAAACGGGAATATTCTTCAGCCTCCAACATATCGTTTCTTTTGGGACAATGGCGATAAGCGTAGGGTAATAATGTTCCCATATTGGCATTTAGCTGGCAAGCTTCATCTGTAAATAGACAGAAGTAAATCTTGATACATCGTGCATAAAAGTGCCATGAGTCACCTGATTTACACTGAATATGAACTACGGCAGGGGTTGACATTCTTCTTTTCTTTTACTAGACGGCTGGCACTGGTTTTATTTTCATAGCGATCAGTTGCAGTTGTGAACTACAGCCATCTTCAGATTAGCGTTGCAGCATAAGAAAAATCTGAACACAAAGGAGCATGCGCTATCTTGCTGCAACACTGATCTACAGATGGCCGTAGATTACAGCAGAAAGCGGTACTTTTAAAAATAAAACCAGTGTCTGTCATCAGACTGAACGACACAAAAAATCTGAAGCACGTCTTCTCCACATCGACAGTCACGTCCTGATTCACAAAAAAGAAGTTATGTTTCGCCAATTACTAAAATTTGTGAGAAACGAAAGTTTTGACATCTCAGAAAAAATGCTAGAACCAGCTGGCAATTACGAGGAAGGGAATTTCGCAAACGATGGCGTACTGTTAATGACAGCTCTCGGCGTCTACTTGAGAAATGTTGAACGTAACGATTTCCTTCTCCTTTGTATGTACTGTACTACAGCGACGCATCATTTGGAGCCGGTAGCGTGCTGAATTATCGTCTGTAATGTATTCCGAATGTCGAGTCACACGTCTTGCTTTGGCCATGAGAATTCACACGGTCAAATGAACAGCGCTCATGCGGGAGGAGTCACTTCCGACTCTCTTGTCATTGGCTTAAAACGCCTGTGGGAGAAATTTGGCCAATACATTGATCATAAGACCATATCAGTGTTGACAAGCTCCAGCAGTACTGTAAACAAAAGAAAGCTCGGTGTGTCCTGCTCTCTGTCCGCTCTACAGAAACGGCACAAAGGCATTAGTTTAGACCAGCTTATGTCCGAATGATACATGGCACAGCACATCAACATACGTTCAGTGGCTTCCGGGTTGTAAGTAAATGCAAGCAATGCGGATTGCCCTTTAAAAGTTTCAAGAAAATATCGGTACGGCTTTCACTAGAAAGTCAAACAACATTTATATCTGGAAATAAAATTAACTATGAGGCATATTAAAGTTTATTGAATTTCACTATATACACGCTCCGCCAGTCTCTTGTCAACGTCATAAAATTTACTACTTCGTCATCTCAGGGTTTAGTAATTGTCCTGGTTCCGTATTGGTTTCACTAACTTAGAAGTTTCTTTGTTTCTATCGCGAAAATTACTTTGTAATAATTGCGGCATTTTCCCGTATTGTCGGTACTACTAGCACACCAAAGATTATTACTGCCTATATATTACTTAAATACTGCGGCGAAAATGTCTCCTTTTCTTAAAACTTTGTCGTTGGTTGGACCTTTCCGCAATCGTTCCTGCCCTGCGGATCTAATCTAGAGAAAACTTTTGAATAGAATCCACAACTATTACTTTTTAGTGTACAGGTGATATAATTGTATATCCATCACCGAAACGTGTTACGATGAAATAATACAGTTCTCTGTGAAAGATCTATTGAGGTTTGAAACTGGCAGTGTGTACTGCCAGCTGGGAGTAGATGGGTAAGCAATCGTTCTTTACGCGCTTCGGCCTTGATGTAAACAGGAAGGACACGTTGTACACCTGCTAACGTAATAAATGTTATGGTGATTTGTAAATTACAAATATGAACGCGGATGAGACGTGACTGTTCAAACTGCTTGAAGGGTATTTGCTGCTGGTATCCTGAACAAAGCGAAAAAAAGTAACGTTGTTACTAACTTGCCTTTCGTTTTCCTTCTCTATTACTCGCAGCAGTGAGATATCTCCTCAGATTAATCCTAATCACTGAAGAATATTGGAGAAAGACGTAAATATACAACCGCTTATTAAAAAATACTTTCATCAACAGTTTTGGTGTTACACACTCTTTCCCCGGGAAGATAAACGGAGGATTTCTGTCACGTGCTATACAAGGGAGTGGAAAAAATATTGTACCACTAGATGGAAAAATAGTCTCTTACGTGCTATGTGATACGTGCTTAAATTAATTTAAATTTTAACAGTAAATAGCTACGTATCTCCATCCACTAGGCAGGGCAAACAGCCCATCATCTAAAACATTGATTTGGATTCTCCAATGATTTTACGTCGTATGGTACAGCCGTACATGTTCTCGTCTGAGCGTGAATAGCTTATCGGAGGGTTTACCGTCAAACTAAGGTAGGACCCAAACCACATCATTCTCCCACAAACTTTGTTATTGAAATCCGGTGAGAATTAGGAAACGACTATAGCATTCGTAAAAATCACACGACGAACAAAATAGCTTCACTAATCACGATGTATCAAAACTGTGACAAACTATGCAGTATTCATTCTGTGCATTTGCCATATCTTTAGTTTTCAAGGCTTAACTTCTTGTGCACTAGTGTCTTCATGAATGCTTGTCAAGTCAGGTGTTGCGTGGTAACGGTCTAGGAAGCTGAAAACCGGTGAGGTGCAAATATTAGTGGATAAAATCTCGATTTCAATGTCAATAAAAATTTTCAGGGCGTGTGCTCTAAAATGCATAGCCTTTCTCATGCACAAGACCCCGTCGAAGGCTATTTACAACAGTGGCCGGTATGTTGGAGAATTTTACATATTGACAATGCAGTAACATGTTCTGGAGAATTTTGTTGACAGTGACAACGGCCACAGCAGCCTATGCTTACAAAAACGCCTCTAATTTTGAAAACTGTTCTACACAAAGAGAGAAGGAAGGGCACAATAACATGAACATTAAAAATATTCGGGTACTTCCGTAGACAGCTCTTTCACTTGGTAAATTTAAACACAAAGTAAATGCAGCAACGTGTATTTTTAATATAAACATAAATAACTCATGAAAGCGGTAGGAAATGACTGTTCACACACATTGCTCACGGGATGTATGCTAGTCATGACCTGATCACAAAAATGGTTCAAATGGCTCTGAGCACTATGGGACTTAACATCTATGGTCATCAGTCCCCTAGAACTTAGAACTACTTAAACCTAACTAACCTAAGGACAGCACACAACACCCAGCCATCACGAGGCAGAGAAAATCCCTGACCCCGTCGGGAATCGAACCCGGGAACCCGGGCGTGGGAAGCGAGAACGCTACCGCACGGCCACGAGATGCGGGCAAACCTGATCACAAAAATCACACTGGATATTCATATTTAAATATATTTCTTTTTTATGTACAAGGCAGTGAGATACGACCGTACACGAAGGTAAACAGTAGAAAAACACTGGAGTGTCCCATACTTAGATAAAGAAGGTATAAGGAGAACATTTGTTGCATTCATATAAATGGTTAGAGGTGACTTCAGACGTTGATTACCGGCATCCGTCTACAGGTAATATAATGAATACTATTATTTATTAATTGTGTCATTTTTTAGATACACGGCAGCAGTGAGATACGAACTTACATTAGGCGAAACAATAGAAAAAATAGTCGAAAAGATCATACCTATACAGGTTTGGTGTCACCAGATGGACTACTAAAGAAGATAGAAGTGGGTACGACATTACATTAAGCTAAACAACAGAAAAGAAAAAACGGTGGAAAAAAAGAATGCGAATAAAGGTTTGCTGTCATAAGATACTATGATGAAGAAAATAAAAGAAGGAGCTTTGTCTAAAGGAAGAGGATATGCATTTTTTTTGTAAAATGTTTGGAATTTTGCACTGCATAGCTATATATCTGTAGCAATTCAAAGCAATCATGGAATATGCGAATAACTAAGCAACACAAAACTGTTAAGGCTTTCGTGGCCACTTGTTGACAAACTACTTGTTGGCTTCTGTCTCGGGCTCTTCAGCTGGCATTTGTTTGATGATTTTTCTGCTGCGCGGGGTAGCCGCGAGTTCTCAGGCTACCCCCGTCGGAGGTTCGAGTCCTCCCTCGGGCGTGGGTGTGTGTGTTGTCCATAGCGTAAGTTAGTTTAAGTTAGATTAAGTAGTGTGTAAGCTTAGGGACCGATGAAAATATTCAAATGTGTGTGAAATCTTATGGGACTTAATTGCTAAGGTCATCAATCCCTAAGCTTACACACTAATTAACCTAAATATCCTAAGGACTAACACAGACACCCATGCCTGAGGGAGGACTCGAACCTCTGCCGGGACCAGCCGCACTGTGCATGAGGAGACCGATGACCTAAGCAGTTTGGTCCCATGAGATCTTAAATGTTTCAAATGGCTCTGAGCACTATGGGACTTAACAGGATTCGAACCTGCGACCGTAGCGCAAATTTTCAAATTTTTAAATGATTTTTCTGACGTTTCGCCAGTACAAGTGGCTGGCATTGTCAAAGCTTCACCCTCAAGTCCACCACCAGCAATGGAAGGTGAAGCTTTGACAACGCCAATCATTCGTACTGGCGAAACGTCAGAAAAGTCATCAAACAGACGTCGGCCGAAGAACCCGAGACACAAGCCAACAGGTAGTTTGTCAACAAAGCAGCAGTTTGATGTTTTTGACAAACACAAAGAAAAGACAGAAGTTGTACAAAGCATCAGATGAATGTCACAACACCAATAGAGGATGGAATATCAAATCATTTGGAACTGAGCATGACACTTTCTCACAACACTTACGTCTAATGAGTTGCAAAAGAGAAGATTAGCGGACACAATTCACGAAAACAACAAAACGAACTTCGAGCAGAAGTGCGAAGGGAGGGAAGAGAGATCGGGAGCGACTATCATTGGACGACACTGAGTAAATTTACGTAGAAGTCGGTGCGCCGGACGGAGCACTCTCGACGCTGCTGAGCGCGCCCTCGGCACTTACACCAGAGGCGCGGAGTGGCTGCTTGAGGTGTGGGGCGGCGCGCTGCTTGCCGGGCTGTTCCGTGCTGGCTGCCTGGCTGCCTGGCTGCGTGACGTGGCAGAAGTGGCGCCCACCAGCCTTGGCCCTCGACTGACGCGCCGCGTTCCCAGACAGCACAGAGGGCCGCAGCCAGGCAGCCGGCAGTGGCAGTGGCGGGGGGCGACAGGCGGCGGCGGCAGCGGCGGCGGCGGCGGAACCCGCGAACAGCCGCGGCGCCCACAGGTCACACTTGCATCAACGCCCGTCTCGTCCATCCAGACCAGACTGGTGGCCGATGCGTTACAAGCTGCCTCCGAGCCATTTGGATGGAAATTACGGTCCACTCACAAGGGGAGGCCACGACGTTTGGAACGCGGATTTACTAGAAACTTCGTACACTCGTAGTACTCCATGAGGAGTTCCCCACAGTCGTTTAATGGACAAAGTAAGAGCATATGGACTATCATACCAATTGTGTGATTGGATTGAAGAGTTCCTGGATAACAGAACGCAGCATGGCATTCTCAATGGAGAGAAGTCTTCCGAACTAAGAGTGATTTCAGGTGTGCCGCACGGGAGTGTCGTAGGACCGTTACTATTCGCAATATACATAAATGAACTTGTGGATAACATGGGAAGTTCACTGAGGCTTTTTGCGGATGATGCTGTGGTATATCGAGAGGTTGTAACATTGGAAAATTGTAGTGAAATGCAGGAGGATCTGCAGCGAATTGACGCATGGTGCAGGGAATGGCAATTGAATCTCGATGTAGACAAGTGTAATTTGCTGCGAATACATAGAAAGAAAGATCCCATATCATTTAGCTACAATATAGTAGGTCAGCAACTGGAAGCAGTTAATTCCATAAATTATCTGGGAGTACGCATTAGGAGTGATTTAAAATGGAATGATCATATAAAGTTGATCGTCGGTAAAGCAGGTGCCAGACTGAGATTCATTGGAAGAATCCTAAGGAAATGCAATCCGAAAACAAACGAAGTAGATTACAGTACGCTTGTTCGCCCACTGCTTGAATACTGCTCAGCAGTGTGGGATCCGTACCAGATACGGTTGATAGAAGAGATAGAGAAGATCATACGGAGAGCAGCGCGCTTCGTTACAGGATCATTTAGTCATCGCGAAAGCGTTTCGGAGATGATAGATAAACTCCAGTGGAAGAATCTGCAGGAGAGACGCTCAGTAGCTCGGTACGGGCTTTTGTTGAAGTTTCGAGAACATACCTTCACCAAGGAGTCAAGCAGTATATTGACCCCTCCTACGTATATCTCGCGACGAGACCATGAGGATAAAATCAGAGAGATTAGAGCCCACACAGAGGCATACCGACAATCCTTCCTTCCACGAACAATACGAGACTGGAATAGAAGGGAGAACCGATAGAGGTACTCAAGGTACCCTCCGCCACACACCGTCAGGTGGCTTGCGGAGTATGAATGTAGATGTAGACAACAAAATGTGTAAGCAGTAGCGCCTACTTCTCAAGCGTTATTGAGAAAATCGCAAGATAATTTCGGTCGTCAAATATATACCCGCGCGTGGCCATTTTTACAATGAAGCTGCGGCAGCCGAGTGGTTAGCGTTCAAACCCCGTAATCGCTGGATCAATGAATCGAGTCCCGTTCGTCAGTTTTATTTTATTTTCAACACAGTCATTTTCTTTTCTATTTGTATTGCAATTTATTAAATTTACAATGTTATTTGGCTGTCTACGAATTTTTATTGTCACAAATAATATAATATTCATAACTATCGACTAGTGAACGACCAAACGCATAAAGTGATACTGAAAAGCCGGCCGCGGTGGTCTAGCGGTTCTGGCGCTGCAGTCCGGAACCGCGGGACTGCTACGGTCGCAGGTTTGAATCCTGCCTCGGGCATGGGTGTGTGTGATGTCCTTAGGTTAGTTAGGTTTAAGTAGTTCTAAGTTCTAGGGGACTTATGACCTAAGATGTTGAGTCCCATAGTGCTCAGAGCCATTTGAACCATTTTTTTGATACTGAAAATGTATGCTTGTCCGTGACTTGAGAAATCCCTTATATCTGGAAGGAGCCCGAAACTACCTGTTACCTGCAAGTTTTGACAGGCACACGCGGCTTTCGAAAGAGGTACAATTAATCGTCGCTTTCGACATTACGAGTACAAGTTACAGGATGGTATTTTTCGTCAAAACATGGAAAACATCAAGTTTTGGATATTATATTATTTGTGATAGCAAAAATTTGTAGACTGCCAAATAACATTTGCAAATTTAATAAAAGGTCATCCGATTACACGTCTTTTCCCATTATATCAATTGTAATATAAATAGTAAAGAAAATGACTGTGTTGAAAATAAAATAAAACTGACGAACGGGACTCGATTCATTGATCCAGCGATTACGGGGTTTGAACGCTAACCACTCGGCTGCCGCAGCTTCATGGTAAAAATGGCCACGCACGTGTATATATCTGACGACCGAAATTATCTTGCGATTTTCTCAATAACGTTTGAGGAGTTCGCGCTACTGCTTACACATTTTGTTGTCCTCATGGAGTACTACGAGTGTACGGAGTTAGCTGCAAATCCACGTTCCAAACGTCGTGGCCTCCCCTTGTCAGATTAAGCTTTCCCATGACAGACACATCTAGAAAACGCGACTGTGTATTAATCTACACAAAATACCCTATCTGATCAAAAGTATCCGGACACCTGGCTGAAAATGACTTACAAGTTAATGGTGCCTTCCATCGGTAATGCTGGAATTGAATATGGTGCTGACCGACCCTTAAGCCTTGATGACAGCTTACATTCTCGCAGGCATACGTTCAATCAGGTGCTGGAAGGTTTCTTGGGCAATGGCAGCCCATTTTTCACGGAGTGCTGCACTGAGGAGCGGTATCGATGTCGGTCGGTGAGACCTGGCACGAAGTCGGCGTTCCAAAACATCCCAAAGGAGCTCTATAGGATTCAGGTCAGTACTCTGTGCCGGCCAGTCCATTACAGGGATGATATTGTCGTGTAACCACACCGCCACAGGTCGTGCATTATGAATAGGTGCTCGGTCGTGTTGAAAGATGCAATCGCCATCCCAGAATTGCTCTTCAACAGTGGGAAGCGAGAAGGTGCTTAAAACATCAATGTAGGCCTATGCTGTGATAGTGCCACGCAAAAAATCAAGGGGTGCACGCCCCCGAATTTTACTATTGGCACCACAGAAGCTGGCAGATGACGTTCACCGGGCATTCGCCATACCCACACCTTGCCATCGGATCGCCACATTGTGTACCGTGATTCTCCACTCCACAAAACGTTTTCTCACTGTTCTTTCGTCCAGTGTTTACGCTCCTTACACCAAGCGAGGCGTCATTTGTCATTTACCGGCGTCATGTGAGGTTATGAGCAGCCGCTCGACAATGAAATCCAAGTTTTCTCACCTCGCGCCTACCTGTCAAAGTACTTGCAGTGGATCCTGACGCAGTTTAGAATTCCTGTGTGATGATCTGGATAGACGTCTGTCTATTGCACATTACGACCCTCTTCAGCTGTCGGCGGTGTCTGTCAGTCAACAGAAGAGGTCGGCTTCTACGCTTTTGTGCTGTACGTGTCCCTTCACGCTTCCACTTGACTATCACATTGGAGACAGTGGGCCTAGGGATGTTGAAAGGTGGCTACACTGAGCTACAGCGCCAGAGATCGCTAGAGAGCATTGTTCCGCCGCCTCCACTGGCAGTGATTCTTGAGATGTCGTAGTGGGCAGTGTGCTTGTCGAGGACTCGTAGTAGTCAGTTCGTGTTGAGATGTGCTAGTAGGGAGTGCTTGCTGAGATGTGATACTGAAAAGTTCTTGTTGAGATGTGGTAATAGCGAGTCGGTGTGGAGATATATTGTAATGATTAGAGTGATTTTGGTCAATATATGAAGGTAACGAAACTTGATTTATTTTTCATTATTTCCATGTTTTAAATAATGCGTCATTACAGGTTCAGTCAACAAAGCATCTGGCTTGTGTTCTTGGATTAGAGTGTAATTGTGGTTCTCTTGAGTAATTATGGTATTTTTATTTTCTTTAATTAATTCAGTACAAATGATATTTAAAATTTCTTGTGTTATTGAAGAAGAACCGTGCCAGATGCGTACGTTGAGTCATACTTCCACACACAGAACAGTTATACTTGTGCTTTGGTTTCGTTGGTTTTATAGTTGCTGGGGACTTAATTAACTAATTGTGTTAATGAAAATTTCCATTTCATTCTTTGTTATTGTTCTAAGCAGTCAGATTGCGTAATAATACTAGTCAGGGCCAACCGTTTACGAGACATTGCGTAATCGGACAAACAGCTACTAAAGCAAAAATTAAAATTATTTTCATTTCATCTTTTATAATTAAGCCCCCATGCACGTGGCGACCGCTGCTTCGGATCGTCCCTTGGAATCTTCTGACTGTAAAAATAGTAGACAGTAGTATTGTTGTAGTAATTTGTAGTTTAGTAATTATAGTCTATTTTGCATGTGTAGATTTGGTAATTGTCATTCTTATAATGCTATTTTTTCTCTGAATTTGATTTGTTGTCTTGCATACGCGTTGACGATTTAGCGCAATTATTTCAATTGTTCGTTAATCGTGTTTGAGGGAAACATTTCGAGTGAATGGTATTGTTGATTATAAAGAGTCATTGTGTGTAATTTTCGTACTGTGACGAGTTTTGTATGTTTTGTAAATGATTACGCGATCGATGAAAAAGGCAAAAATGATGGATAGTCAGAATGACGAAATTGTTGACATGGCGAACTCGCCAACACAGGACAACAGTACGATAAATAATGAAGTTGAAAACAATTTAATAAGCAAGGAAAATAGTCCAGAACCCTTTCAAAATTTTTCTCAATCAGAAAATTCACAGAATACGAGATTAACGATAGAAGATTCTGGAATAGTATCGAACACAGATAGCTTTACAGCTATGACGAAGGAAACTGGTTTTGCGGGAAATGTGAGGGGCGAAAAGAATTTCGAACAAGTTAGTACGGAGCAGTTGATGAGTGCAATATTAAATTTGGGATCACAAATAGGAACAATTAAAACTGAGATGGGAACTTTGAGATCTGAATTAAAAACAGAGATGGGAAGAATGGGATCACAGTTACGATCTGAATTAGAAACAGATAGGGGAACAATGGAAACACGGTTTGACTCACTGGGATCACAGTTAGGATCTGAATTAAAAACTGAGATAGGAACAATGGAAACACGATTAGATTCACGAATAGGGACATGTTTCAAAAACATGAAAGATGAATTAAAGAAAGAAATTAGAGAGGAAGTACAACCGATTTTGAATTCTCACAATAATAGATTAATTGCAGTAGAGATTAGACAAAGGGAACAGGATAGAGAACAGGAAGAAAGAGATCGCGTGATAGTACAAAAATTTTCAGAGCTAAATTTACAATGTGCACACGATAAGGAAGAGATATTTGAGAGAATCGAGGAATCCGTACCAAATGACAGAATAAATAATCTAACACAACAATATGAACAGTTAACTACCAAATGTGACAACACTGAAACCCGAGTCGCGACACTTACGGAAGACGTAGGTAAACAGAAAGAAAAAATAGGTGACTTATCGGAAAGAGTTGAGGAGATTTCAGATAAATTGACAAATCTTAGTTTACATGGGGACAGAGATTCAGATGATACAGCTCCATTACCATTTGCAGAAACCGAAGAGTACCAGAACATAAATAAGCATGTTGAAAATCAGGGAAAATTTAATGAACGCGTTAAAAGGGAAGTTGAGGCAGGCATTACGAAAGCAAGTCAAACAAATTGAAGGCGAAATCGTAGGAAAAGACAGCAGAAGAAATTTAGAATCACAGATAGCAGAGGGCTTTGAAGAAGATAATTTGTTTCATTTACGGGACGCAACAAGAGAGCGCCAGGCGCGCGAACTTGACAATAATCGACATTCAAACTGGGACAGACGCGGTAGGTCTTTGTCGCCACGAGGCGAAAACTTTGACTATAAACACTTTTTGACTGTTCGGAAATTTAAGATCTTCCGCAATTCTAAGAATGACATACATCCATGTGCATGGTTAGACCAATTTATGTATGCACTCCCGCCAAATTTGCCACTAAGTCACAAACTGAAATTTATGTGCAGCTATTAATGTCCTCAGGGGATTCACTATACTAAGTGAATATGTGCCGTAGCGTTCACAGGGCCCCGAGCTGTAGTGGTGCTATTTCCCTTTTAGTTTTCTGCACCGCTGCCCACTCTTTCACTATTCTTTGCATCTATAAAAACAACTCTTCTACTATCCATCTACCTAGACAGTAGGTAAAGATTAACCGGATTTGACTGTTTTACCCAAAAGTGTTTGGAAATTACCGTTTTGACTTACTATATTTTCTGCAGCATTAATTCGTAGTTTAAACGAAATTTTACCTGTTTATCTTCGTGACAATATTACTTCTTATGTTGACGATATTCTTATTGCTAAACGTTCTTGGAGTGAGCATAACAAAATTTTGGATTCATTATTACGTATTTTTGCAAGAGTTGGCATTACAGTGAACTTCGAAAAATCTAAATTTGGTCGTTCTCAGGTGAAATTTCTCGGTCACATTATTTCTACAGAAGGTATTCTCCCTGATCCAGAGAAACTAGACGCTATTCGCAATTATGCTGTTCCTTCCACAAAACGTGCTGTTCGTAGTTTCCTTGGTGTCTGTAATTTTCTTAGACGCTTTGTTAGATTGGATGATTTGGCCACACCTCGTTTACACATTTCAGTTATGCGCTCTTTGGTCCCAGAAAATGCTTTCATAAATTACGAGAAAATTGTTACTTCAGTAATATAGAAAAACGTATTCGATCTGTTCTTGCCAAATGCAAATTATGTCAACAGGCTAAGCCGCCAACTGTTTCTCACATAGCACCGTTGTTTCCTATCATTCCAGCGAAATTAAAGGACATGGCTGCAGTCGATTTGTTCGGTCCAGTGGTTCGTTCTACTAATGGTTTTGCGTACATTTTCGTAGCAGTGGAATTAACATCAAAATATGTGTGTTTTACACCTTTACGCAAAGCAACAGCTCGTTCAGTATCTAACGCTTTCATCAAACATTTTCTTAAAGAAGTGGGTCATGTTGATAAGGTTATATCAGATAATGGATCACAGTTTCGCTCTAAAATTTGGCTTTGTACTCTACGGCGTCGTAAGATTAAACCAATTTTTATTTCACTTTTTCACCCTCAATCTAATGCTTCAGAAAGATGGATGAAGGAAATCAATAAATTGTGCCGTCTTTATTGTCATCAGAATCACAGAACTTGGGATCAGTATCTTCATATTTTTCAAAACATTCTGAATGAACTTCCAAATGACTCAACTTCTTTACCGCCTCTATTGATATTAAAAAATAAAGTACCAACAAATCGCATTTCTGAAATCGTTCCTTTTCCGCCTTCACGGAAACTGCGGCATTCTGAAGTTGTCAACCTGGCTCTACAAAATATTGCATCTGCGGCTGCTAGAAGAGAGAAATCAGCGAAACGTCCTGGTCGTTTAAAAATTTTGTCAGTTGGTCAGAAGGTGTTAATTAAGTCTCATCGTTTGTCTCATAAAGGAAAAGGCTTATGTCGTAAATTTTTTCTGCTTTATAACGGTCCATATAGAGTCCGCAAAATCATTCATGATAACACTGTTGAAGTAGAAACTCTTAAATCTCGGCGCTCTAAGGGAATACATCATATATCGAACGTAAAAATTTTTGTGGAATGACATACTTTTGAGAAACCAACAGTTATACGTAAACAGGTGGAGAATGCAAGGATACCGCGCCGTGTTCCGGCGGCGGCAGATACTCAAAGCAACAGTGAAGTCTGCGCGCCGCACAAGGCAGTCGTTGACCGCAAACAATCACTTCCTACGTCACGCGCCTACAGCTGATCGAGCGCTCAGTGCGAATGCACTGACAGACATAAACAAATACACAGTCTAATTTCTCCGACTAAATTCTGTATAAAGCTATGGTGACTTTATAAATTATGTTATTAACGTTCAGTATTTTTCAGGATACGGTTGTGTAAAATATTTAAGACCTTCAGGTAAATTCTGTGCATGTCCGACGTTAAGACGACTTACTATGGAGAAAATTTCAGGAAGAATGTAATTTAGAAGAAAAAAAGTAATAAACTAAAAAGGTAATGATTAATTGAGTTTATTTTTCAGGTAATATAATTCCACTTAGGTACGTATTTTAGATGTAATTTGCTGCTCGCGATTACGTGATTCATACCTTGTGCTAATTTCATGTTCTATGAATTTACTTGTGAAGCGACGCGCTTGTGTACATTTGCTGATTTTGACAATTATTGATTAATGAACAGGCTTGTTATTTGTATATATTATGCATCGCTTGGCTGCACTGCTTTTTCACTGATGTCATATTTTTCTTTTATGTGCCTGCTGTGCTTATTTTTTAAATTGTAATTGACAACTGATTAATTGTGCTGACTGTGGTTATGTATGTAAGATATACTTTGTGATTTATCTGCTTGCGCCTTCATATTTACTTATTAAGGTTACGTATGAACATTTATTTGCTTATGCTGATATGATGCTAATGACCTGCTTATTATGTTAGATAACATATTTGCTGCCTTGCGTATGGATTGCATATTTACACATTTCTGTTTTGTTGTCATAACTACTCTTTAATTTAGAATATAGAAATGCTGATATACTGTGTACGAACATAGAGTTTAGGTTACACTGTGGTATTAATTATAGATTGTTTGCTTGGCAGAGCCTCGTTGTAGGGATTGTGCTGCATCCACTTGTTGACATTCTGTTCTCTACTGGTATATTTACTCGCTATTGCATGTTTTGCTTACGCTCAGTGCCTTATATTTTTAAGATAAGAAAATGAACTGTTATAATTCTACGAACGACATTGGTACAAGAAACTGCATAGAAGTCACATGAGCTGGAGGTTTTATGGAAGCTGTATAAATTTATGCTAATAGGAAGGAAGCTAACGACATGACATACCAACACTAGTTTAGACCATCGACAGTTATTACACTGCATTTTTCGTGAGTAATTGAAATAGGAAGTGACACTTGACACAAGAAATACTCCACATGTTTGCTTCTGCCATGATTCTTGAAGTGGTGTACACACTGTGAAATATTATGATCATTCACACTCCGTAATCGTAATTAATTAATGAGAGTTATTCGAAAAAGTCTGTTAGAGGTCATGTACGCATTTCTTTTATTTAATGATGGACAAGGTAAACAAAATGTATGTTATAATTTATATTGAGTAGCAGATTTGGATCAGATGGATTACACGAGAGGTTGTGTGTTGACATTGTGTCTTCGGATTGTATGAGATGATGAATTGAGGTTTGCATTAGGATTTTGTCTGCACTTGTTCGAGGAGACTGACTAGAGGAAAGAGTTGTTATGGAAGTGAAATGATATTGGCAATGAGGTTATATATATCGACGTATTGAAGAGGTATGATTGAGGTATTGAGATTATGTGAAGCTGATGATTATTGGAGTTTTCGTGGACAAGAGGTAAGGTAAATGATATTGATGATCGACGTATTGAAGAGGTATTATTGAAGTATTGAGATTATGTGATGCTGATGATTATTGGAGTTTTGGTGGATAAGAGGTGAAGTAAGTGAGGAGCATATTTTTTTTTTTTTGTTGGTCTATATGGAACAAGGAGGATAAAGATGGCAGACTAGAACACTCAAGTAGAAGGAAGATTGTCTACACACACACTTTGTTAAATCACTAAGCAGTATATATTTTTTTTGAAGAGAGGAAGTATTTGCATATCTTGGCTCACTGACAGTTGTTCAGCAACCGTACATTTTGATCTGGCTTGGCAAACATTGGTCTTGACATGATGACTATGACGTTGACTAACTATTATTGACTGTTATACATTGCTGCCACTACTACTTGATACACATGATGAACATAAAATTTTGACAGAATTGCATTTACACAGTTAACACTATTCAATTACAAAGTAGCACTAATGTGGATGAAAGATGAGTGAGTGTGTTTTGTGTGTTTTCCTTTTATAATCCCAGAGAAGTGATCCCAACCTATCTCCTAAATATTATTTTACTTGTTTGTTGTGGCTTGCACTGACACCCATAAATATTATAGGTTTACTGGTATTTGTGTATTGTAATAGTTAATAGGACAATTATCTGATATCGTTTGTGTGTTTGTTATGATTTGTATGTTTAGTGTAAAAGCATTGTATGTGTATTCAAACGATTTTTCATGCCTGAACTGTCTGATTAGTGATGGTGCTGCACTTTTCAACATGATGTGTGACATTTAGTCATGTTTAATTTCTGCTGATGAACAGTGTGATTAGTGAAAGTGAATATTATGGACTGCGGTCTGCACCTGTTCAACATTGCTGGTGCCACTAATGGAACTGCTTATACTGAAATGGTGTTACTTGTTGGTGTCTGCACCTATTCAACATTACTGGGTGCCACTGATGGACTACTGCTACTGAAAAGATGTCACCTGTTGATATCTGCACCTGTTCAACATTGCAGGTGCCACTGATGGAACTGCTTATACTGAAATGGTGTTACTTGTTGGTGTCTGCACCTATTCAACATTACTGGGTGCCACTGATGGACTGCTTCTACTGAAAAGATGTCACTTGTTGATATCTGCACCTGTTCAACATTGCTGGTGCCACTGATGGAACTGCTTATACTGAAACGGTGTTACTTGTTGATGTCTGCACCTGCTCAACATTGCTGGGTGCCACTGATGGACTGCTTCTACCGAAATGATGTCACTTGTTGGTGTCGGCACCTGCTCAACATTGCTGGGTGCCACTGGTGGACTGCTTCTACTGAAAAGATGTCACCTGTTGCTGTGTGCACCTGCTCAACATTGCTGGTGCAACTAATGGAACTGCTTATACTGAAATGGTGTTACTTGTTGGTGTCTGCACCTATTCAACATTACTGGGTGCCACTGATGGACTGCTTCTACTGAAATGATGTCACTTGTTGGTGTCTGCACCTGCTCAACATTGCTGGGTGCCACTGATGGACTGCTTCTACCGAAATGATGTTACTTGTTGGTGTCTGCACCTATTCAACATTACTGGGTGCCACTGATGGACTGTTTCTACTGAAAAAATGTCACTTGTTGGTTTTTGCACCTGTTGACCATTGCTGGGTGCTATTGCTGGAACTGTCAACTACTTGTTTCTTGAGCTATGGAAAGAGTTTATGTGAATATTTGTATAAACTGATTTTTTGTGTATTACTGTTTGTGAAAAGTTATGAGACTCTTACTGCACATATTCGTCATTGCTGACGCTATTGATTGAACTGTTTAACCACATAATACTTGTGTAAACTATTATGTAAAGTCACATGTATGAAAGAATTTGTATTGCTTACTGTATTCTATATATTAGGTTATTGAAAGGTCAGTGCAAAGCCAAAATTTTATCTAGTTATATGATATTTACGTATTAATATTATCTTTTATTTTTGTCTGTATTTTTTTTGACGAATTTGGTGGTATTTTCACCACCAATGCTGGCAAAAATACCATCAAATTCTAGCCGTGGAGGAAGGGCATATGAAAGGTGGCTACACTGAGCTACAGCGCCAGAGATCGCTAGAGAGCATTGTTCCGCCGCCTCCACTGGCAGTGATTCTTGAGATGTCGTAGTGGGCAGTGTGCTTGTCGAGGACTCGTAGTAGTCAGTTCGTGTTGAGATGTGCTAGTAGGGAGTGCTTGCTGAGATGTGATACTGAAAAGTTCTTGTTGAGATGTGGTAATAGCGAGTCGGTGTGGAGATATATTGTAATGATTAGAGTGATTTTGGTCAATATACGAAGGTAACGAAACTTGATTTATTTTTCATTATTTCCATGTTTTAAATAATGCGTCATTACAGGTTCAGTCAACAAAGCATCTGGCTTGTGTTCTTGGATTAGAGTGTAATTGTGGTTCTCTTGAGTAATTATGGTATTTTTATTTTCTTTAATTAATTCAGTACAAATGATATTTAAAATTTCTTGTGTTATTGAAGAAGAACCGTGCCAGATGCGTACGTTGAGTCATACTTCCACACACAGAACAGTTATACTTGTGCTTTGGTTTCGTTGGTTTTATAGTTGCTGGGGACTTAATTAACTAATTGTGTTAATGAAAATTTCCATTTCATTCTTTGTTATTGTTCTAAGCAGTCAGATTGCGTAATAATACTAGTCAGGGCCAACCGTTACGAGACTTCGTAATCGGACAAACAGCTACGAAAAATTAAACAATATTTGCATTATATTTTAATTAAGCCCCCATGCAATGTGTAGGAGTGTGGCAATCTCGCATACAGACGTATGACACAAGTGACACCCAATCACCTTACCACGTTCGAAGTGAATTCCGTGGAGCTCCCCATTCTGCTTTCTCTTGATGTCTAATGACTACTGAGGTCGCTGATATGGAGTACCTGGCAGTAGGTGGCAGCACAATGCACCTAATATGAAAAACGTATGTTTTTGGAGGTGTCCAGAATCTTTTGATCACATAGTGTAAAAATTAATTGCCTTATGTATGAAAGATCATCACCTGAGAACGGCTGATCATCACTTGAGAACGGTTTGGGCGAAATGGTTGATATTTTTTGTTGTGTTTCTTGTAGTCAAGACAAGGTTTGTATGAAAGAAAATTTTTGGGAAAACCACCTGTAAAGTCAGAACTTAAATCAATTGTGAAACAGCTCGACCGATCTGCTTGATATTTTCCCCCTTGTGTTCATAACTGTGGTAGTAATGGTATTTTTGGTATTAAAGAGAAAAAGAAAATAAAAAACATCGCGTTCAGTTTGGCAGGTTTCTGTCCTACGTTTTCATAGCAAAAAATCAGTTTGACAGTTTTACGTATATAAAAAGGTGAACTGTTGTTATCAAAAATATCGAAAAGATCTTGACGGATTTGCTTCAAATTTTTTCACGATGCTCTACTGAACATTCAGGCGGATACTGACAGAGAGGGGAGGGAGGAGATGGACAGACGGAGGGGAAGGAGGCTATGCACACAGAGATGGGAGAGTAGGACATGTACGGAGAGAAACCAATTCGTGGTTCTAAGAAGTCAGACCGGTTCACCAAGACGACCAAGATTTCCAGGATAAAGGGCATAATTGAAAACGCCCGTCTCTCCTAAAAGATGTACTCCAACTTCACCAAAGTGAGACTGCAGTTCGGTGATGAAGGACATGAAACATATAGCTGAAGAGCACGCTGTAAATTCGATAGAGTTCCTGCAGCAAACGAGATATAAATGTTGATTATTATTTTGTATCTGTAGCAAGTAACGCTTTTTATATCCTATTGTAAGTTTATATCATATTATGAACTCATTTAAAAAATCTTTAAGAGTGATATTAAAAACAAAATAAAAAACTTTTCTCTCCATTCGCCTGATGTACAAGAGTTTTCAGAATAGCAATTTCCGTTGCATTATTTTCTTTGATACTGTGTTCCTCTGCCGCATTTTAAAACAACAAATAACCGTCGGTGCCGTGGTGTTCTTAATACAGGCAATGAGCATCTTCATTTCTCTCCTGTCTCCATCAGTATGTTTAATTTTTTGCACTATCTTAATTAGCGAAGTATTCTTGAATTCTGTAAGCTTTCGTAACAGATATGCTCCTGACAGATATGCCAACGGATGGACGTGCTGAGCTGGTAGCGACAGTTGCTTCCATCATTAAGTCTCCGAAGCACGATATGCCTGTGGCTAAAAACAACACCACAACTACCATTTACACACTGGCAGTGCAGAACTCTCAGAAAGATCTTGTTTTACAAGGGACAGGAAAAGACACCGTTATAGCGTTCCTAATAAATCATAAAATAAACTGGTTTCTATATCACGGTGTTAGTATTATTTTGTCCTCTCCTTGGTAAAGCACAATGGCTACCCAGTAATGGGTGGTTTAACCAATGTTCGTTTAAGATTTCACCTGGATGGCTTTTCATCTGCAGGGTGAGAATTATTGAACTATATGAAATAAAATCGTCATAACTTCTGAACGATTTGCGTTGGACGTTCAAACTGCACGGTTGGCCGCGGGGTATGATGGGAATTAGTATGCGCATGCGCACGCGCCTCATTGTTGTTGTACATTCGCACCTGAAAATGTCACGGTACAGCGCGCCAGAGCGTAGAGTGCTTGTGAAAGCCTACTATGCGAGTTACAACAGCTCAACTACGGAGTAAAGGAAGCTTGCGACCGAGTTCAAGCTGCAGAAAACCGGTCCAAGTGTGTTAACAATCAAGAACTTGATTCGCAAGTTAGAGAGAACAGATAGTGTTTGTCACGACAATGACAGTCATCCAAAAAGGATGAAAACGCCTCAAAACATCCAGAAGATGGGCGCTGTGTTTCAAACCAGCCCCAGGAAATCGATTAGACGAGTTGCACAACAGGTGGGAATCAACTGCGAGACACTGCGACAAGTTGTTGTTGAAGACCTGCATCTCTTTCCATACAAAATTCCAACCCATCAGCCATTAAGCCCCAAGCCATGGAAAAGCGGTTCTGTTTCGCCAACACTTTTGTCGACAGAACTGACCAATAGGACTTTGATGTGAATACGATTTGGTCTAGCGACGAAGCGCACTTTCATTTGGATGGGTTCGTCAATAAACAAAATTGTCGTGTTTGGAAGGACTGAGACTCCGCATTTCGCGATCGTGAAGTCTCTTCACCCTCAACCGGTGACTGTGTTCTGAGCAATGTCCAGTCTCAGAATAATCGGTGCGATTTTCCTTGATGGCACAGTGCCTACCGAACGGTACGTGAAGGTTTTGGAAGATTTCATCCCCATTATACAAAGTGACCCTGATTTCGACAAGATGTGGTTCATGCAAGACGGCGCTCGACCCCATGGAAGCTGGAGAGTGTTTGATGTCCTGGAGGAGCACTTTGTGGACCGCATTCTGGCACTGGAGTACCCAGAGGGCACTGGCGTGGGCCTCGATTGCCCGCCATATTCTTCGAATCTGAACACATGCGACTCGTTTTTTGGGGGCTACATTAAAGACAAGGTGTGCAGCAATAACCCCAAAACCTTTGCTGATATTAAAACAGCCATTCAGGAGGTTGTCGACACATCAGCGGGTCATGAAGAATTTCGCTATTCGTCTGCGCCACATTATCGCCAACAATGGCAGGCAATCGAACGCGTCATAACCTAAATCCGAAATCTGTAGTGACGTTTACATATTGAATAAAGTGTGTGCACGCCGTAGTTTGTAACTCATTTACGTTTTTTTATAGTTCAATAATTTTCACCCTGTACACAGAGCATACACTTGACACCACACGAGTAGAAGCTGAGTGTAACTTCAAACGCTTGCAGACGACATGGAATTAGATGGAGTGGACGGGGCAGGGAGGTGCAAACTACTTGGAAATTGTAGACAATGGTTCAGACAGTTCACAGAGGTCCTACCATTACCGTGGCTATTTCTTTTCCGTTTGTAACTTACGTGGCAGAGATGGAGTGTCAAAATCAGACAATAATTTTAGATGAATTGCAGTTGTTTCTAAGAAAATACCTTTTTTTGCATGCTGAACATCGAAATTTTTATTTTTGTTTATGCACCCAGGCGCGTTTTGCCTTTTTTACAAGACCTCTTCCTTGGGTGTCCTGAAATATTACACGATTTGTCCATTTTTACACATAGGTTATGGTTTCACATCTAGATTATAGATTTAAAAACAGTTCCTTAACTTTTTTTAAGAAATGGAAAGGTACTTCCAGGTAACTTCTAATTTATTGCATCCAAGCAAACTGCTCTTTCAATCTGGCAACCAGGTGGACATCTTACAGTTTACTTTCAGTTCACTGTTTACGTTACACATCACTGTAACGGCCATCTTTTTAATACAGAGTTTCATTTGTTTTCTAAGTGTTACCAACACTCTCAGTTTTCTGCATTCAACTGTTTTGTAAATGTGTGTGTGTGTGTGTGTGTGTATTAGAGAGGGAGAGATTTTTTTAAATAAAAAATAGGGTTTACCAAATCGCTTCCAGTTAAAAATGGCTCAAATGGCTCTGAGCACTATTGGACTCAACTGCTGTGGTTATCAGTCCCCTAGAACTTAGAACTACTTAAACCTAACTAACCTAAGGACATCACACACATCCATGCCCGAGGGAGGATTCGAACCTGCGACCGTAGCAGTCGCACGGTTCCGGACTGCGCGCCTAGAACCGCGAGACCACCGCGGCCGGCTCCAGTTAAAGAAGTGCTGTATTTTACAGGGATATCTCGGGGCTGTCCCACTGACTTAGCAGCATTTATACACATCCCGGTCTCGTTTTAGAACTGCGGCCTTAAGACGATCATGGCGGCTGAAAATCACTTCCTGTGAGGCAGAAATCGCTGCAATACGTCATTGCTTGTTCACTCCTGCGAGTTTCTGAATGAAACTGCTTGGCGTGTACACTTGTCAGACTGTATACGACAGAAGACACTGTCCAGTTCAACACAGGAAGACTTCCAGTTCTGCGTGTATGTATTGGCGCGAACTGGGGGGAGAATTTGTTTTCCAAAAAACATTTTAATTGTGCGCCGACTGGCACCACGGTTCTGATGAAATGTACTGGTACCTTGAATCAAAACGGTTGTTTTGCAGCTAGGAAACCATTTCTTGCCATTAATGCATCTTCGTGGCGAATACCGCAGTACTGTTTGCCAGGTTTTCTGAAGTGACATTTTTAGTGGGGTGGCATGAGGAACATAAAAAGACAACAATCGCAAATACATCGAATTTAAACCACAATGAAAATATTTGTGGCCGCCTGGAGGAAGGCATCAAACGTCAGGAAGGCATCCACACAATTGCGACGGCTAGAACGGTGGCTGTAGCTGGAGTTGTTGAACATAGATCTTGCAATCAAAACAAAAGGAACTGTGAATAACGCATTTCGAAGAACTATGCAACGGCTCTCTGAAAATGTACATTACTTATACTCTGAAACAAAGTCAATCGCAATTTATTAATTTCTGGTTACCAAATAATATAACACCAAGTAGAAAAGAGCTCCATTGGAAGTTAGTATAAAGGATACAATGATTCAGAAAGTTGATCGTACATGACGAGGATATGTACCGAAAGAAGTACGTAACTAAGCTTCTCTAGCAATAAAGTTCAGGTACTTACGCACTATACGTTAATGCTAAGCATGGAAGCATACAAATCTGTTTGTCTGAACCGTAGAAATAAACAAATAAACCGATTCTCTACTCCAAGTGACAACTGTGAGTGAGATGTAGAAACTATACTAAAAACCTGGAGTCGACATCATCTAACGTTAAGTTTATGATCTGCGTTTTCTTGGTTGTAAATGTTCAAATGTGTGTGAAATCTTATGGGACTTAACTGCTAAGGTCATCAGTCGCAAAGCTTACACACTACTTAACCTAAAGTATCCTAAGGACAAACACACAGCCGGCGAGAGTGGCCGAGCGGTTCTAGGCGCTACAGTCTGGAACCGCGCGACCGCTACGGTCGCAGGTTCGAATCCTGCCTCGGGCATGGATGTGTGTGATGTCCTTAGGTTACTTAGGTTTAAGTAGTTCTAAGTTCTAGGGGACTGATGACCTCAGCAGTTAAGTCCCATAGTGCTCAGAGCCATTTGAACCTTTTTTTTTTTTTTTTTTTTTTTTTTTTGACAAACACACACACCCATACCCGAGGGAGGACTCGAACCTCCGTCGGGACCAGCCGCACAGTCCATGACTGCAGCGCCTGAGACCGCTCGGCTAATCCCGCGCGGCGGTTGTAAATGTATTTTCTTATTGGTTGAAGAGCAAGTGTTAGAACAATAGATTGGGGGGGGGGGGGTGCCGCGCGCAGCGGCACTTTTGAACTTTGGTTTTAGAGGATTTTTCGCAGCGCATTCAGCCAGAGGGCTTCGATGCCAGCGTCTCTCGTGCCAAGCTGGAGGCACGGAGCGTAACAGACAACCGTGATTTGGTTTGTGACCAGCAGCAAAGGCGGAGTCAGCTGGAATCTGGTCTGCTGTGGAGCCGTCAGTCTATGGAGCAGAGCTGTTGTGGACATCAGCGTCATTTCCCTGTGGCCTAAGAAGACGACTACCACAGCCACAGGTTAGAATGGTTTCGTTATTACTGTACATACGAAGCACTAGTAGTGTGCTTTGGAGCCCTGCAGTGATTCTCAGGCAGTTGACAAAGGGTGAGATTTAGAGTAGCGTATGGATGGGCCAGTGAGGTGGATAATGTCTGTGTTTTCAATACCATGTATTCATTACAGTTGTAATGTTACACAGAGTAGCCATGATGGAAAAATAGTGAGCCTTACAAAGCGTTTCATTACATGCTGAGGGATCATGCTACTGTTTGGCCAAAAGAGAGAGATTTTTGTATACTGTATTATAATCTTACTGAGGACGTATCCATTATGGTTCATAGCTACAAGTTATGATTTTTTTATTGTTGTTGTTCATAGCGTGGGTAGGTTGGTAGCCTTGTTGTCTGTAGTAGTAGTAAGTAGCTGGTGGAGATCCTCGGGAGTAGAGACCGATTCTGTTGTGGTTTTATTCATGTATTATACTGTTCTAAATGGTCGGCATATTGCAGCATTCTACGGGTAGAGATTATGAATATTCTGTTTTCTATTTTGTTGTTTTTGCTTGGTGCTCTATGTGTGACGGGCTGAATAAAAACGGAATGGTATTTATGATATTCCTTAAATGTTTTTTATTTATCGTAATATTGTCTGGCGCCCAAATAATGCAAGCAGTAGCTTTGGGCAACATCCTCCTGAGTTCTCCTTATTGTTTAACATTCTATTCATATCTTTTGTTTTTGGGATAATATTTGTTGTTGATGAATGTTTTTGTAAATAAGCCCACATCTGCACAGCACCCAGCCCAAACCCCACTCCACCTAAATCCTAGACCACAGGCGAATACAATGCAACAACTGGGTGAAAAAATACTTGAGTGGAGGTCTGGGTTGTGAAAGCAATAAAAGCGTGTTTCATCGGGGTGCTTTTGGCCATGAGTAAACTCATAGTTCTGAAACATAAATTCTTGCTACAGCCACCATATTCACCAGATTTGACACCACCTGCATTCAACCTATTGTCGCATGTAAAGAAATTTACTGTAGAAAAACCTTTGAATTCGCTGAAGCAGTTATGGCAGTCATAGACGGGTATTTTGCAGACTTCCTGGTATCGCGTATCAGGTATGGGACCTAGTTACTGGAAAACAAGATTGGAAAAAAGCTTTCATCTGAAAAAGGACTCACTCGAAAACTAAAATTTCCTAAAATAAGCAGTCGTTCACTGTCCGACTGAAACGCAGTGTTCCCACTAAACATTCTGACCAACACTTCCGTAGTATACACTGTTCGCCTATTAGTACGTGCGGAAATCTAATTATAAGTAAAACAGCTAATACATTCCACGCCGAACGGTATCGTTTTCTAGATCACCTCTTCCATTGCAAAAACAAACATTGTACGTCATTCAAAGTAATTCATACCAGCACAGTCGCTGAAAATTTGAACACAAAAGTCTTAGTGTCTACTGAGATGACTACATCTATATCTACATCTACATCTACATGGATACTTTGCAAATCACATTTAAGTGCCTGGCAGAGGGTTCGTCAAACCACCTTCACAATTCTCTATTATTCCAATCTCGTATAGCGCCCGGAAAGAATGAACACATATATCTTTCCGTACGAGCTCTGATTTCCCTTATTTTATCGTGGTGATCGTTCTTCTCTATGTAGGTCGGTGTCAACAAAATACTTTCGCATTCGGAGGAGAAAAATGGTGATTGGAATATCGTGAGAAGATTCCGTCGCAACGAAAAACGCCTTTCTTTAAATGATGTCCAGCCCAAATCCTGTATCATTTCTGTGATACTCTCTCCCATATTTCGCGATAATACAAAGCGTGCTGCCTTTCTTTGAAATTTTTCGATGTACTCCATCAGCCCTATCTGGTAAGGATCCCACATCGCGCAGCAGTATTCTAAAAGAGGACGGACAAGTGTAGTGTAGGCAGTCTCCTTAGTAGGTCTGTTACATTTTCTAAGTGTTCTGCCAATAAAACGGTCTTTTATTAGTCTTCTCCAGAACATTTTCTATGTTTTCCTTCCAATTTAAGTTGCTCGTAATTGTACTACCTAGGTATTTAGTTGGATTTACTACTTTTGGATTAGACTGATTTATCGCGTAACCGAAGTTTAACGAATTCCTTTTAGCTCTCATCTGGATGACCTCACACTTTTCGTTATTTGGGGTCAACTGCCGATTTTCGCATCATTCAGATTCCTTTTCTAAATCGTTTTGCAGTTTGTTTTGATCTTCTGATGACTTTATTAGTCGATAAACGACAGCGTCATCTGCAAACAGGCTAAGACGGCTGCTCAGATTGTCTCCCAAATCGTTTATATAGTTAAGAAACAGCAAAGGGCCTATAACACTACCTTGGCGAACACCGGAAATCACTTCTGTTTTACTCGATGACTTTCCGTCAGTTTCTACGAACTGTGACCTCTCTGACAGGAAATCACAAATCCAATCACATAACTGAGACGATATTCCATAAGCACGTAATTTCACTACGAGCCGCTTGTGTGGTACAGTGTCAAAAGCCTTCCGGAAATCCAGAAATACGGAATCGATCTGAAATCTCTTGTCAATAGCACTCAACACTTCATGTGAATAAAGAGCTAGTTGTGTTTCACAGGAACGATGTTTACTAAACCCATGTTGACTGTGTGTCAACAGACAGTTTTCTTCGAGGTAATTCATAATGTTCGAACACAACATATGTTCCAAAATCCTGCTGCATATCGACGTTAACGATATGGGCCTGTAATTTAGTGGATTACTCCTACTACCTTTCTTGAATATTGGTGTGACCTGTGCAGCTTTCCAGTCTTTGGGTACCGATCTTTCGTCGAGCGAACGGTTGTATATGATTGTTAAGTATGGAGCTAATGCATCAGCATACTGATTGGTATACAGTCTGGACCAGAAGACTTGCTTTTATTAAGTGATTTAAGTTGCTTCACTACTCTGAGGATATTTACTTCTACGTTACTCATGTTGGCAGCTGTTCTCGATTCGAATACTGGAATATTTACTTCGTCTTCTTTTGTGAAGGCATTTCGGAAGCCTGTGTTTAGTAACTCTGCTTTGGCAGCACTCTCTTCGATAGTTCAAAAATGGTTCAAATGGCTCTGAGCACTATGCGACTTAACTTCTGAGGTCATCAGTCCCCTAGAACGTAGAACTACTTAAACCTAACTAACCTAAGGACATCACATACATCCATGCCCGAGGCAGGATTCGAACCTGCGACCGTTGCGGTCGCTCGGTTCCAGACTGTAGCGCCTAGAACCGCACGGCCACTCCGGCCGGCCTCTCTTCGATAGTATCTCCATTGCTATCGCTCAGAGAAGGCATTGATTGTTTCTTGCCGCTAACATACTTCTCTTTGGATAAACATTCTAAATTAGGATTTTCTTATTGAAAATGTAGAGGGCAACAGTTTCTCCTGTGGCCGGAAAATACTCTTAGCATATATTTATATGCTAATACTTCCTCATTTTTAATCCCACCGTAGCTTGCATTTTTGACTAATTTTCTATCATCGTCTGCACTCTCCATTTTCTTCTGTGCTCCCATTGTTACTAACATACATCCCACCTGTAGTTCTAGACAGCGTACGAGCTGCTGCAGCACACATCTTTATTTGTAATTGCAACAACTTGCATAACAACTGTAACATGTGGCGCATTGTTCAGAGCAACATCACACTCTGATAAGCCAAAACCTTAAGATCACTACCCACTACGACGTTAGATTCCGCCTGGTGGTGTTGCGTGCACCTCACGCGGTAGCAAAAGTATGTAAGTGGAGCAGACACGGCCGGGGGATCACCCTAGTGAAGATATGGGCTGCACATGGGGAAATACATTGAGATAAGCGACTTTGACAAAGGGCAGATTATTATTACGCAGGGCCCTTGAACGAGTGTCTCGAAAAGGGCGAAGCTGGTCGAATGTTCACGTGCTACTGTCGTGAGCATCAACGGAAAGATGTAGAAGAACAGTGAAATTACCACTAGGCGCTAAACGGTTGGACGCCCACGACTCTTCACAGAACGTGGGGTTCGGAGGCTTGTCTGCTATTTAAAGGAGGATAGATGATCATCTGTGGCAGAGATGCCGAAAGAGCACAATGCAGGTGCACGCACAAGTGTTTCAGAGCACACCGTTCATCGTACATTGTTGAACATGGAGCTCCACAGCAGATTCCTCCCCCCTTCCCCCCTCCTACGTATTCAAATCAAAATTCAAATGGCTCCAAGCACTACGGGACTTAACATGTGAAGTCATCAGTCCCCTAGACTTAGAACTACTTAAACCTTACTAATCTAAGGACATCACACACATCCATGCCCGAGGCAGGATTCGAACCTGCGACCGTAGCAGCAGCGCGATTCCGGACTGAAGCGCCTAGAACCATTCGGCCACCGCGGCCGGCTCCTACGTGTCCACATGTTGGCCCAACTACGTCGCCAATTACGATTGCAGTCGGCATGGGAGCATTTGGATTCGTCAGTCGAACAATGAAAATATGTTGGCTCTTCGGGTGAACCACAGTTTTGCTGCACTAGATCGCTGGTCATCTCCACAAACGCCGTCATCGAAATTAACAGCGCTCCACGGACGCAGGCTGGTGGGAGCAGTATTATGCTATGGAAGACATTCTCCTGCTCTTGCATTGGACCTGTGGTAGTAATCTAAGACACGCTGAAAGCTGGAAACCACCTGCATTCCTTCATGCTTGATGTCTCCTCGGACCCAGAACTATACAAAAGTTTTTTGAGGAGCATTATAATGAATTCATGTTGACGTCTCGCCGACCAAATTCACCTGATCTAAATCCTATGGAACCCATCCGGATCGCTATCGGGCGCCATCATCGCGTGCGCAAATCAGCAGCCCGTTATTTAGGCGAATTACATGACCTGTGCGCAGATATCTCCACAAACCTACTAAGAAACTGTCGGATTCCTGATACACAGAATCAGGGATGTATTTGGTTCCAAAGACGGATAAATAAGCCATTAAACAGATGGTCATTATGTTTTGGCTCATGAGTGTAGAGGTATGTGTGCTAAATGCTTCAAGTCTAGTGTGTTATAATTTCGTTGTCGGTGTTGTTTGTGATTCTCAGATACTGCTAAGTAAACTCCGTCCGAACAGGCGCCGGCCGAGGTGGCCGAGCGGTTCTAGGCGCTACAGTCTGGAACCGCCTGACCGCTATGGTCGCAGGTTCGAATCCTGCCTCGGGCATGGATGTGTGTGATGTCATTAGGTTAGGTAGGTTTAAGTAGGTCTAAGTCTACGGGACTGATGAGAAGTTAAGTCCCATAGTGCTCAGAGCCATTTGAACCATTTGAACCGAACAGGCCTCGGGAGGTCCAACGGTACCGATCGACCGCCGTGTCGTCCTTACAAATAGGCGTCACTGCGCACACGGAGGGGAATGTGGTCAGCACCCCACTCTCCCGGCCGTTGTCAGTTTTCGTGAACGGAGTCGCTACTTCTCAGTCAAGTAGCTCCGCAGGTGGCAACGTCATTGGCCTCTCAAGTAATACTTTAGGCGAAAATGAAGAGCACGTCATTCTCTGCTGCCTGTCGACCTGAATGATGAAGGATATTTTTTTAAGTCAATATCTTAATAACTGACGTTGGTCATGCTGTACAGGATTACGATTACTATTGCCAGTGAGTTGCTGGAGGTAACGCCCAACCTGGTGGGGACGGGACGAGGGGAAGCACCAGAGCCGAGATAGGCGTCCCAAGGACTTCTGAGTATCGACTACAGCCGCAGTACATTCTTACTGTGCGGAATGTCTCACCGCTAAAATAATATATCCACTCCTCCCACTACGTTTGCCGACTCTCTTTCCATGTACTGTCTCTTATTTCGAGTCGAAATGCACGAGACAAACACAAAAGTTAACTCATTATCAAACGCTTTACGCAGCTACTGTATCAATGAAACAAACTTTCTTATGCTACTTTGCAACCGAAGGTAGTCTTTATCGCTTGAGTATTGAGCAGTAAATGCAACTAAAGATAGACAAATACAATATCTGTGGAAGCGCTAAACGCCAGTAAAATTTTTATTAAGTTAGGATCGCTACTCATTGTAAAAATAAATCACATAAGCCGTTTAGGAACGTTATTGCCATCGGCAGATGTAGTATCAATATTCACAAAACATCATCATCGTATTTCACAGTGAAGTTAACTTACGTTTTGATAATATTAGATTCAAAACAGTTTTCTTTAAATTTGACGAAGCTTTTTTTGTGATTATCTATATATGTGTCAATGGCGAAACAGCTAATGAGAATTTTTTACAATAATTAGCGATACGGACGCGATAAAAACTTTACTAGCGGTAAAGTTGGTCACTCTATCTTTCAAGTAATGGTATGTCAATATTTACGGAGTCCTAATACCTCGTAGCAATACATACTAACGGACATTTTGTACACTACTCATAATCAGACAGGCAGGTGGCATATTTTGTCCTCTAAAGTGTCGAGGCTATGAACTGATTTTTGCTAATATTTCTCTTCGCTCACATCAGCAATGTTGCCGCTATACAGTACTGTTGAAGCGATCTCTTACTAGGTTTGCTTTACTTTTTAGGTACAATAGATTACCTTCTAATACAAGTAATTACTTATGTACTGTTTAGTTGACGTATTTTTGTATCAGTCCATTTTAGAAATACCGGAGTAACAACCGCATCACTTCCCTTGGTGCGTGTCTTACTGTAAAGTACTACAGCATCGAGTGGAGGGTCTGAAACATCTTCAGTCCCTTTTCCTAAAAGCATTTGGCCTATTTCACACTACTGAAAGTGAGACAATTGAAACTTTACCTACAGGCAACACGAACGTAGCTGAAGGGTATTGTTGAATGCCAAACGTGCAACAATTTGGCCTTCCTTTCACTATTAGCCGACGAGAACAGAGCAGGGAACTGCAGACGTTCTATAGATGTTTTGTAGTGGAGGCGGAAACTTTGCAGCAAGGCCAGCTGGTTAAAAACGAGCCCAGAATGGAGATAACATGGCGTATTATTCAGAAGAAACTCTTTGTTGCTACAGGGTTTTCTAAAGTTTTTCTGTGTCATCTTTTTTCACTGCTCAATTCATATTGCTGTCCTACCAGTATGCTCAAATTTCTGAACACCCACATACACAGACACCCACCCACCCACCCACCCACCCACACACACACACACACACACACACACACACACACACACACACACACACACACACACTATGAACTAGGGTTAGGTTTTGAATACTGTACTACCTGGACGCCAACGAAATTTTTCATTTAATTACTCTATCTGACCGAGGATACTGGGGACGTAAAGAACGATTGGGCCAAAGTTATTCCCCTCCACAAAGAGTCTGTAGAGCGAGACAAATGTTAAAATTCGGGGATGATCGGCTGTAGTACTGACAGAAGACTAGAAATATACGTGACGTTTACCGTGCCTCTTACTAATACCACAGGTTTGTCTGAGTAGAACGTAGGAACTCGCATAAAGGTTGTTTTCTATTTGAAATGTTTATTGCTTGTCTCATCACGTGTGTGGGTATGAAGAACCTAACCTTAGTTTGTCTTGTGTAACGGTAGATGACTTATTATTTGGGTAAAACCATATTAATCCACTCTTATATAACTATTCTGTCTTTTGCTTGGGAAGATATGTGAGTTTGAGAGTCTCCCTAATGCTAAAGTGAATCTCTCTAAAATATCAGTAACTGTCTTACTTGTCCTTGAAATTCCTAGTCGGTTGGTTACTATTTTTAGTCTTTATGTTTATTCTGTATATCTTGTAAGAAAACAAGGTAGGGCGATTTGGATTAAAATGTCACTGAAATATAATCCATTAAAGGCATAGCATAAGATCAGTGTGGAAAGGATAGGAAATGGATTCGGCCGGTCTTTCTTAGGAAATTTACAGACATCTGAGTTAATCATTTTCGGAGAAATAAACGGAAATTTAAATCTGGGTCATTTTCGGAGAAATAAACGGAAATTTAAATCTGGGTAGGCTGCCGTTCTTCCAGTCCAGTCATTTGCCTTAATACGTAGGAATCCCTTTCCAAAACCTTGATCGGAATCAGCAAAATTGAAGCTATTTATAGCATGAACACCTAGTGTAAGTATTTATGTGTCTCTCAATGACAGTGTGAAGTCGGATTACGTCCGCACCACGAGAATTAGCATACTTTGAACGCAGACTGGTAGTTGGAGCTAGACGCATGGGACATTCCATATTGAAAATCGTTAGGGAATTCAATACTCAGAGATCTACAGTGAGAAGAGTGTGCCTAAAACACGAAATTTCAGTCATTACCTCTCACCACGTACGACGCAATGACGCACGACCCTCACTGAACGACCGAGAGGAGGAAGTTCATGTAGAGCTGTCAGTCGTGACAGACAAGCTACTCTGCGCAAAATAATCGCAAAAATCAATGTGAGACTTACGACGAACCTATCCGTTATGACAGTGTGGCGAAATTTGCCGTTAATGGGCTATGGCAGCAGACGACCGACGCGAGTGCCTTTGCTACCAGCACGACGTCGCCCGCAGCACCTCTCCCGGGCGCGAGAGTATTGCGGTTGGACCATACACGACTGGAAAACAGTGTCCAGGTGAAACGAGTACCGATTTCAGTTGGTAAGAATTGATGGTAGGCTTCGAGTGTGGCACATACCCCACGAAGCCATGCACCATAGGACCATAGTTGCCAACAAGTCATCGAGCAAGCTGGTGGAGGATCCATAATGGTGTGGGCTGTGTTTAGATGGAATGGACTGGGTGCACTAGTCCAGCTGAACCGATCATTGACTGCAAATGGTAATGTTCGGTTCCTGGAAGACCATTTGCAGCCATTCATGGACTTCATGTTCCCAAAAACGATGGAATTTTTATGCATCAGAACATTCTGGACAATTCCAGCTAATGAATTGACCAACCACATCGACCGACCTGATATCCGATCGAGCATTTAGGTGCCATAATAGAGAGTTCAGCTCGTGCACAACATCCTGTACCGGGTACGCTTTCACAATTATGGACGGCTATATGGACAGCATGGCCCAATAATTCTACAGGGGACTTACAACAACTTATTGAGTCCATGCCACGTCGAAATACTGCACTGTGCCCGGCAAACGGAAGCCCGACACCATATTACGAACCATCCCATGACTTCTGTCACCTCAATGTATCGTGGTAAAAAAAAAAAGTATTCAAACACCCTTATTTTTCCTGTGATATTTATTTGTGCTACATTTATCGTGAAATTGTACTTGATGTTGAAAGCTACTCAAAACTGTGAAGAGCTGCATAATAAGAGCAGCAGTCCGAAATGCTGCTTCTTAGTGTTTTAAGTAAGAAGAACAGATAAGTTTCTCAATACGTTTTGCAGTATTTCAATTTGCATTGCATTGTAATTCAATCTTTGCACAGAAAAGTAGAAATATGTAAACTGCCAAATAATAATAATAAAAAATAAGGTGAAGGGGAGAAGGAAACAAACTTCACAGGGTGATGAGAGGGTATGTGATGTTGTTGCAGAGATTACAAAATCGAGGGAAACTAATGAGGAACTTGGTAGTATGAGCCTCCTTATCAGTATGATGTTGCACCCCTTCTGGTCTGGGTGAACGCACTGATTCAGTTGGGAAGGGTCTCATAAGGCCGTTGTATGCTCGCCTGAAGCAAGCTGACTCACAACTGTTGTAAGTGGTCCTCAGTATCATAGATAATGGGGCACTGGGGCGGAGTTGGTGACCGATTTGGTTCTGCACATGTTCTTTTGTGGACAGATCTGCGAATTTTGCTGGCCATGCAAGTACCTCAACATCAAGTAGACCAGGCTCGTCCAAACTGTGCCCCTGGGGCGCCAGCGCCCGCGATCGCCCGCGGCCAGCGCCCCGGGCGAATCCGTGTGTTGTCGCAGTGGCCGAGCCGTGTCGCTTAGCTGGCCGTGCGGACCGCCCGAACGCCAGCCGAGAGATGCATTTGTCCGCCCGTTTTCCCTTCGGGCAGAGCACATCTCACAAGTGCTTCAACTAGAGCTGATTGACCTACACTGCCATATCCGCCTGAAGGACCGCTTTCTTATGTGTAACTTCCTAAAACAAAGAACCGTTCATTCCTTGGCGATAAAAATTTGGCCAATTCTTTGAGGTTAGCAGTCTCACTGAGTATTGTACCAAGCCTAGACAAAATCGTTTCCTCGAAAAAGAAAAACCTGTAAAATGTTAATTGTCTTCTTTAACAATGTTGACTGTAAGAATAAAAGAGCTTTATAACCTTAATTCTACTTTAATAAGTTTTCAAACTTTGTCAGTTAAAATTATTACGTACAAAACAGCAAACTAAGGATCCGATTTCTAAACTCTGAAAAGGGATACAAAAAATTGTAGCACGAAGTATAACAAAAAATACTTACTTGTAACTACCAACAGTAAGAATAAGACTCTATATCCCTTACATAACATTAACTCTAAAATAGAATATTTTGTTTACGCTAGATCTGACCGCGGCATAGTCCAGCGCAGAGCACTGCTGTGCATTCTCTCTCTCTCTCTCTCTCTCTCTCTCTCTCTCGCTCGCTCTTATGGCGACACTAGCGACACACGGTCGCGGACGGGGCGCTGAACTACACTGTCTTGCGCCCGCGGGGCGCGGGCGCGCCCGCCGGGCGCAATTCTTGGATGACCCTGAAGTAGACAGTGGGTGGAGATACGTGCCATGTGTAGACGAGCTTTGTCCTGTTGAAAAATGGCACCACGATACTGTCAATAGATAAGTAACGCATAACAACACAGGACGTATGCGAATATTGCTGGCCACGCGAGTACCTCAACATCACGTAGACAGTACATGGAGATACGTGCCATGTGTAGACGAGCTGTGCCCTGTTGAAAAATGGCACCATGATACTGTCACCTGAGAGATAACGCATAACGACACAGGATGTCTGGGACGTACCATGTGCTGTCGGAGTTCCTTCAATCACTACCCGCTGTGACCTGAAATCGTACCCGATGGCTTTCTACGCCATGAGGCCAACAGAAACACCGCTGTACCTCTCAAAAACACTGACAGACTGTGAGCTCTCGCCAAGTTCTGCCATATTCGCCGACGATGGTCATCTGGGAGAGAGCAGAATCGCGATTCATTGCTGAGCACAATGGGACACCAGTCACCAGCACTCGTCCGCCCCCAGTAGCTGAATGGTCAGCACGATGGATTGTCAATCCTCTGGACCCAGGTTCGATTCCCGGCTGGGTCGGGGAATTATCTCCACCCAGGGACTGGGTGTTGTGCTGTGCTCATCATCATCCTATCATCCTATCATTCTCATCGACTGCAGGTCGCCCCAGTGGCGTCACATTGAAAGACCGGCATCCGACGAATGGTCTGCCTGACAGGGGGCCCTAGCCATACGATTAAATAAATAAAAACGAGCAGTCTATGCTTCCTGGTCACGGCACCACTACAGACGCAGCCATTTGTTTTGTGGTGTTAACGCCACCAGTCTACGCATAGGACAGTCATTTCCTAGTCTGGCTGCTGTTCGTCTCCGATTAATTGCGTGGAATGACACGGAATGCTGCAGTTGTTCTCGGTTGGCAGTTGCATATGTGAAGGGGTTTTGATGTGGTTGGTGCACAACATGGGTATCCTCCCTAGTTGTGGTCATATATGGTCGACCAGTACCTTGATGGCGACTAAGCCTGCTCTCACGTCCCGTTTCCATGTAGTCCAACATCGGGCGAGTGTAACATCCGAATACTCCACATATCTGGATATTGCATGATTCCTCCAGCTGACCAAAATGGAGACCCACAATGAGGTCCACTTGAAACCCTGTCAGGTGCTGATAACGCTGTCTCACTCTGGTATGCTGCATATCCGTGATCTTTACGGTGATCACTCAACATCTTACGGTATTCACGCCCTGTATATGTCTAATAGGCCTCGTAACAACACTAAACTTGAACAACACTCTTGCACTCTGCTGAGCATTCACAGCAGCTTCAACCATTTACATGCTCGCCGATTCTGCGCACATGCACAAAATCTAACTATGTCTCCTGGCTGTTTGACTTTTTTGTCAGGAAGTGCAATTTCCTATCCGTATGATACTGAGGATTGCTTTTCAGAAGCTATGATCGTTGAAATCAGAATTACTTTTTAAAAACTATGTATTCTCAAACTGTTTACAAAACAACCTTATCCTCTTCAAAATAATCTCCATTAGAACTAATAGGTGCATCCACTGTTCGAAACATTTTTTGGGGTCAGCTGTAGAAATGCGCAGTCTGGAACCGCAAGACCGCTACGGTCGCAGGTTCGAATCCTGCCTCGGGCATGGATGTTTGTGATGTCCTTAGGTTAGTTAGGTTTAACTAGTTCTAAGTTCTAGGGGACTAATGACCTCAGCAGTTGAGTCCCATAGTGCTCAGAGCCATTTGAACCATTTTTTTGTAGAAATGCCTGACAGCTTCTTTCTTGTTGTTTTCTTGAATTCTTCAATGTTGTCACACCGGTCGCATGGAGCCAGGTCAGGTGAGTAATGAGTGTCGGGCAGCGGACCCATGCCATTTTAGCCAAAAACTGTCTAACAGAGATGCTGTATGTGCAGGTGCGTTGTCATAGTGGAAGAAGCAGTCTCCTGTCTGCCACAAATCGGGTCTTTTTTGACGAACACTGTTATGCAATCTTTTTAAAACTTCCAAATAAACGCTTTGATTTACGATCTGACCTGGGGGAACAATATTTTCGTCGATTCGGGCAGTAATGGACGTCCAGAACGAGGTTTGTCATTAATCGACATGTCACCATTTTTAAATCGAGCAAACCACTCCTACACTTGAATTTTTCCCTTAGTGTCATCTTGGTAAGCTGTTTTCAACATTAAAACAGTTTCAGCAGCATTTTTTTACCGAGTAGAGAACATAATTTCACGGCTGCAAGTAGTTCACTTAAACTCGCCATCATAAAAAAACGACACAAGAACATAACAGCGTTAGCAAAAACAATCACTGCTGATGAACAGAACAAGCCAGGTTACAACACAGGCGGCATTGAACTGGCAATGACTTTGCGCTGTACACGCCTAGCGGCAGTAATGCGTACTACACGAGCTCCGCCCCCTGCAATGTTATTCCGTTTTTTTTTTTTTTTTTGTATCCCCTCGTACATAAAGGTAATTATATAGAGTCCTTTTTTTTTAATAAGTGGAAGATTTTGTTCTATTTTCACCCTGTGTGTGAAAAACATTGTTAGCGAGTTCATTCTGGAAAGCGGCTTTCGTCATTTGCTCTCGAGCACTGTTATTTGACTTCTAAGTGCCTGCGGCCCACTTCGTTATTATCGAAAGAAATTTCTGCCTGAATTGCAGGGAAGATTACACTTAGAACTATTCAGTAAACATGTGGGGGCTCTTATAAATAATTATACGTTTCTGAAGTGTAATTTTTTGACGTTGCGTGTCACTCACTCATTTTCTCCGTAATTGTTGGACTCGATACTCCAGTAACCTGGGCGACATTCGCACACACCGTACTTAAGTATTTTTTTATTCGTAAATAATATTTTTCTACCGCTAACTTAACCGAGCGAGGTGGCGCAGTGGGTAGACACTGGACTCGCATTCGGGAGGACGACGGTTCAATCCCCCGTCCCGCCATCCTGATTTAGGTTTTCCGTGATTTCCCTAAATCGCTCCAGGCAAATGCCGGGATGGTTCCTTCGAAAGGGCACGGCCGACTTCCTTCCCCATCCTTCCCTAATCCAATGAGACCGATGACCTCGCTGTCTGGTCTCGTTCCCCAAACCAACCAACCAACCAACCGCTAACTTAAGTAATATGTCTATTTGAGAATTTGTCTTTGCAACACACTTGTAATCGATATATATATATATATATATATATATATATATATATATATATATATATATATATTTGAGTGAATATAATGCTATAATATTTATATTCACTCAAATGTTCGACTTAAAACCAATTAGGTTCCAGCCGGCCGGAGTGACCGAGCGGTTCTAGGCGATACAGTCTGGAACCGCGCGACCGCTACAGTCGCAGGTTCGAATCCTGCCTCGGGCATGGATGTGTGTGATGTCCTTAGGTTAGTTAGGTTTAAGTAGTTCTAAGTTCTAGGGGAATGATGACCTCAGAAGTTAAGTCCCATAGTGCTCAGAGCCATTTGAACCAATTAGGTTCCTAGTTTTTCAATCGGCTCAACTATGAGTAGACGAGGATTTATATTTTAAGTAATTTACGTATTCTTTCGTCCTTCTTCATTGTTCGTGATCCGCTCCATAACTGCTTTAAAGTCTGTTCTTAGTGAAGTTCAGTACTCGATCAAATAGGAATGCTAGAGTAAGCTTTTGCCACAAGGAATAAACTGTATTTATATTTTTACCGCGATACCTTCCATTCTTAGAGTTTCCCCTCCACGGAAGAATTTTTTTTTTCACATTAAATCATTAAACGTTTAATTTCGTTAATGCTGTTCACCGTATCCGCCTCTGTAGCAGAGGTCGCTAACTCATACCACGCGGAGACGCTCGCCTTGGAGGTAGCCATTTACGAATCCTGATGGCCGGAAGGGGGAGGAGAAGTCACGTGATCAGTACGTGGGGTGGGGACGTTAGCCCCAACGGTTCCCTTGGTGCTTTTCAAAGGCAGCCGCTGATCCAAGGTTCGGTGCTGAAATGAGTCGCAGTCTGTTACTGTCTCCCTCATCCCACCCAAATATAATTTCTCCTCACTCCCAATTTAACATGCCAGAGATGAGTAGATTTTTAATAATAATAATAACAATAGATTGTATAAAATGCTTAAAATAATAATACTAGTTTGTTTGAATCAGTTCTTAGTACATCGCATTAGCATGACTTGCAAGAAACTGATGTTCAGATAAATGCATCATTTGAAAAGCATTCATCTGAAAATCTGAGGAGTGCGTGCACCATGGATTTAGAAACCATAATAGCAAACAGTTGTAACAATTCTGCCAATGTCATTATTTACACAGTATAAAACTGAAGTGTGCACTCATAGGATTTCACATAAAACATGCATAACAAACACTTTCATAATACTTTGCCCAGACCAGAACGAATTACAGCCTCCAGACAAACGGAATCATTTAATGCAGAACCATGACAACATTGTGTTAGATTTTTAATTTGGCGTTTTCTAATGATTTTTGTTTCCTTTGCAAGCCTTTCAACCCGAATAAATTAAATCATTATGAACATAGTTTGCATCCGAACAGAACCGGAAATTTGTGAGGGATTATTCTTGTCATTTCGGTGCACGCGAAATTTAACCGACGGGAAGAAGATGCTGTGATATGCAAATGATTAGCTTTTCAGAGCATTCACACAAGGTTGGCGCCGGTGGTGACACCTACAACGTGCTGACACGAGGAAAGTTTCCAACCGATTTCTCATACACAAACAGCAGTTGACTGGCGTTGCCTGGTTGTTGTGATGCCTCGTGTAAGGAGCAGAAATGCGTACCATCACGTTTCCGACTTTGTTAAAGGTCGGATTGTAGCCTATCGCGATTCCGGTTTATCGTATCGCGACATTGCTGCTCGCGTTGGTCGAGATCCAATGACTGTTAGCAGAATATGGAATCGATGGGTTCAGGAGGATAATACGGAACGCGGTGCTGGATCCCAACGGCCTCGTATCACTAGCAGTCGAGATGACAGGCATCTTATCCGCATGGCTGTAACGGATCGTGCAGCCACGTCTCGATCCCTGAGTCAACAGATGGGGACATTTGCAAGACAACAACCAACTGCACGAACAGTTCGAGGACGTTTGCAGCAGCATGGACTATCAGCTCGGAGACCATGGCTGCGGTTACCCTTGACGCTGCATCACAGACGGGAGCGCCTGCGATGGTGTACTCAACGACGAACCTGGGTGCACTAATGTCAGAACGTCATTTTTTCGGATGGATCCCGGCTCTGTTTACAGCATCATGATGATCGCATCCATATTTGGCGACATCTCGGTGAACGCACATTGGAAGCGTGTATTTGTCATCGCCATACTGGCGTATCACCCGGCGTGATGGTATGGGGTGCCATTGGTTCCACGTCTCGGTCACCTCTTGTTCGCATTGACGGTACTTTGAACAGTGGACGATACATTTCAGAAGTGTTACGACCCGTCGCTCTACACTTCAATCGATTCTTGCGAAACCCTACATTTCAGCAGGATAATGCACGACCGCATGTTGCAGATCCTGTATGGGCCTTTCTGGATACAGAAAATATTCGACTGCTGCCCTGGCCAGCACATTCTCCAGATCTCTCACCAACTGAAAACGTATGGTCAATGGTGGCCGAGCAACTGGCTCGTCACAATACGCCAGTCACTACTCTTGATGAACTGTGGTATCGTGTTGAAGCTGCATGGGCAGCTGTACCTGAACACGCCATCCATGCTCTGTTTGACTCAATGCCCAGGCGTATCAAGGCCGTTATTACGGCCAGAGGTGTTTGTTCTGGGTACTGATTTCTCAGGATCTATGCACCCAAATTGCGTGAAAATGTAATCACATGTCAGTTCTAGTATAATATATTTGCCGAATGAATACCCGTTTATCATCTACATTTCTTCTTGGTGTAGCAGTTTTAATGGCGAGTAGTGTAGCTCCCATATAGTGCACTCACAACTAGACAGAACACTGTTCTGACACCTGCAACGTACTGAGGGCTTTGCAGAGGTGTCTTTCGTGGTCAAATACAACAGCGCAACATGCAAGCTTGGCTGACATCTCCGTTTATGTTCACGCATGCGTTTCTGGCAGTATCTGCGAGTATGGCTTTGTGATCTTTTAACTAGGGGAAATGCCATTTCTGGTACAGTGTTCTTGGGGGAAAGGTGGACGGGGAGTCATGACCCTCCCCTCGACCCCTCGTCTGTTCGAAATGTGCAGGCTGTGTGCTGGAACAGGCTTCGCCCTTCCCTTCTACTCCCTTCTCTTAATCGTCGTACAACAAAGGCATGACACTACTCCGGTTCATACTAGAGAAATATCAGTTTTCTAAATGAAAACTACAAATTCATTCTCATATTAACATTGTAAGAATGCACAACAGGCTGTGGCGTCTTCAGGAGCTGTGTGGAGAGGATACAGGCTTAACGAAAAGCGAATGTGCTGGGCGAGTCACTGGCAGGCCCGCCTCACAGGATGGCTGGCTCACCTTGGCCACTCGCCCGCTGACGGCTGCATGCACCGAGTAAAAAACCAAACATGTCACTGACCGCGCAGATGCCTCAAGCAGAAGCCCGAAAAACAAGTCGTCGTGAATTGCCAAGCACTCGGAGGTCATACGAAGGTGAATTTCGTCTTTCATCATCATCATCATTTAAGACTGATTATGCCTTTCAGCGTTCAGTCTGGAGCATAGTCCCCCTTATAAAATTCCTCCATGTTCCCCTATTCAGTGCTAACATTGGAGCCTCTTCTGATGTTAAGCCTATTACTTCAAAATCATTCTTAACCGAATCCAGGTACCTTCTCCTTGGTCTACCCCGATTCCTCCTACCCTCTACTGCTGAACCCATGAGTCTCTTGGGTAACCTTGCTTCTCCCATGCGTGTAACATGACCCAACCATCTAAGCCTGTTCGCCCTGACTGCTACATCTATAGAGTTCATTCCTAGTTTTTCTTTGATTTCCTCATTGTGGACACCCTCCTGCCATTGTTCCCATCTACTAGTACCTGCAATCATCCTAGCTACTTTCATATCCGTAACCTCAACCTTATTGATAAGGTAACCTGAATCCACCCAGCTTTCGCTCCCATACAACAAAGTTGGTCGAAAGATTGAACGGTGCACAGATAACTCAGTCTTGGTATGACTTCCTTCTTGCACAAGAGAGTAGATAGTAGCTGAGCGCTTACTCCATTAGCTTTCCTACACCTCGCTTCCAGTTCTTTCACTATGTTGCCATCCTGTGAGAATATGCATCCTAAGTACTTGAAACCGTCCACCTGTTATAACTTTGTTCCTCCTATTTGGCACTCAATCCGTTTATATCTCTTTGCCACTGACATTACTTTCGTTTTGGAGATGCTAATCTTCATACCATAGTCCTTACATTTCTGATTTAGCTCTGAAATATTTCTCTGCAAACTCTCAATCTAATCTGCCATCACAACTAAATCATCCGCATATGCGAGATTGCTTATTTTGCCGGCCGTGGTGACCGTGCGTTTCAGGGCGCTACAGTCTGGAACCGAGCGACCGCTACGGTCGCAGGTCCGAACCCTGCCTCGGGCATGGATGTGTGTGATGTCCTTAGGTTAGTTAAGTTTTATTAGTTCTAAGTTCTAGGCGACTGATGACCTCAGACGTTAAGTCGCATAGTGCTCAGAGCCATTTGGACCATTTTTGAACTGCTTATTTTGTGTTCACCTATCTTAATCTCACCCAGCCAGTCTATTGTTTTCAACATATGATCCATAAATAATATGAACAACAGTCTTTTCGAAAAGATTTTTGAATGTGTACGAAAAGTGAAAGAAAGTTGTTCAGTAGTGCAAGAAATCGCTACTCGTCTTTATTTGCTGTTGTGTTAGTAAGGTGGCAACATATTTCAGTTGAGTCTGAGTACTTCATCAGCTACCGCCGAACGAGATGGCGCAATTGTTAAGTCAGTGGCATCGCATATGGAAAGACAGGGGTTTGAATTGCCTGCCGTCTGTTCATCTGGATTCCAAAAGCCTAACTTAGAACAACGGTGTTCGCAGGACCATCTCAAACATTGGCTCACCTCGGCAACTTCAGTGAATAGCTCTCTTCGGATTCAATCTTGAACCCACTTTATAAGGATTCGCGACTATAGGCCTCTGTAGAAACTGTGATGAGGGAGTCACAGTAATCTGGCCACTACCTAAGTGCGTCATCAACGTGCAGTAGTCACCCACAGACGGCAGGTGGCAGCATTAGTAGTGGAGGAGGGACGCGGAAAACAGTGCAGCCGTTATAATAATGCGGAAACGGAGCGATTTACCTGATATCAGAAAGGACATGATCGTTGGCTTTTGGGCCAAACGTGGTTCAAATGGTTCTGAGCACTATGGGACTTAACATCTGAGGTCATCAGTTCCCTAAACTTAGAACTACTTAAACTTAACTAACCTAAGGACAACGCACACATCCATGCCCGAGGCAGGACTCTAACCTGCGACCATAGCAGCATCTACATCTACATCTACATTTATACTCCGCAAGTCACGCAACGTGTAACGCCGGAAATGCACATCCTCCTATTTCCATCTATTGTACTATAAATTTTTTCCTTATTTTGTTAGCTGAATATATGACATTTCTTTGCCTTTATATATTGTAATTGTTTTACTATTTATATATATATATATTTATGCATCTATGTCAATGTATAATTGGTTTGTTTTGTAAATATTATTTGTATTTTACGCTGGGTCTTGCCTAAGGAAAACTATGCTATCGAACGAATACATCGATAGGTCGTGTGGAGAACCAAAGTGTTTAGGATCTTTGGTAGTGTTAACTCTGTCGCGTGGAGCGCGGGCAGAGAGGGAGTCTGGCTGGAGTAGTTCAGTGGAGCAGGTGTGTTGTGTGACGCTCCCGCGAGTTGCCGCGCTTTCGGGGTTTGGCAGCTTGTAATTGCGCTCGAATTGCTATGATAGTTTCTGACATGGTGTCGCGGACGGGAAGCGTTAGCTGGCACACATCAAGAGCCCGTTTCACCTGGTGACCGTGTCGAGAAGAAGGCGCGCCAACATCCAGCTTCTGCAACAGCGACGGCCGACAATGAATGACTGTCGTCACCTGCTCGACCGACGACTGCAGACCTTCAATCAACCAACAAGGAAGACTGGAAGCACGTAAAGTTTTAGAACTGTATGGCAGTCCTCAGCTTTTAAAATTGCTGCATCACAAAATTACAGAAACGTAGCATGAACCTTTGTAGCTCATTGTCCCAATTGCATTACCAAGCAGGGTCCCTTCCTTTTCCGGAATGAACCCGAGTGTCGTTGAAATTCAAACGCCAGCATTAAATTAATATCATTCGATTTCACTGCTTTAATTTCAAAGTTCAGTTAAGGTATTCATAGCTGGCTGCAATATTTAGATTACACAAGCACAAATTAAGAGTGCGAGTTTTGTTACCGTATTTTAGCTTACCTGTGACTGCAGTCAGCTTGGTACGTACTAAATTTTACTGTTGTTAATGTTCAGAACCATTTAATTCAAGTTCAAAGTTAAATCTCTTATTTCTAAATTGCGTAGATTCAAGTAGCTTTTGAAATGATTGTTGAGGTAGCCCAAGACTAACCGTATTTTACTGAATTTCGATGTGCTTCAGAAACAAACCTCACTATTAACTTCAGTCACTAAATTAACTTTAAATTTTCCGGTTTTATTAATTCTTTTGCTAAATTAAGTCAGAGTGTAGCGAAATTTATTACTTCTGACAAACTTTCAGTTTTCACACTACACGTGTCAACCTTCAGTTGCCACGCTTCTAGTGCTAATTATGTGTAATAACCTTTCTTTTTCAGTTACTATAATAATTGTCCGTAGGACAAGTTTGTAAATTGTTCGCGTGCTCCCATGGTTAAAGTATACCGTATATGGCAAAATGGCGCAATCCAAAACTGGCGCCAAGGGTCTGTGGAGCACCTCAGGCCATTTATGACAAGGGTGAACGACTGCTTCAGAGGTGTGAGCGTGCGAATCGAGGTGCGATTGTTGAGCAACTGACCGGCCAGGTGAGCCAACGTAGTACCAACAGTGTCTACTCAACGATCGTTCAGGAATTGTTGCTGATAATAGGTCTCTGCAGCAGGCGCCTGGTTCACGCTCCCATGTTGCCCGTTGTTCATCGGCGACAATGGCTGGAATTTGCAAGTCAGTACTGCAACTGGACGTCCAGTGCATGGCGACAGGTGGCCTTTCCAGACAAATCTTGTTTTATGCTTCTTTGGACAGACGGCCGTTAACGTGCAAGGCGTGGGACATAAAGCAAATACCCTGCAGCTGTCTTCGGAAGGGTCCAGGCCGTGCGGCGGGGCGGTTCTTTCCGTCCCCTTTACGACGGACCTGCACCTACCTGTGAACATTGTCTCAGCAGATCATCAGTAGGGAAGCCGAGCGAAACCTACTGTACTTCGACGTGAACAAGGCTGCAATTTAAGTCACTAATCTATGTTTCGGGAGAAAGTTTTCACACAAATGAAAGGTTGGAAATTTTGTCCTCAATTAATATATTCTGAAACTTAGATGAACAAGTGTCATTGCCAAGCCCGTGCTAGTCTTAACACAGTCACTCACAATCCCATTCACTCACGTTAGCAAGTTTGTGGTGTTGCATTTCCCGAAAACGTAATAGCTACAAAAATACTGATTGTTTTTGATTGATAATGCTCGCCAAATATTAAGTCTGTCGGTACCAAATGCAGTCACAGTTTTTAGCCACGGACCTGCTCAATACGCCACGCGGAATATAAGTCTTATCTCGTCACAAAATTCACTTAAAAATTCCGAAATTTCTACACGCCCATCGGAATAATTATGCCGTCACTTTACCACACTTTTGATGTATGAAACACTGCTAGATCCGGCAACTTATCGTTTCCATCGGAACTACTACTCCACACGTCCGATCTGTTTCATGGCTAGGCTCCGACTCCTCTCTAGAATACTCTAAGTCTTCTCTGCCAGCAGAGAAAGGCGCGCGAAGAATATTGCTTTACCATTGGTCAGTTCACTCAACAGCCAATAGCAAAACAACATTCTCCCGCGTCAATCCGCGCTTTTCATCAATAACCAATCCTAAAATAGTAAACCTAACGACTGCACTTTTTACCGACGTAATTGTCTAATATGCTGAAGTTTTGCTTATGCATAAACTTATTTACTATTGTTATTTATACCTGAATTAACTTTCCCTTTACCATAAACTTACTTTATAAATCTATTCTACAAAAATCCCCTTTGTCCAAAGCCATACTTCTTCGAAATGTTCCCACACTAAATCCTACTAAATGGCTCTGAGCACTATGGGACTCGACTGCTGAGGTCATTAGTCCCCTAGAACTTAGAACTAGTTAAACCTAACTAACCTAAGGACATCACAAACATCCATGCCCAAGGCAGGATTCGAACCTGCGACCGTTGCGGTCTTGCGGTTCCAGACTGCAGCGCCTTTAACCGCACGGCCACTTCGGCCCGCTAAATCCTACTACATAACTCTTTAAACAATTATCTTCATATTAACCTTAAACCACACTCACGCATCATTCACGCTGCTAAAACACATTTATGACATTTTGCGTACACAAAAAGACATGATAACACTTTATGAAAATACTAGAACAGTTTATGAAAAACATTCTATTAAGGTGTTCATTCAGGCTTTCGACACGTGGTCACATTAATGTGGGTGGACAGTCCGTATCTACTTGCTGACCACTTAAAAGTTCCAGAATGAAATTTTCACTCTGCAGCGGAGTGTGCGCTGATATGAAACTTCCTGGCAGATTAAAAGGAAAAGGTGAGTTCGAGTCTCGGTCTGGCACACAGTTTTAATCTGCCTTGAAGTTTCATTTAAAGGTTTTTTTCTCTGAAAATAAATAATTATTTGTATTCGATAATTCCTCTACGGTACAGGAGGAGTTTTTAAAGAGAAACATCTTTAATCTACATTTGAAAACTCTTCTGCCCTCTCCCAGACATTTTATTTCAGGCGTAAATTGTCATAGGGTTTCACCCCTTTACCTGCCAGAATTAGATTAATTATAGGGTAAAGCGGTTAATATTTCCTCCTATTGTTGTATGTGTGAATATCTCTGTTACCGTCAAATCCAGATGGGTTGTTGAGCCGGCCGCTGTAGCCGAGCTGTTCTAGGCGCTTCAGTCTGGAACCGCGCGACCGCTGAGGTCGCAGTTTCGAATCGTGCCTCGCGTATGATTGTGTGTGATGTCCTTAGGTTAGTTAGGTTTAAGTAGTTCTAAGTTCTAGTGGACTGACAACCTCCGATGTTAAGTCCCATAGTGCTCAGAGCCATTTGAATCATTTTTTGGATTGTTGATTACGAATTTCGTAGCCTGTGGAGCTAACATATCAATTGCGGTAAAGTCCATGATGTTGCGGAGCGCATGAAGCGCTGATTGGAGTATCTCCTTCAATTTCTTTTGTGTCAAATCGAATTAATTAAATCAGCGAAATGTGTACTCAGAAACGTGTATTCATAAATTTTGCCACACTAAAAGCGATACACTCCAAAAATGCAATATACGAGTATTATTTTCTTGTGTATGGGTGTAGCGTAATGTTCGCTATGAACCAGAAATAACACTGAAATGTTAACAATGGCCGGCCCCAGTGGCCAAGTGGTTCTAGGCGCTAAAGTCTGGAACCGCGCGACCGCTACGGTCGCAGGCTCGAATCCTGCCTCGGGCGTGGATGTGTGTGATCTCCTTAGGTTAGTTAGGTTCAAGTAGTTCTAAGTTCTAGGGGACTGATGACCTCAGCAGTTAAGTCCCATAGTGCTCAGAGCCATTTTTGTTAACAATGTTTTGGTAGTATCTAACCGATGATGATATATGATAGAGCAAGAAGCTTGTAAAAAGGCTGTAGCAAAAGGGATAAGACCAGGACAGAATCACAGTCTGCCGGACAGTTTTCACTTGTAAAAATTTCCAGCCCACTCCGAATTTTGCCAGGAGTCTGCGCTCGTCCAAGGCACGATATGACTTGTCCCTGTCATATGAATCGATTGATGTCGGCAGTCTCACACTTTTTGTGGATTACATAACATTCCTGCCATTGTTGTTTAAATTATAACGCAGATCTTTCTTCCATTTTGTTAAAAAAATACGAGTATTAAATTCTCGTTGACATAAAACTGCATATAAAAACATTGACATTTCTACGTCACGTGTATGAGGGGCAGTCAAATGAAAGCTAAATACCCACCACAACGGGACCATGCAATGGTTCCATTCAAAAGTAACCGCCGCAAACGTTAAGATATCTTGCAGTGAACACATAGTGTGTAGTGGGACGATCACTCTGTTGTAGAAATAATTCAAAAGCCAAATCGCTTAAATACTGTTTACAAGATAACCGGTTTCAACACAAATGGTTCAAATGGCTCTGAGCACTACGGGACTTTACATCTGAGGTCATCAGTCCCCTAGAACTTAGAAATACTTAAACCTAACTAACCTAAGGATCACACACATTCATGCCCGAGGCAGGATTCGAATCTGCGACCGTAGCGGTCGCACGGTTCCAGACTGAAGCGCCTAGAGCCGCTCGGCCACAATGGCTGGCGGTTTCAACACACTACAGGTGCCATCATCGGATCTGAATGTAACTTAACATTTATAAACCATTTGGATATAACGATATATGAGGCAGACCAGCTGATATAAATATTTATAATTTTATTTTTTATTTTTGTGACAATGATTTTATTTCAGCTGGTCTGCCTCATGTATCGTTATATCCAAATGGTTTATAAATGTTAAGCTACATTCAGATCCGATGATGGCACCTTTAGTGTGTTGAAACCGGTTATCCAGCAAAGAGTATTTAAGCGATCCTGGCTTTTGAATTATTTCTAGTTATGACATCTATTCCACTGAAGACGACATGACAATTCCTGCTTCGTAGAAAACCGTCTGCCGCCGAAGGATCCACGACCGCACACATTCGTACACTTCCTCGTCCGACTGAAACAGACGTCCACGCAGGTCTTTCTTCAAGTCGCCAAGGCTGCGAAAATCACACGGTGAAAGATCCGGGCTGTACGGATGTTGCCGTGTTTCCCAACCAGGCTGCTACGGTCGCAGGTTTGAATCCAGCCTCGGGCATGGATGTGTGTGATGTCCTTAGGTTAGTTAGGTTTAAGCAGTTTTAAGTCTAGGGGCTTATGACCTCACATGTTAAGTCCCATAGTGCTTAGAGCCATTTGAACTATTTGTCTCCCAACCAAATGGTTGAAGCGTAGCCTTCGTCCAATTGGCGGTGTGGGGACGACCGTTATCGTGCAGCAGGATGGCTCCGTCCGACAGCATTCCTGGGCGTACTGACTTTTTGGCACGTCGCAGTTTCTGCAATGTCTCTTCATAGCGCTGCGCATTGATTGTGGTTCCACGCTCGAGGAACTGAACCAGCAGAGGAAGCATCCTGCTGCACGATAACGGCCGGCCTCGCACTGCCAATCAGACGCATGCTACACTTTGGCGATTTGCTTGGGAAAACTCGGCGACATCCTGCGTACAACCCGGATCTTTTACTGTGAGATTTCCACCTCTTTGACAGCCTGAAGAAAGATATACGCCGATGTCGGTTTCAGTCGGACGAGGAAGTGGAAGTGGAAGAGTAGGTGCGGTTGAGGATCCTTCAGCGCCCGACCGCATTCTACGAAACAGGAGTTGATCTTCCCGTCTCCCAGTGGAATAAATGTCTTAACGCGTGTGGTGATTATTTGTGAATGGAAGCATTCCATGGTCCAACTGTGGAGGGTGTTTGATTTTCATTTGACTGCTCCTTAATTAATTCATCGTATGGAAGCAAATGTAACTGCGTCGCCAGCTTGGCAGGAATAGAAAAATGACAGCTGAATTATGTACCTAATTAAATGGGAGCTTTTCACAAAGTAACGACTTTTCAGTCAGTAATTAAAACTCTAATTTTATGGCATTTTTAAATATACATAGAGTGTGGCAAGAGCCTGAATAAATAACGTAAGCTGCTTAAAATGAAGTCAAATAGTTGAAGTAACCTTCAAATGTATGTGCATCTCTAAGATAGTGCCTACCATGACTCGTTCCATCTTACTAATGCAAAGTTTCCACGCCGCTTAACTTGTGGGGGATGAAAACTGAGTTTCGGAAACCGACTGTCGCTATCCAGCTTACAAGTTCAGCCTGTTTGACGTTTGCTAACCCGATCAAGTGTCGGTTTCATGAATTGCAATTGTTTCACACGAATGGTGTTTGTAAATCAGATATCCCAGTTTCCGATTTAGTTAGCTCGTTAGATGTTTCTCCTCAATTAAATATCAAAGGTGGATAAGTCAGATATTTCTTCTTCTCTTCCTCTGCACAAAATGTCACTTCGTACACATTGACATCTTTAAAAGAAAGTAGGAACCTGACGATCCAATCAAGTTTCAGAAACGGTAGAACGCACAGAACACCAAAATAACAGAGGTGCAAGGCTGATGTTACAGTAAGGAAGCAGAGAAAACGGCAGTGAACTTTGAAAACGTGAAAATAAGGCACGAAAATCCGTATTTTTGATTCGAAATACGCGGGTTGGTTTCTCATTTATACTTTATGGGTGGACCTAATAATCTAGTAGTAAAGTGCGTGCCTGGAAACTGAAAGGTTTTTGTGACCTTGCAAAGTAATATATTCGAGAAATCTCAATCAAAAGCCATGATTAACTTCTCGTAGTTGAGACTCAATGTCATGTAAAATTTTGTAATTGACGTCGTGGTTATCTATTGATTGTAAAATTATTTATTTGTAAAACCCAATGCTAGAATTACGATCGTGTGGTCATGTTGAGGTGGAAATATTGACATCCCAGCGCATGCCAAAACGTCAAAATAATCTGGCATTGGATGACACAGAGGCAAATTGCATTGTAAATATATTGCTCGCATTCTGTTTTATTTTTGTTCGCATCCATACTATTAGGTGGAGTAAATGATTACATATTTGTCTTCGTTTCATATAAAACAAAAGCCGGTTTCGTCCACAGTGTTCTATGGATCATGTATATTAGTTTCTGCTTATGAATCCGTGTGTGAACTGCTCGATTTAAATGTATTGTAGGTGTATTGTTCGTATTCTTCTTTATTTTAGTTAGCACCTGTTTTACTTACTTACTTGTATTGGATGGAAACTTCCATGTTAGCAGCTTTTCACAAAATTGGTATGAAGTTTTATTACATCTTGTCACACAATGAGTATATATTTCTGCTTTGAATGGCGTTGCTTCTTGCTACTGAGTATGCTTTGTAGTCTTAAGACTGAGACATTCTTCCTTGCAGATCCTAAAAATGAAGCAGTAGTTACGCAAATGTGTTCACACGTTAATAACAGGTACTACAAACAATATATTTTAGCAGAAATCAATGTATTGCAATTATCCTCCCATCCCAAAGAAAATTTAAAAGCAAATAACACACATTCTCATGCTTTCATCATTGGATCTAATAGTCAATTCTGTATAGCTAGAGTTTACTAAATGCAGTAGCATTCAGTTCAGTGAAAGTACATTCACACTATACCACGGATTCCTATGTACAAGTATGCACTTCGATATAAAATATTTTGCTGAATAATAGCATCTGGCACAATAACTACATAGTCTGTCACTTATACGAAAAACCATACCCAGTGGCAAGAAGAAACACCAGTGAAAGCAGAAATACATACTCCTTCTGTAACAAGATGTAAAACAGTTTAATACCATTTCTATCACAAGTTGCTAAAATGAAGTTAACCATTAAATGCGAGAAAGTACGAAAAACGGATGTAAAGTGTAATAAATCAGAATATGAACATTGTACTTACAACACTTTAACATCGAGTAGTTCACTCTTGGATTTGTAGGCAGGAAAAAGTGCCTTCAGAAACTATGCGATCAACAACCTTGCGTTTTATATGAAACAAAACAAATAAGGAATCATTTATACCACCAGATATTAAAAATGCATAAATCAAGCAAAATACGAGCAACATACTCATAACTCAATTCAGAGGGTGCAATACACAGTAGGAACCGTAATCAGAAACACAATGCAATGAAACCACGTTCTGATGTGATATAATTTAATTTTATTTCTCAACTTTATCTATGATAATGATGGAAACTGAAGGAATGAATTAAAATTTGTGCCATGGCTGGAACTTGAACACAAGTCTCCTTGTTTACAAGGCATGAAGAAATGATTTAAAATATGTGCCACGGCAGGGACTAGTAAGCAAGGAGATCCGGGTTTAACTCCTGACCGTGGTACAAATTTTAATTCATTTCTTCGGTTTCGATGCCTAGCAAGTATGGTGACCCAGGTTCAAGTCCCAACCATGGCACAAATTTTAATTCGTTTCTTCAGTTTCCATCATTATCTTAGATAAAGCTGAGACGCATATGTTTCAAGGAAAATTAAATTACATCAGATTGATAATGAACTGTTTACATGACCAACCAGAAGCAGTATTGAGAAACTGATTTACTGAAAACCATATTTTGGAGTCTATTACTACGTTTACATGAATCACAACTCCCGGAAAAAGGAAAATAAATTTCGGAACCGTTTTCGCTGTCGTGTATACATGTTAAGGCTGGAAGCAGTTTTGCTAGAACCGTCAAATAAATGTCCGTTTTCTCGATTGAAAAGGCAGATGCCAGACTGAGATTCGTAAGAAAAATCTTAAGGAACTGCAACTCATCCACGAAGGAAGTGGCTTACAAGGCGCTTGTTCGACCAATTCTTGAATTTGTCCACCAATCTGGGACCCTTACCAGATAGTACTGATACAAGCGATAGAGAAGATCCAACGAAGAACGGCGCGTTTCGTCAAGGGATCGTTTAGTCGTCGCGAGAGCGTTACGGAGATGCTCAACGAACTCCAGCTGCAGACGTTAGAAGAGAGGCGTTGTGCATCACAGAGAAGTTTGCAATTTAAATTTCGAGAAAACGCTTTCCGGGAAATGACCACAATGAGAAAACTCGAGAAATTAGAGCCAATACAGAGGCTTACCGACAATCGTTCTTCCCTCTGGTCATTAGCAATTGGAACAGGGTACAGGGATCAGTTAGTGATATCAGAAGTACTCTTCGTCACACACCGGTAGGTGGCTTGCGGAGTATGATCTAACCGTAAAGCGGTATTGGGAAATCGGTTTAAAAAAATTCCTTTTGGGAACCTCATGTGAACGTAGTGTACTTGAACTTACCAGAAGCAGTATTGGGAAATAAGTTTAATGAAGAACGGATAAGGAAGTCCAGGTAAATACAGTCTTTTCTGATGGTGGGCTCTGCAGAATACAGTGAAGATCCAGGTGCCAGCGTCTGTCGGCTAGCGCAATGCAAGACGACAGGTAGGCTTGTGATGCTCTCTGTCGGTGGCCTTGCGAAGCTCAGCGCGAAAGGTGAATCTCTCGGAGGCTACCGGAGGCCGTTAACAGCGTGCAGCGTTGTAAACGACCGCTCATGACTTCTTATAGAATATACGCGGTGATAAAAAGATTGTTCGTTGAACGCACTGTTGCACAAATACTGTACACTTGTCCTGCGATCTGTGCTAATCTCGGTTCCATTAATAACACTTTGATTAATAGTAAGCCTATTAACTACATATTCGAAGTCTACTGTAACATGTACATCAGCTATTTAACGTTTGTACTTTCTGCCCAGGCACTTTACCTCCAACGTCCAGTCGAGCAAGATCAGTTAGGAGAATTTTATTTCAATAGATGTACGCAATTTTCTCACTCTTTTGCTGAAAGCGTCACTGAAGTACAATCAGACATTTTATGCATAATTGGTAGTTTACATGTGCTTCCAAATTGCGATTTTCGCTAACTTTTTCCCCTACTCCGTTACTGTTTGGTCATGTAAACATTCCATGTTGATTCTGGAAAAGCGATTCTGGTTTCCGGATTCCAGTATTTTTAAGGGACGTCAAATGAGAACAAAGCAGATGGAAAGCAGTAAGTAAATTGTGTATTATTTCAAAAGTAATCGCCATTACTCTTAATACATTTATCCCACTGTGAGACAAAGCGGTCAACACCTTAATGGACCAATGTTTTTGTTTTCCTAAGGAACCATGATTGCAACCATGCGTGCACCTGTTCGTCAGTAGCAAATCTAAGGCTACTAATATCTTCCTTCGGGGACCCAAAAACATGGAAATAGCGTAAGGAGAGATGGGGACTCTATAGTGGATGTGTAAGGGCTTCCCAGCGAAACTTCTGCAGAGTAGTTGAAATAAATTTGGCAGTATGTTTTCCAGAATGTACATGATTAGATGAATGTACTCGTAATAAAACAGTTACATTCCTAGCGTGATAAGATTTTTAATCATCTTTTAACATATTTTCATGAACAGTTTTCTCCTCCTCACCCTTAATAGTTCATTGGAAGGGAAATGAAGTCCCATGCTTCTTGACAGAGCGTAGGGGAACGATGCGGGAGACCCGCACCTCTGTACTACGCAACGTCCTAATGGAGGTGGTTTGCCGTTGGTTTCCTCCGACTGTAATGGGGATGAATGATGACGATGAAGACGACACAACACCCAATCATCTCGGAGCAGGTGAAAATCCCTGACGCCGCCGGGAATCGAACCTGTGACCCCGTGCTCAGTAAACGGGAACGCTACCGCGAGACCAGGAGCGGCGAACTGTTAGTTCACTGACATCCATCAATAAATCGTTGCATCACAGCTGATTTGCAAACGCAATTCGCGTAAAATAACTGACGCCTGAAAAACCATTATTTGACCACGCTAGAGAAATCAATTCTTGTCTTACAAGTAAACGGTTTCTGGAATTCAGTTTTCGTTTGCGCAAGTTGTTGTGTATGAGCGGGTGCTCCATCGTCCTGAAATTAAACCTTTCATGGTTCTCAGTAAGCGTCATGATTCGTGGCATCACATCCACAGAGAGACTCAAGTTCCGGACGGGCTAAAGTCAATACGCGTGACACAGTAGCTCCATATGATAAGACTGCTTCTCCGATTGTGCACTTGGGTTACTGGCTTTTGCTCCAAAATAACGTTAAGGAGAGTTAGTGCCTATTTACCCAGCTTAACTGCTTGAGGGTGATTCGAACATACTGTCTTATGGAATCAATTGAGCTCAGTACTATTCGATCACCAGCTCACAAAATCGTTGTCTCCTTTGTGTATTATCATCTAATAACCCACATGACTAATTCCGAATGTACACTTCTTAGTGACTGACGTGGTACGACGGAAAATTCTGCTTTCAACCGTCTTGTGAATGTGGTCTGTGTGATATTGCGAGACAAACTGAAGTTCCTCGAAACTTTTCCGTGGTTGCCCATTACGCTTCTTGTTGCTTCATACTTTTTTGTAATTATACCTTGGACAGGAAAATGTGTAAATGGAAGCAAAATGACCAATCATGTCAAACAGCAATAACACCATTTCAGTAACTACTTTTTAATGTAAACGTTCAGTGTTTGGTTAACATTGAGTAAATAAATTACCTGTGGCGTGGACTGCACAACTGGCCATTGTCACTACAGTTACAGTCACTTTTCTACATCTACATAGTTACTCTGCAATTCACACTTAAGTGCCTGGCAGAGGTTTCATCGATCCGTTTTCATACTACTTCTCTTCCATTCCACTCTCGAATGGCGCGTGGGAAAAAGGAACACCTAAATCTTTCCATTCGAGCTCTGATTTCTCTTATTCTATTATGATAATCATTTCTCCCTACGTAGGTGGGTGGGTGTCAACAAAATATTTTCGCATTCTGAAGAGAAAGTTGGTGACTTAAATTTCGTAAATAGATCTCGCCGCAAAGAAAACCGCCTTTGTTTCAGTGACTGTCACCCTAACTCGCGTATCATATCAGTGACACTCTCACCCCTGTTACGCGGTAACACGAAACTAGCTGCCCTTCTTTGCACTGTTTCGATGTCCTCCGTCAATCCTACCTGGTAAGGATCCCATACCACGCAGCAATATTCCGGCAGAGGACGGACAAGTGTAATATAGGCTGTCTCTTTAGTGGGTTTATCGCATCTTCTAAGTGTTCTGCGAACAAAGCGCAGTCTTCGTTTCGCCTCCCCACAATATTATCTCTGTGGTCTTTCCAATCTAAGTTGCTCGTAATGGTAATTCAAATGGTTCTGAGCACTATGGGACTTAACTTCTGAGGTCATCAGTCCCCTAGAAATTAGAACTACTTAAACCTAACTAACCTAAGGATATCACTAGGCAGAAATCAAATCTGCATGTGGAATGCACTTCCTTGACTCTTGTGCAGAAAGGAGTGCAGTATTCTGCTGCATCCATTTTCAATAAGCTACCACAAGAACTGAAAAATATTAGCAGTAGCCCAAACACTTTTAAGTCTAAACTGAAGAGTTTCCTCATGGCTCACTCATTCTATTCTGTCGAGGAGCTCCTGGAAGAGCTACAAAATTAAGCAAATTCCAGTGTTACATTCTTGATTTTCTTTATTTAAACTAACGACTTGTCGCCTGAATATGTTTCTTATATTTCATTTTATCTGTTTCTACAATCTACAACTGAATATGTTTCTTATATTTCATTTTATCTGTTTCTACAATCGTTATAATTTCATGTATTGACGCGTTCCATGACCATGGAGACTTCTCTTTAATGTGGTCCCACGGAACAATAAATAAATAAATAAATAAAAATAAATAAACATCCATGCCCTCGGAAGGATTCGAACCTGCGACCATATAGGTCGCGCGGTTCCAGACTGTAGCGCCTAGAACCGCTCGGCCACTCCGGCCGGCATTTGTAATTTCTAGGTATTTAGCCGAATTGACAGCCCTTAGATTTGTGCGATTTATCGTATACCCAAAATTTATCGGATTTCTTTTAGTACCCATGTGGATGACCTCGCACTTTTCTTTGTTTAGTTTAGATTATCACCAAGATTATTTATGTAAATCAGGAACAGCAAAGGGCCTATGAGACTACCTTGCAGAACGCCAGATATCACTTCTGTTCTACTCGATGATTTACCGTCTATCCTTACGAACTGTGACCTCTCTGACAGGAAATCACGAATCCAGTCACACAACTGAGACGATACACCATATGCACGCAATTTGATTAACAGTCACTTGTGAGGAACGGTATCAAAAGCCTTCTAGAACTCTAGGGATATGGAATCGATCTGAGATACCTTGTCGACAGCATTCATTACTTCATGGAAATAAAGAGCTAGCTGTGTTGCACAAGAACGACATTTTCTGAATCCGTGTTGCTTATGTATCAATATGTCATTTTCTTCAAGGTAATTCATAATGTTCGAGTACAGTATATGGTCCAAAATCCTACTGCAAATTGAGGTCAGTGATACAGGTCTGTAATTCAGTAGTTTACTCCTATTTCCTTTCTTAAATATTGGTGCAACCTGTACTACTTTCCAGCCTTTAGGAACAGACCTTTCGTCAAGTGAGCGGTTGTATATGAGTGCTAAGAAAGGCGCTATTGCGTCTGCATACTCCGAAAGGAATCTGATTGGTATATCATCTGGAGCGGGAGACTTGCCTTTCGTAAGTGATTTGAGTCAATGGTGCTGACATCATCATTATTTTATATTGTTGTTGTGGTCTTCAGTCCTGAGATTGGTTTGATGCAGCTCTCCATGCTACCCTATCCTGTGCAAGCTTCTTCATCTCCCAGTACTTACTGCAACCAACATCCTTCTGAATCTGCTTAGTGTATTCAGCTCCTGGTCTCCCTCTACGACTTTTACCCTCCACACTGCCCTCCAATGCTACATTTGTGATCCCTTCATGCCTCAGAACGTGTCCTACCAACCAATCCCTTCTTCTAGTCAAGTTGTGCCACATACTCCTCTTCTCCCCAATTCTATTCAATACCTACTCATTAGTTATGTGATCCACCCATCTAATCTTCAGCATTCTTCTGTAGCACCACATTTCGAAAGCTTCTATTCTCTTCTTGTCCAAACTATTTATCGTCCATGTTTCACTTCCATACAAGGCTACACTCCATACAAATACTTTCAGAAACGACTTCCTGACACTTAAATCTATACCCGATGTTAACAAATTTCTCTTCTTCAGAAATGCTTTCCTTGCCATTGCCAGTCTACATTTTATATCCTCTCTACTTCGACCATCATCAGTTATTTTGCTCCCCAAATAGCAAAACTCCTTTACTACTTTAAGTGCCTCATTTCCTAATCTAATTCCCTCAGCATCACCCGACTTAATTCGACTACATTCCATTATCCTCGTTTTGCTTTTGTTGATGTTCATCTTATATCCTCCTTTCAAGACACTGTCCATTCCGTTCAACTGCTCTTGAGTCCTTAGCTGTCTCTGATAGAATTACAATGTCATCGGCGAACCTCAAAGTTTTTATTTCTTCTCCATGGATTTTAATACCTACTCCAAATTTTTCTTTTGTTTCCTTTACTGCTTGCTCAATATACAGATTGAATAACATCGGGGAGAGGCTACAACCCTGTCTCACTCCTTTCCCAACCACTGCTTCCCTTTCAAGCCCCTCGACTCTTATAACTGCCATCTGGTTTCTGTACAAATTGTAAATAGCCTTTCGCTCCCTGTATTTTACTCCTGCCATCTTTAGAATTTGGAAGAGAGTATTCCAGTCAACATTGTCAAAAACATTCTCTAAGTCTACAAATGCTAGAAACGTAGGTTTGCCTTTCCTTAATCTTTCTTCTAAGATAAGTCGTAAGGTCAGTGTTGCCTCACGTGTTCCCATATTTCTACGGAATCCAAACTGATCTTCCCCGAGGTCGGCTTCTACTAGTTTTTCCATTCGTCTGTAATGAATTCGCGTTAGTATTTTGCAGCTGTGACTTATTAAACTGATAGTTCGGTAATTTTCGTATCTTTCAACACCTGCTTTCTTTGGGATTGGAATTATTATATTCTTCTTGAAGTCTGAGAGTATTTCGCCTGTCTCATACATCTTGCTCACCATATGCTCTCCCAAGGCCATCAGTAGTTCTAATGGAATGTTGTCTACTCCCGGGGCCTTGTTTCGACTCAGGTCTTTCAGTGCTCTGTCAAACTCTTCACGCAGTATCGTATCTCCCATTTCATCTTCATCTACATCCTCTTCCATTTCCATAATATTGTCCTCAAGTACATCGCCCTTGTATAGACCCTGTATATACTCCTTCCACCTTTCTGCTTTCCCTTCTTTGCTTAGAACTGGGTTTCCATCTGAGCTCTTGATAATCATACAAGTGGTTCTCCTTTCTCCTAAGGTCTCTTTAACTTTCCTGTAGGCAGTATCTATCTTACCCCTAGTGAGATAAGCCTCTACATCCTTACATTTATCCTCTAGCCATCCCTGCTTAGCCATTTTGCAGTTCCTGTCGATCTCATTTTTGAGACGTTTGTATTCCTTTTTGCCTGCTTCATTTACTGCATTTTTATATTTTCTCCTTTCACCAATTAAATTCAATATTTCTTCTGTTACCCAAGGATTTCTACTAGCCCTCGTCTTTTTACCTACTTGATCCTCTGCTGCCTTCACTACTTCATCCCTCAAAGCTACTCATTCTTCTTCCCCATTCCTGCCATTTGTTCCCTTACGCTTTCCCTGAAACTCTGTACAACCTCTGGTTTTTTCAGTTTATCCAGGTCCCATCTCCTTAAATTAGCACCTTTTTGCAGTTTCTTCAGTTTTAATCTACAGTTCATAACCAATAGATTGTGGTCAGAGCCCACATCTGCCCCTGGAAATCTCTGTCTTACCATTATATAATCTATCTGATACCTTCTAGTATCTCCAGGATTCTTCCATGTATACAACCTTCTTTCATGATTCTTGAACCAAGTGTTAGCTATGATTAAGTTATGTTCTGTGCAAAACTCTACCAGGGGGCTTCCTCTTTCATTTCTTAGCCCCAATCCATATTCACCTACTATGTTTCCTTCTCTCCCTTTTCCTGCTCTCGAATTCCAGTCACCCATGACTATTAAATTTTCATCTCCCTTCACTACCTGAATAATTTCTTTTATCTCATCATACATTCAATTTCTTCATCATCTGCAGAGCTAGTTGGCATATAAACTTGTACTACTGTAGTAGGCGTGGGCTTCGTGTCTATCTTGGCCACAATAATGCGTTCACTATGCTGTTTGTAGTAGCTTACCCGCACTCCTATTTTTTTATTCATTATTACACCTACTCCTGCATTACCCCTATTTGATTTTGTGTTTATGACCCTGTATTCACCTGATCAAAAGTCTTGTTCTTCCTGCCACCGAACTTCACTAATTCTCACTATATCTAACTTTAACCTATCCATTTCCCTTTTTAAATTTTCTAATCTACCTGCCCCGTTAAGGGATCTGACATTCCACGCTCCGATCCGTAGAACGCCAGTTTTCTTTTTCCTGATAACGACGTGCTCTTGAGTAGTCCCCACCAGGAGATCCGAATGGGGGACTATTTTACCTCCGGAATATTTTACCGAAGAGGACGCCATCATCATTTATCCATACAGTAAAGCTGCATGCCCGCGGGAAGAATTACGGCCGTAGTTTCCCCTTGCTTTCAGCCGTTCGCAGTACCAGCACAGCAAGGCCGTTTTGGTTAATGTTGCAAGGCCAGGTCAGTCAATCATCCAGACTGTTGCCCCTGCAACTACTGAAAAGGCTGCTGCCCCTCTTCGGGAACCACACGTTTGTCTGGCCTCTCAACAGATATCCCTCCGTTGTGGTTGCACCTACGGTACGGCCATCTGTATCCCTGAGGCACGCAAGCCTCCCCACCAACAGCAAGGTCCATGGTTCATGGGGAAGGATTATTTTATAAGGAAATATATTTTCTTTCGAGATTTTCTGAGTTTGGTACGAGTTCTGCTCCCGTCCACTTACAGTATACAAAATCACAGCCACACCTACTTATAGTGCAAAATGTCGCTAACAGACTGAATTTAATGAAACCACAAATACTACGAGCTTGGGGATTGTGTCCTCCCACCACGACACGTAACGTTGAACGAGAACGTTGTGTCTGCTTCTGTGGAGGGTGTCCCAGGAAAAATGGTCATTACTCAGGGATATGACAGAACCGATCATTCGAACCAAAAAAGTCTATAAGCAGTAACATCGACTCTAAAATGCACACATTAAGAGCTGTGAACACTTCTTCATCTTCGATACTGTGAAACAGACCTCTTCTACTGCAAACTCTTTGCTTTCTATATTTTTCGGGGTGTTAGACGGACTAAAACGAGAAAAAAACAGTCTGGTTAACGCGGACTTTAAAATGCATACCTTAAGGGCTGTTCAGCAGAAGAGATAGAAGAGAAGTGTTTCACAGTAACTAAGAGAAACGAGTGCTCATATCTCTTAAGTGATGCATTTTAGAGCCCATGTTTTTGTTAGACCTTTTTGCTTCGAATGGTCGTTCCTGTCCTTTCTCTGAATATTGATCATTCTCCCTGGGACAACCTGTATTACTACTAGACAAATTCAGACGTTTATAGCATGTGGCCTTTAACGACAATGAATGACGCATCCATTCATTCACATATCGTGTCCTACAGAGCCCGTGATGGAGGAGTAACGCCATGGGTGTGGAACATGTCAAGGTTTACAGAAAGGGAATAGTAGCTGTAATAAAATTACTTCTGTGGACTGTATTAGTAATCAGCTATAATTGATTCGGTGCAGTCTTATTCTATCCGTACTCAAGAAGACTGCGGATGAATGTAACAAAATTATCGGAAAATCTGCAGTCTAATTTACGATCAGCATTGTTAGTTTTCATGTTCCTTCTCTCTTGAAATTTGGATAACTTCCCTGTTGGAGTGACTAATGAGGTAAATTTTAATTTCGCTTTGAATTAAAAAAATAGATTCTTGCTTCGTGCCTCTCGTCTGCTTGTTCAAAGCCCCGTACCGAAAAACAGGTGCCCTCTCGACAACGTCTACATGGAAACCGTTTATTGTCTTGCGGTGTGATTGTTTAAATCACGGCTGATAAGAAACTTATTTTTATTAACAGCCGCAAATTCCATAAAAAAATAAATACGAGTATATATGAAGCAGAGTGCAAGAGTACCAATAGCTTTGAAAAAGGCCTATGAAATATACGCAACATTCTCACTGCCACTTTTGCAAAGTAAATATTTTCTTGACTTTAGCTACATCATCTAAGAAGATAACCGTGTAGTACAACAGGGAATGAAACTGTGGATAGTTAGTACCATTGTCTCCAGTTCGTAAGATCGCATGCACACCGCGACTCCAATGCCCTTATTAGATACCACTGCTGCTGTAGTTTGAAATCTGTAACTATTATAGTGATTTGCGTGACGGTAAAACTTCGCGAAGCAGGCGATTTAAAATATTTACTGTCGATATTTTCGATTAGTCAAATAAATCTCTTCAGTAGTCCAGGCATAGAAAATCTCAAATCAGAAAATCAAGAGACACGTGGCTGATTTATGACTTGCCCAAAGACAGCGCTCAGGTATAATACAACTTATCCAAAAACACGAGGTCGTCTGAATTATTCAGTTGACTAAAAGCAGGCAACGAAACTTATCCGATACTTTACTGCAACCACTGATTTCAAGAAAATAAGACATTCCAACTCTGTCAATTAATACAACACTCAGCTATCCTGATGGATGTAGACGGCCTAAAAATTCTCTTTTACTATGATATGATGCTCACGAACAGTTTCTTTCAACTCCATATTGTTTTGACCATCCTCAGCAGCGGTAAGAGAGATTTCTAGAGATGAAAATCTGAATCCATTTTCAAAATTGTTTGGATATAGTGGTGTTTACTATTTGTTATACGTTTGACGAATGGACTTGTATGCTTTGTATGTTAAGGACTTCATGATGTTTTCTGTAGATTGTGGTGCAGACGATTAACAAAATTTAGTATCCCGTAATAGAATTTGTTCTCATTAGCTTACTGTGGCAGTTAGAGATGTTTGCTGTTCTTCTTGGTTCTCGAGCAACGTTGGACTTGGGCGTGCGATATTTGTACTTTGAAGTCCTTGCTATGTTAACTGTTCCGGGCATTTTAGTTACCTGAAAAGAAAGAAATATAACTTAATAAGTTTTCATTTAAATAGACAATTCATCTTTTAACACTATCAGTTAATTATATACAGTACGAAATTATAAGAATAAACTTTTGAATACCAATTCTGACAAGAAAAAGAGCTAGTAATTCATACAGTCCTATGTCCTTGGTAGATTAGAGTACTGTTATTTATTCTATTTGTAGGCAGATTAACTCTAGAGAGAAAGCCAGTTGCAGCTGTATAATGCTACGGGATTCATGTTTGTATGATACACCACACGGTAAAACAAAGGAGCTGAAACTACAGGTTCAACGAAACATAGGGCACAAAATCTGGATACATGCTCCAGGCTAACGAAACACAGGCATGCTGTAAGCCGATGGACAGCGCTTTGCACGAAAACTAACATTTCTTTCGTTAGTAACTTGAGCAACGATTATCACAAGAGCGGATATTTTTCTACTCTAAAATAATTCGCTATTCTGGACTCTTTGTCGTGAATCTTCTTCAGTGATGAATTGCTCTTTGACGGGAACAAATTTATCGATGTACACAATCGTCGCACGTGGGCCAAGCAAATCCACATGAACTGACTGTACGAATTTTAGTTTTAGCAGCGTTCGGTTTTTTTTTATTTTTTAGAAAGGTGTTATTAGGTAATGTATACATGAGCGAACTGTTCTTTCAGGATGCCTTTAAAGGCAAACCCCTCAGGATTGCTACACACAGCCTCGTGTATTCGAGTTTGGGCCATTGTTAGTACTACAGGCCTTGCGGCTGATGAATTTTGGAGCAGCACATCACTTTCACATTCTTTTTTCTTTCGTTACTATTTCAACAAAATCCTCCCCCGAAGGTGGAGGGGACAAGGAGCTCCTGCTACGCGATCCAGCAACTCATATTCACCTCTTTTTTCCATTTCGGCATGTAGTCAAAATCAGACTCGTTAGAAGCAATTAAACTAATCAGCATAGTTAAACAGAGGTGTCTGATAAAGGTCTGGTGCCTTAATACTGCGCCTCCTCACTCGGATAAATCGTGGGAGACGGTGTTCCGACACACCTCATGAAGATGACATATGGAGCCGTCAGATACCGACGTTGTAACGGAACTGGTCAGTGGACTTTCTTTCGCACACAACGTAGAATACAGTGCACAGATAAACTTACAGCACCATCCAAGAGTACACAGACTGTAATCATGCACTTAGTGTAATATCGACAACATAACTCAAATAGCCTTACACATTTATAAGCAGAAAACATGAATTCAACATAAAATATATTATTTTTCAAAAAACATAACTGTTTTTATATTTTCGATGCATTTTAAAATTGTAATTCCATTGAAGTCGCTGTAATTGTCATTCGCCGGCCGCGGTGGTCTAGCGGTTCTAGGCGCGCAGTCCGGAACCGCGCGGCTGCTACGGTCGCAGGTTCGAATCCTGCCTCGGGCATGGATGTGTGTGATGTCCTTAGGTTAGTTAGGTTTAAGTAGTTCTAAGTTCTAGGGGACTGATGACCACAGGTGTTAAGTCCCATAGTGCTCAGAGCCAGAGCCAATTGTCATTATAATTGAATTTAACGTTTCAGTAATTGTTTTGAAAAATAGCTTAAAAGATTTTTTCATTTTTTTTTTACACAAACCATATACATTTTTTACATAAATCATATGTGTGTTTCTCTGGATGTTAAGAATCGATATTTAACTGTAGTAGCATCCTTGCGCGAGTATGCGAGTTGTATCGCTAGCCAACTTGGCTGTGAAATTTTGAGTTGTAAAGTTGTTGAGTTATCGCCCTAATAACTGGTCAGTTGAAACATAGTAAATTGTGTTAGCTGGAAGAAGTGTAATTTATGTTTATTAAAAATTGGTTTGAGGACAAAGTTGCCTGCAGTATCTATATTATTTCATCGTACATACTTCAAAGTTAAACGCCGACTTCTTCTTGCAAGAAGAGGAACTACATTACTAGACAGAGAGTCAACTAACAATTCATCAATCTGCAAACGAACAGGCCTACTGCAAGTTATGTGCAAACCATTAATTTTGTTATTCTACCTACAGCTTTCTAATATGCATCTTTCACGAAGACATAAGCAAAGTAAAATTTTGCAGAGTTGTAAAGTTTTAACACTACGAAAATTGAGGCAACAGAGCGAGGAGTCAGGTTAAGTCATAAATCATACACAAGTATCGTACTTTTTATTCGAGTCATCGAAAATTTCAACAGTAAATGTTTTTAATCGCCTGCTTCACGAAGTTTTACCACCATGCAAATCAGTAAAAACGTTTCATATTTCAGAATACAGCAGGAGTCGTATCGAACAAGGGCACTGGAATCGCAGTGCGAATGCGATCTTACGAACTGGAGACAAGGGTACGAACTTACTCTGTTAACGATTACGAAGTACGAGGGTCACTCCAAAAGAAATGCACACTATGTTTGTAAAAATACAGTTTTCGTTCTGCATGTGTGAAAGTTTTACAGTGTGTAGATACATCCTTCCCGCTTGTTTTCAAACTTAGTTCAACCTCTTCCCGTGAGTGGCGCCGTCACACCATGTCTTCAAGATGGCTGCTACACTTGATGTTGGTCAGAAGCTACGTGCTGTCATAGAATTCCTGTGCGGTGAAAACGAGACAGTGGGAAATATCCACAAGAGGTTGAAAAAGGTTATGGAGATGCTGCTGTCGATCGCAGTACAGTTAATCGGTGGGCAAGCAGGTTACGTGATGGCTAAATGGTTCAAATGGCTCTGAGCACTATGGGACTCAACATCTTAGGTCATAAGTCCCCTAGAACTTAGAACTACTTAAACCTAACTAACCTAAGGACATCACACACACCCATGCCCGAGGCAGGATTCGAACCTGCGACCGTAGCAGTCGCGCGGTTCCGGACTGCGCGCCTAGAACCGCGAGACCACCGCGGCCGGCGGTTACGTGATGAAAGCGGGCACGGCAATATTGAGGATTGTCCTCGCAGTGGCAGGCCTCGTACTGCACACACTCCAGACAATGTGCAGAGAGTTAACGAATTGGTGACTGCTGACAGATGCATCACAGTGAACGAATTGTCACGCTACGTTGGGATAGGGGAAGGAAGTGTTTGTAGAATACTGAAAGTGTTGGTGTTAAAAAAGGTTTGTGCCAGGTGGGTTCCGAGGACGGTGACAGTGGCTCCCAAAGAAACAAGAAAAACAGTGTGCAGCGTACTTTTGGAACAGTACAAGAATGGTGGAGATGAATTTCTTGGAAGAATTGAGACAGGTGATGAAATATGGCTCCATTATTTTTCACCAGAGACGAAGAGGCAATCAATGCAGTGCCATCATGCAAATTAAAAAAAAAAAAAATCAAAACCATCCTTCTGCTGGAAAAGTTATGGCTACAGTGTTTTTCGATTCCGAAGGACTCTTGCTTGTGGACATTGTGCCAAGTGGAACCACCAAAAATTCTGACGCATATGTGACGACACTGAAGAAACTTCAAGCTCGACTGAGTCGTGTTCGACCACATCGGCAAGAGCAGGATGTTTTGCTGTTGCACGACAATGGACGGTCACATGTCAGTCAAAAAACCATGGAAGCGATCACAAAACTCGGATGGACAACATTGAAACACCAACCTTACAGTCCTGACCTGGCTCCATGTGACTATCATCTGTTTGGGAAACTGAAAGACTCTCTTCGTGGAACAAGGTTTGGAGATGATGACTCCCTTGTGCACACTGCCAAACAGTGGCTCCAACAGGTTGGTCCAGTATTTTACAAGATGGCGTAAGGCAGTTGAGAGGAATGGAAATTATGTGGAGAAATCAAAATATTGGTCCTAAAGGATGTATCTACACACTGTAAAACTTTCAAACATGTAGAATAAAAGATGGATTAAAAAAAATAGTGTGCCTTTCTTTTGGAGTGACCCTCGTATTTCTCTGCACGTAAGTCTATAACTGAACGTATATTAATCGACGTCTTTGTTTGGTGTATGTAACAAGTATAATGAGAGCCGTGCTATGTTATCTAAATTTAATTTATGGTGTAGTTAAGGTTTCCAAACTTTTATTTACATAGTACGCAGCAGAGTCCCGATAATTTGATCAATTCTTCTGAAAGGAAGCGTCTAAGCAATCGCTTAACGCGATGTAAGGACTCTACAAACGAACATAAATCAGAGTCGCTGGACCGGGATTTGAATTTTTTTTCCTAGTAAACCGCCAGACCAATACCTAGTACAGGGCATCAACAGCGTAATTAAGTTCTATCTTGCTGCCTTTAGTAAAACTTACCCCAACTATTATTAAAATTTCTGCGAATAACCTGCTCTTTTTCTTCCCATCCATGTGTCGTAGAGGCTACTGTTACGTCTTAGGCCCGCACGTATCTGAGCGGTCCAGAGACGGCTTTTGTAGGGGCAGGTTACATTTTTGTCCCCGCTGAAGACTACGGGGCTGATGTTTTCCACCACGAGAGCTGCAGCTGGCGCTGGCCAGGAGCCCGAGCCGCAGGGCCGTTCCAACAGATGGACGATGAGGCGGCACGGCGAGGCGGCAGGTGGCCTCTTGGCGCGGACCTGGACCTGGGCTACCGCACGGCTCAATTCCGCGACCGCCAGTAATAGGACAGCCTCGCACTGACCCACTCTTTCCTGGGGACCCGCGACCAGGGTTCACTGTACTCCCTGCCCCCCTCACTATGGGCACCGTTCCATGTCCGCATCTAAGTCACTCATCAGTTCCACAGAGACTCCTCGAAAAGACTAGAAATTCCTTTTGCACACTAGATCCTTAGAACCAGGCTGGTAGGCTGGTGAGGGGAATTTTAATGACCTCTACAAGCTACTGAATTTCTGGATCATTATTTTCGTTGTAAGTGTTTTTCACTTACCAGCACCAGACTTTCAACACAAGATTCAATTAACCATGTGATTGGTAATTTCTTCATCCACATATATACTCCACTAGCCACCAAGCGGTGTGTGGCGGAGGGCACAATTCGCGCCAAAGTCATATTTCCTCCCCCCCTCAGTTCTACTCGCGAATCGCGCGAGGGAAAAACGACTGTCTGGACGCCTCAGTACGAGATCTTATTTCCCTTATCTTTGAATGGTGATCATTGCGCGATTCGATTGTTGGTGGTAATAATATATGCTCTACATCCTCGGTGAAGATCGGATTTCGGAATTTAGTGAGCAGCCCCTTCTGTTTAGCGCGTCGTCTACCTGCGAATGTGTCCCACTTCAAACTTTCTATGGGATTTGTAACGCTCTCGCAATGGCTAAATCTACCAGTCACGAATCTTGCCGCTCTTCTTTGGACCTTCTCAGTCTCTTGAATCAGACCCATCTGGTGAGGGTCCCATACAGACGAACAATACTCCAAGACCGGTCGAACTAACGCACTGTAAGCCATTTCCTTTGTTGAAGGACTGCATCGCTTCAGGATTCTACCAATACCGCAATCTAGAGTTTGCCTTACCCTTTACTTGTGTAATCTGATCATGCAATTTGAGATCATTTCGAATAGTCAAACCCATATGCTTGACGGACTTTACCGCTTCCAAAGACTGGGCATTTATTTTTTACTCGTACATTAATGGAGGTTTTCGCCTTGTTACACGCAGTGGGTTACACTTACTAATATTGAGAGATAACTGCCGGTCATTACACCACGCATTATTTTTCTGCTAATTTTCATTGATTTGTTCACAACTTTCGTGTGATACTACTTTCCTGTAGACTACAACATCATCGGCAAACAGTCTAATGCCGCTGTCAGTACCATCAACCAGATCGTTTATGTAAATCGTAAAAAGCAGCGGACCTATTACGCTGCCCTGGGGCACTCCTGATGTTGCGCTTGTTTCTGTTGAAGTCTGCCCATACAGGACGACATTTGCTGTTCTCTTTCTGTTAGAAAACTTTCTATCCTACAGCATATGTCACCGGATAGACCGTAAGCGCGCACTTTTTGGAGCAAGCGACAGTGCGGAACTGAGTCGAACGCCTTTTGAAAGTCGATAAATATGGCATCAACCTGGGAGTCGGTATCTAGAGCCTGTTGTATATCATGCACAAAGAGGGCCAGCTGTGTCTCGCATGACCGCTGTTTGCTAAAACCGTGCTGGTTTCTGTGGATGGGCTTCTCAGAGTCTAGAAAGGTCATTATGTCTGAACACAAAATATGTTCCATGATTATACAACAAATCTACGTCAGTGAAATTGGCCGGTTATTATGTGCATCCGATTTTCTACCCTTTTTATAGATTGCTATGACCTGGGCCTTCTTCCAGACCCATGGAACTTTCCGCTGTACCAATGATATCTGATAGATGATGGATAAGAAAGGTGCTATATTTGCAGAATAGTCAACATATAATTTTACGGGGATACCGTCTGGGCCGATGCCTTCCTGGCGTCTAAGGATCTTAACTGTTTTACAATCCCAGATACACTTAACACTATGTCAGCCATCCTTGCGTTTGTTCGATAATTGAAAGGGGGAATGGTGCTGCAGTCTTCTACCGTAAACGAGTTCTTCATAGCTAGATTTAGAATTTCGGCCTTCTGTTTATCATCATAAGCTACATTACCCGTACTGTCAGCAAGAGAAGGTATTGAATTATTAGTAGCGTTCATAGATTTTACGTACGACCAAAATTTTTTGGGGTTATTTTTAGAATCTGCAGATAAAATATTGCTTTCAAATTCGTTAAAATAATCTCTCATTGTCCTTATGACAGCTGCCTTCATTTCTCATAATTTCTGTTTGTCAGTGGGGCAGTGACTACGTTTAAAACGACTGTGCAAAATTCTCTGCTATCTCAGCAACGTCCTAATATGTTTGTTGTGCCAAGGTGGATCATTTCCCTCCCCTATCGACCAAAGATGCTCAATATCTTTGTGTTCCGGGGTGAATGCTTGGAGCTGACTATGAAGGTATTCATTAATGACACTTTATTTGCTTTCCCAAACAAGAAAACTCTACGCTGGTTTTTTTTCCACTGACATAGGAGCCACAACGATATTATGGTCGCTAATACATTCTTCTAGATGAACTTCCTCAAAAAGATGAGGTCTGTTTGTCGCCAAGATATGTTCCTATCTCGAGTTGGTTTTCTAACCAATTGCTCAAGGTTGTACGTTGAGAGCGCTCCTAGAATAACTTCACACGAATCTTTGCTTCTGCCCCCTGTCATAATCGTGTAATTTTCCCAGTCAGTGGACGCCAGATTAAAGTCTCCACCTAGAACTAATGGATAATATGGATATTTATTTCCTATGGACTCAAGACTTTCCCTGAAACGTTCTGCGACGTTTGTTGCGGATGCTGGTGGTCTATAAAACATCCTAATACAATGGTCAATTCTTGTCTGATTGACAACTTTATCCAGACTATTTCACAGTCCGACCCAGTACCGATCTCAACTGCTTTTAAACAGCTTTTAACTGCAATGAACACACCACCTCCCATAGCACCAGTTCTACCCTTCCTAAACATTGTCCAATCCGAGTAATTTTAGTCTGTTTCAGCACTGACGTTACCAAAGTGGGAAAATTATGTCATAAACAGACATTAAATTACCGAGCCTATAGTGAAACTGACGTCTGGAGCATCACAATGCTTCACTAGGCGTTCTACTACTGGCGATGGCCTTTCTCCGACTTTTGGACTGGCTTACCCTTGCTTGTTTTTAGTGTACCTTCATACTAACTCACTAGAAACTATCGTCTGCTAACCACGGTGTAACTTCTCAATTTTCACACACATAGGTACATTCTAGTGATTAAAGGAGAGATAATTACCAAAAAACTGAAACTCGAAAATTCAATAGCCACAGTTGATGCACAATGTATGAAAAATAGCCTACCAACGATGACGAAAAGAAAAGAAAACGGATTCGAACATTAGAATACATCAGCAGCCTTCAGCAGTTTTCTTATTTTCATGACAAACTTTAGCGTCAAATGCGGACAACGACAGTGAGAATGAAAGAACATGTACATAAGTACAAAAACGCGTCTGTCATCTCGAATAGTTTTCTATCTTTTAATGGTCGGATGATTGGACAATTGCCAACAATGGCAAGGGAAAAGAAAAATACAGTCGTCAGTTACATCATCAGTGCTTTGTACTAAGGTATTTGTTATCAGGCGCTGTCACTGCTTCAGTACTCTAGTTATTTCGCTACTCACTAGTCAGAAACAGTATCGAAAAATATGTTTCATTTTCTAATTTACCTGCTAACAGTGTTACGCTCTTCTACAACGATAGAATGGCATCTTAAAACTGATTGCATGAGTTCTATGTAACTATTGTGTTCGGTTGGAATGTCGTCAGACACAAAGCTTCGTTGTATACAGACAGCATATAACGCCAACTAAAGCTGCCAGCTAATCTGATCCTCAAAAGCCTTGTGGGCAGAAGTCATAAAAATCTGCTAAGCCGACGTCACTAGCTTCGGGCTGGCGTCCATTTTCAAGCGATAACAAACCAAATCTAGAATTCTTGCATGACAGAAGCTAAACTGTTAATTATGAAAGCAAATTGGTTACTTATAACGAATTATGAAGGCAAATTGGTTACTTATAACGGCAAATAAATAAAAAGTGAATCTCATTGCTAAGAAATGTACTCGTATAAGTAGGTATGACGACTTCGGGGAATCTATAGCTCATAGCAGTAAAATAGTGCTGAAGGAATATATAAGATTTATGTTCTGAATTGGCTTTAATCTCGAGAATTCTACAGGTAAGATGTAAAGCTTTGTATGCAGAAAATAAAGGGACAAACAGAAGATACGCGTAAGTAATAGTTATAGAAATGTTTCGCTGCAGAGATGTCGGATGTCGTTGTGAAAGCCCACAATAATTCATCAATGCAACTGGCCGACATCTTCAGATGCGACGAACACACTGCTGGGCTATGACTGATGCTTCTTATTTACCCAGAGCTAAAAATGGTTCAAATGGCTCTGAGTACTATGCGACTTAACTTCTGAGGTCATCAGTCGCCTAAAACTTAGAACTACTTAAACCTAACTAACCTAAGGACATCACACACATCCATGCCTGAGGCAGGATTCAAGCCTGCGACCGTAGCGGTCGCTCGGTTCCAGACTGTAGCGCCTAGAACCGCACGGCCACTCCGGCCGGCCACCCAGAGCTAAGTAAGAAACGTGCACGTATGAAGGTGCCAGATTCAGTGATCATGATCGGTAGCGGGAAGGACAGCTATGCAGCTTGTCGGACGACGAACCGAGGACTTAGGTGCACGTGCAAAGGCTGTCGTTCATATGTGCGCCGCCATCGGTTGACTCAGCGCGTCCTCGCTGGGGTGTGATAACCCGCGCTGTTGTAATCCGTATATTTAATTCGCCACCGAAGCGTCATTTCTTGAAAGCGCCATTCCTTAAATTATCAGTGGTTTTCCTCTGCAGTCACTTCAAGTCACTTTAATATTGCCAGCGACTGATCCCACGCCGTGTCAATTTGGAAACCTTTATCCCTGTTCACGAGATCTGTCGAACTGTGAATTTCCACCGCTTCTTTAATTGTGCTGTCCCAGTAGGATGACGTCAATGAAGAATTTTGGTAATATTGTAAACCATATTGTGCCCCGTACTGAGACAATGCTCGGTCACAGCAGACATCTGTGGTTGTTCGAGTCGTGTGTGTTGTCAATCTTCGAGGCATCTGTTTTGTCCGATGTATAACTGTCCGCAGTTACGAGGAATCTTATAAACACCGGGCCTTCTCAAAACAATATTGCCCTTCACTGAGCCTAGAAGAGATTCGAGTTTAGTTGCCGGACGGAAGACGCGTTTAACTTTGTGTTTCCTCAGTAATCTTCCTATTTCCGAAGAAACGCCCTCCGACGTGTGGCAACACGACCGTATCTCTTTGTTCTTCATTTTCGTCTAGTCCTCACATTGTCTAACATATACCAGGTGTAATGCACGGTGAATCTCCCGCCTCGAATATCCATTTTATAGGAGTACGGTAGGGAGTAAGGCTCAGCTGTCAGCATCCTTCGCAACGAAATAGCGTACTTAGGACTTTGGTCCACAGAGCACGAGCCATATCGGATGAGCTGCACCACCTCCGTACCATTTGTGGCAGTAAAGTAATGAAGCATCTTCTCCAGCCTGAATGAGGCCTACTTTGGATATACTGGAGGAACTACGAGGGTTGCCCAGAAAGTAATGCACCGCGTCTTCTTTTTTTTTTTCCATCAGCCGAAAGCAACGCTACGAACGCGAAACGTTACGTAGTGTATTATCTGAAGTTTCGTGAGTGAGCGCCCCAACTTTTCGTCACAACCGACAGATAGCGTAGCAGCAGGACAGTTTCAAAATGGCGGCTGTAGGTGATGTACGTTACAAGCAACGTGCTGTCTTTGAATTTCTCACTGCTGAGAAGGAAACTGTGGGGAATATTCACAAATATATATGGAGCGTCTGCTGTCGACAGAAGTACAGATAGTCTTTGGGCACGGAGGGTGAGGTCATCAGAAGGCGGTTCGGTGGAGCTCCAAGATTTTCAGCGGTCGGGGAGACCATCCACGGCTGTCACACCTGACATGTTGCAGCGAGCTGATGTTTGGGCCATTAAAGGATGCCATTCGTGGAGGACAATTTGAGGACGATGAGGAGGTGATTCACACAGTGAAGCACTGGCTCCGCCACCAGGACAACGATTGGTACCGACAGGTCACACACGCCCTTGTTTCGCGCTGGGGGAAGGCCATAGAACGGGATGGACATTACGTGGGAAACTAGAGTGTGTGGATAAAACAACATTCTTTCGTGAGTTTAATTCTCATTATGTTCAATAAAGAATTGTTGAAGAAAAAAATGCGGTGCATTACTTTCTGGCAACCCTCGTAGAACTTTCAGGGGTGGTAGTATGGACCAAAACATGAAAAAAATACCCAGTAAGCATGAACACTAACATGCATACCTTAAGAGCTGTAAGCCCTTATCTTTGCTACTGTGAAACACATCTCTTCTACTGAACAAGTGCTCATAGCTCGTAAGGAATGCATTTTAGAGCTCGTATTTACTCAACATCTTTTTCTTGCTTTGGACCTTACTACCACTTCTCAAAATTTGAGAAGTAAAGAGCTTTTACTAGAACAGATGCGTGTCACGATAGTGAAGACGAACAAGTGATCATGGCAATTAAAGCACGCATTTTAAAACCCATGTGTACTGATCGATAATACCGTCTCTGAATGTTTGTCGCTAGAGTTCTGGTTCACCGTGTATATCTTAAATTTTCCAACAGTATTTTAAAAAAATGAAATAGTACTATTGTTTTATTGATGTACATTTTTATCAATGGATTTCCATTTAAGACTCTCCGTATTTACTTATTTTCAATCCTTTCCGGCCCAATGGGTCCATTTGGACCCATTACAAATGGTTCAAATGGCTCTGAGCACTATGGGACTTAACATCTGTGGTCATCAGTCTCCTAGAACTTAGAACTACTTAAACCTACCTAACCTAAGGACATCACACACATCCATGCCCGAGGCACGATTCGAACCTGCGACCGTAGCAGTCGCGCGGTTCCGGACTGAGCGCCTAGAACCGCTAGACCACCGCGGCCGGCGACCCATTACAAAATTGCACTAATCAAAGAAATTTAAATCATGTTTAATGTGTTGCTAGAAGTCAAAGATAATATTTTAAATATTTTCTAATGCAACATATAATTTGGGCTGGAAAGGGTCAATTGTACTTCTACTCTTGTTTTAACGATGTACTTTTAAAATTCTCTCGTGTTGCAATTTTTATCATTGTAAAAGTATTTTATATGGGGTATTTTCATATTGTTATATAAGGGTGAATGAAGATGAAGGGTATATAGAGGGTTGTTTGGAGAAAGAGACCAAACAGCGAGCTCATCGGTCTCATCGGATTGGGGAAGGACGGGATAGGAAGTCGGCCGTGCCCTTTCAAAGGAACCATCCCAGCATTTGCCTGGAGCGATTTAGGGAAATCACGGGAAACCTAAATCAGGATGGCCGGACGCGGGTTTGAACCGCCGTCCTCCCTAATGCGAGTCCAGTGTGCTAACCACTGCGACACCTCTCTCGGTTGCACGTATATTCTGTAGCATAATAATAAGAATACATGTATGTGATTTGGTATGTACAAAGTGCGACAGTTAGTACACAAAAAATTGGAAATTTGTGGTAAGTTCCTATGGGATCAAACTGTTGAGGTCATCGATCCCTAGGCTTACACACTACTTAATCTAACTTAAACTAACTTACATTAAGGACAACACACATACATATGCCCGAGGGGGGGACTCGAACCTCCGACTGGGGGAGCCGCGCGAACCGTGGCAAGGCGCCCCAGACCGCGAAGCTACCCCGCGCGACTTTAGTACACAAAACTGCCTATATTTTACCACATAGATGGTTAGATAACCGTATTTAAAAACACAATACTTACACAACGATTTTTCAGTTGTAAAAGATTTCCTTTATGTTTTGATTGCAGTTTTTGTATAACTTTCTCCTACATAAAAATTTTCTCCTATTTAAATATTCGAGGTACTATAATGTAAGCCACTGACTGTGATTACTTTTAATTTTATTTGGTGAAGCTATTTAGCAGCTTTGAATGATGGTTAACATAACGGAGAGTAAAGAATAGCGACATTTGCCTGTGGCCTTAACTTATGTCAGCTCACGCGAATTACGAATATACAGGATTCAAAGCAACGTGTAAAATAATCGTCTTGTGCTTGAGCCAACACCCACTGAGAAGGTCTATGGCCTCGCTGGAGTGGCTCCAATTAACGTAAGAATAGAAACGGCAGCATTTAAAGAAAAGAGAATGAATGTGGAGTGAAATAGGAGCTACATTTCGCACAGACTTGGGTCCCCTATGCGGAATCACCGACCCCTGACTATGTCTTCTGAAGACCAGGACGACCTTGAGGCGTCATCAAAGACCGCTAGACTGTAACCATTTCGGAACAAAACTTACGCAGTGATGGTTTCCTTCCATAAGAATCAGTATAACTTGGCGAAATTGAAACTGAATAACTGTAAATCATGAACAAATCGATAAGAGCTGTAGACACAGAACTCTCTACGAGAACCAAACAATCTGTCTGCACGTGAACAACTATACGCAACTATCCTTTGACACAACCACCCTAAGCTTACAATGATAATGCCTACTGGAGCATCCACTGTTTGCATTCTGTGATGCATACAAGAAACGAAATAACATTCTCATATGGGCAAAGTTTGATGAATCCGCCCGGATAGACGATCACCTTAATGCTCTTCTTCCAGGATTCGGGAAAGCGAGCCTTCCCCGGAAATAATTCGCCTCGAGGATTAACGACGAGGGCTGCTGAGCCGGCCATCCTGGATTCGGTTTTTAGGCAGTTTCCCACATCTGACTGAGTGAATACCAGGATGGTATCCATGCTCCGCCTCTGATGCACGCTACACACGCATTTAAAAATGTTCCTACACTTGAACATGAGGTTTACTCTAGTCGTAGAGAAAGAAATGGAGTGTCCAGAGCCGGCCGGGGTGGCCGAGCGGTTCTAGGCGCTACAGTCTGGAACCGCACGACCGCTACGGTCGCAGGTTCGAATCCTGCCTCGGGCATGGATGTGTGTGATGTCCTTAGGTTAGTTAGGTTTAAGTAGTTCTAAGTTCTAGGGGACTGAAGACTTCAGAAGTTAAGTCCCATAGTGCTCAGAGCCATTTGAACCATTTTGGAGTGTCCAGGTACTGTCCGGTTGGAGGGAGTGGGAATAATGGCGTCACGAAGGGTATTCGGCCACAATTGTCACATACATTGCCACAAACCATATGTCAATGGTGCCCCCGCAGAGAAGCAAGAAAAGCAGAGGAGGAGGTGGAAGAAGAAGAAGATGAAAGGCTAAGTTTAATATCAATGTCATAGTGTTTTTTAATTCGCAGTCGCACATAGCCCTCTGCAAAAAGGTGGACACCACATTGTTGTCGACTGTTCCTTTTGCAGCATGCCATGTCCTGCACAGGTAACAGTTCCTGCTCGTCAGAAGACTTACACGAAATCTGACGTGTGTCTCGTTTCTTCTAGTCATGATTGTTGTAAACGAAAGTCTGTTTCCTCATTTTTGTTACTTTTGGACTAGCAGTCAAGCAGAACTGAAATAATACGGCCGTTATTTGACTGTTCTTTTTTATCTTTTCGAAGCTGTTCCAGTTGCGGCTCTATAATCATTTTCGAGAGAGTTATTATAATGCCACGGTAGTAAGTCACATTACATGCCGTAGCATATGTGGAGAACAGCGCATGCAAAATCTGATCTCACAACGAACGTCATGTCAGTGTCACTTATGCATCAAAATAGTATTACCTCTCAACTCAACAACAGTCCAACTAGAACGCAACACCTGGCACCATTATCCGTTCGCGCGGAGTTGAGGACATCCTAGATAATGCATTTCACTGTATACTGTGTCGGCGATGAAATACAATGTGACTCAAAAGTCTGTTAACATTCGAAAATGAACTAATTCGCAGAATAATGAAGGCAGAGAGTTATTTATTTATTGCATTACATAGTAGCCTTTTACCTATAATTTAAACCCAGGCCATATTGATTCTTACAAAAATTACTCAATATACATTAATACTTAATTTTATCCTACACAATATCAAATATTGGTAGAGACGTAAAAATTGGCACGCATGACATGAGGTTTTATTGAAGTTACAGAAAGTCCGGCAAATGACCAATGACCATGTGATACAAAATCAGTTGTTAGCATAACAATTGATTTTAAGCAAAGGCGAAGTTCTTGATAACAAATGCTCAACATGTCGGCCGCCATTCATTAACAGTACAAGCAGTCGGAGGACAATTTTGTGAAGAGCACTGTATAGCGTGTCAGTAGATATGGTGAGAAATTGCGGCGGATGTTGTCTTTTAGCATCCCTTATCAGGTCGGACTATTGCGGTATACTTGCAACTGAAGCACCATCTGTTGGTCTTTTTCTGTACATTTTTTGTGGTTTCAGTAAAACCCCACGTTATTTCTTCCATGTGTGTCAGCTTTCACTTCTCTACCTACATCATTCCGTGTAGTATTGAATTTTCGAATGTTAACGGACTTCGTGTCACCCTGCACACTGACGAGCCATAGATAGCATTATGGTTACTGACCACCACGAGATCGAATGCACCCTGTGACGTTACAGGCACGTGACGCGGCGGCGTGAACACATAAGCGAAGCGGAGATGGAATGGAATCATTCTAGCGATGATACGGGCCGCAAACAGGGAAATAGTTTGGTATACACTGAGGTGACAAAAGTCATGGGAAACCTCGCAGTATCGTGTAGGACCTCCTTTTGCCCAGCGTGATGCAGCAATTCGACATGGCACGGACTCAAGATGTCGTTGGCTGCAGAAATACTGATCCGTGCTACCTCTACAGCCGTCCATAATTGCGAAAGTGTTGCCGGTGCAGGATTTTGTGCACCAACTGAACTCTCGATTATGTACCATAAATGTTCGATGGGATTCATGACGGGCGTTCTGGGTGGCCAAATCATTCACCCGAATTGTCCAGAATGTTGAAACTTCCTGGTAGTTTAAAACTGTGTGTCGGATCGAGACTCGAATTCGGGACCTCTGTCTCCGCAATATCATTTCTTCGAGGAGTGCTAGTTCTGCAAGGTTCGCAGAAGAGCTTCTGTGAAGTTTGGAAGTCAGGAGACGAGGTACTGGCAGAATTGAAGCTGTGAGAACGGGTAGTAAGTCGTGCTTGGGGTAGCTCAGTTGGTTAGAGCACTTTCCCGCGAAAGAAAAATGTCCCGAGTTCGAGTATCGGTCCGGCATACCGTTTTAAACTCCCAGGAAGTTTCATATCAGCACACACTCCGTTGCAATGTGAAAATCTCATTCTGTCCAGAATGTTCTTCAAACCAGTCGCGAACGATTGTGGCCCTGTGACATGACGGATTGCCATCCATTAAACTTCCATCGTTGCTTGGGAGAATGAAGTCCATGAATAGCTCAAATGATCTCCAAGTAACCTAATATAACCGAGGACCCAGTCCATTCCATTTTACACAGCCTACCGATCGTGGGGCCTCCACCAGTTTGCACAATGCCTTGTTGACAACCTGCTTCCATGGCTTCATTTACTCTGCGCCACACTCGAAACCCACCATCAGCTGTTACCAACTGAAATCGGGACTCTTCTGACCAGGCCACGGTTTTCCAGTCGTCCGGGGTCCAACCGATGTGGCCACAAGCCCAGGACGGGGGCTGCAGGCGATGTCCTGCTGTTAGCAAAGGCCCTCGTAGCGGTCGTCTGCTGCCAAAGCCCATTAATGTCAAATTTTTCCGCACTGTAATAACATTTGTCGTACGTCTCACATTTATTTCTGCGGTTATTTCACGCAGTGTTGCTTGTCCGTTAGCACTGAATAACTCTACGTAAACGCCGCTGCTCTCGGTCGTTAAGTGAAGACAATCACCCACTGCATTATCCTGTGGTCAGAGATAATGCTTGCAATTTAGTATTCTCGGCACACTTTTGACACTATGGATTTCGTGATATTGAATTCCCAAACGATTTACGAAATGGAATGCTCCATGCGTCGAGGTCCAACTATCATTCCCGTTGCGCGGCTATAATCACGTCAGAAATCTTTTCACATGACTCATCTTGTAACACCGAAATTGCAGGTAAAATACCTTCTGCACCATCCAAAATTTTCGCCGTTTAATATACTTTGACAACTTGTACTGTATTTTTGATTATGAAGCTGTAAGCTGTATTACAGAAACTATATTTAATAAGTAATCGATGTAATAGTGTATTTATTTCTGACCGTATATAATTGATTGTCATTGTAATGAAAACATTGTAAATTGCCGGGTAATAGCCAAGGGAACTTTATTGAAATGTGGCGATAGCAACGACGAAATGATAGTAGCTGTGCCGTTGTTTATCTTTGTGTATGGGGAGTCTCTGTTGCGTTGCGAGAAGAGAGGAGGCAGAGCAGCTTGAGTCATGAGAGTGCGGAAGTCTTTGTCGGGCGCTCACGCCGAAGCGGTGTGCAGTTACGCTCGCGCCAATGTAGACGCGCCTGATTTGTTACCCGCGAGTATTGAGAGCACGGGAGGAGTGGACAGGCGGAGGAAGCTGCAATTCTAACTATCGCCTGTCCCATTATTATCCGTGGCTCTGGAGACGACTTGGAGTTTTGGAACAGCAGCAGCAGCAACGGCAGCTCAGCATTGTCGTCGGCTATATTCTTCGCCGTCCGCACAGCTACAACATCGTAAGACTGTTAAGTGAAAGTTTATAAACTTAAGTAGGCATTACCCAGCAACATTTGTTTCACGAAGTATGGCTAAGTTGAATAATAATCTGCAATAGTTAAAACTTGTAGGGCACCTGTGTTGTCATTCCTGTTCCTTACTATTCAATCACCGAGTGTCGAAAGAATATGAAAATTGATTAAGTATTTAGTGCCAGTTTTGTGTGTTTGCTAATGACCAGTTTCAGTCTAAATTTTCTGCCTCAGTAACTGTTCATTCTTGTATTACATGACAGAGGCTACTTAAAGTAAAGTAAAATTTCACTGGCAAAACTAATTACTAAAGATACAGCACAAATTAAGAGTGAGCAATTTCATTTATTCTGTATTCAGCTTAGCAAGTGACTTCTGATGGCATTGTATGTATTTTATTATTGTCATTTTAAAAGTAAACTCAGTTGCTCAATTGCTTATTCCTTGCCTTTTTCTAAATTTTGCATTACGTTGCACTCAGGTTACTGAAAGTTATTTTTTTACATAACAGACTTTAAGTTAAGCCAGTCATGCATTTAACTAGTAACTCCATTTAATTTTACTTTCAAAATTTAGTATTTCAGAATAAGTAATTGCAAACTCAGTGCTTTCTGATTCACTTATTTTCACGTAAACTGTTTCAGTGTGGAAAAGCGTGACAACCTTCTGCTGCTACGCCAGTGATTATTTGCTCAAAGTTCTTTGCCATTATCTTTCTCAAGATTCTGGAGATTCATTGCCCTAGTGGGCTGGTGACCGTTTAATTATCCCTTCTTTTTAGTTAAGCGATTACACTATATTCCACCCATTTCAAAATTATCATTAGTATTTAGCTTGAGTTTAGAATAGATTCTTCCTTCAGAACAGTCTGCTGTACACTTTCTTCCAGCTAACCGGTGTTATTTTCCTTCGGTAAGGATAGCCTTACTCACTGTAAAATTTCATTAGGCATATGCGATCACGGTCAGTTATATTGCAATCCAGTACACCGATTAGGAAGGGGGAAGTGCAAATGACAGCTCCGAGAATACACCGTCCTTTTATACCTTGCGTACGCTTTCTTACGGCCATCTTGCATGTGCATATCGCTATTCCATGACTTTTGTCTCTACAGTGTAAGGGACTATGACAAAGGCAGATTTGTAGAGACCTCAGGCTAGAAACGAACATATCGGAAATGACCAAACTGGTCGGCTATTCGCGTGTTGCTGTCGTGACCCTCTGTCGAAAGTGAATTAAGGAAGGCGAAACCACATGTATTCGACTAGGTACTGGAATTCCACATCTCAAGGTTGCCCTCTATGTAAACCAGCGTGGGCGGCGATCTGTGGCAGATCTGACTACAGAGTACAGTGCTGGAAGTGATTCGCAGAGCACCGTTCAACGCACTTTGCTAAATATGGGGCTCCACAACAGATGACCTCAGTTATGAATGCAGTGAGCACGGGATCGTCGAATTTGGACCGTGGATCAGTGGAAACATTTCGCCTGGTCAGATGAATCACGATTCTCGTTACACCAGGTTGATGGTCGCGTCCTGATACGGTGTCATTCAGGTGAACGGCTACTCGAAATATGTACTGTGCCACGGACGCAGGGACGAATGAAGTATAATACTACAGGAGACATTCACCTGGGCTTCCGTGGGACCTGTGGTAGTAGTCCAAATCGTCATGACAACTGTGGACTATGCCGATATTACTGCTGGTCATCTGCATCCATTCATGCTTGATGTCTTCCAGGCGGTGACGACATCGTTCAGCAGCATAATTGTCCGTGTCACAATCTCAGAGTTGTGCTGCGGTTGTTTGAGGAGCATGTTAGTGAACTCATGTTAACGTCTTGGTCACCATATTCGCCTGATCTGAACCCAATCTGGGACGATATCGAGTACCAGCTCGTCGCCCACAAACCACAGGTCTGTAATTTACGGGAACTGCGTGAGCTGTGCCAACACCTCTGATGCACATACTTCCGGAAATCTATCAACATATGGTCGAATCGATACCACGCAGAATAATTGCTGTATGGCGTTCCAAAGTTGGAGCAATACTGAATTAAGTAGGTGGTCATCAGTGCATCGCTGTAGGTGTGCCAGGTGATACGTTGCGAGTTCGACAGCTTACTCAGTTTGGAGCTAGTGTCGGTCTCACACAGCATATAAGTGGCGTTTATATGATGTTCACTGATTGGTCTGGCGTTGGATATGACGTTCCTGACGTAAGCTACGGCATGCACTGTGACTTATTGCCACAGAATAATAATGACTCACTTGAAATTGGAATAGTGACCTAAACAATTATTATCATTTAGAGGAAAGTCTGTTTCGCTACAGATTATTCGTCTGGCATGGAGATGCATCCGATCCATTTCCCCTCTGTCTTTGTTTTTGCGTTTGGTCGCATTATTTGTGGTATTCTCAAAATGGTTCAAATGGCTCTGAGCACTATAGGACTTAACATCTGAGGTCATCAGTTCCCTAGAACTTAGAACTACTTAAACCTAACTAACCTAAGGACATCAAACACATCCCTGCCCGAGGCAGGATTCGAACCTGCGACCGTAGCAGCAGCGCGGTTCCGGACTGAAGTGCCTAGAACCACTCGGCCACAGCGGCCGGCCACGCTTCTAGTTATTTCTTTACTTTCCCAGGTTAATGTCAAGGCAGGTGTACCGATATAACACTGCTGTTGAATATTCGGAAGTTGGTACTGAGACAAAGCTGATTAGTTTTTTGGACGTTCTGAGCTTTTTGGAACTGCTCCTCGATTTGACATGGCGCTGAAAAATAGCCTGAATACACAATACTGCATAATGCAGTTGCCTGGGTAACAGAAGATATTAATGTACACTATGGTTTTCCGTCATGATAAGATTCTCTGTAGATATTAGGTTGATTCTTTCACTTGGTAAGTTAACTTAAAGACCGCAGCTATTTACCGATATATTATGCGTTACATTCTCTCTCAGAATTCGTTTCCTGTTGTTAGAGCCCCGTGCAACGTTCCTCGTGGCCCTCCTTGGCGCAAAATCAGTTTATGTTCGACATTGGTCAACGGGAGTTCTGAAACGTCAGCGACATTTTCACTGAGCGAACCATCTTAAACACACTCTAGAAGTAGCCCCTATAATGCGAATACATAGAAAGAAAGATCCTTTATCATGTAGCTCCAATATAGCAAGTCAGCAACTGGAAGCAGTTAATTCCATAAATTATCTGGGAGTAGGCATTAGGAGTGATTTAAAATGGAATGACCACATAAAATTAATCGTCCTTAAAGCAGATGCCAGACTGAGATTAATTGGAAGAATCCTAAGGAAATGTAGTCCGAAAACAAAGGAAGTAGGTTACGGTACACTTGTTCGCCCACTGCTTGAATACTGCTCACCGGTGTGGGATCCGTACCAGATAGGGTTGATAGAAGAGATAGAGAAGATCCAACGGAGAGCAGCGCGCTTCGTTACAGGATCATTTAGTAATCGCGAAAGCTTACGGAGATGATGGATAAACTCCAGTGGAAGTCTCTGCAAGAGAGACACTCAGTAGCTCGGTACGGGCTTTTGTTGAAGTTTCGAGAACATACCTTCACCGAGGAGTCAAGCAGTATATTGATCCCTCCTACGTATATCTCGCGAAGAGACCATGAGGATAAAATCGAAGAGATTAGAGCCCACACAGAGGGATACCGTCAATCCTTCTTTCCGCGAACAATACGAGACTGGAATAGAAGGGAGAATCGATAGAGGTATTCAAGGTACCCTCCGCCACACACCGTCGGGTGGCTTGCGGAGTATGGATGTAGATGTAGATGAACCACTCATGCACTGCTTGGCGTATCTCTTCATGTCACAGTGGAGATAGTGGGGAAACCAGAAAAAGCAAGTGAAACAAACTGCAAACGCGCGCAAAAAAATTTCTTTCTCAAATTTTTTAAATACTGTCTTAAAAACTCAAATTTATTTGTGTACAAGTAGTAAAGGGCATTTTTCATGTTTAAGAGAAAGAAAATAAAAGCCCACTGATGATGCTGAAATTTCAGCGAGGGACGTCTGGGAAACAGAAGAAAAGATAGTGTTTTGCTCAAGAAGGACTCACCTCAAAAACAAATCTATTTGTAGGCAAACACGAACAGAAGAGGTTCGACCTCAAGATGAGCTAAATAAGTTTATAAGACTGAATCATGAAAAAAAATTACCCATTCCGAACTTTCCGTTAGATGACTTATCTAATATCAACTGAACTGCAAGAAAAATGATTCCGCTAATCTCGGAAAGTTTCTAGTAATGCTTTTTCCAAAGCAGATTAACAATATCAATACTGATCTTAAATGGCTAGTTTTTTATTGGCTTTTATTTTAACCATATAAGTGAATGTGTTTTCGCTCTGGAGTATTTCAAGTGCATCTATAACATACTAGTTCCCAACTCTTTCCACCGTCTGGTGACACTCCTCGGTAATACCCTCATAAATCTACAAACAACGACGTGTTCACAGGATCTGTTTGCTATTGAAACCAAGTGCCTCGTCTGATAGGTGTTCGGGACGCATGGGAACTGGGAAGCTCTTCTGCCTTTGTCTCTAATCCCTGCTGTCGCTAATGCCTCTGAAGGGAAAAAGAGGTATTTACAATATTATAAGAAATACCGTGGGTTCAACATTTTTAACGGCCGAAAAAGTGTTTGTACATGTGATCATGCATGCCTTGCCTGTTTCTTGGGTCGTTTCAAACTAACGTAAGTAGATGTCCGAACCTCTGGAGTTGAAAATGGTACAAAGTTGAAGGGTGCAATACAAATGTACATGTTATGACTTCTCATGCATGTGGTGCGCAACTTGAGTGTGTGACCATAAATTCTTATGATATGTTAAACACTCAAAGGGTTGCTATTCCAGACGCACCGTACATTCTCAAGACGACTACACGTGTTCAAGAACGGCTCGGAATGAAGGACTGCTAGGTTATGCAGTGAAGCACGTTCACTGTGCTGCATGGTGAACATGTTTATCTCAGTGTCTAACCATAAATCAGTATGACTACTCCTGCACTAAGAGAGCTTTGTGGGTGCCGTTAATTCTTAAGATGAACGAGGGCGCAGAATACTTAATACACCATTGAATTCAGGCAATAGGGAAGCACGGGCCGTCTATTTTTGTGTGGCTCCTGGCTTGTTGCCTATAGAATGGGACAGGGCGATCACGCGGTGCAGCATGTTCTGGCGGCGTGTTTCGTGCCGTACGCATTAAAGACGGCAACTGTCTGTAGTCCTACAGGAATATAGTGCACCTATACTGGTTATTGATGTTGTTAGTGCCACGAACCATATTGCATTTCGCAGACAGAAAATTCCATTACATCCAACTTTGCTACTACGTAGAATGTATGCTTCTGGAACATTGTAACTGACATCTGAACAAATATTCCCATTATGTGACGTAACGAAAGCTCTGTAAGAGAAAAAAAGCGGGAGCATCAGTATCTTCGTTCTGTGTTTTACTTTATAAATGTTTCACCGACTTTGACATATCGACTGAAGCAGTGCTCGTTTCATTATGTTAATTTTATTCTTTCCTTCTAACTTTCAAGCAGTCGAAAACTACCATTTGTTTGGCTTGGAATCAAATTAGGGCAGTTACTGGATGACTGAACAGCACTAACTATTTATCGAAAGTAGTATACCACACCTTGAAATGATCGAGAACGAAAACAATGATTCTTATGAAATAACACTATTGTTATCTGCTACAAACAGAAAGCATTATAATTAATGGTGTAAAGGCAAACGGCTGAAAGTACACGATATTAGAAGCAAAAAAGTCTGAGTAAACATAGGTCTGCAAACGAACCTTTAGCGAGATAATTGCAACTTCGTGGTTACGAGCCGCCACTGAATTTATTCTGTGTAAATCTCATCCTGTTAGGAAAAGATAACAATTCCGTACAACATTAAGAAAAATTCTTTGAGATACTTCGGTAGAACCGCAGGTGTTTTGAATGAACATGACAGCAGTTACATGACTGTACTCGTACTTAAAGGAGGTGTTCTAAGTGTCGTCCTTGTACTCGGATGTAAGCCTGTACCTATTCGCCGCAATCAGTTTCGAATCCTTTCAAACGTGCCAGGATCACTTTGGAATTCTTGAGACGCAGTGACACGTCTCTGTTCCAGTTCTTCAACCGCTTTAACTGGAGTGGCGTACACAACACCTTTAAGGTCGCCCAAAACACAGAAATCCAAGCGGCTAATAATACGATCACTCAGTACCCCTAATCACACAGCCAATGAGAAACGTCGCTGATGTGGAGACTCATGCACAGAACGTGGGTTGGAATCTAGGTGAATCAAATGTGAGAATTGCGATAGTGAAACACACCATCACGAGTGAATCTTGCTTCATCTGTAAATAAACGTTATCGACTACAGCTTGCTGTTACTTCCACTCCTGAACGTGCCGGCACGGTAGCTCAGCGTGTTCGGTCAGAGGGTTAACTGCCCTCTGTAATAAAAAACTGAGTGAACAGCTCAACGAACAACCTGAACGGGTGACATGGGACGTCCGCCCCGAACATACACAACGAACAAAATAGAAAAATGAGGTAAAAAAAAAGTTTGTCTCCATAATGCTACTCCAGGCGGGTGTAAAATGAATGTACGCAACGGAAAATAATAAACGAACGTGCCGGCACGGTAGCTCAGCGTGTTCGGTCAGAGGGTTAACTGCCCTCTGTAATAAAAAACTGAGTGAACAGCTCAACGAACAACCTGAACGGGTGTCATGGGACGTCCGCCCCGAACATACACAACGAACAAAATAGAAAAATGAGGTAAAAAAAAAGTTTGTCTCCATAATGCTACTCCAGGCGGGTGTAAAATGAATGTACGCAACGGAAAATAATAAACGAACGTGCCGGCACGGTAGCTCAGCGTGTTCGGTCAGAGGGTTAACTGCCCTCTGTAATAAAAAACTGAGTGAACAGCTCAACGAACAACCTGAACGGGTGACATGGGACGTCCGCCCCGAACATACACAACGAACAAAATAGAAAAATGAGGTAAAAAAAAAGTTTGTCTCCATAATGCTACTCCAGGCGGGTGTAAAATGAATGTACGCAACGGAAAATAATAAACGAACGTGCCGGCACGGTAGCTCAGCGTGTTCGGTCAGAGGGTTAACTGCCCTCTGTAATAAAAAACTGAGTGAACAGCTCAACGAACAACCTGAACGGGTGTCATGGGACGTCCGCCCCGAACATACACAACGAACAAAATAGAAAAATGAGGTAAAAAAAAAGTTTGTCTCCATAATGCTACTCCAGGCGGGTGTAAAATGAATGTACGCAACGGAAAATAATAAACGAACGTGCCGGCACGGTAGCTCAGCGTGTTCGGTCAGAGGGTTAACTGCCCTCTGTAATAAAAAACTGAGTGAACAGCTCAACGAACAACCTGAACGGGTGACATGGGACGTCCGCCCCGAACATACACAACGAACAAAATAGAAAAATGAGGTAAAAAAAAAGTTTGTCTCCATAATGCTACTCCAGGCGGGTGTAAAATGAATGTACGCAACGGAAAATAATAAACGAACGTGCCGGCACGGTAGCTCAGCGTGTTCGGTCAGAGGGTTAACTGCCCTCTGTAATAAAAAACTGAGTGAACAGCTCAACGAACAACCTGAACGGGTGACATGGGACGTCCGCCCCGAACATACACAACGAACAAAATAGAAAAATGAGGTAAAAAAAAAGTTTGTCTCCATAATGCTACTCCAGGCGGGTGTAAAATGAATGTACGCAACGGAAAATAATAAACGAACGTGCCGGCACGGTAGCTCAGCGTGTTCGGTCAGAGGGTTAACTGCCCTCTGTAATAAAAAACTGAGTGAACAGCTCAACGAACAACCTGAACGGGTGACATGGGACGTCCGCCCCGAACATACACAACGAACAAAATAGAAAAATGAGGTAAAAAAAAAGTTTGTCTCCATAATGCTACTCCAGGCGGGTGTAAAATGAATGTACGCAACGGAAAATAATAAACGAACGTGCCGGCACGGTAGCTCAGCGTGTTCGGTCAGAGGGTTAACTGCCCTCTGTAATAAAAAACTGAGTGAACAGCTCAACGAACAACCTGAACGGGTGTCATGGGACGTCCGCCCCGAACATACACAACGAACAAAATAGAAAAATGAGGTAAAAAAAAAGTTTGTCTCCATAATGCTACTCCAGGCGGGTGTAAAATGAATGTACGCAACGGAAAATAATAAACGAACGTGCCGGCACGGTAGCTCAGCGTGTTCGGTCAGAGGGTTAACTGCCCTCTGTAATAAAAAACTGAGTGAACAGCTCAACGAACAACCTGAACGGGTGACATGGGACGTCCGCCCCGAACATACACAACGAACAAAATAGAAAAATGAGGTAAAAAAAAAGTTTGTCTCCATAATGCTACTCCAGGCGGGTGTAAAATGAATGTACGCAACGGAAAATAATAAACGAACGTGCCGGCACGGTAGCTCAGCGTGTTCGGTCAGAGGGTTAACTGCCCTCTGTAATAAAAAACTGAGTGAACAGCTCAACGAACAACCTGAACGGGTGTCATGGGACGTCCGCCCCGAACATACACAACGAACAAAATAGAAAAATGAGGTAAAAAAAAAGTTTGTCTCCATAATGCTACTCCAGGCGGGTGTAAAATGAATGTACGCAACGGAAAATAATAAACGAACGTGCCGGCACGGTAGCTCAGCGTGTTCGGTCAGAGGGTTAACTGCCCTCTGTAATAAAAAACTGAGTGAACAGCTCAACGAACAACCTGAACGGGTGACATGGGACGTCCGCCCCGAACATACACAACGAACAAAATAGAAAAATGAGGTAAAAAAAAAGTTTGTCTCCATAATGCTACTCCAGGCGGGTGTAAAATGAATGTACGCAACGGAAAATAATAAACGAACGTGCCGGCACGGTAGCTCAGCGTGTTCGGTCAGAGGGTTAACTGCCCTCTGTAATAAAAAACTGAGTGAACAGCTCAACGAACAACCTGAACGGGTGTCATGGGACGTCCGCCCCGAACATACACAACGAACAAAATAGAAAAATGAGGTAAAAAAAAAGTTTGTCTCCATAATGCTACTCCAGGCGGGTGTAAAATGAATGTACGCAACGGAAAATAATAAACGAACGTGCCGGCACGGTAGCTCAGCGTGTTCGGTCAGAGGGTTAACTGCCCTCTGTAATAAAAAACTGAGTGAACAGCTCAACGAACAACCTGAACGGGTGACATGGGACGTCCGCCCCGAACATACACAACGAACAAAATAGAAAAATGAGGTAAAAAAAAAGTTTGTCTCCATAATGCTACTCCAGGCGGGTGTAAAATGAATGTACGCAACGGAAAATAATAAACGCTAAATTGAAGATTTGGCCCTGTCTGACTACCCCCTGAAGCAGATCTTAGGATCTCTTAATGGACTTTAACATATAAATCACGATCTAAACATAAATCAATGATGGTGGCAACTAATCCTACTAAACGATAAACGTTGTTCCTGTATATATATTTATTGTAGATTAAAAAAACCTTTATATTACGACGTCTACATTTCCTAAGTAAAATTACTAATCAATTGTCCAACTCTGCCCCTTATTATGACTGCGTGGTCAAATATCAATAACGCGGAATGACTGACATCATATATGTACCAAACACTAGAAGACACTGCTTTCAAAGATGATCTACGGTGGTGTGGAACTTCAGTGGAAATAAACTAACGTGATCACAGCTGTTTAGCTTTTATAGCCGTAATAAGCCGAAGCAGTTTGCGATAATACCGTATGTACTGCGTCCGCTGCATCGAAGTGGTGGTTCTCGAACTCGTCTGCGACGTTGGAAGAACTCCAGCCACAAATAAACTCTTTCAAACACTAGTACGGCAGAAGGCGGTCCTCTGACTAATATGCTCTAATACTGTCTTCTCCTCTCTGTGTTCTACAGACGAAAAACGCGAACTCCCAACCACAAGGACGGAGTTCAGATAACGCCTCAACGTAAGTATAGGCAGAGGAAGTGCTCTCAATTACTGAACGCTGGGTACTCAACGACGACTTCCAACCCGGTGGTGAAGTCCAGAATCGTATAGGTTCGCAACATTACAGTTCTTAACTGTTCTAACTATAAACTATACTGAGGGCAAAGACAGCAAGTCCGTCTGTACCAACAAAAGCTGATATCGAGCGACCGTCACACAGGGGCGCTCACAACGGGAGACAACGTCTCTCCAGCGCTTGCTTCCCAGCAAGGCTTGGCTCCCCACCATCGTAATTCCGAAAACGAATCATATTCCCGAAACTACGAAATATTCTCCATCTCTACAGATTCTTCTGAACGCCGACCAACCATGTTTTAGTCTTTTGTCGTCCAGCGTGGAAAGTTTGCGAGGAAAAACCTATACTGTGAGTAAAAATCCTTGGAAATAATCCAGCCTGCTTGGTTTCCGAGGTGCCGCTTCTTCGTTCCTCTCACCTGCGTCCAAGATTTTCAGCGTTCGGAAGTATTACCCGGTTATCCTTCCGGCCCTTACTACAATAGCGGCCAGCCGTCACCCTATTGTGCTCCAGAGCTCAGGTGCCACAACGTTCATCTAGCAACTTCCTGTGTTTAAGCAGGACAAAGACCTGTGCGGGCCTTCCACCCAGAGCTTGAGTTCTGCTTGCCGCTTCATCTCGACTGGCGTTCCCACCTCTACTAGTATAGCCAATCATTCATTACGCCGTTTTATCATGCAATAAGCGTTAACAATTACTTACAAGACATACTTGAGAATGTCAGTTTCCTTTATATATTCATATACCGGGTGATCAAAAAGTCAGTATAAATTTGAAAACTGAATAAATCACGGAATAATGTAGATAGAGAGGTACAAATTGACACACATGCTTGGAATGACATGGGATTTTATTAGAACAAAAAAATAAATAAATAAATAAATAAAAAATAAAAAATAAAAAATAAAATAAAAAAATACAAACGTTCAAAACCTGTCCGACAGATTGCGCTTCATCTGATCAGAATAGCAATAATTAGCGTAACAAAGTAAGACAAAGCAAAGGTGATGTTCTTTACAGAAAATGCTCAATATGGCCACCATCATTCCTCAACAATAGCTGTAGTCGAGGAGTAATGCTGTGAACAGCACTGTAAAGAATGTCCGGAGTTATGGTGAGGCATTGGCGTCGGATGTTGTCCTTCAGCATCCCTAGAGATGTCGGTCGATCACGATACACTTGCGACTTCAGGTAACCCCAAAGCCAATAATCGCACGGACTGATGTCTGGGGACCTGGGAGGCCAAGCATGACGAAAGTGGCGGCTGGGCACACGATCATCACCAAACGACGCGCGCAAGAGATCTTTCACGCGTCTAGCAATATGCGGTGGTTCTAATAAAACCCCATTTCATTCCAAGCACGTGTGTCAATTTTTACCTCTCTATCTACATTATTCCGTGGTTTATTAAGTTTTCAAATTTATACTGACTTTTTGATCACCCGGTATACGATGAACAACCTATCAAATGATACCTAATTGTGTTTGTAGATCACAGCAAAGTATGAGGATGAGTTCTTGTAAGGAGCGAAATTACAGCCACCTTACAAATCTAGGATCAAAGTCCGCTTAACTAAGGTACTGAACTCTTTGGAGGTGGTACGGATACATTGCATGACGACGCTCATTCCAGGAATTTGTGTGGCAAGTCTCCTTGTCGATATTGCTGGAGTGTGTCCGACTATTTGCAGCATCACGTCTTCAAGCACAGATTGAATTCGTGCAGACACACCAAGTCCAGCAGCACGTGCAAATCCCCCAGTTTCTCGGTGGCGTTGATGCACCCTTGCAAACGTTAGATTCTTGGGTTGCCTTCGGGAAGGGTATTTTCTTGATACAAGCGTGCATCCTCCTGTGCATTGGCGTTAGCCCTACATACACGAAATGAATATCCGCATATTCCTCATTACTGTAATATTCCATGTTACTGCCAGCAATCGTGCAACACAACTGCACAACTGACGCTCCACAAACAGCTGACATGAGTGGCACTCTGACTGTGTGCTGTACCGTCGTATCTAGTCTGTTTACTACCCCTCGTCTCAAAAAATAAAGACCACACCATGGACCAGCATGCTGTGTTTACTCAGAATCACGTCATTAGTGGCTGGTAACTGCAAAGTCGCAGTCATATCGCAATTACTGAGACTTTTTTGCTCCTAGTATCGTGTACTTTCAACTGTATATGTTTACGCCATTAATTCTGGGAGATAAAAAAAGTCACACTTCTATCAGATTACATAAACGTGGCAGGAGCGCCGTTTTCCTGCTAGGGGTCCTTGAAGTATTTCGCGCTGGACTTTTGTACAACCGATGTCCACAATTTCTTCGGCTGCTTCGTATGCAACACGTTGACATTGGAACCTGATTTCAAACATTATTGCATCTAATGGCTACGAAGGGTAAGTTTTCATTACTGCAGCAGTGATCAAGTATCTGGATAAACAATTACATTGTTGTTGTTTCTGTTATGTTACGTTTACAAAAAGTTTCTACTAACAATTACAAGTTCTCGATGGCTGACAACACAATAACCGAGTTAGCTGACGTGCATCTCATTTATGGGAATCCACAATCCAGCAGCTGAGCAACAAGGTACCTGTGCGCAAAATATTTTCAGGAAGGAGGATAGCAAACCACGGCACTCTTCATAGCCCTGATGAACGTTCTCGTGAAACAGGATCCTTAGTCCAGACAGAGGGGAAACTGGTAGATTTCACAGTGAAACGTTTCTGTCAAAAACTTTTCATGTAATCTTTCTCGGATTTAATGTTATTTCCTCTTAATATTGGCACCTCGAATTATCGATTCGTTTCTTGGCCCAGCCTACGAGAAAACTGAGCAGTGGGACATGCTTATCTCATTATAAACTAACTGAACGATGCAGACAAGCCGGCCGGCGTGGCCGAGCTGTTCTACGCGCTACAGTCTGAAACCGCGCGACCGCTACGGTCGCAGGTTCGAATCCTGCCTCGGGTATGGATGTGTGTGATATCCTTAGGTTAGGTTGAAGAAGTTCTAAGTTCTAGGGGACTTATGACCTCAGAAGTTAGGTCCCATAGTGCTCAGAGCCATTTGAACCATTTTATGCACACAGGCCGTGTTCCGCATCTCCCAAACGTATTTATACATGTATATTTATGTTCCACGCAAGCCCCAAGTACAATTTAATTCATATTTTCTGCTTCCACCTTACTCCTCCTTCCTTATTCTCTGTTCATGTTCCATGCAAGCCCTCAGTACTACACTACTGGCCATTAAAATTGCTACACCATGAAAATGACGTGCTACAGACGCAAAATTTAACCGACAGGAAGAAGATGCTGTGATATGCAAGTGATTAGCTTTTCAGACCATTCACACAAGGTTGGCGCCGGTGACGACACCTACAACGTGCTGACATGAGGAAGGTTTCCAACCGATTTCTCATACACAAACAGCAGATGACCGGCGTTGTCTGGTGAAACCAGGTCCCCGGTTCAATACCCACAATACACCTTGCCATGAGCAGTGGAGCAGGATTCCTGTATCTTCTCCGGCTATGCTCATTCTCTGAGTATGGGACTATTATTATTATTGTTGTTGTTCTAAAGCATTATTCATCACAAAGCAGTGAAAACTGTCTCTAAACATCACTACCTTTATGAACTGCTAGTGCGGAAACGGTGCACTTGTGAAATTTTTGTCAAATAAAAAAGACGTTCTCCTTTAACACACTAAAATTTTTTATTCATAGTTCTTTACACCCTCTGTATGAGATATAAACATGAAGTATCTTTCAGCTCAGGGTAAAATGAAAACTAATTTTAAAACTCCTAGATGGTTTCGTCTCAAATACGACAATTGTAGAAATACGAGATGTTATAACAAATGTTACAAAAATTTCACAATTCATACCAGCGCCCAGGGCGCTTTCACCAGGAGAGACCCTTCAGGCAGTCCTTTTTCTCACTATAATTGCTGTTATACGTACGAGATATTCAAAAAGTGTTTTACAAGTTGATGAGCAAATCAGAAAACTGCAACAGAAAAACCAGGAAAGGTAAGTGTTGTTTAGAATCTGGATAACACATCTTAGTGGCTCGTTTGAAGACTCGTGTGTACTGGAACGTTTATGCTTGTGTTATCACATACTTTCACCCACATCAGTTTACGCTATTAATTATGAAACACTGTGTATATGATCTCTGAGTTTGAGAATTATATGGTGTAAAGCCGTCATGTGCTGCAATCACTGTATTTCAACGTGGTCCGCATATGTTCTGGCGCATATCCGTCGACACGGTTTACTTGTAAACATCAACAGTGGCTGCTTGATAACAGTGACTGACAAGCTGCCGAAAAATCATATTCCATACACGTTGGATAGGTGAAATATTAGGCGAATGTGTAGGTCTTCTTCGCAAAAGTATTGTACCGTCCTCGCCACATGTGGCCGGACATTGTCATGCTGAAACGCACCACATGGAGTGGCCTAAAGACGAGTCAATATCTGTGACTAAGCGAACCCTTAATGCCTGGCGAGTCTTCCAGGTTGTATGGCTCTGGTCCAGGAAACTTTTCAGTCCCTGAAATTTCGTCCAGAGCTGCGCTGTGCATCATCGGTGGTGCTCCTGGTGACGCTATCTTGCCGACTGATGAGTCAGACGTCGGAGAGCGACATAAATACTGTATAAAATGGGCGTGATCACGTTTACACGTGATCAGCAGACATAATCTTTGCCAGAGATAAAACTTAACTGTTGATCTTCGCCTGTCACTGTCTGTATATCACTTAGTTTCGAGACTTTTTCTTTTCTGCTCATCATGCTTAAACTCGAGCACGCTCATTTTACGCAGTATTTATGTCGCTTTCCGACGTCCGACCCACGAGTCGGCAAGACTCAGTGTCGCCAGGAGCAGCTCCGAAGATGTCCAGCGCAGCTACGGACGAAACGTTATGGACGAAAATTTTTTTGGACATCGGTCATACAACCCGGAGGACTCACTAGCAACTATGACATAAGGTCGTGAAAGCCTTCACTGTACATCCCTTAATACAAGCCTCCGCAGCAGTAATGCTTGCCTGTGCGATAGCGTTCGACTAGGAGGTCACCGGTTCGAGGCCTGTCGGTGGAAGAACATCTCATCACCAGTATTTGGCCGACATGGAGAAGAGAGATTGTGGCCTTAAGGTCGCACCAAGCGAGGTGACGGAGAGGAATCATTTTCGGGAGGACTCTTTTCCCCGGTGGTTTGGAGTGTACTCGCGTTAGTGCGATAAACAGCAGAGCGTAGGAATGAAAAGTTAATTAGTACCGGGGAGCAGCCCGTCACTCACAATTACGCTGTAACAGCAAAATGAGCCTCGTCTCGTGCCCGCTTCCCCTTCTTGGCAGCGACTTCTCTCTGGTCCAGACGAGCGCTAACTGTGTGGGGCTCCGCCGGTAAAGTGGTGCCTTTAGCCACCAGTCTCAAGTCTCATGTTCTGTGACCACAATTTCCTTATAGCCAGGACTCTTGAACTGGAACTGAGTGTTTGCCAAAGTTATAAAAAAAACTTATATAGTCCGGTTAAAAGAAGTTAGCCTTTGACATCTAGTGAGGTGAGCTGCGCCCACCAGTAACACACCTGTTGGCTTCACTAAATTGCTATTTCAGCTGCGTGAAGCGTTGTGCTTGCCACTTTTCAAGTAAGAAACTTTTCCAGACTCTAAAATTTCTCCTGTTGCAAGGAGAAATGTGTCTATGGCCCTTATAGTAATTAATAACTAACCCATGATATGTTAATAGATACTGTCGGGATTATACCAAACATGAGTTTCAAAATTTTCACGTGAATTTTGTAGGAGGTAGAAACTCTAGACTTCATATTAGTTACGAATTAAGTAATTGCGAGCCGGCCGAAGTGGCCGTGCGGTTAAAGGCGCTGCAGTCTGGAACCGCAAGACCGCTACGGTCGCAGGTTCGAATCCTGCCTCGGGCATGGATGTTTGTGATGTCCTTAGGTTAGTTAGGTTTAACTAGTTCTAAGTTCTAGGGGACTAATGACCTCAGCAGTTGAGTCCCATAGTGCTCAGAGCCAAGTAATTGCGAAAGCCGTCGTTTCCGAAGCTTGTTCATTGCAAATGCACCGCGATACTCAACTTTCGAAAGATGTGTTGCCGAGCGAGGTATTTTAGTAATCAAGGAAAGAAAGTAAAAAAAAACTAAAATAGCCTCAGGCTGCAGTTTTGGTGTTTTGTTGCCTCATCCTCAGATACGCCTTTGCACACATCTTATCGAAGATTACGTATCTATTTCCGCAGGTCATACAGGCTGTCAACAACCAAAATACCGGTAACCACGACTTACGTCCGCAATGCCATGCAAGCGATATTACACCGGTGTTTGTCTCTTGCCCCGCCGTGTAGCGTCCCCTGCATGGAGTTCCGGAAATACTGCGTGGTTACCGGTATTCCGGTTGTTGACAGACTGTGTGAGCTGTGGAAATTGACATGTAATCTTCGATTAGATGTGTATCTGAGTATGAGGCATGAAGTCTCGAAATCGATCATGCAAGAAAACTTGTAGCACTGTAAAATGCAGCCTGAGGCTATTTATTATTACTATATGCGACTGCGTTCCCACTTTTCGCTACGGTGGATAGGGGGCGAGGAACCCACCGGGAACACAGCTTTGAGTACCCTGGCTGGTAGACGAGTATGCCACCACTACCAACAGAAACGTCCAGTTAAGCAGTGAGGTATTTGACTGTGATCTGTCGAACACTTCGAATGATTATGTCCACATGTTCCAGCATCGCGGTGAGTCACAGCTACAAGCGACCGACCAGGTCGCTGCAAGATCTCAGTAGACATTCTGAGCGCCTATGAATATCTACGATGCTCTGGTTTTTCGCCGAAGGATTCAGTGACAGTTCTCTCGTTGGAGGGCACATCTGTTATAGACATCATTTTGAAGCTTACGTATAACGTCGCCACCTATCGGAACATCATGCAACTATAGGGGCTGAAGCGGGAATACCCCCAAAAATTCCGCATTTTTTCAACTGCAACAGGCCGCGAAAACCTTGTAATGAATTACTCACCGAACGTCCCCCGTATATTTGTCAGTAATGTGGGTTACATAAGGCCTTCAGAAATTTGATGTGAAAATCTATAGCTATCGATTTTAGTTGCTAGTAGATCCGAATGAACGCTTCTGCACAAAATTCTCGTAATTTATTAGAGTTCACTTATTTGGCACAGAGAAGTAGGAACGATTCTGTTCCGTAACTATGCAAGAATTTGAGTCGTTGGTTGTCTTTTACGTCTAGTTTCTGGAATGCTACCTGTAACTTCTGGCTGCTGGCTGCACTGAGAATGATGCAATGGGCAACCTGCGCGAACGTCAAAATAAGGCGGTATTCATAAAGATTCAAAACAATCTAGGGGGCTGTGCCTTCTGAAGAGCGACCATTTTTCCGCATCTTCTCGCCTTGCTGATAAAACATGAGTCTTCAATCTTCCTCAGCGTAAAATTTGCCTCGTTTTAAGTTCCCAGCGGGCACAATATTCCGCCAGTACACCGATTGCCCAATATCAGGTGCTCTGATGAACCAACACCCTAAGAAAGCATCCATGCTTTTTAGTTTTCATGAAAAAGCTACGTAACTCTGGTCCACCTAATCTAAATTCAAGCGGCCTTCATTGTCCTCAAAATAAAACACCATTTAAATCTGCGAATTGTTTTTCGATAGTTGAACGAATGCAATTGACGCGAAGAGACTCGGCAATAAACCTCGAAGTAGGACCAGTGACTTTAGCGATCCAAGGGGACTAGTTTTAAGGCCGTAGTGCTTATTCTTGCTTGCGTTACTGCTGCAGGCTCCTAGGCAATCACACTGCTTTGAAGACAAACGTCTGGCAAATTAAACTGGATTTCTTTTTCTTACATCTCAGAAAACAAACTCGAGGAACCGAAACGTCGACTTGTGATTGCGAATTTGTACTGGTGTGCGTGCGTGTGCGTCTATGTGTATGTGTGTGTGTGTGTGTGTGTGTGTGTGTGTGTGTGTGTGTGTGTGTGTGTGTGCAAACACGCTTATTGCTTGCCCTACAGTTAAAGCATACTCTAGCAGCTTATCAGACTAATCAAACAATGAGGGTTTGCGAAAGCAACGAATATTCTGCGTCTAAGGTTTACAGAGTCTATAAGGTGCTCCAAAGTTAAGATTTTATTCCTGCTTACCTCGTGATGTGTCGGCAGCTGGGCCAACACCTTGCAGATAGAGGTGGCTTAAGGCACGCTATGACTAACGCAGACTGGCGTGAAGTACTGGAACAGGATACGTAATTAGTGCTATGAAGAAAAGTATGTAGCTGATATAATACTTAACTTTATTTATCCTTGTTGTACATCTCTATGGTGAACACAAGTGAGACTCTGATTACAATCACTGTAAGGCTAATGGCGCCTAGCTAGTCCGTAGCCATTAACTTAGCTGAAGGCTATTCTGTCTCTCGGCTAATGAGAGAGAAAGGCTTTGTACGTCTAGTCGCTAGCTATGTCGTCCGTACAACTGGGGTGAGTTCGAGTCAGTCTCTCGAGACCTGCCTTGTGGTGGCGCTAGGTTTGCGATCACACAGTGGCGACACGCGGGTCCGACATGTACTACAGGACCGCGGCCGATTTAAGTTACCACCTAGGACGTGTGGTGTCTGGCTGTGACACCACACCTCGGAAATAATCTGATCTTCAGCATGATGACCATCATGACCATCACTATCCGCGTTTCTGTATAAAAGGTAAAACACGCTGATCAAAGTTAGTTTATTGAAGAAGGGGCTTCTGCGAGGCGCGTTCTATAAGTAAGGCAACTTATTTCTTTTTCTCAGCTAATTTTGGTTGAAAAAATGTGGAATTGCTTGTGGGACATCGTGGAATATTGTCGATTCGGTCCCTACAGTTTCCTGAAGGTATGATAGTTGAGGCGCTACACGTAGCCTTTAATATGTCGTCTGCAACGGATGTGCGTTCCAACCAGAGAGCTGTCACTGAGTTTCATTTGGCGGAAAACCAGAGCATCCTATATGCTCATAGGTGCTTGCGGAATGTTTATGGAGACCTAACAGTCAACAAAAAATCACGGTAAGTCGATGAGCGAGGCGTCTGTCATCATTGCAACAAGGCCGCACAAACCTGAACTGTTGCCCACGTGCCGCCCGGCCGCACACAGCTGCGGTGTCGTAACCTGGGGGCACTCTCATTCGAGGTGATAGACGGATCACACTCAAAAACCTCGCTGCACAACTGGACGTCTCTGTGGGTCTGCTGACACCCTCATTCACATGTTGGGGTACTCAAAGGCGTATGTCCGTTGGGTTCCTAGCCGCCGAACAAAATACCATATAGGGCAGCGAATGAAGCCCAATGAAGGATGCACTCCGCTAGAAACAATTCTTGGATGATGGGGAGGCCAATCAGAAGAGTGGTTCCATATGGGCACAAAGGCCCTCATACACTACTGGCCATTAAAACTGCTACACCAAGAAGAAATGCAGATGATAAACGGGTATTCATTGGACAAATATATTATACTAGAACTGACATGTGATTACATTTTCACGCAATTTGGGTGCATAGATCCTGAGGAATCAGTACCCAGAACAACCACCTCTGGCCGTAATAACGGCCTTGATACACCTGGGCATTGACTCAAACAGAGCTTGGATGGCGTGTACAGGTACAGCTGCCCATAGAACTTCAATTCGATACCACAGTTCATCAAGAGTAGTGACTGGCGTATTGTGCCGAGCCAGTTGCTCGGCTACAGACGTTTTCTGTTGGAGAGAGATCTGGAGAATGTGCTGGCCACGTCAGCAGTCAAACATTTTCTGTATCCAGAAAGGCCCGTACAGGACCTGCAACATGCCGTCGTTCATTATCCTGCTGAAATGTAGGGTTTCGCAGGGATCGAATGAAGGGTAGAGACACGGGTCGTAACACATGTGAAATATAACGTCGACTGTTCAAAGTGCTGTCAATGGGAGCAAGAGGTAACCGAGACGTGTAACCAATGGCACCCCATATCATCACGGCGGGTGATACGCCAGTATGGCGATGGCGAATACACGCTTCCAATGTGCGTTCACCGCGATGTCACCAAACACGGATGCGACCATCATGATGCTGTAAACAGAACCTGGATTCATCCGAAAAACGTCGTCGAACTGTTCGTGCAGATGGTTGTTGTCTCGCAAACGTCCCCGTCTGTTGACTCATGGATCGAGACGTGGCTGCACGATCCGTTACAGCCATGCGGATAAGATGCCTGTTATCTCGACTGCTAGTGATACGAGTCAGTTGGGATCCAGCACGGCGTTCCGTATTACGCTCCTGAACCCACCGATTCCATATTCTGCTAACAGTCATTGGATCTCGACCAACGCGAGCAGCAATGTCGCGATACGATAAACCGCAATCGCGATAGGCTACAATCCGACCTTTATCAAAGTCGGAAACGTCATGGTACACGAGACATCACAGCAACGTTTTACCAGGCAACGCCGGTCAGCTGCTGTTTGTGTATGAGAAATTGGTTGGAAACTTTCCTTATGTCAGCAGGTTGTAGGTGTCGCCACCGGCGCCAATCTTGTGTGAATGCTCTGAAAAGCTAATCATTTGCATATCACAGCATCTTCTTCCTGTCGGTTAAATTTTGCGTCTGTAGCACGTCATCTTCATCGTGTAGCAATTTTAATGGCCAGTAGTGTAGTAAGGTGCCGTAAGGCCGTCGCATTGAACGAAGATTATGTTGAAAAATAGGGTTTTGTAGCCGAAATAGTGATGAATAATATGGTGTATTGGAAATCTGATTAAAACCAACCTGCTTTCAGGAAAAAATGTGTTGCATTACTTATTGAACACTCCTCGTATGTTACCTACTTGGGCATCATTATTTGTTGCAGGTGGTTGACATTTCACATGTGGCTGAACACTTCCTGTTTTCTTAAATAACGTAACTATCCGGCAAAAGGTCCGGTCACTTGGATGATGTCGTCCAGGATACTGAGCAGCATACATAGCAGACGCCCGTTGGGCATTTTGATCACAACAGCCATACATCAACGCGATATCGACGTTTTCCGCAATAGGTAAACGGTCCATTTTAACACGGGTAGTGTATCACGAAGCAAATACCGTCCGCACTGGCGGAATGTTACAATGATAGCACGTACTTAAATGTTTGTGACTATTAGAGCGCTATCTATCACAAAGCGAAAAAAGTGGTCCAAAAATATTCATATTTCTTTACGTATTACACGAAAATGTAATAAATAATAAAGGTTCCTATTTTAAAAAAAACGCAGTTGATATCCGTTTGACCTATGTCAGCGCCATCTGGTTTCCCCCTTCAAGCTAGACGAGTTTCCTTCTTCGTAGTTTTATCGTTTGATGCTTATTTCGTGAGATATTTGGCCCGGTCACGATCATTGGACCACCCTGTATAACATACCTCATACTTCATGTGGAAATACACCATCAACGTTTCGTCCCCTCTTTAGGATCGTGTAAGAAGAAACTGAAGAGGAACATGAAGCGGTCTAACAACCTAGAAGATTTTGACTTCAGTAACAACGATCACGGAAACTTCTGGACTAATATAAATCGTTTGGTACTTTCGTTTCTGTGTCTGCGTTCCTATTGTTACTTTCAACTCAATCGATCTAGTGATCGTGTGAAGTGGGACCCAACACTATGTATTAAGGTGTATCTAGTGTCACACTTAATGTGTCACTTAATGGTGACTCTGGTCCTACTCTTGCATTTTCCTTGAGAAAATTATTATACACTACGTTATCGAAAGTATATGGACATCAGTTAGAGGACATTAATGACGGGTGTGTCCATCCTTCGCCTTTATGACGACTTCAGCTCGACTGGGGACACTTTCAATGAGGTGCCTGAATCTCTGTGGAGGGATGGCAGAGGTAGTTCTACATCTACATCTATACTCCGCAAGCCACCCAACGGTGTGTGGCGGAGGGCACTTTGCGTGCCACTGCATTACCTCCCTTTCCTGTTCCAGTCGCGTATAGTTCGCGGGAAGAACGACTGCCGGAAAGCCTCCGTGCGCGCTCGAATCTCTCTTGTTTTACATTCGTGATGTTCTCGGGAGGTATAAGTAGGGGGAAGCAATATATTCGATACCTCATCCAGAAACGCACCCTCTCGAAACCTGGACAGCATGCTACACCGCGATGCAGAGCGCCTCTCTTGCAGAGTCTGCCACTTGAGTTTGCTAAACATCTCCGTAAATGCCATCACGCTTACCAAATAACCCTGGGACGAAATGCGCCGCTCTTCTTTGGATCTTCTCTATCTCCTCCGTCAACCCGACCTGGTACGGATCCCACACTGATGAGCAACAGTTATGCTGGACACTGGAGGGAAGTGGACTTCCTAATTCAACCCGAAGGTGTTCCATTGGTTCAGGTCGGGACTCTGGACAGAGCAGTCCATTAGAGTAGCCTTGTTGTCCACAAACCACTACGTCATAGTTGCTGTTTTATGGCGGGGTGCATTATCATGTTGATACAAACTATCGTCGTCTACAAAATCTTCTACTGTATACGGTGCACAATTCTTAAAATGCGTTTCTATCCCTCCGCATTCATCGCTTTCTTAAGCGCAACAAGGGGATTGCACCATAGTCACTAAAATCACACCATGTTGTAACACTATATCCTTTGTAATTCACTCTAGGCACTACACGTGATGTTAGGTACCCTTCTACAGGGACTTATCAATTCCAAATTCTTCCATCGGATCATCACAGGGTACAGCGCGATTGATCAATTCGTTCCCAGTCATCCACTCTCCAATGACACCGCTCTTTACACCATCTCAAGAATAGCTTAGCACTGACTACAGAAAGTTTTGGCTTATAAGGAACTGATGGAACATTGCACTCCATTCTTCTTAATTGCCTACTGACAGTCATTGTGACAGCTGTGGTGCATTGGTCCAAGTCACCAACAATCGACTTCGCCAGCTTTATAAGTGTTTGAAATATACCCTGTTAATCTGTTACTCAAATCGCGTTCAACGATACTCCACAGTCGATGTCATTGGGCTTTCTTGAATGATCCATTCTGCTGTTACTGCTTATTTACTTACAACGTAATAATCCCTGCCTCGTAGTATACACTGAGGTAACAAAAGTTATGTGATAGCTCAAAGCACATACACAGATCACTCACGCAAAGCATAAAAGGACTGTCAGGTTGCCGACGCGATTATGGACGAACGACGGGAATCAACAGACTTTGAAAGCGGAACGGTAGTTGGAGCTAGATGTATGGGACACTCCATTTCGGAAATCGGTAGGGAGTTCACCTAGATGCATAGTGTCAAGAGTGTGACGAGAATACCAGATTGCAGGCATTACCTCTCACCACGGACAACGTATTGGCCGACAGACTTCACTTAACGAGCGACAGCAGCGGCTTTTGCGTAGGATTGTCAGTGATAGCAGAGAAGAAACCAATGTGGGACGTACGACGAACGTATACATTAGGACAGTGCGGCGAAATTTGGCGTTGATGGGCTACGGGAGCAGACGACTGATGCGAGTGCCTTTGCTAGCAGCGCGAAATCGCCTGCAGCACCTCTCCAGGGCTCATGACCATATCGTTTGGATCATAGATGCCTGGAAACTGTGGCCTGGTCAAACGAGTCCCAAATTCAGTTGGTAAGAGCTGATGGTAGGGTTCGTGTGTGCTGCAGATCCTACGAAGCCATGAACCCAAATAAACAAAGCACTGTGGAAACTCGTGGTGACCCCATATAGGTACGGGCTGTGTTTAAATGGAATGGACTGGGTCCTTTGGTCCAACTGAACCTATCATTGACTGGAAATGTTTACGTTCGGCTACTTTGAGACTGTCTGCAGCCATTCGGGGACTTCATTTTCCCAAATAACAATGTAATTTTTAGGGGTGACAATGCGTCGTGTCACCAGGTGACAATTGTTAACGATTTGTTTGAAGAACAATCTGGAAAATTCGAGGGAATTACAATGTGTGATCAAAAGTATCCGGACACCTGGCTGAAAATGACTTGCAAGCTCGTGGTGCCCTCCATCGGTAATGCTGGAATTCAGTATGGTGTTGGCCCACCCTTAGCCTTGATGACAGCTTCCACTCTCGCAGGGATGCGCTCAATCAGGTACTGGAAGGTTTCTTGGGGAATGGTAGCCCATTATTCAAGGAGTGCTGAACTGAGGAGAAGTATCGATGTCGGTCGGTGAGCCCTGGCACGAAGTCGGCGTTCCAAAACATTCCAAAGGTGTTTTGTAGTATTCAGATCAGGACTCTGTGCAGGCCAGTCCATTACAGGTCGTGCATTATGAGCAAGTGCTCGATCGTGTTGAAAGATGCTATCGCTCACCCCGAATTGCTCTTCAATAGTGGGAAGCAAGAAAGTCCTTAAAACATCAATGTAGGTCTATGTTGTGATAGTGGCACGCAAAACAACAAGGGGTGCAAGCCCCCTCCACACCAGAACACCACCGCCTCCGGATTTTACTGTTGGCACTACACGCGCTGGCAGATGAAGTTCACCGGGCATTCGCCATACCCCCACCCTGCCATCGGATCACCACATTATGTACCGTGATTCGTCACTCCACACAACGTTTTTCACTGTTGAATCGTCCAATGTTTACGCTCCTTACAACAAGCGAGGCATCGTTTGGCATTTACCGGCGTGATATGTGGCTCATGAGGAGCCGCTCGACCATGAAATCCAAGTTTTCTCACCTCCCGCCTAAATGTCATAGTACTTGCAGTGGATCCTGATGCATTTCGGAGTTCCTGTGTGGTGGTCTGGATAGATGTCTGCCTACTACACATTATGACCCTCTTCAACTGCCGGCGGTCACTGTCAGTCAACAGACGAGGTCGACTTGTACGCTTTTGTGCCGTACGTGTCCCTTCACGTTTCCACTTCACTATCACATCGGAAACAGTGGACCTAGGGATGTTTATGAGTGTGGAAATCTCGCGTACAGACGTATGACACACGTGGGACATAATCCTGTACCAGCAAGACTTTCGCAGTTATGGACGGCTATAGAAACAGCATGGCTCAATATTATCCTGCAGGGACTTGCAACGACATGTTGAGTCCATGCCTCATCGATTTGCTGCAATACGCCGGGCAAAAGGCGCCCCGCCACGACATTAAGAGGTTTCCCATGACTTTTGCCACATGAGTGTATTGACGGGTGCACCTCTCGTTACGTCTAGTGCCCGATTTTCGCATTGCATAGGTGTGTCCGGTCACTTTTGATCAGAGAGTTGAAAGGTCTCTGTTGGATTCCTTTCATGTTAATTTCTGAAATCTGTTGTCATTTACGGCATAAATTCCTCTTCTAAATTTACTGTGGTGTTTCTGACTATCTGGGAGGAGACTGAGCAGTGGAACGTGTTACTTTTACACATAAACAAGAACGATCTGTCACACTACTACACTTTAAAACACAGTTTATATGTAATTCATGTCACACAGTCTCATACGGAACCTACATCCGCTTTCTTTTATATACTGTATATGATAAGATACTGTCATCCCCCTTCCCTTCTGTGTGAGAGGATGAATGAGCAAATGTATTTCTAGTTGCATGCTGGATGGTAGCAGACAAGCCTGTCTGCTAGAGAACAGTAGGACCAACGTCGGAAGAGGTAGCTACGCTTTCTAAAAGCAAAGGGGTTCCTATCCTTAGTATGGTACTGTCCGTCTCTTGTCATGTTGGTATAGGAAGCTGCCTCTGTGGTCACTTCCGTTTTGTATTTGGGAAGCACGCTCGGTAGGAGCGCAGGTCAGTCTGTCCGTGGCGAGCGTCTGAAGTGGTAAAATCTCCGGCTAAGCGCGTGTCTGCTAAGTCCGTAGGACAATGGATTTCTTAAGTTCAGCCTAACTGAAAATTTAATCACCTTTATTTCAGGTTTAGCTCTAAAATATCTAATGTTATCTTAAATTGCAACGCAGTGTAATTCGAGTGTGAAGTTCAGAATATATTCCGGTAGTTGCTTTGTCACTACTTTGTGAGTAAAGTGGAACCACGTGTTGATCAGTAACTCTAACTAAGATCATCAATCTTAAATGCGAATGTGCGGGAGATTATAACGTCTCGTCTTGACAATATTTTTCAATATAGCAACTTTTCTTTATGTTCAACCCACGTGGGGTGTACTTTGTGAGACCAGTACCACGTGCATATACAATGGTTTGACCCATCAGGTTAATAGTAAGACGATAGTAATCAGTTCGAGGTTTTTCTTTTGTAAATTGCTTTTCTATCTAATTTATTCTAATTATCAAAATTATTGTGGAGTTACACTCTTTGTGTAAACCAAGTTGACCACGTGAAGAATGTGGTGTAATCATCAAAGAAGCCCTCAGCTATTCTTTTCGGGAAGATTTCACAGAGAGTTAGTATGAATTTAGTATACTAGTGTGTGGTAATTACATGACGGACAGGATTGTGCTACGAACGTATCTTCTTTGGGTGAAAATTGAATCGGTTGGTTGTGGTTAATATCCTATTGCATATGTTTCAACGTTCTTCGTGTGTTATTTTATGAATGCAGTGTTGTATGCAGTCTCCCAATCTTGGCTCCATATTTGATGTGTTCCGTAAGATTACACTCTCACGTTTTCACAATCCTAAATAAGGCACCAGTTTAGTTATGAACCAAGTTTAATATGCTGAAATTTCATTGATCAATGTTAAAAATAAATTTCCAAATATAAACTGATTTATTTCTTTTTATTTCAATTCTCTTTATATATATATATATATATATATATATATATATATATATATATATATATATCTCACCGGTTGTCGTATGACTATCAAAAGATTATAATTAATGTTAGTCTGGTTGGGAATTTGGTAAGCTAGACTGGATACCTGGTGAAACAGTTGCGGAGTAATGCAAGGTTAACTTCCCCAGACAGCTCACAGTTTTTAACCCGCTTTTATTGCCTATCAGCACCGCTTCCATAGCAAATTAAAGCAACAACGTTACAGAGTGTTGACCCGTGGAGATTAAAAGGAAATGAGCTTTAAAAGTGATTCTCGCGTAATATGTCAGTCGATACACCGCTGAACCGAACGCGCCCCTCAGTGTGGCGCCTCGCGACACAGCAGGTAGCGACCAGCCGGTGACCGCGTCCCACGCCGTGCGGTGTTGCCCTCACGCGGCCCTGCCTCTGTATATTTGCGCTGCCGAGGCGTGATGGATGGCGCCAGCAGAAGCAGCAGCTGCTGACATCTACAGGAATACAACGCTTTCCACGCAAACTGCCTCGTGTCTGTCATCTGGGGCGCCAGGAACGACAGACACCTGCCAAACCGGGTCTCTTTATTCTTTTCATCTTTTTGCGGAATTAGGAGTTACCACGCTCCTCAAATCAGTAACAGTTCTGCGATTCCTCATAGTTAATTATTTTCTATCGGTTTAGCGGTGTTCTCCAGCCCTGTCGTTTGACAGCTACACTCGTTATTTCAGCGAACTCCTGAATCCTTCAATATTAACGAAGTGCCTTCGGTACTCTTAGCTACTTGGCTTGGAGGATGACATCTGCAGTAGTCATCGCAGAACTGAGTGTCGTACTCGCGAGCCCTGTCAGTACCAAAACTACACGAAGAGAGCGCCACGAGCATGGAATTCCAAAACCACTCATCGGTGATGCAAATACGCGAAAGAGAAAAATTTGGTGTCTAAGCCATAAAACCTGGACTATGGAGCAATATAACATCTACATCTACGTGATTATTCGGCTATTCACAATAAAGTGACTGGCAGCGGGTTCAATGAACCACCTTCAAGCTGTCTCTCTACCGTTCCACTCTCGAACGGCACGCGGGAAAAACGAGCACTTAAATTTTCCTGTGCGAGCTCTGATTTCTCTTATTTTATCGTAATTATCATTTCTCCCTCTGTAGGTGGGTGGCAACAGAACGTTTTTGCAATCGGAGGAGGAAACTGGTGATTTGAATTTCATGAGAAGATCCTGTCGCAACGAGAAACGCCTTTGTTTTAATGATTGCCACTCCAATTCACGTATCATGTCTGTGACACTATCTCCCCTATTTCGCGATAATACAAAACGAGCCGCCCTTCTTTGAACTTTTTCGAAGTTATCCGTCAGTCCCACCTGATACGGATCCCACACCGCACAGCAATACTCCAGAACAGGGCGGACAAGCGTGGTGTAAGCAGTCTCTTTAGTAGACCTGTTGCATCATCTAAGTGTTTTGCCAATGAATCGCAGTCTTTGGTTTGCTCTACCCTCAACATTATCTATGTGATCGTTTCAAATTAGGTTATTTGTAATTGTAATCCCTAAGTATTTAGTTGAATTTCCAGCCTTCAGATTTGTGTGACTTATCGCGTAATCGAAATTTAGCTGATTTCTTTTAGTACTCCTGTGAATAACTTCACACTTTTCCCTATTCAGGGTCAATTGCCACTTTTCGCACCATACAGATATCTTATCTAAATCATTTTGCAAGTCGTTTTGATCATCTGATGACTTTACAAGACGGTAAATGACAGCATCATCTGCAAACAATCTAAGACGCCTACTCAGATTGTCTCCTGTGTCGTCAACATAGATCAGGAACGATAGAGGGCCTATAACACTTCCTTGGGGAACGCCTGATATTGCTTATGATTTACTCGATGACTTTCCGTCTATTACTACGAACTGTGACTTTTCTGACAGGAAATCACGAATCCAGTTGCACAACTGAAACTGAGGCGATGCTCGGAATGGACGCAGTTTGGTTTGAAGACGCATGTGGTGGAACGGTATCGAAAAGTCATTTGGTCGGATGAGTCTTGTTTTACATTGTTTCCAACGTTTGACCAAGTTTACATCCCATGAATGAAATATAGGGGGGTTTCGGTGATGATTTGGGTAGCCATGCCGCGGTATTCCGTAAACCACAGGCTTTGCGAGGTCGCATTACTGGCAAGCGTTATGTGACCATTTTGGCTGATCAGGTCCATCCCATGGTGCACTGCTTGTTCCGCAATGGTGATGCTATGTTCCAAGGCCCCTTTTCGTACCTCTCGCATCGTACAGGACTGGTTTTGAGAACACAAGGATGAATGTTACATCTCCCCTGGCTGCCACAGTCACGAGATCTCAATAATACTGAACCTGAACTTACCAGTAGTTTTCAGGAAGAATGGTATAAGATACCCTTTAAGACCATACTGAACCATTATTTACCCATTCTGAGACGACTGGAAGCTTCTTTAACTGCCAACAGCTTTCTGCTCAGTATTAGGCACGGTAATGTGCAGTGTTTTTGGGGTTTCCAGATTTTTGTCCTCCCCATGTATGTCTGCCGCTGCGATTCTTTCTTTACACGGGAGCTACACTCTGGCGTGCACTTCACAGTTGTTTCCACAGTATGTGTGTAGATCTACACACAGTGGCTTTCAGAGTCCTTCCACCATCCAATCAACAATGGTTTCCCCCTGTCGTAATATGTGTCAAACTTTTCAGCCCGTTCTCTTCTTTTTTGTTTTTGTTATCTTCAGTCCTGTTTGTTGCAGCTCCCCTACTGCAACCTAAATCCATATCAGCCCGTATGTTAGAGACAAGTCTCCGACTACCTCTACAATTTTTACTCCCCATACAACTATCCAATACCAAATCCATGATGGCCGGCCGCGGTGGCCCAGCGGTTCTAGGCGCTTCAGTCCGGAACCGCGCTGCTGCTACGGTCGCAGGTTCGAATCCTGCCTCGGGCATGGATGTGTGTGATGTCCTTAGGTTAGCTAGGTTTAAGTAGCTCTAAGTCTAGGTGACTGATGACCTCAGATGTTAAATCCCAAAGTGCTCAGAGCCATTTGAACCAAATCGATCATTCTTTGATGCCTCAGGATGTGACCCATTAACCAATTATCACAGAATTCCAAAAACTGTGAAATAATCTTGTCAAACAATAACAATAATATAAGGTAAAGACAGATTGCTATTCACTGTAAAGATGACACGCTGAGTTGCAGATAGGGACAACGAAAAGACACTTACACGTTAGGTTTCGGCCACGGCATTCGACAGAAAAGAGAAAAAAACACACATTCATACACACAAGTAGGGAAAGCTCATGCACACATGACCATCACATCCGTAGCTCGGACCGGAAAGCCAGTTCTCAAACCATGAAACACGAGAACTTTTTGGGATCACAGATAGATCACAAATTGGAAAATCCACTGCGTAGAATTAATGAAATGCCTTGATTCAGGAGATTTAAAAATTAAGAAACCAATTTCTTATGGATTTTTCCGTTCATTAATGAGTTATGGAATCGTTTTCTGCGGAAATTCCAGTTACAGGAATAGTATTTTCAGACTACAGAAGCCTGTTATAACAATTATATCTCATGTTAATTCAGATACCCCCCGCAGAGATTTCATCAAAAAAGTTGTTATTTATCCATTAATGCCCTTAGTCATTACTAATATTTCTCTTTCAACAAGAAATAATGAAAAGCATGATTATAACACTAGCAACAGAACAACTTCTACAAAGACATATAGAGTTAACATTGGTTCAGAAAGGAATCACATTCATTGGTACACATATTTTCAACAACCTACGACAGCACATCAAATGTCATGTAGGACATGCGGTGGAGTTTAAGACTGAAGTAAAGAACATTCTATCGACGATTCCTTCCACTCACCGAATATAATCTTCACAGAAACTCTTACATTTAATGGTTTAGGTTAATGTGTAGTTAAAATTATCACTGTAATACAGTAATGTAGTGTTATTTCATTGTTTTGCACTTCAATTAAGTTAAATGACATCACGGACTCCCTTCCACATCCGAGACTTTTTTTCTGTGGTATCCATGGAATATGAGTGACGCAATGTAAAGTGTGAGGCTTAGGTGTTTTCGGTGGAGACGAGCCGTAACTGGTATCTTCCAAGAAAGACACATCGTTACTTTTTGTTCCTTTTTTTCTCTTTAGTCTTCTGACTGGTTTGATACGTCCTGCCACTGATTCCTGTGCTAAACCTGCAGTTGCAACCTAGGTCCTCAATTATGTGCTGCCTGTATTTCAATCTCTGTCTCCCTCTACAGTTTTTAACCTCTAATACAGATCATAAACACAACACAGATTTCATCAGATAATTCGCGAAACAATATCGCTGTTGCGCCCAAAGGATTTTGATTCATACGAAATGAATTTTTCTTTCGGAGTGTCTTCTCTGGCCGAACAGTTACTCTAAACCATTCGCTGTTGTACTTAATGTCTTCTTCTTATGTGCAATTCACATTCAGAAATAGCTTTCGCAGTGGATGTCGTCAACGCAAGTAGGTGCTCCTGCGTACGAACCCTGATGCTGGAAGAAAATTTCAAGGTTGTGTTTGACCTCTAAAGTGAGGTGGGTGAGGGCAGGGGGAATGGACTCTGGCACGCAATTTCTTATCGCTAGACCTCACGCCCATGTCCGCGGTACTAACACAGTGACGTCACGCGGAACTGAAGCTCTTTGGTACTACTCAGCAGGGGGTGGACGATTTTCCGGCCTCAAGCTTCATCCTCTCATTTTTTTCATTCCATTCATTTTCATAACAAAGCACCAGCACACTACTTTGCCTTGAATGTCCCATGGGTTGTTGTGACAGCGTAGTACTGACAAGGATGACGGAAGGATGTTTCTACTGCTATAGTTTAGTGGTGCTGTGAAAAATTTCACATCAGGTTAGTGGCCGCCAAAACTTGTTATAGGCGTTCTGGGGACTTCGTCGTCCACTGCTGAATAATCACAGATTAGCCCTCGGCTTGTAGCTTCTTTGTGTCAGAAATGGCTACAGCATACGAGGAAGCCAGTGATTGCGCCAGGCTGCGGTTCTGATAAGCCTTAGCCATTTGTTTTGACTGTTTCAGTCTGAAGGCACTGTCTGCTGCGTGTCGCAACTCTTCCGCCGCCAGAAACGTGACTCACCTCCAGTACCAGGGAGTCGCCCGCAGCCGGCGGTTCTTGCCTAATGAAGCGCTCAAACCGGAACTTTCGCTCGTCCTTGTTCGCTCCTTTTTCACCACAACAGTTTCAAGGCTGCTTAATTCGTTTTATCATCTCCTTCTCCTAGTAAATCTTCCTATGTCTAAACCTAGAAAATAAACGCGTAATGTATGACGTGTTGGACTCACCATCTGAGATTTTGATCTTCTTCCTTCGCCTAATACGAAGAGTAGTCTGTTTACGGATCTCGATTTACATTCACATAAACTCTTCACATGTCATCGCAATTCAGAAAGTGGTAATTCACAAAGTATCTGCAAGTGGAAGGTACACGAGGAGATATCTTAAGAACATTGCAGAAGATAGAGCGTTTCATGTGTAGATATCTCGACGAATAAAACAGGATATTTATGAGATGTGTATATTTTTAACATCAAGAGTCAATAAAAGCCGAAATGATTTCCTACGTGTGATGAAGAAACAGGTAACTAGGATTACACACACTGAGAAGGGAAAATTCGTGTTTAACAAGATACAGAAAACAGAACTAATGAAGAGAATGGCAGCGCACAGATGTTCCAGAATGTACGGTAGCTAAGGAATGGATGCACAGGTGATCCACTAATAATTAACTGAAGTGTCGAATAGATGCTCTCAAGTAAGAAGATACACTAATGGTCATTAAAATTGCTACACCTCGAAGTGAACGTGCTACATACGCGTAATTTAACCGACAGGAAGAAGATGCTGTGATATGCAAATGATTAGCTTCCCAGAGCATACACATAAGGTTGGCGCCGGTGGCGACACCTACAACGTGCTGACATGAGGAAAGTTTCCAACCGATTTCTCATAAACAAACAGCAGCTGACCGGCGTTGCCTGGTGAGACGTTGTTGTGATGCCTCGTGTAAGGAGGAGAAATGCGTACCATCACGTTTCCGACTTTGATAAAGGTCGGATTGTAGCCTATCGCGATTGCGGTTTATCGTATCGCGACATTGCTGCTCGCGTTGGTCGAGATCCAATGACTGCTAGCAGAATATGGAATCGGGTGGTTCACGAGCGTAATACGGAACGCCGTGCTGGATCCCAACGGCCTCGTATCACTAGCAGTCGAGATGACAGGCATCTTATCCGCATGGCTGTAACGGATCGTGAAGCCACGTCTCGATCCCTGAGTCAACAGATGGGGACGTTTTCAAGACGACAACCATCTGCACGAACAGTTCAACGACTTTTGCAGCAGCATGGACTGTCAGCTCGGAGATAATGGCTGCGGTTACCCTTGACGCTGCATCACAGACAGGAGCGCCAGCGATGGTGTACTCAACGACGAACCTGGGTGCACGAATGGCAAAACGTCATGTTTTCGGATGAATCCAGGTTCTGTTTACAGCATCATGATGGTCGCATCCGTGTTTGGCGACATCGTGATGAACGCACGTTGGAAGCGTGTATTCGTCATCGCCATACTAGCGTTATCACCCGGCGTGATGGTATGGGGTGTCATTGGTTACACGTCTCGGTCACCTCTTGTTCGCATTGACGGCACTTTGAACAGTGGACGTTACATTTCAGATGTGTTGCGACCCGTGTCTCTACCCTTCATTCGATCCCTGCGAAACCCAACATTTCAGCAGGATAATGCACGACCGTCGAACATTTTCTGTATCCAGAAAATGTTCGACTGCTGCCCTGCCAGCACATTTTCCAGTTCTCTCACCAATTGAAAACGTCTGGTCAATGGTGGCCGAGCAACTGGCTCGTCACAATACGCCAATCACTACTCTTGATGAACTGTGGTATCGTGTTGAAGCTGCATGGGCAGCTGTACCTGTACACGCCATCCAAGCTCTGTTTGACTCAATGCCCAGGCGTATCAAGGCCGTTATTACGGCCAGTGGTGGTTGTTCTGGGTTCTGATTTCTCAGGATCTATGCACCCAAACTGCGTGAAAATGTAATCACATGTCAGTTCTAGTATAATATATTTGTCCAATGAATACCCGTTTATCATCTGCATTTCTTCTTGGTGTAGGGATTCTAATGGCCATTAGTGTATTTATTGGATAGATGAGGTGAATACGCTAGGCAGTTACTAAATGCAAAGCGCTCACACATCAGTTTCTCAGATTTAGAGAATGGAAACGAGACTGAAGATGCAGCCACAGTAATTGGTAAAATGACGAACAGAAAGGCTTCCGGTCAAGACAGAACAACTGCGATTGATCTGAAAGTAGGAGAGAAAACAATGCAGAGTGAACTATGCAGTCAACGCGGAGACGCGAGAAAAATCTTATAAGATTGCAACTCCTTTGTCATTATCCTGATACACAACAAGAATAACCAAAGGCGTTGTAAGAACTGTAGAGATCTTACGCTTTTGAGCAGTGCTGTGGGAATACCCCGAAGAAATACGTTCACTTGGCAGATCCAGTAAGCGACGAATGTACGAAAACATGAAAGACCTACGTAAGCTGGGGACGGAATCAAATTGGATGCACCCAGCTCAAGAGCACGGTCGCTAGATGCTGATTTCAGTCGACTCAAGTCCTTCAAGGCCGGATAAACACGTAAGTGATTGAGTTGGTGTGGGTTCCAGAAAGAATTTTTATTCTGTAGGGAGTGTGTGCTCTGGTGAAACTTGCTAGCAGATGAAAACTGTGTGTCAGAGTGGAACTCGAAACCAGAACATTAGCTTTTACTGGTTGAGCTATCAAGTCACCACACATGACTCACCCTCGTAGCTTCAGTTATGCTAGTACCTTTCTCCTGCTTTTACAACTTCATCCTGTGTCCCGTATCGGACCAGCTATCTTGAAAAGAAGGATACTGCGGAGAAACGATGTATCCGCAATCTGGGGATTGTTCCAGAATGAATCTTTCACTCTGCAGTGGAGGGTGCCCTTTTGAAACCTTCTGGCAGACTAAAGTTGTGTACTGGACCAGGATTCAAACCCAGAACCTGGCTTCTGATACGGAAGACTAAACAAAGTTTCCGCTTTGCTGTGAGCGCACGACGTGGCATTCAGATACGCAATCGAACGAAACTGAGTTGATCCTCGACTGTGATAATGAGCGCAGTTTGTGCGTCAGCTGTTTAGCTTACAAAGACTGCGACACCCATCACCGGAGGGGTGCAACACATCTACAAATGCTACAGAGCGTGTGTACTGCTAGTGCCATGTTGCAAAGATGGCATCCACGTGGCAACTTTAAACAATGGCTGCGTTTGGCGGCCATCGCGGAGCGTTGCATCACGCGGTGTTGACCCCAAATAGCTGCAGCTGCCAACATTATGCGCCACACTCGCCTGCGATCTTGGAACGTTCGCTAGACCTTAAGGCCGAAAGCGCCAAAGAGTGAGAAACGATAACGATTTTACTAATTAGTTTACGCTAACTTCCAATGTGCAACAAATAAGATTATATAAAAAACACAGAAATAGGAGTAACGTCTCAACAGGTCTTGTGGAAAGAAATTACATTTCAGAGACAAAGGCCGTCTTAACGCAAACGAGCAATTCTTGACAGTGTCTCACTGAAAAATGGATGGCTTGTGGTGACAACTTCCACTGTTAGACAAACGCCCTCTGGAGGTCAGCAATATTCTGTGGCAGAGGAATAAATTCCTTAAGAATAATATAAATACAGAAAATTGCAACCAGTTACTCTTTTGAAATAGTTATTTATTCCGTGAACCGGTTTTCGAACCATTTCAGGCTCCTCTTCATATATTGTACAGGAAGTTACAGAGCTATTTCAAAGTGTAATGATGGGTGTTGGCTCTATGAGAAGAAGATGGAACATGCTTTATTGCATCGCCATAAGTATTGTTTATATGCCGATTTGGATCCAAAATTAAATATTGTGCTTACTGCGACAATATGGGCAGCTTTTGTTGTTAATAGCCATCTGTCTGCTTCCATTTTGATTGACTGTTGGTACCACACCACTCGCGTTTACGCAGTATATATGCATATACACTGATCAGCCAGAACATTAGGACCAACGACCTACTATCGATATAAACCCGTCCAGGCAATAGCAGCGATCCCTGGCGAGGAATGACTGCTCGTCAGACAGACGCACGGTGCATGTAGTATCAGTGTGCGTGTTGTCCGTGTGTAGAATGGGCAAGGCGCGTGATCTATTTGAGTTTGGCCAAGGCGGATTGAGATGGTCTGGAAGCTAGAGACGAGCTTTTAGGAAACGGCACAACTTGTCGGCTTTTCGAGGAGTTCTGTGCTGAGTGTCTCCAAAACGTGGTGAAGCCACATCCAGACGTCGTAGGTTGGGCAGACTAATAAAACAGGACAGGCGGGTTACTGTGGCGGAACTAACATCAGACTTCAGTGCTGGGCAGACAGTACATCCAACATTCCTAACGACTGAGCTGCGCAACGGACAACCTATGCATGTGCCAATGTTAACACCATGACGTTGGGAACTATGACTGAAATGGAGACGTGACCATTGCTACTGGACATTGGCGCAGTGACAGTGTGTTGCATGGTTTGATGAATCCCGACACCTTCTTCTTGGTGCCGGTGGGAGGTCGCGAATCCGTCTTCTTCCAGGGGAACAGCTCCTCGACAGCTATGCTGCAGGCGGCAGCTCCATTATGCTCTGGGGAACATTCAAAGAGGATCCATGGATCCGGAGGAGCTCGTGCAAAGCTCCGTGATGGCTAACGACTGTCGTATAGTTGTTACTCCTTCATGACGACCATGTTTCCCGACAGTAGTGTCATTTTTGAACATGATAATGCGTCATGTCACAAGGCCAGGAATGTGATGGAGTGGTTCAAGAAACACAGTGCCGAGATCCAGTTGATGTGCTGGCCCCCCAACTCGGCAGACCTGAATCCGATCGAAAGCATCTGGAATCTGATTGAATCTGGCGTCAGAGCTCATCGCCCCTCCCCAAAATTTAGGAGAATTAGGTGACTTGTACATGCTGATGTAGTACCAACTCCCTCCAGCGACCTACCAAGGACCGGCCGCTGGTGGCCGAGCGGTTCTAGGCGCTTCACTCTGGAACGGTGCGACCGCTACGGTCGCAGGTTCGAATCCTGCCTCGGGCATGGATGTGTGTGATGTCCTTAGGTTAGTTAGGTTTAAGTAGTTCTAAGTTCTAGGGGACTGATGACCTGAGATGTTAAGTCCCATAGTGCTCAGGGCCATTTGAACCATTTTAGACCTACCAAGGCCTCATTGTGCCACAATGCGACACTGCTGTTATCCGTACCAAAGGTGGACATCCAAGCTATTTGGTAGTTAGTCATAATGTTCTGGTTGATCGGTGTAGACTGTAATAATGAAACTTTGCCAGCATCCAACATGTGCTGCACAACTGTTGCCTCCTTTGTCAGAGATATTATTATTTTTTTGCATGTATTACATGCACTGACTTTAATAGATGTTGTTTCCATATATTAAATTCGATGCATATAATATATGCAAACAACAACAAATAATATCTTGTAGCAGAGTAGGCCTGTGTCATATTTTCATGTGAAAATCTTTGTAACGAGCGACAGTTGTACAGCAAATGCTGGAAGCCAGCAAAGTTTCATTATTACAGCGTATATGAATGTGTTCGACTTTTAGCCAAGGGGAAGAAAACCTGGCTTACCACGAGCATTGGTCAGCTGATCACCCTGAAAGTAGTTCCCTTGGGACTCCACACTTCCCCAACAGTGCCGTACTAGTTGGGAACATGTCGAAAAGCCTCTAACCGAATGGTGGCTGTCGTTGATGGCATAACGTCCTCTCCTGTCTGAAATCAAGTTCCATTCAATAGCCCCTTGAGTTTGGGGAACCGCCAGGTCGCAGGTTGCCATATCAGGAGAGTAAGGAGCCTGTTGAAGCATGGGAACTGGTTTTTCGCCAAAAAGTCTGAATCAAACGCTGGATGATTGTCGTGATGGATGCGCCAATTTCCTGTTGACCGCAAGTCCAGTGTCTTGCGCTACACAGCATCACATAGGCGACGGAGGACATCCCTGTAGTAGTCTTTGGCGATTAATTGATCCTTTAGTGAACTCGTGGTGTACTGTACCATGGGAGTCAAAGGAAGCAGTCAGCATCACTTTGACGATGCTGCACACTTGGTGAGGCTTGTTTGGTTTTGATGACGAGGAATCCTTCTACTGTGACTACTGGGATTTGGTTTCTGGGTCGTACTCATACACGCAGGACTCGTCACCAGTGATTATGGCGTTCACGAAGTCGAGGTCACTGTTTGTGGAGCCCATCATGTCTTGTGAGTCCCACCACGAAGTTGCTTTTGCTCCGGCGCCAGCAGCTTTGGCACGCATTTCGCCGACACACTCTTCATGGCCGAATTTTCGGTCACAATGGAATGTGCCGATGAAGTCCTGATGTCCACCTCTTCAACAATTTCTCTTATAGTCTCACGGCTGTCCTGCATCGCCACAGCATTTACTTTGTCAATAATCTGGTCATTTTGGCCGAACGGAGGGTGGCTCGCCCTCCATCGATTTGCAGCCGTCTTTAAACTGGTTGTACTACTTCTTAATCTGTGTGATTCCCATAGCATCGTCACCGAAAGCCGTCTGAATCTTCCGAACGGTGTCCAGGTGGCTATCGTCCAGTTCCTGGTAAAATTTGATGCGGTAGCGCTGTACTAGTAGTTTCGCCATTTCTTTTGGAATGAAAAACCGATGCTAACACTACACACTACCTCATTCAACAGCTGCTTGCCAGCAACTGACGCCATTGACAGGCGGGAATAAATTCACGCATGTGCACGAAGGTTTAAGGTCGGCTCATGCAAGCGCGCTACGTTCAAATCCATCAGCTGTTCGGAAAAAAAGATCGGCTACTTTTCTAACAGACCTCATGTGGATACATGCGCTGAAAGAGTAAGTGATTTGGTACCAACTGTCAATGGAAATGGAAGCAGACAGATGGATATTAACAACAACCTTCGCCCGTACCATCTCAATAAGTACAAAATTTAATTTTGGATCCAAATCGACATATAAACAATACTCATGGCGAAGTATTAAAGCATGTTCCATCTTCTTGTCACAGGGCCAGCATCCAGCATTACGCTTTAAAAATGGTTCAAATGGCTCTGAGCACTATGGGACTCAACTGCTGTGGTCATAAGTCCCCTAGAACTTAGAACTACTTAAACCTAACTAACCTAAGGACATCACACACATCCATGCCCGAGGTAGGATTCGAACCTGCGACCGTAGCAGTCGCACGGTTCCGGACTGCGCGCCTAGAACCGCGAGACCACCGCGGCCGGCATATTACGCTTTAAAATAGCTATGTAACTTCCAGTACACTGTCTGAAGATGAGACTGAAAAGGTTCGAAAGTCGGTTCAGGGAGTACATAACTATTTAAAAAACGTGACAAGCTGCAGTTTTCTGTTTCTATATTGAATAGTCATAGGTTCTTAAATACCCGTAATGGATAAGCTTAACTTCAACATAAAGCGTCCGTGCGTGCTGAGCAGCATTTAAATCCGGAAACGGCGATGTAGTCTAATGGCATGGCATATCCATGGTGCAAGTAATCGTTCACCATGCTAGGATTGTGCTGTCAGATATGATGATGTATAACCTCTTTGCTGTCAGATGTGACGATCAATAAAATGAAAACCTGGCCCATTTCCAACACTGAAAAGGTGATCAAAGGACTGCAAGATATCGTTAGAAGAGACCGTAACCACTACTGTACCTCTATGAAACATGTGAAGCAGCGTACAAGTTCCTAACATGATGCCGCACCGGTAGACCAGTCGGACCCTTTTTCACGATATTGGTAGGTTTGGTACACGTCACTGGATCGCGCCAGGCGAACATACAAAGCTTTAGGCGAACAGACAATGCTAAAACTTCTCTACGCTAAACCGCTACACGTTAGACACATTTATCGACTCAAGAAGTTTACTTTGAGCGACGGCAAATGCTTCTGATGGTCGCCGCGCACTTAAAGCAATCTATCGAAGAGGACAATATGCAGTTGCTGTGTTTATAAGAGACACAACTTAAGGACGTCGAAAATGGAATTTCGGAAACAAATTTTCACTGGCGTATTTACATTTACTGAATCCATTTTTCTAAGCTCAGTACACAACGATTTACAGAGCGTCAGTCTTTTATACAAATGATGTTTGTAAATCAGCTGTTCCGATTTGATCATCACGATGAAGTGAGCTCACCAGTACCTTCGTAATTTAGTAAAGAGAAATTTCGATTTAGTTAAGGATGTTAACGAACTCGTATCCAGGAGGAGGCGATAGCTCAAGAAGAGATATTTAAAAATCTTACCCACGTCGTTCGAAGTGTGCGAGAATGTTCGATTACACTCTTAGATATCGCGCATTGTGGCAAAAATGCGACGTCATCACTGATGGATCATTGTTGTACTCTAACTTTTTGGAGCCTTGGAATGGCTAAAAAATATCCGAATGCTTATTATTGTGCGCAGAATTAGCTAACGTTTTGCCTCCAGTCGCTGACTGTGTGCGAGGACGTTTGCAGTTGTAGGGGAGAGACAGGGTATAGATGTTCACAAAATAGTAGGTATTGGTTTGTTGCCAAGCAGTTCGCCGGTCGGGGTGGCCGAGAGGTTCTAGGCGCTACAGACGGGAACCGCGTGACTGCTACGGTGGCAGGTTCGAATCCTGCCTCGGGCATGGATGTGTGTGATGTCCTCAGGTTAGTTAGGTTTAAGTAGTTCTAAGTTCTAGGGGACTGATGACCTCAGAAGTCCCATAGTGCTCAGAGCCATTTGAAACAAGCAGTTCGATTTTGTTACTTCAACAAATACATCAGCATTTGAGTATATCTTTCCTTTCTAATGAAGATAAAAAAAGCTCCTCTGCAAATAAATAAAGGAAATGAATAACATCCTGCTCAGTGCAGCGCCTCTTCTTTTCCTTTACTGCACACAAAATCACTTCATACATATTAACTAATATTTACAAAGCAAGAAAGTAACAACCTGAAAATCCAATCACGGGTAAAATGTGGTACAGCGTTTACATTGAACGAACTTTGATTTTTGAAGCTGAAATGGGTAGCTGAACCCGTATTTCCAGAATCGATATTGGAGTATTTACATGATCGACCAGAAGCGGTATTGGAGGACAGCTTTAAGAAAAATCGCGTTTGGGAGACTATGTAGCAAGTTTGAAGAGTTGTGTGTGGCTCGGAAGCTGCCGCGAGGCCTGGCTGGACGTCTTAGAGCGCTTGGAATTGTCCAAGTCTGTCGGAATACACAATGGACATGAATGGATGCAGGTGATCAAACAGGATGCTTACGTACTAGACGTGTCAGGGGTTCCATATCACTCCAACTGCACACGTCCCACACCATTACGGAGCCTCCACCAGCTTGAACCGTCCACTGCTAAGATGCACGGTCCATGGATTCATAGGGTTGTCTCCATACCCGTATGCGTCCATCCGCTCGATACAATTTAAAACGAGACTAGTCTTACCCGGCAACATGTTTCCAGTCATCAACAGTCCACTGTCGGTGTTGAAGGGCCCAGGCGGGGCATAAAGCTTTGTGTCGTGCAGTCATCAAGGGTACATGAATGGACCTTCGGCTCCGAAAGCCCTTATCGGTGACATTTCGTTGAATGGTTCGCACGCTGACACTTCTTGTTGGCCCAGAATTGAAATCTGCAGCAGTTTGGGGAAAAGATGTACTTCTGTCAGGTTGAACGAATCTCTTCAGGATCTTTTTCCGGTTGCAGCGATGTCGGACATTTGATGTTTTACTGGATTCCTGATATTCACGGTACACTCGTGAAATGGTCGTACGGGAAAATCTCCACTTCATCGGTACCTCGGAGATGCTGTGCCCCATCGCTCGTGAGCCTACTATAACACTACCTTCAAACTCACTTAAATCTTGATAATGTGGCGTTGTAGCAGCAGTAACCGGTCTAACAACTGTGCCAGACGCTTGTCTTATATAGCCATTGCCTACCGCAGCGCCGTCTCCTGCCTGCTTACGTATCTGTGTATTTGAATACGCATGCCTATACCAGTTGCATTGGCGCTTCAGTGTAAAATGGCAGTGCACTGGCGGAGCTGTCATTGGTACTCAGATGATTGACGTGAAAAAGTTTCCGACTTTATTAGGGCCGCAAGACGGGAATTGACAGTCTTTGAAGGCGGAATAGTAGTTGGAGCTAGACGCATGGGACATTCCATTCCGGAAATCCTTAGAGAATTCTGTGGTGCCACCGCCAGACACCACACTTGCTAGGTGGTAGCTTTTAAATCTGCCGCGGTCCGGTAGTATAAGTCGGACCCGCGTGTCGCCACTGTCCGTAATTGCAGACCGAGCGCCACCACACGGCAGGTCTAGAGAGACGTACTGGCACTCGCCCCAGTTGTACAGCCGACGTTCATAGCAATAGTTCACTGACAATCACGCTCTCATTTGCCGAGACGATAGTTAGCATAGCCTTCAGCTACATTTGCTACGACCTAGCAAGGCGCCGTATTCAATTGATATTGAGATTCTATTAATGTATTATCAAGAGCGATGTTCTACAAATGTGGATTAAAGTTAAGTATTCCAGAAGCTACGTACTTTTCTTTATAGCATTCATTACGTATCCTGTTTCAGACCTCACGCCAGCCTGCGTGAGTTTAAGCGCGTGCCTTTCGGCTTCCTCTCATTGTGTCTAGGCTGTCTTGTCTAGACACAACAAATTCAGTCTTCCAAGATCCGCAGTGTCAAGAGTCATATCAAATTTCAGGCATTTCCCCTCACCACGGACAATGCAATGGCCGGCCTTCACTAACCGACCGAGAGCAGCGGTGTTTGCATAGAGTTGTCATTGCTAACAGTCAAGCCAAACTGCATGGAACAACCGGCGAAATCAATATGGAACGTACGACGAAGATGTCCATGGGAACAGTTCAGCAAAATTTGGCGTTAATGAGCTGCGACAGCAAACAAGCGACGCGAGCGCCTTTGCTAACAGCACGACATCGCCTGCAACACCTCTCCTAGGGTCGTGACGATAACTGTTGGACCCTAGACGACTGGAGAACCGTGGCCTGGTGAGATAAATCCTGATTTCAGTCAATAAAAGCTGATGGTAGGATTAAAGTGTGGCGCAGATCATAGAACCCCTTTATCCAATTTGTCAACAAGGCACTGTGCAAATTAGTGATGGCTCAATAGTGGTGTGGGCTATGTTTGCATGGAATGAACTGGATTCTCTGCTCCAACTGAACAGATCATTGACTGGAAATGGATATGTTCGGCTACTTGGAGTCCATTTACAGCCATTCATGTCCTTCGTGTTGCCAAAGAACGACGGTATTCTTTTGGGTGACAATGCGTCAAGTCAGCAAGCCACAATTGTTGGCGACTGGTTTGAAGAACATTCGGGACAATTCGAGTGAATGATTTGGCCACTCATCGAACATTTATGGGACATCATCGAGGGGTCAGTTTGTGCACAAAACACTGCGCGGCAACACTTTCGCAGTTGTTGATGGTTATAAAGGCAGCATGACTCAATCTTTCTGCAGGGAACTTCTAACGACTTGTTGAGTCCATGCCACGTTGGGTTGGTGCACTACGCTGGGCAATAGGAGATCCGGCAATAAATGCCCCTACATTAAGTCACAGAGAGCTGGTGCTATTTATAATCTAAAATGACGATGTTGAAATCTGTGGACGAAACGTAATTCTTCTATGTTCTAGCTTATGAAGATATTTCTGGAAAATCATTTTCATTTTTAAATATTTTTTTTTTATTCATCTCTCGAACTAAAAGTTATTTAAAGAGATCTTTACGGTAATGGATGAAGAGGCGCACACAAACTTCTGAAATGTGGAGAAAGGAAACGCGGCTGGAGATGATAGTGTTTCAGTAGAAATGATAAAAGGACGAAGAATAGTATTACAAACGAAAGTTGCAAAATTATTTACAGCATAGCTACGGGGGAAGACTATTTTTCAAAGCTCGAATAATGGTATAACAGTTCTGCTCCACCGGCAAGCAGACAGGCGATCATAAGAAACTATACATGAATCAGATATCCACTAAAATTATATCCGACCGCACAGAAGAAACATCCGATTTTAATCAAGCAAAATATATAGTACTATGCATCACTTTATAGGGGCTGATGAAATTATAGAACAGAACGATGAAAATGAATTACTGCTTTCTTTGCGATTCATAAATTCTGAGAGAGGCTGTGAAACGATTACTATACTAACAGTATTTGAGACACTATACAGTGATTTAAGCTAAATTAGTATACTGAAGAATATATACGCCAATGCTAAAAAAGAGCCACGGAAAACTTTCCTGAGTAGTTCTACAGGAAAATTTGTGTTTCTTAAATCCAGAGAACGATGAAGGAATACGCGTAAACGAAACGTATCTGAACCTTCTTCCTTTCGTTGCTAACACTGTATTGTTCTCCTCTGGTGCCAAAAACTTCAGCAACGATTCGGAGAACTCAATAAATCAAGTTTGTAAGTAGGCCTGAAAATCAATTACTAGAAGTGCTGTAAAGCAATGCCTCCTAATTTTTATGTGAACACTCATAAAGCTTTTTAAATAAAAGAAACTTTCACTAACCTCGACTCCATGCAGAACCATTGTGCACAGGACTGTATTTATTATAAGGGGGATATGAATACAGCAATCGAACGCAATTCCATTCGTTAGTTAATTATTCTTGCATGTCTAGATTTCAGCTATAAATAGCCACCTACAGTGCATTTGAGTGAGTTATAATCCAAGAAACACCCAGCAATACATGTCACTATAAGACCAAATGTTCGTATAGTGACAAGTAATGATAGGTGTTTGTTGGATTAATTCACTACAATACAAAAAATCTATATACGCAAGAACAATAAAAAGAATGGGACTGCGACTAATTGCTGTAATCCTATCCTTCCTTATAAAAACAAAGTTTATTAATATTCTACATCATTAGTCTTCATGTCTACATATTTATTTTTCAACATAGTCACCCTAGTGACGAACGCAATATTCCCAACAAGAAACCAGTTTGTTGTCACTGTAGAATGTCTGACTTTGTTGACGGAGTCATAACCTCACCACTGCATGCACCGCTTCACCACTATCGAAGTGAAGTCGTCGAAGGTGTTCTTTAATTTTTGGGAACAAATGAAAATCGGTTTGGGACAAGTCGTGACTGTATGAAGGATGATCGGTGACAGTGAACCCAAGGTGTCGGATTGTTGCAGATGACACAGCACTCCTGTGTGGTCTGACATTGTCATGCTGAAGGAGAGGGTGCCCCATGTGTGGATGAACCCTTCGAATTCGTGCAGTTTTCCAAGGGTCTTGCAGTACCTCGCAGAGCTCATGGCGGTGCCTTTACGCATTAATTTCAAATGCACCATACCTTGAACATCCCAGAACACTGCGAGCATGCCTTTGCCTGTTGATGGCATGGTCTTCAGTTTTTTCGGCGTCGGTAATCCTTCGTGGCGGAAATCCATTGATACTCTCTTGTTTTCAGGGTCAAAATGATCAACCCAGCTTTCATCGTTTGTTACAAAGTTGTTAATGAACAAGTCACTCTCACCCTCAAAATGTACAGGAAATTGTTGACAGATGTCCAGTCTCCGTGTTTCACGTCAAGAGTGAGCATTTGGTCCGCAGCTCGTGGTCGTACGGTAGCGTTCTCGCTTCCCACGCCCGGGTTCCCGGGTTCGATTCCCGGCGGGGTCAGGGATTTTCTCTGCCTCGTGATGACTGGGTGTTCTGTGATGTCCTTAGGTTAGTTAGGTTTAAGTAGTTCTAAGTTCTAGGGGACTGATGACCATAGATGTTAAGTCCCATAGTGCTTATAGCCATTTTGAACCAGTGAGCATTTGAGGCAACCACTGTGCACACAGTTTTTCGTAGGCAGTTCTGCAATGACGGCCTGTACGCGCTCCAGATATGGCACACTTACCTGTGTGTGTGTGCGTGCGTGTGTGTGTGCGTTAAGGCACCCACTGTGAACTCGATTCCGATGAGTCTCGTCGGTTGTCGTACGCGGTCATCCACTCCGATCTTTGACACACACGTTGAGGGTAGCATAATCGTTTCCTTCATTCCGATCAAGAATAACCCAACGTATCACCTTGCTGACGACAATATACTCATGAACTTATATTGCTTTGTATCTTCTACGGATTTCAATTGGAGGCATGTTTTCTGCGGCTCGAAACACAATTACAGCAAATAGTTTCTCACCCACCGATACAGTTACGTCACGCACCGCCATTTTACACGCTACAATTCGGAGCGCTCTAGCGGCAGACAGCTGCAATTTGCGCCAGCGTAGCGGGGAAGTCGACTGAGTCATGAACAAGACGTGTAAACACATTAGCCGATATCGAAAACTAAATAAAAAATTCGGAGGCATTACTTTTCAGCACGCAAGAATAAAATAATATAAAATCAACTCAATGAAAATAAAATTTTAAAAATTAAAAGCGAATTCATAGAACCAAATGACGAGTGTCAACAATTATGGCATTGAAAACAGCGGCTGGGTGGACAGGAAAAGAAATAATGAGTAATGATAGCTTGGAGGAGTAATTTAAACAGAGTTTGCCAAAGTTAGCTTCTGATTTGTCTGGAACAGAAAGCTAACAACCAGTGTGTATTATCAGGTTTGACTTATGGGAGATATACGTGGTCTTTTAACATGAAAACTCTTCAAAAATTAATGGTTGCTCAATGAGTACAGGAGAGACGCGTGTTGCAAATTGCTAGGAGAGGGCGTTCATAGGATCTGTCGACCTATAAAAAGCGTTTGACTATGGAAACTGGCGACGTTCGAAATTCGTAGAAAAATAGGTGTAAGTTATATGTGCAAGAACCAAGCGGGAACAATAACAGTGGAAGAGCAGGAACGAAGTACCCAGAATAAAAATTATCTAACACAAGAATACAACATTCGCACATACTGTTCAATCTATACATCAAAGGACAGTGGCGCATATAAATGTTCAATAGTGGGAGCAAAATCCAGTGTGACAAGATATCAATGATACGTTTCACTGATGACATTGTTGTCCTGTGAACATGAGGAAGAATTACAGGGCCTGTTGATGCGAATGAACAGTCTAATGAGCATAGAATATGGCTTGAGTGTAAACCAATGGAAACTGAAAATAAAAAGATGTAACAAAAATGAGATTAAATACAAATTTCACATGGAAATTGGGCATTACAGTTTAGATAAAGTGGAAGAACTGTACTGTCTTGGAAGCGAAATAACAGAAGACAGGCGAAGCAAGCAGGACATAAAAAGCAGAGTAGCGCAAGTGAAAAGGGCATATACGGTGCTACATAAAGGTATCGAAGCGGTTGAGATATGGTGCTATATAAGGGTTTTCAGAAATCATGTGGACTGACAAGGTAAGAAATGAGGAGGTTCTCCTCAGAATCTGTGAGGAGAGGTTGGTTGGTTGGTTGGTTGGGGAAGGAGACCAGACAGCGTGGTCATCGGTCTCGGGAAGGATGGGGAAGGAAGTCGGCCGTGCCCTTTCAGAGGAACCATCCCGGCATTTGCCTGGAGTGATTTTAGGGAAATCACGGAAAACCTAAATCAGGATGGCCAGACGCGGGATTGAACCGTCGTCCTCCCGAATGCGAGTCCAGTGTCTAACCACTGCGCCACCTCGCTCGGTGTGAGGAGAGGAATGTTGTTGTTGTTGTGGTCTTCAGTCCGAAGACCAGTTTGATACAGCTCTCCATGCTGGTCTATCCTGTGCAAGCCTCTTTATCTCAAAGTAACTACTGCAGCCTACATCCTTCTGAATCTGTTTACTGTATTCATCTCTTGGTCTCCCTCTACGATTTTTATCCCCCGCCCCCCAATGCTTCCCTTCAATATCAAATTGGTGATCCCTTGAAGTCTCAGAATGTGTCCTATCAAGCAATCTCTTCTTTTGTAAAGTTGCGCCACAAATTTGTTATATGCTCGGTTCTGTTCAGTACCTTCTCATTAGTTACGTGATCTACCCATCTAATCTACAACAATATTCTGTACCACCACATTTCAAATGCTTCTACTGTTTTCTCGCCGAAGCTGTTTACCATCCATGTTTCAGTTCCTTAAGCGGCTACACTCCAGAAAAATACTTTCAGAAAAGACTTCCTAACACTTAAATCTACATTCACTGTTAACAAATTTCTCTTCTTCAGAAACGCTTTTCTTGCCGTTGCCAGTCTACATTTTATATCCTCCCTACTTTCGGTCATCATCAGTTATTTTTCTGCAAAACTCATCTACTACTTTAAATGCCTCGTTGCCTAATCTAATGCCCTCAGCTTCACCTAATTTAATTCGAGTATATTCCATTATCCTTGTTTTGCCTTTGTTGATGTTCATCTTATATCCTCCTTTCAAGACAAAGTCCATCATGTTCAAGTGCTATTGCCGCGCGGAGTGGCATGCGGTTTGAGGCGCCATGTCACGGACTGCGCGGCCGCTCCCGCCGGAGGTTCGAGTCCTCCCGCGGGCATGGGTGCGTCTGTTGTTCTTAGCATAAGTTAGTTTAAGTAGTTTATAAGTCTAGGGACCGATGACCTAAGCAGTTTGGTCCCTTAGTAATTCACACACATTTGAACAACTGCTGTTCCAATCCTTTGCTTTCCTTGACAGAATTACAATGTCATCGGCAAACCTCAAATATTTTAGTTCTTTTCCATGAACTTTAATTCCTACTCCAAATTATTATTTTTCGTTACAGCTTGTTCAGTATACAGATTGAATAACATCGTGGATAGGTTACAACCCTATCTCACTCCCTTCTCAACCCTGCTTCCCTTTCGTGCCCCTCGACTCTTATAACTGCCGCCTGATTTGTGCACAAGTTGTAAATAGCATTTCGCCCCCTGTATTATATCTCTGCTACCTTCAGAATTTCAAAAAATGGTTCAAATGCCTCTGAGCACTATGGGACTTAACTTCTGAGGTCATCAGTCCCCTAGAACTCACATCTACTTAAACCTAACTAACCTAAGGACATCACACACATCCATACCCGAGGCAGGATTCGAACCTGCAACCGTAGCGGTCGCGCGGTTCCAGGCTGTCGCGCATAGAACCGCTCGGCCACCCTGACCGACTTCAGAATTTCAAAGAGAGTATACAGTAGGCATTGTCAAAAGTTTTCTCTAAATCTGCAAATGCTATAAACGTAGGTTTGTCTTTCCTTGACATATCTTCTAAGATGGGTCGGAGGTTCAGTATTGTCTCACGTGTTCCTACATTTATACGAATTATATAAAAAAAAAACGGGAAAGAAGAAGGTGCAGAATGATAGAACATGTGTGAAGACATCATAGAATAACTTCCATGATAGACTGAGGGATCTGGGGTAAATAGTATAGAGCAAAACAGCTGTTGGAATGTGTCCAATAAATAACTGAGGACGTTGGGTGTAACCGTTACTCTGAGATGAAGGGGTTGGCGCAGGAGAGGAATTCGTGGTAGGCCGCATGAATCTAGGCAGAAGAATGATGAATGGGAAAAACCCAAATAGATTGAGCAGCATACTAGTCTGGAAGGCGTAGTTATGGCTAAGATGAAAATCAAATACAATGGACAGCGTTTATTGTTGGGCTCTATGAAATAAGAACAGACTGTGGAGGTTCGCAGGTAGCACTAGAGTACATGCTGGAAGCAACATGGATGAGAAGGGCTGAAGACCATAATGCATGAGGAGCTCTACAAATGGTTGAAATGGCTCTGAGCGCTATGGGACTTAACATCTGTCGTCATCAGTCCCCTAGAACTTAGAACTACTTAAACCTAATTAACCTAAGAACATCACACACATCCATACCCGAGGCAGGATTCGAACCTGCGACCGTAGCGGTCACGCGGTTCCAGACTGAAGTGCCTAGAACCGCACGGCCACACTGGCCGGCAGGAGCTCTACAGGCGGTCTTTTTGCACAGTGAGGGTGAATTTGAAATCCGGTCGAACATTCTGCTAGACAGTTGCAAGAATGTGTTCGAATACCCAGGCCTGTCTAACTGGCTCTTTGACGACTCGTCCACTGTCAGGACAGACCACCACTGATCCCTAAGGCCAGTTTTTCACCGTTACTTTATTTCTGTTCAAAATCGAATACCCACTCCTGGTGGCTGCGATTCACGTGCTTACGTTTGAATCAGCCGCCAATCAAGTCGCAAGTGAGTCAATTAATGAAATTAGTGTGTACAGCTATAAAATTCCGATTATGCTGAACACTCTACATGAGATTATCTGCTAACATTGGAAGTTAATTAATTTTCGGTTCGCTCACTCATGTTACAGCAACAGATTTTGTGATTTTGAGTCGTCTTAATTTTAATGTGTACTTTGTTTTTCTGACAAGATGATATGGTTTTTTGATGCTTTTTTATTTTTCTTGTGAATGTTCTCTCACAAGACAGACAAGATAGCTGAACGCAAAAAATTATTTAGGTTTTACAGTACTTGGACAAAGACAAAAGTCCGCAGCTCGTGGTCGTGCGGTAGCGTTCTCGCTTCCCGCGCCCGGGTTCGATTCCCGGCGGGGTCAGGGATTTTCTCTGCCTCGTGATGACTGGGTGTTGTGTGCTGTCCTTAGGTTAGTTAGGTTTAAGTGGTTCTAAGTTCTAGGGGACTGATGACCATAGATGTTAAGTCCCATAGTGCCCAGAGCCATTTGAACAAAGACAAAACCTACTCTGTGAATAGATACAGGTTTGTAATGAAAATTGTGTCAACAGTGAGTACATCAAATCCGTTGAGGTACGAGAAATGTTTCAGATGTCATTTGGCATTTAGAAAGAAAACTAGACACAAAGGATAAACTAAAACGGCGTTATCTACTGCCTTCTGTATTTTGTATGGTGTGTTTCTATGTACGTACTTTCTCTAGCAAATTAATGATGGCCGGCCGTTGTGACCGAGCGGTTCGAGGCACTTCAGTCTGGAACCGCGCGACCGCTACGGTCGCAGGTTCGAATCCTGCCTCGAGCATGGATGTGTGTGCTGTCCTTAGGTTAGTTAGGTTTAAGTAGTTCTAAGTTCTAGCGGACTGATGACCTCGGATGTTAAGTCCCATAGTGCTCAGAGCCATTTGAACCAAATTAATGATGATTATTTGTAATGTTGAGACGACAATTTCCCTACTGTTTTCCAAGTTTCTGGCAGTATGAAGGATACATTATACACCTTTTTCAACAATACTCACTATGAATTTCGCTTTGCTTGTCTATCCCACTGCTACTTCGTTTATGCTGTTACTATATTCCAACTTTTTCTAAGAAGGACAGCCTTCATACCATCATTTTCTCAGCTGACAGAGCACACACAATTTTGGCGCTGACGGCCAAACACATTCGACAAGCGTGTCCCAGTTTAGGCTAGGCGCGCACTGACGATTTTCCGTCGCGCGATTTATTTGTCGCAAGAATGAAACACAGTGGCTCGAATAGGAGCGCGCGCACGTGCGACAAAAAAGTGGCGGCGATTTAAAAGACGCAACCGGCCCTATTTCACGCGCGACGCGATTGTCGCAGGTGTGGAATGATTCACAGGCAGTGGCATGGGCCCGAGCGCACTAGCGACGCGATTTCTCAGTCAGTCGCTCCCGCTCTGTGTTGCATACACACAAGTTCAGTGCGCCAGCAGTATGTCTGATAACGGGAGTTGCGCTACGGATGACACTGTAAGTTGTGTTGTCGATTCAGAAAGACTAATTGCAGAAGTAGAAAAGCGACCAGCTCTCTACAACGGGAAATTAAAAGAATACAGTGATCGCAATTTGAAAGAGAAACTATGGGGAGAAGTATGCTGCAGACTAATTCGGAACTGGACTGAACTGCCTGGACCAGAACAGACTAACGTAGGTATTTCATGGTGCACTTATTTCATTCATTCATGCAGATATCACAGTTACAACAATTTAAATTTTTTCATATTGCCAAAATACTGACCTTGTGGAGCAACAAAGTAGTTTGCAAAATAATCCCTTACCTGCATACCACACGCATCAGCTCTTATTCCTACAGGCTCACAGCCTTGCAGAAGGCTACGATACGAGACTGGAATAGAAGGGAGAACCGATAGAGGTACTCAGGGTACCCTCCGCCACACACCGTCAGGTGGCTTGCGGAGTATGGATGTAGATGTAGATGTACAAGGCATTCGTGCAACTCGTCCTCAGTTCGTACACCGTCATTTCGTCTTACGAAATTATGCAGAATACAACGTGCTTTTATGATTATGTCTGAAAAAACAACATCCACATCCATAGGTCGATGAAATATTCTCCATTTGTTAGCCAAAATCCCCAAAGTACATTCCACCATCCTACGAGCACAACAATGTCTATAATTAAAAACACGCTGTTTCATCGTCAGGTTTTTCTTCGAGTACGGCCGCAGGATATGAGTAGACAGTGCAAATGCTTCATCTCCTACAAAACAAAAAGGTTGAGGCTCTACTTCCTCGTCGTGTGGTAATTTTTGAGGTTTTGGAATGTTTAACTGTTTAAATTTCAGTTTTTGATAGAAGTTGGATTTCTTGAACACATTAGAATCCCCATAGTCAGCGTCCACTACGGCCAAAAGTATTGTCGAAAAATAATTATTGTAACTATAAAACTTTGAGCCACTGTCAGCAGGCTTCTTCAGTCTCACATGTTTCCCGTCCACAGAACCAATGCAATTTGGAAAGTCAGTTCTGTCCAAAAACTGTTTGGAAATAATCTTCCAATCACATTCAGTTTTTTCTGCCCTATGAATAGGCTGTAGACATTGCCACAACTGCTCACATGTATCCTTCACAATTTCTCTGATTGTAGTGGCTCCCAGTAGATATTCGTAGTAATGAGCGAAAGATACTTCCAGTTGCAAGGTATCTGGACGAAATAATATTCAGTAACAGCATTAATATTTTTTCATAGAAGTATTAAGGTAAATACTTACAATGAATTATATACAGTGATAATTTCATTTATGACAGGTAAAGAAATTCAAAGGAAGTGGAAAAATCTGAAGGACTGCTTCGCGAAAGAACTGGCATCACAGAAAAAAATCTTCGTCTGGCGAGGCTGCAAGGAAACAGAGGAAATATCTATATTTCGATGCAATGTTATTTCTGCTCCCTCAAATGGAAAACAGATCGACCATCAGCAACATCGAAATTTTGCCCAGTAGCACAGGAAACAAGGAAGTAGGTTCACATAAACTGAAAATAAAAAATTAAACTTTTCACTCGAGGGAAGACTTGAACCTAGGATCTCTCGTTCCGTAGCTGCTCTCGCTAACCACGGGATCACGTCGCTCCTTGACTCCCACTGTCCTTGATGTTGCCTATCTTCGATTGGACTACTCAGTTTGTATATTTTACTAATTTTTTTCATAGTTCCACACAACTTCTTCCTGTTTTCTCGATTGATCTGTGTTCAGTTTTTCAAGGCCTATCCACTGTGCCAACTTATAACTAAATCTGAGGGGGTTGCGATGGGGAGGTTCCCTTGTGAGAGTAGTTGCGATTTTCCTGCCGCTGTGTGCGCACCACAATGTACTTCCGCGACTGCGATTGTTAAAGTCGTACCGACTGAAAAATCGCCTGTGCGCGCCTAGCCTAAGGCAATAATACTCCAGCAGGTGCACTGTACGTGTGTGTTTACGAGACAAGTGCTAGATAAATTTACGAGTGTGTTTGGGTAAACTGCGAGGCACTGTATACATACTGGTGCTGTGCTCATATGCAGATAAAATTTACACATGACGTTCTGATTAATTTACTCCAGTTCACGCAGGTTCTCAAACCCTTGCGTGTATCTAAGTATTTCCGCATGAGACACTTTTTTTATACAGTATCATTGTAACGCAATTAATTAGAAAAAATTGAGAATATTAATCTGTGGAACAGAAAACGTAATATTGTTGGCTGTCACTCCTTTTATTAGTCCAAAATTCGAGCACTGATCATGTATTTTTTATTATTTTGTGCTTGGTGTATGGTGTCACTTTTATGATGAGATGGCGAGAAAATCTTATATATATTTTGCTTGTCTATAAAAAGCAGAAGAGTAAAATAAATAAAAATTGAAAATAATAATGGACAAGCAGGTGGTGCAAATTGGTTACCGTATTCACTGTAACAATTTCATAGTTCCAAATGCGTTGTTCTTTCGTGATACTTCGGTGCCGTCTACACTGTCATTGTAACGCAATTAATTAGAACAGATATTCGTCATTATGCATAAGAATAATAGAAAGCGTAAAAAGCCGGCCGCGGTGGTCTAGCGGTTCTAGGCGCGCAGTCCGGAACCGCGCGACTGCTACGGTCGCAGGTTCGAATCCTGCCTCGGGCATGGATGTGTGTGATGTCCTTAGGTTGGTTAGGTTTAAGTAGTTCTAAGTTCTAGGGGACTGATGACCACAGATGTAAAGTCCCATAGTGCTCAGAACCATTTTTTTGAAAGCGTAAAAAAATGTTGTTGGCTGTCAGTCCTTATCCTGTTACCCGAAAACCGTAAATGAAGTGAGATCTGAGCTACGATACTGTGGTGAAAAATCGGAATACCATTGCATTTCACATCTTTACGCCATCAGTCCCTGTTATCAAATTGTTAAGGAGTCTGTAAAAGACGTATAATAAGTTGCGAGGTACTTCGGGATGTGATCTATCTGTAGCAGCGAAGCAATAGCACTCAAAATACGCTGATAGCTTTACAGGCTAAAATGTGCCGTCCCAAAATCTCGTGACTTGAGCTGCAGCAGATGTTGCGGACGGAATTCTCGTTCTGCGCATCCGAATGCTCACTCCATAGCTATTTGTACTCTGTGGGCGAACCTAACCTCTCTTGCCGGGGAAGAGCAAAGAACTTAGAACGCGATTTGGGAAGACGTGCAGAGAGCTGTATCAGCGCGGTCACCGCACGCACCTGGCGACAGGGTGGCGCCACTGCGGTAATGAAACTGGCGCAAAGATAGCCAGCCCTGGCGTGCCGCCCAAGGCAGGGCTGGGCGGGGTTAGCCCGCTCACCTGTCACGTCTGCGGAGGACGCACTGCGTACTGCGGGTGGCCGTGGTTTGCTGGCTGCCCTCCAGCCCACACCTGCTTACCAAGAATACCGTTCCGGCGCTGGAGTCGCGCCCGCTACACCACCAATAATTATCCTCCTCTATCGGGAGGCCATAGTGTGTTATGGAGCAAGGTTACCGGCGCGCAGACTGAGGCTGAAGAAAGGAAGGCAGTCCGTTGTGCGAATCCAGCGTCCAGCGTCCAGTTCATGTGCAAAGACCAACACGGCTGGCCGGAGTGGCCGAGCGGTTCTAGGCGCTACAGTCCGGAACTGCGCGACCGCTACGGTCGCAGGTTCGAATCCTACCTCGGGCATGGATGAGTGTGATGTCCTTAGGTTAGTTAGGTTTAAGTAGCTCATTGTGTCTGTGGGTCTGTCTCTATCCATCATACAATGAAGAATTTCACGACCGGATGTTTCAGCTGCCGACAATTCTTCCGGGTTGTAGGGCCGTGGTCCATGGAACGCCTCTAAAAAAAAAAAAAAAAAAAAAAAAAAAAAAAAAAAGGTTCAAATGGCTCTGAGCACTATGGGACTTAACATCTATGGTCATCAGTCCCCTAGAACTTAGAACTACTTAAACCTAACTAACCTAAGGACAGCACACAACACCCAGTCATCACGAGGCAGAGAAGAACTCTTGACGTTTCGTCCAAAGTTACGTTGGACATCTTCGGAGGTGCTCCTAGTTGTGCTGAGTGTTGCCGACTGACTAGTCGGACATCGAAGAACGGCCTAAATACCGTGGAAGCTTGGTGTGGTCTGGATTTCACGTGATAGAGATGAACCTTGTCAAGGATAAAATATAACTATTGATCATAGTACGTCAAAGATAAAAACTTCTCATCGATTCTGTAGCGCCACAGTCCATACATCGCTGAGTTGCATAGCTTCTTCTTTTCTGTTAAAATTATCACCATGTTTATATATTTCGATGGCTTGTCTATATAGCTGTGGATAATAGTTCGTCAGAGTACATAAAACTTCCGTTTCCGAAAATTTCACTACGTGATCACCGGACTGAAGGGCATGTTCCGCCACGGCTGACTTGTCTGTTTTCCCTAGTCGGCAAAGACTTTTATGTTCCTTCAAACGTGTATTCACACTTCTCTTTGTAGTTCCAATGTAGACCCTACCACATGCACACGGAATCTTGTATACACCACTTGCAGACAGAGGGGGACGTTTATCCTTAACGGAACGAAGTGCTTGGCCTATTTTCTTAGTCGGTCTGAAAATCGGTCGAACGTTATCTTTCTTTAAAATCTTGCCGACTTGGTCCGTTACTTTTTTGATGAAAGGTAGAGAAACCGTGTTTTTCCATCGCTGCGTCCTATCGTTGTCCTTAGGCCTCCTGTTATTCGGTCGCAAAACTCTATTTATTTCCTTACTGGAGTACCCATTCTTCTCAAAAGCCTGCTTTAGCTGTCTCTCTGCTTGTACGTTAGACACAGGGCAGACAGAAGAAAGACACAGCACGTAAAGTAAATGAATGGAACAAGTGAGAGTAGCACTCGCGCTCTGAGCGTTTCGTACAAACTTAATTTTGGGAATAGATAGTTCATCTAGAGCTTTTGATGACTGAGTTTACGAGCATCAAAATAAGTGACGTAAATACCGTATCTTTTCATTGCACTGACAAGCTTAAATTTCTTACACCGGCGAGAGACTATAGACCTTAATATTTGACATAATTTTCAATTTGATATCTCCACCCGTTTCTGAAGAAAACCGGTATTCACATACGGACAACAATGTGATCCTATTTGACAGTTGCATTTTCTTTCTGACATGTTCCACAGCCTGAATGAGCCTTTCGAAGGTTTTGTGGCCAGTTGGAATTTCCATTGTATGAAATCGTGATAGCACGAGAAATAAAGCAGCTGCCGGACACTCTGAGAATTTCGTGTGGAGAGGAAATTTTATTTGCTGAAAGCAGTAGTTCATTCAAAAATTTTATTTTGGCGTTTGAGCCGGAGTCATACAATCCTCATCAAACAATAAACTATAATACATTGGAGAGCAACATACACATAGCGCTGAATATATTGTACGTCAACATAAACATTAACTACTGTAGAATCAAATAAAATCTGAACTCCTCCTCTAACAAAAAGGCATATAAAAGGCGATACATTCGCTGATGTTTCAAGCATAACAGTTCGATAACACATGTCGACAAGCAGTAACCCATAGTGGCCACATATTGTGGTAGGTGACCTGTACGTTTGTAACTGTTCAGGCAGCCGAAAACGATAGGACTGACATCCTTTCCTTCATTTAAAATGGTTCAAATGGCTCTGAGCACTATGGGACTTAACTTCTGAGGTCATCAGTCCCCTAGAACTTAGAACTACTTAAACCTAACTAACCTAAGGACATCACACACATCCATGCCCGAGGCAGGATTCGAACCTTGAAAGAGTAGAGATAGGACGTTCATGTTCACAGGAAATGTACATTAATATTTTCTGCAGAAATGATTAGTGTTTTCAATCACCTCGGTTCTGCACGTGTCCTGTCGTCCAGCAGGTACAGGGTCCGCCATGGGCCCCGATAACTTATTCCATGCTTAATGGCATCGAAGCTTATAAGGCGCGAATGGCGTCCTGTGGTACAGCCCTCCATTCTGCATTCACCTGGTTCCATAGTTCATCATAGTTCCACAGTTCATTGCGTCACAGAGCTGCACCCGTCGTTTCACCATATCCCACACATCTTCGACTAGCGACAAGTTTGTTGATCTGGCGGGTCAGGGCAAAAGGCTGACACTCTGTGACACCAAGAAGGCACATGTTCGTGCAGCAACATGTGTCTAGCCGAAGAAAGGCGTCTTGGGAGTTGTGCTAAGGGTCGCCGGGTGTCATTCACGTGGGTCCCACTGGTCAGTGCCCTGGACACGCACCAACTGTGATTTGTGGTTGTACCCAGTAGCACCCCGCACCATAAGGCCTGGAATTGCACTGTATGTCTTGATCGAATAGTCACTGTGGTGCCGCTCCCCATGTCTGCAGCAAACCAAAATGCGGCCATTATTTTCACACAAACAGAACCTGAATCCGTCTGAAAACACTATCTGATGCCGTTCCTGTTCCCAGTTATGTGGCGGGGTCAGGGATTTTCTCTGCCTCGTGATGACTGGGTGTAGTGTGATGTCCTTAGGTTAGTTAGGTTTAAGTAGTTCTAAGTTCTAGGGGACTGATGACCATAGATGTTAAGTCCCATAGTGCTCAGAGCCATTTGAACCACTTGAACCCTGCGTTACATACACCATTGCCGTCTAGCATCTTTCTGCACATTCGCTAAATGTAGGAGGAGAAGTGAACGATTCGCAAGTAACCCATGCCCTAATAAACGGCGACGGACTGTCACCCACGATATTGTATGATGTGTTACACTGTTACGCCAGAGCCGAGGAAGACTCAGACCCGCCGTGCAATGCCATCCTGACGAGGTGTTGATTTTATCAGGGGATGGTCTGTGTTGTGCGACCTAACCCATCTCGTCGTGTTCTACGGCCTTCCGTGAACTATTCTGTACACACCGTTGCACTGGAAAAATGGAAATGAGCGTTGCACTGCCGAAACATTTCGTCCCACACGAGCAGCAATTTCCTGGATTGGATGCATCACAATCTCTCATGCCAATAATGCGCCCTCTTTCAAACTCATTCATTTGACAGTACGGTTCACACATATGCCTGCGAGCCATCCTGCACGTCTGCTGAAGTTGCACTCATCCATTACTTTCAGTTTACAGCGACAACGAGGGTAGTGTTGACCGGCGATATCAGTGTTGAGCGTGAACCCGCGGGCCGACATGGTTCAAATGCTAATCATTTCTGCAGAACATACTCATGAACATGTCTTGTGAATATGAACGCCATATCTCTAGTCGTTCAAGGTATTCCGGTTTTTTTCTGAACAAGAGGGTATTTCGTAATTCCAAAGTGGGGATGCAGCCAGACAAATACGACGTAGATGCTTCGTGTACCAACCCTGGGACAAGGTGAGGTATCTTATAGCGTTCTTGAGTCTTCTAGATCATCGATATTTCTCATGCCAGAAGTTTGTAAGCAGCACTGGGTTCCCTCTGGCACAATCTTTGCCTCTGTATTTGCAGGTCTCTTGTCATTTCACTTCTCTCTGATTACTAATTTGATAACTTTTGAGAGGTCTGTTGTTGTTGTCTTCAGTCCTGAGACTGGTTTGATGCAGCTCTCCATGCTACTCTATCCTGTGCAAGCTTCTTCATCTCCCAGTACCTACTGCAGCCTACATCCTTTTGAATCTGATTAGTGTATTCATCTCTTGGTCTCCCTATACGATTTTTATCCTCCAAACTGCCCTCCAGTACTAAATTGGTGATCTCTTGATGCCTCAGAACATATCCTACCAACCGATCCCTTCTTCTAATCAAGTTGTGCCACAAACTTCTGTTCTCCCCAGTCCTATTCGGTACTTCCTCATTAGTTATGTGATCTACCCACCTTATCTTCAGCATTCTTCTGTAGCACCACATGTCAAAAGCTTCTATTCTCTTCTTGTCCAAACTATTTATCGTCCATGTTTCACTTCCATACATGGCTACACTCCATACAAATACTTTCAGAAACGACTTCCTGATACTTAAATCTATACTCGATGTTAACAAATTTCTCTTCTTCAGAAACGCTTTCCTTGCCATTGCCAGTCTAAATTTTATATCCTCTCTACGTCGACCATCATCAGTTATTTTGCTCCCCAAATAGCAACACTCCTTTACTACTTTAAGTGTCTCATTTCCTAATCTAATTCCCTCGGCATCACCCGAGTTAACTCGACTACATTCCATTATCATTGTTTTGCTTTTGTTGATGTTGAGAGGTCAATAGCTGCTAATTCCATGTATCCTCTCTCTCTCTCTCCGTCATGGACGGTTGGGTAGCCTGTCTGCTGTTTGACTGCCAGAAATACGATAGTGTCCTTTTACCCAGCACATGGTAACTTCCTGATTCATAGTTAAGAACTGTAACAATAGTTGCCATTTTTTTCTGAGGAAGTGCGACAGTGTTAATCAAGACAAGCGTGCTCAGGGCAAAAGGTTACGAAGTACCATGGAGAAAACGAGCGGTAGTATATCAGGACAGGGACAAGAAACTAACGTTCCTGAAGCAGAGTTAGGGAGGTTGGAGGTGGATATAGCTTACCTAACCTACGATGTAGGTTACGAGCCGGCCGGAGTGGCCGTGCGGTTCTAGGCGCTACAGTCTGGAGCCGCGTGACCGCTACGGTCGCAGGTTCGAATCCTGCCTCGGGCATGGATGTGTGTGATGTCCTTAGGTTAGTAGGTTTAAGTAATTCTAAGTTCTAGGGGACTGATGACCACAGCAGTTAAGTCCCATAGTGCTCAGAGCCATTTGAACCATTTTTTTGTAGGTTACGAAACGGGACGTACTTCAGTTTATCGCCCATAATAACGCTTCCTAGCACTTACTACCTATGAAAGAAAAATATATAAAACTAACAAACTATACAAGAAAAGTGTCACGGTTCACTGGTTTCACCGGGTTATAAGTGATGGACTAAAGCTTGATGCCAGTAATTTTAAAGTCCCTGCAGCTAGTTGCGCAAAAAGAAAATCACTGTTAAAGCAAATACTTTCGTTTATTCCTGCCATGACGGCACTCTAAGACCGCCCCTCTCCCACCCCCACCCCCTCCATCAACATGTGACCCCTCCAAACAAGAGGTGCTTGCGCCCCTAGAAGATACAGACAACAGTTACCCACCCAACGCAATAAATATACAATTTTCACACATTCTGGCATTTTAAAAGTACCGGTAATCCTACATGCTACATTTACTTGTTCTTAATAAAATACAGTTGTTTTACTCTACTGATAGTGGAGGATTCTCCGCAATATGTGCCGTATGGATGTAATAACGCTCACACTACCTGAGAGCTCACAACTTCCGGTGGAGATAGCTGATGTTCGCAATTAATATATCTGAAAAAGAGATCTCCATAGGCTGTGGGGGTGCCGTCTGCTAGAAATTAAATACATGCTGTAATGTCCAAAGCCAGTGCGAAAAGGAAACCATACGTATAGTTCTATCGGTACAAAGAACTGCAGATACTCAACGACTGACATCTACCTTGTTGTCCCCACTGCTCAGTTCTTTATTATTTTTCCGTGCATCCTTGCACTTTCTGTCTTTCCTTCATAATTATTGTCATTACAACTATTATTGTATCATTATTATTTTACCATTTCCTTTACTGTACTAAGAGGATTCAGAAGTTTTGGTTCACCACGTAGAGATCTCGATTGTCTTTCTTATACATGAAAAGAAACTAGAAAGTACAGCAAATCCCACAACAATTCTTCTTCCATAATTACATTTTACGACACAGCGTAACTGAAATTGCTTGGTAAATTTCTCGTGTGCATTGAGGTGGAAGGAAGCAACTAATTGTGGGAGATATTGCTGCCAAGACTGCCAGTGACATATCGGTCATGTGTGTGGCTCGTAAGGATTTTTGCCTGCCGTTCCGCTCCCAGCATTCCTCGCACCCGAAGTGCCAAATTAGGTGTCTGTGTATTCCAAAGTAAAAAGCTTTGTTAGAATATTGTGAGCTGTACTGATTACATTCGTAAAATAAAGAAGTTCGGCATACGCAAACAGTTAATACTGCAAACAGCCTGAAAATACATTAAAAGTCCTGAAATAGTCTTTGAAGTGGCTAAAGATAACTGCCACGGGGCTAGATTTGGCCACGCACTCAACCTTGTCTCATCTACCTCGTCATGGCAGTCACTTATTCGAAAGAGCTAAGCACACTTACGCAACAAAATATAAATAGTACTTTGAATCAGAAGTATGCACGCTCATTTGCAAATCGTGAGACGGTCGGTCTAATTCTGGCCCGATCCAGCTGTGTTGTTTTTTTTTTTTTTTTTTCCTTTTCCACGTCTTGTCTGTGTCTCATTTTCTCTCTCTTTATATCTTTGTGAGCCAGACACACACACACACACACACACACACACACAGCAAGAAAGTGGGAGTGAGAGAGAGTAGATGAAAAGACATGGAGGAACGCCAGACAATTACTGTATGATTCGTGGTATTTATATGCCAGCCAATATTGTACAGCGCTTAACCCACATTTTGACGGATTAAAATACTCACCTCAGCACGCGACGATAAGAGCGCCAGGTTAGAAATAACTGCTAAGGAGAAACGAATGTTGGTTATAATTCCAACGAGCTATTATGAACTGAGAACTGCGCTTTATTCTTTCCGGTTTCTAGAAAAATCTAAAAGTAAATTTGTAATTTCTGTTGTGCCTGCAGGTAGCAGATTAACCTAATACCGTGTGCGTTGATCGCTGACATTAACTCATTTTTTCTTCATTGAGCTTTACTTACGAGTCACCTTGGAGACATTACGGTTCTGAGAATATGGCAGATGTCGACTGCAGAACCATAAGTGTTGCTCATTCCTGCTATACTTCTCTACCTCATTACGCTTTAGTTTCTTGAGATATTTCTGAGACACTCTCATTTCGATGGCTTTTTGCAAAGCATTATCAGAATTCGTCTGGAGGATCAGGGGAGGCAGTGGCTTAATGTCTTAATTACAAACGTAGGTGTCATGGTCAAGGATGAAATTCAAACCTCTTCTCAGTGACTCGAGCTGTGAAGGAATGTCACGATTTGTCGGTCAACCGGGAACATTAAGGTTGGCGGGCTCATTGATATTCTTTCACATGAGTTGACTATACGTTACGCATACACTTTCACAAAAACACAAATAAAGACTGTATCATTTCGTACAGTCTCTTGTCACTGCCTTCTAAACGACACAGTTCTTCACTGACAGGTCGGAAGAATTCAATGGGATACCGCTTCGACTAGAACATCATAGAATGAAATTCCAGTAAAGTTCCCGAAGATCAGCACCGAGTATTTCGATTTTTACTATTCATGAGAAATCTTTTTACACTTACGTACATGATGCTCTATAATATGTGTATCGAAACAGTGATACTCTGTTCATCAAATTGTTTAGTGGTATTGAAATGTATATATATCTTAATGCCGATACACTAACGGAAAATGACAAATCAGTGCTCTAAAACGAAATTTATTTTCATATTATGCAGGCTGTAAACGACATGATAGTAATCAGGACAGATTGGCTTGGTCAATAATTTCAAGACCTTGTACAGGCCCTCCATCTTTAGACCAGTCGCGGCATCGTGTGGAGAGGTGTTGGATGTCAGCTCGAATAACAGTATATGTTGCTTCTCTCCGTTGTTAGAATTGGTCGAGGGATACTGTGTATTTGCTAAACTGGTTTCGACACTTTTAGTCATTTTTAGTAGAGCAGTAGGAGTGAGCATGTACCCAAGGCTGCTCCTAGAAGACCGTCCTGAACTGAGGAAACTGTTCTGAACTGGGGATTATGCGTGGTAAGTTCTAGAAAATATGTCGATTGTTTTTGAGCACTTAAATCTGCAGAATTTTTAAGTTAAGCCATAGTGAATAACCAACAACCATTTTCAAGTATTTCACTGGCCAGAGGGTGGCGAGTCCCAATAAAACAGTGACCAATAACCGAAAACTGATTTCATTTGCGAATTTAGCTCCCACGACTTAGTAAAGTACACCATTCGCAGAATTCACGGGAATATAGCCAGGCGGCGTCTTCGACAACCACTGATATTTCGACTCGTGCACACCCCATCATTTTTAAGCCACAAATGTAATGAGAGCGCACTGGATGTTCAAAATGTTCAAATGTGTGTGAAATCTTATGGGACTTAACTGCTAAGGTCATCAGTCCCTAAGCTTACACACAACTTAACCTACATTTATCTTAACGGCAAACACACACACCCACGCCCGAGGGAGGACTCGAACCTCCGCCGGGACCAACCGCACAGTCCATGACTGCAGCGCCTGAGACAGCGCACTATGTAATAAAATTTTAAACCTCGGTATGCAAGGCTCCGCCGACCACAAACCGTAGTGCGGCATACGCAGAAAAACACATAGCTAGGGCAACGCGCAACCGCCAGAAGTTATCGACAGTGAATGTTAACTAACAACGGGTAAGCGAGTGCCAGTAACTCGGCTCTCTGGTGTCTGACCAGGGAGAGAGATGGATGTCAAGTAGAATTTGAGCAAGACGGAGGTGATCTACTTGTAATCCTGCTCTGTCCCTGGTGAAATACATTCTAAAGATTTGGCATTTACCAACTTCAACGTAACGAATAATCGCAAAAGCGCTGCAACAAATATGTCTGGAAAGCCCACATGCACAACCACGGTTTGGGGATGGGGACGGGTATTGGTGTACTGTTACTATTTGAGCTAAGAGCATGAGGTAAAACTTTTTGGTTTAGCCCAGACCAACGACCATTTGTATAGTCATTCGATCATCTGTCTTACTGTAGCTATGTTGCAGTATACTGAGCAAACTGGAGCTGGCGCCCAGGCAAATAGCGCAAAAGATTAATTTCTTTTGCAAAATATTTTAATTCGGTTGAAATTAATGCTCAGCTAATGGCACCATTTGTATTTGTATTGTTACGTGCAAAAACATGCAAAAACACGTTTCAGAAGCGCTATACTTCCATACTTTAAACTTGTACGATCAGGTTCAAACTTTGCACGAAGTTACATAAGCGAATAAAGTCAAAACAAAACTTTTTTATACAATAATCTTTATCCACTGACGGGATACAATGGCTTAAAATCGAGCGAAATGTAGCAAATAAAATTCGTCATTGTTGTTGTTGAGGTCTTCAGTCCAATGACTGGTTTGATGCAGCTCTCCACGCAACTCTATCCTGTGCAAGCCTCTTTATCTCCGAGTAACTACTGCAACATACATCCATCTGAATCTGCTTAGTGTACTCATCTCTTGGCCTCCCCCTACGATTTTTACCCCACCACGCTTCCCTTCACTAGTAAATTGGTGATCCCATGATGCCTCATATGTGTACTACCAACCGATCCCTTCTTTTACTCAGGTTGTTGCACAGATTTCTTGTCTTCCCAATTCCGTTCAGTACCGCTTCATTAGTTACGTGATCTACCCATCTAATCTTCAACATTCTTCTGTAGTACCACATTTCAAAAGCTTCTATTCTCTTCTTCAAAATGTTCAAATGTGTATGAATTCGTTAGGGACCAAACTGCTGAGGTCATCGGTCCCTAGACTTACACACTACTTAAACTAGTTTGTGCTAAGAACAACACACACCCATGCCCGAGGGAGGACTCGAACATCCGACGGGAGGGGCCGCGCAATCCGTGCATGGCGCCGCAAACCGCGCGGCCCTCTTCTTGTTTATCGTTCATATTTCACTTCCATACATGGCTACACTCCATACAAAAACTTCCCTCAGCATCACCTGATTTAAGTCGACTACATCCCATTACCTTCGTTTTGTTTTTGTAGATGTTCATCGTATGTCCTCCTTTCAAGATGCTGTTCATTTTGTTTAGCTGCTCTTCCAAGTCCTTTGCTGTCTCTGACAGAATTACAATGTCATCGGCAAACCTCAGAGCTTTTATTTATTCTCCTTGGACTTTAATTCCTACTCCAGATTTTTCTTGTTTTCTTTACTGCTTGCTCAATATACAGATTGAGTAACATCGAGGATGGGCTACAACCCTGTCTCACTTCTGTCTCAACCACTGTTTCTCTTTCGTGCCCCTTGGCTCTTATAACTGCCATCTTGTTTCTGTACAAATTATAAATAGCCTTTCGCTCCCTGATTTTATCCCTGCCCCCTTTAGAATTTGAGAGAAAGTATTCCCGTCAACATTGTCAAAAGGTTTCTCTAAGCCCACAAATGCTACGAACGTACGCATACCTTTCCTTCACCTATCTTCTAATATAAATCGTAAGGTTAGTACTGCCTCAAGTATTCCTACATTTCTCCGGAATCCAAACTGATCTTCCTCGAGGTCGGCTTCTACCAGTTTTTCCACTTTTGTGTAAAGCATTCTTGTTAGTTTTTTTGCAGCTGTGACTTATTATTCTGATAGTTCGGTAATTTTCACACCTGACAGCGCCGATTTCTTTGGAATTGGGATTATTATATTCTTCTTGATGTCTGAGGGCTTCTCTCCTGTCTCATATATCTTGCTTACCAGATGGAAGAGTTTTGTCATAGCTGGCTCTCCCAAGGCTATCGGTAGCTTTCATTATGTGAATTGAATGCGTGGAAACAGTTTAAAGGTAATTAAATAGATAAAAATGCAGTCTTACGATAAAATTGAATACTCGATTTCAAAAATCTAGCTTTATTCGGATTTTAACTGCAGAAAACGTTTTTTGTGAGTTTTTTTTCGCGCTCCACTTCTTTATTTCAGACTTGTGCAAATCGGTTCAAATGTTGTAAGAAGGTAGACAAATACATTTAATTAGTGGTCGTCCTATTGTTTTGTGAAAGCATCATCCGTTGATGAGATACAAGGAATATAGTCCGAAAGACAAAAAAGCCAATACCGGATCAGAGGTGGCCTGAGTCAACAAAAATCTACTTCGGTTGCCAAGCTATGGCGGTCTATGTCAAAATTATGGTAGAGTAAAAGATGGAAACAAGAATGCTCCTATCATAACACAAAAAAGGCGAATATGTCCTTGGTAGAGTTAGGGATATCAAAGAAGGAATCTAGTTTTTTGACTTATACGGAAGCTTCACAGACACTTAAATCAAAACATTTTCACGTATTCGCGCCTTTTTACGAGTTAATCCTACTTTCCCAGCGCAGTGAGCTGTTTTGGACGTACGATGTTTGATGAGGGTTATAAGAATAAGGGTTATAAGAACAATTACACACAAATTTTTGTATTTCTAGAGAGTTCTGTGCATCTAAAATAGGAAGTACCCATGAGCGTGGTTCCATATATAATAGGAAGTATCCCAAAGTAAGGATGCATGCAGTTCTCAAGTTTACTGATACGTTGTCTTATATTGCACATTATGTATCATGTTACTTTACTTGACACGGTGCGTTATATTACGTAACATGGGTACTAATACTAACAAGTAAAAAAGCGCGAATACGTCAAGTTGTTTTGCTTTAAATGCCTTTGAAGCTGTCGGATAAGTCGAAAAGCTAGTTCCCTTCTTTTACATCCCTAACTCTGCCCAGGACATATTCGCCTTTTTCTGTACTATGATAGGAGCATTTTTCATTGTGGTAACCCTCTTCACGAATCGCGCTATTCCACGGAAAAAAAATTAGAAAAGTGCGCTGCTAGCGGTAACGACTCGTCAGACGCGTCTACGTTACGGAATTTATTAAAGAAGTAAACAACTTATGAATACTTTGCAACTGAGACACGTCTTTTTCGTATAGATGTATACGACTCTAAATTAAATAAGAAAGGAAGGAAGGAAGATTGGGTTTAACGTCTCGTCGCCATCGAGGTCATTAGAGACGGAGCAAAAACTCGGATCTGTCAAGGATGGGGAAGGAAATCGGCCGTGCCCTTTCAAAAGAATCACTCCGGAATTTGCCTGGAGCGATTTAGGGAAATCACGGGAAACCTAAATCTGGATGCCGGACAGAGGTTTAGATCGTCGCCCTCCCGAATGCGAGTCCAGTGTGTTAACCTAAATCTGGATGCCGGACAGAGGTTTAGATCGTCGCCCTCCCGAATGCGAGTCCAGTGTGTTAACCGCTGAACCACCTCGCTCGGTCCTAAATTTAATCGTCACTTTTGCTGCACTAATCGTAAGACACTGTTTAAGAATTTTGAGTGAAATGAAATCATCAAGGAACCACTGCAGCACTGATGTGAGCTGATATTGTAGAAGGATCGTGACAATCTTAACTAAGATGCTCGGACACACTATAAATCCTAGTAAAATGTTTTATCCACTGCACCCGTCAGGAGGTCTAAAAATACGCCAACTCCACATCTTTAACCAATAAGATTAGTGAAGAGCTATGACCTGGTGCTTAATTTAAGACGTGTACTTGCATGTGCCATGTGGTGCATACGATACCAGTGGCTAGATGCACGGTGCTTTAACCCCGTAAACTTGCGAAATCCAGGACGGTGCATTTGCTTATTCGCAGCGCCGAATACACTCCTGAAAATACACAGTGCCACGAAGGCGATTTAACGAGAAGAGGGGTATCATACAGAGGTGGTAAGGAACGGAGTATCTATATCTAGTACGCAGCTGTTCACTAGGGAAATTACAGTACGAGTAAGTCCAGAGTATACAGGGTGAGTCACCTAACGTTACCGCTGGATATATTTCGTAAACCACATCAAATACTGACGAATCGATTCCACAGACCGAACGTGAGGAGAGGGGCTAGTGTAATTGGTTAATACAAACCATAAAAAAATGCACGGAAGTATGTTTTTTAACACAAACCTAGGATTTTTAAATGGAACCCCGTTAGTTTTGTTAGCACATCTGAACATATAAACAAATACGTAATCAGTGCCGTTTGTTGCATTGTAAAATGTTAATTACATCCGGAGATATTGTAACCTAAAGTTGACGCTTGAGTACCACTCCTCCGCTGTTCGATCGTGTGTATCGGAGAGCACCGAATTACATAGGGATCCAAAGGGAACGGTGATGGACCTTAGGTACAGAAGAGACTGGAACAGCACATTACGTCCACATGCTAACACCTTTTTATTGGTCTTTTTCACTGACGCACATGTACATTACCATGAGGGGTGAGGTACATGTACACACGTGGTTTCCATTTTCAATTACGGAGTGGAATAGAGTGTGTCCCGACATGTCAGGCCAATAGATGTTCAATGTGTTGGCCATCATTTGCTGCACACAATTGCAATCTCTGGCGTAATGAATGTCGTACACGCCGCAGTACATCTGGGGTAATGTCGCCGCAGGCTGCCACAATACGTTGTTTCATATCCTCTGGGGTTGTAGGCACATCACGGTACACATTCTCCTTTAACGTACCCCACAGAAAGAAGTCCAGAGGTGTAAGATCAGGAGAACGGGCTGGCCAATTTATGTGTCCTCCACGTCCTATGAAACGCCCGTCGAACGTCCTGTCAAGGGTCAGCCTAGTGTTAATTGCGGAATGTGCAGGTGCACCATCATGCTGATACCACATACGTCGACGCGTTTCCAGTGGGACATTTTCGAGCAACGTTGGCAGATCATTCTGTAGAAACGCGATGTATGTTGCAGCTGTTTGGGCCCCTGCAATGAAGTGAGGACCAATGAGGTGGTCGCCAATGATTCCGCACCATACATTTACAGTCCATGGTCGCTGTCGCTCTACCTGTCTGAGCCAGCGAGGATTGTCCACGGACCAGTAATGCATGTTCCGTAGATTCACTGCCCCGTGGTTTGTGAAACCCGCTTCATCGGTAAGCAGGCAGAACTGCAACGCATTCTCTGTTAATGCCCATTGGCAGAATTGCACTCGATGATTAAAGTCATCACCATGTAATTGCTGATGTAGCTACACATGAAACGGGGGAAAGCGGTGACGATGCAGTATGCTGCTCGCCGACCGTGGCCCGTGTTTGTTACAACACGCAACTGAACGTCGGAGGTTTCAAGCGTCAACTTTAGGTTACAATATCTCCGGATGTAATTAACATTTTATAATGCAACAAACGGCACTGATTACGTATTTGTTTGTATGTTCAGATGTGCTAACAAAACTAACGGGGTTCCATTTAAAAAAACCTAGGTTTGTGTTAAAAAACATACTTCCGTGCATTTTTTTATGGTTTGTATTAACCAATTACACTAGCCCCTCTCCTCACGTTCGGTCTGTGGAATCGATTCGTCAGTATTTGATGTGGTTTACGAAATATATCCAGCGGTAATGTTAGGTGACTCACCCTGTATAACCCTGGGTTCGGTGTGGGGAGGTGGTGTGGTGAGTGGACTGCTGTAGCCTATTGTGGGGTTGTGAACCACTGATCCACTGATGGCTACTACGGGGACGAAGCCTCTCCGTCGTTTCGAAGTCCCCGGTTCAATACAATACAATACAAGTCCAGAGTGAACGGCCAGACAGAAAGAATAAGTCTTGACTAATCGTACAATGTTGCAGACATAAGATTGAGTTACAGCCACCGACGTACTTTGCACGAGTCTTGATAGCTAGTACGGCACTATCTAGTTTACCCTTCCAATAGACTGTACCCATACTAAAAGGCAAAGGCAATGATACGAACGCAGACTTAGTGTTTAGACAGCCAATTTTCGTAATCGACAACTTATCAAACGTAAGGAATATTGTTGTTATTAACACACTGTTGCCGACCGCTGTGGACGAGCGGTTCTAGGCACTTCAGTCAGGAACCGCACTGCTGCTACGGTCGCAGGTTAGAGTCCTGCCTAGGGCATGGTTGCGTGTGATGTCCTTAGGTTAGTTAGGTTTAAGTAGTTCTAAGTCGAGGGAACTGATGACCTCAGATGTTAAGTACAATAGTGCTTAGAGCAATTTGTACCATTTTTAAATACACTGTTTTTAGTCACGATAGTGACAATAATAACAATAACAATAGTAGCTGATATGAAAAGAATTTATAGGTGTAAAAAACAGATTTTCTCTGATATAGCGATTTCGGGAGAAAGGAAATTTACTACACTACTGGCCATTAAAATTGCTACACGAAGAAGAAATGCAGATGATAAACGGGTATTCATTGGACAAATGTATTATACTAAAACTGATATGTGATTACATTTTCACGCAATTTAGGTGCATAGATCCTGAGAAATCAGTACCCAGAACAACCACCTCTGGCCGTAATAACGGCCTTGATACGCCTGGGCATTGAGTCAAACAGAGCTTGGATGGCGTGTACAGGTACAGCTGCCCATGCAGCTTCAATACGTTACCACAGTTCATCAAGAGTAGTGACTGGCGTATTGTGATGAGCCAGTTGCTCGGCCACCATTGACCAGACGTTTTCAATTGGTGAGAGATCTGGAGAATGTGCTGGCCAGGGCAGCAGTCGAACATTTTCTGTATCCACAAAGGCCCGTAAAGGACCTGCAACATGTGGTCGTGCATTATCCTACTAAAATGTAGGGTTTCGCAGGAATCTAATGAAGGGTAGAGCCACGGGTCGTAACACATCTGAAATGTAACGTTCACTGTTGAAAGTACCGTCAATGCGAACAAGAGGTGACCGAGACGTGTTACCAATGGCACCCCATACCATCACACCAGGTGATACACCAGTATGGCGATGACGAATACACGCTTCCAATGTGCGTTCACCGCGATGTCGCCAAACACAGATGCGACCACCATGATGCTGTAAACAGAAACTGGATTCATCCGAAATAATGACGTTTTGCCATTCGTGCACCCAGGTTCGTCGTTGAGTACACCATCGCAGGCGCTCCTGTCTGTGATGCAGCGTCAAGGGTAACCGCAGCCACGCTCTCCGAGCTGATAGTCCATGCTGCTGCAAACGTCGTCGAACTGTTCGTGCAGATGGTTGATGTCTTGCAAACGTCCCCATCTGTTGACTCAGGGATCGAGACGTGGCTGCACGATCCGTTACAGCCATGCGGATAAGATGCCTGTCATCTCGACTGCTAGTGATACGAGGCCGTTGGGATCCGGCACGGCGTTCCGTATCACCCTCCTGAACCCACCGATTGCATATTCTGCTAAAAGTCATTGGATCTCGACCAACACGAGCGCAATGTCGCTATACGATAAACCGCAATCGCCATAGGCTACAATCCGACCTTTATCAAAGTCGGAAACGTGATGGTACGCATTTCTCCTCCTTACACGAGGCATCACAACAACGTTTCACCAGGCTGCGCCGGTCAACTGCTGTTTGTGTATGAGAAATCGGTTGGAAACTTTCCTCATGTCAGCACGTTGAAGGTGTCGCCACGGGCGCCAACCTTGTGTGAATGCTCTGAAAAGTTGATCATTTGCATATCACAGCATCTTCTTCCTGTCGGTTAAATTTCGCGTCTGCAGCACGTCATCTTCGTGGTGTAGCATTTTTAATGGCCATTAGTGTATATTAATCTCACAAACATCAGTACGTATCTAATTCTTAACAACTTCTGCAGAGTAAATACTAATCACTGTTGATGTAAGTCACATAATTCGTGATAATCTCAGAAAAAAGTTCTGTATACAACATGCGAATAATTTTATTTTATTGCGAAACTGGAGTTTTTCTCATGTGATTTATGAAAGCAATTGTAAACCTAGATCGAGGTGATGAGAATTCGAATGGATCTCACTACGAGGACGAGTGCTGTGTTTGTATTGGCTCCCTTGAGCTTGGTGTCAGCCAAGCAATGGGTAAGGAAAATAGGCAAACGTAGTATTCATCGGTAAAGTTTTGATAAAGAACAGCGCTGCCACAGGCAAATGGAGAGATCTCAGGCAATTCTTTCCGGGAACTGTCCCATTATGTGGGATACTCAGCACGTCGAAATTAAAGGATCACAGGAAAGCTGTTTGATTAGGGAAAGCTTTGTTTCGGTCTTGTACTGTTATTGGAAGGAACTGGACTGCGCAGCATTTAAATTTATCATTGGATAGTTCCGCCTTCAGGAAACACACATTTCTCTTCTTTTCTACCCACGAGTGTTTGTGCAAGTGATAAACTTATCCAAAAACAAATTTATCTGTAAGAAAACACGGACACGAGAGTGAGCTTGAACCTCAAGATTAATATCTGGATATCACTGTTTATTCAGCGTGTTTCGTGCATCAGAAATGAGGAGAGGAGTAGAATGAAATGAGATAAAGTTGCTAACCAGTAGGAGCGTAGACTGTGAGCTTCTATCCTCGATACAATGAATGGAGTAGGAAGAGACGTAAATGGCACTGGTTGCTGGCACACTCTACCGTGCACCTTGTGGTGCTCTTCTCGGGTGTTGGTTCTCTACGTTCCTTCAGTGGGTGTCATTTAAGAGGTAGGAAGGTCACCCGTACAGTAATGCGTAGTGGAATACTTGTTGCCTTCTGCAACTTGAAGAATTCGTCCAGCGAGCTCTCGTGAGTCAGCTGAAGTTACGTAACTTTACCTGGGTTACTATTCAAACACAGGTACCCCGTCCTTTGGAGAGACAATTTATGACATCAGTTCCAGGGACAATGCGAGACTGCTCGTTAAATCATTTGTCACTCGCAACGCTTTGTCTGGCAGAACACGAGAAAGCGGCGAAAACAAGGAGGAAACTGAAATGCGAGTCCACGGGATTTTCGGAAGCTCTGCAGACCTCTTCTTCAGGCTGCCAGCAGCGAAATATTTTACCTGAGATGTGTCAGCGAATGCGGAAAAGCTGTTAAACTCACAAAGCACATAAAGGAACAGAGAGATGACAACCATGCCTGAAACAAAATTGGCTAGTAAAACCAAGAAGGTCGATTCTTCAAAAATGTGTTAATTGTAAAGTAATGTTAGGTCTTTTAATGCGAAGTGGCCTATACATCGATAAATTTTTATTATTCACAGGTACATTGACGTACTGAGAGTTGGCGTCACTCACCATGATAACTGAGGCCTGAACCATCATCAGGTACTATTGAAACGGTACAGTAGTTTCCGCTCTATAAGCAGCAGGTTTCGCTGCTCGCTCGCACCGGGAAATAGAAACAGAGGCGGCTCCGCAGCCAATTTTGTTACACGACGCGGCCGGCCGCTGGTGCAACAGAACCCATGTGGACGGATGGAAAGAAATGTGTCAGGCTGCATAATACGTATTTATATGTGTCGTGTATTATGCATTTCTTGTACGTGGATGTGAATCTGCACATGAACTTTCCTAATCCTCCTCACACCTTTCCGTAAAGCGTGGCCAAATCTTTGTTGGGAAGTAGTTCTGTAGTATAGTAGTGCCACCCTTACTCCTGGCTAGGGGATCAGAGAGACAGCACAGGCAGGTAAAAGTCAAAGACGTTCCAGTGTCACAAGATTTGGGGTGGAGAGGTTGGTCACGGCCAAGTGGTTCGACCACCCCCTCCACCGGGGCCCAGGAATACCTCCGGGTGCCCGCCATATTCAGAGGAGAGTTACAGAAGACGGGTAAGTGAGCAGACGTGCCCTCAGTGCGACTGTCTCAATGTTCACGCATGGAAGAGAGGTATTTGAATATTTGTACTAATTCTTTTATTTCCAGCTTCGGATTGTGTAAGGAAATGAATGATCTCGTTAATTTAGGAAATTTGACCCCCTGTGTTAATGTATCTGGTCCCCAGTTTGCCCGTTATCCTCCTCACATAGTGGATGTCCTATGTAAAATATTGGGAGACTTTGGTGGTATACATTTGGCCAACGCAATTCCGTCTTGCCCGTAGGAATGTGCGTGCAAATCAAATGGTTCAAATGGCTCTGAGCACTATGGGACTTAACATCTATGGTCATCAGTCCCCTAGAACTTAGAACTACTTAAACCTAACTAACCTCAGGACATCACACAACACCCAGCCATCACGAGGCAGAGAAAATCCCTGACCCCGCCGGAAATCGAACCCGGGAACCCGGGCGTGGGAAGCGAGAACGCTACCGCACGACCACGAGATGCGGGCTGTGCGTGCAGACTAGTGTATAATATACCCGAGCTATAAGTTGTAAAACTGTAATATCTGTAAACTGGAACAATTGTTGCAATCGCTGTAACATCGAGTGATAATGTTTAAAATAAATACGTAATCAATTGTCATCAATCTTTAACATACCTTAAAAATCACAAAGAAGTCAAGTTAAAGGAATTCATTTAAAATAAAGGATATAGAATGCAGGGACCCACACATCAGCTTGTGAGACGTCCAGCCTCTTGCCTAATATCGTACAGAAATGGCACGCTCTCTAGGTAGCGCTCTCAAGCTTCCCTCCCCAGTTATCCGTTGCGCAATTTTGATTCAGGGCTTGACGACATCAACTTTCATCTGGCGTCCCTAGGCAAGGAGGTTAGACGGTAAACTTTCACTATATTATTCTAAAGATCTGTACTCCGTAAGACACTGCACCACTCCACGCTGTATTGCAGGAGATATATGGTGCACACAATCGTCATCCCCTCCCCCCTCCTGCCCCCCTTGCGTTCCTGCTCCATTCGTCACGATTGCATGCAAAGAGACTGTCCATATGCCTCTGATACGCCTTAATTTTTCCCTATTTGTCATTGAGCGAGATACAAGTTGGATGAAGTTATGTTCTTTGAATGATTTCTTGAAGCTTTCAGCTGCCATTTTCTTTATTTTCTGTACGATTGTACAATTTCGGCCTTAGGCCATTTTCAAGTATCTAAAACGGAAGTTTCATACACTGAGTACATTAGCGACACTTGTGATTTTGATGTAGGAACAAGTCATATCTGTAGATATACTAGGCGCACTTTACGGATTATTTTTTGGTTACAGATTATGTCATATGCGTCGTTGCTCCTATGACATCATGTCACGCTCATAAATTAGTTCGAGGTGTTCATGCTATTTTAGGAGCACGTTACTTTCTAGTGGTTGTTGCAAAGCTCTTATATGTAACGTACTAAACACTACGAAGATTATAATTATTTTACAGGATTTTGCTACTTAACCTGCACATGCTTTTGTTCTCAGTTATATTTAATTATCGTTCCGCATTGGTGTAAATATGACTGTATGTAATTTCTTTAAAATAGCTTGTAAATATTTGTTCTGTTATTGTAGGAGCGCGTCCATGGACTCGAATCGGAACCTGCTGTCTCGCAAATTAGAGAGTAAGGCCCTCCACAGTGTACAGACCATTTCTAGTAGTCTCTTCCATTAAAGATTGTTGAGCATTTCTTTTCGCCTTCTGCTGACTAAACAAATGTGTGAAGAAGCATGAAAAGGTGTGTGACGATGCATGAAAAGCAATCACTTATACTCTAGAGACAGTTTTGTTTGAACGCGTACTGTTTGTACAGTGTTTACCTGGGCTATGTGCCAAGTGGATGAGGACTGGCTCAGTACTGAAGATGGAATGTTCTGAGTTCCGGTTGAGCAGAAGGTAGTGCCTTAACATCACTGCCTGTGTGGGCCGTAAAAGGCAGTGACATCACGATCCGGCTTGGCGCTGTGTAGCGCTTGGCCTTAGCCCAGTAAGAACGCGGTGGCTGCGTACTGTTAGGAGAGTCCTGTGTTCTTTATATAGCGTGGTCTCTTGCTTGCAACAAAGGTCACTAGTTTGAACACCAGGTTCAGCCTTGATAATGGTGTGTTGGTAGTTAATTCTGGTGTTTCCTTCATCTACACCACCTGATTAAAAGTGTCGGACACTCCTGTGTAATGCAGACTGCTATGTGTCATGAGAGGCAGACCGGCCAACATGAAAGGAGATGGAAAGTATTATGTTGTCAGTAGCTGCCCGATTCCAACGCTGATGATGTTATTGTGAAGCGGAAACGCGAAGGAACAACCACGTTAGATCAATACCAGTAGACCTAATGTACTGACAGAGACCGCAGAGTGTTGTGTACGGCGGTTGTAAAAAAGTCTCATGCAGTGTGCGGAAGAGATCATTCGGGAATTCCAAAATGCGACCAGCAGTCCAGCTAGCACAATGACTGTGCGTAGGGAGTACAATGGTGGAGCAGCTCCTCATAAGCCACATGTTTGTCTGGTCAGTGCCAAGAGACGATTGAGGTGGTGTAAACAGCGACGCCACTGGACATAGGCTCTGAGCACTATGGGACTCAACTGCTGAGGTCATAAGTCCCCTATAACTTAGAACTAGTTAAACCTAACTAACCTAAGGACATCACAAACATCCATGCCCGAGGCAGGATTCGAACCTGCGACCGTAGCGGTCTTGCGGTTCCAGACTGCAGCGCCTTTAACCGCACGGCCACTTCGGCCGGCTGCCACTGGACAAACAATGATTGGGAAAGAAGGGTTTTGGAGTGACGAATCACTATGCACCCTGTCGCAGTCCAATGGAAGGGTTGGGGATAGACGAATGCCTGAAGAGCGTTATCTGCCTTCATGGGTAATGACAACTGTGAAGTACGTAAGAGGTGTTACAGTAAGTGGCGAACCTTCAATGTTTTCGGTTCTTGAGAAAGATTGGGATGACATTTCTCCACAGGCATTCGGACACGTGACAGAAAGTATCCCCAGCAGAATTCAAGCCATCATATGTAAAGACGAAGGGTGGAGACATTGCATATTAACACTTTGCCGTCCGGCGACACCACAGTGGTGTCGTGTGCATAGTATCGCTCAGTGGCCGGCGACACCACAGTGGTCTCGGAAGCATAGAACCGCGCAGTGGCCGGTGACAGCACTTTAGTATCTTTTTCATTCTGTTGTTTTGTTTAGGTAACAATAATTTACACATGTCAACAAGTCTTCTGTTTTCATAAGTACCCTTGCATACTTTCATCATGGCAGACGAAAGAGACGATACGATTCTTTACGATGAATGTGAGGGCGTCTTGTCTGACGTTCCGGACGACTTGGCCGATTGGAAAGAAGACACTGGATATCAATAAAATGAAAGTGAAACAGAATAGTCGGCAGATAGTGAAATAGGTCCAAGAAGAATTCGGCGAACGCTACGGTTGCCAAATGATTCGGATGAATCAGACGAAGAAGACAGACTATGATTTACTGAGGACCAATAATAAATTTGAAGGATCTCTGGGTCCACACATATTTCCCAAAGATACACAGAGCGTCGTGAATATCGTAGAATTATATGTTGGGACCCACCTATTTGAAAATATTAGCAACGAAACCTTCAAGTACTACAGTCAAAACTGCAATAGAAGGAAACTGGATTTAAAAAATCCCAGCTTCGTCGACGTTAGCCGACCCGAAAAATAGAAAATGGCTTGGGCTTGCTATCCTTATGGGAATTGTAAAAAAGCAAGGATCGATGATTATTGGTTAACGAATCCGTTGATAGACACACCGATATTTCGCAAAACGATGTCAAGCAACCGATTTAGACAAATACTATCATTTTTAAATTTTCCAACAACAACAATAAACGGGATAATGCCGACCGGCATTTCGTATTTGATTATTTTTCCAAAAAGCTTAAAGAAACGTTTACTCTAAGTCAAAACATCTCAACTGATGAAGGAATGATACCGTGGCGTGGACAGCTAAATTTTAAAGTTTACAATCCGTCGAAAATTACGAAATATGGCATACTCATTCCGATGCTGTGTGATTCGAGTACGGGATACATTTCCTCATTCAAGATATATTCTCGCGCTGGACAACATTTAGCAAAAATAGTGATGGAACTATTGACACCTTCTTATGGAAAGTGGCATCACCTCTACATTCGAGTTTTTGGAACGATACGCCAAAATAGAGGATTTCTGGAAAAATTAAAGCGCGCAAAAGTCAATGTGTTTGAAGCTTGTCATCAACGGAAAGGTGAAGCGACCAACGACAAGCCAAGTAACCCGAATTAACGCTGCCAGGGCCAAGCGAATAAATTTGTACGAGACGTGCGGACGGCAAAATGTTAATGTCCACCAATAGGTCTCCGAATACTTCTGATCAGACAAGTGTATATCTAGTCTCAACAACCAACTATACTCTGCGTAATAGTCTGTACCATTCATATTTTGGTAATTAATGATTTATCGTCTAACACTGACTTGACCTGCCGCCTCCCTGCTATAGCAGCTCACATTACATCTGTCACAATTTCCAACATTTATTTTACATGTATTCTAGGCTCAAAAAAATTAGGATCTAAACCAGTCATATTAAGTTTATGTGGTACCGCTAATATATCTCAGCTACATGTCTTACGACAATACATCATTACGTTAGTAATTCAGAATTATAAATTACATTTCAAACTATATAGTTGTATATCAAGTGATTTCTACTCTGTTACACAGGGTGTCCCAGGAGGAATAGTCCGTGTTCAGGAATACAAGAACGATCATTCGGAGCAAAAAAGTCTAGTAAACGTGGGCTCTAAAAGGAAAATTTTAACAGTTACAAGCACTTCATCTTCGATACTGTGAGGCAAGTCTCTTCTTCTGAACAAGTGCTCGTAGCTCTTAAGGCCACCATTGTAGAGCCCATGTATACTAGAAATTTTTGCTTATTTTGGTCCATACTACATTCTCCAAAAATATGGAAAGCAAAGAGCTTGCGGTAGTAGAGATTTGTTTCATAGCATCGAGGATGAATAAGGCCGGCCGCTGTGGCCGAGCGGTTCTAGGCTATTCAGTCTGGAACCGCGCGACCGCTACAGCCGCAGGTTCGAATCCTGCCTCGGGCATGGATGTGTGTGATGTCCTTAGGTTAGTTCGGTTTAAGTGGTTCTAAGTTCTAGGGGACTGATGACCTTAGAAGTTTAGTCCCATAGTGCTCAGAGCCATTTGAACCATTGAGGATGAATTAAGTACTCATAGCTCTTGATGTATGCATTTTAGAGTCCATTTCTACTGGGCTTTTTTACTTCGAGTGATCGTTCTTGTCATATTCCTGACTACTGACCATTTCTCCATGAATACCCCGTGTGTATTTATCAGTTCATAACAACTCCGTAGTAGTTATTATCTCGTATCAACGTAACAGCACAAGGTCTGTTCAAAAAATTCCGAAACTTTGTCCACAAAATATTTCCACGATTACCTTTTACTTACTGTGCATGGTATCCTTCGAAATACTCTCCTCCACAATTCACCGCTCTCAACTCACTCTCCACATATGGAAATAATCTTGGTACGCCTCTTGCTAAATCGCGCGAAGCGCCGTCTGCAAATTTTCTTTTGTCTCGTCTATCGAAGCCAATCTTCGTCGCCGGCCGAAGTGGCCGTGCGGTTAAAGGCGCTGCAGTCTGGAACCGCAAGACCGCTACGGTCGCAGGTTCGAATCCTGCCTCGGGCATGGATGTTTGTGATGTCCTTAGGTTAGTTAGGTTTAACTAGTTCTAAGTTCTAGGGGACTAATGACCTCAGCAGTTGAGTCCCATAGTGCTCAGAGCCATTTGAACCATTTGAACCAATCTTCGTCAACGGGGTTTTCAACTTTGGAAATAATATTAAATCCGCAGGGGCCAGGTCTGGAGAGTACGGAGGATTAGGCAGCACCGTCATTTCGTTGTTTGTGCAATAGTCACGCACCAACAGGGATGAACGTGCGGGTGCGTAATCGTGATGCAAGAGCCATGAATCGTCTCGCCACAATTCGGGCCGTGTCCTTCTCACATTTATCGCAGGCGTCGCAACACGTCCCGACAGTACCACACATTAACAGTTTGTTCCTGTGGTACGAATTCATGATGAACTAATCTTTCAACGTCAAAAAAAGCCATCAGAATGACTTTGACATTTGACCTGACCTGACCTGACGAGCGTTCTTTGGACTTCGAGAACCTTTCCCGACCCAATGTCAACAATGAATTTTGGTCTCAACATCGTAACCGTAGAGTCACGTCTCATCACCAGCTATGATTCTCTTAAGGAACGTCTCGTTCTCATGTCTCATGTGCGCGATTCAAAAGCTCTTCACATATTGTGAGGCGAAGGTCTTTCTGGATTTGACTCATGAGCCGTGGGACGAACTTGGCGGCAAGACGACGCACTACAAGATATTGTGTCAGGATTTTGTGACATGATCCAACTGAAACGATACATTCTTCTGCAATGTCTCGGACAGTCAGTCTTAGATTGGCACACAGAGTTTCGTTGACGTTCCTGACGTGAGCGTCTTCGGTAGACATCGAAGGACGTCCTGAAAGAAGGTCATCTTATACTTCCGTCCGGCATTTTTAAACCATGTGATAATACGTAACACCGAGTACGGCTTACGCGCTCATCACCATAAGCCTCCTGCATCATTTGTTGTGTCTCTGTAAAGGTTTTCTTGGGTTTCACGCAAAATTTAATGCAGATGCGTTGCTCTGCTAACTCTACCATCTAGAAATTCGCAAACTGCGCGACACAACATTCTACCCAATGCAGCACTGAACGATAACTAACAGACATACAACAATGAAACTTCCGGCAGTTACAAAATAAACACAGGCGTGTTCAGGGATGCCAACCGCATTTCGCTCCAACATACCACTGGTCGGAAAATACGAATGTTCCGGAATTTTTTGAGCAGCCCCTGTATTTATGCAATCATGCCACACGAGCCCGCGGAGCATAGAAAGGTATGCATGTGTTTTTACATGAGACACCGATTTGCAGCCCCGACCTGTGTGACGTAGACCTTACCTCTGACATTTACAACCAGTGCAGTTTGTTCTACTGTTACACTGAACTGTGAGGACATCAGAGCCAATTATTTCCATGTACACTTGCTCTCCTTACCCAGTACGCTCCCTTCATTATCAGTTCGGCCGAAGCTTCCGCCCCGGACGACCGTGGTCGAAATCTTCCTAGGGCTCAGAGAAAAGATCCCCTACAATTATCTTTCGGCTGATCTCCACGACCACCACGAGTCGACGCCTCAGACCTAGGGAAGCACAGTAGCTGTCTCGTGCAGGCTGTCCGCGCAGGCTGCAGGGTGTCTTTGCATTGGCTGGCATTCGAGTTTCCTGCCGTCGTCGGACATCGTTCTCCGTATCTTCATGCGTCAGTATGCCTGCGTAGACAGTGACCCCGAATGAAACTACAACGCGTCAGGGTTTCTCATGGTACTATCTCAGTATATCAGTTGGTATTCCGCATTGAACTGAGGCGATGATTTCTATACTCCCCTACACATGCACCAATTTATCGGCCGACCGACAGACCAGTTTCGTGGAAGCCTACACACGTCCCGATCGACTGCAATCAGCGATTACAGCGCCGCCTGTTGTGATTTGTCTGTCTTAAGGGGGGACGTTCTATTTCAAAAATGCACCAAATCCACAGTTTTGGAGATATGGCAATGAAATTTTGTACCACGCTTTATATGAAAGTAACACATTTACATATAAAATCCTTTGATTATAGATATTCAAATTTTTTTGAATGAAATTCTTAGAAAGTATTCAAGAGATTTCTACAAAAATTTCTCTGCTTCATCTATATGTTGTAAGCTTCTCCCATGAGGTTTTTGAAATAGGTCAAGTAGGAGAATTTTCATAATTTTTTAATTATAATTCCGCAAGTGCAATTTTAAATTCATGCAAAATTCCAAGCACTTTGCCCCATATCTCAGCTTGCAATCAGAATTTTAAAATTTGCTCTTGAGACAACGTTTATTAGGTTTACAGAAATCTGTGTACAAAATTTCATAATTTTAGCATTTATGGAATCTGAGGAAAAAGTGCATAAACTTTAAAAAACAAACTTTTCAGGAAACGCAATTTAAAGTTCAACCTAACGTTTTTCCTTATGTCACTTCTTCAGAAGGACACACATTTGTACTCTGGGTCGTCTCTCCCTTCAAGGCCTCTCTTCTGGTTTCTTGTTGTCTGCCTTCATTCCTTTACCAGGTCTTCAACTGACTTTTCAGTTGCAGAGACGCTCTTAAATCTATTTTTCTCAGGATGCCTTGAATAAAATTTCCTATCTTGAAGCCCATTCTTTCTAATACCTTCATCCTCCCGACGTTCCCATCGTTAGATACAATAACTGCAATTCTGACAACTGTAGCAGATGCAAATGCGTTTTTAGGACATCGTTTCCATATGAGTTTATAAGATACGGAACAGAGTCAAAGATGATCTATAAAACCAAAGATGTATCCAGCACACGTTTGGTTGAAAGTAATACACAGAATCGTTGTTCACTGAGCTGGTATTGAAGTGCTGCTGCAAAACGTGGGCGTGGCAGGGAGGCCACGTCACACTTTTAATTAATTTTCAGGCTCTTTGGATACGATTTCAACATTGAAACTTTGGGAACTTATTGTTCATGAGTTGCACTAACAGATAAAATATAAATCGAAAATTGAAATTTTTGGTAAATTTCATCAACGTCCCCCCTTAAGTCCACTGTATTTACGTACTACGTGATCTCTGGGGTTTGTTTTGGCTGTTTAAGGGAAAAAAGAGAGAGAGAGAGAGAGAGAGAGAGAGAAAGCTGTAGGCAAAGAAGTAGCTAATGCAAAGAAATAAAATTGACCCATGTTCTGTCATTTATGCAGTTGGGATTCGATGATTTTCATAACTATCTACGAATGGATGAATCATTCATTTCGGAACTGCTGAATATCATGAAACCACTCTTAACGAAAAAGAATACAGTCATGAGAGAGGCTGCAAGCTGCGAGGAGAAGTTGTTAGCTACATTATGATTTCTAGCGACGGGCAGAAGTTAAGAGGATCTCAAATTTAGTGCTGTTATATCCCTACAATTATTACTAAAGTGATTCCTGAAAGTACGCAGCTCGTGCTCGTGCGGTAGAGTTCTCGCTTCCCACGCCCGGGTTCCCGGGTTCGATTCCCGGCGGGGTCAGGGATTTTCTCTGCCTCGTGATGACTGGGTGTTGTGCGAAGTCCTTAGGTTAGTTAGGTTTAAGTAGTTATAAGTTCTAGGGGACTGATGACCATGGATGTTAAGTCCCATAGTGCTCAGAGCCATTTGAACCATTTGATTCCTGAAATCTGCAACGAGATTTATAATTGTCTGAGAAAATACATCATGATAAATCATGCTAAATAAAAAAAAGACTTTCATGTAAACGTTATTAATTTATTTACGTATGGAGCACAGAAGATGGCCTGCAAGTTCAAGAACATATTTCAAATTCGAAGAAGAAAGACATGGTAGTGGCGCAGATCATCTAATAAATACAACACATACAGAATTCCTACACTTTGCTCTTCATAGCAGAGGGCCTGGATACAGGGTGAATTTTTAACGCTTACTGCAATGAAGCAAGAATTAACGTCGATTGAATGCCGATATTTTAGTTTTACATTGCATTTCCGATAAATATCGGAAATAAAACCTAAAAATACAAGTGATACCCGGACTTTTATTCTCTCTACGTGCCATACGAAACCATTATGGATTCATTAAAAAAATGAAAAACGTGCTTCATTTCTTGCATATGTATTGCCGCACTCCTCGTATGACGTATTCCACAAACATCTACAGTCTCGAAATTTCTCCAGAAATTCTGTCCTTAAAGTTTCGTACGGCACGCACTCTATCGTGTATGTTAGAATAGTATTTATTTATTCCCGCGTGCAGGGACGAAAGACAAACTTCCGTCTGGAGGTTGGCACGATTACGCTACACACGGAACGATTTGTTGTGTTGAGTGGTGGGAAGAGTGTGCGGTCGGCTGTCGGATGGTCCTACCCTCCCAAAAGCTCGACAAGGAATATACGTCGGTTGATCGGTCAAAACACCTAAACACATCCAATTTGACCGTCGATCGTTTGGTCCGTCGGTTGTTGCATGTGTAGGCTCTTAACTTACACATTATTTTTGAGGGTCGTTCAGAGATCTTTAAAAGTCAGACTGTCGTCAAGATATCAGGAGAACACTGAAGCTCCTCCAAGTTAATTAGGCTGAAAACTGGATTTCGTGTCCTAGACAATTTATATTTCAGGAGTGCTTAGGTTTGCTGTTTGTTTTTGGAAGAAACATTTCTGGACTCCGCTGAAACAATAATCACTAGGTCCATGTATTGCCTGCTGGCTTTTGCCTCGGGAACTTCGGCCGACATCTAACAATTTTTTTTTTTTTTTTTTGTCATCACGAGCAGCTGGCATTGTCAAAGGTTAATCCTCCACTGCTGATGTCGAATTGCTGAAACATCAGGAAAATCATTAAACGTTTACGTCCATTACTTTTACGCCACGTAAAATACTTGCGAGCGCTACATTATTTCTTGCAGATACGGTCGCGGTCCGCATTGATACACCAGCAAATCGGGTAACTTCATTCACGGGTTGTTAAGGGCAAGTTCAAACACAGTAGCTCCTTTACGCCATTGTGACACTTCTAGAAGTCGACCGGTCTCACTGCCCTGATTCTACACAACCTACTGGAACAAACACACTACCTACTGAGTGCCATAACTCACATGGGCGGTGAAGCGCCGCTTGACCGCCTCGTGTCTTTTCTACATGCTGTACAGATATCCAAAGCGACCAGTACGAGTAACATTTTGTCTGGCGGGATTATATCCATAACATGTCAAAAAGATCTACGATTGATTACACAGGTACTCAAAAAGTATCTATGTACGTTAAATGCAACTATTTTTTTCTGTCTGCAAATGGTCCTCAGAAAAATGCGACCGCAAAACGTGGTAATCTTGTACATGCCGGAGATGATCTCAGTAGGTACTGAACGCCACCGACAGTTAGGACATGCTATTCGGAAGAGCGATTTCAAATTCCTGTCCGGCCATCCAGATTTAATTTTACTACTGTTTTTCTCGATTCTTAAAGGTGAATTATGGAATGGTTTATTTGAAACGAACATGACCTATTTCCTTCTAAATTCTTCCCAAAATAGTTCCTGTGCTCCATCTCTGATGATTCTCTCTTCGACGGCGTGCCAGATACAAAAAAAAAACTTCCCACTTTTTCTTGTCCTATATGAGATTGTATTTCGTCTTTAATGACGACCTGGTCTTGGTCTTCCTTTCTTTCGAACAATATGAAGTGAGCATCAAATGTTAGTATCGAAATGCTTTTCGGCAATAATTATACCAAAATACTCCAGACCATAAAGTACAAAAAAAAGACGCACCGCGAAATAATCATCCGAATGGGACGGAAATCATCCCAGTGATGTACATGTACTGACAAACAAATTATTAAAATTTCAGAAATACTGGATGATTTATTCAAGAGAAAGAGCTTCAGAAACTGAGCAAGGCAGTAACGCATTTGATACACCTTTATTCCTTATGCAAGCAGTTATTCGACTTGGCATTTATTGACAGAACTGTTGGATGTCATCCTGAGCGATATCGTGCCAAATTCTGTCCAACTGGAGCGTTAGAGCGTCAAAATCCCGAGATGGTTGGAGGACACTAAACATAATGCTCCAAACGAAATTAGAATTATATTCATACCTTCAGCTGTTGACGGGCGTTGACAGGTGAAAACGTGTGCCCCGAACGTGGGGTCTTCTGCTTACATGTCAGACACTCTATCCATCTGAGCCAGCGAGGGCACAGAGGATAGCGCGACTGCAGGGACTATCTCGCGCACGCCTCCCGCGAGACCCACATTCTCACCTCATATGTCTACACACTACATTCGTAGTGTCCCTACCCAACACACTCATTAGTTGTGGAAGACATTCTTACCAAGTTCCGTAGGAGTTTGGGTAATATGTGTGCATCCGCATAGAAGAAGAAGGTCATGGCCAGTATTGCCAGAACTACATACTTACATGGATATGTCCGAAAGAACATACACCATATCCATATAAGCATATAATGCTCCAAACGTTCTCAATTGGGGAGATATTCGGCTGGAAGATAGTGTTTGATAAGCACGAAGACAAGCAGTAGAAACACTCGCCGGTGCGGGCGGGCATATCCTACCGAAATGTAAGCCCAAGTTGGGTTGCCATGAAGGGCAACAAAACAGGTTGTAGAATATCAGAATATCGTCAACGTACCGCTGTGCCGTAAGGATATCACAGACGACATCCAAAGGGGTCCTGATATGGAAACAAATGATGGTCTGTGGTGCCATTTCTTTTTTAAGAGGACCCCTGTGGTTGTCATCCGCGCAGGATATTCTCCGTCCCGTTTTGTTGCCCTCCACGGTTTACATTTCAGCAAGATAATGACCGCACTCACACGACGAGAGTTTCTACTGCTTATCTTCGTGCTTGCCAAACCCTCACTTGGCCAGATCTCTCCGCAATTAAGGATATTTGGCGCATTATGGGAAGAGCCCTCCAACCAGCTCCGGATTTTAACGATCTAAGGCGCCATCTAGATAGAATTTGACACGATATCCCTCAAGATGACATCCAACAACTCTGGTTGCATAAAGGCCAGAGGTGGACCAGCACGCTATTGAGTGGTTCCGTTTGTATAGCTTTTTCTCTTGAATAAATCAGCCAATTTTTCTGAAATTGCAATCATTTTTTCGTCTGTGCGTGTACGTCCCATCTACTGTCGTCAGTCCCATCCGGATAATTCCTTCGTGATGCTTTTTTTTATCTTACAGTGTAAATTAACATATCTTATATTTTCAGTGACCTGAAATTACCACCTTAATGCTGAGAGTCATTATAATAGCAAGTGTAAGTGAAATCGGCAGCGGTGGTGGATGTAAGAAATGTAACTGGATAAAACAGAAGTATTTACACTATGAGTATGTACGTAAGCGGATGGGGTACTCCATTTCTGAGATTAACTACATTCACAAGGGGACCGCGCATACTTACGGTAGGTACATGCAGCGCTTAGTCACACAAACGAAAGTGACGGAAATGGAAGATCCAGATGGGCAAGGCATTAGGGATAAAAAGGAGCACATTTGGCGCGCGTCGTGTGAGGCATGAACCATTTATGTAAGCATAGTTTTCAGACATCGGTTGGTGCAGAGTATAGAGCGGTAATCTGAGGGTCGTGAGGTCGACTCCATTTAGAGAAACTTTATTTTCCATTTTTACGTTACTTATACAAATTAACGGAAATAATGCTCAATATATCGTATTTATTAATATTTTCATTAAAGGCATGAAAAGAAAAGGAAAAGTTTGCATTGTAAGAAAACTTTCAGGAAGGGATTGTAAGGTGTACGCGAGAACTTCGTACTCAAAACTAAATACTTTTATTATTTTATAGTTGATGTTTTATACGTACTGGGGTGATATTCATCATAAAAACAGAGGGAATTTATTGTTCGCGTGCAACTGCTGAGATGTGCTTTAAGGTCAAACTGAAACTAATGGACGTCCTGCACGCCTTAATTAAATCCCTTTTTGGAGAGTTGTTTACAGAGTCCTGTGGACGCGGTAAGTACAAGTCTTTCCTAGAAATTATTTGCAATCCAAAATTTTCTTCTTCTTTCCTTTTCACACCTTTTATGAAAACATTAATAAATACAATAGATCCAGCATTATTTCGTTTTATTTGCAGTTTAAGTAACGCAAAAATTTAAAATAAAAAATTAAAAAACAAATTAAACCAGCGACTCGATCCCACGTCCCTCATATTGCTGTTCTGTACTCCTTTCGCTGCGCCACCCACTGGCTGAAAACTACGTTAACATGACTCGTTCATGTCTCACACGACCCGCCCCAAAAGTAAACGCTTGCCCACCTGAAGCTTCCACTTCTCTCACTTTCGTTTCTGCACGATCTCTGCGTATATCATAAATTTGGACGAAATCAGTGATGGCGAATAGACGTTGCTCCCTTGTGAGATATACAACGAAAAATTCACTAAAAATAAATTGTTTCAGGCAGTGTGTTATCTATTGGCATGCATATTAATACACGCATGCAAAGTGTTAAAATGGAGTTAAGGCTGTCGTCATCCCGAAGGTTGGCTTACTAGGTATGGCGCTATTGGAGGCGATATGACTGTGCCTTCCTTCAATCTCTTAGCTGCCCTACACATCGATTTGATGGGGACCTAAAACTTAACATGGTTTACGAACCAATGTGCGATTTGGCGTGTTTCGCATCAGTGGTTCGATTGCTAGAGATTTTCCCCACTCGTTCAGGCAAACACTGAGCCAGTCCTCAGTTTCTGCCTCACAAAATATCATACGTAAACAGCTAAAATACGATAAAATACCGAATTCTAGTCATAGACATATAGCTCAAAGAACTTCCCTCCTTCGAGCTAACTGATGACTGTGGCGACGAGAAAAGCACCTGGCTATAAGATTAAATACTGACGGAAAGAAAATCATAACACCAAGAACGAATTGTGCGACATAAACGAAAGGTGGTAGGCGTGTTTCTACATCTGAAAGGTTACGGCTGCGAAAATTTCGAGCCAGTCGCATAAGAGTAGCGTTAGAAGCGCTACTATTAGGCTGCAAATGAGGTTTGATTTAAACGCACGTTGTGACAGTCGTCAGTGTTAGTTACTTTTGAGATTGGACGTGTTGAGTTAATTTAATCAATTATGGCTTTAAGGCGACAAAGACGCCATTATCAGCAGCTCACTGACCTTTAACGACGTCGCGTAATAGGCTACGAGAAGGTGGATGTTCCTTCTGCGGTATTGCAGAAAGACTTGGCAGGAATATAGCCACTGCACCTGATCGCTGGCAGCGGTGATCACGAAAATGTACGGCCGTAAGAAGACCGGGTTCCAGGCGGCCACGCAACACTAGAGAGGGAAGATCATCGTGCTCGGCGTGTGGATGTGACGCGTCCAACTGCATTTGCAACAACATTGTGAGCAGCAGTTGGCACCACAACGACAAAGCGAGCTGTTATAAATCGGTTACTTCAAGGATAATACCGAGCCACACACCATGCAGTCTGCATTCCACTGACCACAAACCACCGCTATTTACGACTTCACTGGTGTCAAGTAAGAGCTCATTAGAGGACAGTGTGGAGGTCTGTTGTGTTTCCTGATAAAAGTTCGTTCTGCTTCGGTGCCGGTAATGGCCGTGTGTTGGTCAGAAGGAGGTCACTTGAGGGCCTGCAACCAACCTGTCTGCGTGCTGAACACATTGGATCTAAACTTGGAGTTAAGATCTGGGCTGCGGTTTCGTACGACAGCAGGAGCACTCTCTTGGTTATCCCAAGCATCATGACTGCAAATTTGTGCATCAGTCTGGTGAATCGACCTGTTGTGCTGCCATTAATCAAAAGCGAGATACTGCTCGGACACATACTACTGTTGTAACCCGACATACTGTGCAGAATGTCGACATGTTACCTTGGCCTGATCGACCACCAGATCTGTCTCCAACACAGCACATATGAGACATCGTGGGACGACAACTCAGCCACATACAGCAGTTACCGTTCCTATATTGACCGATCAATTGCAACAGGCACCTGTACAATACACTGCATGCACGTTTGCATGTTTGCATTCAATATTCTGGCGGTTACACCGTTTATTAATGTACTGGCAATTCACATTTGCAATGGCTTGTCTCGTGCTTACATTAACGTGTGATCCTGCAATGTGAATCACTTAAATATGTTACCGAGACAAATGTAGTCCCGAAATTTCATTACTCTGCATCAATTATTTTTTGGTATAGCGATTTTATTTATTTTCCGTCAGTGCAAAATAAATTCACCAGATTATTAGAAACAGCAGACTCACACATGGGATAAATGCTGCGAAAGAGCGAAGTCAGCCAGATCGGTCCGTATACTATGTAAGTGGCTGCTTCTGTGATTGGCAGCGCTTTGCATTGGATCTCTGACTGCGCTTTCTCTGTAAGAGACTCTGTGGCTGGTCGGACTCGCTGTTGGAAGTTAATCACCAGTACTGTTGGGTCAGTTGGAAGTTAGTCGCCAGCAGTGAAGCAGTGATGGAAATAGTGTTGAGCAGTTAGCAGAGAACAGCCAGCAGTGATGGATGTTAGATGTGAGAAGTTAGCATTGATGGAGAGTAAATGTCTGAAGTGTTAGTGTAGGCTAACGATCTCTACATGTTCGACTTGGAGACTGAATATTATTCATGATTATATACCTTTGTACTAGATTTCAATGACGATTTATATTCGTATTTGAACTAGATGTCACAGCGCGCTTCGTTACAGGATCATTTAGTAATCGCGAAAGCGCTACGGAGATGATAGATAAACTCCAGTGGAAGACTCTGCAGGAGAGACGCTCAGTAGCTCGGTACGGGCTTTTGTTAAAGTTTCGAGAACATACCTTCACCGAAGAGTCAAGCAGTATATTGCTCCCTCCTACGTATATCTAGCGAAGAGACCATGAGGATAAAATCAGAGAGATTAGAGCCCACACAGAAGCATACCGACAATCCTTCTTTCCACGAACAATACGAGACTGGAATAGAAGGGAGAACCTATAGAGGGACTCAGGGTACCCTCCGCCACACACCGTCAGGTGGCTTGCGGAGTATGGATGTAGATGTAGATGTAGATTGTTAAGGTAAAAAATGCATTATTTGGTTTGCAACAATATCTTTCCTTTGCTAACCACATGCCTGTTAGTAGTTCAAATGGTTCAAATGGCTCTGAGCACTATGGGACTTAACATCTGAGGTCATCAGTTCCCTAGAACTTAGAACTACCCGCGCGGTTCTGGCGCTGCAGTCTGGAACCGCGAGACCGCTACGGTCGCCGGTTCGAATCCTGCCTCGGGCATGGATGTGTGTGATGTCCTTAGGTTAGTTAGGTTTAACTAGTTCTAAGTTCTAGGGGACTAATGCCCTCAGCAGTTGAGTCCCATAGTGCTCAGAGCCATTTGAACCATTTTAGAACTACTTAAACCTAACTAACCTAAGGACATCACACACATCCATGCCCGAGGCAGGATTCGAATCTGCGACCGTAGCGCTCCCGCGATTCCGGACTGAAGCGCCTAGAACCGCTCGGCCACACTGGCCGGCTATTAGTAGTTAGTGGCTTTAGTAGTTAGAATCTTTTATTTAGCTGGTAGTATTGACGCTCTCTGTATTGCAGTAGTTCGAGTAATAAAGACTTTTGTGAGTAAGTGCTTAGTGAAACGTATAGGTTATTGTTAAGATTTGTTTTTAGTCAGGGCCATTCTTTTAAAATAATTACTTGAAGTCAGGTTGTAATTTTTTTGAGCAGTCAGATTGCGTTGCGCTAGAATACTGCAGGTCAGTGTTGAGACGATAAGAAAAAGTAAAGAGAAAGTAGGCTCTTTACGTTCAGTTTTACTCAGCTGTTTCACAATCAAATAACGTATTAGCTTCATCTTCTCAGTCATTCTGCAATTTAAGTACAGGCACAGTGTAACCTCCCAACAGTAAATAATAATAATAATATGTATAGCATTCACATTTAGTGTAACCTCCCCACAGAAAAATTCCGCAACCTCCCGATAGTAAAAATGTGACTAACCTCTCAATCAAATTGTGGCTCATTTATAACCTTTCAATAATTGACTGTGAATTTAAACTGGTAAATTTTGGACGTCAGCAGTGCTGCGTCATGGCCCTGAAAGATCATTCTGAATAAATTGAAAATTCTTACCTCAATAAGGTCGCCGGATAACGCGCATATATCTGCTACTATTAGACATTTTTTCTTTACAATAATCGGGATGACCACGGATTGGACAAATTAGTAAAATATTTGAATTGAGTTGAATGATTGTCAAAAGTTAATTTTTATAAGAAAGATTATTATTAAGAGATTTCTTTTTAAAAGCACTTACATGGGTCTTGATATAACAATAATACATAAGCGCGAGGCTGCTTTTACCTTATACTACAACGCTCAGGCACCGCCATCGTTCCACACGACCGCTCCAGCCAACTCGATACACACGAGTGTTCGCTACTACTTACTCCTACTGCCACACAGTTCCTACTGCATACAACACTGCTCTCTGGTCTGAGATTCTCTTATAGCTTACATATCGCAGGCAGCGCGTGAGCAATCCATCGAAATTACATCTGCTCGAGTGCGCTAGCAAAAAAAAAATTCCTTAGTCATGGACCTCTTACAACACTCATTTAAATGAAGTTTCAACTGTTGCCTCGCTCTGTAATAAAGAAATGCTCTGACTTTCAGGACGCGGAACTAGCAGTACGTGTAAGCTTACAGAGCTGCCTCGGTCTTTCTTGAAAGCCCTTTTTGTGGAAACGGTCAGATTTCAGAATACGCCGTACGCAGGAAGCACTCAAAATATCGGCAGACTCACCCGCTCTCGTTCAGGGAATATCGGCCTCGCCGCGGAATGGAGCGGTAAAAAATACCGCTCGTTCGCAGGCGGACTTCCGCAGCCCGGCAGCGCCGTGGCGTGAGCTGCCAAGAGACACACGGGCGCGAGACGCGAGCCTGCTCAGAGGCGGCTGGCGCTGGACCGGCTCCACGGCACGCAACAACGATGGGCCGGGCCGCTGTAGTGCGCCGCTTAATATAGGGTTCGGCGGCTCCAAACTAGTGCCGGTGACTGTGCGAACCGCCGCCCACGAGCTGTGACCGCCACTGCGACTGCGGCGGCACCGGACACGCCGTTACAGGGCCCGCGTCGCCCACACCGGCCACGGCTGGCGCCGCCCCAGCGCGCCTCTGTCGCCGGTGCCGCATCTGGGCAAACCGCACCCACACTGCGAAAGTAACTGAAAACACGTCATCTCCTGTCAGCATAGCCGAACTGCTGCTGGGTAGCAGCTAGTCGCAGCCAAATCGCTAAACTTTGCGACAAGATTAAAACCTGACGCGCTTCCCGACCTGCACTATGTTGTTGTTGTGGTCTTCAGTCCAGAGACTGGTTTAATGCAGCTCTCCATACTACTCTAGACTGTGCAAGCTTCTTCATCTCCCAGTACCTACTGCAACCTACATCCTTCTGAATTTGCTTGGTGTATTCATCTCTTGGTCTCCCTCTACGATTTTTACCCTCTGCGCTGCCCTCCAATACTAAATTGGTGATCCCTTGATACCTCAGAATACGTCCTACCAGCAGATCCCTTCTTCTAGTCAAGTTCTGCCACAAATTCCTCTTCTCCCCAATTCTGTTCAACACCGCCTCATTAGTTATGTGATCTACGCATCTAATCTTCATCATTCCTCTGTAGCAACACACTTCGGAATCTTCTATTCTCTTTTTGTCTAAACTATTTATCGTCCATGTTTCACTTCCATACACTCTTTACAAATACTTTCAAAAAAAGACTTCCTGACACTTAAATCTATACTCGATGTTAAAAAATTTCTCTTCTTCAGAAACGCTTTCCTTGCCATTGCCACTCTACATTTTATATCCTCTCTACTTTGACCACCATCAGTTATTTTGCTCCCCAAATAGCAAAACTCCTTTACTACTTTAAGTGTCTCATTTCCTAAGCTAATTCCGTCAGCATCACCCGACTTAATTCGACTACATTCCATTATCCTCGTTTTGCTTTTGTTGATGTTCATCTTATATCCTCTTTTCAAGACACAGTCCATTCCGTTCAGCTGCTCTTCCAGGTCCTTTGTTGTCTCTGACAGAATTACAATGTCATCGGCGAACCTCAAAGTTTTTATGTCTTCTCCTTGGACTTTAATTCCTACTCCAAATTTTTCTTGTTGCCTTTACTGCTTACTCAATATACAGATTGAGTAACATCGGTGCTAGGCTACTACCCTGCCTCACTGTCTTCTCAACCACTGTTTCCCTTTCGTGCCCCTTGGCTCTTATAACTGCCATTTTGTTTCTGTACAAATTGTAAATAGCCTTTCGATCCCTGATTTTTTCCCTGCCACCTTTAGAATTTGAGAAAAAGTATTCCAGTCAACATTGTCAAAAGCTTTCTCTAAGTCTACAAATGCTAGAAACGTAGGTTTGCCTTTCCTTAATCTACTTTCTACGATAAGTCGTAGCGTCAGTATTCCCTCACATGTTCCAACATCTCTACGGAATCCAAACTGATCTTCCCGGAGGTCGGCTTCTACCAGGTTTTCCATTCGTCTCTAAAGAATTCGTGTTAGTATTTTGCAGCCGTGGCTTACTAAACTGATAGTTTGGTAATTTTCACATCTGTCAACACCTTCTTTCTTTGTGATTGGAATGATTATATTTTTCTTGAAGTCTGAGGGTATTTCGCCTGTCTCATACATCGTGCTCACCAGATGGTAGAGTTTGGTCAGGGCTGGCTCTCCCAAGGCTATCAGTAAGTCTAATGGAAGCTTGTCTACTCCCGGGGCCTTGTTTCGACTTAGGTCTTTCAGTGCTCTGTCAAACTCTTCACGCAATATCATATCACCCATTTCATCTTCATCTACCTCCTCTTCCATTTCCATAATATTGTCCTCAAGAACATCGCCCTTGTATAGACCCTCTATATACTCGTACTCCTTCCACCTTTCTGCTTTCCCGTCCTTGCTTAGAACTGGGTTTCCATCTGGGCTCTTGATATTCATGTAAGTGGTCCTCTTTTCTCCAAAGGTCTCTTTAATTTTCTTGTAGGCAGTATCTATCTTACACCTAGTGATATACGCCTCTACATCCTTACATTTGTCCTCTAGCCATCCCTGCTTAGCGATTTTGCACTTCCTGTCGATACCTGCACTATATGGTCAAAGATATTAGGGCATCTATTAGTCCACTGTGTGGAATGCACTCACCCGTTGCCTTTATAACGTCTTGAAATCTGTTGGGGACTTTATCAATGATGTATCTCATTATGTTTGTGGAGAAATGCCACCCGATTCTTCCTCAAGAACCGAAACCGGACAAGGTTCTAATGTTGTACACTGCGATCTGGTGCGAAGTCTACGTTCTTACTCATCCCAAAGCTATTTCATTGTGTTTAGGTCGCTACTGGAAAGGCCAGTCCATATCAGGAATTTTACTATCCACAAACCATTGCCTCACACTTGTAACGCCGGAAATGCATATCCTTCAATTTCCATCTATTGCACTGCAAATTTTTTTCCTTATTTTGTTACCTGAAGATATAACATTTCTGTGTCTTTGTATATTGTAATTGTTTTACTATTTGTATATATATGCATTTATGTCGATGTATAATTGGTTATGTAAATATTATTTGTATTTTACGGTGGGTCTTGCCTAGGGAAAACTATGCTTTCGAACGAATACATCGATAGGTCGCGTGGAGAACGAAAGTGTTTTGGTATCTTTGGTAGTGTTAACTCTGTCGCGTGGAGCGCGAGCAAAGAGAGAGTCTGGCTGGAGTAGCGCGGTTGAGCAGGTGTGTTGTGTGACGCTCCCGCGAGTTGCCGCTCTTTCAGGGTTTGGCAGCATGTAATTGCGCTCGACTTGCTATAATAGTTCCTGACACGGTGTCGCGGACAAGAAGCGTTAGCTGGCACACATCAAGAGCCTGTTTCGGCTGGAGACCGTGTCGAGAAGAAGGCGCGCCAACATCTAGCTTCTGCAACAGCGACGGCCGACAATGAGTGACTGTCGCCACCTCCTCGATCGACGACTTCAAACCTTCAATCAACCAACAAGGAAGACTGGTGGCACGTAAAGTTTTAGAACTGTATGGCAGACCTCAGCTTTTAAAATTGTTGCATCACAAAATTACAGCAACTTAGCATGAACCTTTGTTGCTCATTGTCCCAATTGCATTGCCAAGCAGGGTCCCTTCCTTTTCCGAAATGAACCCTAGTGTCGTTGAAATTCAAACGCCAGCATTAAAATAATATAATTCCATTTCACTGCTTTAATTTCAAAGTTCAGTTAAAGTATTCATCGCTGGCTACAATATTTAGATTACACGAGCACAAATTAAGAGTGCGAGTTTTGTTACCATATTTTAGCTTACCTGTGACTGCAGCTCAGCTTGGTACGTACTAAATTTTACTATTGTTAATTGTTCAGAATCATTTAATTCAAGTTCGAAGTTAAATCTCTTATTTCTAAATTGCGTAGATTCAAGTATCTATTGAAATGATTGTTGAGGGAGCCCAAGACTAACCTTGTTACTGAATTTCGTAGCACTTCAGAAACAAAATTCGCTATTAATTTCAGTCACTAAATTAACTTACAGTTTTCCGATTTTATTAATTCTTTTGCTAAATTAAGTCAGAGTGTAGCTAAATTTATTACTTCTGACAAACATTCATTTTTCACACAATACGTGTCAACCTTCAGTTGCCACGCTTCTAGTGCTAATTATATGTGTAATAACCTTTCTTTTTTCAGTCACTATAGTAATTGTCCTTAGGGCTGGCGACCGTAATTTCCCCCAAATCTCAAATATCTAATTACCGCTAGTTAATTGTTAACGTAACGGCCGCACATTTACTTTCTTTATTAACTTTACCCCTTTTCAAAATTAATTTCCACCAGTTTCATTTGCATTTTACCTTTCATTTAAATGTAACCCTTTCCTCTCTCTTTACCGACAAATTGACTTCGGTGACGATTGCTTTTCCCAAATTTCCATTAGGTACACGCGGTTTAATTTTTCGCTGTCATTAAGGTCGATAAGTGAGGGGGAGGTTACACACTCACGGATGCTGCTTCGCACTGAGATCACGGAAGCCATGTGATACCTTCTAATTATCGTGTCAGATCATCTTTTTCCCGGCGTACTGCACCATCTCGAAGTGACGTGGACTCAACAACTCGTTCAAAATCACCTACAGAAATGTTGAGCCATGTTGTCTCTACAGCCATCGACAACTGCGAAAGGATTTTGTGTACGAGTTGACCTCTCGATGTCGTGTGACAAGGGCCTCCCGTCGGGTAGACCGCTCGCCTGGTGTAAGTCTTTCGATTGGTCGCCACTTCGGCGCCTTACGCGTCGATGAGGATGAAATGGTGATGATTAGGACAACACAACACCCAGTCCCTGAGCGGAGAAAATCTCCGGCCCAGCCGGGAATCGAATCCGGGCCCTTAGGATTGACAGTCTGACCACTCAGCTACTGGGGACCTCTCGATAATACCCCATAAATGTTCGATGGGATTCATATCTGGCGATCTGGGTGGCTAAATTATTCGCTCGTATTGTGCAGAATATTCTTTAAACCAATGGCGAACAACCGTGGTCCAGTGACAGGCGCACTGTCATTCATAAAAATTCCGTCGTTGTTGGGTAACATGAAGTCCACGAATGGCTGCAAATGGTCTCCAAGTAGCCGAACATAAACATTTCCCGTCAACTATCGGTTCAAATGGTGCTGAGGACATAGTCCGTTCCATATTAACACAGCGCAAACCATTATAGAGCCACCGCCAGCTTGCACAGTGCCTTGTTAACAACTTTGGTCTATGGCTTCGTGAGGGCTCACTTGAATCCTAGCATCAGCTCTTACCAACTGAAATCTGGACTCACCTGATCAGGCCACGATATTACAGTCGTCTAGGTTCCAACCGATATGGTCAAGAACCCAGGAGAGGCGCTGGAGGCGATGTCGTGCTATTAGCAAAAGCGCAAGCGTCGGTCGTCTGCTGCCGTAGCCCATTAACGTCAAATTACGCCGCACTGTCCTAACGGATGCGTTCGTCCTATGTCTCACTTTGATTTATGCGGTTATTTCATGCAGTGATGCTTGTCTGTTAGCACCCTACACAAACGCCGCTGCTCTCGGTCGTTAAGTGAAAGCCGTCGGCCACTGCATTACCCGTGGGGAGAGGTAATGCCTCAGATTTGGTATTCTCTGTACACTCTTGACACTGTGTATCTTAGAATATTGTATCACCCGAGTGCAAATGACAGCGCCGCCAATGGAATACCAGGTCCTTTTATATCTTGTGTACGCGATATTACCACTATCTGCAGATGTGCATATCGCTATCCCAGCACACACTGTATGATAGGATACATTGTCATGGTGATATGAACAATCATCGCCCCCCAAACTGTTCCTCTACTGTACGCAGTACTCAACGACAACGATGTAACTTGTGTTGATGTCCTTACGCATTTAGCGGTTTGCTAAGAGCAATAAGGTTAGCACACCCTAACCATCAAAAACATCACCATAGCGTAACACCACCTGCGCACTTCACTGTTGTTGCTACAGTCCATGATAGACAAGGTTCTTTAGGCATTCGCTTAACCCAAACCCTTCCATCGGATTGATAACTTGATCTGTCAGTCCAAAGTATTCGTTTCCAGACATCCGCTGTCCGTTGGCGTCGTTCTTTACACCAACCATGCGTCGCTGACCACAGAAATGTGTGGCTTATGAGAACTGCTTTATCATTGTACCCCTTTCTTTTCAACTCGCTATGCACGGTCCTTCTGCTAGCTGGACAGCTCGTAGCACTTTCGAACTCGTGAGTGACTCCTTCCCCATATTTGGTGCGATATTTTACAACCATCCTCCACAACGCTCAATGATCCCAATCTCTCGGTACAAGAGGTCTGCCTGATCTCTGTACATCTGTGGTTGTTCCTTAGCGTTTCCACTTCGCACTCACATCATCCAAAGCCGACTTGGGCAGCTTTAGGGGTTGAAAGATATCTCTTATGAATTTGTTACTTAGATAACATCCAATGACTAGTCCAAGTTCCAAGTCACTGAACCCTCCTGATCGATCCTTTCTTCTGTTACCGCTGCACTACTGAGAACACAACACTTCATGTCTTCATTTATACTGATGGTCCGCCTACCGTGGCATCTGGTGGTCGGTTCCGCATCTCACAGGGGTGTCCGGATATTTTTGATTAGATAGTGACCACATCACCACCAAGTCATTCTCAATGGAGAGAAGTCTTCCGAAGTAAGAGTGATTTCAGTTGTGCCGCAGGGGAGTGTCGTAGGACCGTTGCTATTCACAATATGTATAAATGACCTTGTGGATAACATCGGAAGTTCACTGTGGCTTTTTGCGGATGATGCTGTAGTACATCGAGAGGTTGTAACAATGGAAAATTGTACTGAAATGCAGGAGGATCTGCAGCGAATTGACGCATGGTGCAGGGAATGGCAATTGAATCTCAATGTAGACAAGTGTAATGTGCTGCGAATAGATACAAAGGAAGATCCTTTATCATTTAGCTACAATATAGCAGGTCGGTAACTGGAAGCAGTTAATTCCATAAATTATCTGGGAGTAGGCATTAGGAGTGATTTAAAATGGAATGATCATATAAAGTTGAAGGTCGGTGAAGCAGATGCCAGACTGAGATTCATTGGAAGAATCCTAAGGAAATGCAATCCGAAAACAAAGGAAGTAGGTTATAGTACGCTTGTTCGCCCACTGCTTGAATACTGCTCAGCAGTGTGGGATCCGTACCATATAGGGTTGATAGAAGAGATAGAGAAGATCCAACGGAGAGCAGCGCGCTTCGTTACAGGATCATTTAGTAATCGCGAAAGTGTTACGGAGATGATAGATAAACTCCAGTGGAAGACTCTGCAGGAGAGACGCTCAGTAGCTCGGTACGGGCATTTGTTAAAGTTTCGAGAACATACCTTCACCGAAGAATCAAGCAGTATATTGCTCCCTCCTACGTATATCTCGCGAAGGGATCATGAGGATAAAATCAGAGAGATTAGAGCCCACACAGAGGCATACCGACAATCCTTCTTTCCACGAACAATACGAGACTGGAATAGAAGAGAGAACCGATAGAGGTACTCAAGGTACCCTCCGTCACACACCGTCAGGTGGCTTGCGGAGTATGGATGTAGATGTAGAAGTACTTTGCCCTTGGAGCATTCCCCTCACTGGATCCTAATCATTCTCTGTTATGTCTTCGTCCTCACTGCCTTTTTAACTTTTCGTCTACTTCTCTACCTCCTCAACCTCAGGTTGGTATGTACTATTAACCGCGTCGTAATTATGCACTACAAGCCACCTAATGGTCTGTGTCAGGGGGTATTTCTGATACAGTTCTCTGTTCCTCTCCTCCCTGTTCCATTCGCGAATGACGAGTGGAAAGGCCGACTCTTGATAAACGTCCGTATCAGCTCTTATTTCTCTGGTTTTTCTTGTAGTAGATATTGCGAAAGACTCATGTGGCAGGAAGTAACGTGATGCCCAACTCTTCGTGGAACGCACGCCCTCGGAATTTCAATAGTAAACTTCTCCGTGAAATGTGGCGCCTCTCTTGTAGCCCCTGCGTTTGTTCGACATCTCCATAACGCATAAACGATCTCCTGACAAATCATACTTCGATCAATACAGGCATTGCAATATCGTTTAGTTTTATAAATGCTACCGTTCAGTTTGTGGTGTCTATGGACCCAGCTGCAATACAGTATTGAAAGCACGCTATGGTGAGTATGCAGAGAATACCAAATTTGAGGTATTACCGCTCACCACGGGCGACTCTATTTTTTTACAAAATTCACACTGATTGCAAAACGTAGTCGGAACAGACTTAAAATTTCTACAAAACAAATACACTTGTACTTCCACTACGAAGCAATGTGTAGGGAATATTCTGACATCTGTAAACACGTGTGTGTCCACGGTACCCACTGTTGTGCAGTACACATTTTATTTTTAAACCTAGGCCATCTCATGTCAAAAGCGTTCGAATAAATATAGTGTATGATTTTTCTAAAGAGACCGATTTTAATGTGTTCGAAGCCTCATCAACACTACAACCATTAACACTTGTAGCCTTCCACAATTTATAAGAGATTTTCTTCTTTTTCACGACTTATGAACTCTGGTAGTACCAACGCTTAAAATGACCGAAAATATTTATAGTAAACCACGGACCTTGCCGTTGGTGGGGTGGCTTGCGCGCCTCAGCGAGACAAATAGCAACCAAAACGGATGGGTATCTGTTGAGAAGCCAGACAAACGTGTGGTTCCTGAAGAGGGGCAGCAGTCTTTTCATGAGCTGCAGGGCCAAAGGCCGGATGATTAACTTAACTGGCCTTGTAACATTAACCAAAACGGCCTTGCTGTGCTGATACTGCGAACGGCTGAAAGCAAGGGGAAACTACGGCCGTAATTTTTACCGAGGGCATGCAGCTTTACTGTATGGTTAAATGATGATGGCGTTCTCTTGGGTAAAATATTTCTGAGGTAAAACAGTTCCCCATTCGGATCTCAGGGTGGGACTACTAAGGAAGATATCGCCATCACTAGAAACAAAACCGACGTTCCACGGATCGGAGCGTGAAATGTTACGTCCCTTAATCACGCAGGTAGGTTCGAAAAATTAAAAGGGGACATAGATAGGTTGAAGTTCATTATAGTGGGAATTGTCCAGCTCGGTGGCAGGCGGAAGAGGACTCCTGGTCAGGCGAATATAGGGTTATAAATACAAAATCATATAAGTGTAATGCACGGCTAGGTTTAATAATAAATTAGAAAATAGGAATGCTGGTAAGCTACTACGAACAGCATAGTGAACGCATCATGGGAGCCAAGATAGACACGAAACCCACACCCACTACAGTTATACGCAACCTAGCTCCGCAGATTATGAAAAGATTGAAGAAATGTATGATGAGATAAAAGAAATTATTCACATAGTTAAGGGAGACGAAAATTTGATTGTGATGGGCGACTGAAATTCCATAGTAGGAAAAAGAAGACAAGGATAAATTGTAGGTGAATATTGGCTGGGGAAAGGAATGAAAGAGGAAACAGCCTGGCATAATTTTGCACAGAGCATAATTTAACAATCGCTAACAATTGGTTTAAGAATCATGAAAGACGGTTGTACACGGGGAAGTCATTTAGACGCCGGAAGGATTCAGACTGATTACATAATGGTAAGATAGAGATTACGAAATCAGATTATAAATTGTAAGACATTTCCAATGGGATATGTGGACTCTGGCCACAAATACACTCCTGGAAATGGAAAAAAGAACACATTGACACCGGTGTGTCAGACCCACCATACTTGCTCCGGACACTGCGAGAGGGCTGTACAAGCAATGATCACACGCACGGCACAGCGGACACACCAGGAACCGCGGTGTTGGCCGTCGAATGGCGCTAGCTGCGCAGCATTTGTGCACCGCCGCCGTCAGTGTCAGCCAGTTTGCCGTGGCATACGGAGCTCCATCGCAGTCTTTAACACTGGTAGAATGCCGCGACAGCGTGGACGTGAACCGTATGTGCAGTTGACGGACTTTGAGCGAGGGCGTATAGTGGGCATGCGGGAGGCCGGGTGGACGTACCGCCGAATTGCTCAACACGTGGGGCGTGAGGTCTCCACAGTACATCGATGTTGTCGCTGTGGTGTCACCGCTAGACACCACACTTGCTAGGTGGTAACTTAAATCGGCCGCGGTCCTGTAGTACATGTCGGACCCGCGTGTCGCCACTGTGGGATCGCAAACCTAGCGCCACCACAAGGCAGGTCTCGAGAGACTGAGGAGACCTCGTCCCCAGTTGTACGGACAACATAGCTAGCGATTGGACGTGCTAAGCCTTGCTCTCATTTGCCGAGAGATAGACAGTAGAATAGCCCTCTGCTAAGTTAAATGGCGACCACCTAGCAAGGCGCCATTTGTATTAGTGCCAATAGCTTACGAGTATGCAGGAGAGATGTATTCCAACAAGAGAATAAAGTTAAGTATTAAAAAAGCTACGTATTTTTCTTTAGTGCATTTATAAGTCTCATGTTCCAGACTTCACGCCCGTCTGCATTAGCCTTGCGTGCCCTATCGGCTACAGCATTGTGTCTGGGCTGTATGGTCTAGACACAACAGTCGCCAGTGGTCGGCGGAAGGTGCACGTGCCCGTCGACCTGGGACCGGACCGCAGCGACGCACGGATGCACGCCAAGACCGTAGGATCCTACGCAGTGCCGTAGGGGACCGCACCGCCACTTCCCAGCAAATTAGGGACACTGTTGCTCCTGGGGTATCGGCGAGGACCATTCGCAACCGTCTCCATGAAGCTGGGCTACGGTCCCGCACACCGTTAGGCCGTCTTCCGCTCACGCCCCAACATCGTGCAGCCCGCCTCCAGTGGTGTCGCGACAGGCGTGAATGGAGGGACGAATGGAGACGTGTCGTCTTCAGCGATGAGAGTCGCTTCTGCCTTGGTGCCAATGATGGTCGTATGCGTGTTTGGCGCCGTGCAGGTGAGCGCCACAATCAGGACTGCATACGACCGAGGCACACAGGGCCAACACCCGGCATCATGGTGTGGGGAGCGATCTCCTACACTGGCCGTACAGCACTGGTGATCGTCGAGGGGACACTGAATAGTGCACGGTATATCCAAACCGTCATCGAACCCATCGTTCTACCATTCCTAGACCGGCAAGGGAACTTGCTGTTCCAACAGGACAATGCACGTCCGCATGTATCCCGTGCCACCCAACGTGCGCTAGAAGGTGTAAGTCAACTACCCTGGCCAGCAAGATCTCCGGATCTGTCCCCCATTGAGCATGTTTGGGACTGGATGAAGCGTCGTCTCACGCGGTCTGCACGTCCAGCACGAACGCTGGTCCAACTGAGGCGCCAGGTGGACATGGCATGGCAAGCCGTTCCAGAGGACTACATCCAGCATCTCTACGATCGTCTCCATGGGAGAATAGCAGCCTGCATTGCTGCGAAAGGTGGATATACACTGTACTAGTGCCGACATTGTGCATGCTCTGTTGCCTGTGTCTATGTGCCTGTGGTTCTGTCAGTGTGATCATGTGATGTATCTGACCCCAGGAATGTGTCAATAAAGTTTCCCCTTCCTGGGACAATGAATTCACGGTGTTCTTATTTCAATTTCCAGGAGTGTATTACTATGAATTTTATACAGAAGAACGGAAAAACTGACCTTCACACGTAATGGGCCAATGTAGGGAAGTATACTATCCGAGATTCAAATTAAGACCTCCGCAACAACTTCAAAGAAACACCTTTAATGTTAACTTAGTAAATAGCATATTGTTAGCATTCATAATAAATGTTTTGTATAATTTTTATGTCCGAAGTGAACACCAATTGCTCGAATCGCGCCGCTAATAAAAACGTGAACAACAACAGACCGCGACTGGTTGCGGAATAAAGTTCATTCTAACGCAGTCGCGACAAAGCAACGTTAACACTACAGCAAATGAGTGGGTGCTGTCGGAATTAACAACGCATGGTGCACTACGTAGTGAGTGTCACATCCATACCAGTTGGCTGAAGTGACGACGACGCTGTGGAGTTAGAGATTCATTTCCAATAGTAACTTCCGTTTTTCCATTATACGAGTCTAATGGTTTCCACCGTACCTTAAGTGACCAGACGAGATGTTTCTCGAATAAATAAGGAATATCCTCAGGATTGATGCACTATCTGTAATGAATGAAACCGAAGAAGAATGTTACACAAGTGACCTCTGAATTGTTTGGTACCAGTAGTTGATGGGTTAGAGAACACAATTACCACAATTAGTAAATTCGAGGCGTCGACGATGAAGTATGGGCTGTTACGCTGCCTAACTGCCTTTAAAATATTCCACAACATTATTATGATCATTTCCTATCTTGCAGAGTAATCGCCATTTGTAGCACGTGCAACTGGAAGTGGTTGAATTAGATACATATGGGTATCTATTCTTATATGGACGTAAGTTGTTTGACAGCTTCGTACAGCTCCAGTCGACAGAATGTTGAAAGATTCTTACAACAAAACGCAGCTGCCGGAGTGGAATCTGGAGCTACTGGGTTAATTAAAGTTTCGATCGTTTTTTAAACCATTTGCGGACGCTCATAGCCTTGTAATAAGGCGATTTATCTTTTTACAATATACAATCCTACCCAAGAAAGGCATTTGTTATGCAAACGTTAATGTGATTTCCCCGGAAAACTTGTAAGCAAATAGACCAAGAGTGTATTTCACACATATTAATGATTTTAGGAAAGGCCACGAAGCAGTGCTCCAAACCGCATCGCTGTTACCTCTGCCTTGTGTTTTTCTAACAATGTTTAGATTTTTTCCTTCGTTTTTCTCTATACATGCATCCCTTCTGTGTAGAAAAAGCTGTGACTCATAGGAGAGGGCTGTCTGGTTTCCATAGCAGTTGAGACTCGTCGTTCGTCATTTCAGATCGGTACAATTGGCGTAGATACTGCCCACCTTCTTGTGAATCTCATTCGCAGCAGGATTTGCTAAACTATCTTAGTATGTACGAGTCCCCTCCCCTCTCCCCCTTGATTTATTTGAATGGTGAACTGTTCCACTGTGGAATGGAGGTTGGTTTTCACGCGCCATTGTAACCGATGCCCACTTGTAATACCTGACTCTTTAATCTCCGGTGTTTCCGCGATAGGTGATGCTCTTATCCATTCAAGGTACACTTTCACAAGTCAAAGGTTCATGAATTTTAATCTCTTTTTAAATATCAACATAGTTGAACTCTCTCGCGACGAATATGTCGGCTATAATGAAAAGATCATGACGAAAGTGATTTCAAATACATTACTCTACTTTTCCGGAAAGCTACCACGATCCTAGGACTGCAAGCTTCGCATCTATAAGATGGCAATAATAATTTAAATCGACGCTGTCTTCTATTATGACCCAATGTCGTCGTTGTTGGGGACTGAGGGAAAAGAACCACATTCGACGTCCAGTGACCATCACAGATCTCTCAGGGGTGGAAAGTCTATTCAGGTTTAGTTTCTTCTCTAAAAAGCAATGATTGACACGCAGGTGAAATGAATGGTGTAAAGTTGAAAAATTTATATTGTCACGTAGAAGAATGTGTAAATACACTCCTGGAAATGGAAAAAAGAACACATTGACACCGGTGTGTCAGACCCACCATACTTGCTCCGGACACTGCGAGAGGGCTGTACAAGCAATGATCACACGCACGGCACAGCGGACACACCAGGAACCGCGGTGTTGGCCGTCGAATGGCGCTAGCTGCGCAGCATTTGTGCACCGCCGCCGTCAGTGTCAGCCAGTTTGCCGTGGCATACGGAGCTCCATCGCAGTCTTTAACACTGGTAGCATGCCGCGACAGCGTGGACGTGAACCGTATGTGCAGTTGACGGACTTTGAGCGAGGGCGTATAGTGGGCATGCGGGAGGCCGGGTGGACGTACCGCCGAATTGCTCAACACGTGGGGCGTGAGGTCGCCACAGTACATCGATGTTGTCGCCAGTGGTCGGCGGAAGGTGCACGTGCCCGTCGACCTGGGACCGGACCGCAGCGACGCACGGATGCACGCCAAGACCGTAGGATCCTACGCAGTGCCGTAGGGGACCGCACCGCCACTTCCCAGCAAATTAGGGACACTGTTGCTCCTGGGGTATCGGCGAGGACCATTCGCAACCGTCTCCATGAAGCTGGGCTACGGTCCCGCACACCGTTAGGCCGTCTTCCGCTCACGCCCCAACATCGTGCAGCCCGCCTCTAGTGGTGTCGCGACAGGCGTGAATGGAGGGACGAATGGAGACGTGTCGTCTTCAGCGATGAGAGTCGCTTCTGCCTTGGTGCCAATGATGGTCGTATGCGTGTTTGGCGCCGTGCAGGTGAGCGCCACAATCAGGACTGCATACGACCGAGGCACACAGGGCCAACACCCGGCATCATGGTGTGGGGAGCGATCTCCTACACTGGCCGTACACCACTGGTGATTGTCGAGGGGACACTGAATAGTGCACGGTACATCCAAACCGTCATCGAACCCATCGTTCTACCATTCCTAGACCGGCAAGGGAACTTGTTGTTCCAACAGGACAATGTACGTCCGCATGTATCCCGTGCCACCCAACGTGCTCTAGAAGGTGTAAGTCAACTACCCTAGCCAGCAAGATCTCCGGATCTGTCCCCCATTGAGCATGTTTGGGACTGGATGAAGCGTCGTCTCACGCGGTCTGCACGTCCAGCACGAACGCTGGTCCAACTGAGGCGCCAGGTGGAAATGGCATTGCAAGCCGTTCCACAGGACTACATCCAGCATCTGTACGATCGTCTCCATGGGAGAATAGCAGCCTGCATTGCTGCGAAAGGTGGATATACACTGTACTAGTGCCGACATTGTGCATGCTCTGTTGCCTGTGTCTATGTGCCTGTGGTTCTGTCAGTGTGATCATGTGATGTATCGGACCCCAAGAATGTGTCAATAAAGTTTCCCCTTCCTGGGACAATGAATTCACGGTGTTCTTATTTCAATTTCCAGGAGTGTAGATGAATGACGAACACTAACTGCACTTATACAGAACATTCCAGTACAATGATTCTTGCCATTTGTTGATACTTCTAGAATGTACTAGAACCGAATATAGAAATTAAAATTTTACAGTTCAGAAGGGCGTTTTTTTATTTTGTTCGTTGTTGATCGTTGTCTTTGGTCGTTGCGGACGTCACGTGACATCAGGCCAAGTTCGTTCGTTGATCCTTCCACTCAGTTTTTTATTACAGAGGCCAACCAGCTGTCTGACCGAACAAGCTGAACTACCGTGCAGGCTAGAACTCACGACCCTCCATTCAACAGTCTAGCATCATAACTACGGCGACTGTGGTACTCAGCTTCTTCAACGGCAATATAGGCAAGAGGAACCAAGACATTTTAGCTACATTCACGCCTCCTGACAGCAAGGAAGTAGCGCTGGCGGAATTACGAAATCGTGTGCGCAAAACATGGCAGTCGCGTCAGTAGATAACGCTAGTACACAGAGGCCAAAAGCGACTCACCCGTTCTTCGCCAAAACTGTTTAGTTTACAGGTCCACAAACTCTACAAACTCTAACTAATCGCTGGACAACAATTCGTTTCCCAAACGCGGGTTTGCTGTCATACTAGTGGTAGACGTCTGCCGCAGACGAAGTCACTCAGACTACATGTGCTACGACGATAAATCTTAATGTAACTTACAGTTCACGCTCTTTATAACGAAAGAATAAAGTGGGAATTCAATTAGAACTGTGTGAGTTTTTAAGAGCTGTGTGGTAGATCACGTAAAACGCAAGAAGATAATGGAATGCGGAATATAAAGACCGTTTCAAAAAGAGGTAACAGCGTTTCAGTATTGAAGTTCAAGAAAACAATGATCATCTGCAGTTTATGAAACTTATGTGGGCGTTAACGTGGTTACTCGGATAGTAGTAATGTTATTTAGTTAAAACGTTGTTAATAATAATAATAATAATAATATAAATCTCCTGTTACAGAGGTAATGCACTTAAAAATGTAAGAAACGCGTATTGATGAGCACTGACCAAACCTTTTATCTCTGTTCTAAATAGCGGTTCCTTTCACCAGAAACTAGAAATTCTGTCACAGCCAGAACTCTTAGTTATTAGATCGTCAAAACGTGATTGTTCAAATATTAATACACATGTGATCTTGGTCACGATCGCTTTAGTATCATTTTATTCCGCAAGTCGAACACCTGAACTACTCCGAATTCTTATCTTTCCCCCAATTAGATTTTAAATACTGAAACTATCATAGGAAGAAAACGTGGTTTTCTAATTTATTACTTCCAGTGGTCAAGGATACAAACTTTAAAAATTTCAACAGTTGGTAGGTATTATAGATCACACAGTCCTCAAAAAAGTTTGGAAAGAGGCAATACTATACTAAAATTTTAGAATGTGATGTCAGTACCAGTTCCACTGTAAGGGGCAGAGACTTACAAGTAAACGTACTTAAGGAATACACTTCGACTTTGATTGGCTTTAAATATATCGTAGTATAGAGAAAAATAATAGACACATATTGTCTATATGTACATCTATACTCTGCAAACCACTGTGAGGTGCATGGCAGAGGGTACCTCCCACCGTACCACTTATTAAGTTTTCTTCCTCTTCCATTCTCGTATGGAGCGCAAGAAGAATGATTATTTGAAAGCCTCTATGCGTGCAGTAATTATTCTAATCTTATCCTACGGATCCCCATGTGAGCCATACATAGGGGTTATTGTATATTCCTAGAGTAACCATTTAAAGGCTGTTCTTGAAACTTTGTTAATAGACTTTCTCGTGATAGTTTACGTGTCTTCAACAGTTTCCAGTTCAGTTCCTTCAGTATCTCTGTGACCCTCCCACGCATTGAACAAACGTGTGACCATTTGTGCTGCCCTCCTCTGTATACTTTCGGTGTCCCCTCTTCTATTTGGTAAGGAACCCACACATTTGAGCAGTATTCCAAAATGTGTCGCATTAGCGATTTTTAAGCAATCTCCCTTGTAGACCGATCCCACTTCCCTAGTATTCGACCAGTAAACCGTAGTCTGCCACCTGCTTTATCCACGGCTGACCCAATGTGATCATTCCATATCATATCCCAACAAAATGTTACACCCAGGTATTTGTATGAGTTGGTCGATTCCAACAGTGACTCATTGATATGATAGTCATAGGATACTAAGCTTTTCGTTTTGCGATGTAGATACCAATATGTCCGATACGGGGGTGAAACAGCCCTTTGAAAAAAAAATTTGCGTTTAATATTTCTAAATGAGTACTGTCCAAACGGCAACAGATATAAAAAAAGCTTAAAATAAAAGTTGTATTATTTTTAATGTGAGTCACAACGTGCAGCAAGATTGGTCGAAAAAGAAATATTTTCGAAATCCCCTTCCCAACTACTTTGTTTTTTTTTTTTTTTCATTTCGGCATTTGACTAATAGCAAAACGAATTACATCGTTTATACCAAATTAAATCATATAGGGTGGAGTGGTATTCCAAAGGCGCATTTGTCAGAAATAAACTAGAAATATCTCTTTATCGCTGTACGCAAGCCCGATATGTGCCAGTTTCAGCCTCAGTTGTCATGATGGGTTGTTTAACAAGTCTTTCCCAGATAATTGCATTCTAAATGTATATACTATGTGTACACACACACACCACACACACACACACACACACACACACACACACACACACAGGTATACACTGTTGTCGTTGTGGTCTTCAGTCCACAGACTGGTTTGATGCAGCTCTCCATGCTACTCTACCCTGTGCAAGCTTCTTCATCTCCCAGTACCTACTGCAACCTACATCCTTCTGAATCTGTTTAGTGTATTCATCTCTTTGTCTCCCTCTACGATTTTTACCTTCCACGCTGCCCTCCAATACTAAAAATAATTATATCATACAGGGTGTTACGAAAAGGTACGGCCAAACTTTCAGGAAACATTCCTCACACACAAATAAACAAAATATGTTATGTGGACATGTGTCCGGAAACGCTTAATTTCCATGTTAGAGCTCATTTTAGTTTCGTCAGTATGTACTGTACTTCCTCGATTCACCGCCATGATTTCATACGGGATACTCTATCTATGCTGCTAGAACATGTGCCTTTACAAGTACGACACAACATGTGGTTCATGCACGATGGAGCTCCTGCACATTTCAGTCGAAGTGTTCGTACGATTCTCAACAACAGATTCGGTGACCGATGGATTGGTAGAGGCGGACCAATTCCATGGCCTCCACGCTCTCCTGACCTCAACCCTCTTGACTTTCATTTATGGGGGCATTTGAAAGCTCTTGTCTACGCAACCCCGGTACCAAATGTAGAGACTCTTCGTGCTCGTATTGTGGACGTCTGTGATACAATACGCCGTTCTCCAGGGCTGCATCAGCGCATCGGGGATTCCATGCGACGGAGGGTGGCTGCATGTATCCTCGCTAACGGAGGACATTTTGAACATTTCCTGTAACAAAGTCTTTGAAGTCACGCTGGTACGTTCTGTTGCTGTGTGCTTCCATTCCATGATTAATATGATTTGAAGAGAAGTAATAAAATGAGCTCTAACACGGAAAGTAAGCGTTTCCGGACACATGTCCATGTAACATATTTTCTTTCTTTGTGTGTGAGGAATGTATCCTGAAAGTTTGGCCGTACCTTTTTGTAACACCCTGTATATTATACACTTCTGGCCAGTAAAATTGCTACACCACGAAGATGACGTGCTACAGACGCGAAAATTAACCGACAGGAAGAAGATGCTGTGATAAGTAAGAGATTAGCTTTTCAGAGCATTCACACAAGGTTGGCGCCGGTGCGCGACACCTACAACGTGCTGACAATGAGGAAAGTTTCCAACCGATTTCTCAAACGCAAACAGCAGTTGACCGGAGTTGCCTGGTGAAACGTTCTTGTGATGCCTCGTGTAAGGAGGAGAAATGCATACCATCATGTTTCCGACTTTGATAAAGGTCGGAATGTAGCCTATCGCGATTGCGGTTTATCGTATCGCGACATTGCTGCTCGCGTTGTTCGAGATCCAATGACTGTCAGCAGAATATGGAATCGGTGGGATCAGGAGGGTAATACGGAACGCCGTGCTGGATCCCAACGGCCTCCTATCACTAGCAGTCGAGATGACAGGCATCTTATCCGCATGGCTGTAACGGATCGTGCAGCCACGTCTCGATCCCTGAGTCAACAGATGGGGACGTCTGCAAGAGAACAACCATCTGCACCAACAGTTCGACGACGTTCGCAGCAGCATGGACGATCAGCTCGGAGACAACGGCTGCGGTTACTCTTGGCGGTGCATCACAGACAGGAGCGCCTGCGATGGTGTACTCATCGACGAACCTGGGTGCACGAATGGCAAAACGTCATTTTATCGGATGAATCCAGGTTCTGTTTACAGCCTCATGATGGTCCCATCCATGTTTGGCGACATCGCGGTGAATGCACATTGGAAGCGTGTATTCGTCATCGCCATACTGGCGAATCCCCCGGCGTGATGGTATGGGGTGCCATTTGTTACACGTCTCTGTCACCTCTTGTTCGCATTGACGGCACTTTGAACAGTGGATGTTACATTTCAGATGTGTTACGACCCGTGGCTCTACCCTTCATTCGATCGTTGCGCAACCCTACATTTCAACAGGATAATGCACGACCGCATGTTGCAGGTCCTGTACGGGCCTTTCTGGACACAGAAAATGTTCGACTGCTGCGCTGGTCAGCACATTCTCCAGATCTCTCACCAATTGAAAACGTCTGGTCAATGCTGGCCGACCAACTGGCTCGTCACAATACGCCAGTCACTACTCTTGATGAACTGTGGTATCGTGTTGAAGCTGCATGGGCAGCTGTACCTGTACACGCCATCCAAGCTCTGTTTGACTCAATGCCCAGGCGTATCAAGGCCGTTATTACGGCCAGAGGTGGTTGTTCTGGGTACTGATTTCTCAGGATCTATGCACCCAAATTGCGTGAAAAGTAATCATATGTCAGTTCTAGTATAATATATTTGTCCAATTAATACCCGTTTGTCATCTGCATTTCTTCTTGGTGTAGCAATTTTAATGGCGAGTAGTGTATAAATATATTATATAAATGTAAATATATTATGAAATATAAAATATCTCATGTTGTATTTGTGTTTTCATTGTACATTTGGTGTATTTTTGATTTTCAGGTTTTAACTTTTCCGTATTTAATTATGTTATATTTGAAATTGTTTGAACATTATTGTAAATCTGTACAATAATGAGGACGCACAGAACTGTCCGGGTAAAAACAAAAAAGAGGAAAAGAAAGAGATGGTGAGTGCACTTTAGTTTTGCGCACCAAGCACATAGGACAATTGCAATTTCACAACAGCAGCTTGAAATAAGAGACGATTCCGCCTCTCTCTTCCCTGGCCGACCAACCTTGGCCAAGCAGACGGACAGCAGAGCGAGTGCAAATGGTGTGAGAGAAAGGCCGCGTGCCGTGACACTGCGATGCACAAACGCTGAGCGCTGGGCGCGCGGTCTACTGTATCTCTCAGCTCGCTTCTTCGAAATTCTGACAATTTTCTTGCTCATATACAGGACGATTTAGCTGCCCGTACCTAAGGGTTTTATACAACCCACAACGCCTTCAAATACCATGTGCAAGATTTCATTATCCCTCGCTTGCTAAGTGCAAACTCTTAGTCCTACAGAAAAAATGAGCTTTTTTAGATGAATTTTAATGTAATTAGATTTTGTACCGGAATACGTTTTCGCTGGGGGCCGTAGTTTTCGAATTATTCAAGAAAAACGCACGGAAATGAGATTATAATGCGTTTTTCTTGACTAACTCGAAAACTTTGGTCTCCAGCGATAACATATATCAGCAAAAAATTAAGCTACATTAAATTTCTAAAAAACGGGTGCTTTTCATTTTTTCCGTAAGTCCAACATTTCGTGTGCTGAGCGAGAGAAAATGAAAGTCTCACGTGTGGTTTCTGAAAGTGTTGCAGGCTGCGTAAGACCCATATGTAGGGGCATCTGTATCACCCTGTATATACAGGGTGGTCCATTGATCATGATCGGGCCAAATATCTCACGAAATAAGCATCAGACGAAAAAACTACAAAGAACGAAACTCGTCTAGCTTGAAGGGGGAAACCATATGGCGCTATGGTTGGCTCGCTAGATGGCGCTGCCATAGGTCAAACGGATATCAACTTCGTTTTTTTTAAATAGCAACTCCCATTTTTTATTACATATTCGTGTAATACGTAAAGAAATATGAATATTTTAGTTGGACCACTTTTTTCCTTCAATGTCTTAACACACAGTTATACGATACAGCGCATTATGTCTGCAAATTGAAATTCAATGTCCCCTTTATTCATAGGTTTGAAAGAAAAATATGATAAGTTCGTACGAGAGTTGAAAAAGGTTTATGTAAAGAAGAAAATATCCTTGTGTTCGCTTCTACGTCCGGTAAATTGAGATCGCAGCTCGTAAGGAAACGGTTCGAACAGCTTTATATAGATAATACGAACGAAAAATCTGTCTTGTGTTTTGATTCATGGACCGGGCAAAATGAAAAAATATTTAATACCATTAATAAGAAGAGATGACTATTTTAACGATTCATACCAGAAAGCCGGTATGATTCAACCATTACGTGCATACACGTTTTGGCCATTGAAAAATTTCTTGAAAAATTTTTCAGACGTTATTATATAAGAAATTATTGTACCTTGCATTTAAGAAATAATGTTCTAAAAATTAAATCCCTCATCCACGACCAGTTTTCTTTTCCCATATTTGTCAACCTGGTACAAGAGTGGTTCCAATGAACAGCAACCATCTAAATGTGACACACCTGTTCAGTTTTGCTTCAAAAACTGTTATGATATTTGTGTCTCCTGTCATGAAACTGCAATTGTTCGATGTGCTTGGTGCGCAAAATCAAAGTGCATTCCAGTGCTTCTCATTGTTGTACAGATTTACAGTAACGTACAGATAATTTCAAATATAACGTTACAACTTAAAAGAAAAGCCGGCAGATGTAAAAAGAAAACACAAATACACCACGAGATATTTTATATTTCATAAAATTAAATAAAAAATCAAAATAGAATATATATTTGGAATATATGAATATGCCAAAGACTTATTAAATAACCCAACATGAGAACTGGTAATGAGGAGGACACACATCGGGCACGTTTACAGTGATATAGTGATATTTTTAGCTTATTCCTGATAAATGCGTTTCTGGAATACCTCTTCGTCATATTTGATCGAATTTGGTATTAATGATGCTATAATTTTGCTATTAGTCAAATGTCGAAATGAAAAACAAAGTAGTGGGTGTGAGGATTAAAAAAATGACTTTATCTACAAAACTGGGTGTACCTCTGTAAAAAAAATGGTTCAAATGGCTCCGAGCACTATGGGACTCAACTGCTGTGGTCATCAGTCCCCTAGAACTTAGAACTACTTAAACCTAACTAACCTAAGGACATCACACACACCTATGCCCGAGGCAGGATTCGAACCTGCGACCGTAGCAGCAGCGCGGCTCCGGACTGGAGCGCCTAGAACCGCACGGCCACCGCTGCCGGCCGTACCTCTGTAACCTACATTAAACATCATAGAACTTTTATTTGAAGCTTTTTTTTATAACTGTCATCGTTTGGACGGTATTCATTCAAACAGTAAACTCAGTTTGTTTCAAGGAGGTAGACACGTATTAAAAATGATTTTGTTTTTGCTCTACACTACTACACTACAGATCAAAATTTAAGTGTATCAGTTGCATAGGTTTACTTCTTAGACTCTTAACTGCCAGTCAACGGAGGAAGTTTGAAGCAGCACAGATGAGGCTCCTAAGACCACTACAAGCCGCTTACAAACTCGTTGAGCGGATAAAGAATAGTGAAATCAGAAATGTACTGGGCGTCAAAAAATAGAGGAGTACAGAAACAAATGGCATGAACACATTCAATGGATGTCAGATCAATGAATTTGTAAGTTACTATACAAATATACACCTCAAGGGAAAAGACGTATTGATCATCCAAAGAAAAGATGGAAGATCAGCTGCAGTCTACTTTAAACTGAATCAGGCAAGAAAGCCTAGAGCAAAATTGGACATGTTGATGAAATACTTCAATATGAATTGTTTTGTTACTAAGCAGGGCATAGATCTGTTTGCATGTTTTACATTAAATCAAGTAGTAATGTCGATTTATGAGAATTATACTGTCCTACAAAATTCCACCAAATATCTCCTTGTCCGTTACTTATATGATGTCTTAAGAGAACAGATGCCCCCAAGTAATCAATTTCTTTAATCACTAAACGTCTCATCAGAAAATTTCATCAGATGTTTAAATTGTGGTACTATGTAATATATATTTCTATTGCATGTTTCGACGTGGTGACGTTGAAAAAGAAATCCCACACTACACAATCTGGTGTCATTTCCGACTATCACAAAATATTTCGTTTCCTATTTGGATCGAAGTCCCTTTTATAATCCTAACAAAAAGGGTCTCGGCTTTAATATAGAAAAAGCTTCGTACCGTTTGTTATTTCGTTCGATGCAACTAATTTGTTGTCATTGCCCTCTCCAGAGATGTAGTGGATTTGTAAAGACGTAGCTTCATGCGGTGTCCGCATTGGCGGTTAACTCTCTGATACAATAATCTCCGCGTCTTGTGTTAAGCCATAAAAGATGGTGGTCGACCACATGGACTAATATCTTCTTACTATATCGCGATTTATGACTTACCCAATTTTGATTTTGACCTTCCACACTGTAAGGGCGTTAATTCTTGCACTTAAACTTCGAATTTCTATAGCAACAGGAAGTATCACGAAGGGAGTTTTAACTCCGAAATGCAGATGAAATACTATGTATCAGACGTGCGCATTTATTCAGTCTTGTGTCACAAACAAAAGTTACGAATTGTTGTTACAATTCATTTTGAAATGTCAGCCTGCTATTACGGCGCTCCTAATCATTGATCGTTAGTTTCTTCTGTACTCCTATAACACAGTTCTGGAGATCACAATATACAGTCAACCACCGTTCAATGCAGCTACATCACAGTTCACATTTTTCACCTGCTCCTTCTACTGACTGACTTTCTTCTTCTCTCGCAGTGAATAGCCGCAATCTAAATTACCGCTGTCTGTCTCCTTTATTAACGGAACAGGCCGCTATTTGATTAACGATGCCTCACACTGAATAGGATTCCACAGGCTCCTAATCGACTCCATTCAGCAAAACACGTCCCAATCTTATCTTTCGTGTCTTTCAAAACAGTTCCCGGCTGATTTTCAGCCTTTGTTTTAAATTTCCGCTTAACCTGATTGAAGATTCCGGAACTGCCGCGTCCCCACGCCAGCACGGCTACACAAAAACCTTTTCTTTAACAAAGCAGATTCCCGCTTTAGTAAAATCCTACATATATTAATGTGCCTGATTGGTCAGGGTTTACGTAAATATATATATAGGAATAAATGTTTACTGTTGAAGACCTATGTCAGATCAACATATAAAACATTTAATACAATAAAATGAGAACAAAAAATTACTTATACAGTTCTAACATATTAATAAAACGAAAATTTACCAAAAAATCTTTCGTTGTATGTGTTGCTCCATTACTGCCATATTTGTGATAGCTAGTAGTTAGTAACAGAGTTCACATCGCAGACACCACGATGTCACAAATATCTTTAATGTAGTGACGCTACATACACACATACGTACATTCTCATTAATTGCACATTTACCATTCTTGTTAACGATATTCCATGTGAACAGTTTTTATGTTACTGACACTGTGGGCCACAAAAATGGAGAAATTTTATGTGGCTATATGCAGCACACTACATATATTACTGCCTGTATTAATAATATTTGAATTTATTGTTTCTTTACTGTAAAAGAAACATTTTAATCCTTTGTAATGTAAACTCTTAGAAGCTGATTATTTCCCAAGGGAGAAATTTCATTATATTTTGGTGGTGATTATCCACCACGAGATAGGGGAAGGAATAATGCTTTTGTTTCTTCAGGCCTTGGCACGCGCGGGGAGGGCATAGTCGGTCTTCGTTTAGACACCTTCGAAGTGAGTCTGTTTCAGCGGTTGCAGTGATACGAAGCAATAAAAATCCAACACTGAATATTAAACTGCCTCGGATGGACGATATGTAGGCAAGTAGGCAATACTGAAGCTCATGCCACGATTCGACGAAAGGCCACATTTAATATTGCGAGAATGGTATGAGTTGGAACTCACTGATTGCTCGAGCTGAGCTATGGCATACTTTGCTTTGGACGGATTGAAGGTGCTGCAAAAAGCTGAATGAAAGATGCACAAAATTTTTCTACTATAATAAGGCAATATCATTCATCATTCTTTCTGATTTTCATGTTTCAAAATGGCGATGCATGTGTTTACTGTAATCTAATAAGTGTGCCTGTGATCCACAGCTCTGTACTTCGAGCGTCCTCCGCCAACGCAGTACAGGACGGTCGGCTGCAGCCATGGGCCACGTCGTGCTTGGAGTATCCTCGTTTCAACACCACAGTTCGTGCTGTACTACAGGGATCCTCTTCCTTGTGTACACTGTGATAGCTGGAGTCCTAATTGCTGCCGCGTTATTTGTAATGTGTATTCGTCCGCTCGGAGAAATACAAGTTAAATTATTCTCCTGTTTGTTGTGTTACTCGTTCACTGAGCATTTCTGTTCCTGTCTATAACGACAGTTGCTGCACCACTCTGTTTCCCACCTCTCCTTATCGTTGTGTACGAAGTCGAGCACAACACCAAAAATAGAATTACTTGGCATTTTTATACTACTTTATTCTCCTGAAGTTAGCTGATAATTTTCGAAGTTGACAAATGCAAAATTATAAATGCATCCACTTAAATGTTTTTGCTTTGGGGCCGGCTGCTGGTGGCCGAGCGGTTCTAGGAGCTTCAGTCTGGAACCGCGAGACCGCTACGGTCGCAGATTCGAATCCTGCCTCGGGCATGGATGTGTGTGATGTCCTTAGGTTAGTTAGGTTTAAGTAGTCCTAAGTTCTAGGGGACTGATGACCTGAGCTGTTAAGTCCCATAGTGCTCAGAGCCATTTGAACCATGCATACATCAAGAGCTATGAGTATTTAATTTTTTTTTTTTTTGCTTTGGTGGAGTTTCACAGCCCCTGTAACCGCCCCCCCCCCCCATATATATGACTCTGAGCACTATGGGACTTAACATCTGAGGTCATCAGTCCCCTAGAACTTAGAACTACTTAAATCTAACTAACCTAAGGACCTCACACACATCCATGCCCGAAGCAGGATTCGAACCTGCGACCGTAGCTGTATCGCGGTTCCAGACTGGAGCACCTAGAACCGCTCGGCCACCCCGGCCGCTCTCCCCCTCCCCCCCCCCCCAACCTCCACCCCCACATCTTTCGATCTGCGTCTGGTGTGAAGCTGGAAGCGCGTACGAAGTACCACAGCTACAGCCTTAAAACGACCAGCACGGAGTGAAAGGTCGAGGTGTCAGGTGTGGTGCGCGTTGTTTACCAGCGGAGGCTGTCGCGGCTGGCGAGAAACCGGTCCGATTTTCTGGAAGCGGTCGCGGCACGGCGGAAGCAGAGCACAGCACGGCTCTGCACAGCACGCTCTATTGAGGCCGCTCCGTAACGGGGTCGGTCCGGCCTTCCCGGCCGCGAGGTCCCGTCAGCGCGCCACGCACTGACCTCCACAACAATGACTCACGTGTCCCGAGGTGCGAGCCGGCGCACCCCCGGCTCCGTCACAGCCTACTGGAAGGGTTCTCCGTCAGCAGAAGGGGTACTAGGGCAGTCTGGTAACACACGGATGTGTAAGTGCCGCTACAAGCTAGGCAAGAAGTATAGCAACCTTTTCGCAAAAGGACTAACAAGTGCACCTTAGGGACTGCTCTGTCCTCTTCGATTTTCTTCATACTTATACACTACAGGCCATTAAAATTGCTACACCAAGAAGAAATACAGCTGATAAACGGGTATTCATTGGACAAATATATTATACTAGAACTGACGTTTGCATCACAGACAGGAGCGCCTGCGATGGTGAACTCAACGACGAACCTGGGTGCACGAATGGCAAAACGTCATTCTCGCGCAATTTGGGTGCATAGATCCTGAGAAATCAGTACCCAGAACAACCACCTCTGGCCGTAATAACGGCCTTGATACGCCTGGGCATTGAGTCAAACAGAGCTTGGATGGCGTGTACAGGTACAGCTGCCCATGCAGCTTCAACACGATACCACAGTTCATCAAGAGTAGTGACTGGCGTATTGTGACGAGCCAGTTGGTCGGCCAGCATTGACCAGACGTTTTCAATTGGTGAGAGATCTGGAGAATGTGCTGGCCAGTGCAGCAGTCGAACATTTTCTGTGACCCGAAAGGCCCGTCCAGGACCTGCAACGTGCGGTCGTGCATTATCCTGCTGAAATGTGGGGTTTCGCAGGGATCGAATGAAGGGTAGAGCCACGGGTCGTAACACATCTGAAATGTAACGTCCACTGTTCAAAGTGCCGTCAATGCAAACAAGAGCTGACCGAGACGTGTAACCAATGGCACCCGCTACCATCACGCCGGGTGATACGCCAGTATGGCGATGACGAAAACACGCTTCCAATGTGCATTCACCGCGATGTCGCCAAACACGGATGCGACCATCATGATCCTGTAAACAGAACCTGGATTCATCCGAAAAAATGACGTTTTGCCATTCGTGCACCCAGGTTCGTCGTTGAGTACACCATCGCAGGCGCTCATGTCTGTGATGCAAACGTCCCCATCTGTTGACTCAGGGATCGAGACGTGGCTGACACATCTCGACTGCTAGTGATACGAGGCCGTTGGGATCCAGCACGGCGTTCCGTATTACCCTCCTGAACCCAACGATTCCATATTCTACTAACGGTAATTGGATCTCGACCAACGCGAACAGCAATGTCGTGATACGATAAACCGCAATCGCGATAGGCTACAATCCGACCTTTATCAAAGTCGGAAACGTGATGGTACGCATTTCTCCTTCTTACACGAGGCATCACAACAACGTTTCACCAGGCAACGCCGGTCAACGGCTGTTTGTGTATGAGAAATGGGTTGGAAACTTTTCTCATGTCAGCACGTTGTAGGTGTCGCCAACGACGCCTACCGTGTGTGAATGCTCTGAAAAGCTAATCATTTGCATATCACAGCATCTTCTTCCTGTCTTTTAAATTTCGCGTCTGTAGCAAGTCATCTTGGTGGTGTAGCAATTTTAATGGCCAGTAGTGTAACATTTCAAGGTCAGTGCCTGGACTTCAGTGTCTTAATGCAGAACGAAGGAGTTCTAGAAAAACAACTCGAAAATATAGCTTTCGAAGAACAGAAGGTGTCCGTGCTCAGTTATGTTACAAAACCAGTAATCCCTCCCCCCCTCCCCCACCTTCAGTATCACCCAACAACAACGTTGCCATTTCTTTAAACAATCAAAGTCCCATGAACGTAAAAAAAGACGCTTCACGAAGGAATTATTTGATTGAGACGGAAATCGGTAGATTGATGGTACGTGTATAGGCAAATAACGATTACAATTTAAGAAAAATTGGATGTTTCATACAAGGGAAAGAGCTTCACAAATCGAAAGAGTCAGTAACGCTTCGGTCCATATCTGGCCCTTACGCAAGCAGCTGTTTGTCTCGGCATTGGTCGTGCTTTTGGATGTCCTCCGGAGGGGTGTTGTGCCAAATATTCCAATTGGCACGTAAGATCGTCAAAATTCCGGCTGGAGTCTCATAGACTAGAGTAAAACAGCCTTCAGTGATGAGCCCAGTTTCGAAATGAGCCACGATGACCAGTAAAGACGCTTATGGAGACGCCCCAGGCAGCGCTGGGGTACCAACCAGACTGTAGCTCGCCATACGTCACGACTCTTTTCACAGCAGGATCCCTTTAGTTGTCATCTACCATATCCTTACAGCACAGCGGTACGTCGACGATATTCTACGCCCAGTTTTGTTGCCCTCCATGGCATATCATCCTGGGCTTGCATTTCAGCAAGATAATGCCCGCTCGTAAAGGGCGAGATTTTCTACTGCTTGTCTTCTCGCTTTCCAAACCCTGCCTTGGCGAGAAAGGACGCCGGATCTCTCTCAAACTGAGAACGTTTAAGGCATTGTGAGCAGGATCCTCCAACCACCTGGGGATTCTGACGATGTAAATCACCAGTTGGACAGAACTTGGCACGACATCGCAGAGGAGGACATCCAGCAAATGTACCAATCAATGATAAGCCAAATAACTATTTGCTTAAGGGTCACAAGTTGATCAACTTGCTCAATTTGTGAAGTTCTTTCTCTTGAATGAATCATCAAATGGTTCAGATGGCTCTGAGCACTATGGTACTTAACATCTGTGGTCATCAGTTCCCTAGAAATTAGAACTACTTAAACCTAACTAACCTAAGGACATCACACACATCCATGCTCGAGGCAGGACTGCAATGAATCATCGAATTTTTCTGAAATTGTAGTAATTTGTTCGTCGGTAAATGAACATCACACCTACCGACTCCCGTCTCATTGAGATAATTCCTTTGTTGTGCGTCTTTTTGTCTTATGGTGTATAAAACAACTCCTTTTAAAGAAAAACTAATTTTTATGCACTTCAAATTTCATTGTGTCATGTCTTCTGAACTATGTGCCGTACATAGATATATGTTTTCCAGGTACATATTTTTTTGATTTAACGAAATGGCATTTTGCGTGTGAGTGTCAAACTTTAATTTACGCCCATACAACAAGTAACAAAAAATTAAAAGATGTTGTACTTATTAAAAATTGATGATGATGATTAGGTCCCATACTCCGAGGAGCGTAGGGGACGTTGCACCGCTGTAGTAGGCAAGGTCCTAGTGGAGGTGGTTTGCCATTGCCTTCCTCCGATCATAATGAGAATGAATGATGATGAAGATGGCACAACACCCAGTCATCTCAAGGCAGGAAAAATCCCTGATCCCGCCGGGGATCGAACCCGGGACCCCGTGCGCGGGTAGCGAGAACGCTACCGCAAGACCACGAGCTGCGGACTATTAAAAATTATGATTCAGTATTTGTTAGTTGAAATCTGTTATTTGCGAGGTTCGAACCAACAACTTCTCTATTACAAACTTTCACTCTAGGCACTCAGATCCCAGCGAACATGTTAATACACTATAATTTTTTTGTACTTAACAGAGCTTGCAGATCTTCTATAAAGAAAATAAAAAAGAGCAGAGAAGTCTGTAGCGTCGGCTTGTAAGTTACAAAGGTTGCGAGCGGATTCCATTATGATTCACTTGGCTGAGTTCAACGTTACAGGTTGGTAAACACACATTCCGACGTTTTTTAAAAAATGAAACGATCGCGTGGCACTGATGGCTGGGAGGCCCCATCCGGGGAAGTTCAGCCGCCGAGGTGCAAGTCTTATTCCAGGTGACGCAGTTTTATTGATGCATGCAATGTTTTTTTCTTTTTTTTTTGATTTAACGAAATGGCATTTTAAGTGTGCCTGCCAAACTTTAATTTACTCCCCTACGACAAGTAACTAAAAATTAAAAGATGTTATTCTTATTAAAAATTGGCGACTTGCAAGTCGGTGATGATGAAATGATGAAGAGGACAACACAACACCCAATTCACGAGAGGAGAAAATTTCCAACCCGGCCGGAAATCGAACCAGGGCCCGCTACATGGCAGACAAACACGTTATCAATCAGCTAAGCAGGGGGGACACGGGTTCTGAAGAACTGCTACAACACATCTCGGAAATAAACTACTGCTGCGACCTGGCGTTAGGTGCGTTAGGCGACGGTTTTAGCTTGCCAATGTCAGAATGTGTCCAGACCGTCACTCCGTGCGCTAAGTGGGAGATGGCTGATTTGATCCCTAGAAGCCCCAATCAAACAAACATTTATTGTTCCAAAATAAACGGTTGTCTTCATTCACAGCTGCCAGCAGCTACGGCAGGGCAAACTGGCGCTCGCCACTCAAGAATGCGCTGGGCTCGCGCGCGCCGCGCCCTGATGGCCGTCACAGCGCTGAAAGTCGAGGCCCATAACTAGAAAGACAGGCCGTGGCGTGTATTCACAGCACGAATGTCTAACGCGTGCCAGCCGCTGTCTCCGGCGGGGAGCGAGTAACTACACTCCTGGAAATTGAAATAAGAACACCGTGAATTCATTGTCCCTGGAAGGGGAAACTTTATTGACACATTCCTGGGGTCAGATACATCACATGATCACACTGACAGAACCACAGGCACATAGACACAGGCAACAGAGCATGCACAATGTCGGCACTAGTACAGTGTATATCCACCTTTCGCAGCAATGCAGGCTGCTATTCTCCCATGGAGACGATCGTAGAGATGCTGGATGTAGTCCTGTGGAACGGCTTGCCATGCCATTTCCACCTGGCGCCTCAGTTGGACCAGCGTTCGTGCTGGACTTGCAGACCGCGTGAGACGACGCTTCATCCAGTCCCAAACATGCTCAATGGGGGACAGATCCGGGGATCTTGCTGGCCAGGGTAGTTGACTTACACCTTCTAGAGCACGTTGGGTGGCACGGGATACATGCGGACGTGTATTGTCATGTTGGAACAGCAAGTTCCCTTGCCGGTCTAGGAATGGTAGAACGATGGGTTCGATGACGGTTTGGATGTACCGTGCACTATTCAGTGTCCCCTCGACGATCACCAGTGGTGTACGGCCAGTGTAGGAGATCGCTCCCCACACCATGATGCCGGGTGTTGGCCCTGTGTGCCTCGGTCGTATGCAGTCCTGATTGTGGCGCTCACCTGCACGGCGCCAAACACGCATACGACCATCATTGGCACCAAGGCAGAAGCGACTCTCATCGCTGAAGACGACACGTCTCCATTCGTCCCTCCATTCACGCCTGTCGCGACACCACTGGAGGCGGGCTGCACGATGTTGGGGCGTGAACGGAAGACGGCCTAACGGTGTGCGGGACCGTAGCCCAGCTTCATGGAGACGGTTGCGAATGGTCCTCGCCGATACCCCAGGAGCAACAGTGTCCCTAATTTGCTGGGAAGTGGCGGTGCGGTCCCCTACGGCAGTGCGTAGGATCGTACGGTCTTGGCGTGCATCCGTGCGTCGCTGCGGTCCGGTCCCAGGTCGACGGGCACGTGCACCTTCCGCCGACCACTGGCGACAACATCGATGTACTGTGGAGACCTCACGCCCCACGTGTTGAGCAATTCGGCGGTACGTCCACCCGGCCTCCCGCATGCCCACTATACGCCCTCGCTCAAAGTCCGTCAACTGCACATACGCTTCACGTCCACGCTGTCGCGGCATGCTACCAGTGTTAAAGACTGCGATGGAGCTCCGTATGCCACGGCAAACTGGCTGACACTGACGGCGGCGGTGCACAAATGCTGCGCAGCTAGCGCCATTCGACGGCCAACACCGCGGTTCCTGGTGTGTCCGCTGTGCCGTGCGTGTGATCATTGCTTGTACAGCCCTCTCGCAGTGTCCGGAGCAAGTATGGTGGGTCTGACACACCGGTGTCAATGTGTTCTTTTTTCGATTTCCAGGAGTGTATTTCAGACGAGGTTAATAATTGACTGCACGTCTAAATCCATGCAAGCTCTCGACAGCGCACGACGAAGTTAAGACCTTTAGTGGGCACCTTTTCAATTACATACTGATTTCCCGTGCGCCCTCTAAGGACTCGAGCGTTCGCGAAGTGTGGGTGACAGGCCGACTAGTGTGACGTCATAAGTTCGTTGCGACGCCCGTTCTTCTCTTGAGTCCAGGCTGGAAGCACGTCACGGATCGCAGGCCAGTGTTGTCGGCCCTACCTCAGGTGATAACAGCTGAGGGAAAGTGGGTAACGAGTCGCTCTCGTTGACATCACAGACGGCGCTCAGGGAAGCACCCACTGGCTGGAAGTCGTGCTGAGTGATGCTGCGGCCTCCGACGGCAGTAAGGTCCACAGCACCGAAGTAGGCCCACAGGAACAGGAGGCAGGCAAGAACGCAACTACATAGGCGCGCCCATCGCTTGATGGTTATTGACTCCTCCATGGACCTGCTGGTTAGGCCACCAGAAATTCTGATGTCACTCACAGCTCCCCCATCAGTCTGGACTCAGATGGCAGCATTGCGGCTCGCAATGTCAATGACCTTCAGGTAGGACTTGCCGTTCTCTCAAAGACTGAAGACAGTCTCGACGAGCAGAGGATAAGCCGTCATAGGTTCAGACTCCAGGGTATATGACTGAAAAATGAGTACAAGTAGCTCAAGTCACTGGAGAAATATTTCTACAGGAATTCTCTTGTGCGTGTTGCTCTTCCGAAGTAATGACGACTTCACTTGGCCTGCTTTACTTGACCGGCCAGCTTTCTGGACGCTCTGGCTGTAGCTGAAAGGTGTCTCAACTTTGCCTTTCAGAGGCAGTGGTGGACATATTCTGCAGTGTCAGTGTTCTGAATAGCTATTCTTACGTTGGACTTACGTATTCTGCATGGTTAACACAATGAAGGCATCCCTCTCTCCCTATGGTGTCATTCTACTGCATTTGAACTTTTGGCACTGCTCTAACGGTGTGCAGCAACTAACTCTGTCTTCCAGCCACATTACGTGCAACATCAGCGATCGTTCCTTACTCGCATTGCTTCCGAATGTTGCGTGCTGTCTGATTTTGTTCCTCCCTTGCGTTACCATTCGAAGGCTTCTTTAATTTTACTGAGTTGCCAGGTCTATTATTTCGGAGTACATCAATACAAAAACAAATTTTTGAACAAAGAAATAAACTTTTTCGGGCTGCTTTTCAGATGAAACACTGCCAAGTTATAAAATGTGTAGCAGCAGTCCACACTGTACACCCAGCTCTTGAATTAATGCAGTTTAATACGATCATCACAACAAAATAGATGCACTTCTTATATTTTTAGAAAACGACCCAAAAGTTTGTATAATAATTTTACAGAAATAAGGAAAAAACGATACACACAGAATATTCAACTTATTTACTGACATTAGTGTGAGAAAGTAACAAAGAAAAGGAAACTGTGTTTAGCAGAAAGCGCTGTTTTCTGATAAAAATTATTTTGTAATGTTGTGAGGAATGGTTTTGTAAGTGGCATCCTGAACGTATCTCAACAATAAAAGTCAGACTGTGTTACATGAAGTGATGGAGTGGGCAATCTCCTTTCGACATCACTTGGCTATGGTAACACTGATCCCAGAATGTTATGGCGTGTTGGCTGTATTTATTTTAGACCCATCCTGCTGAAACTAAGTGTCCTGCAGCTGGACAACAAACTGTTACGCCACTTGTCTATAGCATCGTTTACTGTGGGTGTCAGTAATGTGGTAAAGATTCGCCTGCGTGACATACAACTCCAAACGCCCATACTTTTTTGTGCAGACGGGACTTCTGTAGCTGGTATTGATGTTTCGTAGCTCAAATGCATGAATTATGTGCATTCACATATTTAGCAACATGGAACCGATTCCTCTTCAGACCGAAACTAGCCATCGAGATCTACCCAATCTGGTGTTAGACACGACATGAACCACTGGCGCAAAGCTATACTTTTAGATTGTCTCCAGGCAACAACTCTTGAACAGCATGAACTCTGTATGGACGCAACTTTAAACACTTTCACAATACCTAATCTTCTTTTTATATTCTTCTTAAAAACAACAAAATTTTATTTATATTTCAACCTCAAATTATATTTTGAATCATTCTTTGTAAATGTTGTAGATAAAACAAAAGGAAAGAAAACTGTAAAAAGATGAAAAATGAAAATTGTAAGATGTACGACCTGTTTTAAACATCAGGTAACAGGTCTATAATTTGAAAAAAAAAAAAGAAAACCTAATTGGCAGTATCTACGGAAAAATTAGATTGGAAAGATAGGCAACGCCACAGACTTCGTTGGACTCGAAGATTGCTGACACGTCATCCAATTTTTCTAGTGGCGCCACTTTTGGTCGACCACTTTTGGCTGCATATCTCAATACCTCCGTCTTTTAAAACTGTGTGTACAGCCGCTTGTTGATGGGATTGTTTGGAGCATTCTTACCATTCTTTCCAATGAAGGCATTCTGAGTCTTGGCGTTACTGACACACGTCAGGTACCGGATGGTAACTAACTTGTAAAGCAATCCATCGGTTAAACAAGGATCTTACCTGAAACAAAAAAGAAACATTCTTCTATAATGTTGCGCCACTTTTTAAACATCTTGTACTGTTGTCAGTATTTATCATACACCGCCGGAGCAAAATATCACACAGTTCGAGAGTTTTCAGAGCTCGCCCAAAATTTGTTTAAGAAAAACACATAAGGTGAACATGAAAGGATTAAGTTTACGAAGAAATAGCTCAAGCGGTTCTGAGGCACCGGACCCATATTGAAACTATATACTAGCACACGCTTTAACCTCAACTGGTGGGAACAAGGGCACTGTCTCCGGCATGCAAACGATCATGAAGGAGGCCAATACTGTCTTGGGATGCGTTATTGCACGGCAGCTCTAACTATTCACGTAGCTCTGCAAGAGTAGTCGGTGAACGAAACGCGCAAGTCAGCTGTCGACCCGTCATGCGTGACATCAATTCAACGGAGACAGGTCCGGCTAACGCACTGACCAGAGAACTGCTGCACTACTTGCGGAGGACGTCGTGTCGCGGGCAGTGTATGGATCAGCGGTATCCTGCTGGAACAGCACATCAAGTACCCGAGAAGAACTGGTGGAACATCATTCTGCCTGTATCGAGGGCTGGTCGACGTTCCCACTATAGACACCAAAGGTGGACGGTGGACAAGAGCTCTAGCTTGACGCACCCCTTAACGGAAAGCGTGGGGAGGAGCTGATCTCTCTTCGACAGATGAACTCATTGAGACATCAAAAAAATGGCTCCGAGCACTATGGGACTTAAAATCTGAGGTCATCAGTCCCCTAGAACTTAGAACTACTTAAACCTAACTAACCTAAGGACATCACACACATCCATGCCCGAGGCAGGATTTTGAGACATCATTCACCAACTCTACACTGATGTGACAGAAGCCATAGCACAGCGATATGCACATATAGAGGTGGTGTTAGTGTCGCGTACACAAGGTATCAAGGGCAGTGCGTTGACAGAGTTCTCATTTGTACTGAGGTGAGTCAAGTAAGAAGGTTTCCGACGTGATTATGGGCGCACGGGCTTCACGTGACTCACGCCACATAGAGGGCGTTCCAAGACCCTGCCACACCGAGGTCTGCTGTATAGGTGAATGTAAACAGCGGCTTCACTTATTGTGATCGCTTCTCAGTTTTGGTTATTGATAACTTTATACCAGTGTCTGAGTTTAATTTGTACAGCACTGAAGATGATCGCCATGTGATCGAAAATCGATTCTGCTATCAATAAAACATCAATATTACGGCCAACGCTGACCTTCCTTTTAATTTAACACATATGGTCGTTGTGCACACAGCACTCCATGGAGTCGCCAATCAACTTATGGCTTGTCTTTTTTTGGGTTCATAAACATTTTATTTTATCTGTTATTACTTTTATGTTGTAATTTCATGTACTGACACGTTCTATGACCTTGGAGATTTACTCCTCAATTGGTCCTATGGGACTAGACGTGCAAAATAAAAAATAAATAAAAACTACGAATTAAATTCCTAGTAAACTGATACCAAGCAGAAAGTTATTGGTCAGTTAACAAGTCATCATTACTCAGTTAATGCTACGTCTGCAGACACAACGAGGTATTGTCTACATACAGGATCATCTGCTGGAGCGGATAGGATAGTTTTGGTATTACCCGTTTATTTAATGCAGAAAACTCTCAAGATAGCGAAATCTAGCTTGTTTCCCTGGCCGTTATTACGAGTCGTCGTTGAGGCCACGCGTTGATGGAAACATATGGCATGAACTCGGCCGTTCCAGTCGCCCAGAACAGCGGGAACTGTTACATCTCCCACTTCCGTTAGGTTGGCTAAAAGGACCTTGTCTTAGACAGCAGAGGCGCACTGTAGTTCGTCGACTGAGTCTTCGAATAGTCCATGGAGCAGCTCTCCGTCCCATTTGCTTTGCAGTTACTAAAGGTGTCGACATCGCGATTTTCATTGTGACCATTTTGAGGCAAGTATTGTCTTCCATTGCCTTGCGAGCAGCTTTGTGTTAAACATCCACGAGTTGCTTGTGACGTTTACAATCACGGTGGTTGCGTCTGTGCTCTGTGACCAAGGATCGGATTTCTGTCGTCCAGGAAATGAGCGACTGGTAAAACGTTCAAACCATTGTCTATAGGAACCTGGTGACTATGTTGGAAAAACAGTTTTATGTATCTGTGTTCAAGGGCGTACCCAGGATCTCAACTAGGGGGGGGGGGGGGGGCAGGTCATACTAGTTTCAGGAAACAAGGACTCGAGACAACATACAGCACCTCTTATTAAATAAAACAGTAAACCAGTGAAAAACTGCTTTTAATAAACATTTTAAATACAAGAATGCACTTGTACAATCCGAGAAAACATGCAGCATTTCTTATTAAATAAAACAGTAAACTAGTGAAAAACTGCGAATATCTTCTTGGGTACGCCCATGTCTGTGTTACTTTGAAGTGAAGCACAGCTTTGGATAAAAGTTCCTTGGTCGGCACTTGGATGGGTGACCATCCAGGCCGCCATGCGCTGTTGCCATTTTTCGGGGTGCATTCAGCCTCGTGATGCCAATTGAGGAGCTACTCGACCGAATAGTAGCGGCTTCGGTCAAGAATACCATCATAACGGCCGGGAGAGCGGTGTGCTGACCCCACGCCCCTCCTATCCGCATCCTCCACGGAGGATGACACGGCGGTCGGATGCTCCCGGTAGGCCACTCCTGGCCTGAAGATGGAGTGATAACCCACCACAATAATGTGAAACTTACTTTTTTAAATTCCCCTCGCATAAATTTATTCTTCTAAAAATTGTTTTTGTTCTTGTAATAACTATACTACACTGACAGAAAAAAAATCGCAATACAAAAAAAGTAATGTAGCGTAATGAAATTTCGGGAATACATTTACCTAGGTAACATATTTCTGTGATCAACATTGCAAGTTGACGGGTTAATGTAAGCACGAGGTAAGTTATTGCAAAAGCGAAATGCTAGTACATTAATGAGCAGTGTAACCGCCAGACTGTTTGCAAGCATGCAAACGTGCATGCGTTACGTCACACAGGTGCTAGTTGTCAGTTTGTGGGATGGAGTTCCATGCCTGATGCACTTGGTCAGTCAACACAGGGATGATTAATGCTCCTTGTGGATGACGCTGCAGTTGTCATCCCATGATGGCCCGTATGTGCTCGACTGGGGACGGATCTTGTGACAGGGCAGGCCAAAGTAACATGTCGTCACTCTGAAGAGCATGTTGGGTTGCAACAGCGGTATGTGAGCGAGCGTTATCTTGTTGGAGAGCACACTCTGCAATGCTATTCGTAAGCGGCAGTACAACAGGTCGAGTCACCAAACGCACGTGCAACTTTCCAGTCAGGGCGCGTGGTATAACCACGAGAGAGCGCCTGCTGTCATACGAAATACCACTCGAGACGATAACTCCAGCTGTAGGTCCAGTGTGTCTAGCGTGCAGACAGGTTGGTTGCAGGCTCTCAACTGCCCTTCTCCTAACCAACACACAGCCATCACTGGCACCGTGGCAGAACGACATTTCATCAGGTAACACAAGAGACTTCGACCTTGTCCTCCAATGAGCGCTCGCTTGGCACCAGTGAAGTCGCAAATGGCGGTGATTTTGGGCAGGTGGAATGCACGCTACAGGGCGTCTGGCTCGGAGCTCTGAAGTAACTGGTTTTTAACAGTGTCACTGTGGTGCCAACTGCTGCTCAAATTGCTGCTGCAGATGCAGTATCATGCGCCACAGTAATACGCCGAACACGTTGGTCTTCCCTCTCGGTAGTGTCACGTGGCCGTCCGGTGCCTGGTCTTCTTGCGACTGTACATTCGCGTGACCACAGCTGCCAGCAACCATGTACAGTGGTTACATTCCTGACAAGTCTTCCTGCAATACCGCAGAAGGAACATGCAGCTTTTTGTAGTCCTAGTACACGACCTCGTTCAAAGTCAGTCATATCCTTATAATGGCGTCTTTGTCGCCATAAAGGCATTCTTGACTAACCAATTCAACACGTCCAGTCTCCAAGATAACTAACGCTCAAGACTATTAAAGCGTGTATTTCAAGCGAACTTGATTTGCGTCCTCGTACTTGCGCTATTAGTGCCACTCTTATGCGACTGGTGCGAAGTTTGAGTAGACATCATCTATTTGATGTAGCTATACGCCTCCCAACTTTTGTTTATGTCGCACAACTCCTTCTTCAGGTTGTGATATAGTCATAGAAGCGGCAAAGAAGCTGGTATAGGCATGCGCATTCGAATAAAGAGATATGTAAACTGGAAGAATAAGGCGCTGCGGCCGGCAAAACCTATATAACACAACAAGTGTCTGACGCATTTGTTAGATCGTATACTGCTGCTACAATGATGGTTATCAAGATTTAAGTGAGTTTGAACGTGGTGTTATAACCGGCGCACAAGCGATAGGACACAGCATCTCCGAGGTAACGTTGAAGTGGGGATTTTCCCGTAAGACCATTTCACGAGAATACCGTGAATATTAGAAATCCGGTAAATCATCAAATCTCCGACATCACTGCGGCCGGAAAAAGATCCTGAAAGAACGGGACCAACGACGACTAAAGATAATCATTCAACGTGACAGAAGTGCAATCCTTCCGCAAATTGCTGCAGATTTCAATGCTGGGCCATCAACAAGTGTCAGCTTCCGAACCATTCAACGAAACATCATCGATATGGACTTTCAGAGCCTAAGGCCCGCTCATGTACCCTTGATGACTTCACGACACAAAGTTTACGCCTTGCCTGGGCCCGTCAGCGCAGACACTGGACGAAAGATGATTGGAAACATGTTTCCTAGTCGGAGGAGTTTCGTTTCTAATTGTATCGAGCGGATTGAGATGTACCGGTAATGAATCCATGGACCCTGCATGTCAGCAGGGGACTGTTCAAGCTGGTGAAGGATCTTTAATGGTGTGGGACATGTGCAGTTGGAGTGATGTGGGCCTACTGATATATCTAGACACGAATCTGCCAGACTCTGACAGTGACGCCTACGTAAGCGTTCTGTCTGATCATCTGCATCCATTCATTTCCATTGTGCATTCCGACGGACTTGGGCAATTCCAGCAGGACAATGTGACACCCCACACGTCCCGAATTGCTACAGAGTGGCTCCAGGAACACTCCTCTGAATTTAAACACTTCCGCTGGCCACCAAACTCTCCAGACATCAACATTATTGAGCATATGTGGGAGGCCTTGCAGCGTCCAAGAAGAGATCTCCAGCCCCCTAGAGCGGACGATTTTCGGACTACGACGAAGTGCACAAAATGTACCATCAGTAATTATGTTTTGCTCTTGGGTTCAGGTTCCAGGCAGGATAGTAGACTTCATTCACTGTAATAGTTTTCGCAACTGTTCTATTGACGAAGGCTAGTTTTTTTACTGGTCCAATTACAGATTCGTATTTTATCTCCAAAAAGAAGTAAGTGCTCCGCAGATTCAACCAGCTGGCTTTGATGACAATGAGGAGTGGCTTGTAGTTTAATTTTATGGACTCTTTCCGCAGTGGGGATAGTACAACTGATGACGTCGTCCCAAGTGGCGCTTATTCCTGTAGGTAGGATGGCGTTGGGACGTTTTTCCAAATATTTTTCCAATTTTTTCGGGGTAATTCACATCGACGAATTTGTATGCATTATTTTGCGACCTGGTTAAGAAAAATGTTGTTTGGACGTATTTGATGCCCAAGGCAGTCCTATTCCTCTATAGAGTGGCCGTGTAGAAGGAAACTGCAAATGTACCCTTCCCACACGTACCAGTACGCGACCGCCAATATTTTGTGTGCAACGTACAGTGGTATCGGTATTACAGCCGCTATGAGGTTGATTTTATTTAACACGCAACAGTACTTTTTGGAGACGTCCTCGACCCCTAGTGTTGTTATCTCGAAGCATGCCACGAATGGCGTATAGCTTCTTTAACAAGTTAGTTGTAACCATTTCACGTGGATTTGGCCTTAAATGCTATCCTAATAGAAATATTCCTGCCGCTGCCTCGAGTCAGGTCGCGTCTACCTTGCTGCCGTAAGGGGCCCAAATGCTTTATGTTAGATTTTGGATGGTTGGGCTTTGACCGAAAGAACATATATTTTGATATAATTCATCTGAGTTCGTCTACTTCTTTACTTATTTTTATAACACCTACATCGTTTGCATAGGCATGACCGACAGTATTGATGTTAAATACTTGTCGTCCATTTAATGCCGTACGCAGATTGCAGAGTAAGGGGTCCAAGGCGAGGCCCTAAAAGGTCATTGAAAGAGGATTTCGCTGCCGGACTGGGTGACTGATCTGCACGGGCCCAGTTAATTAACCATTAATCTTGATCCTTGAAAAGGTTCCGTACATAAATTTTCGAATAAACTGTACAAAATTGTCAGAAAAACCCATTTTCCTCACATTCCTAGTTAAAAATTCGTAACTGATTCTGTCAAATGCTTTATTACAATCCAAAAACACTAAGGTGAGCTGAGACATGCATATTTACTTTACATTAATAGTACCTCTATGTTTAGACAGGCTATCAAGCATCGATCATCCTATTTGGGTACTACTTTGACATGACCTTCTTATATTTTTCAGGACCGTCTTGAAAATGGCTTGTGAATATTTTAAATTCAGCGATGAGAAGTGTTATTGGTCTAAAATATTGTGACCTCTCTCTTTTCAATGTCTTTGCTTTGGGATGCGTACCACCATCACCTCAGTAAATATGGGCGGGAAGTAATTAGCTACTAACAGTTCGTTATATATTTCTGTCATCTGAATGCCAATTACGTCCGAAATCCACGAATAAAATACTACTGGGAGGCCATCCGGGCACTGGTTTTCTTCGAGGTGCTTCTTTGATCGCAGTCTCTATTTCGTGACGAGTTATGTTTTCTGAGAGTTCTGTGTTATTTGCAAGATTTAGTGTGGTTGGAATATTCGACAGAAGTTCGTCACCGGCCTCCAAGTCAACATCTTGTTCTGCGTACAGTTCGATGTAGTACTTCTCTGCGTACCAAGTTGGTCGTTATTTACCATATCTTCGTCATCTTTGAAGTGGTTATTTAGTTTCTGTTTACCTCATCTGATTTCCCTGAAGATGTGGAATAGGGAAGTGCGTTCCAGCGCAATGCAATCCATATTCCGTGACCTTAATCGCCCCCGGCCGAGGTGGCCGAGCCGTTGTAGGCGCTACAGTCTGGAACCGCGCGACCGCTACTGTCGCAGGTTCGAATCCTGCCTCGGCCATGGATGTGTATGATGTCCTTAGGTTAGTTAGGTTTACGTAGTTCTAAGTTCTAGGGGACTGATGACCTCAGATGTTAAGTCCCGTAGTGCTCAGAGCCATTTGAACCGTTTTGAACCTTAATCGCCTTCCATCTAAGGATCTCCGAGCCAAAGCAGTCGTTCTCGGCTTTATCCGTTTTCCATCTAGTACATGGTTAGTCATGTCAGAATGGTTGCCATACAGGCCAATACGTTATATTTCTAGAATGGTGTATGTTGTATTTCCTAAACTGTGCTTTAATGTGTTGAACACACCATCAAATCCGTTCCTTGTATGTTGATTGCAGTTGGAGGCACTTGACCCAAGTGTCTTCGGTCTTCTGTTTTAGTCCGTTGTAGTGCAGTAGTGAGGCGTTAAATTGCCATGTGCCTCGCCCGAGAAAGGTTGTTTGCTTCAAATGGCTAAAGGTTGTATGGTAGGCGACATGATACGAAAATATAGACGTAGGCTTCCGCGGCCACTGTCGCAATCAATGAAATTTTTCTGGGTTTGTGGCCGCATTGGCAATATGTAAAACTAGCGACGTTTCGGTCACCGTTGCAAGTGATCTTTTTGATTATGATCCGAACAGTTTGCAGGCCAGTACTCACAATCTACTACATGAGGCATAAACCCTGTATTGGCGAAGATTAGTCTATTATCACATGTGTGTAACCTGTTCCCAGCTGAGCCTGTTGGCACATATGTATTGAGTTGATGTAACTTATGCACTACTGGCTCAGTAACCCGAAGTTGTTTGGGTATTTATTTATAGCTGTTCCCGAGACTTCTTAGTGTGGAGTTTATTTTTGACTTGTAAAGCTTCTTTGTATGCAATGTTTGAAGTGGTATGATTGGGGACATGAATGAACAGCTTGTCTGTTTCACTAACATGAGAGAGAGCCACGTAGAACTGGGTTGTGGAAAGAAACTGATACCAGCGTCCACGACCGCAACATGCAGTATCTGGCCTTGTGCTTTGTTTACGGCAATAGCGTAATATAAGCTCACTGGGAATTCAACTCGTAAAAAGCGAAATGGTAAACTGTTAGGAGTAAGTGAAATTGGGGGTATAAAAATTCGCTCACCTGCACCACTTAGCGTGAAAATTTGTTAATTTGGAGAAAAGTAACTTTAAGTCTTTGTGAGTGAAGGATTTTGAGGAACAAGATAATGCATGACACTCACGACCAGAGTTATGTGGCACCTCGCTTTCGGAAGCAGTCACCAAAGAGCTGGATATTCTCGTGCCGCAGCAGGTCTCACCTCACGATCTTTATTGGATTCGTGGGACTGCATAATCCTCAGCTTCTTAACCGTTCTGGCGTTTCAGAAAGATTCGCCTGTTTTATAGGCATTTTTATTTGTCAACTAAGTGAAATCAACATGTAAGAGCAAATGATGTAAATAAAATTTAATGAAAGAAGCAAAGCAATGTGGTGGATTTTTTTGTGCACAATGTAAAATAAGTCTATATATCGTAGCCAAGTAAATTAGCCGTTAGTTCGCACTAGTGTAGTGATCATTCTTGCAATGACCTGGTGAGTAGGACACCGACGATCAGGATACATATCCCTGTACCGCCGTACGGTTTCGACAGCATTCCTACGACATTCGCCATACAGAAGTAACATGTCTAACTTCTCCTGGTTTGTGTACATATCTGGACGTAATGTTCCAGCAACTACGTCTGGGTAGGAGACGCACGTCCTACTGGTTCAACGTCGCACGACCTACTGGTTTACGGGTCGCGCGAGGCGTGTTTACAGTCTGCAGACGCTTCCGACCGGCTCGACCTTCAATCGTACAATAGTTCCCAGCGTCTTTTAAGCAAATTTTGAATCACAATAGCAACAAGCGTTACATCACTATACGCGTCTTTTCCAGAGCGTTCGAATGATGGTAAAAGAAGTATAGCGTTCCATTTAAAAAAACATGTACTTGCCTCATTATCTGGGTCAATATAAACGTTGTGATTATTGTGCATGTACCAACGTATGTCCCCCATAGTCCGCTATGATTCGCCGAAAACCGCATGCCGATACGTGCAATCGCCCACGGAATTAAGGGGGTGTTACGTCCTACGCGACTCACCCTGTGTATAGACGGAGTTACCGAGTTTCCATTCGGACTGACTGAACACCACTGTCTACTTAGCACTTGTCCAAAACTCTCTCATCACAGAGAACACTTTACCGTATATTTTCAGTGTTTTAGAAAATTCATAATTCGGAACCTCAAACGCAACGTTTAAGACTCACACAGCCCGAACTCCATAAACTGCGTGTTGCAACAACACATCACCGGTGGAACAGTAAATGTGTTTAAATTTTCGGACGCCGTTATTTACAGCGACCAACTGCTCTGCAGTATCAGGTGTAAGCAATTCAGAAAACAAGAATACAACGGAAAATCCAGTTGCATTCATACTATATTTTCTTCCGGTGATTTCAATCTCTAATCCATGCACGAATCTCAAATGCGTCTCGGGAAATTCTATCAAATGTGAATTGCATGGTACGTGACTTGTTGTACGATGTAATATTACTCACCGAATCCTCGGTACACCTAACAAATTCGTCACAGCTGCACGCAGCGAATTCACCTGCTGGCGTCGATGTAAACACGGAGGATCGCGGAGCGCGGACGTGTTGACCGGCGGACAGCCACGTACTAATGACTGAACAGCTTAGGCAGATAGTACTGAATGAAGATACTTTCCAGACAAGAGATTACAGTCTTGCCACACTGCCTTTCTTTCTCGTCCATTTTCTAAGGAAAATGTACACGGGACGAAATTATATTGCAGAATTATAAATGTAGAGCACAATATTGTCCATGTTCTACTCAACACATATACGCGCGCACGCTCGTACAACCCACACACTTCTATATATATAAATATTAGTTTCTACCTTATATATATTTTAGTTTCTACCTTACATAAAGGCAAGTTCTGTTAAAGTCGATTACTGCAGTACTATTATTAACAATATACAACAAACTATTTGCATAAGACACGAAAAATACCACAATTTCAAAAGTAACATGAGCGTTCTCAACACTAAACAGCAGCTGATAACGTCATATTCACTTGACGCGGCTGGCAGCCCGAGAGAATTTTATCGGCATACTACCTGAGTACCGGCGTGGCCAGGTATGCATATAATCCAGTATCGTATTAGGTTATCTTCTCCTTTAACCTCTCTCTGTCTATCTTTCCCCCTCTCTCCGTCCATCTCCTCCATGTTATTACTCCCACGCCAAAAAGAGGTTGCTGGTTTTTATCCCCACAGTGTTTCTTTCGAGATAATAAGTAATATATGTACCAAGCTTGACTGAAGCCGATACCGAGGTTTACGAGGAGCCTTTCACTTCTGGCTTTGCCCCCCAGACGCACATGTCAAACATATTTCACATAAATTTAAGACGTTCACACGTATTTGTACACATACACTATTCAGCCAGAACACTATGCTCACCTACCTAATAGCCGGTATGTCCAAATTTGGCAAGGATAACAACAAAGACACCTCGTATCATGGAAGCAATGAGGAGCTGGGCGTTGTGGTCGAGCGGTTGTAGGCGCTTCAGTCCAGAACCGTGCTGCTGCTACAGTCGCAAGTTCGAATCCTGCCTCGGGCATGGATGTGTGTGATGTCCTTAGGTTAGTTATGTTTAAGTAGTTTAGGGGACTGATGACCTCAGTTGTTAAATCCCATAGTGCTTATAGCCATTTCAACCATTTGGAAGCAATGAGGAAAAAATTGGAAATTTGTGGTAAGGTCTTACGGGACCAAACTGCTGAGGTCATCGGGCCCTAAGCTTACGAACTACTTAATCTAATTAAAACTACCTTACGCTAATGACAACACACACAACCATGCCCGAGGGAGGACTCGAACTTCCGACGGGGGAGCCTCATGGAACGTGACAAGACGCCCCAGACCGCACGGCTACCCTGCGCGGCAAGCAATGAGGCCTTAGTAGTTTGCTGGAATGAGTTGGCACCACATCCGCACACACAAGTTATCTAATTCCCGTATATTCCGGGGAGGAGGGCAATGAGCTCTGACGTCACGTTCAATCACATCCCAGATGTGTTCGATCGGGTTCAGATCTGGCGATTAGTGGGCCAGCACATCAGCTGACACACACTACGTGTTCCTTGAACCACTCCATCACACTCCTGGCCTTGTCACATGGCGCATAATCTTATTGAAAAATGCCACTGACGTCGCGAGACATGATCGTCATCAAAGGGTTTACGCGGGGTGCAACCACTGAACGAAACTCCTTGGCCGTCATGGTGCCTTGCACGAGCTCCACTGAATCCGTGGGTGCCCACGTGAATGTTCCCTACAGCATAAAGGAGCCGCCGCCAGCTTGTCTCTGTCTCGCAGGACAGGTGCAAAGGAGCTGTTCCCCTGGAAGACGACGGATTCGCACCCTCACACCGGCAAGATGAACAAGGTATCGGGATTCATCAGACCATGCAACGCTCTGCCACTGCACCAACGTCCAGTGGCGATGGTCACTTGCCCATTTCAGTCGTAGCTGCCGATGTCGTGGTGTTAAAGTTGGCACATGCATGGGTCCTCGGCTGCGGAGGCCCACCGTTAGGAGTGTTCTGTGCACTGTGTGTTCAGACACACTTGTACTCTGCCCAGCATTTAAGTCTAATGTTAGTTCCACTACAGTTCGCCGCCTGTCCTGTTTTACTAGTCTTCCCAACCTACGACGTCCGACATCTGTAATGAGTGGTGGACGCCCAACGCCATGACGTCTCGATGTAGTTTCACCTTGTCCTCGCCACATTTTGAAGACACTCACCACAGCACTCCTCCAACACCAGACAAGTCATGCAGTTTTCTAAATCATCGTGCATAATTTCCGGGCCATCACAATCTGCCCTCGGTCAAACTCAGATAGATCACACGTCTTCCCCATTCTACACGCGGACAACACGCTCACTGATATTACATGCACCGTGCATGTGTCTGACTACCATCCATACCTCGCTAGGTTCATATCAATAGCAGGTCGGTGGCCATAATGTTCTGGCTGATCAGTGAGGCCTTAGTAGGTTGCTGGAATGAGTTGGCACCACATCCGCACACACAAGTCATCTAATTCCCGTATATTCCGGGGAGGAGGGCAATGAGCTCTGACGTCACGTTCAATCACATCCCAGATGTGTTCGATCGGGTTCAGATCTGGCAAGTATGTGGGCCAGCACATCAGCTGAAACACACTACGTGTTCCTTGAACCACTCCATCACACTCCTGGCCTTGTCACATGGCGCATAATCTTATTGAAAAATGCCACTGACGTCGCGAAACATGATCGTCATCAAAGGGTTTACGCGGGGTGCAACCACTGAACGAAATTCCTTGGCCGTCATGGTGCCTTGCACGAGCTCCACTGAATCCGTGGGTGCCCACGTGAATGTTCCCTACAGCATAAAGGAGCCGCCGCCAGCTTGTCTCTGTCTCGCAGGACAGGGGTAAAGGAGATGTTCCCCTGGAAGACGACGGATTCGCACCCTCACACCGGCATGATGAACAAGGTATCGGGATTCATCAGACCATGCAACGCTCTGCCACTGCACCAACGTCCAGTAGCGATGGTCACTTGCCCATTTCAGTCGTAGCTGCCGATGTCGTGGTGTTAAAGTTGGCACATGCTTGGGTCCTCGGCTGCGGAGGCCCATCGTTAGGAGTGTTCGGTGCACTGTGTGTTCAGACACACTTGTACTCTGCCCAGCATTAAAGTCTAATGTTAGTTCCACTACAGTTCGCCGCCTGTCCTGTTTTACTAGTCTGCCCAACCTAAAAAAAATGGTTCAAATGGCTCTGACAAGGGAACCTCCCCATCGCACCCCCCTCAGATTTAGTTATAACTTGGCACAGTGGATAGGCCTTGATAAACTGAACACAGATCAATTGAGAAAACAGGAAGAAGTTGTGTGGAACTGTGAAAAAATAAGCAAAATATACAAACTGAGTAGTCCATGGGACACATGGGACACATTGGTTCAAGTCTTCCCACGAGTGAAAATTTTACTTTCTTTATTTTTGCATAGTTATTATCTGTCCGTTCGTTCATTGACGTCTCTGTTCACTGTAATAAGTATAGTGTCTGTGTTTTGCGACCGCATCGCAAAACCGTGCGATTAGTAGACGAAAGGACGTGCCTCTACAATCGGAACCGAAAACATTTGATCGCAAGGTCATAGGTCAACCGATTCCTCCACAGGAAAACGCATCTGATATATTCTATACGACACTGGTGACGGCATGTGCGTCACATGACAGGAATATGTTGTCGACCCACCTAACTTGTACACTTGGCGAATGGGTAAAAAGATTCTTCTACCTTGCCCGATTTAGGTTTTCTTGTGGATGTGATAATCACTCCCAAAAAAGTGATGAAAACATAAGAGTTTGTCACATAAACTGAAAATAAAAAATTAAAGTTTTCACTCGATGTAAGATTTGAACCAAGGACCTTTCGCTCCGCAACTGTTCACGTTACCACGAGACCACGGCGCTCCTGTGGTCTCTGTGTCCTTGATATTGCCTATCTTCCCATGAACTACTCAGTTTGTATATTTTGCTTATTTTTTCACAGTTCCACACAACTTCTTCCTGTTTTCTCAATTGATCTGTGTTCGGTTTTTCAAGGCCTATCCACTGTGCCAACTTATAACTAAATCTGAGGGGGGTGCGATGGGGAGGTTCCCTTGTGAGCACTATGGGACTCAACTGCTGAGGTCATTAGTCCCCTAGAACTTAGAACTAGTTAAACCTAACTAACCTAAGGACATCACACACATCCATGCCCGAGGAAGGATTCGAACCTGCGACCGTAGCGGTCTCGCGCTTCCAGACTGCAGCGCCAGAACCGCGCGGCCACTTCGGCCGGCCTGCCCAACCTACGACGTCCGACATCTGTAATGAGTGGTGGACGCCCAACGCCACGACGTCTGGATGTAGTTTCACCTTGTCCTCGCCACATTTTGAAGACACTCACCGCAGCACTCCTCCAACACCAGTTTTCTAAATGATCGTGCCGAACCTCCGGGCCATCACAATCTGCCCTCGGTCAAACTCAGATAGATCACACGTCTTCCCCATTCTACACGCGGACAACACGCTCACTGATATTACATGCACCGTGCATGTGTCTGACTACCATCCATACCTCGCTAGGTTCATATCAATAGCAGGTCGGTGGCCATAATGTTCTGGCTGATCAGTGTACATACATACTCTGTTCTCCGCTTTATCTCCGCAAGGACTCGAGTACAAGGAGCAAGACAGTCAGTCGTCCCCACCGACATACAGGTCGTTCGAGACGGCACATACACGGTGTTCTCAAATAGCACACAGGGGGCCGCGCCTGCTTTTCCCGAGACACTGGTTAGAGGAATTCCATCCGGGACATCGAAGCACGGTCTGGAGATGAAGAACTTCACTTCACTTTCTCTCCTTTCGTACGGTTAATTCCAAGAGATAAGTCACCTCCCACCACCAATATTTGAAGAGGTTATTCCCCGACTGAGCACTTCGTTGTTATCGCGGTACAACAACGTACACAACAGCATCATCTCGAGAACTTGCACTTGCTGCCACAATTCTGGCAAATGTTTTATTATGTATCCAGGAATATGTGACGAGCCATACAATTTACTTGATTTACGGATAGAAAACTGCCTCATATAGAATAGTAGAAAAATAGAATTACGCTTTTGTTCACTTTTTCTCATTCTAATACTGGAAGCTCATACGTACATTGTAGACATTTAAGAACTGCCGCTTATCGTCAAACGTCAAATAGCGTAATACGCGTCATAAAAATGTCGCAAATACTAGTATCGCCCCTTTTCTCCCTTCATAAACGCTCAGGAAACGAATTATAAACGTGAAGGATATAGAATATTGCATGTTCGTTGGCGTCCGTAACCGAAGTCATTTTCCACGAAAGTTTCTTGGATGTGCCACCGCTTGACAATGAGTTATCAAAGGTTTTTGCAAGAAGGCTTCTTGAATACTCTTCGAAGGTTCTAGCAATTGTACTGAATAACTTAGTAAAATATGAAACAATATCGTTCTCTGGTATTACCATTAACTGGTTGTATATGTAAACTCTTTAAAGAAAACAATTATAGATATACACATGCGAAATCTAAAATTTTGCTCGTGGGATAGTCGACTTTCAGCAAACATTACCATTAAAAAAAACATTCCTACTTTCACCAAGTTGGGGAGTAATTATACTAGGTTTCTGAAGTTATGAACAAAAGAAGGAAGGTTACGTTTGTAGCGTTCCATGATGTCTAATATGGGAAACGTTTTGCACCATACCTTCTCCCCCTCCCCCTGCCCTCTGCTCCCACTGTCATGATATGCGATTATTATCAGCACTTCATATCCGTAGCGTGTATTTTATGAGAAATGAATTCATTTTAATGAAATACACAGTGCAGTTTAGAAAGCGTAAAATAATCACCATACGGGGTAAAGACGAAATCCAAACAGGCTTTGAGTGATTCCGCAAGGCGATGGTAGGTTGTGAAAAGTGTATGTTCTGCGTCCCAGTGCAGTTTCATCACGGCGATGTGCAGTGGCTAGATGGGACGCAATGCAGTAGTCCTTAGCATGAGCAATGAAATATGTGAGCAATCAATGAGTCCGAACCATTACCTTGTTACAGACTGTGGAACCCACAGCAGCAAGAGCAAGGATTTTGTGTGGAGAAATTTGCATGAAAGCGATTGTTGTAGTAGAAGTGCAGAGAAAACTTCGAACAGATTTAGACCAACAAAAGGGGAATATGCTCCTGTTCAAAAGAATGACTGAAAAGTGGAGTACCAGCTGCGCCATTCTACCTTCCCTAACACTTTTAAAAATTTTTCCAAAAATTTTGTCACGTGAACATGTTTGCGCTCTTCTAACATGCAACTCACCTCTTACTCCCACAAGCTGTCGTAACTGTAACTCGCTCATACCCACTAGTCCATCGCTGTAAGTCGCTAATATCCACCCACTCTCACTCGTCCATTCCCACTCACTCACTCAGCCCATTTCATTTTCATTACCTTTTCTGTTCTCGCTGTCACTGCCTCCTGTCTCACAACTACAGTCTCTTTCGCTCTGTCGTACTACTACTGTCTCATTGTCACTGTTTCCCTCTTATTTTCTGTTACTTCTACTATGTCGTTCATTCCTTTTTTCTGTTGTTGTCTCTTCTCTCTCTTCTCACTGTCACTATTTCTCTCTTCCTCATTGTCCTTCTCACAGACCCTGTCTCTCATTAGCATTGGCTCTCACTCATTTCCATTTTTTTCTTCTCTTTATTCCTCTCCCTCTGCGTTGTCTTCTTCATTCTTTTCCTAGCTCTGTTCATTCACTGTCTACTACCTCCCACTGCCACTGTGTTTCTCTTTCGCCCACAGTGTCACTGTCTCCTTTGCTCTTTCTATACCGTAACCACCGTCTGTTATCTTTCAGGATTTATTACTTTTCCGTCTATATTTCACTGTCACTGTGTCCTCCTCTCGCACCATAAAAAGGCGCGAATGTGTTCGGATGCTAAAATTTTTGGGAAAATTTTTAAAGATACTGAGGAAGACAGAAGGAGGCAGCTGGAACCCCACTTTTCAGTCAAAATCTTTCAGGCAGGAGCACATTCGCCTTTTTTTGTGCTCCGATAGGAGCCCTTTTCCGCTAGTTCCCTTTTTTCGGCCGGCCGGAGTGGCCGTGCGGTTCTAGGCGCTACAGTCTGGAACCGAGCGACCGCTACGGTCGCAGGTTCGAATCCTGCCTCGGGCATGCATGTGTGTGATGTCCTTAAGTTAGTTAGGTTTAATTAGTTCTAAGTTCTAGGCGACTGATGACCTCAGAAGTTAAGTCGCATAGTGCTCAGAGCCATTTGAACCATTTTTGAACCTTGTTTCCCTGCTACAGCAGGACATATCACTCATAAGAAAAGAACTTTATTGGTCACTAAAATTTTGATAGTTTACTAGTGTGTAAATTGAAATAATGCAAAACTAATTTTGCACTTCAGATAGAATTTTAGGTGCACAAAACTTTTGCATATGCTTCAGTACTGTAGCATGGGGTTTCCAGAACCCTTCTGATTATAATGAAGGTACTTTACATCAGATTTTCTGTGCTACGTCATTTGATAAACTACGTTTTCGCCTAACACCGAATTTTAACTGCATATTTTACTTATTCAGGTAGGGTAATTTTGAAGTTCTGTATCTCGGAAACGGATAAAGACATCACGAAAATTGTGAAGGTTGCTCGAGATGGATGTCTTAGGAATATATCGTAAAAATTACAGCCATTTACTGAGCTTGGCCATCTTGGAATCCGCTGCTCGGTTTTGATACCGAAAAACCAGGTTTTTTGAGTTGAGTTTCCTGATGAACTGCCCATGAGATAAATGGTGCCTCCATAAGCCCCTTAAGGCACACCATAGGTTAATATAATGCAGAAAGAACCAACCGATTTGCTCCATTTACATTAGCTGTAGGAAGTGTTACTATTTAATCTTTGATCCTGTACTCTACGATAGTGAGCTGCTGTTGGGTAGACAAATGGTCCCTACACCAAGGGCTGTCCAAAAAACGTTTATATCACCAACAGAACACAACGTATGAGCCCGGAAGAATCCCGGTTCTTATGGGCGGCGTTTTGGAATATAATGGTAACGCATGCTGTCACACGCGTACTGACTAGCGCCACCTGCAAGGAACGATACGTCACCATAGGTGTCAGCAGCTCCTAACCTCTGGATCGTCTTGATCATCCGCAGTAGAAAAGAACAATACGATTATGAAAAAACGAATAAATAAATAAAAATAAACATTCGGGGACGTTAGCTATTCATACCACAAGCTACATTAAAATGTATTCCATGAGACTACCCGAAAAACGTACAACTGCAACCGGGCGAGCATTGGTTACCACATTGGACTTGAATTCGCGAGGGCGGTGCTTCAAAACCGCGTCCGGCCATTCGCATTTAGGTTTCCTCTGATTTCCCTAAATAGCTTCAGGCAAATGCCGGGATGATTCCTTTGAAATGATTCCTTCCCCACTGTCCCTTAATCCGATCTTCTGCTCCGTCTCTAATGACCTAGTTATCGACGGGACTTTAAACACTAATTTTTCTCTATTCCTTCATATAGCTGCAGCTCACCCACACAAAGCTAAACGTGCAGCTTGGGTCTTTTCACATGAGCTGACCGGTTAGCGTTCATCTTTAAGCTACGTGCCACCTGCAGGAAAATTCATTAATCAGGTCGTAGAGATATGCCGCACTGAAAATACACATATCACTGGGGCATGGTAGATGCACCAGAATGTTTGTGTTTTGAACGATAAACACACGCAAAGATAAGGCGACCTTATTTTCTTACAGAGGCTACTGTCGTTGACCTCGCCCGCACCAGAAAGTTATTATAATGACTTATGCCTCAGCTAGAGGAAGATCTTAGTAATTTAGTCTTCTCTAAGGTTCATGGGCACTTGACTGCATTGCACTAGAATGCCGGACTGGCCACGCCGTGAACGATGAAACGCACGCGTCTCTGTACCCTCGATGATGATGATGATATTTGGTTTGTGGGTCGCTCAAATGCGCGGTTATCAGCGCCCGTACAAATTCCCAATCTTTGCTTAGTCCGATCTCGCCACTTTCATGAATGATGATGAAATGATGAGGACAACAAAAACACCCAGTCATCTCGAGGCAAGTGAAAATCCCTGACCCCGCCGGGAACTGCAGCCGGGACGCTGTGCTCGGGAAGCGAGAACGTGACGGCGAGACCACGAGCTGCGAACTGTACCCTCGAGGACTTCTGGAATCAACAACCGGCGAATTATTTTAATGGGTGTATGTCAAGGTTGGATTGTTCGTCAAATCATTATGACAAAGTCATGGAGCGATCTGATGGTACATACGCCGTAAAATGGCTTGCATAGTATACATGTAGATTGTTTTGTTAAAGGTACAGGTCACCCGTCGTTTGTTTAAGTCACCAAAAGAACAGCACGTTCTTGTTTCTTGTATCGATGCCAGTAAGCCCCCACACCCAATTCTTTAAAGATTGAACTCTCATGTATGAAACGTCCGTTGCACGCATCGCAATGATTCTGGAGTCATATCTCCTGAACCATATGTCGTACAATGATGTAATTTTACAGGGAAGTAGTGCAGTGGTATCGTGCTTTGCCTTTGTCCCGCATCTACGCAGGGACGCCATGGTTATATTGCGGAACTAGCACGGTTCATTTAATGGGTGACCGGATGCCCGTCCTGTCGCTACCCTGCTACTCCCTGATAGTAATATGTGTACCCAAATTGTCTCCCTGTAGTGTCACCCATGTGAAACTGTGCGAACGCTTTCGAAACGTTTGCGAATCGTGTAAATGAGGCAGGACTTGGGTACCAGCCCGGCATTCACCTAGCTGGATGAGGGTAACCGCCAAAAACCACACCTAGGCTGGGCGGCTAACCAGTCCATGTCATTAATCTGTCGGATGGATCTGATACGGGGCCGACGCCCCTTCCAAATCCCACAAGCGGGCATTAACACGCTCAGCTATCGCGGTGGAGTTGGCATACGTGGTCACTACCTGCAAAATGTGTTGCGAACGGAGTTAGTAGCAAAGAAGAAATAAATGTCATACCTAATGCTGAAGTCGTACTGCATGAATAGCGAAAATGTAGTTAAGTTTCTTTTCACTATTCTTTGGGAGTTCCAGCGAGAAAAGGTTTCGAAAAGGTTCGAAATTATGTGTAAAGTTTGTTGGAAGTCCTCTCATTCTCAAATACTGGATGAATATAATCGGGGTAATTTGCGCGCTGTGAGTTAAAGATAACTAACTTTAATACTCGAATTATCGTGTTACACATTTAACGTAAGATTATACCTCTTACTGAATAGACTGTCACAGTATTTTAACTTTTCAAATTAGGTCAATAATTATATGAAACACAGGTTTTTTGGGTATCACGAATTATTAGTGACAGACGAAAATGTGTGTCGGTCTGGTACTTGAACCCTTATTTCCCACTTATCGTGAGCGGTCGCCTTAACCGCTTCTGCGACCCGTACACGCTCCCCGGACCGATATAAACCTCCATATGCCACACTGTCCATATCTGTCGCAAAATTGCTTGGATTCCGAAACTGGGAGAGGAGGCAACAATACGTTCAGTTATTATTATCGGCGTTTTGCCCGTTTAGGCACATATCAGACAGTTAATTTTACAATGCCTGTTCCTTCAGGCATGCTTGTTTGCATACATTGTAAAATAAATTTCGTGGGATCTGTAATCCTTTGGATAAATGATCTGGAATCAAGGATTTTAGTCATTTAGTAATATATACACTCATGTTCATAAATTAAGGATAATTGCAGAATGTGGTCCCACACAACTTGGCACTACACAAAACTGGCGCTAATAGCGTAGGCACATAGGGAACAAACACGACACAGATCTGTAAGTCCACGGTATTGGTGATAAGTTGAGGAAACTGTCCCGCAACACATGTGCTACAAAACGCCATTGTTTCCTGCGGATGTACCCCAACATCAATATGGAATATGATCTCCGTGCACACATACACAGGCCGCACAATGGGTTTGCATACTCTGGATCAGGTGGTCGAGCAGCAGATGGGGTATAGCCTTCCATTCTTGCACCAGTGCCTGTCGGAGCTCCTTAAATGTCGTAGGGGTTTGAAGACGTGCAACCATACGTCGAGCGAGAGCATCCCAGTCGTGGTCAATGGGGTTTAGGTCTGGAGAACAGGCAGGCCACTCCATTCGCCTGGTATCTTCTGTTTCAAGGTACTCCTCCACGATGACAGCTCGGTGGGGCCGTGCATTATCATCCATCAGGAGGAAGATGGGACCCACTGCACCCCTGAAAAGGCGGACATGCTGGTGCAAAATGACGTCCCGATACACCTCACCTGTTACAGTTCCTCTGTCAAAGATATGCAGGGGTGTAAGTGCACCAGTCATAATCGCACCCCACACCATCAAACCACGACCTCCATACAGGTCCCTTTCAAGGACATTAAGGGTTTGAAATCTGGTTCATGGCTCATGCCAGATGAAAACCTGGCGAGAATCACTGTTCAGACTATACCTGGACTCGTCCTTGAACATAACCTGGGACCACTGTTCCAATGACCATGTACTGTGTTCTTGACACCAGGCTTTATGGGCTCTCCTGTGACCAGGGATCAGTGGAATGCACCTTACAGGTCTCCGGGAGAATAAACCATGTCTGTTCAGTCGTCTGTAGACTGTGTGTCTAGAGACAACTGTTCCAGTGGCTGCTGTAAGGTCCCGAGCAAGGCCACCTGCAGTACTCCGTGGCCAGCTACGGGCACTGATGGTGAGATATCGTTCTTCTTGTGGTGTTGTACAATGTGGACGTCCCGTATGGTAGCGCCTGGACACGTTTCCTGTCTACTGCCATAATCTTGAGAGCACACTTTGTGGCACACGGAGGGCCCGTGCTACGACCTGCTGTGTTTGACCAGCCTCCAGTCGCCCTCGTATTCTACCCCTCATAATGTCATCAATATGTGTTCTCTGAGCCATTTTCAACACACAGTCATCTTTAGCACGTCTGAAAACGTCTGCACACTTCCTCGCTGCAGCGTACTCTGACAAGCACCAACACACCTCTGCGTATGTGGACTGCTGCCATCGCTACGACCGCACTGCATGGTCATACCCCGAGGTGATTTAAACCCGGAAACCGCCCACCAGAGGGTTGTTTCACCATGTATCAGCATTTTCCTTAATTTATGAGCATGAGAGTATATCAGGAGGTACGTTTCATCACGTTTAAACATCTACCCTGATTTTAAATGTGAAAATTTTCGGTTACCCTTTACCGTGAGTGTTGTTGATTGATACGACGTGTTTAGTGTTACCAGTCAAGAAATCTGTTATTTTCGGCGCTCTCTTGACACTGACGGTTTCCGAAATGGAATGTCCCATACGTCTAGCTCCAAATAACATTATGCGTTCAAAGTCTGTTAATTCCCGCGTGCGGGCACAATCATATCGGAAATCGTCTCACGTGAATCACCTGAACACAAATGATAGCTCCGCCATTGAACTGCCCTTTTATACCTCGGGGAAGATCAGTTTGGATTCCGTAGAAATGTTGGAACACGTGAGGCAATACTAACCTTACGACTTATCTTAGAAGAAAGATTAAGAAAAGGCAAACCTACGTTTCTAGCATTTGTAGACTTAGAGAAAGCTTTTGACAACGTTAACTGGAATACTCTCTTTCAAATTCTGAAAGTGGCAGGGGTAAAATACAGGGAGCGAAAGGCTATTTACAATTTGTACAGAAACTAGATGGCAGTTATAAGAGTCGAGGGGCATGAAAGGGAAGCAGTGGTTGGGAAAGGAGTGAGACAGGGTTGTAGCCTCTCCCCGATGTTATTCAATCTGTATATTGAGCAAGCAGTAAAGGAAACTAAAGAAAAATTCGGAGTAGGTATTAAAATTCATGGAGAAGAAGTAAAAACTTTGAGGTTCGCCGATGGAATTGTAATTCTGTCAGAGACAGCAAAAGACTTGCAAGAGCAGTTAAACGGAATGGACAGTGTCTTGAAAGGAGGATGTAAGATGAACATCAACAAAAGCAAAACGAGGATAATGGAATGTAGTCAAATTAAATCGGGTGATGCTGAGGGGATTAGATTAGGAAATGAGACACTTAAAGTAGTAAAGGAGTTTTGCTATTTGGGGAGTAAAATAACTGATGATGGTCCAAGTAGAGAGGATATAAAATGTAGACTGGCAATGGCAAGGAAATCGTTTCTGAAGAAGAGAATTTGTTAACACCGAGTATAGATTTAAGTGTCAGGAAGTCGTTTCTGAAAGTATTTGTATGGAGTGTAGCCATGTATGGAAGTGAAACATGGACGATAACTAGTGTGGACAAGAAGAGAATAGAAGCTTTCGAAATGTGGTGCTACAGAAGAATGCTGAAGATAAGGTGGGTAGATCACGTAACTAATGAGGAGGTATTGAATAGGATTGGGGAGAAGAGAAGTTTGTGGCACAACTTGACTAGAAGAAGGGATCGGTTGGTAGGACATGTATTGAGGCATCAAGGGATCACAAATTTAGCATTGGAGGGCAGCGTGGAGGGTAAAAATCGTAGAGGGAGACCAAGAGATCAATACACTAAGCAGATTCAGAAGGATGTAGGTTGCAGTAGGTACTGGGAGATGAAGAAGCTTGCACAGGATAGAGTAGCATGGAGAGCTGCATCAAACCAGTCTCAGGACTGAAGACCACAACAACAACAACAACAACTGGATACTACCGCCATCTGTGTACGTGCATATCGCTATCCCATGACTTTTGTCACCTTAGTGTGTATATATCTGCATATCTGTTGTTAATAAACGCTGTTGTATTGAGAACATATACATGCAATGATATTACAGCGTATTTAATGACGGGAACGGTGTGGAAGTATTACAGAAATTTTCTACTAAATGAAAATTGTATTAAGAAGCATGTACATGACTCATAGAAAATCTCTGGCACTTAACCAACGAATATCTCAAAAAGTAAAGAGACTCATTAATGCTACAAAATCCTTCATATGGAACAGATTATTCTTTCAACGATTGAACGCGTCTGCAAATATTGACAATATACTACTTTTTGTGTTATTTCAGCTGTTGTTGTTGTTGTTGTGGTCTTCAGTCCTGAGACTGGTTTGATGCAGCCCTCCATACTACTTTATCCTGTGCAAGCTTCTTCATCTCCCAGTACCTACTGCAACCTACATCCTTCTGCATCTGTTTAGTGTATTCATCTGTTAGTGTCCCTCTACGATTTTTACCCTCCACGCTGCCCTCCAATACTAAATTGGTGATCCCTTGATGCCTCAGAACATGTCCTACCAACCGATCCCTTCTTCTAGTCAAGTTGTGCCACAACTTTCTCTTCTCCCCAGTTCTAGTCAATACCTTCTCATTAGTTATGTGATCTACCCATCTAATCTTCAGCACCACATTTCGAAAGCTTCTATTCTCTTCTTGTCCAAACTATTTATCGGCCACGTTTCACTTCCATACATGGCCACATTCCATACAAATACTCTCAGAAACGACTTCCTGACACTTAAATCAATACGCGATGTTAACAAATTTCTCTTCTTCAGAAACGCTTTCCTTGCCATTGCCAGTCTACATTTTATATCCTCTCTACTTCGACCATCATCAGTTATTTTACTCTCCAAATATCAAAACTCCTTTACTACTTTAAGTGTCTCATTTACTAATCTAATTTCCTCAGCATCACCCGACTTAATTCGACTACATTCCATTATCCTCGTTTTGCTTTTGTCGATGTTCATCTTATATCCTCCTATCAAGACACTGTCCATTCCGTTCATCTGCTCTTCCAGGTCCTTTGCTGTCTCTGACAGAATTACAATGTCATCGGCGAACTGATTTCAGCTAAGAAGGCGAAAGTTATTGTTATGAGCATGGTCATGACACGAAAGTCGAAATCTGGGAGATCCTGTCGTAGCATCATACACGCTGCGCCGTCACGATACTATACAAAATGTATTTCTGAATAAAAGATTGACTACAACTGGAAAGAGAGACTACATTGCCTGGATACCGCTTGATGCCGATTCCACATACAGGGCCACGATCTCGCACATTTCTGTCGTGATAACCAGGTCAAGGCGCGGCAGCGTCACGCAGTAAAGTCCGGAGCGGACGCAGCGGTCGCGACACGACCAGATGCAAGGCGGCTGAGCACCACAGCAGCAGGCGATTGCTCAGTTGTTTCGAAACGGCGCGACGGAGTCTATAAACGGCGACCCCTGTCCGTCTCTGCGTCCGCGATCTGCCTGCTCGCCGCGCGCTGCTCTTGTTATGCAAACGCCCCCACCTGCGCAGCTCCGCGTCTGCTCAAACACACACGATAAGCGGCCAGCAGGCGACTACCAGAACACAATAGTCTACAGCCACTTGGAATGGTCTCGCGAGCAGAACGCCTTGAATTTTGGCACTGTCTTCTCTAGCCTTGACGTAACTTTCCGACTGACGCTCGAGTCATCTAATTTAATCTCCGATGGTTTTTTCCTCTCACAGGTTGTCACAATACTCCCAACCTGTTTCTTTTCTTACCTTCGATACGAAAATTTCTTCACCATCCGGTGTGGCCGAGCGGTTCTAGGTGCTTAAGTCCGGAACCGCGCTGCTGCTACGGTCACAGGTTCGAATCCTGCCTCGGGCATGGATGTGTGTGATGTCCTTAGGTTAGTTAGCTTTAAGTATTTCCAAGTCTAGGGGACTGATGACCTCAGATGTTGAGTCACATAGTGCTTAGAGCCATTTGAACCATTTTAAAAATTACACACAGGCTGTGAACTACAAATATCTACATTAATACAACGTTACATGTACAACTAGTACACTTTAATATTCAAATAATTTCCATGAACTGCTTTTAATTCAACACTATATAAAATTCTGTTTCATTCTGAAAGGTACTCATTTACAGAGTGGAAACTGTTGTCCATCAGAAATGACTTCAAATATATATATATGATCAGAAATGACTTCAAATATTATATATGCATTGAAGGTTCAGTCTCTTTATAGTAGGAAAAAGAGAGCGACATGAACGTTGCCTCCTTATGTTGCTGATGATTCTGATAGCTTGTTTCTGGGTTTTGAAAACAGATCGACTACAGCGTGCATTCCCCCAAAATATTATTCCATATCGGATTGCTGACTGGAAGTGTGCGTGATATGCCTGTTTTACTGTTTCTTTATTACAGCTTGTGCTTAGTATCCATAGCATGTAACAGATTGATGATAGCTTGGTTGTAAGAGTTGTAATGTGTGTATTCTACTTGAGATCACTCTGCCGATATATTCCTAGCAACTTAACATCATCAACTAATTTTACAATTTTGTTGTTTATTTTCAATGCATGTTCATTTTGTTGTTTATAGTGGGACATATGAAAGTTTATGGCCACCGTTTTCCCCAGTGTTTTTTTTTTTTTTTTAAATTATGAATTTGGCCAGCTATGGACCGCATACAACTTAAGACTTATGGTGTTTCTTTTTCTTCCGTTCTTCCCAGTACTTCTTCATTTTCTCGCCAACTGCTCGTCTCTGCTCATCTGTCCACACTCTCTTGGGTCGAGGTTTTGGCGCATCTTCTTCATAGTTTGCGTTTTCTATAAGTAGCCTAAAGTTATTCCTGTCACGTATTATTTCTTCTGTAACACCTATTTTGTTGGCGTCTTTCTTTACTGCTTCTATCCATCCTACAGTGTTTTTCAGCTTACTAACGTAATTAAAAATTTTCTTTGTAATACGTGTTTCTTCCATTCTTTTTAAATGTCCATAAAATTTTAGCCGTCTCTTCCTCATTGTATCTGTGATCTTTTCTGTATTTTTGTATAGGTCTTCATTTCTCCTTTTAATCCGCCTATTTTCCTTGTTTTTCTCAGGACCTAGAATTTTTCTTAATATTTTTCTCTCTCTTTTTTCTAGTTCTCTTAATTCGCCTTTCTTATTCAATGTTAGGCACTCTGATCCATATGTTGCTTGTGTCCTAATAACTGAATTATAATGTTTAATCTTTGCTTGTATGGATATTGATTTCTTATTGTAGTAGTTTTGTGTTAATTTAAATGCAAATTCCAACTTTTTTATTCTTTCTTTATTTGTTGTGTTATCCAGTCCATTGGCTTGGATCCACTCCCCCAGGTATTTGAATCTATCAACTCTTTTAATTTTTCCATACTTTGTTTTCATAAACTTTACTGTATCATGTTTGTGTTCTTTATACTCGGTTTCTTCGTAGGATATTTTTAGCCCAGTCTTTTCAGCAATCTCGTGTAACATATCAAGCATAACTGTTGCGTCTGTTCGGTTTTCAGTTATCAATGCCATATCATCCACAAAGGCTAAACATTTTACTTCAAATTTGTTCTTTCCTTGGCCCATGCTTATACCCTTTGTGCCTCTGTTTTTTAATGTGTTTTCCCATGTTTTTACTACTTTATCTAAAACCAAGTTAAAGAGAATTGGGGACAGTCCGTCTCCTTGTCGAACTCCTGTTTTGATTTTGAATGGTTCAGAAATTTCGCCTTCAAACTTAATTCTTGATGTTGTATCTGTGAGCGTTTGTTCAACAAGTCTTCTGGTCTTTTCATCTACCCCTGATTCATAAAGTAACTGGAATAGTGTTTGTCTGTCAACTGAGTCGTAGGCCTTCTTGAAGTGTTAATTATAAGTTTATTTTTTTCAAACCATTGTGTTAGCTCCAGCAATGATGCATCTGCAGTTAACTGAAGCTCTTTTTGGTGTGACCCTGTAATCAAAATACTGGTATCATCTGCAAATAAAGTTTTCTGTTTGGCATGGACAGTGTCATTCAGGTCATCAATATACAAAAGAAAGAGGATATGACCTAATGTTGATCCTTGTGGCTCACCATATTTGATGGTGTCACGCACAACTCCAGCCCGCTTTCCACTCGCACCACAGCATCGACGCGCACGGCTCGACTGGTGGCGACAGAGGAACACCTGAAGGATGGAATAGGTCACCATGGTTTTCAGAAATGAGAGCAGATTCTGCCTGCATTCAAATGATAGTCGTTTGCACGTACGACATAGACCTGGTGAGCGCTGTTCCTGGAGTGCATTCGACCCAGACACGCTGGCCTGGGATACGAATAGGTACAACACTCGTTCACCTTTGGTGTTTCTGGAGTGGACGCTAGCCAGTGCTTATTACCTAGAAAATGTTTTTAAACCTTTTCTTCCGCCGTTCCTACGACAGGAAGGTGATGTGTTGTTCCAACAGGATAATGTTTCCCATACACTGCCCGTGAAACTCAACATGCTCTGCAGGCGTACACCAACTTCACTGGCCACCACAATCTCTGAACGTGCCTCCAATCGAGCATGTGTGAGATGTGATGGGACGAGAAGTGACTCGCGTAACTCGTCAACCAACATCTCTTACTGAAGCACGTGAACAGGTCGAGCAGGCGTGGAATAACGTATCCCAGGACAATATTCCCCGTCTGTACGATCGACTGGATGCCAGAGTCAGCGCCTTCATTGCCACAACCTACAATAATTTTGGCTCAATTTCATCTAAGGCTTGGATATGTGCTGCTCCCTTTTGGCCCAAGCAAGCAACCATGTCATGGAGACGCACTCGTGCTTTTGCACCCAACAGAGCTAGTTTGAAAGGGGTGAAACTGTGGCCTTCCAAGTCCAGGCAGAATCTGCTGTCATCGCTGAAGACCGTGGCGAACGATTCCATCTTCCGAGTGTTCCTCTGACGACACAAGTTGAGCCATGCACATCGGTGCTGTGGAGTGAGTGGAAAATGGGTTTAAGGTATGCGTGCCCGCAATCCCACAGATAATAATCAGTTCGAAAAGTTCCTGTTGACACGTCTTGGCTATTAAGCCCTGTTATCTGTGATGTGGTAGCTGTACAATCTGCCAGCGCTGCCCTTCCAATACGACGATCCTGATGAGCGTCTGTGCTGTATAGAAGTCCAGAACTTTGTCTCCGGCTGGGAAGCTGTTCACGTGACCACTGATACCAGCGTCGTTCCACAGCGTCCTACTCGTGTGGCAGTTCTCCGCAAGGACCATCTCGCCACTCGGAAGGCCACAACTTGACCCCTTTCAAAGTCGCTCAGGTGGCTATGTGCCTCCGTGGCATAGTTGCCAGCTAGCTTCACACGTCTACACCACACTGACCCTTCTGGTTGTGAGCATTCCCTATTAAATGGTAGACACAGATGGCGCTCTGGTAGCTATGCCACTACACTTGGAACGCCGCACGGTGTCAGTCTACTGGTCTACGTCGGAGCCAAAGTCCTGTTGCATCAATAACCTCCCCTCATCTGCCCTCATCTGTCACGATCAGCCTCGTAACGCGCCAGTAATTCCGCACAGATGGTCCTTTGTTGCTCTTTATGGTCTTCTGTTACTCGGCGAGGAACGCTACGCACGCACACGCACCCCAACTGGCGGACACGTCTGTCACCACTACCAACAGATATGTCTAGTTGAGCAGCGAGGTGTTTCATTGTGATCCGACGGTCACCTCGAATGACTGTATGCACGTTCCAACGTTGCAGGAGTCACAGCTGTGTGCAACAAGCTGCTATACGGGAGATCAGACAGGTTTTCGCAACCTTGTTACGATGACAATAGACGTCTCGCCCAACGATTCACCGCGCTTTTGTTTACTGCCAAGAGTCTGTACACATTCTGCAAGCGCCTATGAATATCTGCGATGCTCTGGTTTCCCGCCAAAAGAAACGCAATGGGAGCTCTCTGTTTGGAACGCATCCCCCTTACAGACGCCGTTTTTGAAGGTTACGTATGGCGGCGCAACCAGTCGGAACGTCATTAAACTATAGGGACTGCAGCGGGAATATTCCACAGTGTCCCACAACAAGATACACATTTTTTCAATCGAAATAGGCCGACAAAAAATGTGTTGCATTACTTACTGAACGCCCTCCTATATTAACAGCTATGACTTCTGCTTTTGAAACAATAAACAGTTCACTTACTTTTCTTTCCATCTGTCTCGTTTTCATTTGACTCCTCTTTAATATGCGATATGTACAGGGATCAAAAGGGAAAGACAACGATGAGAGATCAAAAAGGACTCAAGACAGGGACGCAATCTACACTATGTGATCAAAAGTATCCGGACACCCCCAAAAACATACTTTTTCATATTAGGTGCATTGTGGTGCCATCTACTGCCAGGTATTCCGTATCAGCGACCTCGGAGGTCATTAGACATCGTGAAAGAGCAGAATCGGGCGCTCCGCGAAACAAAATGGCTCTGAGCACTATGCGACTTAACTTCTGAGGTCATCAGTCACCTAGAACTTAGAACTAATTAAACCTAACTAACCTAAGGACATCACACACATCCATGCTCGAGGCAGGATTCGAACCTGCGACCGTAGCGGTCACTCGGTTCCAGACTGTAGCGCCTAGAACCGCACGGCCACTCCGGCCGGCTCCGCGAAACACACGGACTTCGAACGTGGTCAGGTGATTGGATGTCACTTGTGTCATACGCCTGTACGTGAGATTTCCACACTCCTAAACATCCATAGGTCTACTGTTTCCGATGTGATAGTGAAGTGGAAACTTGAAGGGACACGTACAGTACAAAAGCGTACAGGCCGACCTGGTCTGTTGACTGAAAGAGACCGCCGACAGTTGAAGAGGGTCGTAATGTGTAATAGGCAGATATCTACCCACACCATCACACAGGAATTCCAAACTGCATCAGAATCCACAGCAAGTACTGTGACAGTTAGGCGGGAGGTGGGAAAACTGGGATTTCATGGTCGAGCGGCTGCTCACAGGCCACATATCACGCCGGTAAATCGCAAACGACGCCTCATTTGGTGTAAGCAGAGTAAACATTGGACGATTGAACAGTGGAAAAATGTTGTGTGGAGTGACGAATCACGGTACATAATGTGGTGATCAGATGGCGGGGTGTGGGTATTGCAAATGTCTGGTGAACGTCATCTGCCAGCTTGTGTAGTGCTAACAGTAAAATTCGGAGGCGGTGGTTACACGACAATATCATCCCTGTAAAGGGCTGGGCCTGCACAGAGTCTTGACCTGAATCCTACAGAACACCTCTGAAATGTTTTGGAACTCCGACTTAGTGCCAGGTCTCACAGACCGACATCGATACCTCTCCTCAGTGCATCGCTCCGTGAAAAATGGGCTGCCATTCCACAAGAAACCTTCCAGCACCTGATTGAACGTAAGCCTGCGAGAGTGGAAGCTGTCATCAAGGCTAAAGGCGGGTCAACACCACATTGAATTCCAGCATTACCGATGGAGGGCGCAACGAACTTGGAAGTCATTTTCAGCCAGGTGTCCGGATACGTAAAATGATATAAATCATAAGATTTTCTGATGAATTTCCGTTGTAGTAGTGGTCTTCACCATGAACGTTGGCTTGATGCAGCTTTCCTCGTTACCGCAACATTCATCCATTTGAACTTGCCTAATCCCTCTAAACCTTTTATCCCTACACTTCTTTCCATTGGCGATTCCTTGATGCCTCAGGACGATTACTAGAAACCGCTCTCTTCTTTTGATCTAGATATGTCATAAATTGACGTCGAATCAGCACATCTTCATTGGTTACCCGATGCACGGATTAAATGTTCAGCATTCTCCTGTCGCTTTACACTGCAAAAGTCTTCTGTTCTCTTCTCGCCTGAGCTGTTGCTCCTTTCATACTAGGTTACACTTTGGACAAACGTCTTCAGAAAAAGCCTACCTAACGTTGAAATTTATATTCGATGTTAACAAATTTCTGTTTCAGAAATGCTTTTCTTGTAATTTACAGTTTGCATTTTATATCCTCCCTGTTTCAGCCAACGTCACTTATTTTACTGTGAAAGTGCGGAGGAGTTACAGATAAGGATTGTAGTGGTGCTTTGCAGAATTGATAAGGAAAGAACTATGTGCAGACACTAACTAGGAGAAGGGACTAGTTGATAGGACATGCGTTAAGAGATAGAGAGATTGCCACTGGAGAGACCGTCGTGGCGAGCTGCACCATTCCAATCAGAAGACTAATGAAAAATAAGAAAGAAGAAAGAGGCATCAAATTTTTAGAGTAAAAATTACACGGACGGTAGCGGATCCTAAAATCAGTATCATTTGATGATGAACGAATGGGCGGGAAGGAATATTTGAAGTGAGAACCTGACTCAGCAATGAGTGTGAGGAACGCTTTTACAAAGTGCGTATGTTTTATCACAAGCAACTGCACGCTGCGCCGATGTGGATAGCACTACTTTGAAAAAACAATACTGTGATGTGTCCCACGTCGAAGGTTACCACGGTTTACAGTTCATGACTGATTATCAGAGATGGAACATTACTTCTTACAGGAACTTGCGCATTTGCATGTAATGTATAGTTCAGCAGGCTGTAGTGATCAGAAAACCGAACGAACGTACAGAAAATATTTTTCGTAACCGGAGACATCCATATTCGATGAGATTTCGGGATTGCAGACGGATAACATCGACGTCTTATCCTACAGGGTGTTTCAAAAATGACCGGTATATTTGAAACGGCAATAAAAACTAAACGAGCAGCGATAGAAATACACCGTTTGTTGCAATATGCTTGGGACAACAGTACATTTTCAGGCGGACAAACTTTCGAAATTACAGTAGTTATAATTTTCAACAACAGATGGCGCTGCGGTCTGGGAAACTCTATAGTACGATATTTTCCACATATCCACCATGCGTAGCAATAATATGGCGTAGTCTCTGAATGAAATTACCCGAAACCTTTGACAACGTGTCTGGCGGAATGGCTTCACATGCAGATGAGATGTACTGCTTCAGCTGTTCAATTGTTTCTGGATTCTGGCGGTACACCTGGTCTTTCAAGTGTCCCCACAGAAAGAAGTCACAGGGTCTGGCGAATAGGGAGGCCAATCCACGCCGCCTCCTGTATGTTTCGGATAGCCCAAAGCAATCACACGATCATCGAAATATTCATTCAGGAAATTAAAGACGTCGGCTGTGCGATGTGGCCGGGCACCATCTTCCATAAACCACGAGGTGTTCGCAGTGTCGTCTAAGGCAGTTTGTACCGCCACAAATTCACGAAGAATGTCCAGATAGCGTGATGCAGTAATCGTTTCGGATCTGAAAAATGGGCCAATGATTCCTTTGGAAGACATGGCGGCCCAGACCCGTACTTTTTGAGGATGCAGGGACGATGGGACTGCAACATGGGGCTTTTCGGTTCCCCATATGCGCCAGTTCTGTTTATTGACGAAGCCGTCCAGGTAAAAATAAGCTTCGTCAGTAAACCAAATGCTGCCCACGTGCATATCACCGACATCAATCCTGTGCACTATATCGTTAGCGAATGTCTCTCGTGCAGCAATGGTAGCGGCGCTGAGGGGTTGCCGCGTTTGAATTTTGTATGGATAGAGGTGTAAACTCTGGCGCATGAGACGATACGTGGACGTTGGCGTCATTTGGACCGCAGCTGCAACACGGCGAATGGAAACCCGAGGCCGCTGTTGGATCACCTGCTGCACTAGCTGCGCGTTGCCCTCTGTGGTTGCCGTACGCGGTCGCCCTACCTTTCCAGCACGTTCATCCGTCACGTTCCCAGTCCGTTGAATTTTTCAAACAGATCCTTTATTGTATCGCTTTTCGGTCCTTTGGTTACATTAAACCTCCGTTGAAAACTTCGTCTTGTTGCAACAACACTGTGTTCTAGGCGGTGGAATTCCAACACCAGAAAAATCCTCTGTTCTAAGGAATAAACCATGTTGTCTACAGCACACTTGCACGTTGTGAACAGCACACGCTTACAGCAGAAAGACGGCGTACAGAATGGTGCACCCACAGACTGCGTTGTCTTCTATATCGTTGACATCACTTGCAGCGCCATCTGTTGTTGAAAATTGTAACTACTGTAATTTCGAAAGTTTGTCCGCCTGAAAATGTACTGTTGTCCCAAGCATATTGCAACAAACGGTGTATTTCTATCGATGCTCGTTTAGTTTTTATTGCCGTTTCAAATATACCGGTCATTTTTGAAACACCCTGTATATTGAATAATGAATGGAAGACTTCGCAAAGTTGGGTTTTCTTCAAACTTGGCACACCGGGCACACGTTTTGTTTGATAGAGAAAGCTTTGCAAAAGACCCGGAACACCTCCAGTCTGTGTTCATATCAGATCAGCACAGCTTTATGAAGGAAGAAATGTGGCACTCAAAGGGCCATGAGGTGAAGCAGCTGTTGAACCTCAGAGCGGTCCCCCGCTACTATCTCTACCAGCTGCGATCCCATGGAGGTCACTTTGAGCGTCTGTTGTAACATGGATGAGCTGCAGCTCTGTACTGCGTTCCGGGACGATTTGTTGTCGTTGAATGCACTCCGTCCATTTCTGGACATATGTTCTTAGAACCTTTTTCCCTGCATTTCCAGTCAGGAATCCATCCCTACATTTTATCCTTTTTATTAATGATCATCCAGTATAGCTCGCAGGCCTAGACTTTAAGACATAAACAGGAAAACAACACATGGGTAACATAGAAGGCTTTGCAACGAAGCATACTTAATGCAGTTCATACGTACACAATTATACGTAATAGAATAACAAATAAAATTGGAAAAGCACTGAAGCGGAAATGTGTAGAACATCAGACCATCATACGCCAGTGGGGGCAAATTTACATCAGAATTATTGTACCAAAGAGCGAGGAACAGATAGGAAAGACTAAGAGGGCAGTGAGAATGATTATGAAGCTGTGGAAGAGGATTGCAGCAAACGACAGAGCTAAATAGGGATCAATAGAAACAATTGGGTGAGGTCATCGATCAGCAGAGGGACACCATTGAGTACCGACAACAACACGAAACAAACCTTTAACGAACTGCTGGTCTTCTCTTACTTCCAAAATTAGTTCCTATTTTGTGTTCTTCATTTTAACTTACACCATGACACGGCCATTCAGCTGATGCTCTTGGTTTCATTAGTCATAATTTCGGAGAGCTTTACCGAATTGTAACACATACTCGGATAGCTTCTGTTGTTCTTTTCTTATACGTCTGTTCTTCGCGTTGGCCGTGTGAATATGTTTACATACTGTTATTTTACTATTTCATACGAAAACATCATTATTGAAATGTGTACACTCGTAATTATCCGTTTCTAGTAAGGAATATAACTACTGAATCTTGTCGGACACCTTGCGTTAGCAATTTTTGGTAGACGGTTATAAACTGTGACAAAGGGAAAACGATATCTTTTTGAGAGCCAAATTACAAAATTCCTGTCGCTTGTTACCTAAGACTTATACACTCAATCAGTAAATAAGAATAGAACATGTAATTACACTAATAATTTTCCAATCATTATTAAATTTTGTACCCACATGAAGATAATTTCACATTCATGTCTTATAAAAAAATCTAAGCACAAACATCTCGCAGCTGTAGCTGAAATATAAATAGGGCTTCAGACTTTGCGGGTAGAAACGAATTTCAGTACTGCTTCCTTTTACCAAGACAGCATATTACTTCTCCTATTTCTCATCTTCAGCTCACCAATGTTCCAATGGATAGTGTCTACAAAAGCGGTTATAAGACGTCAACAAAAATTATGGAAATGTAATGTCATTTACGTGTAACATAAATCAAAGACGTATCGTTGAACGAACATAATTCACTGATTGCTTTAACACGTGAATAAATAAGAAGTAGGTAAGCAGTATTTGATTAGTCCTTGGAGCACATTTATCTACGCTCATGATCAACTGAATTAAACACACCATGCAATTAGCGTGTCGCGCTTCCATTAGCCACGATGATGGCGCTTAAACAACTAGGGGTATGGACTTCATCAAACACTGCAAGCACTGGCAAGCCATCTTGATCCAAGACCGCTTGACTGACACGTAAAATTCACGGGCAGCAAACAGAGCAAAGTCCGAAGCGAATACATATCCTCTCCACGGCGGCCCATATACACTCCTGGAAATGGAAAAAAGAACACATTGACACCGGTGTGTCAGACCCACCATACTTGCTCCGGACACTGCGAGAGGGCTGTACAAGCAATGATCACACGCACGGCACAGCGGACACACCAGGAACCGCGGTGTTGGCCGTCGAATGGCGCTAGCTGCGCAGCATTTGTGCACCGCCGCCGTCAGTGTCAGCCAGTTTGCCGTGGCATACGGAGCTCCATCGCAGTCTTTAACACTGGTAGCATGCCGCGACAGCGTGGACGTGAACCGTATGTGCAGTTGACGGACTTTGAGCGAGGGCGTATAGTGGGCATGCGGGAGGCCGGGTGGACGTACCGCCGAATTGCTCAACACGTGGGGCGTGAGGTCTCCACAGTACATCGATGTTGTCGCCAGTGGTCGGCGGAAGGTGCACGTGCCCGTCGACCTGGGACCGGACCGCAGCGACGCACGGATGCACGCCAAGACCGTAGGATCCTACGCAGTGCCGTAGGGGACCGCACCGCCACTTCCCAGCAAATTAGGGACACTGTTGCTCCTGGGGTATCGTCGAGGACCATTCGCAACCGTCTCCATGAAGCTGGGCTACGGTCCCGCACACCGTTAGGCCGTCTTCCGCTCACGCCCCAACATCGTGCAGCCCGCCTCCAGTGGTGTCGCGACAGGCGTGAATGGAGGGACGAATGGAGACGTGTTTCAGCGATGAGAGTCGCTTCTGCCTTGGTGCCAATGATGGTCGTATGCGTGTTTGGCGCCGTGCAGGTGAGCGCCACAATCAGGACTGCATACTACCGAGGCACACAGGGCCAACACCCGGCATCATGGTGTGGGGAGCGATCTCCTACACTGGCCGTACACCACTGGTGATCGTCGAGGGGACACTGAATAGTGCACGGTACATCCAAACCGTCATCGAACCCATCGTTCTACCATTCCTAGAGCGGCAAGGGAACTTGCTGTACCAACAGGACAATGCACGTCCGCATGTATCCCGTGCCACTCAACGTGCTCTAGAAGGTGTAAGTCAACTACCCTGGCCAGCAAGATCTCCGGATCTGTCCCCCATTGAGCATGTTTGGGACTGGATGAAGCGTCGTCTCACGCCGTCTGCACGTCCAGCACGAACGCTGGTCCAACTGAGGCGCCAGGTGGAAATGGCATGGCAAGCCGTTCCACAGGACTACATCCAGCATCTCTACGATCGTCTCCATGGGAGAATAGCAGCCTGCATTGCTGCGAAAGGTGGATATACACTGTAGTAGTGCCGACATTGTGCATGCTCTGTTGCCTGTGTCTATGTGCCTGTGGTTCTGTCAGTGTGATCATGTGATGTATCTGACCCCAGGAATGTGTCAATAAAGTTTCCCCTTCCTGGGACAATGAATTCACGGTGTTCTTATTTCAATTTCCAGGAGTGTACACTCAGTAAGACAGCAATCAAGCACGTATTTCCCATGCGTTAAGACAACTTGCATGTTCTGAAGTGGCGTGCATAGCCTGAAGTGGTTCTCCCGATATAAGTATCCTACCACGGACGTTTACCTACGTGGACCACGACTCATCTGTCTAAGCGGCCTGTTTCAAGACTTCTACCGCCTAGCAGAGGTGTTCCTGCTACCATATGAACCTTTCTGCCCTGTAAAATATTATGCGGGATATATGTTTATTCAGTATACGATTCAGAGACGCAGGGTATCCGTCTGTTCATTTATTATTTTCATGACATGGGGATTTGAGAATTCGGTTTGTAATTTTGGAGATGAGAGATACAGGTTATCTCAATTACACTTTTTTTTTTAGAGAAGACGTACTGCATATTTCACGTAAGTGTCTGGTATGGTCAGTTCAAGTCTTTATCCTAGTAATATAGATTTCAATAGCATTATAATTTCAGTATATTTAATTAAAAACACATAACTGAGTGAACTAATTACTCTCTATATCAAATATTTAATTGGGGCCTATAGTAAACAAGGATAGCCTCTGAACTCGGCCAGCAGGCTTCATTCGTACCTACATCAGCCACGATTTGCAGTCAGGTGCACTCAATCATTGCCGGCAGAGCCTCCTCCACATCTCGGATGAGATCCGGGCAAAGGCAGTGGATACTGGCCTTCTTTTCCGCCGCATGCAGTGCACAACTTGTGCTTCACAGTTAATCTGACAAGTTCACACTCTTAAGCTACAGAATGTGAAAGAAGGTGTAAACAACATATTTACATGCAAGTGGACGAATACAAGTTGAATTATCACTCTGAGGGCAGGGCATGTAAGTATGATACTCCTTTTAAGAAAGATAAACACAGAAAAGCAAATTTTTGCAGTGAAAATTCGTTCGAAGAAACAAACAGTGACATTTCAACTGCTGTCAACTTGTTAGTTTTTATATTGGAAATTTAACGTTGTATTTACGTAATTACTTACGACAATATCCTTCTGTTCATAATTCATTGATCATTAATGCAATATTTCACAACACGCATTTAATATGTTAATATGAAATTTGTGGGTAACTTGTAGTTAGTATAACGTTACAAAGATCAGATTCAATGGCAAAGGGATAATGAAGGTATGTAATGTCATGGAAGTGCGCAGTAGACGAGTAGACTAGTAGCATGTAACGATAAGGTAAAAATGATTGTACGCTTGCATTGTGCTCAGGATAAACAGAACTGTGTCATGGTGTCAGCAGGAAGAATAGCGATAGAACTTCCTGCAGATTGTTTTGTACAATTTTCAGTGGGTCTGTTAGCTCAGTATGTTTACAAACGAATGGGGCTTGTGTTTTAGGCCGAGGTCATCGCTGTGTGATGCTCTTTTCACTTAACACCGCCCTGAAAGGCAATATTTGGCCGACGAACTGAACGACATCTCTTCCTCGCCGAGCAAAACGTATTTCAAATGCTTTGTGTTCCACGAGATTAAGTGAATGACGTTGCATTCCTGTGGGTGGATATGATACAAACCCAAATGCCTTTACACGGTCACTTAACTGTTCGAAATCTTTTTTGGAATTCACAGTAGATGAAACTGCGATGGTGCAATGCATGTAGTGAAAAACCTGCTGATTATAGTTAATGTCGTTTCTGATTACATAAAGCTATAATAGTTTACAGCTGGCAATCCGAGAACAACGACACTCTACTCAGTGTTTGGATATAACAGATTGGGAATGTATACCGTCGGAAGAAAATTCAACATAATCAAGGGCTGTGTTCAGTGGCACCAAGGTATAATAAATGCATACTGAGCGGTTGTTGTGTTATTGATTCACTTGTCACGGTCATCAGCGATCAAATGGCGCCCTGAGAGCCTGTCTGTGCGTCCACTGTTTTTTTCTATGCACACAATAACTTTTCTGAGCTTACAACGCTATTTGTTTATGGTTCATCTAAATTTTTATAATTTTTTTGTCTTAAAATTTTCGCATATTGGTACTGTATTTTCTAAATATGTAAAGTAAGGTGTGCTATACTGGAGGTTGAAGTTCTTTGCATTGTATGTGAGTAATGTATGTAAAATACTATGTAAATTGTTTATTACGTTAAATAATTTTCTGATGACATTTTGTATTTAAAAATATTAGGGTGTGTAAACTGCTCGTGTTGACTAAAATTTAACAGTTGTAAGAAATGGTCACGCTTAGGAACAATGTAAGAAATAGGTGTTATGTAAAAGCCAATGTGCTTTTATTTGAAACGAAACTGGCTCTGGGGAGTGGAAAAGGTGGCAAGGGCGAATTGGCGCGCTACCTAGAGCAAGCACGGGAAGTAAGTCACACAGTCTGTAGGCAGCAGTGTTTGAGGCAACACCCTTGTGGAGCAGGGGAAGCTTTGCCTGCAAATTTGCACAAAAATGCCTCGGTTGAAGACTGCAAACGGCCTACGGCATACCTGCGAACTGTTGGGCTACTGTATGTAAAAATGAACGCCACCAAGGAGAGAAATTGAGCCCATACAGCAAGATACTTGCAGACCGTACTGTGGATAGCGTAGCCGTCATAATTGTTCGCCACACCCAAGCCTACAGCCACCAGATGAGATACCTTTTTTTTGTATTTTACTTTTGTACAGCGTGAACCATTAATTTAAACTGTGTTTCATTAGTGAATAACCGTTCTTGAACTTTAAAGAAACTGGTTCACCCTGTTATTTCATCCTAATCATACATCTACATAGGGCTCCTTCCTGGTGTTTTATTAATCCGAGTATCCTGTTTTCCAGACTTAATGAAGTGTCAACTTGATATAAAGAGGCACCATTTAAATTGTTTTTGTGTAAATAATGAGAGTAATAACATCTGAAAGTAAATTCCATCAAGAAAGAGGTATTCTTGCGGTGAAATGTTCGGTATAAAAAGTGTGTGCTTTAGTATCCAAGTATTTTAGTATTTAAGTTGGTTGGTTATAGAAAGTGCTTTTCTAAATGTCCCACCTGGCCAAAATTTTTTTAGCTTCCTTGAAGTTATGTACTAGTCTTTTTCTCTTATAAAAACGTAATATATAAGAGCGTAGTAGTCAAAAAGAAATTCTAGTGTCTGCACCATCATAGCTTACGTGGAGTAATATTTATTTGAAGAAGCTACTTAAACAGTAGAAGGAAAGTAGGCAAAATTCATACTTCTGCATTTCCAAAACTTCACTGTTTCATTGCCTGGATAGGCTGGCGACAGTTAGTAGATATTTTAAACCACTAAATGAACTTGGAACTGAGTTGTCCTAGCTATTCATACTGCGCATCTTCCTAACCGCTAGGTAAGATCTTAGGAAAAGAATTGAATAGGCTGACTTACTTTTCCATTAGACACAACACACGGTCATATCCTGTAAAAAGGGTAACTCTATTGATTAACTTTTCCTATTAAGAAGACTATCCTCCCATAATGTTCTTTATTTTTGAAACTAAACCAAATTTAATAAGAGGGTTATACGTAGCAACATAGAGACAGTGTTTTCTGTTATTTAGGTAAAAGCATACTAAATTACAAAAGTAGTGGTAGGGTTATAAGCTCAAAGGTGTACAGTGATTGCAGCACTCATTCTAAGGTACAACCATGCCTCACCGACCATTAAGTACACCTGTTGAACAACTGTAGGCATTTGAATAGGGTGACATTGTAGGCCTGCGGGAAGGTGGATGGAGGCATCGAAGGACTGCTATACATGCTGTGCTGTGTCGCTGCTTTCAGCAGTGATAGGCCAGGTTCTGGACTCCACTTAGTACAGACACACATTAAGATCGACACTTTGTTCTAGCAGTCGTGGCCGACCAAACACAATACAGGAAAGAAATTCGGGCGCTGTGTTGCACCGCTGTGTCACCGAGGACCACCGGAAACCGTTTGCTTGCAGCAGGAGTAAAATCTGGACAAGCTACCACTGACACCACGACACCGCCAATGATGTCGCGCAGGAATTGACTGGAGAGTGGAATGGTGCAGTGTTGTCTTCAGTGATGAGAGTAGGTTCTGGCTGTATGCGACGGTGGACGTACACGTGCATAGCTAGACCTGGGGAGCGGTCTATTCCGGAGTGCATGCGTCCGCAATACACAGGTCCAACTTCGGGCCTCATGGTGTGGGGAGCCGTCAGTTGCAACTCTGTCACATTTGGTGTTTCTGCGGGGTAAAGTAACCAGTTCCCGTACATAGCACAGGTTGTTTGCCCTGTAGCACCGCAGTTTATTAGACAGGAAGGTGATGTGCTTTTGCAGCAGGGCAAAGCACGATCACATACGGCTGCTGCAACGTAAAACGGTCTTCGTGGTGTACAACTGCCCCTGGCCAGAAAAGAGCGCCGAATCTCTCGCCAGGTGAACACGTACGGGACGTGACGAAACAGGAAATTACTCGTTCTCGAGAGCCTGTAAGAACCATTGCCGAATTGCAACAAACGGTGCACGATGCTTGGGTCAGTCTATCGAAGGATGCCGTTCGGCACCATTATGGCGTTTGCATGCGAGAATGCAATGCTGCTTTGCCGCCAGCAGAGGCAGAGAGCACAATGTGTAATGGTTCAAAATGGCTCTGAGCACTATGGGACTCAACTGCTGAGGTCATTAGTCCCCTAGAACTTAGAACTAGTTAAACCTAACTAACCTAAGGACATCACACACATCCATGCCCGAGGCAGGATTCGAACCTGCGACCGTAGCGGTCTCGCGCACAATGTGTAATGATGCGACTTCTTGAGCATCCTTTACTTTGACATGTGTGTTTCATGTGGTCTCAGTTTGTTATCATATACTCCTATAATGACCAACTATCTGTCACATCACTTGTCAATAAAGTGACCTCATCTTTATGGGTGTTGCAGTTTTTTCAGTGAGTGTACTATTGACAAAGATATTTGCTGTAACTTGTGGCTCGTTGCATAATTGAGGACACTTAGGACGATTCACTGCAGAGCACTCTAGATGGAGAAAAAGAACATTTTATGTTGTTCACTCCCCTTTTGTATAAAGAATCAACGATCGCTTAGGCTGCGGAGATATCCTATGTGATCAATAGTATCCGGACAACTGGCTGAAAAAGACTTACAAGTTCGTGGCGCCCTCCATCGGTAATGCTGGAATTCAGTATGGTGTTGGCCTACCCTTAGCCTTGATGACAGCTTCCACTATCTCAGACATACGTTCAATCAGGTGCTGGAAGGTTTCTTGGGGAATGGCAACCTATTCATCACGGAGTGCTGCACTGAGGAGAGGTATCGATATCGGTCGGTGAGGCCTGCCATTAAGTCTGCATTCCAGAACATCCCAAAGGTGTTCTATAGGATTCAGGTCAGGACACTACACAGGTCAGTCCATTACAGGGATGTTATTGTCGTGTAACTTCTCCGCCACAGGCCGTGCATTATGAACAGGTTATCGATCAAGTTGAAAGATGCAATCGCCCCCCCCCCCCCCCCGAATTGCTCTTCAACAGTGGGAAACAAGAAGGTGCTTAAAACCTCAATGTAGCCCTGTGCTGTGACAGTGCCACGCAAAACAACAAGGGGTGCAAGCCCCCTCCATGAAAAACACGACCACACCATAACACCACCGCCACCGAATTCTACTGTTCGTACTATACACGCTTTCAGGTGTCGTTCACCGGGCATTCGCCATACCCACACCCTGCCATCTGATGGCCACATTGAGTACCGTGATTCGTCACACCACACAACGTTTTGCACTGTTCAATCATCTGTCAATCAACAGACGAGGTCGGCCTGTACGCTTTTGTGCTGTACGTTTCTCTTCACCTTTCCAAAAACAGTGTACGTAGGGATGTTAAGCAGTGTGGAAATCTCGCGTACAGACGTATGACACAAGTGCCATCCAGTGACCTGACCACGTTCAAAGTCCGTGCCATCTCACGATATCTAGTGACCACTGAGGTCGCTGATATGGATTACCTGGCAGTAGGTAGCAGCACAATGCACCTAATATGAAAAACGTATGTTTTTGGGGGTGTCCGGATACTTTTGATCACATAGCGTATTTTGCAGCAGCCTAAGGATCCGCGATTTTTAGAGCACATGAAGAATTCGATCTAAGGCGCTGCAGTCATGGAATGTGCGGCTGGTCCCGGCGGAGGTTCGAGTCCTCCCTTGGGCATGGGTGTGTGTGTTTGTCCTTAGGATATTTTAGGTTAAGTAGTGTGTAACCTTAGGGACTGATGACCTTAGCAGTTAAGTCCCATAATATTTCACATACATTTGAACCATTTGAAGAATTCGAAAATAAAGGATGTTGTGTTTCAACGTCCCGTCGACAAAGATCGCAAAAGAGATGGAGCACAATATCGGTTTGAACAAGGGTAGGAAAGGAAATACCCGATTTTCTTTTTTGAACCATTACAGCTTTCAGCTTAATCGATTCAGGGGGAGCACTGAAAATCTAAATCTGGATGACCAGTCGAGAATCCGAAGCCCCCTCAGGATCGATTGCAAATCCAGTGTCTCTCCATTGTGCCACAAACCTCAGTCAGTAGATCCTGTGGATGCTCACCAAATTGCTGGGCTGTACGTGGTTTGGCGTGAGTGGACCAATGTCTACGATGTTGACACAGTAAGCAGCAGAAAATAAGAGAGCCAAGGAGGTGGTTAAGTGCATGAAAAATTTGAACGATAAAAAGGTGCTCCACCGACTGACCCGTCAAAGCACGACTCACGATTCCCCCTCACAGCTTTGCTTCCGGCGCCACTCCATCCCCTATCTTCCACACTTCATCACAGTTCTCCTACATACCTTGCGGGGCTAGCGCCCTTAGCCACAGCCTAGGGTATTGGTGTGGAAGGTAGGAGATAAGATGCAGACGGAAACCAATTTGTGTGTACGAGTCCTGATTCGTGCTCGGATGACTCACTCGGTAGAGCACTTTTCCGCCAAAGACGGAGGTTCCAGATTAGGCTGCCCGAACGGGCACGCAGTCATAATCTGCAAAGAAGTTTCCTATCACAGCGCATACCCCACCGGATACAGGAAATTTTTCAGGGAATGGCAACAAATTTATTCTGGAAATTGTAACAAGCTGTCTTTACTGTCCGCAAGCGACTGCTACGTGTTCTTCAGGAGCAGCTCCGCAAGATTTATGTACAACGGAATAAACAATTATCCACAAGACAATTGCAGTTCGCCATCGGTAGAGCCTTGTGGGTAGACACTGCCCCTAGGTTTATGGTGCCGATTCCCTGTTGCTTGCCCATATTTGCTTGAATATCACCAGCAGTTACCTCTCGGAATGCACACCCTTCCACGCCTCTACACTATGAACGGTCTAATGGCGTCCTAGACTAGCGACTGGCGATTATCGATTCTCTTATAATTTCCAACCACTATTAGTGAAATAATAATAATAATGAACTACACATTACATTACCATAAACAGAAACGAATGGAAAGACAGAAAGCATAAACTGTGATTGCGGATAAAATGACATACCTATGCACAAAATATTATAAATCAAGTGACCCAGGCGTAGAATGCCACAGGAGACTTCTAAATCCCGATGTGCACGGATTCTTCGTACTGATAGATACCAAACATTGTCAGTAATTGTAATCCATATGAAGATTTCTAACTTCTAACTACGATGAAAAAGTTCTTTATCACAACTGTACAGAAATAACACATAATTTCCTTGTATTTCCATAAATTAATTTCATTATACGTCTCAAAATCTCTAATTTCACAGCTGGAACTGAAGTAGTTGTAAGATAACAGAGGAGCGCGTCTGACGAAATCACCGGTTATAAGAAAGAGATTCTGGAGCTTCAAGTATAGCATGGACGGCAATGTTAAGAACGGAATGGACCAATAAGAAAGTAGCATCGCGTGGCGGGACTTACAAACTGAAAATATTCAATTTATCACTACTTCATATAAATTGAATTTTATGGATTTTTCTTACTGATCGTGCGATAATGCTTACTTCTTGGGCCGCACTGACACTTGCTTTGAGCCTCAAATGGCCCACGGGACGCAGTTTGGACATCCCTGGTCTAAGCAAACGGACTCACCGTTTCTGATATGCTGACTTTGTGGAAGTAACAAGAAATACGAGGTATATCATTTTATCAGGCTCTGTCATTTTGGGGGAGTTTCCCCTGCATCTCGTGAAATGACCATGAAGTTAAAATTAGAAAGGTTCGAGCTCACACGGAGGTTTACCAACTGTGTTTTTTCCCGCTCGGCATAGGCGACTGGAAAAGGAGAGAGGGGAGTGATACGCAAAGTACTCTCTGCCACACATCATAAGGATGCTTTTGGAGTACAGATGTAGAGATAAATAAGCTACTTTTAACATCCTGTTCACGTCAGGGTTATTTGTGACTGAACCCTAGTTCGGAGAGCGGTCAGTTGTGGCGCTACTCAAGGAAGGATTCGAGTCCTCAAATTCAAATGGCTCTGAGAACTATGGGACTTAACTGCTGAGGTTATCAGTCCCATATAACTTAGAACTACTTAAACCTAACTAACCTAAGGACATCACACACATCCATGCCCGAGGCAGGATTCGAACCTGCGACCGTAGCAGTCGCGCAGTTACAGACTGTAGCGCTTAGAACCGCTCGGTCACACCGGCCTGCTACAAGTCCTCTTCTGGAATGTTAGGGAGACCGCGGAAACCCAAAATGGTGACTGCCAGAAAATGACAATTAGCCCACGAGAAAGACTGGCCGCGGCGGGTACGTCACAGCACCTGACACTGCAGGTCTTACGAGTTCCAGCAGATGTCTCCGGCGGGGAGCGAGTAACAACTCTGCTAGGAAAAAATTTGTACGCCTGGAAAGACTACTTTGATTAAAGACGACTTCGATGACGGCATATGCCACCTGGGAGATAGTAGATGTACTGATAATGGTTTCAACGTCCTCCGACAACAGATAGCGCCATCTGTGTCTACCCATTAACAGGAAATGCTCACAGCCGGAACGCTCAGTGTGGTGTAAGCAGGCAGTCATGCCACTGAGTCGCACTTGTGCTTCCTACAGCCAACTGAGCGAGTTTGAAAGGGGTCTAGTTGTGGACTTTCGAGTGGCAGGATGGTTTTTTCTGAGAAAGTCACGTGATTATTCTTACACTCCTGGACGAGTTTTTGGACGTCCACGCAACACAGACGTCTACCAGGATCGTCTTATTGCAAGGACAGCAGTGGCAGATAGTACAGCTACTACAGCGCACATAAGAGGACTTTTCAGCCCAGGCGTGTCAGTACGATCTGCTGTGAACCGGTTATTGGCAATGGGACAACATGAACGCGCATCTCTAGCTGTCTTCCACTCGTGTCACTGCTTCGACATGGACGCCTCGTCCAGTGCTTCCAGAGGATCACTTGGAATGGCACACTGTGGTCTTCACCGATGAAAAGAGATTCTGCCTCCACGCAAGTGATGGTAATTTGAGTGTACGCATACCTGGCGAGTGCTGTCTCGTGGAGTGCATTCGTCCAAGACACAGTGGCCTCACCCCGCGCCTTATGGTCCGGAGTGCGATAAGCTACATAAGCTAACCAGCGCTCGGTACGTGCAAAATGTTGTTAGACCCTTTCTTTTGCCGTTCTTGCAACAGGAAGGTGATGTATTGTTCCAACAGGATAACGTTCGCCTACACCCATCCCGTGAAACTCAGCGCCCTTTGCAAGACGTGCAGAAACTTCCATGGCCAGCACGATCTCTGGATTTGTTTCCAATTGAGCACTTGTAGGATATGATGGGAGAGAAGATTCATCTACATCTACATCTACATCCACATATATACTCCGCTAGCCACCAAGCGGTGTGTGGCGGAGGGCACAATTCGCGCCCAAGTCATATTTTCCCTCTCTGTTACACTCGTGGATCGCTCGAGGGCAAAACGACTGTCCGAACGCCTCCGTACGAGCTCTAATTTCCCGATCTGAAAGTTGGTGGTAATAATATATGCTCAACATCCTCGGTGAAGATCGGATTTCGGAATTTAGTGAGCAGCCCCTTCCGCTTAGGGCGCCGTCTATATGCAAGTGTGTCCGCCTTCAGACTTTCTATGAGATTTGTAACGCTCTCGTGATGGCTAAATGTACTAGTCACTAATCTTGCCGCTCTTCTACATCTACATCTACATCCATACTCCGGAAGCCACCTGACGGTTTGTGGCGGAGGGTACTTTGAGTACCTCTATCGGTTCTCCCTTCCATTCCAGTCTCGTATTGTTCGTGGAAAGAAAGATTGTCGGTATGCCTCTGCGTGGGCTCTGATCTCTCTGATTTTATCCTCATGGTCTCTTCGCGAGATATACATAGGAGGGAGCAATATACTGCTTGACCCATCGGTGAAGACATGTTCTCGAAACTTCAACAAAAGCCCTACCGAGCTACTGAGTGTCTCTCCGGCAGAGTCTTCCACTGGAGTTTATCTATCATCTCCGTAACGCTTTTGCGATTACTAAATGATCCTGTAACGAAGCGCACTGCTGTCCGTTGGATCTTCTCTATCTCTTCTATCAACCCTATCTGGTACGGATCCCACACTGGTGAGCAATATTCAAGCAAAGGGCAAACAAGTGTACTGTAACCTACTTCCTTTGTTTTCGGATTGCATTTCCTTAGGATTATTCTAATAAATCTCAGTCTGGCATCTGCTTTACCGACAATCAACTTTATATGATCATTCCATTTTAAATCACTCCTAACGCCTACTCCCAGATAATTTCGTTGGACCTTCACTGACATCGATTTGTTGTAGAATCATGGAACATATTTTATGTTCGGACATAATGATCTTTCTAGACTCTGAGAAGCTCATCTGCAGAAACCAGCTCGGTTTTAGGAAACAGCGGTCATGCGAGACACAGCTGGCCCTCTTTGTGCTTGATATACAACAGGTTCCAGATTCTGGCTCCCAGGTTGATGCCACATTTCTCGACTTTCGAAAGGCGTTCGACTCAGTTACGCACTGTCGCTTGCTCCAAAAAGAACGCGCTTACGGCCTATCAGATGATATATGCCGCTGGATAGATAGTTTTATAACAGACTGGGTGCAGTATGTCTTCCTGAACGAGGTGACTTCAACAGAAACAAGCGTAATTTCAGGAGTGCCCCAGGGCAGTGTAATAGGTCCGCTGCTTTTTACGGTTTACGTAAACGACCTTGTTGATGGTATTGACAGTTGTGAACAAATCAATGAGGATTTGCAGAAAATAAATGCGTGTTGTAATGACTGGCAGTTATCTCTCAATATTAGTAAGTGTAACCTACTGTGTATAACAAGGTGAAAATCCCCATTAATGTACGAGTACAAAATAAATGCCCAGTCTTTGGAAGCGGTAACATCCGTCAATTATCTGGGTGTGACTATTAGAAATAACCTGAAGTGGAACGAGCAGATTACACAAGTAACGGGCAAGGCGAACTCTAGATTGCGGTTTATTGGTAGAATCCTGAAGCGATGCAGTCCTTCAACAGTACATTAATTCATCCAGTCTTAGAGTATTGTTCGTCTGTATGGGACCCTTACCAGTTGGGTCTGAGTCAAGAGATTGAGGAAGTCCAGAGAAGAGCGGCAAGATACGTGATTGGTACATTTAGTCATCGCGAGAGCGTTACAAATCTCGTAGAAAGTTTGAAGTGGGACACACTTGCAGACAGACGGCTAAGTGGAAGGGCTGCTCACTACATTCCGAAATCCGATCTTCGCCGAGGATGTAGAGCATATATTATCACCACCAACTTTCAAAGATAAGGGAAAATAGAGCTCATACTGAGGCGTTCAGACAGTCGTTTTTCCCTCGCGCGATCCACAAGTGCCGGCCGGAGTGGCCGAGCGGTTCTAGGCGCTACAGTCTGGAACCGAGCGACCGCTACGGTCGCAGGTTCGAATCCTGCCTCGGGCATGGATGTGTGTGATATCCTTAGGTTAGTTAGGTTTAAGTAGTTCTAAGTTTTAGGGTACTGATGAACAGGCGTAGAATAACGTATCCCAGGACAGTATTCGCCATCTCTATAATCGACTGGATGCTAGTCAGCGACTCCAGTGCCGCCAATGGAAGCTAACCACATACTAATGTGGTTGTTTCAGCATGGGTCAATTTGCTATTGCTCTGCAGATGCACTCATTTCATAAACTCCATATGTACCGTTGCTACAAGAGATCTTGAGTGAATTGGAAAGCTCTAAAATGTACTAATTTTTTTTCTGGCAGTGTAGTTCAGACACCTTTAATAATTTTTGATTGAATGTTTAAATGCATGCAAGTTCTCGGTAGCACACGACGAAGTTAAGACATTTAGTGGATGCCTTTTGAATTACATGTTGATTTTCTGTGGGCCCTGCACGGAGCGGAACGTTCACGACGTGTGACGTCCCAAGTCCGTTGCCGGGTCCATATTTGACGTGGGGCCCAAGTAAGAAAGAGACCCCCTGGTTGCTCCTCTCCCATCCCCGCCCCCTGCCACGTCTTCACTGTTGTGTCCCCCCTAGCCTCCATCTCTACACCCTTCATCTTCTTTCCCAAGGTGGCTTCCATCAACTCCCCCTCCCAGATGATGCCCTCTCTCCCTCCATTTATCCCTCCTGTCAACTCTGATCCTCACCTCCCCCTCCTTTCCTCCATCCTTTCCCTGGGCTCCCTCCCCCTTCCATCCTGTGTTTCTCTCCGCCTAACCTCTCCGTACCTTCCTTCTCCCCCCCCCCCCCACCCGAGTTCATTTGTCTTCCTGTCCTCTGCCTTCCCCATTCCCTGTCGCTTCTGCCTAGCACCCCCCACCCCTCGTATGGGTCCTCATCTTCCATTGGCTCCTTTCCCCCCTCCCCCCGTTCGCTTTTCCTCACCTTCCCCCTTTTTTATTTTCCCATCATCTGACCAGTTTCCCCCCACCTGCTCTAAGCTGTGGTCTGTCATATTTTAGTGCAGTGTTCCAGTGACTGTTCAGTGTTGTTTCGTTTTTTCCCGTCTTGCGAACAGAAACCAGACTGTCGCCGTGTTTTTTAATTGTCTGTCTATTATTTTACCTGTCTGCTTCATATGTATTTTATTAGCATCATCATCGCTTTGTTCTCTGTTTTCAGTTCCACGATATTTTTTTTTTCGCCATGTTACCCTTTGTCTCCGATTTTGTCGCCTGTTTTTTATTATATATTATCTTCTTGTTTCTTAAAACAAGGTCTGTAGGCTGAAGAGCGGCATACTAAGCTGCTGTCAGCCCGCCCCCTTCGGGGGGAATCGGATTTCAATAAAGAAAAAAAAATAAGAACGAGTGCAGAGCCGTAAGCAGTGCGACAAGGTGACACACATATCTGTGGGCAGGCGCGCCCGGCAGGTTCCCCCTGCAGCTGCGGTCGGTAACTGGAGACCAGCGGCGAGGCCGGCTGACCGCGGCGAGATGCGGGGATCGCGCCACGCGTCGTTTGGGCCAATTGCCGGCCGCACGGCGGGGGCAGCGCCAGTAATTGGCGCGCGCACAACAGTCGCTGCCGTGTCCGGCGGCCACGCACATCCACAACGACGAGGCCCGCCCCCTCGCGCCTTAAACACGCGAGACGTGAAAGACAACGGGGACCTGGCGCTGGGGCTGGGGCTTCACTTTCCGGAGCAGAACCGACGCGTCAGATTTTTGCTCCATGTAGCGGTAGGTGGCCAGTGGGATGCAAGACCTCTTGCTACGTCACAACTTAGCTGACGTCAAGATTGATTACGTCGTTTGCAGTGTGTTGTTGTTATGGTCTTCACTCCTGAGACTGGTTTGATGCAGCTCTCCATGCTACTCTATCCTGTGCAAGCTTCTTCATCTCCTAGTACCTACTGCAACCTACATCCTTCTCAATCTGCTTAGTGTATTCATCTCTTGGTCTCCCTCTACGATTTTTACCCTCCACGCTGCCCTCCAGTACTACATAGGTGATCCCTTGATGCCTCAGATCATGTCCTACTAACCGATCCCTTCTTCTAGTCAAGTGGTGACACAAACTCCCCTTCTTCCCAATTCTATTCAATACCTCCTCATTAGTTATGTGATCTACCCATCTAATCTTCAGCAGTCTTCTGTAGCACCACATTTCGAAAGCTTCTATTCTCTTCTTGTCTAAACTATTTATCTTCCATGTTTCACTTCCATACGTGCCTACACTCCATACAAATACTTTCAGAAATGACTTCCTGACACTTAAATCTATACTCGATGTTAACAAAATTCTCTTCTTCAGAAACGCTTTACTTGCCATTGCCAGTCTACATTTTATATCCTCTCTACTTCGACCATCATCAGTTATTTTGCTCCCCAAATAGCAAAACTCCTTTACTACTTTAAGTGTCTCATTTCCTAATCTAATTCCCTCAGCATCACCCAACTTAATTCGACTATATTCCATTATCCTTGTTTTGCTTTTGTTGATATTCATCTTATACCCTCCTTTCAAGACACTGTCCATTCCGTTCAACTGCTCTTCCAAGTCCTTTTGTGTCTCTGACAGAATTACAATGTCATCGGCGAACCTCAAAGTTTTTATTTCTTCTCCATGGGTTTTAATGCCTACTCCGAACTTTTCTTTTGTTTCCTTTACTGCTTGCTCAATATACAGATTGGATAGCATCGGGAATAGGCTACAACCCTGTCTCACTCCTTTCCCAGCCACTGCTTCCCTTTCATGCCCCTCCGTGTGCACTCCGTGTGCATTCCGGGTGGAGTCATTCCTGATGTGGAAAGGGTCCTTCCGGATGCCATGAAGAGCACAGGGTGCAGCCAGCTGCAGGTGGTGGCACATGTCGGCACTAATGACGTGTGTCGCTTTGGATCTGAGGAAATTCTCTCTGATTCCAGCGGCTATCTGATTTGGTGAAGGCTGCCGGACTTGCTTACGAGATGAAGGCAGACCTCACCATCTGCAGCATCGTTGACAGAACCGACTGCGGACCTTTGGTGCAGTGCCGGGTGGAGGGTCTGAATCAGAGGCTCAGACGGTTTTGCGACAGTGTTGGCTGCAGATTCCTTGACTTGCGCCATAGGGTGGTGGGGTTTCGGGTTCCGCTGAATAGGTCAGGAGTTCACTACACTCAGCTGGCGGCTACAGGGGTAGCGGAGGCTGTGTGGCGTGGACTTGGCGGTTTTTTAGGTTAGAAGGCCTCGGGAAAGTACGGGGTGGGCTGCAATCTCAAAGGGTGCATGGCAAATACAGGACGTGCTTGGATCAAGGAACAGTCGGAATTGTAGTTGTAAATTGTTGTAGTTGTGCTGGGAAAGTCCCTGAGCTTCAAGCGCTAATAGAAAGCACAGAAGCTGAAATCGTTATAGGTACAGAAAGCTGGCTAAAGCCTGAAATAAGTTCTGCAGAAATTTTTACGAAGTCTCAGACGGTGTTCAGGAAAGAGAGATTAGGCAGAATTGGTGGTGGAGTGTTTGTGTCTGTCAGTAGTGGTTTATCTTGTAGTGAAGTCGAAGTAGATACTCCGTGCGAATTGGTATGTGTGGAGGTTATACTTATCAGCCGAACTAAGTTAATAATTGGCTCCTTCTACCGACCCCCAGACTCCGATGATATAGCTGCTGAACAGTTCAGAGAAAATTTGAGTCTCGTAACAAATAAATACCCCACTCATACGGTTATGGTTGGTGGGGACTTCAACCTTCCCTCGATATTTTGGCAAAAATACTTGTTCAAAACCGGTGGTAGGCAGAAAACATCTTCCGAGATTGTCCTAAATGCTTTCTCCGAAAATTATTTCGAGCAGTTAGTCCACGAACCCACGCTAATTGTAAATGGTTGCGAAAACACACTTGACCTCTTAGCCACAAACAATCCAGAGCTGATAGAGAGCATCATGACTGATACAGGGATTAGTGATCACAAGGTCGTTGTAGCTAGGCTCAATACCGTTTCTTCCAAATCCACCAGAAACAAACGCAAAATAATTTTATTTAAAAAAGCGGATAAAGTGTCACTAGAAGCCTTCCTAAGAGACAATCTCCATTCCTTCCGAACTGACTATGCAAATGTAGACGAGATGTGGCTCAAATTCAAAGATATAGTAGCAACAGCAATTGAGAGATTCATACCTCATAAATTGGTAAGAGATGGAACTGATCCCCCGTGGTACACAAAACAGGTCCGAACTCTGTTGCAGAGGCAACGGAAAAAGCATGCGAAGTTCAGAAGAACGCGAAATCCCGAAGATTGGCTAAAATTTACAGACGCGCGAAATTTGGCACGGACTTCAATGCGAGATGCCTTTAATAGGTTCCACAACGAAACATTGTCTCGAAATTTGGTAGAAAATCCGAAGAAATTCTGGTCATATGTAAAGTACACAAGCGGCAAGACGCAGTCAATACCTTCGCTGCGCAGTGCCGATGGTACTGTTACCGACGACTGTGCCGCTAAAGCGGAGTTATTGAACGCAGTTTTCCGAAATTCCTTCACCAGGGAAGATGAATGGAATATTCCAGAAGTTGAAACACGAACAGCTGCTAGCATGAGTTTCTTAGAAGTAGATACCTTAGGGGTTGCGAAGCAACTCAAATCGCTTGATACGGGCAAGTCTTCAGGTCCAGATTGTATACCGATTAGGTTCCTTTCAGATTACGCTGATACAATAGCTCTCTACTTAGCACTCATATACAACCGCTCGCTCACCGATAGATCTGTACCTACAGACTGGAAAATTGCGCAGGTCGCACCAGTGTTTAAGAAGGGTAGTAGGAGTAATCCATCTAACTACAGACCTATATCATTGACGTCGGTTTGCAGTAGGGTTTTGGAGCATATACTGTATTCAAACATTATGAATCACCTCGAAGGGAACGATCTATTGACACGTAATCAGCATGGTTTCAGAAAACATCGTTCTTGTGCAACGCAGCTAGCTCTTTATTCGCACGAAGTAATGGCCGCTATCGACAGGGGATCTCAAGTTGATTCCGTATTTCTAGATTTCCGGGAAGCTTTTGACACCGTTCCTCACAAGCGACTTCTAATCAAGCTGCAGGCCTATGGGGTATCGTCTCAGTTGTGCGACTGGATTCGTGTGTGTGTGTGTGTGTGTTGGGGTTTATGGGCGCTCAACATCGAGGTCATCAGCGCCCTGATACACATGAAAAGGAACGAATGTGGAGAGACCTAATAAAACTGAAAAAACACACTCAAAGAAAGCAGAAAAAGAGGGAAAATACTACATAAGAATGTAAAACCTAAGGAAAGGGAAAGCATAGCAACAAGAATGACACAGGAAATTGTCATTGGCTGGCCACTTACATAAAATATCGGCGAGCTTGTCACACAGTGAGCAAATTAAAATCCTCTCCCTAAAATCTTTGTAAAAACATTTGACATGGCACAGAACTTTAAGACTGGATTCGTGATTTCCTGTCAGGAAGGTCACAGTTCATAGTAATAGACGGCAAATCATCGAGTAAAATTGAAGTGATATCAGGTGTTCCCCAGGGAAGTGTCCTGGGACCTCTGCTGTTCCTGATCTATATAAATGACCTGGGTGACAATCTGAGCAGTTCTCTTAGGTTGTTCGCAGATGACGCTGTAATTTACCGTCTAGTAAGGTCATCCGAAGACGAGTATCAGTTGCAAAGCGATTTAGAAAAGATTGCTGTATGGTGTGGCAGGTGGCAGTTGACGCTAAATAACGAAAAGTGTGAGGTGATCCACATGAGTTCCAAAAGAAATCCGTTGGAATTCGATTACTCGATAAATAGTACAATTCTCAAGTCTATCAATTCAACTAAGTGCCTGGGTGTTAAAATTGCGAGCAACTTCAGTTGGAAAGACCACATAGATAATATTGTGGGGAAGGCGAGCCAAAGGTTGCGTTTCATTGGCAGGACACTTAGAAGATGCAACAAGTCCACTAAAGAGACAGCTTACACTACACTCGTTCGTCCTCTGTTAGAATATTGCTGCGCGGTGTGAGATCCTAACCAGGTGGGATTGACGGAGGACATCGAAAGGGTACAAAAAAGGGCAGCTCGTTTTGTTCAAAATGGTTCAAATGGCTCTGAGCACTATGGGACTCAACTGCTGAGGTCATAAGTCCCCTAGAACTTAGAACTACTTAAACCGAACTAACCTAAGGACAACACACACATCCATGCCCGAGCCAGGATTCGAAACTGCGACCGTAGCGGTCGCGCGGTTCCAGACTGTAGCGCCAGAACCGCTCGGCCACCAGCGGCCGGCCGCTCGTTTTGTATTATCACGCAGTATGGGAGAGAGTGTGGCAGATATGATACGCGAATTGGGATGGAAGTCATTACAGCAAAGACGTTTTTCGTCGCGGCGAGATCTATTTACGAAATTTCAGTCACCAACTTTCTCTTCCGAATGCGAAAATATTTTGTTGAGCCCAACCTACATAGGTAGGAATGATCATCTAAATAAAATAAGAGAAATCAGAGCTCGAACAGAAAGGTTTAGGTGTTCGTTTTTCCCGCGCGCTGTTCGGGAGTGGAATGGTAGAGAGATAGTATGATTGTGGTTCGATGAACCCTCTGCCAAGCACTTAAATGTGAATTGCAGAGTAGTCATGTAGATGTAGATGTAGATGTAGACTCTTATAACTGCCATCTGATTTCTGTACAAATTGTAAATAGCCTTTCGCTTCCTGTATTTTAACTCTGCCACCTTCAAAATTTGAAAGAGAGTATTCCAGTCAACATTGTCAAAAGCTTTCTCTAAGTCTACAAATGCTAGAAACGTAGGTTTGCCTTTCCTTAATCTTTCTTCTAAGATAAGTCGTAGGGTCAGTATTGCTTCACGTGTTCCAACATTTCTACGGAATCCAAACTGATCTTCCCCGAGGTCGGCTTCTACCAGTTTTTCCATTCGTCTGTAAAGAATTCGCATTAGTATTTTGCAGCTGTGACTTATTAAACTAATAGTTCGGTAATTTTCACATCTGTTAACACCTGCTTTCTTTGGGATCGGAATTACTATATTCTTCTTGAAGTCTGAGGGTATTTCGCTTGTCTCATACCTCTTGCCCACCAGATGGTAGAGTTTTGTCAGGACTGGCTCTCCCAAGGCTGTCAGTAGTTCTAATGGAATGTTGTCTACTCCCGGGGCCTTGTTTCGACTTAGGTTTTCAGTTAAAGAAGATATTCCTTGGATTTTACACAGACGTGAAAAAATCGCAATACCAAAAAATAATAAATTAAAGTAATGAAATTTCGAAAAAACATTTCTCTACTTAACGTATTTAAGTGATTAACATTAGACATCACAGGTTAATGTACATATGAGCAATGCCATTGAAAACGTAAAATGCTGGTACACTGATTACCGGTATTACCACCAGAATGACGAATGTATGCATGCAGATGTGCATGAATTGTGTTGTACAAATGCATGAACCATGGATCTTGCCGTTGGTGGGGAGGCTTGCGTGCCTCAGCGATACAGATGGCCGTACCGTAGGTGCAACCACAACGGAGGGGTATCTGTTGAGAGGCCAGACAAACATGTGGTTCCTGAAGAGAGGCAGCAGCCTTTTCAGTAGTTGCAGGGGCAACAGTCTGGATGATTGACTGATCTGGCCTTGTAACATTAACCAAAACGGCCTTGCTGTGCTGGTACTGCGAACGGCTGAAAGCAAGGGGAAACTACAGCCGTAATTTTTCCCGAGGGCATGCAGCTTTACTGTATGATTAAATGATGATGGCGTCCTCTTGGGTAAAATATTCCGGAGGTAAAATAGTCACCCATTCGGATCTCCGGGCGGGGACTACTCAAGAGGACGTCGTTACCAGGAGAAAGAAAACTGGCATTCTACGGATCGGAGCGTGGAATGTCAGATCCCTTAATCGGGCAGGTAGGTTAGAAAATTTAAAAAGGGAAATGGATAAGTTAAAGTTAGATATAGTGGGAATTAGTGAAGTTCGGTGGCAGGAGGAACAAGACTTTTGGTCAGGTGATTACAGGGTTATAAATACAAAATCAAATAGGGGTAATGCAGGAGTGGGTTTAATAATGAATAAAAAAATAGGAGTGCGGGTTAGCTACAACAAACAGCATAGTGAACGCATTATTGTGGCCAAGATAGACACAAAGCCCATGCCTACTACAGTAGTACTAGTTTATATGCCAACTAGCTCTGCAGATGATGAAGAAATTTATGAAATGTATGACGAGATAAAAGAAATTATTCAGGTAGTGAAGGGAGACGAAAATTTAATAGTCATGGGTGACTGGAATTCGTCAGTAGGAAAAGGGAGAGAAGGAAACATAGTAGGTGAATATGGATTGGGGGGAAGAAATGAAAGAGGAAGCCGCCTTGTAGAATTTTGCACAGCGCATAACTTAATCATAGCTAACACTTGGTTCAAGAATCATAAAAGAAGGTTGTATACCTGGAAGAATCCTGGAGATACTAATAGGTATCAGATAGATTATATAATGGTAAGACAGAGATTTAGGAACCAGGTTTTAAATTGTAAGACATTTCCAGGAGCAGATGTGGATTCTGACCACAATCTATTGGTTATGAACTACAGATTGAAACTGAAGAAACTGCAAAAAGGTGGGAATTTAAGGAGATGGGACCTGGATAAACTGAAAGAACCAGAGGTTGTAGAGAGTTTCAGGGAGAGCATAAGGGAACAGTTGACAGGAATGGGGGAAAGAAATACAGTAGAAGAAGAATGGGTAGCTCTGAGGGATGAAGTAGTGAAGGTAGCAGAGGATCAAGTAGGTAAAAAGACGAGGGCTAATAGAAATCCTTGGGTAACAGAAGAAATATTGAATTTAATTGATGAAAGGAGAAAATATAAAAATGCAGTAAATGAAGCAGGCAAAAGGGAATACAAACGTCTCAAAAATGAGATCGACAGAAAGTGCAAAATGGCTAAGCAGGGATGGCTAGAGGACAAATGTAAGGATGTAGAGGCTTGTCTCACTAGGGGTAAGATAGATACAGCCTACAGGAAAATTAAAGAGACCTTTGGAGAGAAGAGAACCGCTTGTATGAATATCAAGAGCTCGGATGGCAACCCAGTTCTAAGCAAAGAAGGGAAGGCAGAAAGGTGGAAGGAGTATATAGAGGGTTTACACAAGGGCGATGTACTTGAGGACAGTATTATGGAAATGGAAGAGGATGTAGATGAAGATGAAATGGGAGATAAGATACTGCGTGAAGAGTTTGACAGAGCACTGAAAGACCTGAGTCGAAACAAGGCCCCGGGAGTAGACAACATTCCATTAGAACTACTGATGGCCTTGGGAGAGCCAGTCATGACAAAACTCTACCATCTGGTGAGCAAGAGGTATGAGACAGGCGAAATACCCTCAGACTTCAAGAAGAATATAATAATTCCAATCCCAAAGAAAGCAGGTGTTGACAGATGTGAAAATTACCGAACTATCAGTTTAATAAGTCACAGCTGCAAAATACTAACGCGAATTCTTTACAGACGAATGGAAAAACTGGTAGAAGCGGACCTCGGGAAAGATCAGTTTGGATTCCGTAGAAATGTTGGAACACGTGAGGCAATACTAACCTTACGACTTATCTTAGAAGAAAGATTAAGAAAAGGCAAACCTACATTTCTAGCATTTGTAGACTTAGAGAAAGCTTTTGACAACGTTAACTGGAATACTCTCTTTCAAATTCTGAAGGTGGCAGGGGTAAAATACAGGGAGCGAAAGGCTATTTACAATTTGTACAGAAACCAGGTGGCAGTTATAAGAGTCGAGGGGCATGAAAGGGAAGCAGTGCTTGGGAAAGGAGTGAGACAGGCTTGTAGCAAGCAGTAAAGGAAACAAAAGAAAAATTCGGAGTAGGTATTAAAATTCATGGAGAAGAAGTAAAAACTTTGAGGTTCGCTGATGACATTGTAATTCTGTCAGAGACAGCAAAGGACTTGGAAGAGCAGTTGAACGGAATGGACAGTGTCTTGAAAGGAGGATATAAGATGAACATCAACAAAAGCAAAACGAGGATAATGGAATGTAGTCAAATTAAATCGGGTGATGCTGAGGGGATTAGATTAGGAAATGAGACACTTAAAGTAGTAAAGGAGTTTTGCTATTTAGGGAGTAAAATAACTGATGATGGTCGAAGTAGAGAGGATATAAAATGTAGACTGGCAATGGCAAGGAAATCGTTTCTGAAGAAGAGAAATTTGTTAACATCGAGTATAGATTTAAGTGTCAGGAAGTCGTTTCTGAAAGTATTTGTATGGAGTGTAGCCATGTATGGAAGTGAAACATGGACGATAACCAGTTTGGACAAGAAGAGAATAGAAGCTTTTGAAATGTGGTGCTACAGAAAATGCTGAAGATAAGGTGGGTAGATCACGTAACTAATGAGGAGGTATTGAATAGGATTGGGGAGAAGAGAAGTTTGTGGCACAACTTGACTAGAAGAAGGGATCGGTTGGTAGGACATGTTTTGAGGCATCAAGGGATCACAAATTTAGCATTGGAGGGCAGCGTGGAGGGTAAAAATCGTAGAGGGAGACCAAGAGATGAATACACTAAGCAGATTCAGAAGGATGTAGGTTGCAGTAGGTACTGGGAGATGAAGAAGCTTGCACAGGATAGAGCAGCATGGAGAGCTGCATCAAACCAGTCTCAGGACTGAAGACCACAACAACAACAAATGCAGGATGTCTGTTTGTAGGCTGTAGTTCCATGCCTGTTGGACTCGGTCCGTCAGTACGGGGATGGTTAATGTTGTTTGTGGAACACGCTGGAGTTGTCGTCCGATTATGTCCATTTTGGAGATGGTTAATGCTGTTTGAGGAGCACACTGGAGTTGTCGTCAATGATGTCCCGTGCGTGCTCGACTGGAGACTGATCTGGTGATCCAGCTGCCAACATATCGACCTTCTAAAGCGCATGTTGAGTTACAAGAGTGTTATGTGGGCGAGGGTTTCCATTATAGGGTGTAGAAAAAATTGCGCTGCCAGTCATAATAAAAGATTATTTATTCGTCACACACGCAGCTAAATTTTAAATTGAAACATGGGCGTGAAAATAACAGATGTGCAACTGAGTGGAAAAACTGTCACCACAGCATAATTACAAAAAAGGATGCTTCACATTTATGTAAGTGCAGATATATTTTCGACAAATGCTGCCTTGCCACTTACAATTGTTCCCCTTGCATCTGTTTAGTCATCAGCAAATAATTTACTTTGTATTTAAACAGTGATCTCCAGCAATATAAACATGTACATCAATATATAAGCACCTGAGAACGGGCACAAGCCCGAAACCGGTCGTGTGACGAATAAATAATTTTTTATTGTGACTGGTAGCAGAATTTTTTCCACACTAAGTATGTGTAGTAAGCCTGAACGCAAACAAACTGCCACACAGTTACTAAAAGGCCTTGTTTAGAGAAAACGATGGTTCTATAATTAGTTCTGTTGGAAAAACACTTTGGAAATTTTTGGTAAGTTCCTATGGGACCAAACAGCTGAGGTCATCGTTCCCTGGACTTACACACTATTTAATCTAAGTTAAACTAACTTACGCTAAGGACAACACACACATCCATGCCCGAGGGAAGACTCGAACGTCGGACAGGAGGAGCCGCGCGAACTGTTGCAAGGCGCTTAAGACCGCGCGACTACCCTGCGCGACGAAAACACCTCGAATGCTGTTCATGAATGGTAGCATAGCACGTCGAATCACCAGACTGGCGTACAAATTTGCTGTCAGGGTGCGTGGGATAACTACGAGAGCGCTCCTGCAGTCATACGAAATTGCGCCCCAGACCACAATTCCAGGTGCAGGCCCAGTGTGTCCAGCAAGCAGACAGGCTGCTGGAACGGCCTCCTTGTGACCAACACATGGACACCACTGGGACCAGGTGGAACTAGCTTTCATCAGGAAACACGACAGACCTCCACCCTGCCTTCCAGCGAGCTCTTGCTTGACACCACTGAAATCGCAGATGGCTGGCATGGGTTTGGGGTCAGTGGACTGCATGTTACAGGAGTTCTGGCTCGGGGTTTTTCTTAAAGTATCCTACTTGTAAGCGTTCGTTGTGTCGCTGTGGCACCAGTTGCTGCTCGAATGGCTGCTGCAGATGCGATACGATGTGCCAGAGCCATACGCCGACATGACTGTCTTCCCTTTCGGTATTATCACTTGGCCGTCCGGAGCCCGGTCTTCGAGCGACAGTACATTCCCGTGACCACTGCTGCCAGCAATCATGTACAGTGGCTATATCCCTGCCAAGTCTTTCTACAGTATCGCAGACAGAACATCCAACATCTCCTAGCGCTATTACACGACATCGTTCTACTCAGTGAGGTGTTGATAATGGCGACATTTTCGTCTTAAAGACATTCTTGACTAACATCCACTCATCACGTCCAGTCTCAAAGGTAACTAACGCTTACGACCGTTACAGCGTGTATTTAAGGGGACCACACCGTGCCTATCTAACCCATGTTAATTAGGCAAGTATTTGACCCATTTCTGAAAAAAAACTATTTGATGCAGGACCTTAATATTTTTACTGTATGTTACATGATGCTAATAGAGTCAACCGTACTAAAATCTACTTTATCCATTTTATAGATTTTAAGAAATTAAGTTTTTCCTACAGAAAATATTTTTTGTGACTTCCTAATGGGTGAATATTAATGAATTAATGAATGTAGTACCAGAGGTGGCTTTTTATGTTATGCAGATTCTCTGAAAATTTCTTTCATTTAATTCATTTATCTATGATAGTTTCTGATATAATGGGGCTTTTGTACTGAAAATTTTAGTTGCCGGGAAATTGACTTCAAAGAGAAAACGTTTGACATTTTTTACTTACAGTTAATTAAAACTGTCCTGCTGCATATGATGGCCCTTCTTTGGCCTCTAGTAGGTCTTCCAGCTTCTTTTTCACCTTCTTGGATGTTTGTCTTGCTTTCTTGGCCATATTAGATGCAGACCTGTCTGCATAGGCTATCCTCATTTTATCGCAATGTTGCAGCCCAGTGATTATATTTTCACCAGGATTAATTCCCAGCTTTTTCAGTACCCAACACTTTCCAATATTACCCCAACTACACTCCTGGAAATTGAAATAAGAACACCGTGAATTCATTGTCCCAGGAAGGGGAAACTTTATTGACACATTCCTGGGGTCAGATACATCACATGATCACACTGACGGAACCACAGGCACATAGACACAGGCAACAGAGCATGCACAATATCGGCACTAGTACAGTGTATATCCACCTTTCGCAGCAATGCAGGCTGCTATTCTCCCATGGAGACGATCGTAGAGATGCTGGATGTAGTCCTGTGGAACGGCTTGCCATGCCATTTCCACCTGGCGCCTCAGTTGGACCAGCGTTCGTGCTGGACGTGCAGACCGCGTGAGACGACGCTTCATCCAGTCCCAAACATGCTCAATGGGGGACAGATCCGGAGATCTTGCTGGCCAGGGTAGTTGACTTACACCTTCTAGAGCACGTTGGGTGGCACGGGATACATGCGGACGTGCATTGTCCTGTTGGAACAGCAAGTTCCCTTGCCGGTCTAGGAATGGTAGAACGATGGGTTCGATGACGGTTTGGATGTACCGTGCACTATTCAGTGTCCCCTCGACGATCACCAGTGGTGTACGGCCAGTGTAGGAGATCGCTCCCCACACCATGATGCCGGGTGTTGGCCCTGTGTGCCTCGGTCGTATGCAGTCCTGGTTGTGGCGCTCACCTGCACGGCGCCAAACAAGCATACGACCATCATTGGCACCAAGGCAGAAGCGACTCTCATCGCTGAAGACGACACGTCTCCATTCGTCCCTCCATTCACGCCTGTCGCGACACCACTGGAGGCGGGCTGCACGATGTTGGGGCGTGAGCGGAAGACGGCCTAACGGTGTGCGGGACCGTAGCCCAGCTTCATGGAGACGGTTGCGAATGGTCCTCGCCGATACCCCAGGAGCAACAGTGTCCCTAATTTGCTGGGAAATGGCGGTGCGGTCCCCTACGGCACTGCGTAGGATCCTACGGTCTTGGCGTGCATCCGTGCGTCGCTGCGGTCCGGTCCCAGGTCGACGGGCACGTGCACCTTCCGCCGACCACTGGCGACAACATCGATGTACTGTGGAGACCTCACGCCCCACGTGTTGAGCAATTCGGCGGTACGTCCACCCGGCCTCCCGCATGCCCACTATACGCCCTCGCTCAAGGTCCGTCAACTGCACATACGGTTCACGTCCACGCTGTCGCGGCATGCTACCAGTGTTAAAGACTGCGATGGAGCTCCGTATGCCACGGCAAACTGGCTGACACTGACGGCGGCGGTGCACAAATGCTGCGCAGCTAGCGCCATTCGACGGCCAACACCGCGGTTCCTGGTGTGTCCGCTGTGCCGTGCGTGTGATCATTGCTTGTACAGCCCTCTCGCAGTGTCCGGAGCAAGTATGGTGGGTCTGACACACCGGTGTCAATGTGTTCTTTTTTCCATTTCCAGGAGTGTAAATGTAATAACAGCATCATGAACTCCTAGTTTCATTGTACGCATGTCTACAAATACAGTTTTAGGAAGGCGGTTCCAAATTATGCTGTTGAAACATTCATTTGTGTTCTGTGTCTGCCCATGCAGACATATTCTGAGGTCAGGATGAGCCAAGACTCAGGTTTAATTGCTCTAATAACAGCAGTAGGAAGAGAATGCTGGTGAGAATAAGATTCTCTAGTTGCCTGAGCACTATTGTATTTGCACCGCGAATTTTCTCCTGATGGACACAATCCATGACGTGGCTTATCATCAGTAAAGGGCTTATGGAAGAATATGGCCCAAACATCTCTCTTCATTGCCTCCAGATTTTCTTTATTTCTCCTAATTACCTACCCATAGTATACCTGCAAGTTTTCTATTTCAATTTCAGTTAACCGACCCTGTCCAGTCAACAATTTTCCATCTTTAATTTTTTTCTTCTCATATCAACAGTTAGTTTTCTCAGCCTTGTTCCCAAACGTTTTTTAACATAGCCTACATATTTTATTTTGCTAATAATGGCATCTCCATATGGTTTAGAGTTGACAGTGGGTGGGTTGACAGTGGCTGACAGAAAAGTGGGCGTGGCACATAAGCACACGTGGTAGGAAAATACTCTTTAAACGATCGAAAAAAATTTTTTCAGCACTATCATTTTCAGAGTACTTAAATAAAACCTTAATCTATCGAAATATGATGAAAACCGAAAATGGATTTATTTCGACCTGAACCATGGCGTGGTCCCCTTAAACCAAACACGATTTTCAGCCTCATAGTGGCGGTACTGGCACCACTATTATGCGGCTGTCGCTAAATTTAAATAGATATCAGCAATCAGATGTAGAAATTATCCTACCAACTTTTGTTTACGTTGCACAGCTCCTTCTTGGTGTTGCAATTTTTTTCTGTTAGTGTATATTACTACTTTCATCCTATGAAAAAAATGCTGCTTCAAAGCACCGACGCGCTGACGACATCTCGAGAATGCATCATTTTGGGTCAGACTTCTAGTAATAAAATGACGGGAAACAACATACTGGCGATTAAAGGCTTTTCGTATTATAACTCGCATGCTATAAGACTGTATCAATCCAAGAGGCCGGTGCATTGATAATTAATCAAAAATGCGTCGTTTTTGTACCATTTGTTGTAACTATTTCACTTAATGGCATATCTGTGACTAAAACTTTCAGGCTATTGTAAGATCAAAGTCATCTATAACGGTAGTCAGTCCAAGGTGATCTTAAATTTTACCGTTTTGCGTCCTGCTTCTTCATATATTCTTTTATTTATCTTCATATTTTTCGACTCTGGGACTTCCTTATTAATTTAATAGAAGTATGTTCTGTAATATTTGTTGTTGTTGTTGTTGTTGTTGTGATCCTCAGTCAGAAGACATGTTGGATGCAGCTGTCCATGCTACTCTGTCCTGTGCAAGTCTCTCCATCTCCCAATAACTACTGCAATTTACATCTGCTTTCTGTATCCACCTCTTGATCTCCTCTTACGATTTTTACCCTCCACACTTCCCTCCAGTACTAAATTGCGGTAGTTTGATGTTAGAATGTCTTCCATCAACTGATCCCTTCTTCTAATCAGGTTGTGCCCAAATTTGTTTTCTCCCCAATGCTATTCAGTATCTTCTCATTAGTTACGTGATCTATCCATCTAATCTTCAGCATTCTTCTGTAGTACCACATTTCAAAAGCGTTTCTTCTCTTCTTGTCTAAATTGTTCCACTTCCATACATGGCTACACTTCGTGCAAACACTTTCAGAGGAAACTTCATATCACTTAAATCTATATTCCATGTTAATAAAGTTTCCCTTCTTCAAAAACGCTTTTCCTGCCATTGCCAGTCTGAATTTTATATCCTCTCTACTGCGGTCATCAACAGTTATTTTGCTACCCAAATATCAGAGCTCATCTACTATTTTAACTATCTAGTTTTGTAATCTAATTCCTTCAGCATCACCTGATTTCGACTACATTTTATTATCTTTATTTTGCGTTTGTTGATGTTCTCTGACAGAATTGCGAAGTTTTTATCTCTTCTTCTTGAACTTTAATTCCTACTCTAAAATTTTATTTGGTTTCCTTTACTGCTTGCTCAATGTACAGGTTAAATATCATTGAGGATAAGGTACAACCCTGTCTCACTCCCTTCTCAACCACTGCTTCCCTTTCATGCCCCTCGACTCTTATAACTGCCGTGTGGATTCTGTACAAGCTGTAAATAACTTTTCGTTCCCTGTATTTTACCCTTGCTTTCTTTCCTCCCATGTACAACTCACGAAGTAACCACGACTATAAACATCAGAGAAACTGGAACACATATCGACGCATACCAGGAGTCGTTTTCCGCACGCCCCATGCGCGAAAGGAGCAGGCAAAAGCGGATATGATAATGGTACCAGAAGGACCTTCTATCACATGCAGCAAAGTGGGTTGCGGAGTGTGGGTATAGATAATTAATAGGAGGAAGGTAAAAGCGAAAATTATCCTGTGAAGCAGCCTGCTGTCGATCTTTCTTTGTGTCTTATTGGTGTAGACCGCACAACGGCCACTGGCTGGCAGCATGAGTTGGTGAAAGAACAGCGGCAAGTCATCCAGCGAGCGGAAGCACGCGCCTTTAGCAGAGTGCCTCACGCCGCTGTAAGTGCCTGCCGGCTGTCAGGGAATACCGCAGTCGCTGACGTCCGTCTACCCGCCTGACACTCTTACGACGACGTTACGTGCTCCTATACAGCGCTTAATGTGCTGCGCACAGAAATACAGCCACCGTCAAATCGAATTGTCGTGGCGGATTAACGACCTCGTGGTGCGAGACAGTTCTTCATACTCGTGTAGCCAAACATCTGGCTGGTGCCCCAGCATACCATCCACCAATGTTACCCTTCAACCAACGATCTGTGAACCGTCTGAACTTGAACACTGAAGGAAGGAAGGAAAGTATGTTAAAGTTCAACATCTTGTCTACCTTGAGGTAAGTGTGGACGGAGTAGTACCTTCGTTGGGCAGATTGGGATCATTTTAAGGGAAAATGATAGTATTCGCCAGAAAACATCTAAAAAATCCTAAGTCAAGATGACCCGATGGGGACTGGAACCAACCTAGCTGGCTAGGATTGAAGTTTGTTGCTGTTTAATCCACTGCTCCCCCCCCCCCCCCCCCAGCTGAAATATTAATTACTGATTACTGACAGTTAATACAATGTTCCATGCTATTATACCGCGGTCGAATGGATTTCAAATTTAAGAATTCGACACTTTTATCAAAAAATTAAACAATATATCGGAGGACATAATAGTTTTGATGTTGTTGTTGTGGTCTTCAGTCCAGAGACTGGTTTGATGCAGCTCTCCATGCTACTCTATCCTGTGCAAGCTTCTTCATCTCCCAGTACCTACTGCAACCTACATCCATCTGAATCTGCTTAGTGTCTTCATCTCTTGGTCTCCCTCTACGATTTTTACCCTCCACGCTGCCCTCCAACACTAAATTGGTGATCCCTTGATGCCTCAGAACATGTACTACCAACCGATCCCTTCTTCTAGTCAAGTTGTGCCACAAACTCCTCTTCTCCCCAATTGCATTCAATATCTCCTCATTAGTTGTGTGATTTCCCCGTCTAATATTCAGCATTCTTCTGTAGCACCACATTTCGAAAGCGTCTATTGTGTTATCTAAACTATTTATCGTCCACGTTTCACTTCCATACATAGCTACACTCCGTACAAATACTGTACTTTCAGAAACGACTTCCTGACACTTAAATCTAGCCGGCCGGGGTGGCCGAGCGGTTCTAGGCGCTACAGTCTGAAACCGCGCGACCGATACGGTCGCAGGTTCGAATCCTGCCTCGAACATGGGTGTGTGTGATGTCCTTAGGTTAGTTAGGTTTAAGTAGTTCTAAGTTCTAGGGGACTGATGACCTCAAAAGTTAAGTCCCATAGTGCTCAGAGCCATTTGAACTTAAATCTATATTCGATGTTAACAAATTTCTCTTATTCAGAAACGCGTTCCTTGCCATTGTCAGTCTACATTTTATATCCTCTCTACTTCGACCATCATCAGTTTTCTCAATATACAGATTGAATAACATCGGGGAGAGGCTACAACCCTGTCTCACTCCCTTCCAGACCACTGCTTCCCTTTCATGACACTCTTATAACTGCCATCTGGTTTCTGTAGAAATTGTAAATAGCCTTTCGCTCCCTGTATTTTACCCTTGCCACCTTCAGAATTTGAACGAGAATATTCCAGTCAACATTGTCAAAAGCTTTCCCTAAGTCTACAAATGCTAGAAACGTAGGTTTGTCTTTCCTTAATCTATTTTCTAAGATAAGATAAGATAAGATACGTTTTGATATGATATCACAATTTACTATGATAACGTTCAATGAGGTGTTGTGACAGCTGAATCGGATTTTTCTTCCTTATACTGCAGACCTTTTTAAATATTGTCTCACAACCAAGTAGTTCAAACGGAACTGTGAATTCTGTGAACAGATAGATGCCATGGCTATGGGGAGCCCCTTTAAGCTCAGTGAATATTTGGTTCCGGTACGTGTATGGTACTTTTGTTTTGTGGAGGCACGGCAGAGAGGAACGAGGTCGTTTTCACAAACATCTCAACGGGTTTAATACGGAAATTCAGTTTACCGTGGAAAGGAGACAGGCGGAGGATTAAATTTCGTTGATGTGCTAGTTTTCAATAAAGAAGATGGTAGCTTAGGTCACACGGTTTATCGAAAACACACGCATACAGACCATTACCCACGCCGGAATTGGAACCGCTATCCCCCTACAAAAGCGAAGCACCAGGAAAACTTAATGACGATAGAGCAAGTAACATCTGTGAACCAGAGACACTTGACACAGGATTAAAACATATCACCAATGCATTGCTCAAGAACTGTTATTCGTCCACTAAGCTAAAAACAGCATTAAGACCATCCCGCAGAAATCATAAGATTTCCTGCCCTTCATTACGGACGTTACCGTCCCGATAGGAAAAATCTTGAAACAGACGGAACATCGTGGTAATCTACAAATCCATCCACCCGTAAAATACAAGATCAACTAAAATTGGCCAAGGATGCTTGTCAACCGCTCGAGGGGAAAAAAAAAACGAATTTATAGGATTCCGTGTAGTTGTGAGTGTGAGGGAGGTAATCGTGGGCAGTAGAAAAAAAAACGTCAGAAACGACTAGAAGAACACAAGGGAAATTGTAGAAGAGGTGAGATTGACTGATCAGCTGTTACGGAACATGCTTTACTGTCAGGAGACCACCATATTGATTTTGATAGGCGTCAAGTAATGGCAGCCACAAGCGGGTACCATGATAGGCTATACAGAGAGGCCATAGAGATTGTAAAACACTCCAGGAATTTCAACAGAAAAGAGGAGGGAGTGAAACTGATTGACACCTGGACTTCGGTGCTGAAGAAGATGTGTACCAGTCTTCCACAATATGATGATAACAACAGCAGACGTATGGACGTACAACGGCCAACTTCACGCGGGTAGTCAAAACATGTGACGTCACGCCACTGCGCGGAAGCATGCTTACACGGAATTTTGTTGTAGTCCGCATCGAGCCGGGGTGTGAATCAGACACTTCCAGAAGCTCGATCCTCTTTGAAAATCTCCTCCGCAGACGAGGACGAAAACGTTGGGTTGAAAAGTGAAATCCATTGGCTCACGGTATAGTAGCGCAGAACATTTTATTAATTGTGACACTCCGCGGTGAAAGCTTACATTTTACAATATCACTTGCTGTCACCCACGCCTTACACTTACTACAGATGCCGATGATATTAACAATAATAACCATAAAGCATTTAAAATGCTTTAATATTATAATAATAATTTGTCTACATCAGTTGTCAGTGCATCACTTTTGCATAACATTCAAGAAACTGCATTCGTCCCAAAATTTGAGACGGACATACAATTAATTTAATAACTATAATACCAACATCCACTCAATACTTTGACAGTGTCATAATTTACGCAAACGGAAATCGAAGTGTGCTCTCATCATTATCAGCATTTAACTTTACACTTCGACTATGAATACAGCTCTGAAGATTATAGCTAAGTGGGCATGTAAACGAAGGAATACTGTTTCTTGTAGTGGTTTTCAACTATGTTCAGGAAGTTAGTCTTAAGAGACTATCTCTTCCTGTCTTCTCCTATGAACATCTCTTGTTATACGATGCTGCAGTGCACTTCAGTACCGTATTTATCAGCCGAAACAGGGCAAGCGACTTTCAAATAGAGTGTCTCCCCAGTACGGGAATGCACATAGTGGATGTAGGAGTACGAGGTGTAATTACTCGGTCGACGACATACGGAAGTTTGGATGTAGCGGCGAGTCGTGCTCGGGTAGCCTCAAGGTATGGCGACCGCTCGCGATAAGGGCGAAATCCGAGTGCGAGCCCCTGTGCGCCACAAATTTTCACCATCGTCATTCCATTATGCAGCAGCTGGCAGTCCATGTTCGTAGCTACGAATACATTTCCTTCATTCCCGTGTTGTTAGTTCTACTTTTGGTCTTACGAATCGTGTCTGATATGTTGTAGATAGCAGATACAGTCAACCTGAGAATGTGCGCATTTATCTGGTTATCATGTTACTAGTCAGATGCCACTCACGTGAGTAACTGTAAGGTATCTGAGCCGTGTGCTCCTCGCATTGGTGCCGATGGTAGGTTGGCATCGTGTAATAGGGATAGTGGCGTCTCGTTTTCTTCTTATGTTTACTAGCGCCACTATGTCTGCTAGCGTTGTCTGTCCACAAGTGGCAGCTGCAGTGTTTATCGATATCTAGTACCCATACTAACTTTGGAAGGACGTGAAGAGTTTTCCGGGTCGGGTGTGTTGAGAGTACGCTTGGAACGGAGCAGCCGAGAGGTCCGGCAGCGCGAGGACATGCTGGGACCGCTGGCGGCACGCAGGCATTGCCGTATCGAGGGGCTGTAGTTGCGAGGGCCACAACCTCGTTGTCCACCGGACCCAGGATGTTTGAGTTGAGTGAACATTAATCCAGTAGTGAAACCTCCTCTATTTTGAGATCACGCTGTTTGTGCGTTGCTGCTCAAGGGTCGCCGAGAGACGAATAGCAGCAAGTGGAGTGTGTCGAGTTGGCGGAATCTATTAGCTGTCTTCTGCTGCCTTTTATTAGTTTTTTGAAAATTGTGTTATTACGAGGGCAGTTCAATAAGTAATGCAACACATTTTTTTTCTCGGCCAATTTTGGTTGAAAAAACCGGAAATTTCTTGTGGAATATTTTCAAACATTCCCGCTTCGTCTCGTATAGTTTCATTGACTTCCGACAGCGCTGTACGGAGCTGTTAAAATGGCGTCTGTAACGGATGTGCGTTGCAAACAACGGGCAGTGATCGAGTTTCTTTTGGCGGAAAACCAGGGCATCTCAGATATTCATAGGCGCTTGCAGAATGTCTACGGTGATCTGGCAGTGGACAAAATCACGGTGAATCGTTGGGCAAAGCGCGTGTCATCATCGCTGCAAGGTCAAGCAAGACTGTCTGATCTCCCGCATGCGGGCCGGCCGTGCACAGCTGTGACTCCTGCAATGGCGGAGCGTGCGAACACACTCGTTCGAGATGATCGACGGATCACCATCAAACAACTCAGTGCTCAACTTGACATCTCTGTTGGTAGTGCTGTCACAATTGTTCACCAGTTGGGATATTCAAAGGTTTGTTCCCGCTGGGTCCCTCGTTGTCTAACCGAACACCATAAAGAGCAAAGGAGAACCACCTGTGCGGAATTGCTTGCTCGTCATGTGGCTGAGGGTGACAATTTCTTGTCAAACATTGTTACAGGCGATGAAACATGGGTTCATCACTTCGAACCTGAAACAAAACGGCAATCAATGGAGTGGCGCCACACCCACTCCCCTACCAAGAAAAAGTTTAAAGCCATACCCTCAGCCGGTAAAGTCATGGTTACAGTCTTCTGGGATGCTGAAGGGGTTATTCTGTTCGATGTCCTTCCCCATGGTCAAACGATCAACTCTGAAGTGTATTGTGCTACTCTTCAGAAATTGAAGAAACGACTTCAGCGTGTTCGTAGGCACAAAAATCAGAACGGACTTCTCCTTCTTCATGACAACGCAAGACCTCACACGAGTCTTTGCACCCGAGAGGAGCTCACAAAACTTCAGTGGACTGTTCTTCCTCATGCACCCTACAGCCCCGATCTCGCACCGTCGGATTTCCATATGTTTGGCCCAATGAAGGACACAATCCTTGGGACGCACTACGCGGATGATGAAGAAGTTATTGATGCAGTACGACGTTGGCTCCGACATCGACCAGTGGACTGGTACCGTGCAGTCATACAGGCCCTCATTTCAAGGTGGCGTAAGGCCGTAGCATTGAATGGAGATTACGTTGAAAAATAGTGTTGTGAAGCTAAAAGATTGGGGAATAGCCTGGTGTATTTCAATGCTGAATAAAACAACCCCTGTTTCAGAAAAAAAATGTGTTGCATTACTTATTGAACTGCCCTCGTATTTAGTGAAGTGCAACCAGCCGGTATTTTACTGCCTAGTGGCCGCTAACGCCCCAGTTACCTGTCCTGGAGGTCAGCGTATTTCTGCGGTAGTGTACTTTTCCTCGTCTTGCCGATGCTGTCCGGCATGACGTGTAGTTCTACAGCCTCCTTGATTGCGGTGTGGATTGTGGTTTCTTTTGTCTGCCTTGGTTGCAGTGATACCTTCTGCCTTTCGATGTTTTAAACACCAGATTCTGAAGACACGGTGCTGTCTGTTACTTCGCCCTCGCTTGAATTATTCCATTGTTGTACTGGTTATCACACGTTAGGTGGAGTTGCTAAGAGGATTGATCGGCGTTTAAACATAGTTTGAGTTGCCATCCTGTTAGATGAGCATAGCTCTTGGCTGTCTGTCTCACCGCTTACGCAGCTGTAGAGACTTTTTCTTAGGTCAATCCTTGGAGAACTGTCTGTGGATCACTCCCTTTTTTTATCTGGTCTGATTGTGTCAAATGTTTAAAAATAATATTTGTTTAAATTATTCCTATTACTTGTGGCCTTCAGCCGACAAATAATTTGAATTCTTCTTAATAAGGCCTTCAGCTGTCAGTGTAGCTTGAGTTACCAGTCAATTTCTTTAAAATGATTGTTTTAAAAAAATTATTTCCTTAAAGTGTACATGTTTACTGTGCAACCAACGGCAACTGATTAGGCCCTGCCCACACCTTTTCCTGCCTTTCCTAAGTCCCACGTCTCGGTATCCTATGTTAAATTAATTTAAAGAATTCCTCATCATTTTCGAGACACATAGTTCTCTTGCCTCTTTATTCCCCGTATGTCCCATGAGACTCCCCCCCCCCCACCTTGGTCCAAGCCTACTGCGGGTCGAGTCTAGAGTATGAACTGGAAGTTACAACTTACATAGAGGGACACTGAAAAAGTTGCAGGCAGTGAAAATTTAGGTATTGCTTTACCAGAGTGGCTCCTGTGTCACATTCTGCATCGTGGTAGAGATTGCAGCATAAACAACTGACAAACCTCAAAGACAGTTTCTTTGTAGCGATTCAAGGAATCTGTTTACTCCGCCGCCAGACAGCCACCCGTACAGGAAAAGCTACCAGCACAGTCACGCGGATCAAATTCAGCTGTAACATGTTTACATCACATCTGCATGGCTAACCTGCAAATCATGCTTAAGTGCCTGGCAGAGGGTTCATCGAACCACTTTCACAATAATTCTTTGTTACTTCACTCTCGAACAGTGCGCGGAAAAAACGAACACGTACATCTTTCCATGTTAGGTCAGATTTCCCTGTTTTATTATGATGATCGTTTTTCCCTCTGTAGGTCGGCGTCAACAAAATATTTCCGTATTCAGAGGAGGAAGTTGGTGACTGGAATTTCGTGAGAAGATGCCACCGCAACGAGAGACGTCTTTATTTTAACGATGGCTACTCCAAATCCAGTATCATGCCCTTGACACCCTCTCCCCTATTTCTCGATGATACAAAAAGTGAAGCCTTTCTTTGAACTCTCTCTGTGTACTCCATTAATCATATCTGGTAAGGCTTCCACAACGCGCAGCAGTACTCCAAAAGAGGACGCACAAGCGTAGTGGAGGCAGTCTCTTTGGCAGATCTGTTGCATCTTCTAGGTGTTTTGCCAATAAATTGCAGACTATGTTTCGCCTTCCCCTAAATATTTTCTATGCGTCCTTTCCAATTTAAGTTGTTCGTAACTGCAATTCCTTGGTATTTAACTGAATTTACGGCCCTTATATTTGATCGGCATATTGTGTAACCGAAGTTTAACTGAATCCTTTTAGCACTCATGTGGATGACCTCACACTTTTCATTGTTTAAGGTCCTTTGCCAATTTTCGCACCATACCTATATCTCTTCTAAATCGTTTAGCAACTGATCTTCGGATGACTTAACTAGACGATAAACGACAGCATCATCTGCAAACATCCTAATACGGCTGCTCAGATCGTCTCCCAAATCGCTTACATAGATAAGGAACAGCTCAGGGCCTATAATACTATCTTGGGGAACACCAGAAATCACTTCTTCTTTACTCGATGATTTTCCTTCAATTACTACGACTGTGACCTCTGTGATAGTCACGAATCCTGTCGCCTAACTGAGACGATATTTCATAAGGATGCAATGTGATTACAAGCCACTCGAGGTACAGTGCCAAGAAGCCTTCCAGAAATCTGGGAACACGGAATCAATTTGAGACCCCTTATCAATAGCACTCAACACTTCGTGTGAGTAAAGAGCTAGTTGTGTTTCACAAGAAAAATGTTTTCAAAAAAGTTTAGACTGTGTGACAGTAATACTTGATGTTTGAACACAATATACGTTCCAAAATCTTCGTGAGGATCACCAGGCACGACACCTGATTCGGATTCCACATTAAACTGTAGATCCCCTTTCCCAGGTTGGATAATAGGGGTAGATTAAGGAAACGCAAGTCGTTGAAGTGACGTCAGATTGAAAGAGTAGCTCCAGGTCATTGAGCTATACGAAATTACGGGACTTTTCAGTCACACGACTGGCAGGGAGAACGAGTGTATCCTCCCATGTACCACACATGACTCATCGACATTACCTGTGATGGCAGATGAGTTCACAGGACTCCGCAGGTGCTCATTCACACGGTATATTGTAAGGAGCCTCGTCTGCTGGTGCCACGATATCACACAATGGTGTGCTGTTCCTCGACTGGAAGAATGATGGAACTTCGAGGTGACTGATACCATGCAGCATTCATGCTGTAGTATCGCGCTGGATTGACGAAAAGTTCAAAATGGTCAAATGGTTCTAAGAACTTTGGGACTTAACATCTGAGGTCATTAGTCCCCTAGACTTAGAACTACTTAAACCTAACTAACCTAAAGACATCACACACATCTACGCCCGGGGCAGGCTTCGAACCTGCGACTGCAGCAGCAGCGCGGTTCCAGACTGAAGCGCCTAGAACCGCTCGGCCTCAGCTGCCGGCTGAAGCCAAGTACCATGGCTTGTTACGACGTGATTATCACGAAATCTAATTTTGTTCGACAGTTGGAAAGAGTACAGAGCTGGAATCGTCTTCTCTGCAGTGATCTGAGGTGACAAAAGTCGTGGTATAGCGATAAGCACGTTCACAGATGGCAGTAGTACCGTGTACAAAAGGTACAAAATGGCAGCGCATTCGTGGAGCTGTCATTTGCAATCAGGTGATTCATGTCAACAAGTTTCCGACATGATTATGATGCGACGGGAATTAACAGACTTTGAACGCGGAATAGTAGTTGGAGTTAGACGTATGGAACACTCCATTTCGGAGATAGTTAGAGAATTCAGCATTCCGAAGTCCACAGTGTCAAGAGTGAGCCGAGACTACCAAACGCCGCGTGGTTTGAGGCGCCTTGTCACGGTTCGCGCGGCTGCCCCGTCAGAGGTTCAGCTCCTCCCTCGCACATGAGTGTGTGTGTTCTCCTTAGCGTAAGTTAGTTTAAGTTAGATTAATTAGGGTGTAAGCCTAAGGACCGATGACCTGAGCAGTTTGGTCCCTTACGAACTTACCACAACCGTGGTGTTTGCGTAAGAGTTGTCAGGGCTAACATACGAGCACCACTGCCTGAAATAATCGCAGGAATCAACGTGGGACGCACGACGACCGTATCCATTAGCACTGTGCGGCGACATCTGGCGTTAATGAGCAATGGCAGCAGACGACCGACGCTAGTGTCTTTACTAGCAGTATGACATCCCTGGAGCAAATCTCCGGGGCTCGTGACCATATCGGTTGGACTCTAGACTGGAAAACCGTGGCCCGGTCAGATGAGTCCCGATTTAAGTTAGAAAGAGTTGATAAGTTTCGAGTGTGTCTCAGGCCCCACGAAGCCATGGACCCAGTTTGTCAACAAGGCACTGTTCAAATTGGTTCACCGAGCGAGGTGGCGCAGTGGTTAGCACACTGGACTCGCATTCGGGAGGACGACGGTTCAATCCCGCGTCCGGCCATCCTGATTTAGGTTTTCCGTGATTTCCCTAAATCACTCCAGGCAAATGCCGGGATGGTTCCTTTGAAAGGGCACGGCCGACTTCCTTCCCCGTCCTTTCCTAGTCCGATGAGACCGATGACCTCGCTGTTTGGTCTCTTCCCCCAAACAATCCAATCCAATCCAAAATTGGTTCAAATGGCTCTGAGCACTATGGGACTTAACATCTGAGGTCATCAGTCCCATAGAACTTAGAACTACTTAAACCTAACTAACCTAAGGACATCACACTCATCCATGCCCGAGGCAGGATTCGAACCTGCGGTCGTAGCGGGCGCGCTGTTCCAGACTGAAGCGCCTAGAACCGTTCAGCCACACCGACCGGCCAAGGCACTGTCTGAGCTGGTCGCGCCTCCTTTATGGTGTGGGCTGTATTGACATAAACTGGGTCCTATGTACAGCTGAACCAGTCATTGACTGGAAATGGTTGTGTCCGGCTTCTTGGAGACTATTTGCAGCCATTCATGGATTTCATGTTCCCAAGGAACTAAGTCGTGTCACCTGGCCACACTTGTTTGGGACTGGTGTGAAAAACATTCTGAACAATTCGAGTGAATGATTTAGCCAGCCAGATTGCCGACAAGAATCCCATCGAGAGGTCAAATTGTCCGCAATTATGAATGGCTACAGTGCAGTACCATTCAGTATTTCTGCGTGGTGCTTATTGCGTGCATGCCACATTGAGTTGTTCCACTCCGCCGGGCCAAAGGAGGTCCGACACAATGTTAGGACATATCCTATGACATTTGTGCCCTCCGGGTAAGTCATCCAGTGAGTGGGAGTCCATGCAATGTCTTTTAAAATGGGTGAAATTGCTCTGAGCACTACGTGACTTGACATCTGAGGTCATCAGTCCCCTAGAACTTAGAACTACTTAAACCTAACGAACCTAAGGACATCACACACATCCATGCCCGAGGCTGGATTCGAATCTGTCACCATAGCGGTCACGCGGTTCCAGACTAAAGCGCCTAGAACCGCTCGGCCACTACGGCTTGCAATATCTATTCTCTGAAATTATAGATGCCGACTGATCTCCGAGCCAATAGAATGCAGTGTCCTTTATCCTAGAGAGCTATTATCCAGTATTGGGTGTGATTTAGGGACTTACCTTTTACGCAAGAGATGCTGCAAACAGCGCTGTCAAAGTGCAAGTAACCGGCGTCTTTGAACTCTCTCCTTATTAGGTGATTTATCTATTAGTCCTCGATCCCATACGAGGAAGTTATCTTTCCTGAAATGTTGTGGACATAATGGTCGGATATTTCTACAGGATGACACCTATACATTTCCTCCCTCAAGAATACTGTTATTGTACTCCTTCATTTCTTCACTTCTGGCAGAATTTGTTTGCTTGGCGGGTAGCGTGGAGACTGTATAGCCCGTCTCCGAGATCAAACTTGAATTGAAGCCGCCACGTTTTTTATTTCCAGTTGGCTACTGGTAAGATTCCCGCTATGGCCTAGTTAAGACGATAGTTTCCTAGGGGATAGCGGACAAGGTATGCGACTGTACTGAAGACCGCTCGTGCAACAACAAATAATTCAGAAGCTAATGAACTGCTGGGCATGCCTCCAAAATGCGTCGTAAATTACCGCAGACAAACTGAGCACCGGCATGCGGCAGTGCGTGGTTTATGTAGCTACACATAGGGAGGTCGCCTCAGTGGAATGTGGCTGCAACGTTACTTGCTGCAAAGCCTAGCAGCTGGCACTCAATAATAGCAAAGCTACTGTAAGGCGAATAAAATGACCTGCTTGTGAGGTGTAAGGCGTAGCGCGCTAGCTTGAGATAGAGTGTAGTGAGCGAGACCCGGATCGGGACCGAGTGCTGGACTAACGACCTTGGATTGGTACAGAGGAGTGTTGTTTTGAGGCGATTTTCCACGCTCCTTTGGGCAAATGCTGGGCTGATCCCCAAATTCCGCCTCAGAGGAAAAGTTACAAAAACATTTAAAATATGGTAAAACACAGGGCACAGTTTTCACGGCTCACAGACAGGTCGCGCACACTACTTTCGTTCCTCACTTTACCTTGTCAACTGTGGCGTCAGAAAGGGCATGCCACAGGTTAAATCTCCCCATATATAAGGCAATGTCCCGACTGACTGACTCACTGGCTCATCATCGCTCAGTCTAAACCATTAAGGATAGAAACTGGAAATTTGGACAGGGTGCGAACCTTATACTGTAGTCGTCGTTTAGGAAGAGATTTTCCGTAATTCCACACTTAAGGGGGTGAAATAGGGGAAGAAGAGTTTTTTGAAAAGCTAGTAAGGCAATTTTGAAACTAGACCTACGAAAATTGGTATTTGAATTCTCGTTCAGAAATAAAGAAATGCGTGTTTCAATATTTTACGAAATGTAACCACTATGGGTGCGGAATAGTGGGTGAATTTTTTTTCCAAAATAAATCACTATTAAAGAACCACTACAGCTAGTCTATGAAAACCGATATTTTAGGTTAAAAATAAAAAAATACGCTTTTTATTGTTTTGGGAAATTCAGCCCCTTAGAGGGTGAAATAGGGGATGAAAAGTTTTACGAACTATTTCGTTATGAAAGCATTTTTGAAGTTAAATCTATGAAAATTTATATTTGGTTTCGCTATTAGAAATAAATAAATACGTATTTCACTGTTTTTGGAAATACAACCCCATTATGAAAGTATTTTCAAAGCAAAGTTTATGAAAACTTGTATATGGCTTTACTGTTAGAAATAAAAAAATACGTGTTTCACTGTTTTTGGGAATTCAGTCCCTAAGGGGGTGAAATAAGGGATGATAACTTTTACGAAAATATTTCGATGTATTAACAGTTTTTGTCCGCAGCTCGTGGTCGTGCGGTAGCGTTCTCGCTTCCCACGCCCGGGTTCCCGGGTTCGATTCCCGGCGGGGTCAGGGATTTTCTCTGCCTCGTGATGACTGGGTGTTGTGTGCCGTTCTTAGGTTAGTTAGGTTTAAGTAGTTCTAAGTTCTAGGGGACTGATGACCATAGATGTTAAGTCCCATAGTGCTCAGAGCCATTTATTAACAGTTTTGTAAAGGTAAACCTATGAAATTTAGTAAATCACGTCTCGTGCAGATATAAAGGTATATCTACCAAGGGAAGATTGTTTCTATGGAAATATCACCACAAGAACGCAGAAGGAGTGATTAACAAAATCTTTGGATTCCAGGTACTAGAATCACTTGACGTACATTCGAAAGGACCATACTTCATACTTAATTAGCGTGAAAAGTTTAGAGGACTGTGAAAATTCGATTAAAGAAAAACAAAAAAACAAAAATCCCTGTACTCTACGTGAGTGAAGCAGCGCATGCTAAGGTAGTAATGAAATGAAATTTCCCGAATCGTGAAAAAGCGGACACCTTACGAGACGGGACAAATACTAGGGAAAATGAGAGAAATATATTAAATGTATTCGCAGTTGCGACACGAACAACCATCCGTTGTATAAGGGAATGACGACAGTAAAAATCCGTGCCGGATCGGGACTCGAACCCGGGTTTCCCGCTTTTCGCCAGTTGTCGCCTTAACCGCTTTGTCTATCCGTGCACGAGTCACGCCGGCACCCAAAAGTCCAATCTGCGTCCCAACCTGTACTCGTACATACGTAATGTTGTTCATATACAAGAGGGAAAAATTTTTAATTGAAAGTCGTTGCTAGCTAGAATCGGCGGATAAACACGATATTGAAGTGCCTGTGGTGTTAAGAAGAACGATGCAATGTTCCTTCGGACATGCATGCATATCCCTTTACAGCCAATGGTAGTTCGTATTCGCAACTGCGAGTACATTTTATATATTTCATAACGTCTGTGTCGCCTCAGTGCCTGTTCCTTTGGACATGCAGGCATGTTCGAAGGAACGTTGCACCGTTTTTCTTAATAACACAGGCACTGCGATATCGCAACAGAAAGAGAGAAGATCGTAAAGCGAGGAAGTAGGCGAAAAGACATGGGGTGTCCCAAAGCATTGTCCCCGACTGAACTACATAAGACGTTTAATACTTTTATTATGAACTTTTCATTTTCTGCCAAATATTGCTATTACCTTGCAGATTAGTCATGTGACAGATTAATGGCGAGATAAAGAAGGTGCTGTCATAGTCAGAGATATAAAGTATGTGAAATACACGTATCTGATATGTAAATGCAAAATGTAAAATACCTACTTTTACTTTGTATTTGAAATACTTTTTTTTAAAAAAAAGCATTTTCTGCTTCATTTGAAACACTTAGAACACAGATATTTTGTATTTGTAAAACGCAACAATCTTCTCTTGAATTTTTTGTTTCCTATTTCGTCGTTTTCATTCATTTAATGAGCCATGTGTTTAAACAAAAGTAGTTCCACGACATATACATGAATATGACCATGACCTTAATTATTTGAAAAGGCAGAGAGACTTGAGTACATGTTATACGTTTGTTATTATTGTTTGTATAATGTAAACATACTAAAATCATCTGTGAACCCCAAAGGAATTGAAGAATGGGGCAAGGTCTACACAATACATTTAATAGCATCAAGAGAATTTTATAGGCCCAGATGTCAAAATAATTCATACAAAAATGTTTATGATGCAGTCACGTCAAAATGTCATGCACTTTGGAATCTGTGTTCAGGGTCTCCTAAAGCTTGGGAAAACAATGGTTCAAATGGCTCTGAGCTCTATGGGACTTAACTTCTGAGGTCATAAGTCCCCTAGAACTTAGAACTACTTAAACCTAAGTAACCTAAGGACATCACAAACATCTATGCCCGAGGCAGGATTCGAACCTGCGACCGTAGCGTGCGCGGTTCCAGACTGTAGCACCTAGAACCGCTCGGCCACTTCGACCAGCAAAGCTTGTGCAACCTATTTAAAATCAACTGGAAAATCCCCTACTTATCCATGTCCAACATGGCTGAATTCATACTATAATTCTATTCAAGGTCTACTCACAGTCAAGGATACTTTAAATGAAACTCTAAGGAAACTCGGATTAGCAGCTTATAAAGAAATTGAAATACACTGTCTTAGTAAATACATAAGTTATTTACAACCTACTGCTGACGGCATCAGAAATTTAGAAGGGACAAAGATACCTACTATGGATGTCTTCTGCCAGAACTAATGAGAATAAAAAGAATGTTAAGCAGCACGCAAATGGACATATCTGCGTACTGGGGTGTGCTGGTAGAAGTTATTAAAATCTTAATAGGTTCTGAGAGAGTCTATAAATTTTAGGATCCTGAAGCAAAGGATGGCATATTAGCATCTATACCTTATCCTTTTTTTCAAACTGAAATAGGTACCGAAGGCTAGCAGAGAATACGTTGAAGAACAGTTTATTTCAGGAGTATGGAAGATGAAGCAAGAAGAGGAAGACGGAAAGAACTTGCAACATCCTGATAAAAAAAAGGTTGTATCTTATTATATGTTTGTTGAGGACTCTCTTCTATAGCCACTGTAATACTTGTTTACCAAGTTCTGTTCCGTTGAATGACTATTTTCCTTCGGTGGAGTAATAATGATGCCCTATAAGCGGAACAAGAAAGAGGAAATAATTGAACAATTACTAGTGTTACACTAAAAGAAATAAATGGCATGTAAGATGTCCAATAGCTACAGGTATTTTACTTGAGTAAAGCTATTTCGACAATATATATTTGCATTTTGTACTTAAAACTTTCATTTAAAGGCATTTTGTATTTAAATTTGAAAGAGAAAAAATAACCAGGTATTTGTAATTCGAATTTAAATATCTTTAATGAACTATTTAGCACAACTCTGGTCGTAGTTGAATACTTGACACAAGGAAAAAAGTTGTGCAAGCCCAGAGGGCACACAAAAGTAAATTCAATGTTTGTACTGCGACATCAAACGCGTCGTAAGGAGATGCATGAATCAGTTCCGTGACACTGATGACGATGCCGACAGTCTCTGAAGTGGACGTCCAAAGTTCCCGCAGAGCGGAGAAAATACTGACAACACCCATGCATCAGTGACAAGCAGTGCCCGAAAGACACTTCGTCGTCGCTCTCAGGAGCTTGGCAAACCCAAATCCTCGTTACACAGCTGCTTTACGCACATATCCCTATAAAATTCATGTTTCACTTGCTAAAACAAGCTCAACTTGAAAATGGATTTCCACAACAAACTTATGATGGGCGATGAAACTAATATTGACCTAAATGGCTCTGCGAATAAACACTGCCGCATTTGGGCCACGGAACCACTAGAAATTATCCACGAAAAACCTCTCCAAGAGGTACGTGTTACAGTATCGTGTGATATAACGTTGCATCGTGTGTCTGGTCATTTATATTTTAGAAATCAAAAGGTATGACTGCCACTGTGGATGGGGACCATTGTATTGTATTGTATGTTAAACGGGGGGTCTAGAAACGACGGAGAGACTCCGTCCCCGCCGCAGCCGTAGTGGTCCACAACCCCATGACGATTACCGCAGCCCACTTCCCCCCTCCGCCGCCCCACACCGAAACACTCTTTCGAGGTTATTGTGCCGTTCGGCCCCCGGTGGAGCCCTCCCCCCCCCCCCCCCCAGGGAACGTCTCACACCAGACGAGAGTAACCCCTATGTTTGCGTGGTAGAGTAATGGTGGTGTACGCGTACGTGGAGGACTTGTTTGCGCAGCAATCGCCGACATAGTGTAGCTGAGGCGGAATAAGGGGAACCAACCCGCATTCGCCAAGGCAGATGGAAAACCGCCTAAAAACCATCCACAGACTAGCCAGCTCACCTGGACCTCGACACAAGTCCGCCGGGCGGATTCGTGCCGGGGACCAGGCGCTCCTTCCCAATCCGGAAAGCCGTGCGTTAGACCACGCTGAAAACCGGGCGGGCCGTGGTGAACGTTACCGTGACATGTTAAATACTTTCCTAAGACCGTTATTGGCTATGGAAAACAATGAAATGTGGTTTCAGCGTGACGGTGCAAAACAGCCATACCGCTGGACAGAACAAATGGTTCAAATGGCTCTGAGCACTATGGGACTCAACTGCTGTGGTCATCAGTCCCCTAGAACTTAGAACTACTTAAACCTAACTAACCTAAGGACATCACACACATCCATGCCCGAGGCAGGATTCGAACCTGCGACCGTAGCAGTCGCACGGTTCCGGACTGCGCGCCTAGAACCGCGAGACCACCGCGGCCGGCTGGACAGAACATGGCACTTCTTCAAAGACATGTTTCCTTATCGGGTCATGTCTCGTGAAACATTTGCTGGCCGCCGAGATCGCCAGATCTATCGGCCCCCCTTTTTTCTTCTTTGGAGTTTTCTCAAAGACAAAGGCTACAGGAATAATCCATCGGCCGGCCGAAGTGGCCGTGCGGTTAAAGGCGCTGCAGTCTGGAACCGCAAGACCGCTACGGTCGCAGGTTCGAATCCTGCCTCGGGCATGGATGTTTGTGATGTCCTTAGGTTAGTTAGGTTTAACTAGTTCTAAGTTCTAGGGGACTAATGACCTCAGCAGTTGAGTCCCATAGTGCACAGAGCCATTTGAACCATTTGAACCAATAATCCATCAACACTTGCTGTCCTCAGAGCTAACATTGACATAGCAATCCATGGACTTTCGCGTAAAACCTTGCAGAAGATCATGCAATACCTTGTGCTACGCATTCGCTACTGCCAAAACGTGAATGGTGGACATATGCCTAATGTTTTTCACAATACATGCTATGCTATACGCTATGGTCTCAACAACTGAACTGTCCAAGCATTTGCCTGCAGTGGTCTAAAGAAACAATGGAAAACGTACACAGCATTGAACCCATCTGCTCCCGAATACGAGTTGTGAGGAAGGATTCGAAACTGCAGCCGTAGCAGCAGCGCGGTTCCGGACTGAAGTGCCTAGGACCGCTCGGCCACAATGGCCGGCGCAAATGGGCTCCAAGTAGCCGAAGATATCCATTTCCATTCAGTTATCGGTTCACCGTTGTTCAATGGGTGCCCAAATAATTCGCTCGGATTATGTGGAATGTTCTTCAGTCCAGTCACAAACAATTGTGTCCCAGTGAATGGCGCTTTGTCATCCATAAACATTACATCACTATTTTGAAACATGGAGTCCTTGAATGGCTGCAAATGGTGTCCAATTAGCCGAACGTAATTATTTTCAGAATGATCGGTTCAGCTGGACCAGAGAACCCAGTCCATTCATGTAAACACAGCACACACCATTATGAAGACACCTTCAGCTAGCACAGTGACAACTTGGGCCCATGGCTTCGTGGGGTCTGCGCCACACTCGAATCATACCATCAGCTCTTACCAACTGAAATCGTGACTCATCTGACCAGGCCACCGTTTTCCAGTCGTCTAGGATCCAACCGGTGTGGTCACGAGCCCAGGAGAGGAGCTGCAGGCGATGTCGTTCAATTAGCACCTACTTGGCGTCGGTCATCTGCTACTGTAGCCCATTAACGCCAGATTTCGCAGCACTGTCCAAACAGATACGTTCGTAGAACATCCCACAATGATTTCTGCGGTTATTTCGCGCAGTGTTGAATGTCTGTTAATTGAAGGCCGTCGGCCACTATATCGTCGGTGGTGAGAGGTAAAGTCTGAAATTTGGTGTTCTCGGCATACTCTTGACATTGTTGATAGCGGAATATTGAACTTCCTAACGACTTCCGAAATGGAATGTCCCATGTGCCTAGCTCTTGTGTTCAGATCATAATCACGTCGGAAACCTTTCCACACGAATTACCTCAGTACAAATGACTGCTCCCCCTATGCATTGCCCTTTTGTACCTTGTGTACGAATAATACCGCTATCTGCATACGTGCATATCGCCGTCCCATGACTCTTGTCACCTCAGTTATGTAATTATGACTCTGGACTAAACCTTTGAGTGGGATTGCGTATGATTTGAGAAGTCACAAGTGATTTTTTTCTCCACATCATAGCCTCTCTGTATGTTCGAGGATCTAATTACAAACTCGTCCGCCATGGTAAATAACAATTTTTAGGTTTCACGTCTAGGATAATTAATCAAAAATGGCTCTGAGCATTATGGGACTTAACATCAACGGTCATCAGTTCCCTAGAACTTAGAACTACTTAAACCTAACTAACCTAAGGACATCACACAACACCCAGTCATCACGAGGCAGAGAAAATCCCTGACCCCGCCGGGAATCGAACCCGGGAACCCGGGCGTGGGAAGCGAGAACGCTACCGCAGATAATTAATCACTCTTGAAGAGTGCACAGAGGAGTAGATACAAGACGCAGTCATTTTCCCGCGCTTTTCTATTCTTGTCGTGTATGTTTCAGAAATGAAAATGCCAGCAGGAAATAGATACATCTACTGCGGGGCTTCTCGATTTGTTTAGCTAATAAGACGTTAACTTTCTGTTCTGTGCAACAATTAATTTAGAGATTCCAATTTGTCACGGAGGATAACAGGAATTCACGACCAACAGAAGGTTCCACCGCATCGCATCGACAGCGTGAAAGTTCTCCATCACAGTGCGTCCATAGTCAGAGCCAATTTGCAGCTATCACAAGCCTCACATACTTAGCACTGTTGTTGCCTTCCTTCGGAAAACGCTACGTTAAGCAGCAGCGCCACGCTGCTACACCTTTCAAAACAGAGAGGCTATTTATAAGCACGAAAACGTTCTCCCTTCCCAGTCTCAGAGAGAGAGAGAGAGAGAGAGAGAGAGAGAGAGAGAGAGAGAAAGGGAGGGAGTATACGTTTCTGGGATCGCACTTCTCTCGATTGATCACTTGTGAACTACAAGTGGAAACATGTGTAACGCCATAAGAGTCAGAAAAGGACAGTTCTTGCCCCTCTTAAGTATATTTGAGCGGGTATCAGGCAGAGACGAAAAAATTAATTTTAATTCAACCATAACCATATACACGATTACCTGTTGTTGATCTGTAACGTGCGTGAAAGATCATGTTTTAGGAAAAAGTGGGCAATGGATTTTTGAAAGGAACAAAACACAAAAAAATACAGTCACCATACACTTCGATCACAATTTTTGCGTTGCGTTTCGATGCATGAAACCTTGTCCTAATACACACTTATCGAGCAAGATTAACATTTTTGTCGGTGTAATTACGTCAGAATTTTAGTGATGACACCAGTGTAAAATACTGTTTATCGTGAAAACTTCAAGTAATGTTACGTATTGTTTTCTATCGAAATTTTAGATAGTGGCAGAAATAAACAGAAACAAAAAAATTAAAAACTTGACTTCAGGTTCAGTATACAAGGAGGGGCTGTCAAAACCTTGCCCTAATGATAAATACATGTTTATAATAAAGGACTGTCAATTAGCGTCAGAAAAGAGACGTATTTGAAAACATTTGCACATTAAGTAAATGTGACGACAATAAATTGCGGTGCTCTTTACAGATGCTGCTCTTATCGTAGCTAAACGGTTCATTACTGTTGTCACAAGAAACGTCCCTAAATATCTTTTTAAGAAGAATATTTTATGTAGTTTGACTCTTACAAAGAAGAAGACAGCAACCAGCCACTATTCATAGCGACTATTGCGGTGCTGTTTACAGATGCTGCTCTTATCGTAGCTAAACGGTTCATTACTGTTGTCATAAGAAACGTCCCTAAATATTTTTTTAAGAAGAATATTTTATGTAGTTTGATTCTTACTATTAATAGTGGCTGGTTGCTGTCTTCTTTGCAAGAATAAACCTACATTAATTGTACACAGCCACGGTCTCACCATATCAGTTTTAGAAAAAATATATTATTTTGTGTATTCGCACAGGTAGTATTCATGATTGCACCCAAAATCTTCACTGAGGTTTGGATTTATAAGTCACGAGGTGAATCCCAATCTTAGGTGTCTTCTAGTGGCAATGTTGGTTTTAATTTCGAGTTTAGCTCTCATAGACGCATAGTTCACTAGTGTGGTCACATTACACGCAGGAGACAAAACTTCAGTTCGAATTATGTTGCAACTCTGAGTACCGAGCAGACGAACTGGAACATTAAAGATTGAGAGAACCACTCCAATCGCATCGTGAGTTGTTGCTTACTATGACTTCTATTAATGTGACTGCATAAGTATTTGACGGGTGAAATACGAATGCTGAAAAAACATTAAGAGTATAAGATTTCAGGAGATATAAAACAGCTGCACGTTTTCACCGACATCGTTTAATCTTAAAATTAGTGCAAGCCTCGCGCCATTGTTTGCGGAACAATGTGTCAGTGAGAGCATGTGATGGGGTGAGAGAGAGAGAGAGCATCTGGCACGGTTACTGACCTGCGCGGGGAGAGTCCAGGGAGCGCTCATGTGTGGTCACAGCACAGCGGAACAGAACACGAAACGACGCGAATAAAAAGCACACGGCACTGTGCGGCACGGCAGCGCACTACGCGAGATACTCGGAGGCTTATTGTGAACGGCGACGCGGGCACGCAACAACTGAGCGGCGGGCACACGTCCCAGCTGGTGGCGGCTCTGCCCCTCCCCCCCCTCCCCACCCCCCTCTTACAAGCGTCCGCTGCGCACGCCCACCACAACACACCACAGCACGGCACGCGAAGCGCTCGACCCGCCGCGGTCTCTGCTGATTCCTGCAATCACCTATCGAGATTGAGGAACGGAAACTGGGGCGCCGTCTCCTCTCGGCCTCAACACGACCCGCGCATTCCTCCCACTCGTCTGCAGGTGAATGTCACGCAGTGGCGTAACTGGGGTACGGCAGTCGGGGCGCGTGCCCTTGGCGCTGTTCTCGGGAGAGCGCTCAGTTCTGTGACTCTCTCTCTCTCTCTCTCTGTTCGTTTAGTCGGTTCCGACTCTTCGTGACCCTGTAACCTCCCCCTCACTTATCGACCTTAATGACAGTGAAAAATTAAACCGCGTGTACCTAATGGAAATTTGGGAAAAGCAATCGTCACCGAAGTTAATCTACATCTACATTTATACTCCACAAGCCACCCAACGGTGTGTGGCGGAGGGCACTTTACGTGCCACTGTTATTAGCACCCTTTTCTGTTCCAGTCGCGTATAGTTCGCGGGAAGAACGACTGTCTGAAAGCCTCCGTGCGCGCTCGAATCTCTCTAATTTTACATTCGTGATCTCCTAGGAGGTATAAGTAGGGGGAAGCAATATATTCGATACCTCATCCAGAAACGCACCCTCTCGAAACCTGGAGAGCAAGCTACACCGCGATGCAGAGCGCCTCTCTTGCAGAGTCTGCCACTTGAGTTTGCTAAACATCTCCGTAACGCTATCACGGTTACCAAATAACCCTGTGACGAAACGCGCCACTCTTCTTTGGATCTTCTCTATCTCCTCCGTCAACCCGATCTGGTACGGATCCCACACTGATGAGCAATACTCAAGTATAGGTCGAACGAGTGTTTTGTAAGCCACCTCCTTTGTTGATGGACTACATTTTCTAAGGACTCTCCAAATGAATCTCAACCTGGCACCCGCCTTACCAACAATTAATTTCATATGATCATTCCACTGCAGATCGTTCCGCACGCATACTCCCAGATATTTTACAGAAGTAACTGCTACCAGTGTTTGTTCCGCTATCATATAATCATACAATAAAGGATCCTTCTTTCTATGTACTCGCAATACATTACATTTGTCTATGTTAAGGGTCAATTGCCGCTCCCTGCACCAAGTGCCTATCCGTTGCAGATCTTCCTGCATTTCGCTGCAATTTTCTAATGCTGTAACTTCTCTGTATACTACAGCATCATCCGCGAAAAGCCGCGTGGAACTTCCGACACTATCTACTAGGTCATTTATATATATTGTGAATAGCAATGGTCCCATAACACTCCCCTGTGGTACGCCAGAGGTTACTTTAACGTCTGTAGACGTCTCTCCATTGATAACAACATGCTGTGTTCTGTTTGCTAAAAACTCTTCAATCCAGCCACACAGCTGGTCTGATATTCCGTAGGCTCTTACTTTATCAGGCGACAGTGCGGAAATGTATCGAACGCCTTCCGGAAGTGAAGGAAAATAGCATCTACCTGGGAGCCTGTATCTAATATTTTCTGGGTCTCATGAACAAATAAAGCGAGTTGGGTCTCACACGATCGCTGTTTCCCGAATCCATGTTGATTCCCACAGAGTAGATTCTGGGTTTCCAAAAACATGATACGCGAGCAAAAAACATGTTCTAAAATTCTACAACAGATCGACGTCAGAGATATAGGTTTATAGTTTTGCGCATCTGCTCGACGACCCTTCTTGAAGACTGGGACTACCTGTGCTCTTTTCCAATCATTTGCAACCTTCCGTTCCTCTAGAGACTTGCGGTACACGGCTGTTAGAAGGGGGGCAAGTTCTTTCGCGTACTCTGTGTAGAGTCGAATTGGTATCTCGTCAGGTTCAGTGGACTTTCCTCTGTTGAGTGATTCCAGTTGCTTTTCTGTCGGCAAAGAGGGTGGAAAGGGTTACATCTAAATGAAAGGAAAAATGCAAATGAAATTGGTGGAAATTAATTTTGAAAAGGGGTAAAGTTAACAAAGAAAGTAAATGTGCGGTCGTTACGTTAACAATTAATGGGGGGTTAATTAGATATTTGAGATTTTGGGGAAAAATTACGGTCGCCTGTCCCATGGACAACTACTATAATAACTGAAAATGAAAGATTAATGCACATATATTTAGCACTCAAAGCGTGGCAACTGAATGTTGTCACGTATTGTGTGAAAAATGAATGTTTGTCAGAAGTAATAAATTTCGCTACACTCTGACGTAATTTAGCAAAAGAATTATGGTTCAAATGGCTCTGAGCACTGTGGGACTCAACTGCTGTGGTCATAAGTCCCCTAGAACTTAGAACTACTTAAACCTAGCTAACCTAAGGACAGCACACAACACCCAGCCATCACGAGGCAGAGAAAATCCCTGACCCCGCCGGGAATCGAACCCGGGAACCCGGGCGTGGGAAGCGAGAACGCTACCGCACGACCACGAGATGCGGGCAAAAGAATTAATAAAACCGGAAAATTGAAAGTTAATTTAGTGACTGAAATTAATAGTGAACTTTGTTTCTGAAGCACTACGAAATTCAATAAAATAAGGTCAGTCTTGGGCTACCTCAACAATCATTTCAAAAGCTACTTGAATCTACACAATTTAGAAATAAGAGATTTAACTTTGAACTTGAATTAAATGATTCTGAACATTTAAAAATAGTGAAATTTAGTACGTACCAACCTGAGCTGTAGTCACAGGTAAGCTAAAATATGGTAACAAAACTCGCACTCTTAATTTTTGCTTGTGTAATATAAATATTGTAGCCAGCTATGAATACTTTAACTGAACTTTGAAATTAAAGCAGTGAAATGGAATGGTATTACTTTAATGCTGGCGTATGAATTTCAACGACACGCGGGTTCATTCCAGAAAAGGAAGGGGCCCTGCCTGGTAATGCAATTGGGACGAAGAGCAACAATGCTAAGTTGCTGTATTTTTTTTGATGCAACAGTTTTAAAAGCTGAGGTCTGCCATACAGTTCTAAAACTTTACGTGCTTTTAGTCTTCCTTGTTGGTTGACTGAAGGTTTGCAGTCGTCGATCGGGGAGGTGGCGACAGTCACTCATTGTCGGCCGTCGCTGTTGCAGAAGCTGGATGTTGGCGCACCTTCTTCTCGACACGGTCACCAGGCGAAACGGGCTCTTGATGTGCGCCAGCTAATGCTTCCCGTCCGCGACAACGTGTCAGAAACTACGAGGGCTATTCCGAAAGTAAGGTCCGATCGGTCACGAAATGGAAACGACTATGAAAATCCGATAAAGCTTTGCACAGATGTGTTGGGTAGTGTCTCTAGTATAACCCCCGTTAGCATCACGTCGCTCTTCTCATTTCTGAGCTCGCAGTAAGTGCGTAAAGATGTCTAGAAAATAGTGTCTGCCGCCAAGTACGGGGGCCTGGTGAGAAATTTCCCCTGAAGCTATGCAGCTAACATTACATAACTGTCGTGCTGTTTCGTCTTCAAGACAATTCTCAGCCGCATTCTGCAGGGGCAATGAAGATGCTCCTGCATCGTTTTCAAATGGAAATGTGAGAGTACCCACAATACAGCCCGTAATTGTCTCCCTCTGAGTTTCAGCTCTGGTCACATGAACCGCTGGTTATGAAGACAACATTTCGGCACAAGACAACGAGCCGTAGGCCAGCGTAGAGAATTGGCGGAGAGCACTGGCGGCTGCCTTCTATAGCGAGGGTATGGGAAAGTTGGTACAACGCTACGATACACGTCTAAGTCGGGTCGGCGACTATGGAGATAAGTAGCTGCAAGGTGTATCTAACTGTTGCAAATAAAACATTTTTGATTTTTACCGTGGTTTCCATTTCGCGACCTATCGGACCTTACTTTCGGAATAGCCCTCGTATCATAGCAAGTCGAGCGCAATTACATGCTGCCAAACCCCGAAAGCGCGGCAGCTCGCGGGAGCGTCACACAACACACCTGCTCCACCGCCTTACTTCAGCCAGACTCTGCTCTGCGCACGCTCCAGGCTGCAGAGTTCATACTACCAAAGATCCTAAACACTTTTGTTCTCCACACGACCATCATTCGATAGCATAGTTTTCCAGTGTAAAAATACAAATAATATTTACAAAACAAACCAAGTATACATCGACAAATATATATATATATATATATATATATATATATATATATATATATATATATATATATATATATATATAGTAAAACAAAGACACAGAAATGCCATATCTTCAGGTAACAAAATAAGGAAAAAAATTTATGGTACAATAGATGGAAATAGGAGGATATGCATTTCCGGCGTTACAACCCCATGAACCAAATCACGCCACTTTTTCCTGTCTTGCCCTTTCTCCCGTAGACCTTCCAGGTTGGAACACATTGCTTCTGTGATGCCATCGACTCATCTCATCCTCTGACGTCCTCTTCTTCTAGTTCCTTCAATTTTTCCAGCGAGGCATTGTGTGTCCAAAGTAGGTGAGCTTTTGTTTTAACATTAGACCTTCCAGGGAGAAATCTGGTTTTATTTGCTCCAATATTGATCTGTTGGTTCTCTTTTCAGTCCATGGAACTCTAAGAAGTTTCCTCCAACACCACAATTCGAAGGAGTCAATTCAGCCTTTCTAATGCTCCGGGTCTCACATCCTTACATCACAACTGGAAAGACCATAGCCCTCACAATACGGATCTTTGTTGCTAGTGTTATATCTCTGGACCTTATAACCTTGTCAAGGTTTGACATCGCCTGTCTACCGAGCAACAGGCGTTTCCGGATTTCATGGCTGCAGTCGCTATCAGCAGAGATCTGGGGACCGAGATAACTGAATGTGATCACTACCTCCATGGTTTCTCCCACGAATTGGTAGGTATAGTTGCCATAATTTTCGTTTTATTCCTATTCAGCCTAAGACCGTCCTTTTCACTTTCGTCTTTCACCTTCAGCAAAAGTGTTCTCAATTCTTCTTCACTTTCTGACAACAGGATCGTATCATCCGTGTACCTGAGGTTGTTTACATTTATTCCAGCTATTTTAATTCCTGTTTCTCCTTCATCTAGCCTCGCATTCCTCATAACATGTTCTGCATACAGACTGAATAAGTACTGTGACAGTGTGCAGCCTTGCCGGGGAAAAGTGATAAGGAGGGACAGAAGGAGGGGGAAGAAGAGGGTCGGAGAGGAGTGGGGGCGAAGTAGCAGAGGGAACACGAAGAAGTACAATAAAATAATGGAAAGGATTGGAGGACAGTAAAGTTGGAAGTGGGAGCAAATGTGTGAAACGGAATCATGAGGAGGTTGGAAAGGCAATTGAGAAATATTTACCAAATAAATTGTAAGGTGGCTATATTTTCGCACCTTGCAAGCACTCATCCACATACTTTGCCGTGAACTACAACCACAATTAGGTATCATTTGATAGGTTGTACATCGTATATATGGATATTTAAAGGAGACTGACAATGTCACGTATGCCTTGTAAATGACTGTTAACGCTTATTGCAAGAAAGGTGACAGAGTGTCTATATTATAAAAACGCCATAATGAATGATTGCCGATACTCTGGAACGTCAGTGGAGATGAAACGGCAGGCAGAACTCAAGCTGTGGGTGGAAGGTCCGCACAGGTGTTGGTTCTGCTTAAACACAGAAAGTAGTCAGACGGACGTCGTGGCACCTGAGCTCTGGAGCACAGTAGAGTGACGGCCGGCCGCTATTGTAGTAGGACCGGAAGGATAACTGGATAATACTTCCGGACTCTGCAAATCGCAGACGCAGGTGAGAGGAACGAAGAAGTGGCACCTTGGAAATCACGCAGACTGGGTTATTTTCGCGGATTTTTACTCAGAAGCGTACCATTGTATGAGTATAGGTATTTCCTCGCAAACTTTCCGCGCTGGACGACAAAAGACTAAAATATGGTTGGGCAGCGTTCGGAAGAATCTGTAGAGAGGGAGAATATTCCATGGTTTCGGTAATATGATTCGTTTTCGGAATTACGAGGGTGGGGATCCGAACCTTGCTGGGAAGACAGCAGTGGAGAGACGGCGTCTTCCGCTGTGAGCGCCCGTGTGTGACGGTCGCTCGATATCAGCTTTATTGGTATGGACGGACTTGCTGTCTTTGCTCTCCGGATAGTTTATAGTTAGAACAGTTAGGCACTGTACTGTTGCGAACCTATACGATTCTGGACTTCACCTCCGGGTTGGAAGTCGTCGTTGAGTACGGAGCCAGCTTCAGTAATTGAGAGCACTTCCTCTGCCTATACTTACGTTGAGACGTTATCTGAACTCTATCCTTCTGGTTGGAAGTTCGCGTTTCTCGTCTGTAGAACACAGTGAGGAGAAGACAGTATTAGAGTGTATTAGTCAGAGGACTGCCTTCTGTTGGCCTAGTGTTTGAAAGAGTTTATTTGTGGCTGGAGTTCTTCCATCGTCGCAGACGAGTACGAGAACCACCACTTCGACGCACCGGACGCAGTACATACGGTGATATCGCAAACTGCTTCGGATTATTAGGACTATAAAAGCTAAACAGCTGTGATCACGTTAGTTTATTTCCACTGAGGTTCCACACCACCGTAGATCATCTTTGAAAGTAGTGTCTTCTAGTGTTTGGTACTAGATGATGTCAGTCATTTCGCGTTATTGATATTAGGCCGCGCAGTCATAATAAGGGGCAGAGTTGGGCAATTGATTAGTAACATTACTTAGGAAATGTAAACTTTGTAATATAAAGGTTTTTTAAATCTACAATTAATATACAAGCATGAACAACTTTATCATTTAGTAGGATTATTTGCCTTCATCATTCATTTAAGTTTAGATTGTAATTTATAGAATTAAGAGATCCGAAGATCTGCTTCAGGGGGTAGTCAGACAGGGCCAAATCTTCATCTTAGCGTTTATTATTTTCCGTTGTGCATATTCATTTTGCACCCACCTGGAGTAGCACCTTGTAAAATTAATAAGAGATGGTACTTACCCCCAAGGTACACGAAACAAAATTTAAAAGAACGCAAAATTCCCAAGTTGGCGAAGTTTTACAGAAGTTCGAAATGTAGCGCGAATTTCAGTACGAGATGCTTTTAATAGTTTCCACAACGAAACTGTGTATCTAAATCTGGTAGGAAACCCAAAGAGGTTTTGGTCGTATGTAAAGTACACCAGTGGTGAGACGCAATCAATACCTTCACTGCGCTGTAATAGTGGTGATGTTATTGATGACAACGCCACTAAAGCAGAGTTACTATTCATGGTTGTTCGAAATTCCTTCACAGAAGAAGACAAATAAATGGAATTCGAATCAAGAACAACTGCCAACATGAATAACTTAGAAGTAGATATCCTTGGTGTAGCGAAGCAGTTTAAGAAACAGAATCCTAAAACAATGTTATTAAACTAGCAACTGAGGATAAGTCAGGTTAATAGTTATGAGAAAGCCCGTTTTCAGTATAAAAATAAACGTTTAACTTCTTCACTTACACTGCTGCAAAACCCGCAGCAATTTTCGTTTCACCAGATATTTATGGACCTTAAAAGTAACAATATTCCATCTAAAACTGTAGTTTCTTGAATACAGCGGTAGATATATAAGTTTCACGTATCACTCATATAGTAAAATACTCTCTTCTTTGCATGATATCATTTGCCAAAATCTAATTTTGATATCTGAGATCGTTTGTGAGATACAAGGGATTTATGAATGTTTAATTCTGGTTTGTTTACTGGAGCGTGCGTTCTTGATGGAGCCCTTTATGCAGATTCCATTTTCTCGACGTTGGAGACAGATAGCGATATCCTTTAAAGTTTAAAGATTAATTCAATATTTTATCTAAATTTCATACGGCACAACGTATGAACTAACACGAACCAAACGTATACTCATAGTGACCCACGTTTTTTACTGCAAACTTTAAGAATTTCGTGCAGTAGTTTACCTAATATTGAAGTATCATAATAATCCAACAGGGGATCATATAGCGCTCTTAGAAAAAAGTGTTCCGAGACTGTTACCTGAAATGCTCCTCCATGATACTGACAAGAGGGAGATTGAGTTAATAATTAAATCACTAAAGACCAAGAACTCTCATGGATATGACGGGGTATCTAGCAGAATACTGAAGTATTGTTCTATGTATGTTAGCCCAGTACTTAGCCATATCTGTAACTTTTCCTTTAGGAGTGGTCGGTTTCCTGATCGATTAAAATACTCGGTAGTGAAGCCACTTTATAAAAAGGGAGACATTGATAATGTTGACAATTTTAGACCTATTTCTATGCCATCGGTGTTTGCTAAAGTTATCGAGAAGGTTGTATATACAAGGTTACTGGAGCATTTAAATTCACATAATTTGCTGTCAAATGTTCAGTTTGGTTTTAGAAATGGTTTAACAACTGAAAATGCTATATTCTCTTTTCTCTGTGAGGTTTTCGACGGATTAAATAAAAGGTTGCGAACGCTAGGTGTTTTCTTTGATTTAACGAAGGCTTTTGACTGTGTTGACCACAAAATCTTACTGCAGAAGTTGGACCATTATGGAGTAAGGGGAGTAGCTTACAATTGGTTCGCCTCTTACTTTAAGAACAGAAAGCAGAGGGTAATTCTCCGCAATATTGAGAGTGGTAGTGATGTTCAGTCCCAATGGGGCACTGTTAAGTGGGGCGTTCCCCAAGGGTCGGTGCTGGGGCCACTGCTGTTTCTTATTTATATAAATGATATGCCTTCTAGTATTACAGGTGATTCAAAAATATTTCTGTTTGCTGATGACACCAGCTTGATAGTGAAGGATCTTGTGTGTAATATTGAAACAGTAACAAATAATTTAGTTCATGAAATAAGTTCGTGGCTTGTGGAAAATAATTTGATGCTAAATCACAGTAAGACTCAGTTTTTACAGTTTCTAACTCACAATTCAACAAGAACTGACATTTTAATCAGACAGAGTGGGCATGTTATAAGCGAGACGGAACAGTTCAAGTTCCTAGGCGTACGGATAGATAGTAAGCTGTTGTGGAAAGCCCATGTTCAGGATCTTGTTCAGAAACTAAATGCTGCTTTATTTACCATTAGAACAGTATCTGAAATAAGTGACACTTCAACACGAAAAGTAGTCTACTTCGCATATTTTCATACGCTTATGTCGTATGGTATTATTTTTTGGGGTAATTCTTCTGATTCAAAAAGGGTATTTTTGGCTCAAAAACGGGCTGTTCGAGCTATATGTGGTGTAAGTTCGAAAACCTCTTGTCGACCCCTATTCAAAAATCTGGGAATTCTGACATTGCCCTCACAGTATATATTTTCTTTAATGTCGTTTGTTGTTAGCAATATTAGCCTATTCCCAAGAGTTAGCAGCTTTCACTCAGTTAATACTAGGCAGAAATCAAATCTGCATGTAGAATGCAGTTCCTTGACTCTTGTGCAGAAAGGAGTGCAGTATTCTGCTGCATCCATTTTCAATAAGCTACCACAAGAACTCAAAAATCTTAGCAGTAGCCCAAACTCTTTTAAGTCTAAACTGAAGAGTTTCCTCATGGCTCACTCCTTCTATTCTGTCGAGGAGCTCCTGGAAGAGCTAAAAAATTAAGCAAATTCCAGTGTTACATTGTTGATTGTCTTCATTTAAACTTATGACTTGTCACCTGAATATGTTTTTTTTCTATATTTCATTTTATCTGTTTCTAATATCGTGTTATAATTTCATGTATTGACTCGTTCCATGACCATGGAGATTTCTCCTTAATTTGGTCCCACGGAACAATAAATAAATAAATAAATAAAAATAAATAATTATGACCATTAACGAAATGATAGGCAGTTCATCAGGAAGCTAACGAATGAAGCTATAAGATGAGCGAGAATCAGAGTTCATTACGGAATAATTTCTTTAGAATCATTTGAAAAAGATCGCAGATCGGCCGGTTTGCGCGGCTTGCGGTTCACGCAGTCGAGCGAGCTGCCGTAATCAGCTGGCAACTACGCTACCGACCACGTGCTCCGTACTGAACTGTCAAAAGTCGTAACTAATTTTAAACACACTGTAGTTCTTTACTCGCACGAAGTGTTGAGTTATATCGATAATGGACTTCAAAATGATTTCGTATGTCTAGATTTCCTGAAGGTTTTTGGTACAGTAACTCACAAGCGTGCGTGGGCATGGGCGTTGAAGTAGGAAACAGTATGTACACAGTTTTCTATGCCGATGACCAGGTCGTTGCTGCAAACGATGAAGAGGGATATGTCTTACATGCTCAGGAAGTTGATCGAAAGGTATAAAAAGTGGGGTTTGAAAATTAATTTTGAGAAGACGGAATATCTATGTTGCGGGGAAGAGGGAAGTAACCTGGGAATTGATGGACATCTTATTAAGTGTGTAAAGAGTCAAGTAGCTGGGTGGTATCCTACCACGTGATGCAAGATGTGACAGAGATATCCAGGGACGGATCAGGTAGAGAAGGGTGGCTATCCAAATGTTAAACCCTGTACTCTGGTCCTCAAAAAAGAAAATGTTCAAATGTGTGTGAAAACTTATGGGACTTCACTGCTTTGGTCATCAGTCCCTAAGCTTACACACTACTTAACCTAAATTATCCTACGGACAAACACACACACCTATGCCCGAGGGAGGACTCGAACCTCCGCCGGGACCAGCCGCACAGTCCATGGCTGCAACGCCTAAGACCGCTCGGCTAATCCCGCGCGGCTCTGGTCATCAAAAATGAGCTTAGGGGCAAAACTTCATTTATACAAATGCATCGTGGAACCAGTAACAACGTATGGGACTAAGTACTGGGAACTCACAGAAAGAAATAAAAAGAGACTTAGAGGTTAAGAAACCGACCACTTGAGAATTTCATGATTTGACCAAGTACGAAATGAGGAAATAAGAGAAACGACACAGAGCTATAATTGTAGAAGTAGAAGGAAGACAGCGAGGATGGTTTGGGTACGTCAAGAGAATGGAAGAAGACAGACGGCCCAAGAGAGTAATTTCATGGCAACCTCCTGGAAGGAGAAGAAGAGGAAAACCACGGAAGGTGTGGTTAATAGGTTTCCAATAAGCGACGGAAACGAGAGGAATGGAAGAGGATGATCAAGAATGGTGACATCGAGGCATTTGGCGACAGAGATGTGGCATTCGGCGACGATTGTAGGACCCTCGCAACAAGGAAGGACGATCTACCTTTCCCAGGTGCGTATATAGTGCCTTGTTATGAGCTACTAGATGGAGCGTTAGCTATTTGCAGAATGATGTTGGAAAGTACAGGGTGTCCCTGGAAGAACGTTCAATATCCAGGAATGTAACAGAAACGATCACTCGAAACAAAAAATGTAGTATACATGGGCGCTAAAATGCATACCTTACTAAGTATAAGCACCTATTCATCTCTGACACTGTGAGGCAAATCTCTTCGTCTGCAAGCTCTTTGCTTTCCACATGTTGGTCTAAAACAAGAAAAAGTCGCCGAGTAAATATGGACTCTTAATGTGCATATTTTAAGAGCTATGAGAACTTGTTCAGAAGAAGAGACGTGTTCCACAGCAGCGAATATGAGCACTTGCTCATAACTCTTAAAGCAGTTTTGAGCTCATGTTTACTGCACTTTTACCTTGTTTTAGTCCACACTACCACATATCAAAATATGGAAAGCAAAGTGCATGTAGTAGAAGAGATTTCCGTCACAGTATCGAAGATGAAGACGTGCATGAATTCAGAAAATATCGTTCCTGTGGAACACAAATGGCTTTTTATTGACACACAATAATGAGAGCTATCAACAGGTATTGCGTGTAGCTCCAAGTAAATAAGTAACAAGCGCCGCTTACATTCACAACAACAAGAATCTTTATTTATAATGAAGAGAGAAAGAGTCATACTAAGACATCAAACAAACTGACGTAGAAAAAGGAGTTGTGCAAGATAAAGGAAAGTTCGTAGATGTGTTTCCACATCTGAAAGATGACGTCTATTCAGATTTTGCGATAGTTGCATAAGGATAGTGCTAGTAGCGACACTATGAGGATGTAAATCAGGTTTGCCTTAAATACGCTCCGTGGCGGTTACCTTTGAGATCGGACGTAGCGAGTTAGTCGAGAATGCCTTCAAGACGACGAAGAAACCGTTATCAATAGCTCACTGAGATTGAACGAGGTCGTGTAATAGGCCATGAAAGCTCGATCTTTCTTCCACGTTATTTCAGGAGGACTTGGCAGGAATGTAGCCACTGCAAATGATGGCTGGCAGCGTTCGCAAGTAGCCGGCCGTGGTGGCCGAGCGGTTCTAGGCGCTTCAGTCTGGAACCGCGCGACCGCTACGGTCGCAGGTTCGAATCCTGCCTCGGGCATGGATGTGTGTGATGTCCTTAGGTTAGTTAGGTTTAATTAGTTCTAAGTTCTAGGCGACTAATGACATCAGAAGTTAAGTCGCATAGTGCTCAGAGCCATTTTCGTTCGCAAGATGACAGGGCTCTCCGAATGGCCCGTGGCACTACCGACAGGCAAGACCTTCGATTTCGGCGTATGCCTGTGGTGTGTCGTACTGCGACTGAAGTAGCAATTCGAGTAGCAGTTATCACCACAGTGACACAACGAACTGTTTCAAATTGATTAGTTCAATGATAGCTCGAAGCCAGATGCCTAGAACAGCTCAATCACAGCGGCCGACTGCGTGGGGTAGTGTTCCATGCCAGTGGCACTTTGTCGGTCATTGCAAAGACAATTAATGGTGGTTGTAGTTGACGCTGGAGCTGGAGCAAATGATGGCTGGCAGCGTTCGCAAGATGACAGGGCTCTCCGAATGGCCCGTGGCACTACCGACAGGCGAGACCTTCGATTTCGGCGTATGCCTGTGGTGTGTCGTACTGCGACTGAAGTAGCAATTCGAGTAGCAGTTAGCACCACAGTGACACAACGAACTGTTTCAAATCGATTAGTTCAATGATAGCTCGGAGCCAGATGCCCTGTAGCGTTATAAGCCCGATGCCCTGTAGCGTGGATTCTACTGGTCCCAAACCACTGCCGTTTGCGCCTTCAGTGATGTTAAGAGAGACGTCATGGCAGGGTGGAGTGGAGATCTGTTGTGTTTTCTGATGAAAGCCGGTTCTGCCTCGTACCAGTGATACCAGTGTGCTGGTCAGGAGGAGGCCATGCGAGCGCCTGCAATCACTTGTCTTACAAGGGGAGGCCGCCAATTGTGAAATTCAGATTCGATTCACGCTGCGCATAATAAAAGCTCATGGCCAGAGGTGTATTGTGGCAAAGCACCAAGATGCACTTCTTAGCCGTTGTCGAGAAAATCGACAGTTAAAAGAAACCGTTGCGGTGAACTACTCTCCACGATTAATTATTTTCTACAGCGTCGTAGGGGACTGATGACCATAGATGTTAAGTCCAATAGTGCTCAGAGTCATTTGAACCATTTTCTACAGCGTCGTGGCGCAGTGGTAAGCGCTCGGGTTCGTAATCCGAAGGTCGCCGAATAGAACCTCGCGTCATGCAATTTTTTTTATTATTATATTTTTGTAATATATATATATATATATATATATATATATATATATATATATATATATATATATATATATATATATATATGTTAAACACGTATAGTTAACGGAAGACGTAGAAACGATATTCCGAAACGAATACGTATAGCGTAAGACAAACGTTCGAATTGGAATAGAGACCCCACGAACACAAATTTGGTGTGGCAGGTATGAAATATAAACTCCGTTACTAGCTCGTTACACTTGAAGGACAGATGTTGAATGGGCCGAAACGAGCTGTCGCATAACAGCGTAGTAACCTGCTAACTTCGAAAGAAGGTAGATGCGGTCCCTAGCGCAAATCAGTGCGGACGTGAGAGCTTTGGTATAAAAACTATTAATGAATTACTTATGCATGTTGGTGAAGGCGGATCGCTCTCCAATTGTACCGCCTCCATTTTTCCGTTTGTTTAACAGGGTGTACCAAAGCTCTCACGTCCGCACTGATTTGCGCTAGGGACCGCATCTACCTTCTTTCGAAGTTAGCAGGTTACTACGCTGTTATGCGGCAGCTCGTTTCGGCCCATTCAACATCTGTCCTTCAAGTGTAACGAGCTAGTAACGGAGTTTATATTTCATACCTGCCACACCAAATTTGTGTTCGTGGGGTCTCTATTCCAATTCGAACGTTTGTCTTACGCTATACGTATTCGTTTCGGAATATCGTTCCTACGTCTTCCGTTAACTATACGTGTTTAACATTATGAAGACAATTAGTAACATTTCTGAAATACTACTTTGTTTGCGGAAAACATAATGATCTTCGAAGTCGCCAGTTTTTTCACGACAAACGACGTTCAACAACTTATTATATGCATAATCGTTGCAACTGATTGCCGGGAATTATATATATATATATATATATATATATATATATATATATATATATATATATATATATATATGTGTGTGTGTGTGTGTATACACATTTGAATTACAAAAAACAAATACTAAAAAAAAAAGGTTGCATGGCGTGAGATTCGATCCGGCGACCTTCGGATTACGAACCCGAGCGCTTACCGCTGCGCCACGACGCTGTAGAAAACTAATAATCGTAGAGAGTATTTCACCGCAACGGTTTCTTTTAACTGTCGATTTTCATGACAACGGCTGAGAAGTGCATCTTGGTGCTTTGCCACATTACACCTCTGGCCATGAGCTTTTATTATGCGCAGTATGAATCGAATCTGAATTTCACAATTGGCGGCCTCCCCTTGTTAGACACATTGGGCCTACAACTAGAGTTATGCTTTGTGGTGCGATTTTGCATGACAGCTGGAGCACTTTCGTGGTTGTACGTCAGCCCGGTGATTCGACCTGTTGTGCTGCCATTCATGAACAGCATCTCAGGGAGTGTTTTCCAACAGGAAGACGTCCGCCCACGTGTCACTATTGTAACCACACATGCTCTACAGACTGTCGACGTGTTGCCTTGGCATGCTCGGTCTCCAGATCTGTCTCCAGTCGAGCACATATGGGGGCATCATCGGACGACAGCTCCAGCGTCAACCACAACCACCATTAATTGTCTTTGTAATGACCGACCAAGTGCCACTGGCATGGAACACTACCTCACGCAGTCGGCCGCTGTGATTGAGCTGTTCTAGGCGCCTCAGTCCTGAACCGCGCTGCTGCTACGGTCGCAGGTTCGAATCCTGCCTCGGGCATGGATGTGTGTGATGTCCTTAGATTAGTCAGGTTTAAGTAGTTCTAAGTCTAGGTGACTGATGACCTCAGATGTTAAGTCCATAGTGCTTATAGCCATTTGAATCTACCTCACACACGGACATCTGGCACCTATACGACACAATTCGTGCACGTTTGCTGCTGGCTTTCAACATTCTGGCGGTTACACCGATTATTAGTGTTCCAGAATTTCAACTTTGCAATGGTGTTTTCGCGTTTACATTAATCTGTGATCTTGCAACGTTAATCACTTAAACATGTTACCTAAACAAATGTATTCCCGTAATTTTATTACTCTACATTTATTATTTTTTGGTGTTCTGACTTGTTTCCGTCAGTTTGTATAATTATACTGTGCTGCGGCATCCTGTCCGCCTTGGAAATCTCCAACGATGTTGCTTTGGCCTAGTAATCTCCCTGCATTCCAGAATTGTGAGAATAACAATCTTATAAACTCGTCTCGGACAATTCTTAAGTCCTTTACCCTTGGCCTTTCCCATGTATGTCGGGGCAAAACCTCATTTTGAAGAAGGACGATGTCGCTGATGCTATTCTTATAGCTTCTACCAACGTTCTAAACTTCGTGAAAGCTCCGGAGTAGCAGTAAGTAGATAGTTTCTGTTGGGCCTCGAGCTCTTTTATTAAGCCAGTTGACTTTGAGGGCTCTATCCCTCTCGATGAAGTAATAAGGCTTCAGCCTTGCTGCTACCAGGAAGTGCGCCTTTGTCAGCACCTCATCATTCTAGGGGACAGGTCTTGAGATGAGTGCGGTTTCGATCCCTAAAGGAACAGCCCGAAGTCTCTCCTCGTCCCTAGTGCTTCACCCGAGTACTTTACGAAGGTATCGTTTCACTGAACCAACCATTCTCTCCCACTAGCCTCCCAACCACGCTGCACGTGGGGCGATGAACTTCCAGGTGATACTTCTTTGGCCGATGTAATGGTGGGTTAGATCAGATGTAAGAATCGTCCAAAGTTCCGAGTTTTCTCAGTTAGCTGTCGGAAAGGTCTTACCGTTGTCACTGTAAATTGTACGAGTATGTGGTCGCCTAGTCTGCTAGCAAATCTTTACATGGCTAATAAGAATTTATCTGCAGCTACGGCGGTAACGGTCTCAAGGTTGATGGCTTGCCACTGCGCAGTTAAACAGAACAGCGTAACACTTGGTAATAAAGCTTCCTTTTTGAAAGGACAAAGATTCTGCAAAATCGATCACAGAGACGTCAGAGGCTTTGTCTGGCGTCACCCCGTCTGTAGGCAGTGAGGCCTCTATTACCTGACCTGCAACGCAGAGTACAATTTTGCATGGTAGACAGTGACGGAGGACAGATCTTGTAGCATTAAGGGCGTGAAAAGTCCAAAATAATGATTGAAGTGTCGAGACAACATGTAATTACACGTTTTACGCAACGACACAAACTCAGCACAATAGGCTGTAGGGTGGTAGGACTGGACCAAAGTAACACATCAGACAATCACAATCAAAGTTGCACCTAACATTTTATTTGGTACCTTTAAACAAGAAAACTTGACAAATAAAACCATCACATGTTTAAAACTACCACACATATTTAAAATTTATCATTCAGCTGAAAATAAAATAGTCAATTTGAAACACTCATAAAAACGCGGCACTTATGTCCTATTACACATTTACTGAAATGAGTTAAATTTTATAAGTAATGTACTCTTTCATTTCGACAGTGATTGTTATTACCAAAATAATTCAGTTAATTTAGCATATAACATAAAATTTCATTTGAGCAAACAAGCTCGTGAGATTCAACAACTACGCTCAGAAAACGGACGCCCGCCCGTTCAGCTGTTTCCAATACAGTCTCGACATGGACCTCCAGAAGGGAGCAGCAACTCTCACGAAGGGGCACGAGAAAATCCCAGAACTAGTGGGTATCTACAATGGACTGACAAACAGAAACGTAACAGTAATGTTACTACAATTCAGAGATAAATATATCCAGGGATCTTAACTTCGTAGTGTGATACGAATACAATGATCAGGCGGTACTCAAACAGGGACCAGCAAACTGTTTTCAATGACGGTTAAACCTTGACAGTAGGGATCTACAACGGAATGTCTCAGCACTCCAGGCCCTCGTAGATGCTAATGATCACACCACATACACCTTACACATTAGGTATTAAAGCAATTAAAATCGACACATTGAAGGCCAGACTCAGTAGGAATAGCGACGGCCGCCCAAGAAAATACAGTCAACCGCACAGAACCGATTAGTGGATTCCGACCACTATTTACAGGACAAGTAAGGCCCTTACCCTCTTGCTTGTTCGACGAAGCCAGCCGCTGCAGATCCCGATGCCAGGAGACATGAAGCAAGCGGAAAAACAACACCAACGGCTTCCCAGTAAAGTCTCTTTCCACGCTGGCGATATTTGCCACGGCGCCGTCACCAGGATAAACAGCCCATTCTGGACGTGCCCTGCTTGCTGGTTGACACCGAATCTTAGCCGTCCGCCACAGTTTCCAAGACGCCATTCCTGCTCGGCATCCCAAAGCAAAATCACTCCCTCTTCCTCAGCCTTTCCTCTCGCTCCCGACCGGCCCGATTTGTGGCGCCAGCGCGCGCTCTGCGCACAACGCCGGAAAGATGACCCATACCGGCGGCGGGAATATCGCTGATCGAGCCACACGGCTCAATGATCTATGTTTGATATGTAAAATTCGAACCCCAAGATAGTGTAAGCGAGTGTGCAATACTAATCAACACCATTGTGAAACTGTGATTTCCTTCCAGGATGAATGGATTTTGCTCTTTTGGAGTCAGTTCAGTTTGGGAGTTAATTCTCGAGTTGCAGACGATCTAGCGACAGTAGGCCTCCATGTAATTATGGTAGATTTTTGAATCGTTTGGCAGTGATAGATTCTTCAGTAATGCTGTGATTTCTCGGACGAAGCATTATGTATGTACTGACCTGATCCAAAAGATGCGAGCTGCTGTCATTTCCTCTGAAGTATAAGGTCCGTCGAAAAGTTTCTTTTGGAGGACGTTGCTGCAGCGTATATGCAACCCTGCGTGACTCGGTTGCTGGTATATAAGCGTGCAGTTGAGGCGAAACGTCCGGGAAAACTGCAACAAGAGGTGCTGCTGCTTCATGATTAACGCACATCCCCACATCGCAAATGTCGTACAGCAAAAGTTAAGCCAAGTCAACAGGGAGACACTCGAGCGCCCGCCCTGTAATCCTGATCTCTCGCCATGCGATTATCGCGCCTTTGGTCCCTCAGAAAAGGCCTTCAAGGGTGATGATTGCTCTCGAACGAGGATGTGTAGTCAGCAGTTACGGATTTCTTCATGCAGCAGGACACGATGTTTTATGAGACGGATATGTTTAATCTGGTGTGTCAGTGGGATTATTTCCTAAATGCTCATGGCGATTTTTCCTGATTGGCGTACCGATTCTGGACTGTACGGTCTTCGAACGGAAACTTTTCCATCGCCCCTCATAAATTCAGTCTGGAGAGTTCCTCTGTTGTCTAGTCTTCTTAGGCAGTGAAGAATATATACAGCTGTATATAAAAGTTTCCGGTGAGAACTAAATCTAGTGGCATCTATTACTGGCTTTATATTCTGGAGAAGTGAAACTTGCGAAACTTTCTGTGAAGTGCCAAAGAAACTGGTATAGGCATGCGTATTCAAATGTAGAGATAGATAAACAGGCAGAATACGACGCTGCGGTAGGCAACGCCTATATAAGATAAAAAGTGTCTGGTGCAACGGTTAGATCGGTTACAGCTGCTACAATGGCTGGTGGTGAAGATTTAAGTGAGTTTAAACGTGGTGTTATAATCGGCGCACGAGCGATGTGACACAGCATCTCCGAGGTAGTGATGAAGTGGGGATTTTCCCCTACGACCATTTCACGAGTGTACCTGGTAAAGAATCAAATCTCCAACATCGCTGCGGCCGGAAAAAGATCGTGCAAGACCGAGATCAACGACGACTGAAGAGAATCATTCAACGTGACAGAAGTGGAACCCTTCCGCAAATTACTACAGATTTCAATGCGGGGGATCAACCAGTGTCAGCGTGCGAACCATTCAACGAAACGTCAACGATATGGGCTTTCGGAGCCGAAGGCCCACTCGTGTACTCTTGATAATTGCACGAGACAAAGCTTTACGACTAGCTTGGGTCCGTTAACACCGATATTAAATTGATGATGAATGGAAACGTATTGTCCGGTCAGAGGGGTCTCGTTACAAATTGTATCGAGCGGACGGGCGTATACGGATATGAAGACAACCTCATGGCTCTGGTTCAAATGGCTCTGAGCACTATGGGACTCAACTTCTGAGGTCATTAGTCCCCTAGAACTTAGAACTAGTTAAACCTAACTAACCTAAGGACATCACAAACATCCATGCCCGAGGCAGGATTCGAACCTGCGACCGTAGCGGTCTTGTGGTTCCAGACTGCAGCGCCTTTAACCGCACGGCCACTTCGGCCGGCCGACAACCTCATGAATCCATGGACCGTGCATGTCAACAGGGGATCATTCAACCTGGTGGAGGCTCTGTAATGGTGCGGGGCGTGTGCTGTTTGAGTGATATGGGACCCCTGATACCTCTAGATACGACTCTAACAGGTGACACGTAAGCATCCTGTCTGATCACCTCTATCCATTCATGTCCATTGTGCATTCCGACTAACTTGGGCAATTCCAGCAGGACAATGCGACACCCTAAACGTCCGAAATTGCTACAGAGTGTCTCCAGTAACACTCTTCTGAGTTCAAACACCTCCGCTGGCCACCAAACTCCCCAGACATGAGCATTATTGAACATCTCTGGGATGCATTGCAACGTGCTGTTCAGAAGATATCTCCACCCTTCGTACTCTTACGCATTTATGGAAAGCCGTCCAGGATTCATGGTATCAATTCCCTCCAGCACTACTTCAGACATTAGTCGAGTCCTTGCCACGTCGTATTACGGTACTTCTGTGTGCTTGCGGGGCCCCTATACGATATTAGGCAGTTGTACTAGCTTCTTTGGTTCTTCAGAGTATATTCCAACGGGGAAGCAAGAGTGTGAAATTCGTGACAGTCATATGGCCATTGAGATGGGCGTTAGATAACAACGTAGGTCCACTCTACCAGGCAGATAATGGTTGTACTGTCTTTGAAGCAACTCCTCTAGAAAGATAATCAGCTGGAATGTCCCTTCCTGGATATTGCCTCCACTGGCGTAGTGGAGTGTATTTGAATTTCGGTAACTCTGAAGTGTCGTCATATTAAATTATACCCTTCGAATACGCGGTAGAGAGTGTATGCTTAATGTGCTTCTACTGCAGTTAGAGAAACAAAGATGTCCTGTCGTCCAATATGGTCACTTTACGCAAATGACAACAACGACATAGCAACGCTCAAGTTGATACTGTATCAGGTTATCTTCGAACTACCAAAGCACGAGAGCTACAGAACTAATTAAGGAAGTTAATGGAAGTCAAGTTCGTTTTTAACGAAATCTTTACTTACTTTGAAGTTGAACAAGGTAAGTCAAAAGAAAGTGCCTTTAATAGAATTTTAACTTTTAATTGTAGCACCTATTAATAAGAAGTAATCTGCCTTTCGTAGGATCTTATTTCCTCTTAAATGACGCAAATATTAGACAAACGGTAGCAGTGCAATAAAATCAGTTGTGTCTCGAATTAAGTCAACAAAATGGGTGAGGTGAACACTATAGGAGGAACACTATGGAAGCAAGACTGCACGGATGCTGTAGCGCCGAGAATCCTTTAACTCTGCTGCTCGCTGATGCAATATTAAAGAACCCAAATCCAAATTGGAGTCAAATCGGCCCCTTAGTCTGCACATACAAAACATGCGAGAAGCGAACTGCTCAGATTACGGATCGCGCTACCGCGGACTGCGGAAGCTTACATCTGCTCCAAGTGAGCAGAGTGCTGCAAAACAGCCGCGGACGGCTGGCATCCCCTGCATCTGTTGATTTCCAGCCGCGTGGCTCTAACCTCCGTCACCAACCCCAAAAAATATTTTTTCTCCCTTCCCAGCTTCCACCCCCTCAAAAATGTGACTCTACCATACTGCCAAAATGACGGGCGAGAAATGTCACAAAATTTTATAAAAATAGGAGAAAAGACAGCAGACTTATTCCTCTCTACGTACACGATGCACATTTATCCTTCGCGAAGTTGGTACTTGACTGAAATCATGTTATTTCGATTGGTTGTTTCGTTCGGGCCCCGTGCTGGGCGAACTGTCGCAAACTCACTGACTGAACCAAAATTTTGGAGCCAAAACAGAGGCGCCACTTCAGTGCTTTTTCTGGCGCCGGAAATCAGGCTGTAAGTAGCGCACACAAAGAAGCCATATTATCGTACCCACTTTATCTCCAAAGAGTGGCGAGGCCGACGTGACGTCGCTGCCCACCTTGGCGCAGCTTGCCAACGCACAAAAGGCGACGGTGCGAGGTGTTCAGACTGACTCCAAGTCTTGGCCACGCGCAACAGGTGCGTGGTTGACGCAGTGCGATTTATTGACGGCTCTCTGTTTCTACCATAGGCCACGAGAATCCGCCTCCTGAACGACAGCCAGATGCGAAGCTTTTCGCTCTTTGCACATAGTCCAACAGACCAACTACATGAGCGGTTCCCAACCTGGGGGTAATTACACCTCGAAGGCTAAAACCACTCTCTTAGGGTTGCTGTGCGGTTCGGCCCCCGGTGGACCCCCCCCCCCCCCCCTGTCTCACACCAGACAGAGTATAACCCCTATGTTTGCGTGGTAGAGTAATAGTGGTGTAGTGGCCGAGCGGTTGTAGGCGCTTCAGTCTGGAACCGCGCGAGCGCTACGATCGCAGGTTCGAATCCTGCCTCGGGCATGGATGTGTGTGGTGTCCTTAGGTTAGTTAGGTTTAAATAGTTCTGAATTCTAGGGGACTGATGACCTCCGCTGTTAAATCCCATAGTGCTCAGAGCCATTTGAACCATTTAATGGTGGTGTACCTGTACGTGGAGGACTTGTTTGCGCAGCAATCGCGGACATAGTGTAGCTGAGGCGGAATAAGGGGAACCAGCCCGTCTTCGCCGAGGCAGATGGAAAACCGCCTAAAAACCATCCACAGACTGGCCGGCTCACCTGACCTCGACACAAATCCGCCGGGCGGATTCGTGCCGGGGATCAGGCGCTCCTTCCCAATCCGGAAAGCCGGGCGGGCGAGTACACACATACTATGTTCTTTCTGCCACACATCGATGACCGTAAAAACGAGACATACGGGCCTATACATAACAAACGCTACATATATGATGAAAATGTCTTCTTCAAGTTGTAGATATTTCATGCAGCATATTAGAAGTTGCTTCATTACTCACTTCGAAACAGGTAAATTTACAGCATGATACAACATCAAATACATAAGAATTACTATAATTCTGTACACAGTATTATTGTTATTACTGTAATAAGTCAGATACAAAGCAATAGCACCCTGTAGTCTTTCAGTTTCTGCCAATACAGAAGTAAAGAGACCGCCAATCAAGTGATTTGCAAGTAGTAAGTATGTGGATAATTAGCTTCCTTACCCGACAAGGATTTGAAGTAGTAGCAGTCGCGATGCACCGGGAATTGCTTCATCATTCATTGTAAAAACACACACACACACACACGAATGATCTGTGCGGGAGGTGACAGGTCGTGCTGGAAGGCGCCCCTGCTAACACACACATGGAAAAGAAATGTGGCATTCATGATTTATAGATGTGAAAGCAGATTTTTGACTGTGATAACAGTTAAAATAAAAACACGGGACTGAATGGATTAGGAACATGATTTATGATCTGTAGTGACTGAGAAAAAGAGGTTGTTAGACGCAAGCAGTACCAATCGTCTCATTGACTCATTACTTGGTGGCTTAATAAACACAAAATCTAACTATAATTCATCTTTCGTCATTTTAAAAATAGAAGTGCTCAAACAAAATTCTTTTTCATTCTTAAGTTTAGTTAGGTGCGAAAGTCGGTGATACGGTGGAGGGGTGGGGGTACTATCTAATATCTGATTGCACTCAGGGGTAATCATCTATGACAGATAGGGAACCACTGACCTATATGATGGAAAAGTATGATGGCCCTGAAATGAAGACATATACCACTGCGATATGTGACAGTAATGTCAAAATTCTGCTACTAATAAATGTCTTCCAGGTGTCGAGTTTTTCTCGTATCCATGCTAGGGCCATGGAGCAGTCAGCCCAAAACGTTGCATTGTCATTATCACAGTTGTTAGCATTGCTGTAACAATGCAACAGCCTTATTTCCAACAATGTAGCAACAATTCGAGACCTGAGATTATTACTCTCTTGACGGGCACTAAACTTTTTACTGCACATTACGTGTACATAAGTATTTCCGTTTTGCTCACACGTAACGGAAAAGTCGGCAACATGTACTCGGTCAGAAGCATCGCAAAAAATAATATGCGCGAGTTTCTGTTCTCAGAGGTTGAGGTCCACCTACGTATCGATATATTAGATAGATCCGGAAGTGACGATACCGATGTACGTCATTTCGTGCAAAGTTTATGAGGCGGGAGTTTGTCTCATCAAAACCCTAGCAGCCAAGTGGTTTGGAATAAAATCTTTTCGCTGACGGATACTGGTGAGACTAAACACAAAAGACCGTAGAAGCTTGCAGTAACTATAAAAAAAGATTATTTTGGTTGTTACCATGTCTAATGATTTGCCAGCGACAGCTATTTGGGCTAAAGAAAGCATTCGTTTGTTGCATCCTACAACACACCCAGTACTATAATGTTCGTTTATATGTATAGTCCTTGGGCATTCTGTGTTTCGTGCTGAATTTGTTGCTCATTATGACAATGGAAATTGTATTTGTTGCATCAACGAGATCAGCTCTCAGTAGAGAGACATCAATCCGTGTTGTTATTCGGCCATAACGTCGTCCACGCACGTACTCTTACGTATTAAGGCTGCAGCAGTGGAGAATCGTGACTTTCCTGAGATAGGCCGAAAACGGAAAGTGGCTGCATGTAGGACAGAAAGGATGGCGTCTGAAGCGGTAAACAGTCGTCTCCCTTCTATGAACTATCATCGACAGGGTTCTTATACCGTAGAAGTCTTGAGATCTCGGTCGTCTCGACTGAAGAGCAAACTGAAGGAATGCTTGAGTGATATTAGCTATAACGGCGGAACGTCGTAGCGAAATCGTAAAAGCACAGCCATTACTTCTCTTTGAAGGTTAGGACCAATTTATAAAACATCGTTCAGCGACGGTGTGCTTTTTCAAAAGCAGATAAATAAAAAACAACTCGCCATTTTATAGTTCTTTGTCTTTCTTTTCTGGCAATGTGATGTGGCAGATAAAAGGAGTCTGTACATGCATCAGAAATAGGTAAATCAACTCGATCTTGTCTGATTTATTCTAACATTTGGGTATCGTAACCGTGTATAAGTTCATTGTTCAGCAGGCCTTGTCTTTCTTCGTGCAATTTTCAAAAGTGTTGCCTTGCCCGAGGCAAGGAAAATACCAACTAAACGAGTTAAGTATCTTTAGACGCTCCTGTACCTATAGTACGGTTTCGCAGATCGCGTTGGCAGTGACACATTGTGCCTAGAACACGCAATACGGTTCTGGCGTTCGCTTATTATTGCTTTTAGAGCGAGTTTGTTTAGACTGCGTACTAAAAGCTGAACCGGGGAGCAGCGCGTTTGAATTCGGACGTACTTCTCCTCGGATCTACTGGGCAGTCAGCGCTCCGTCTACTTCTTCCGCTAACAGCTCCATTAACACTTTATAACATCTCCTTTAGAAAAGTTATGTCTTCTTACGCGGAATATCCAGCGCCGACAGATATCTTCGGAACTAACAAGGGATAATCATCTTGTGGTGCAGTTCTTCTTGTTGTCTCCGTGCTTGCTAAGAAAATGGGATGAGAAGTTCCGCCTTATGCAAGACACCTTTTTTCTTTTGTTTCACCCATACATGTTTCAGCACTTTTGTGCTATCATCAGTGGGTTCTATTTTTATTTTTAACTGTAAATTTGTTGTTAACATATTAACATTTTCGTCGTTTACAACATTATGTAAAAGTTGCATTTATAACTTAATTGGCGAAAAGTAACATACCTTACATTATATTATTGTCCTCTTGTTTTGGTAGCTGTTATGCTACACAATATACAACATGTCATCTGCAAACAGCAAAACATAATTTATTTTCTGTTTGTTATGTATTTACGAACGGAAATGACTGTATCACGTTTTCTTTCTGTAACTTACAGTTTTGAAGTTGTGGTACGTTTTCCTGTTTTGTTGGCGAAGTAAATGGGCTTACTTCTTTGCCTGTGTTCATGTGGTAATGCAGTTTTTCGATTACTCAAAACATAGGCGGAGTTTTCGCTGCCATTACGTGTTGTTGTGGCTGTGTGGCGTTCATTTGTTTCGTAGCGTGTTCTGCTGGCTGAGGCGCGCGAATTTGAATTGTATTTGGTGTTAGTTGTGTGTGGTTTATGTGGGTTTGCCTGTGTGTGATGAGTACTGGGGCAGAGAGAGAGAGTGTATGTATGTGTGTGTGTGTGTGTGTGTGTGTGTGTGAGAGAGAGAGAGAGAGAGAGAGAGAGAGAGAGAGAGAGAGAGAGAGAGAGAGACTGAAAGAAAGAAATAAAGAAAGAAAGAAAAGAGAGAGGATTTGTGTGTGTGTGTGTGTGTGTGTGTGTGTGTGTGTGTGTGTTTTACTTGTATAGTTCTTCTATTGTGGCGAAGAGAGTTTTGTTGCACAGTGATGTGTATTCTTTGAGTACTTTCTTTCCTTGGGCTATTGATTTTTGGATGTGGTAGTTTTCTTCTATAGTTAATTTTTGGTATAGGCTGCTGCTAGTTTTTAGGATGTGAAGGTCAGTTTCAATGTTTGTTGGGTGGTGGTTGTGTGCTACCAGGTGGTCTGCAAATGTTGAGTGTGTGGTATTGCTTTTCAGTGCTCTGAGGTGTTCATTATATCTGGTTCTGAAGGTCCTGCATGTTTGGCCCACATATACAGATTGACAGCAGTTGTAAGTAATTTGGTAGATGCCAGACTGGCTGTATTTGTCAGTGTTGGTGGTAATTCTTCCAAGTCTGCTCTGTATTGTGTTGTTGGTTCTGTATGCTATGTTGAGTCATTGTTTCTTTAGTATATTACCCACCCTGTGTGTGACTTTGTTGTTGTAAGTCATTATGTGTCATTTGTTGCTTACTGTCTGCCGATTTGTTGTGTGATGAGTTGTGTTTGTATGTGTGTGTGTTTCATGGTTATGTGCTGTTTGTTTTTGTATTTTGTGGTTTATTTTGTCTACTCTCTTTGCGTCATATCCATTCTCCTGTGCAATTTGTTTTATTGTGTTCAGTTCTTGTGTGTAGTCATGCTTATTCATGGGTATTTTGTTCAGCCTATGAAGTAAATATCTGAAGCTGGCTTCTTTGATGGTTACGGGGTGATTGGATTGGTTATGAATAATGGTGCTGGTGAGTGTGGGTTTTCTGTAGATTGTGAATTCATGTTTGTTGTTTCTCTTGTGTATAGTGAGATCTAAGAAATTAAGTTTTTCATCTGTTTGTGTTTCTATGGTGAATTGTATTTGTGGGTGGATGGAGTTTATGTTATCATGAAGTTCTTTTATGCGGGACAGTGGTTCATCTATTAAGCAAATTATGTCATCTACGTATCAGAACCAGATATAATGAACACCTCAGAGCACTGAAAAGCAATACCACACACTCAACATTTGCAGACCACCTGGTAGCACACAACCACCACCCAACAAACATTGAAACTGACCTTCACATCCTAAAAACTAGCAGCAGCCTATACCAAAAATTAACTATAGAAGAAAACTACCACATCCAAAAATCAATAGCCCAAGGAAAGAAAGTACTAAATGAATACACATCACTGTGCAACAAAACTCTCTTCGCCACAATAGAAGAACTATACAAGTAAAACACACACACACACACACACAAATCCTCTCTCTTTTCTTTCTTTCTTTATTTCTTTCTTTCAGTCTCTCTCTCTCTCTCTCTCTCTCTCTCTCTCTCTCTCTCTCTCTCTCTCTCTCACACACACACACACACACACACACACACACACACACACACACACATACACTCTCTCTCTCTGCCCCAGTACTCATCACACACAGGCAAACCCACATAAACCACACACAACTAACACCAAATACAATTCAAACTCGCGCGCCTCAGCCAGCAGAACACGCTACGAAACAAATGAACGCCACACAGCCACAACAACACGTAATGGCAGCGAAAACTCCGCCTATGTTTTGAGTAATCGAAAAACTGCATTACCACACGAACACAGGCAAAGAAGTAAGCCCATTTACTTCGCCAACAAAACAGGAAAACGTACCACAACTTCAAAACTGTAAGTTACAGAAAGAAAACGTGATACAGTCTTATTTCCGTTCGTAAATACATAACAAATAGAAAATAAATTACGTTTTGCTGTTTGCAGATGACATGTTGTATATTGTGTAGCATAACAGCTACCAAAACAAGAGGACAATAATATAATGTAAGGTATGTTACTTTTCGCCAATTAAGTTATAAATGCAACTTTTACATAATGTTGTAAACGACGAAAATGTTAATATGTTAACAACAAATTTACAGTTAAAAATAAAAATAGAACCCACTGATGATAGCACAAAAGTGCTGAAACATGTATGGGTGAAACAAAAGAAAAAAGGTGTCTTGCATAAGGCGGAACTTCTCATCCCACTAACAAGGGAGTTAGCGCAAATTGCGAACGCAGTTGAGTTGTGGTTTGTAAGAACAAGTTTGAGGTGAAGTTCCAGTTGAATTGTGATTTGTTTGAATATGTTTGAGGTACTAATTATAAAAATGTATAAACTAAATGCCATCTCCAATCACACTGTTGTGGTTTGTATGAATACGTTTGAAGTGCTGATTATAAAAATGTATAAACCAAGTGCCATCGCCAATTACACTGTAAGCAACGAAGATGCGATATTCAGCTCACAGTGGACCTACGTAAAATGATATCGTGACTTTAGTAACTATAGTCATCGTAAACAGTGTTCCTCTAGCTGATGTAGTTATCTGCTGTGTAATCTGGCGTGCAGTCTTCCCGGAGAGGGGACGTGCAATACTGGCAGTGGCGTCACCCCTCGGGGTCCGCAGATACTGACCTTCACGCTGACGGGCTTCTCACATCCAGCGCACTAATGGTGACATACGATGACAACACGCTAGAACGAGCTGTAGACAGTAAGAACTGTAGAGGAAGACAAGTATTGGAATTCGACCAACAAATAATTGAGGACGCAGGGTAAAAGTGCTAAGAGGATGGCGTAAATTTGTGGTCGGGCTCATCAGACTGGTCAGAAGACTGATGAGCAATAAAATGAAACAAAATAAAAATCACGAATTCATTTCCATAGCTGAATTCATATGCACAGCTGAATTCAGTTGCACGGCTGAGACGATACTCCATAGCTATGGAATCTGATCAGATGTTGATTGTCAGGAACAATCTCAAAAGCCTTCTGGAAATATAGAAATATGGAATCCACTTCGGGTCCCATGTTGTTACTGCGCAATAGAATAATATACTTTCTGGATTTTCGGAAGGCTTTTGACATTGTACCACACAAGCGGCTCGTAGTAAAATTGCGTGCTTATGGAATATCGTCTCAGTTATGTGACTGGATTTGTGATTTCCTGTCAGAGAGGTCATAGTTCGTAGTAATTGACGGAAAGTCATCGAGTAAAACAGAAGTGATTTCTGGCGTTCCCCAAGGTAGTGTTATAGGCCCTTTGCTGTTCCTTATCTATATAAAAGATTTGGGAGACAACCTGAGCAGCCGTCTTCGGTTGGTTGCAGATGACTCTGTCGTTTATCGACTAATAAAGTCATCAGAAGATCAAAACAAACTGCAAAACGATTTAGAAAAGATACCTGAATGGTGCGAAAAGTGGCAAGTTGACCCTAAATAACGAAAAGTGTGAGGTCATCCACATGAGTTCTAAAAGGAACTCATTAAACTTTGGTTACACGATAAATCAGTCTAATCTAAAAGCCGTAAATTCAAGTAAATACCTAGATATTACAATTACGAACAACTTAAATTGGAAGGAACACATAGAAAATGTTGTGGGGAAGGCTAACCAAAGACTTCGTTTTATTGGCAGGACACTTAGAAAATGCAACAGACCTACTAAGGAGACTGCCTACACCACGCTTGTCAGTCCTCTTTTAGTATACTGCTGCGAGATGTGGGATCCTTACCAGATAGGACTGACGGAGTACGTCGAAAAAGTTCAAAGAAAGGTAGCACGTTTTGTATTATCGCGAAATATGGGAGAGAGTGTCACAGAAATGATACAGGATTTGGGCTGGACATCATCAAAAGAAAGGCGTTTTTCGTTGCGACGGAATCTTCTCACAAAATTCCAATCACCAACTTTCTCCTCCGAATGCGAAAATATTTTGTTGACACCGACTTACATAGGAAGGAACGATCACCACGATAAAATAAGGGCAATCAGAGCTCGTACGGAAAGATATAGGTGTTCATTCTTTCCGCTCGTTATACGAGATTGGAATAATAGAGAATTGTGAAGATAGTTCGACGAACCGTCTCCTATGCACTTAAATGTGATTTGCACAGTATCCATGTAGATGTAGAAATATCTTTGTATGACTCTTTTTCTCTCTCGTATAAGTAAAATGTTCTTGTCGGTGTGAAACGAAGCGGCGTGTCTTACTTATTTCCTTGGAGCTACATCGAATATTTGGTGCCGAAACCTGAGGGACAGGATCACTGCAGCAAACACATGGAAGAATTTCTGCGAGCAACACTTCAGACTTCCTAATAAGGAGGAGCAGCCATGCAATCATATTACACTCACGCTCGCGGAAATGGATTGCTTCACGCGTGTTATGTAATTCATCTTGATCTGCTTTTCGAGTAAAAATTACAGCACCCTTCTTGCTGTTAATACTGCTGTGGGACAATTACTGCTGATTTTGGTGTATTGAAAACCAAAGCGTCTCGCAGCTATTAGCTCTGGTTGATTTCCGAGCTGCTTTTGTCAGCAGTAGCTGTCACATTTCGTTTACTTGCTGCTGCTATAGTTTTGAATTATTCACAACAACTACTAACTGCATTGTGATACATATCGACAGAAAAACTACATACGCTGAAAAGAAAGCGAACACACCTGACATCGAATATTACTCGACTCGTCACCGCGATCGGAGAATTCTCAGCGGAAACACTGCTCTTCGGATTTACACACCACAAGGCACGTTTGGAGGACATGCTGTCAGTTGTTCTACTGTTTGACGACCAAATAACGACCTTTATTCAGAGGAAGATTACAATACTGACATAATTTTATGTGAGGATTACGTTGATAAGGCAAAGTGCCGTAGTCGTCGTGTCCGGGGGAAACTCTGAACCCATGCCATCATCAAGCACGAATAATGTAGTCCTTCCGGCCAACGCAGTTACTAGGACAGTCAAATTACCGTCTATTAAACTGTGTCTCTTCTCAGGAGACAAGGAGAGCTGGACTAGATTTGGGGAAAATTTTGAAAGCTCTGTCCACTGTTAATAAGTATGTCCTCCTTAAAAGGCTCTATCGAAGATGCTCGTCGAGGGTGTCACAGTAACCGCGTCCACTTTTGGACGGTACGGAGAAAATTTCCTGGAACTGGCCTAATAAACATTCAGGAGGACCTGGATTATTTGGAAGCGACTGCGTCGGTTCATTTCGCATCTTCGCAAAACCTCAACCTAACGTTCACAGAATGCAAGCGAAGAATACAGACATTAAAATCATTAGGCGAAGACGTTAGTACCTATCGAAGAGTCTTACAAGGGAGTCAGCGCAATTGCAATAAAGTTTGCATGTTCATTACAAATATGAGCACAATGTTTGCCATCAGTAATTACACTGAACTTGACAGTCAAGTACATGTTCAGTCACTTAGTTCAAAATATGGTTTTTTGGTGCAATGGATCTCAAGTTGTGAGTAGGCTGTTTAGGTTTTTATATTGGTAACGCCACGTAGGGCTCTGTATGAAAATCACTGGCTGTGCTGTGGGCAGTCTGTGGCTGGGTGGTATTGTTGGAATAGTCGCTATTGTAGTGTTGGGCAGCTGGATGTGAACAGCGCGTAGCGTTGCGCAGTTAAGAGGTGAGCCGCCAGCAGTGCTGGATGTGGGGAGAGAGATGGCAGAGTTTTGAGAGCGGATGATCTGGACGAGTGTCCATCAGAGACAGTAAATTTGTAAGACTGGGTGTCATGAGCTGATATATATATTATGACTTTTGAACACTATTAAGGTAAATACATTGTTTGTTCTCTATCAAAATCTTTCATTTGCTAACTATGCCTATCAGTAGTTAGTGCCTTCAGTAGTTAGAATCTTTTATTTAGCTGGCAGTATTGGCGCTCGCTGTATTGCAGTAGTTCGAGTAATGAAGATTTTTATGAGGTAAGTGATTCATAAAAGGTATAGGTTATTGTTAGTCAGGGCCATTCTTTTGTAGGGATTATTGAAAGTCAGGTTGCGTTGCCCTAAAAATATTGTGTGTCAGTTTAGTGATGATCAGAATAAGTAAAGAGAGAAATGTCTGAGTACGTTCAGTTTTGCTTAGCTGTTTGAAAATCAAATAACGTAAGGGGTTGATCAGCACAGTAATTCACTGATTTTACTAAGGGGACGTTTGAAAGTGGATTCCATATTTCTGTATTTCCAGAAGGCTTTTGACATTGTTCCTCACAATCGACTCCTAATCAAACTGCGTAGCTATCGAGTATCGTCTCAACGGAGGAAATGAATTCAGCTGTGAAAATAAATTCGTGATTTTTATTTTGTTTCATTTTATTGATCATCAGCCTTCTGACTAGTCTGATGCGCCCGACCGCAAATTCCCACCATCCTTTGCGAACTCACCCTAAGTCTACAATTACTTGTTCTGCGTATTGCAGTCTTTGTCTTCCTCTACAGTTTTTACCGTCTACAGCTCCCTCTAGTGTGTTGTCATCGTATGACACCACTCGTGCGCTGGCCGTCAAAAGCCCGCCAGCCCGAACGTCAATATCTGCGGACCCCAAGAAGTGATGCCAGTATGACAGTATACGCGTATCAGGGGCCGCACCTCCCCTCGACGGGAAGACTACACGACACCAGCGGCCTCTCCAGCACTGGCATAAAGGACGCCGACTGCAGCGTTTCGAGGTCAGTCTGCCAACGTAGATCTTCTACGCAGTTTTACAGCTCATTTCCACGGGACAGCTTCTGTCGATATCGTAATGACGTCAGCGAGAACCAGCGCAGCTAATAAGAGAGTTAACTGCTGAACTGACAAAAGACTTTATTCAAAAATTGGAAAAATGGTACAAATGACTCTAAGCACTATGGGACTTAACATCTGAGGTCATCAGCCCCTAGACTTAGAACTACTGAAACCTAACTAACCTAAGGACATCACACACATCCATGCCCCCGGGTTCCCGGGTTCGATTCCCGGCGGGGTCAGGGATTTTCTCTGCCTCGTGAAGACTGGGTGTTGTGTGATGTCCTTACGTTAGTTAGGTTTAAGTAGTTCCAAGTTCTAGGGGACTGATGACCATAGATGTTTAGTCCCATAGTGCTGAGAGCCATTTTTGAACATCCATGCCCAAGGCAGGATTCGAACCTGCGACCGTAGCAGCATCGTGGTTCCGGACTGAAGCGCCTAGAGCCGCTCGGCCACAGCGGCCGGCTCAAAAATTGGGAACGCTTGTTATCTTCAACATAACTGCTTCTCGAAAGATAAGTATATGTGTTTGATTACAGTACTGTCTACTAATATTCTGTAGTGTGCCCATCTGCTCTGGTGTGTTTCCTGCTTCCTCGTCTACGAATTACTATTGTGACCACCCGAGATACAACATCTAGTACCAAGGAAATTATTTCCTTTCTTCGCCGACTCTGAAGAGAACTTTTTCATCCCTTAATTTATCAGTCCACCTAATTTTTAAGATTTGGGCCTACGCAAGCACGCACAGCTCCCAGTTTGTCTATAGCTTTCAATGGGTCACTTACTACTGGACCTAATTGTATCCAGAGTGTTGTATATCAACTATGGAAGTTTTAAGAATGGTTTGCTTCTTTGTATTTATCTCTTTAAAAAAAATGGTTCAAATGCCTCTGAGCACTATGGGACTTACCTTCTGAGGTCATCAGCCCCCTAGAACTTAGAACTACTTAAACCTAACTAAACTAAGGCCATCACACACATCCATTCCCGAGGTGGGATTCGAACCTGCGACCGTAGCGGTCGCGTGGTTCCAGACTGTAGCGCCTAGAACAGCTTGGCCACCCCAGCCAGCATATATCTCTTATTTATTAATGTTTCTTAATGGTTCGTTGTTGTAACGATAGCAAATATTCATTTTATTAGATCCTGAATGCTTATCTCATTGGTATAGCCAACACCGAATTTATTTATTCTCGAATCAGAAACACACAAATTTACAGTAGCCATACACATCAATAAATATGTACATATATATACACAAATTGTGTTTATATTACATGTGCCCAGTACTCTGCAACCTCCATGGCTCTTGGAGTGGCTTGCAGGAGATCAATCTTCGTGCAGGATGTAGGACACAAAAGGCACTGGAGCATGTGGCTTGTGGTTTGTTCTTGTCCACAATCACAGGACGTATCTTCTGTTATGAAGCCCCATCTCTTCAGGTTGTCTCTGGATCGTCCAACTCCTGATCGTAATCTGTTTAAAGATTTCCACACCAGCCAGCTCTCGTTGTGTCCAGGTGGCAGTTCTTCAGCTTCTGGCGTTTGCAGGTGAGGCGTCGACTGCTTCCATAACTCCAGCCTTGCCTTCTCTGGTGAAATGGTGAGCTTCTCGGATGTTTTCAGGAAGCTCTTTCGCGATCTCAGCCGTTGCTGTGGTGGATTATGCCCGTGCAGTGGATGGGCACTGTCCTGTTCCACTTTCAGTCTCTCCTTGTTGGCAGCCACTGTTCTGCGTATCCATGGTGGCGCTATTCCAGCCAGACAGTAGAGCTTATCAGTTGGGGTAGGTCTTAAGCAACCTGTGATCAACCAGCAGGTTTCGCTGAGAGCAATGTCTACTTGTCTGGCATGAGATGACCTGTACCAGACTGGAGAAGCATATTCAGCAGTAGAAAAGCACAGTGCCTTTGCAGAACGATATATTTAGGTCACGTGCTTTCATCTCCTGATTATGTCAGGAACTAATACTGTAGAACGATGTTAAAAATTTGGTGGACACAAGGTAAGAAATGAGGTTCTTCGCAGACTCGGTGAATTAAGTAACGTATGGCTAATAGCGACGAGAAGAAGGGAGAGGATGATAGGACACGTGATAAGACATCAGGGAATGACTCCCATGGTACTGTAAGTAGATGTAGAGGATAAAAAAAAACACCGAATTAAGATAGATTCTTATATTGGAACGCACTGTGCTGTGCAGCCGTTGTATCCTGGCCTCATTTTATCAGCTAACACTAGATTTTATAACTGGTGTGTTAGTGATTTACCAATGGCCTTGCCGCAATGGTAACATCGGTTGCCATCAGATCACCGAAGTTAAGCGCCGTCGAGCTTGGCTAGCACTTGGATGGATCACTAGACGGGTCTGTCGAGTGCTGTTGACAAGCTGGATGCACTCAGCCCTTGTGAGGCCAACTGAGGGCTACTTGTTAAGGAGTAGCGGCGCCGCTCACGAAAACTGACAACAGCCAGGAGAGCGCTGCGTCGGCCACATGCCCCTCCGTATTCGCATCTGGCGTCGCCTAAGGGCTGAGGATGACACGGCGGCCGGTCGGTACCGTTGGGCCTTCAAGGCCTGTTCGGATGGCGTCTGTCTGTCAGTGATTTATTTACATGATTCTGTTTAGAATATTTCCTGCAATCCGTTGAGTCACTGTTACCTTAAAGCAATTGTCTTTTATAGTTATTGTTCTACATCTACATGATTATTCTGCAATTCACATTTAAGTGCTTGGCAGAGGGTTCATCGAACCACAATCATACTATCTCTCTACCATTCCACCCCCGAACAGCGCGCGGGAGAAACGAACACCTAAACCTTTCTGTTCGAGCTCTGATTTCTCTTATTTTATTTTGATGATCATTCCTACCTATGTAGGTTGGGCTCAACAAAATATTTTCGCATTCGGAAGAGAAAGTTGGTGACTGAAATTTCGTAAATAGATCTCGCCGCGACGAAAAACGTCTTTGCTTTAATGACTTCCATCCCAACTTGCGTATCTTATCTGCCACACTCTCTCCCCTATTACGTGATAATACAAAACGAGCTGCCCTTTTTTGTACCCTTTCGATGTCCTCCGTCAATCCCACCTGGTAAGGATCCCACACCGCGCAGCAATATTCTAACAGAGGACGAACGAGTGTAGTGTAAGCTGTCTCTTTAGTGAACTTGTTGCATCTTCTAAGTGTCCTGCCAATGAAACGCAATCTTTGGCTCGCCTTCCCCACAATATTATCTATGTGGTCTTTCCAACTGAAGTTGTTCGTAATTTTAACACCCAGGCACTTAGTTGAATTGACAGACTTGAGAATTGTACTATTTATCGAGTAATCGAATTCCTACGGATTTGTTTTGGAACTCATGTGGATCACCTCACACTTTTCGTTATTTAGCGTCAACTGCCACCTGCCACACCATACAGCAATCTTTTCTAAATCGCTTTGCAACTGATACTGGTCGTCGGATGACCTTACGAGACGGTAAATTACAGCATCATCTGCGAACAACCTAGGAGAACTGCTCAGATTGTCACCCAGATCATTTATATAGATCAGGAACAGCAGATGTCCCAGGACGCTTCCCTGGGGAACACCTGATATCACTTCAGTTTTACTCGAAGATTTGCCGTCTATTACTACGAACTGCGACCTTCCTGACAGGAAATCACGAATCCAGTCGCACAACTGAGACGATACCCCATAGGCCCGCAGCTTGATTAGAAGTCGCTTGTGAGGAACGGTGTCAAAAGCCGTCCGGAAACCCAGAAATACTGAATCAACTTGAGATCCCCTGTCGATAGCGGCCATTATTTCATGCGAATAAACTGCTAGCTGCGCTGCACAAGAACGATGTTTTCTGAAACCATGCTGATTACGTATCAATAGATCGTTCCCTCGAGGTGATTCATAATGTTTGAATACAGTATATGCTCCAGAACCCTACTGCAAACCGACGTCAATGATATAGGTCTTTAGTTCGATGTATTACTCCTACTACCCTTCTTAAACACTGGTGCGACCTGCGCAATTTTCTAATCTGTAGGTACAGATCTATCGGTGAGCGAGCGGTTGTATATGATTGCTAAGTAGGGAGCTATTGAATCAGCGTAATCTGAAAGGAACCTAATCGGTATACAATCTGGACCTGAAGACTTGCCCGTATCAAGCGATTTGAGTTGCTTCCCAACCCCTTAGGTATCTACTTCTAAGAAACTCATGCTAGCAGCTGTTCGTGTTTCAAATTCTGGAATATTCCATTCGTATTTCCTGGTGAAGGACTTCAAGAAAACTGCGTTCCAGATCTGAACGTGGGATTATGAACAGCCGAACCCAGCCATCTTTTAATTTGTCGTTGTTTGCGATCTTGACTATTAAAAGAATTTCTTTTTGAAAATATTTAGGTCACTTGTTTTCATCGCCTGATTATGTCAGGAATTAATACTGTAGAACGATGTTAAAAATTTGGTGGACATAGGTAATGAGGTTCATCGCAGAGTCGGCGAAGTAAGTAACGTATGGCTAATAGCGACGAGAAGGGAGAGGATGATATGACACGCGTTATGACATCAGGGAATGACTTCCATGGTACTGTAGTAGCTGTAGATGATAAAAACTGTTGAGGAAGACAGAGATTGGAATATACTGAGCAAATAATTGAAGACGTTGCAAAAGTCACACAAGCTAATAGATGGCGCGCGAGAATACACAGTTACAAAAATCGTAGTGAACAACAGAGTAGTTTAAGTCATGAAAAAATTAAAAAGAAATGAGAAGATAATGAACAGCTAACATTAAAATTTTAATAGTTACATCGAAAAGTACAAATAACGTACAGTCGCATGTATTGGATGACGTGTGCTTAGATATTTACAGTCTGTAGTTGGTATAATACGCATTTAAAGTCAAGTACGTCGTCAGACCATGCTGGGCTTGTTATTGACATGGAAGAAAGTACGGAATCCAGTTAATTTTGGCCCGCTGCCTACTATTCTGTTCACTGTACATCAAAACTGTTGTCAATGGCAGTTTACTATTGCGTCCTGAAGATGACACCATTTGACGTCGAAACTGCCAGCATGTGTTAAAAAGAATAAAGAACGGGATTTCAAATAGAGCCGCTGGTTTTGCTGTCATTATTCCGTTACACAGATGGCAGAGTATAGCAATTTTCTATGATGAAAAGGATAGTAAGACAGTGGGTTCCGATAAAAATAAGATACGCAATCGGTGTAAATCAATATGGTGGTACAAACTTTTTTAAGCAATTTGATCTTCTACAATGGTGAATATTAGTATGGTTTTAGTCGATTCTTCACATTCATCCAGACATGTGTCGGAATTGTGTCCAGCTCAGAGGCACAATACACAAATAGTGGAAAAAAGGAAGTTTGACTGGAAAAAGAAGGAAGGAAGATTAGTTTTTAACGTTCCGTCGACATCGATGTCATTAGAGACGGAGCACGAGCTCGGAGTGGAAAGGAAATAGGTCGTGCCCTTTCAAAGGAACCATGCCGGCACTTGCATGGAGTGGTTTAGGGAAATCACGGAAAATCTGAATGGCCGGACGCGGATCTGAACCTTTGTCCTCTCGAATGCGAGTTCAGGGTGCTAATAACTGGCCGAGCGGTTCTAGGCGATTCAGTCCAGAACCGATGGTCTGCTACGGTCGTAGGTTCGAATCCTGCCTCGGGCATGGATGTGTGTGATGTCTTTAGGTTAGTTAGTTTTAAGTAGGTCTAGGTTCTAGGAGACTGATGACCTCAGACGTTAAGTTCCATAGTGCTCAGAGCCATTTGAACCAAGCTAATCACTGCGCCATCTCGCCCTGTAGGTATGACTTTGGTTTACACGATTCGCCCCGGCAATCGACATAAGTAAGTTATTGAAACCAAAAAAAATCAGTTGTCTTCCGGAACGCGAGTTTAATGCCTCAAACTTTGCTCCTGTGTATCTTGCATGGATAGTGTGTCAGCAGCGACAAAACTACACTCACTGGGGTCGTTTAAACATCTCGGTGATAATCGACGGGACGTATATGAAAAGGATGTCCAAGTGAATCGTGTAGAGGGAAAGGCATATTATGATTTCCTGGGAAGAAATTGTTTTAAAGATTCTTCATTTGTGTGGCCATCGTGTTTTAAAGATGCATCTCCTATTCGTCCTAGAGCACTGCCGCCTCCGTGCGGTCGTTATCACGTTGGATTGACCCCGGTAATTGAATATATTCAAAGAACACCTGCATGATTGTGACAGGCTTAGAGCGACACACAGTAAAACCCAATGAGGTACTCTACGAAAGGCCACATATTAAGACATGAATAGCTCTTGAAAAATTGGGAATCACAGAAGAATCTACGAATCCGGTAAAGCTACAGAGATTTTCTGGAATAATGGCCAGGTCAGATTATTAATGCTCTTTCTGTCATGAGCGAGTCCACAGTGAAATTTCTTTCTGCTAGTCAGCGATATCTTAAGAGAACAATAGACGAAAAACTTCCGGCAGTTCTCGGAAACTGAAAGTTTACTTCATCTATTCAGGTCACGTATACAAGACCCACTTTTACGCCGAGTGTGAAGCTTTCTGTTACTTTAAAACACGCGGAACGACCGTCTATTACGTTTGGCGCAATCCGTGCCGCACGAAAATAAACGACTACAGCTCGTAATATCTTTGCGTTCCTCCCTAGGCAGCTATTATCTTTGGTTTTGCGTTTTTAAGAAAACGCTGGCAAATATAAGTTTCCTATACGTGGCAGGATACTATTAATAACTAAAATTTATTACTTCGTTCGTAGAAATTAAGACCACGTCTGGTCTTAAAGGTTTTTGAGCCAGAATTGTTTTATTTTTGATGAGCCTGTCTTCGTGTGGTCTCTTTTCCAAATGAAATATCAGATTGTTGACGTTCTGTATCGGCTATTGCTGTGGGCTACTACCTTACTGCAGAAAAGATATCTTCGGAAACGCATTTTCAGGTTTGATTCCTAGTATTCGATTGCATGCTTACATACTCCGATGGATTTGGGTTTCGTACCGAAGGGATCGATTTCACTAACCCAGGATTATTCATTAGTTTGAGACGAGAGCAAACTTGTGTTTTGCCTGTAGTTTCTATTTTTTCTGTTACGTTTCTAAGGATGCAGGATAATAAGCTATTCCAGATCGATTTTTATGTTCTGCACTTTCCATCTCATACGAATAATAGTGTGAATGAGCAGCTCCTATTCGATGTCTTCGAGCTTTAAAGAACTAAAATGTAGAGAGTAAATAAGTGAAATTCCCGGTGAACTCATAACGATACTTTAGGCGAGTTCACCAGTGAATTTTCCAATACAGTCCCTCGAAGTCGATTGCCTAACATTGAGAAAGGGCTGCGGTAGCTCTGTGTTTACCCGTATGACGTCCTACACATCCAGATAAACTAATGAATCAAGAGCCCTAATAGAGCTCATATTTCACTAAAAAGGAAGGAAATCAGAATCTCTTCGCTTCAATAGCTATCGATGATTCACTGTTTGAAACGTTGCGCTTTCGTTCTCATTTGCAATATACACTACTGGCATTAAGAGTGCTACACCACGAAGATGACGTGCTACAGACACGAAATTTAACCAACAGGAATAAGATGCTGTGATATGCAAATGATTAGCTTTTCAGAGCATTCACACAAGGTTGGCGCCGGTGGCGACACCTACAACGTGCTGACATGAGGAAAGTTTCCAACCGATTTCTCATACACAAACAGCAGTTGACCGGCGTTGCCTGGTGAAACGTTGTTGTGATGCCTCGCCTAAGGAGGAGAAATGCGTACCATCACGTTTCCGATTTGGATAAAGATCGGATTGTAGCCTATCGCGATTGCGGTTTATTGTATCGCGACATTGCTGCTCGCGTTGGTCGAGATCCAATGACTGTTAGCAGAATATGGAATCGGTGGGTTCAGGGGGGTAATACGGAACGCTGTGCTGGATCCCAACGGCCTCGTATCACTAGCAGTCGAGATGACAGGCATCTTATCCGCATGGCTGCAACGGGTCGTGCAGCCACGTCTCGATCCCTGAGTCAACAGATGGGGATGTTTGCAAGACAACAACTATCTCCACGAACAGTTCGTGACGTTTGCAGCAGCGTGGACTGTCAGCTCGGAGACCATGGCAGCAGTTACACTTGACGCTGTATCCCAGACAGGAGCGCCTGGGGTGGTGTACTCAACGACGAACCTGGGTGCACGAATGGCAAAACGACATTTTTTCGGATGAATCCAGGTTCTGTTTACAGCATCATGATGGTCGCATCCGTGCTTGGCGACATCGCGGTGAACACACATTGGAAGCGTGTATTCGTCATCGCCATATTGGCGTATCACCTGGCGTGATGGTATGGGGTGCCATTGCTTACATGTCTCGGTCACCTCTTGTTCGCATTGACGGCACTTTGAACAGTGGACGTTACATTTCAGATGTTTTACGACCCGTGGCTCTACCCTTCACTCGACCCCTGCGAATCCCTACATTTCAGCAGGATAATGCACGACCGCATGTTTCAGGTCCTGTACGGGCCTTTCGGGATACAGAAAATGTTCGATTGCTGCCCTGGCCAGCACATTCTCCAGATCTCTCACCAGTTGAAAACGTCTGGTCAATGGTGGCCGAGCAACTGGCTCGTCACAATACGCCGGTCACTACTCTTGATGAACTATGGTATCGTGTTGAAGCTGCATAGGCAGCTGTACCTGTACACCCCATCCAAGCTCTGTTTAACTCAATGCCCAGGCGTATCAAGGCTGTTATTACGGCCAGCGGTGGTTGTTCTGGGTACTGATTGCTCAGGATCTATGCACCCAAATTGCGTGAAAATGTAATCACATGTCAGTTCGAGTATAATGTATTTGGTGTAGCAATTTTAATGGCCAGTAGTGTAGGTAAGATGAGATAATCGTTAACACGGCTCTTGCGTAATACTCTTGATGGTCAGGTGTGAGAGGACGGTTAATAACTTCTACCAAGCTGGTACCTCAGAGTGGAACTTTTGCGACCTCAGCAGATTTTCTCCTCAATGTGGATAGTAAAAAAGATAAATATAATAATACGCAGTCAAATGGCGGTTTTCTCTAAAAAAATAAGGGCTATGAAAGCTGCTACGAAAATATGTTCCGAAATTTCTAGAGCGGATAGAAAAAAATGAATCTTCCTGCATGTGGTGAGAGTATTTTCTGTTAAGTTGAGATGGTCATCCAAAATTGCACCTATGTTCTTTACCATTTTCTGGTTTAGTACTAGGATAGTTTCTAGAAGACTAGAGAGAAATTTTGGGGCGAGATGGATTAGCCTGAGATAGAATAAAAAGAAATGGGGGACGACGTCTAACCAGCAGAAAAATTGAAGACTAAAATCAAGGATGTCACTAAAAGATTTCAGATCCCAGTTAACACTATGGAGGATGTCCCAGAGTGATCATTCTGATTTAAAGTGGTTACAACTCTAGAATCAAGGTCAGGACATACATAATATTTGGGCATCGGCACAGAGACAATATTTGGCACACGCATTCGTAGCGCCATAAAATTTTCACTCATATGTAATTTCATTTAATGCACTCGATATGAGCACCGCTGCCGATAGGCAAACTAACCAAATGGTACTCTATCTCACGCCACACATTCTGTAACATTTGAAAGCTTCAAATATTTGAATAATGGATTCACTCAATGTGCGAATATCAGGTACAAGTGTGGCGTACACTTTGGTCTTCGCAAATCTTCAGAAGAAAAGTTCCAATGGCATAACGTCTGGCGATCTGGTTGGCCATGGGATTGGGCCATCCGTAACAGTCAACCGATCCGGAAATTCTTCGAAGAATTACTCCCGGACACATGTTGTCCATTGAGGTGGTACTCCATCTACTTGAAACATTACATGATGCTGCATCTCCTGGAGTTGGGGTATGACATAATTCTAAAGAATATCGAAAAAGTCAGTACCGGTAAAAGGTGTTTCACGAAAGAAGAATGGATGGATAACTGCGTCGTGGTTTAATGCATACCACGGTCGCAGGTTCGAATCCTGCCTCGGGCATGGATGTGTGTGATGTCCTTAGGTTAGTTAGGTTTAATTAGTTCTAAGTTCTAGGCGACTGATGACCTCAGAAGTTAAGTCGCATAGTGCTCAGAGCCATTTGAACCATTTTTGAACCACCTTCGTGACCGATCATAAACAGGATTCACCACATGGGAATGTTACAGACCAGTAATAGGAGGTCATGAAAGGAATCGAATAGTCTATATCTGACTTCCGATCACACTGCCAGCTCCAAACTGAAAAACCCGACGCCTTAGTAAGTTGGCGACCGTTACTAAGCGTGGGCAAGTTGACACGCTCGATGCTCCAACTAGACTCTGTGACAAACGTCCTACCAAAAGCCCATCCACTCTCCCGAACTTGCGCACTGTGCTAGAAATGGCGTCTGCGAAATTCAACACCGCCCGTGTCGCTCCAAGGAAAACTCCCAACATCGCAGGTCGAGTCACTGACGCTAGCTTACAGTATGTCAATAAGAACGTATGGGTGTTATTGGCAACTGTTCTCGTAACTTGTTCATTTTATGCGCACATTTCAACTGCGTGGTCATCAGCGCCTGTACAAAGTCCCAATTTTTCACACTCCAATTTTTTTACGCAGTCCAGTCTAGCCACTATCACGAATGTTGATGATGATGACAACACAAACACCCAGTCTCCGGGCAGAGAAAACCCCCAACCCAGCCGGGAATCGAACCCGGGACCCCGTGATCGAGAGGCAACAACGCTAGCCACCAGACCACGAGCTGCGGACGGCAATTGTTCTCGTTATTCATCATCACGTTCTCTGAGTTCTTGTACGACTTTTGTTTTATAAACGTACAATTGTACAAGTTTGGGCGAGACTCTGTGCAATGTAGTCTTTTGTCTCACTGATTTGGATGGTGATCGTGTAAACACTAATCGTATGTTTCCGACAGACTCTGCATACCCTGAAGGTCGCTGTTTGTCTTCTTTTCACCTGCACCCGTATCTAGAAAAAATGCAGCCATGCCTTAATCAACTTGACATCTGTTGCAGTTTCATTTTAAATTGTTCTGACTCTTCGCTACGCCGTTACTGGACATTTACTCTCAGTCAGCCACACAATACGTTATGGTTTGTCGTGCACCGAGCAACCATTTTACTTTTCAATAGATAGTGACCTTCCTAGTGAGAGATTCAGCCACTGACACACACCATCGTGCAAATTTAATGAATTTGTCAAAACACTAAAAATGGAATATCAGAATCGTATGACGTAAGGAAATATGAGGGGCTTTTAATAAGCAATAAATGCAATACATTTTTTTCTCGCCCGATTTCGGATAAAAAATGAGGAATTTGTTGTGGTACATCGTGGAATATTCCCGCTTCAGCCCTTATAGTTTCATGAAGTTCCAATAGTTGGTCGCTCTATACGTAGCTTTCGAAATGGTGTCTGTAACGGAGGTGCGTTCCAAGCAGTGAGCTGTCATTGAGTTTCTTTTAGCGGGAATCGAGAGCACGGCAGATACTCATAGGCGTTTGCAGTGAACAAAAGCACAGCGAGTCGTTGGGCGAAGCGTCTGTCATCATCGCAACAAAGTCGCGTAAACCTGTCTGATCTCAGGCTTGTCGGTCGGCCGCATTCAGCTTTGTTTCCTACAAAGTTGGAACGTATGGACACTGCTGAGCAGAAGAAATCAAACACGTCGCTGCACACCTGAACAGCTCTGTTGGCAGTGCTGAAACAATAGCCTAACAGTTGGGGTACTCAAAGGTGAGATCCCGCTGGGTTCCTCGCCACCTAACGTATAGTGCAACTAAGGACCATTTGTGCAAAATTATTGGCGCCTTACGAGGCTGATCGTGACAGTTTTTGTCGAACATCCTCACAAAATTTCACTGGGTTGTTTTTCCTCGTCCACCCTACAGCCCGTATCTCGCAAATTCCGACTTCCGCCGTTTGGCCCAATGAAGGATGTATTCCACGGGAAGCGGTACGTGGATGATGGGGAGGTTATTGAAATGTAGCAAGACTTTGGCTCCAAAATCGACCAGAATCGTACCATAGCGGGCACAGAGGCCCTCCCTGTCGCATTGGACGGAGATTATGGTGAATAACAGGGTTTTGGAGCCAAGAGTGGGGGATAATATGGTGTATAGGAACTCAGAATAAAAGCAACATGCTTTCAGAAAAAAAAGTATTGCATTACTTATTGAATGCCACTCGCAGCAAAAGCCGTTTAGAATCAGGGTGTACTCTGCACTGCTAGAAGACGTTAGCGGTCATATCAAGTGCGTTGTTGGCAAACTGTCAATCACCTTGACCTTTTTGCCGCACGGTGCAACCAGTGGCTCCTGAAAATCAATCCTTCCAAGACCCAGTCAATCATTGTAGATCGTACCACTCGCTCCTTCTGGCACCTGGATTTCTCCCTTACCATCTGCGCCTGTCCTGTCCGCCTCTCCCCCACCCTCACCTACCATGGCCTCACCATTGACCGTCACCTCACCTGGATTCCTTATCTCCACTCCATCCAATACCGCCGACAACCGCCTCTGACTCCTCAAACTCCTCTCTGGCTGGACATGTGGGTTGCACCCCTTTACCATCCTCCACGCCTACAAATCGTTAATCCGTCCCATCCTCTGTTATGCCAGTCCCACCTGGATATCCACCCCCCCCACCCAAATTCTATAAGTCCCTCCAGATCCTTGAGCGCCATGCACGCTGCCTCGCCTTCCGTATACACCTCCCGTCCCCCACACGCATCCTCTATGACCTCATTCCTTTCCCCCATCTGCTCCCATTCCTCGAACATATCCACATACTCTACCCCCTCCGCCTCCTGATCCCCATCACCCCCTGGCTGCTCCTCTCCTCTCCCATCCTCGCCCTCTGCCACGCCTTCACTGTTGTCCCCCCCCCTACCCTCCATCTCTACACCCTTCATCTCCTTTCCCAAGGTGGCTTCTGTCAACTCCCCCTCCTGGATGATGCCCTCTCTCCCTCCACTTACCCCTCCTATCAACTTGATCACCTCCTTTCCTCTGTCCTTTCCCTGGGCTCCCTCTTCACCCCTCCCATCCTGTTTTCTCTCCGCCTATCCTCTCCCTGCCTCCCTTCTCCCCCCCCCCCCCGAGTCTCTTTGCATTCCCTTCCTTTGCCTATCCCCACTCGCTGTTGCGTCTGCCCAGCCCCCCCCCCCCTCTTATGGGTCCTCATCCTCCATCGGCTCCTTTCCCCCCTCCCCCCTTCGTTTTTCCTCTAGTCCCCCCCTTTTTCTTTCCCATCATCTGTCCAGGTTCCCCCCGTCTCCCCTCGGCTGTGGTATGTCATATTTGCCAACTTTTTAGTGCAGTGTTCAAGTGAATGTTCAGTGTTGTTCGTCTTTCCAAAGTGTTGCGAATAAAAATCATGCTGTTGCTGGGTGTGAATTTTATGTGTCTTGCGAACAGAAACCCGACTGTCAACGTGTTTTTTTAATTGTCTGTCTATTATTTTACCTGTCTGCTTCATCTGTATTTTATTAGCATCATCATCCCTTTGTTCTATGTTTTAAGTTCCACGATTTTCCGCCATGTTACCATTTACGTCTCCGATTTTATCGCCTGTTTTTATTCTTTATTATCTTCATCTTTTTAAAACAAATTCTGTAGGCTGAAGAGCGGCATACTAAGCTGCTGCCAGCCCGCAAGGGGGGCAATCGAAACTCAATAAAGAAAAAAACCCTGTAAAATCGCGCTAATAAGTTAGCGTATACAGTCTGCCCCCGCGAGAGTTCTCCGAGGTCTGACGTATCGCGGGTGGCCACGTGGCCCGACCTATCTCTGTACACAATGGAAACACCGGGGCCGGCGGCAGATCGGCAGAGTGCCCGCTAAATGTCCCGGAGAGCTGCGTTGGCTCCACGCGATGAAGCCACGTCAGCTCTGCCAGCCAGCCGACGGGGACCGCGGACGCCCGCTTTAAGGCATCGCACGGGCCACCAGAATAGACGAGCGCGCCCGAGCAGGCGTGCGTTCCAGCGCCGTGGGCCGCGGAATCCTCGGCGCAGCGGCGTGAGGTGTCCCAGCCAGGTCCGCGACGCGTCGTCTGGCCAGCACTGCCAGCGGCTACAGCCGTGGCGCCCAGAAACGCGCCGTGATTCATGGCCCATTGTGTTCGGGGCGCGCCGATCGCTATTTTGGAGGAGCCCCGGCAATACAAGTTGCGGCGGCGAGTCGGTACTTCCTGACTGCCGTCGCTGTTCCTGTTGCTGCCACTCGCTACAGATCTGGAGCGTGATACTGAGATACATAGAGATAGGGTGCCCCATGAGGAATGGTCAGTATTCAGTGATATGACAGAAACGATCATCTGAAGAAAAATGTCTAGTAAACATTGGTTCTAAAATGCATACCCTAAGAGCTCTGAGCACTTCGTCTTTGAGACAGTGAAACAAATCTCTTCTGCTGCACTCTTTACTTTCCATCAGAGGGTTGGATCCCCTCATTCGAAGGCGCCAGATTACAAAGCCTGGGCTACTCTCAGGTTGGAATCTCCGCTTTCGAAGATTGTGTCCGTCTGTCTGTCGTTTACTGCTGTAGCTGTTCGTTCGTTCGTTCGTTCGTCCGTCCGTCCGTCCGCCTGCCTGCCTGCTCGTTGTCCGTCTCCGCTGCTGCCTGCTGTCCGTCCGTCCGTCTGTTCGCCGCCGCCGCCGCCTGCTGTCCGTCCGTCCGTCTGTTCGCCGCCGCCGCCGCCGCCGCCGCCGCCTGCTGTCCGTCCGTCCGTCTGTTCGCCACCGCCGCCAGCCGGTGCTCGCCGCCGCCAGCCGGTGCTCGCCGCCGCCGCCGCCGCCGTCGCCGTCGCCGTCCGTCCTGGTCGTCGTCCGTCTGCGTCTTCGCCTGTTCCCAGTTTTGTGTCCTTTCTTTTTCGTGCTGTGCGTTTTTTCTTCCTGACGTCATGTCCGCCCCCACCACCACAGTCACTAATACCACCACCGCCATCGTCTATACATCCCCTTCCGCAGCCTCCACCACTATAACTTGGTGTGCCCAGTCACCCCCCCCCCTTCCATCCCACCTCTCCTGACTCTCCCTTCCCCCTCGCTCTTTGTCGCCCCCTCTCCCGCTTCTTCCTCTCGCTCCTCTCGTTCTGATCCTTTCCCCCCACTCCCCCAGCCTGTCACTGCAGCTCCGGCTAGGGTGGTGGACCGTCGGGCCACTGTCCACGCCCAGCTCTCCCCATCACCTTCGCCATCACCGCCACCACTGCCACCGTCATCGTCTTCGTCGCCTTCGCCTTCACCGTCACCGTCACCATCTCCAGCGCCGACTCCAGCCCCGGGACCTGCCACTCCCCGCCACATTCCAGTTGTTCCCATCCCCCACACCTCCTCCGCCGCCGTCAAGCGCCCCAGTGGTACCCATGCCTCGTCTGCTCCAAAAAAGGCTCCGCCTCGTCCCCCTTCCCCCACCCCTGATGCCATGGATGTCTCCCCGCCCGTCCCTGCCCCCTCCTCCTCCTCTACCCCCTCCTCCTACCGCTACCTCCTCTCCCGTCTGGATCCCTCCCTCCTTGAAGCCCGGAACCTCACCCTCTTCCTTCGCCAGAATTGTCCTGGTGCTCCCATCTCCCTCCTCACTCCTCGCCGTGATTCGGTACTCATCTCCTCCCCCAGCCCTACCCTCCACACAGACCTCCTTTCCCGCATCCCTGTCACCTGCTTTGGCCCTCATACCTCTCTCACCCCTGCTCCCTCGCCACCTCCCTCCCGCCAACCCCAACCTCCGCGTCGCCCGCCGACCCTCACCGCCGTGATCACTCGGCTCAGTCCAGTGATCACGGAGGAGGAGGTGTTGGCGGAGCTTCAGGCCCATCCCCATCTGGAAGTGCGTGCGGTTCGCCGGATCCATAATGCTGCCGGCCCCACCCACCTTATGCAGGTTTTTTCTGAGCACGCCCCCTCCATAGACCGTCTCCTGAAGGAGGGTGCCCTCCTTTTTAACCAGCGTTATAAGGTTGACCCCTCCCGTTCCCCTCCTCAATCCCTCCGCTGCCAAAGGTGCTTGCGGTATAATGCGCACCCAACATCTGAGTGCCGCAAGGCCCCCACCTGCCCGCACTGTAGGCAAGCCCACTTCTTACGGCAGTGCCCCAATCTCCAGTCCCCCCCCCCCTCCTGTAATACCTGTAACCTCCCTCATCCCACCTACTCCCAGAAGTGTAAGGCCCGACCCCCTCTGACCGCTCCTGAACTCTCCGTCCCTGTCCATCCCCTGGACGCCCCCACCCCTCCTGGCAATTCCCTTCGTCCCACCCCCACCGCTGAGGACATCATCAGGTTCATCACCATCGTCCTTCAAAATGTTCATCCCTTTCAGCGCCCCCACACCCTCCAGCAGATCTCCCTTGCCACCCGTTCCATCTTCCAACTCAAGATGTACGCCACCTACTCCAACAACCAGGCCCATTTCAACTTCTCCCGTCTTGACACCCTCGTCTAAATCCCTGTCATGGCGCGACAGCACCGTATCCTTTTCAACAATATCCGCTCCCTCTCCGCCAACAAGAACCTCTTCCTGCACACCCTTGCCACCCACCGCGTGGATGCCTTCCTCCTCAATGAAACCTTCCTCCAACCCCACCACTCCATCCACACCTCACCCTATCTCCTCCACCGCTCCGATAACCCCCTCCCAATTGCGCGTGGCGGAGTTGCCATTGGTCACCACCGCCAGATCCCCATTCGGCTCCAACCTCTCCTTCCCGACCCCACTGAACACCTGATCCTTAGTCGCTTCTTCCCCGGCCTTACCGTTACCTGCGCCACCATCTATGTCCGCCCTAACGCCCCTATTCCCTTCGACTTCCTCTCCCACATTGACCGTACCTTCTCCTACGTGATCGCCGCCGACCTCAACATCCATAGTCGTGTCAGCCGCCCAGTTACGGCGGTGGCATCGGTTCCTCTCCTCCCTTCAAGGCGACCTCATCCCCATCCCCCAGCATACCCGTCCCGAATCCAACTCCACTCCTGATGTTATCCTCTCCTCCCCCAACCTCCTTGGCCGCATAACGGTGGATGTCCTGGAGCCTATTGGTAGCGACCATCTCCCTGTCCTCCTCACCGTTTCAGACGGTCGTCGCCCTCACCCCAACCCTCGTACTGACCCTCCCCCTAAGTATGTCCATGACTATTCCTGTGCCGACTGGAATGCCTACTGGGATACCCTCTCCACCCAGGTCGATAGCCACCCTTTCACCTACCACCACCCCGATGATGTCACCCATGCTGCCTCCTTTCTCCAGCAGACCTTGTCTGAGGCCGTGGAGGCCCACGTCCCTAATGTCGCCATCCACCCCCACCGTCCTACCTTACCCCCACAGGCCGTCCTCCTCCTCCATGAATCCCGCCGTCTCTACCGTGCCTTCCTCCACACGCGTGACCCGGACACACTACGACGCCACCGGCAACTCCAACGACACTTTCGCAATTTGCTCGCGGCTAAGAAACGCCGGAACTGGCGACAGACATGTACCCGTTTAAATGCTACCCTACCAATCAACTCGTCCAAGTTCTGGTCAGCCTTCCGTCGCCTTACCGGAACTAAACCCTCCCCCTACTATCCTCTTCTCCATGATGATCACCCCTTCCCTGACACCCTTAGTAAGGCCAACCACTTTGCCTCCTACCTCTCCGATGTATTTTCCGTCCCCGATGGTCCCCAGTTCGATTACTCCATCTTCCCGGATATCCGCGATCGAACTGACACCTCTGTCCCTCCCCTCGCTCCTGGTTTCCAGTACTTGGACAACATTACACACACGGAACTCAATGCCCCTATCACTACACAGGATCTCATTACTACCCTCCGCACAAAACGCAACACCGCTCCTGGTCACGATCGTGTCACCTACCGCCACCTTCGTGAAGCTCCTGTCTCTTTCCTCTCCACCCTGGCCAGGCTTTACAATGTAGTCCTGTCCACCGGTTACTACCCCGATCTGTGGAAAACCTCCCGTATCCTCATGTTCCTTAAACCTGGCAAACCGCCGTCCGCCGTCTCCTCCTACCGTCCCATCAGCCTTACCTCGGTCTTCAGCAAGGTCCTGGAATCTATCCTCACCCGACGCATCCACCAGCATCTCCGCCAGCACCGCCTCCTTGCCGTTACCCAGTGTGGCTTTCGGCCGTCCTTCTCTTCCGACGACCTTCTCCTTCACCTCACTCATCTCCTTTCCGAACAGCTTAATTCCCGTCGCTCCGCAATCTTCCTCTCCCTGGACCTCTTCAAGCTCCAAACCTTCGCCCTTCCCATTAACTACGTCCGTCTGATCGGCTCCTTTCTCTCCCGCCGTCCTTCCTATGTCACCATCCATAACACCGATTCCTACACCTTTTTCCCCTCTGCCGGTGTGCCCCAAGGCTCCGTCCTCTCCCCCCTTCTGTACCTTTTGTACACGGCGGACATGCCGCCGCAGTCACCCCCCGTCCACCTTCTCCAGTTTGCCGATGACACCGCCTTCCTTGCCCTTGCCCCCACCCTGCAGCGCTCCCAACACCTTCTCCAATCCCATCTTGACCGGTTCACTGCTTGGTGCAACCAGTGGTTGCTCAAGGTCAATCCCTCCAAAACCCAGGCGATCATTGTAGGCAAAACCACCCCTTCCTTCCGCCTCTTTGATTTCTACATCACCATCTATGGCCGTCCTATCGCCCTCACTCCCACCCTTAAGTACCTTGGCGTCACCCTCGACCGTCGCCTCTCCTGGACTCCCCACCTCCGGACAATCCAAGCCAAGGCACGCTCCCGACTCAGTCTCCTCAAGCTCCTCTCCGGCTGCACGTGGGGTCTGGACCCCTCCACCATCCTCCACACTTATAAATCCCTCATCCGCCCTATCCTTTGTTATGCCCATCCGGCTTGGATCTCCGCCCCCCCTTCCTTTTATAAATCCCTCCAAATCCTTGAACGCCATGCTCTCCGCCTCGCCTATCGCATCCGTCTCCCCTCCCCTACGCGGATCCTGTATGATCTCATCCCCTTCCCCCACCTCCTCCTTTTCCTTGAAAGGATACAGATCCTGTACACCTCCCGTAAACTCGATCCTCCTCACCCGCTCGTCTCCCCGATCCTCTCCCACCCCCGCCCGCTGCCGCGCCTGTATGCCCACGTCCCACCAGGTCTCCATCTCTCCACCCTCCTTACCCTCTCCCAAGGTGGCTTCCGCCAGCTCCCCCTCCCTGATGATGTCCTCCTCCCCTCCATCTACCCCTCCTCTCAACTTTGACCCTGCCCCACCCCCCACTTCCGGTGTCCTTTCCTTTAGGCACCCTCCCTCCCTTCTCTTCCCTTCCCTTCCCTTCTCTTTCCTTTTCCCCCGTCCCCTCCCTCCACCCCTCTTCCCCCGGGCTTCCCCTCCCCCTTCCTCCCTCCCCCCTTTCTCCCCTGCCCGTGGCATCTCTGCTCTCCCCTCTCCTTCTCCCACTCCCCTTCCTCCTCCTCCTCTCTTGGCAGGTCCCCGGACTCGCACACGCATAGTGAACATTCGCGCGCCGGAGATCATCGCCATCAGTGTCTAGTGTGTGTGCTTCGTTTTGTGTTTCGTGCAGTTACAACTCAACTGTTCACATGTGCCGTCGCCGTTCTCCGTGTTTTGTGCGCCGTGTCAACAAGTGTTAGTGTTTTTATCGTCCAACGTGAACGACTTCTTGTTAATTGTTTTTTGTATCTCCATTTTTAGCCCGCCGTTTTTTGTATTGTCTGTATCACCTCTATGTCATGTTATTGTTCCACTTAAGGCTGAAGAGCGGCGTACTATGCTGCTGACAGCCCGCCTGTATAGGTGATAAAAATTACAATAAAGGAAAAAAAAATTTACTTTCCGGATTTTGACAGATGGCAGTATGGACAAACAAGAAAGGCTCTAAAGTGCATAGCTTAAGAGCTATGCAACATTGAAACACATCTCCTCTACTGAACAAGCACTCACAGCTCTCAGGTATGCACTATACAGCCCATGTTTACAGGACAGTTTTGGTTTAAATGATCGTTCCTCCCATATTCCTGAATACTGACCATTAAATCTGGGACACCATGTATATTTTTCAAATGTCAGTGACGTTTGTCAGGGAGGCGACAGAGGAACTGTTTGGCGCATATGGATCATGGACGAGTGTTGGAGGGAATGTTAGGCAGTAACCTGTCCAATTCCAGCCTTGCTGAAAAGAAGCAAGCTCTACAACTGCTCAAGATCTAAATATCCTGCTCTGTGCCCCGCGTGGTAGCCGTGCGGTCTAAGATGCCTCGCCACGCTTCACGCGGCTCCCCCCTCCGGAGGTTCGAGTCCTCTCTCGGGCATGGATGTGTGTGTTGTGCTTAGTGGAAGATAGTTTAAGTTAGATTAAGTAGTGTATAAGCCTAGGAACCGTTGATCTCAGCAGTTTGGTCCCTTACGAACTTACCACATATTTCCAATTTTTTTTTCCTGCTCTGTCTATTGGTATTTTGAAAACGAAGTAAAATATAATACTATCCTGATAATCTTCAACTCACTGAGAAAATGGCTGGCACGTACACTTTCCTTACTTGGGGACGTGGGTTAAGCAACTCTGAGCAGATTTAGGTCCTGAATTTGCCACATCCTTCAGCTATGGCTACGAATCTGACTGCATGGCAATGAGGCGTTGAAGTGTTTCGTTGATCATTTGCGTGAATAAAATATCACGTGTTTCAAACGCCGCCATTTTGTTAGAACTTAAAGTTTCTCTATTATCTTTTGTATACGGACAGAAAATACAGGGTGTCCACAGTGATACTCCAACATTTGAACTCATAAAATCTGAGAGGAAACACAATTTATTGACGAACAAATACAGGGAAATCATACAGCATCTCATCAAGTTTCCATACACAGGTGGACGGTTCAGTACACTTGAACATGGGAGCCACGGGTAGCGCGAAGAATATCAAGACTATAATCGATTTCGTGCCATTTCTGTGACAGAGTTGATGACAATTCTTATGCGCTGTTTCAAGTCTTGCAGGTCCTTTATTGGTTTAGCGTATACCCGGTCTTTCTCACAGCCCCACAAGAAAAAATCAGGGGGGGGGGGCGAGGGGGGGGGGGTGGTTATGACGGGCGAATGTGGCAGCCAATGAATTGGACCTCCACGGCGGCCAATCCATCGTTGCGGGAATGTGTCATTTAAAAATTTTCGGACATCAAGGCTCCAATGGGGTGGTGCACCGTCCTCTTGAAAAATCACATTTGGCTGTAGATCTGTTATCTGTGGCACGTCAAATTGTTCCAACATATCCAGGTAGATGGATCCATCCACAGTCGGCTCCTGAAAGAAAAACGCCACAACAATGCGATTTATCATCAAACCACACCACACTTTAAATTTCGGACTGTTGCGCATGTGTTCCCTAGGTGCATGTGGATTTTCGGACCCCCAGATGCGCACATTGTGACGATTGACAGCCCCTGACACGTGAAAGGTTGCCTCGTCAGTAAACATCACGCGTGATAAAAAATGTCTCGTCCGCGGCAATGCGATCTAACATGATACATGCAAATTCTTCTCGCTTTGGTCGATCATCAGGATTGATTTCTTGCATAACCTGCACTTTATATGCGTTCAAACGTAATCGCTGATGAAGCACTTTGTGCACTGTTGAACGTTTCATACGACGTTCTCGTGCTGCCTGTCGCACTGACTTCTGTAGACTTTGTTCGAAAGACCGCCGCACTTGTTCCACATGATGTTCGCTGATCCCAGGCTTACCCCCACCATGCCCTTTCGCAACAGTCCAGTAGCCAAAAACTAATCACACCACTTCTTTATAGTCTTGAACGACGGAGGAGCTTTGTTGTAAACTCGACGAAAGTTTCTTTGCACTTGGGTCGCCGATTTTGTCTCTGCATACCATCTGACCACTTGTGCACGCTCCTTCATATCCTCCATTTTGCTAAAACAATTGACTACAGCTCCACTACAGCCACTTGGCGTATCAAATTTGCACACCACAAACTTGTTGAATTGCTCTGTCTGCCCCTTCAGGATTCACAGGTCCACCATCTCAAATGAGAAAGATATAGGATATTAAAATGTTGGAGTCTCACTGTAGGCACCCTGTGTATTGAAAATGACTTACACAAAACAATTTTCTTACAAGTTCAAAAGGAGGGCTTGGGAATTCCCACCGATGAAGAATGTTCTGGTTACAAGGGGTTCTTCCACCTGACGCAGCGGTTACGGAGAACGTCCGTTGGGGACACAAAAATGATTCCTCAAAGGCAAAAGTTTAAGGAATAAAATAACAGCGACTGCTTTAGCATTACATTCTACTTTACTAGGAAAAAAATCAAAGAAAATCAAAGAAAAGTAACCCCTTAGCAAAAATTACATCATTAGCGTTCCAGTGCTTTTAATATGAGTAAACGCTCCGCTTTATAAAACCCCCTTTGGTGTAGGCCTACTATCGTGGTAGATATAAAAACGGACGGATGTTTCCGAAATAGCGTTACCCAGTTCAGATGTCCTGAGCTCTTATATTATGGAGACAAAATACAGTGAGCAAAAGGAAATTCACAATTTCCGCACAAACCAGACTGCAGCTGTGACAAAGTACTGGGAAGGGAAGGAGTAGGTGAGAAGGCAATGATAAATGTTTATAACCTATCTCTAACGTTATTCAATATGTGCACTGAGCAGGCTGTGAGGGAAACAAAGGATAAATTTGTAACGAGAGCTAAAGTTCAGGGAAAAGAAACTTCGAGGTCAACCGACGACGTTATACAGTGGTCAAAGTAAATATTGCATATTGCTTTATTCTCAGTGCCAGGTATAACAGGAAACAAAACTGATTTTGATCTGCCAGGTAAAGTCGTAAGAAAACAAAAATAAAGAAGAGGACCACATTTTCACTTGAAACACACAAACAAAAAAACAAAAACAAACCCTTGGAGAGCATTCTACTGAAAACACTACAGTTTCTTCTCATTCTCATCTTGCATTACACATTGGTTATGAACCAATTGGCCCTCCTCGTAGCTGGAGACACTTTTGAATGTGGTTAAGCATACGCCTTACCACATTGTAAAAATAAGTCTGTGGATATTGTCCCATTCCTTCCCAGCGGCCTCCATGATGCTCTGTATGGTCTCTAGGATGATTGCAAATTGCTCGTTTTAGCGTGGCTCATGCATTCTCAATGAAACAGATCTGGAGAATATGGAGGCCATTTAATCCGACTGATTCTACGCTCCACTAAGAATGTTTTCACAGGATTGTGTTAGTGAGAACGTATATTGTTGTCTATCAACGTGAAGCACGCTCCAATATGTTCACCAAATGAGTCCACAACGCGTGCAAGGATGTCCTCCCGATACTTCACAACAGTCATCCTCCCTTGTCACACAAGGGGTGTCCTACGGCCATACATGATTCCATCCCAAAGCATGACTCAGTTGCCTTGATAAGGATGTTGGTCTACGATGTAACGAGGATGTAAATGTGTCCTCGCTGCTTCCACACACGAATATCAGTATTGTCAAGGTGGAGACTGATACGGGTTTCACCAGGAAAGAGCGTTTTGTCCCACAGCTGCCACAAAGAGTGGTTTCGTGCCCATGTGACAGGAGTCTCTCTCCGAACCCGATTCAGGGGAGGAGACTTGAGGGGTCTTCTGGCACGTAACCCCCGCTAAGGGAGACTATTCCTTATCGTTTGTGTTTTTGACACCTGCACTCCCGCAACTTTCTGTAACTGACGCCGTAGATGTGTAGCATCGTGTTGAGGGTTTCTACTTGCTTTTGTACGCAGTTATCGGTCCCGCAAACCTGTTGCTTTTTTTCCGCGGTCACTTCTGTGACGATCTTCTGACCCCGCAGCTAGAAACTTGTTGACTATTACAGAAACATCACTTTGACTTACAGCGACATTCTACATCTACATGGTTACTCTGCCATTCACACTTAAGTCCCTGGCAGAGGGTTCAACGAACCATTTTCATACTACTTCTCTACCATTCCACTCTCGAATGGCGCGTGGGAAAAAGGAACACCTAAATCCCTCCGTTCGAGTTCTGATTTCTCTTATTTTATTATGATGATCATTTCTCCCTACGTAGGTGGGTGTCAACAAAATATTTTCGCATTCTGAAGAGAAAGTTGGTGATTTAAATTTCGTAAATAGATCTCGTCGCAAAGAAAAACGCCTTTGTTTCAGTGACTGCGACCCCAACTCGCGTATCATATCGGTAACACTCTCAACCTTATTGCGCGATAACACGAAACGAGCTGCCCTTCTTTGCACTTTTTCGATGTCCTCCGTCAATCATACCTGGTAAGGATCCCACACCGCGCAGCAGTATTCCAGCAGAGGACGGACAAGCGTAATATAGGCTGTCTCTTTAGTGAGTTTGTCGCATCTTCTAAGTGCTCTGCCAACAAAGCGCAGTCTTTGTTTCGCCTTCCCCACAATCTTATCTACAGGGTGTTTCAAAAATGACCGGTATATTTGAAACGGCAATAAAACCTAAACGAGCAGCGATAGAAATACACCGTTTGTTTCAATATGCTTGGGACAACAGTACATTTTCAGGCGGACAAACTTTCGAAATTACAGTAGTTACAATTTTCAACAACAGATGGCGCTGCAAGTGATGTGAAAGATATAGAAGACAACGCAGTCTGTGGGTGCGCCATTCTGTACGTCGTCTTTCTGCTGTAAGCGTGTGCTGTTCACAACGTGCACGTGTGCTGTAGACAACATGGTTTATTCCTTAGAACAGAGGATTTTTCTGGTGTTGGAATTCCACCGCCTAGAACACAGTGTTGTTGCAACAAGACGAAGTTTTCAACGGAGGTTTAATGTAACCAAAGGACCGAAAAGCGATACAATAAAGGATCTGTTTGAAAAATTTCAACGGACTGGGAACGTGACGGATGAACGTGCTGGAAAGGTAGGGCGACCGCGTACGGCAACCACAGAGGGCAACGCGCAGCTAGTGCAGCAGGTGATCCAACAGCGGCCTCGGGTTTCCGTTCGCCGTGTTGCAGCTGCGGTCCAAATGACGCCAACGTCCACGTATCGTCTCATGCGCCAGAGTTTACCGGTATCCATACAAAATTCAAACGCGGCAACCCCTCAGTGCCGCTACCATTGCTGCACGAGAGACATTCGCTAACGATATAGTGCACAGGATTGATGACGGCGATATGCATGTGGGCAGCATTTGGTTTACTGACGAAGCTTATTTTTACCTGGACGGCTTCGCCAATAAACGGAACTGGCGCATATGGGGAACCGAAAAGCCCCATGTTGCAGTCCCATCGTCCCTGCATCCTCAAAAAGTACTGGTCTGGGCCGCCATTTCTTCCAAAGGAATCATTGGCCCATTTTTCAGATCCGAAACGATTACTGCATCACGCTATCTGGACATTCTTCGTGAATTTGTGGCGGTACAAACTGCCTTAGACGACACTGCGAACACCTCGTGGTTTATGCAAGATGGTGCCCGGCCACATCGCACGGCCGACGTCTTTAATTTCCTGAATGAATATTTCGATGATCGTGTGATTGCTTTGGGCTATGCGAAACATACAGGAGGCGGCGTGGATTGGCCTCCCTATTCGCCAGACATGAACCCCTGTGACTTCTTTCTGTGGGAACACTTGAAAGACCAGGTGTACCGCCAGAATCCAGAAACAATTGAACAGCTGAAGCAGTACATCTCATCTGCATGTGAGGCCATTCCGCCAGACACGTTGTCAAAGGTTTCGGGTAATTTCATTCAGAGACCACGCCATATTATTGCTACGTATGGTGGATATGTGGAAATTATCGTACTATAGAGTTTCCCAGACCGCAGCGCCATCTGTTGTTGAAAATTGTAACTACTGTAATTTCGAAAGTTTGTCTGCCTGAAAATGTACTGTTGTCCCAAGCATATTGCAACAAACGGTGTATTTCTATCGCTGCTCGTTTAGTTTTTATTGCCGTTTCAAATATACCGGTCATTTTTGAAACACCAAGTATGTGGTATTTCCAATTGAAATTGCTTGTAATTGTAAGTCCTAGGTATTTAGTCGAACAGACAGCCCTTAGATTTGTGCGATTTATCGTATACCAAAATTTGTCGGATTTCTTTTAGTACCCATGTGGTTGACCTCGCACTTTTCTTTGTTTACTGCCAATTGCCACTTTTCGCACCATACAGAAATTCTCTATAGATCATTTTGTAATTGGAATTGATCGTCTGATGACTTTACTAGACGGTAAATTACAGCGTCATCTGCAAACAATCTAAGGGGGCTGATTAGATTATCACCTAGATCATTTATGTAAATCAGGAACAGCAGAGGGCCTATGACACTACCTTGCGGAACACCAGATATCACTTCTGTTCTACTCGATGATTTACCGCTTATCATTACGAACTGTGACCTCTCTGAGAGTAAATCACGAATCCAGTCACGCAACTGAGACGATACTCCATATGCACGCAATTTGATTTATAGTCGCTTGTGAGGAACGGTATCAAAAGCCTTCTGGAAATCTAGGAATATTGAATCGATCTGAGATCCCTTGTCGACAGCACTCATTACTTCATGGGAATAAAGAGCTAGCTGTGTTGCACAGGAACGATATTTTGTGAATCAGTGTTGGCTATGTATCAATAAGTCATTTTCTTCAAGGTGATTCATAATGTTCCAGTACAGCTCCAAAATCCTACTGCGAATTGAGGTCAGTGATATGGATCTGACATTCACCTGTCTCATTCCCTGTTCCATTGAGGTGACTATATGGAGCCTCTGATCATACATTATTGATGTCCGAACCGTCCTGAAGAAATACAACTCCCGTAATGACACAGAAAAAGTACTGCAATGTTTACATGTGACATGGTTCGCATATGGCATAAACTGCACATACTGCCCCCTCATGGTAGAAACATGGACTTTTTCCGATAGAATTACATTACAAACAGATGAATGTAATGACCTCATAACGTATTTCTGAATCACAACGTCCAATATTAAAGCTTCGGCAATATGCAACATTTATTTTGATCACTGTAATTCTGGCGAAGACTGCAATTGATTTAGGAGAGCAGCTGAGAGGAATAGATACTGTTCTTGCAAATAGAGCATCAGATGAATATCAGCAATAGCAAAAGGAAAGTGATGGAATTTAGTCAAATTAAATCAGGCGGTACTGATGGAACTGGATTAGAAAATGTGAAAATGAAAGAAGTATATATAAAATGTAGACTTCAATAGCAAGATAAACATTTCTGTAAAAGAAAAATTTATTAATACCGAAAATGAATTCTAGTTCAAGAGAGACAAGAGGGCATTTATAAAATACTTATTTACGATAACCGGTTTCGGTAAATAGACTTACCATCATCTCATCTATGAATAAAGTCGATAAAGTGTAAATCACATTACATTATGAGAAATAGCGTACATGTCATTGATATAATACACAGATTAAATTATTACTACACATACCTCACAACACATTCACACATGTCCGCAGTTTGAGCCATAAACGTACTGCATATCTTAATTAGCTGGACAGTTGACGTAATATGCATTGGTATGTCAAAGTTAAAACCAGTTATACGATATGTTCAAAGTTGAAACCAGTATTTGCAAACTGTGTCGCCAAGTGCATCAGTCCCATATTACAGATCACAAAGTACATCACTGATGCAGGAGCGCCACTGAACTGGTTCGCAGCGAAAGTTACTAGAGAACATGTTCACATTTTGTGCCGCTAGATGTGGCTTGTGTGTTCATTTCATCGTTTTTTGCTAATATAAATATGTAATATTAATAAACATGTGATAACTGGTATACTATTATAATATTATTTGTAGTAAGTAGAAACTAAAATATTTTCTAAAAACAAAAGGAAATACGTAGGCCTCATTATATGGAGCTAAAACAGAAAGCCGAAAAAGACAGTATGTCGTATTTGAAAATCCTATCTTTATATAACGTCGGGTTTAACACAAAATAACCACACGGTAACGTTTACTGACAATATGCTTGCATCGCGAAAAACTATTTGAAGACGAAATTGAGAGCTTATGTGTTAACTCCATCGTCAATTTCAAATAGGAATATGTAATTTTAATGAAATTGTGTCAATTGGTAGCCTATACAATTATAAAAATTTTCTTTATGATTAGGCCTGCACTGATTTCAAACACAAAAATTATTTAGATAACATTATTGACTAAATCAATAAAGGCTGAGGGTGAAAGAGTGGATATACATGCAAGAGATACATAAAAACATCGTCATCTCTGATCAAAGTCTGGTCTCACATAAGTGTAAGGCACCTGTGGTGCCAACTGTCATAAATTACGCTAAATATTTACGACTTACCCTAAAATATCACACCCTGTTGCATGAAACCTAACAGCATAAAATTAACGTGACATCGAAATTTCTCGAATTTCACATGAAATGTAGAAAGAACAGTCGCACCAGATATTACTTACAAGTCAGAAAAAAGTTGACATACGTCGAGAACCAAAGACAGGATACATATACTTGAATTGCCTTAAGATATCACCTCTGACCATAGTCTGTTACTATGTAAATATAAAACATTTATGGTGCGAAATGACAAAAATTGCAGGGAATAAATGCAATATTATATCAAAATATTGCACCGTACTGTATAAAACAGTACAAAATCGACATTTTAGAATCTCATGTGAAATTTAACTGAAACAGTCACTGGATACAGTCACACCAGATGTTATATACACGTTAGGACAACGTATACGTAAGTCCCCCTCTTATTTACATAATTTAGAAATACAAAAATTAATTTCAACAAGTTGTTTGTGTAATTCGTGATAATGAAAATTAAGAATGCAATTTCTGTTATACACCAAGAACTCATGATATTCTTCGCTTACAAAAATTAAGTTCCTGTAGAACTATAGCACATTGTAATTCTCAAACTTTGTATAGCAGGTAATTGAAATAGGAAATCTTTCGACCAGCTGTCATAATACTCAATAAATGTTTTAAGCAATGATACTAGAATCTTACTTACAATTATAAAATTATTTTGGTAGCAGGCAGAAGCAAAGATATTGTCTAGAAACTAAGGAACGTATATAACCATATGGAGATAAAACAATAAGAAAGAAAACATGTCGTTAAGACTACAACCTCAGTAGTATTCCAAAATTCTGTCTTTGTAGCACATAAGAGACAAGGAAAATATTCGCACAATAACGTTTATTGACAGTATGCTTGCGCATCGGAAAAATAGCTGACGACGAGACTGCACAGTTCAGATCTCCATGTGGCCGAGCGGTTCTAGGCGCTTCAGTCTGGAACCGCGCGGCTGCTACGGTCGCAGGTTCGAATCCTGCCTCGGACATGGATGTGTGTGTTGTCCTTAGGTTAGTTAGATTTCAGTAGTTCTAAGTTCTAGGGGACTGATGGCCTCAGATGTTTAGTCCCATAGTGCTCAGAGCCATTTGAACACCTGCTAGATATACCACATGATACGTCTATGTATGATTTTGGAATCTCAAGAACCGTATCAATGCTGGTTTTAACTCTGAACATATTGTACATATTGGTTTTAACATTGATATGCCAATGCACCTTACGTGAACTATCTAGCTAATTAAGATATGGAGTACATTTATAGCTCAAATTGGCCACATGGTTAACCTGTATTGAGGTACGTCTAATAATAATTCAATATATGTATTATATGAATGGTACTTAAGAAGCTAGCTTTCATAACGTCATACGTTTTACATTTTGTATACACTACTCACAGATCATATGTTGGTAACTCTTTTTTTCGAAATTGGTCATCGTAAACAGAGGTTTTGCAAATGTGACCTTGGCTGAGAAGTTGTCTTTCTTCAAGCTGAATATTTACAGGTCGCCTCTTGTAACTCAGCATGAGGAAGCTAAATAAATTTAAGAGTTGTAAAGCCGTTTCTGAGGGTATTTATCTGTAGTGTTCCCTTGTACGGAAGTAAAATGCTGAAGAGGATAGAAGTTTTTGAAACGTGGTTTTATAGAGGGACGCTGAAGATAACATTGATCGAGTGGATAAGTTATCAAGAGGTATTGAAATGGATTATGGAGAGTACAGTAAGCTAGTTCAGATAAATGAAGGTTGCAGCAGTATTTAGGGAAGAAGAGGCTTGCTATGGTAGACTACGAGAGCTGCATCAAACCAGTTCAGACTGAGGACCACAACAACAGGACAGCCACCCTTTATATTTTGAACCTGCTGGTTAAGACGCAGAGCAAATGTCGCCGCGCCATCTGCGCATTAGCCATGCACGGGCCGTGTGCTGGCAGTTAATAATCAGTGTGTGGGCAGGGCATTACCTGGCGAGTGCCCTCACGGTGTTTTCGCTGGTGTCGTCCGTTCAAAAATAACTGGCGCTCTCCGCCGCTGCAGCAGCCCGTTGGCGCCCGCCAAGCGCATGCCTCCTCGAGATCAAATATTACGCAACGACACACTCCTCAGCCCTAGCTGGTCCACAGCCAAGTGTTGTAATGATGAATGAGCTCAGCCGGTGGTCGCGAATCGCCATCGTTGGGAGACCTCAGATGACCGCCTCCCAGTTGTCAGTGAACAGTCTACAGGTTCCTCTGTTAGTACTCGTAGAACTGGGAAATGACAGATCAACCCGCGCCGACTCGCCGTTTATGGGTGAACATATCATCAGCAGTAACTGCGTAGGTTATTTTTCCGCAAAGGGTAAGAGAGAATGTGAGGAGCAGAATGTAACTTTCGAACAAGAGCTTAAAAATACCTAAAAGCCACTTTTACCTGGATTTATTTACAGTATGGATCACCGATTCTGAGCAAACTGAGTTGTGTACGGACTTCCAACTTCCAGTCACATTACTGCGACCACTGCTTATGTTCGATGTCAACGTACAATAACCATTCACAGACGGTAGGTGGTAGCATGAGCAGTGGAGGCTATATAAAGCGTGTCGGGGGACGCAGAAAACAGTGCAGTCGTCGTAATGCGGGAACGCAGCCATTTATCTGACGTCCAAAAGGGAATGATAATTGGCTTTCGGGCCAAGGGTGGAAGCATTTCCGAAAGGACTAAGTTTACAAACTGTTAGCGTGCCACCGTGGTTAAAGTATACCGTGTATGGAAAAATGGCGTCAATGCAACTCTGGTGCATCACAGGCCATAGATGACGGGGGTGAACGATGGGTGCGGAGATGTGTACGAGAGAATAGACGTGCAACTGTTGAGCAATCGATCGTCGACATCAGTGGTTCCCAACATGGGGCTAATTACCCCCTGAGGGGTAAAAACTAAACGATTTGATTCTGTTCCAGTCACGATCCAAGATGCTACTCCATGCGGGCGTAAAATGAACGTGCGCAATGGAAAATAATAAACCCTAAAATGAAGATTTGGCTCTGTCTCACAACTTCCTGAAGCAGATCTCAGGATCTCTTAAGTTTATATATTACAATCTAAACATAAATGAATGATGAAGGCAACTAATCCTACTAAATGATAAACATTGTTCCTCCTTATATATTTATTGTAGATAAAAAACCTTTATATTACAAAGTTTACATTTCCTAAGTAAAATTACTAATCAATTGCACAACTCTGCCCCTTATTATGACTGCACGGTCTAATATCAATAACGCGAAATGACCGACCTCATCTACGTACCAAACACTAGAAGACATTACTTTCAAAGATGATGTATGGTGGTATGGAACCTCAGTGGGTATCAACTAACGTGATCACAGCTGTTTAGCTTTTATAGCCCTAATAAGCCGAAGCAGTTTGCGATATCACCGCACGTACTGCATCCAGTGCGTCGAAGTGATAGTTCTCGTACTCGTCTGCGACGAAGGACGAACTCCAGCCACAAATAAACTCTTTCAAACACTAGGACGGCAAAAGGCGATCCTCTGACTAATATACTCTAATAATGTCTACTCCTCTCTGTGTTCTACAGACGATAAACGCGAACTCCCAGCCACAAGCACGGAGTTCAGATAACGTCTCAACGTAAGTATAGGCAGAGGAAGTTCTCTAAATTACTGAATGCTGCGTACTCAGAATCGTATAATTTCGCAACAGTTCAGTGCCTAACTGTTGTAACTATAAACTCTCCTGAGAGCAAAGACAGCAAGTCCGTCTGTACCAACAAAGCTGATATCGAGCTACCGTCACACACAGGCGCTCACAACGGAAGATCTTGTCTCTCCACAGCTGGCCTCCCAGCAAGGCTCAGCTCCCCACCATCGTAATTCCGAAAACGAATCATATTCCCGTAACCACGAAATATTCTCCCTCTCTACAGATTCTTCCGAAGGCCGACCAACCATATTTTAGTCTTTTGTCGTCCAGCGCGGAAAGTTTGCGAGGAAATACAATGGAACGCTTCTGAGTAAAAATCCTTGGAAATAACCCAGCCTGCGTGGTTTCCGAGGGGCCGCTTCTTCGTTCCTCTCGCCTGAATCCAAGATTTACAAAGTTCGAAGTATTATCCGGTTATCCTTCTGGCCCTACTACAATAGCGACCGATAGAGGCCGGTATTGTGTCTTCGCGCTCAATAGTCACTAAGTCCGTCTAGCTACTTCCTGTGTTTAAACAGGACCAACACCTATGCGGGCCTCTCACTCGGAGCTTGAGTTCTGCCTGCCGTTTCATCTCCACTGGCGTTCCAACCTCTACTAGTATAGGCAATCATTCATTACGCCGTTCTGATAATAAAAACACTCCGTCCCCTTTCATGCAATAAGCGTTAACAATTATTTACAAGGCGTACGTGACAATGTCAGCCTACTTTATATATTCATATATACAATGCACAACCTATGACATGATACCTAATTGTGTTTGTGGATCACGGCAAAGTATGTGGATGAGTGCTTGTAAGGTGCGAAATTATAGCCACCTTACAACGAAACTAAATTATTTTCAAATGATTATTATTATTGTCACAATTTTAAGACTCTAATACTGATTATTTAAGTTATCAATAATTATTTTTTCTCAATTAACAGCATTAATGCGGTGGAGGTTACTGGTTAAAAGTGAGATATATACTAAAAATGCTAAATATCTCAAGAGAATGTCTTCGCTGAGTTTTAGTTAGTACCTGCAGTAGTCCAGAAACTGCTTCATTACTCGCTTCGAGAGAGGTAAATTAATTATTTGACAGCACGACACAGCAGTGCCTACATAAGGGCTACTATGGTGCTGTGCACTGTGTTATCATTATCATTATTATTACTATTATTAGAACGGTCAGACACAAAGCATCATCCAATTTCTGCCAGTTCAGAAGTATGGAGAGCAGCAGTCAAGTGGTTTACAAACAGTGAGTATAGTGCACTCATCTGAACTTGTTCGATTTTAAATGGGTTGCTGTGTGCAAGTCTATCAAACAGCTGAGCAAAACTCAACGTACTCTGACAGTTTCCTCTTTACTTACTGCGTTCATCACTAAACTGACACACAATATTTTTAGCGCAGCGCAATCTGACTTTCAATGTTGTTGTTGTTGTGGTCTTCAGTCCTGAGACTGGTTTGATGCAGCTCTCCATGCTACTCTATCCTGTGCAAGCTTCTTCATCTCCCAGTACCTACTGCAACCTACATCCTTCTGAATCTGCTTAGTGTATTGATGTCTTGGTCTCCCTCTACGATTTTTACCCTCCACGCTGACCTCCAATGCTAAATTTGTGGTCCCTTGATGCCTCAAAACATGTCCTACCAACCGATCCCTTCTTCTAGTCAAGTTGTGCCACAAACTTCTCTTCTCCCCAATCCTATTCAATACCTCCTCATTAGTTACGTGATCTACCCACCTTATCTTCAGCATTCTTCTGTAGCACCACATTTCGAAAGCTTCTATTCTCTTCTTGTCCAAACCGGTTATCGTCCATGTTTCACTTCCATACATGGCTACACTCCATACAAATACTTTCAGAAACGACTTCCTGACACTTAAATCTATACTCGATGTTAACAAATTTCTCTTCTTCAGAAACGATTTCCTTGCCATTTGCCAGTCTACATTTTATATCCTCTCTACTTCGACCATCATCAGTTATTTTACTCCCTAAATAGCAAAACTCCTTTACTACTTTAAGTGTCTCATTTCCTAATCTAATCCCCTCAGCATCACTCGATTTAATTTGACTACATTCCATTATCCTCGTTTTGCTTTTGTTGATGTTCATCTTATATCCTCCTTTCAAGACACTGTCCATTCTGTTCAACTGCTCTTCCAAGTCCTTTGCTGTCTCTGACAGAATTACAATGTCATCGGCGAACCTCAAAGTTTTTTACTTTTTCTCCATGAATTTTAATGACTTTCAATAATCCCTACAAAAGAATGGCCCTGACTCTCAATAACCTATACCTTTCACGAGTCACTTACCTCACAAAAATCTTCGTTATTCTAACTACTGCAATACAGCGAGCGCCAATATGGCTAGCTAAATAAAATATTCTAACTACTGAAGGCACTAACTACTGATAGGAATAGTTAGAAAATGAAAGATTTTGATAGAGAACAACCTTAATAGTGTCCAAAAGTCGTGATATATATTTATATCAGTTCATGACATCCAGTCTTACAAATTTCGTTTTTCTGACGGACACACGTCCAGATGGTCCGTTCTCAAAACTCTGGCGTCTCTCCCCCCCCCCCCCCCCCCCCCCCCCCCTCATCCACCACTGCTGGCGGCTCACCTCCAACTGCCTAACGCTACGCACTGTTCTCATTCAACTGCTCAACACTACACAAGCGAATATTCCAACAATGAGTTCAACCAGCCACAGACTGCACACAGCGCAGTCAGCGATTTTCGTACAGAGCACTAAGTGACGTTACCAATATAAAAACCTAAACAGCCTACTTAAAATACGCACACACTAAATGTCATTCATCTTTCACATCTTTCATCATTAAAAGAAAAATTGTTTCAAGAAAAGCCGTTCAGTCTACAGTTTAGTTAGGTGGTAAAGTTGGTGGTAATATGGGAGAGAGGGTGGCGGGGAGGGGGGAGGGAGGAGGGGCAACAGACGGCGGGAGCAGGGGGGGGGGGGGGCAGGGCGGAGATCTAGCTAATGCCGTCTGATGGCACTCAGGGTTAATGGTCTAAGAAAGGTTGGGAACCATTGGTCTAGATGAACCAAGGGGCTACCAACAATGTCTCCTCAACGACCGTTCAGCGAATGTTGCTGCGTATAGGTCTTCGCAGCAAGTGTCTGATTCATGCACCCATGCTGACTGCTATTCATCGGCGGGTCGAAGACTGGAATTTGCAAGCCAACACCGCAGCTGGACGTCCATTGAGTGGCGACAGGTGGCCATTTCAGATGAATTACGTTTTATGCTTCATCGGACAGATGGCTGTTGGCGTGAACGGCGTGTAACGCCTGAAAGCAACGATCCTGCAACAATTTTCGGAAGGATCCAGGCCGGAGGAAGGAGCGTTGTCGTCTGGGGAACGTTTTTGTGGCAATCTCTGGGTGACCTCGTGACTCTGGAAGGCAGAGTACATTAACACAAGTATGCATCTATCCTCGGGGACCATATCCGGCTCTACATGCAGTTTGCTTTTTCCTCGCCTTAATGGCATCTGCCACCAAGACCAAGCAAGGTGTTACGCTGCTACCAGTGTACGTCCGAGATTCGCACAGCACCAAGATGAGTCTTCTGTGCTCCACTGGCCTCCAGCTCCCCGGATTAAAACCCAGCCGAGATTCTGTGGGACCACCTCTATCAGGCTGTACGTGCAATGCATCCTGAACCAAGAAACCAAACACAGCTGGTCTCGGCGCTTAACTTGGTACGGCTCCACATCCTTGTCGGTACCTTCCAGAGCCCCACTGACTCTCTTCGCCGGCCGCAGTGGCCGAGCGGTTCTAGGCGCTACAGTTTGGAACCGCGCGATTCCTACGGTCGCAGGTTCGAATCCTACCTCGGGCATGGATGTCTTTGATGTCCTTAGGTTAGTTAGTTTTAAGTAGTTCTAAGTTCTAGGGGACTGTTGACCTCAGATGTTGAGTCCCATAGTGCTCCGAGCCATTTGAACCATTTAACTCTCTTCCTGCACGTCTCGCTGCAGTCTGCGCTGCAAAAGGTGGTTATTCAGTGTTTTGACAGTGGTCACATTATTGACATAGAACAGTGTAATTTCTGATCGCCGGCTGACAAGTGAAGGTGCATACTCTGGAAAACAAAAAAGAAAAAAAAAAAAAAAAAAAGAAGAGCTCGACGAACGGGTTCCTCGTATTGCTGATGAATCTCCATCAACTAGTAAAAGGAGAACTGCGAGAAAGGAAGGCGATTAGCACATGACGATCTGGAACATTCTTCGTGCGAATCTTGCCGTCAATGGGACTCTGGAAGGCAGTGCGTGTCAGGGCAGTGTGCTGTGTTTCTGCAGTTGCTCTTGAGTGCCGACTGTCAACTCTTTAATGAGGCAGTCTTACACCCAAGAATAACTTTCTGTCAACGTGTGTCAGGGCAGTGTGCTGTGTTTCTGCAGTTGCTCTTGAGTGCCGACTGTCAGCTCTTTAATGAGGCAGTCTTACACCCAAGAATAAATTTCTGTCAACGCGTGTCAGGGCAGTGTGCTGTGTTTCTGCAGTTGCTCTTGAGTGCCGACTGTCAACTCTTTAATGAGGCAGTCTTACATCCAAGAATAACTTTCTGTCAACGCGTGTCAGGGCAGTGTGCTGTGTTTCTGCAGTTGCTCTTGAGTGCCGACTGTCAACTCTTTAAATATTTTAAAAGAAATTATTGGATACAAAACAAGCAATGTTAAATAAATTTCGTGTGCACAAATACAAGTGTCAGAAACATCAGAAGTTTATTCACGAAATCAAAACATTACAAAAAGTTCATACGAACATGTAGCTGAAGATCCTTTGCGTGGGAGGTAGCAAAGTAATTCCCTGTACTAACTCCTGGTTGTGTAATTTACCTCAAATTCGTATTTCCATTCACCTTCTTGTTTACAGCTGTCACGACATTTCTTTTGTCTCGTCTGATTGTCGTTTGTTCTGCTTCAGACTAACTCCCATCACGACACATCACAACGACGTAGACACTTTCTAAAATCAAAGATACGCACTTCACGTACGGCCGAGAAGATGAGAATGCGGACACACTATCTCACAATTACGCTGAACGTTATCCGGGCAGTCAGTTACCTCATGGACGAACATTTGTACTACTGCACCAACGCTTGCTAGAGACAGGCTCGTTAGAGAAAAGAGTTATAGATGGTGGTAGACAATGCGATGTACCACCGTCTGAGCTCGGGGAACCTTATTCACTGACGAAGCTGGCTTTTCACGTGATAGGATCTTCAATTATCGCAACAATCAAGTCTGGGCATATGAAAACAGTCATGAAGTGCGGCAAGTCATACACCAATAGAGATTCAGCCTCAAAGTGTACGAAGAACTTGTTCATGACCATCTCACTGGTCCCTAGTTCTTTCCGCGACGTCTTACTTGACAAACGTACCTGAAATTTCTCAGACAAGAGTTGTTTCATTTATTTGATAACGTACGTCTAGACGTCATCCAACGAATCTGGGTTCTGCACGATGATGCTCCACCTCATTTTACACAGAAAGTGTGCCAGAATTTCGATAGCCAGCTTCCGAACAGATGTATTGGTTAAGAGCGATCCATTGCATGGCCTGCCCAATATTTTTTCTATTGGGGCATTTAAAATCCTTGGCGTATTATGCCCGCACACCCACCGTCGTCGCGACTGCACAGATATCGCTTCACCGTTTGCCCCCCTCCCCTCCCCCTCCCTAACCCCTCGGCAGCGGAGCTGTTGTCAAAAGTTTGTGTGTATATTGTTCCGGCCAGTTAAGAACCATTCCCTGCCGTGTGTGGTGGGTATAAAACATCTCTGAAACACGTTGAGAATCTAGTTGTGTGAACTAGCAGTTGAAAATTGATCGCCTTTTTCCAGAGATATTTCATACACTTTCAACCACACACGGATCCAAAGACAGTTTTTTTATTACTCTGGATTAAGATATCAATTGAGACCCAGTCTCTTTTTACTAATTTGTTTCCCTGAGTAATTTGATTTAGTTACTTTAGCAGTCTGTTAGGTTAGGTTAGGTTAGTGTTTAACGTCCCGTCGACACCGAGGTCATTAGAGACGGAGCGCAAGCTCGGGTTAGGGAAGGATTGGGAAGAAAATCGGCCGTGCCCTTTCAAAGGAACCATCCAGGCATTTGCCTGAAACGATTTAGGGAAATCACGGAAAACCTAAATCAGGATGGCTGGAGACGGGATTGAACCGTCGTCCTCCCGAATGCGTAGCAGTCTGTATGCATTCGTTCAATCCTATTAAATCTTTGTAAAAAGGTTTATCAGCTTCCTTCAATAACCCTTGAATGTTCACAGATATTATTGTCTATATACTAGCTGATTATGGAATTTAGTAAACACTGGGAATGTCTCGTATGTTTCTGTTTTATTGACACAATTAAGTTCTTAAATTAATGCGGATGGCACCGGGGGATCAGTAGAAGGAGAGTTGATCCTAGTGTGTATTGTTTCGGTATGATAACAGTCAGTCAGTACTACATTCGTTCGTGAACGTATCACCAAATATATGCTTTCCCGTGAAACTGTCCTTTGCCATTAATGTCCGATAAATTATAAATACGTCTCTGGGCCTTACAATGTCTAATCTTCTCATTTCTAACGACACGATATTAATAACGGGTTCGAATCCTTTCGATGTCTATTCAGCACAAATTTAATCTTTTAACGGGCACTGCTTAATAACCTCATAAGACTCCCCAAGGCGCGATAGCATTTTGTTGGTTATCTTCTGCTGCCCCTTGCTCTGAGTCCAGAAACTTTTTAAGTGAACTGTCTCCCCGATTTATTATACTGGTCCGCTATTCTCCAGTGCGTCAAGCGAATGTTGTGTCTCGCAGCTTCATAATACTGTACCTCCGACTGATCTCAGGTTTGTTGTCTTCGGATGAAAGATCATTAATGGTCCATAAATTGGATAACGGAGAGCTGACCTGAAACATGAGCATTAATTTGGTGGGTGCACTGCCACGTTAAATACTAAGTTAATCTATTAAATGCAAAATTAATTCAATCTAGTTTTTGAGCTGCCCTTATATATAATTAGAGCTGATTTTAAATTCCTGTTTACCCGCTCAGCAAACGAAGGCAGAGGTGGTACGGTATGGCATTGACATCTGAAACTGCGCTACTAAAGCAAAAGGACTGTCAAGACTGGCGCACTAGCTGAAGCACATTTTAAGACGTCAAACGCGATCTGTTGGCTGTCGGCCCACTTAAATGCTTCTCCATTACGTCTTAATTGGTTCAAAGGTTCAGCCGACTGTGCAAAATTGGACATTAACGTCCGGAAAGAATTGAATATTCCCGTGAACCGTGCAACCCCTTCTTTATCCTTAGGTGGTGGAAACTGGTGTATCGATTTGATACGTGCGATATCCACCCTTAGGCCTTTAGCTGAGAATGTGGCGCAAGAAAGATATTTTGCTCTTGGCTAAATCTACTTTAGGTGGCTTCGCCACTAGGTCTATGTCACTAAAACAACTTAACACTTGGTGAAAATGATTCAGATGTGAGCTGATTATAGATGATTGTGGTGTCACCGCTAGACACCACACTTGCTAGGTGGTAACTTAAATCGGCCGCGGTCCTGTAGTACATGTCGGACCCGCGTGTCGCCACTGTGGGATCGCAAACCTAGCGCCACCACAAGGCAGGTCTCGAGAGACTGAGGAGACCTCGTCCCCAGTTGTACGGACAACATAGCTAGCGATTGGACGTGCTAAGCCTTGCTCTCATTTGCCGAGAGATAGACAGTAGAATAGCCCTCTGCTAAGTTAAATGGCGACCACCTAGCAAGGCGTCATTTGTATCAGTGCCAATAGCTTACGAGTATGCAGGAGAGATGTATTCCAACAAGAGAATAAAGTTAAGTATTAAAAAAGCTACGTATTTTTCTTTAGTGCATTTATAAGTCTCATGTTCCAGACTTCACGCCCGTCTGCGTTAGCCTTGCGTGCCCTATCGGCTACAGCATTGTGTCTGGGCTGTATGGTCTAGACACAACATTATTGGCGACGAGAAAAAGAGTTTGTATTAATTCGTTTGTGTCATGGCTTCGCCACAATCTCCGGATGTACTGTCCGAATTTTTCGCTTGCAGAATCAGCAGTCGCAGGCGTTATTGGATGCCCTGGGACAGCTCGTCCAGGGTCAACGTGTGCTGCAACCCGATGCGGCAGCCGCCGCTTCATCGCTACCGCAGCCACAACACGCCATTGCACCGCCCTTCCGTCATTTTGACTCCTCCTTGGAGTCCTGGCCGGAATGGTCCCGCCAGTTCAGCTTTCATCTAGCCGCCTACAGAATTCAAGGTAATGAGTGGCAGCCGTTTTTGCTTTCTTATGTCGGTGTGTGCACCTACCGTGTGATAGTGAAGTTGTTTCCCCGGCGCGACGTAGCAACTCTGTCCTACGAAGAAATTTTGTCGGCGTTAGATGCCTATTTCAAAGAAACAGTAAATGTTGTTGCAAAACGGTATACGTTCTTTCGTACAAAACGTACGGCCGGTCAGACTAATAGGGAGTGGGTTGCGACATTGCAAGGACTTACTAGGGAGTGTGCGTTTGAATGTGAATGTGGCCTCCCTTATTCAGATACTATGGTGCGTGATGCAATTGCACAGAACGTTTCTGATGTTCGCATACGGGAACAGATTTTGAAACTAGTAAATCCCTCCCTTCAACAAGTGATAGACATATTGAATAGGCAAGACACACTTGACTCTGCTCAGGACTCATTTGAAACTTCGCCAGCAGTGTGTCACATTAACCGGCCCGCCGGGCCCGCTGCACGGGACACTACGCGGCCCTCGCGCCCGTCACAGCAGCGGCAGCCTACCTTGCAAACACGTGCGCCGCGTAAGCAAGCAACTGTAGTGAAATCATGCCCGCGGTGTGCAGCTAGACATTCGCGTGAAAATTGCCCGTCACGCCAAGCTATTTGCTTTTACTGTCAAAAGAAAGGACATGTTCAAAGTGTTTGCCAGAAAAAGCTTAGATCAGACAATCACAATAATTCCAGGCCCTTTGCTTCGCGCCGGAATCGAACCCAGGACAATCAGGCTCGTGGACCTTCGCCCATGGACATTCATGTAGTTCATTCCCACCCGTCCAGTGACACTTTAGCTAACGGTGACTGTGTTCGTCCCACAAACAGTGTGCGTCGACGTCGCCGAAAATCCCGTGAAGTCGCAAGTGCTTCTGTACCTGTATCAGTTCAAATTGCACGTGACAGTCGCTCTTGTCGTCAGCAGGACAATAAACTTTTTGTGGACTTCGACTTTGAAGGCAAAGTGATACCCTTCCAGCTCGATACCGGAGCTGCAGTTTCATTGCTCAATCACGACACATACAAACAACTGGGCAAACCGCCATTGCGTGCCGCAAATGTTAAGTTACATAGTTACTCTGGACAGCATATACCTGTGTTAGGACAGTGCAGCCTTCTTGCCACATACATGGGACAGACAAAACTTGTATCATTTTACGTTCTTCGCTCTACTTCTGCAGTGAACTTGTTTGGTTTAGATTTATTTCAATTGTTTAATATGTCTATAGTAAATCAGGTCCTATCAGTGAATCAGACTGTGCCTTCCGCCAGTGTTTCTAGTCTTTGTGAAGAATTTGCAGACATTTTTGCACCGGGCCTTGGTTGCGCTAAGAACTATGAAGCGCATTCGGAACTGCAAGAAAACGCGCAACCGAAATTTTTCAGAGCGCGCAATGTTCCCCACGCATTGCGTGATGAGGTCGCCAGAACATTAGCCGATTTAGAATCTCAAGGTGTAATTGAACGTGTGCAGGCTTCTCTCTGGGCCTCACCCTTAGTAATTTTGCCAAAACCTTCCGGTAAACTGAGACTTTGTGTGGACTTCAAGGCAACAGTGAATCCACAACTTGTGACTGCCACTTTTCCTTTGCCCCGCCCGGAAGATCTTTTTGACAAACTGTGCCCGGGAACATATTTTTCCAAATTGGACCTAGCAGATGCGTACTTGCAAATACCTGTGGACGAAGAATCCCAGCGCGTCTTAGTGGTTAACACGCATCTTGGCTTGTATCGCTTCAAAAGACTACCGTTCGGGTGTGCATCCGCCCCTGCTTTGTTTCAGCAATATTTACAAACTGTGTGTGCGTCGGTCCCTACTGCTGCGAACTATCTGGACGATATTGTGATCTCAGGAAAGACAGAAGCCGAACATTTGCAAAATCTCCGAACATTATTTCAGGTCTTGCGTCAGAATGGTCTTCGCTTGAGGAAGGACAAATGTGTGTTTTTTGCTCGTGACTTACCCTACCTGGGGCATGTCATAAATGCCCAAGGTATACATCCGAGTCCAGAGCACCTCCGTGCCATACAGGATTTACCTGCACCGCGGAACTTGGAACAGCTACAGAGTGTGTTGGGTAAAATTAATTATTATGCAAAGTTTGTGCCGCGCGCTTCTTCCATTTCAGCTCCGCTTCATCGCTTACGCCGTAAAGGTGTTCCGTTCGTCTGGACGACGGAATGCGACCGCGCCTTTCGCCAGTTGAAATCGGCGTTACTTTCAAATACGTGCCTTACGCCATTCGATCCCCGAAAACCTCTTTTGTTGATGGTAGATGCCTCGGATTTCGGGATCGGTGCTGTGCTTGCGCACAAAGATGGTTCGCATGATCGCCCTATTGCCTTTGCGTCCAAATTGCTCTCATCTGCGCAAAGAAATTATTCCCAGATAGAGAAAGAAGCTTTAGCTCTCGTGTTTGGTGTTACAAAGTTTCATGATTTCTTGTATGGTCGTCACTTTACAATCATCACGGACCACAAACCTTTGACATCGCTTTTTCATCCGAACAAGCCTGTACCTCCACGTACAGCGCAGAAATTCATTGGCTGGTCTCTTTTTCTCTCGCAGTACCGCTACGATATCTTGTATCGGTCCACTGCTAAGCACGGAAACGCTGATGCGTTGTCCCGTTTGCCTGTTGCTGCGGATAAAGCATTCGATTCTTCCGAACTTGCTTGCATGTTCATTGATTCGGAAACCGATGACGTGGTCAAATCGTTTCCGATTGATTTTCGTCGTGTAGCTACAGCCAGAGCTGCTGACCCTGTCCTTGCTACTGTTTTGCGTTTTGTTGCTACGCAATGGCCCTTGTCAAAGTCACGGATCGAGGATCCTTTGGTTCGCCGTTTTTTTGCTCACAAGGAGAGACTTTTTGTACGACGTGGTGTTTTGTTGTTGCGTTCCGATAATGATCAATCCAGAGTCGTGGTCCCACGTTCGTTACAGTCCTCTGTCTTAAAGCTTCTTCACCAAGGACATTGGGGTGTAGTGCGTACGAAACAACTTGCTCGTCAGCACTGTACTTGGTTCGGAATCGATGCTGCGATTACGAATATGTGCTCCTCTTGCGTGGCGTGTGCCGAACAGCAATCCGCACCGCCGCGGCAATTCTTTGCATGGCCGAAAGCCACTTCCCCTTGGCAACGCTTGCACATCGATTTTGCTGGTCCATTCTGGAATGCTCGATGGTTGGTTGTGGTCGATGCTTTCAGTAATTTTCCTTTTGTTGTCCGGATGTCTTCCACGACGTCTTCTGCCACAATCCAAGCCTTGTCTGCTATCTTTTGCATTGAAGGTCTTCCGCAGACTATTGTTTCCGACAATGGCCCACAATGCATGTCCGCAGAATTTCAGTCCTTCTGCGAGGCCAATGGTATTCAACATCTGACATCCGCGCCGTTTTCGCCTCAGTCAAACGGTGCCGCTGAACGATTGGTCCGGACTTTCAAGTCACAGATGTTGAAATTGAAAGAGTCGCATTCTCGGGAGGACGCTTTGTTGCTCTTTTTGTCTTCGTATCGCTCTCAGCCCCGCGATGGTCGCTCGCCGGCTGAATTGCTCCATGGTCGTTCTCATCGCACCTTGATGTCTTTGCTGCATCCGCCACATCAGGTTCCTGTGCAGCGGCAGACTCCTGCTTTTGCTCCTGGCGACGTTGTCTATTATCGCACCTATCGCGGTTCACGGCGTTGGCTCGCAGGGCGCATTCTTCGCTGCCTCGGCCGCGCGATGTATTTGGTTTTGGGGGCCTCTGGTGAGGTGCGTCGGCATCTCAATCAGCTGCGCCTCTGTCGTCGCCTGGGTTCTGCCGCTCCCCGTCTGCTTTCAGCGACGGAGCCGTCCGGTCAGCGCCTTGGGGACCCATCTACTGGCTCGCCTCATCCCCAGGTGTTACCGACGCTGCCTTCCCTTTTGCCTCATGGCGTCGCGCCGCCGCCGCAGCCGCCGCCGGCGCCGCCCGCAGTGGACGCTTCGCTGCAACCGCCCGGCGCCTCCCAGGGTCACGCGCCGCCGCTCGCTTCCCGTGACCAGCCGTCCTCCGCCATGGACCTCTTGCCCGCTCCGGACCAGATGTCGTCATTGCGCGTCGGATTCCCCGACGCAATGGAGGTCGACCCTTCGGCCCCTCCTGTCTCATTACGTGCGCCTACACCGCATGTTGACGTGCACCCTGGACTAGGTTTTCAGGCGTTTCCTAGCTCCCCTCGGACCGAATGGCCGGGTGCGGGTGGCACAGCCTCGCCTGTTGTTAGGCTCCCCACCTCATCGCATACGTCAACATGCGGTCCTCCCCACGGCGGGCGGAAGCCTTATCTCACGACCGTTCGCCGATTTGCGGGGGAGGAATGTGGTGTCACCGCTAGACACCACACTTGCTAGGTGGTAACTTAAATCGGCCGCGGTCCTGTAGTACATGTCGGACCCGCGTGTCGCCACTGTGGGATCGCAAACCTAGCGCCACCACAAGGCAGGTCTCGAGAGACTGAGGAGACCTCGTCCCCAGTTGTACGGACAACATAGCTAGCGATTGGACGTGCTAAGCCTTGCTCTCATTTGCCGAGAGATAGACAGTAGAATAGCCCTCTGCTAAGTTAAATGGCGACCACCTAGCAAGGCGCCATTTGTATCAGTGCCAATAGCTTACGAGTATGCAGGAGAGATGTATTCCAACAAGAGAATAAAGTTAAGTATTAAAAAAGCTACGTATTTTTCTTTAGTGCATTTATAAGTCTCATGTTCCAGACTTCACGCCCGTCTGCGTTAGCCTTGCGTGCCCTATCGGCTACAGCATTGTGTCTGGGCTGTATGGTCTAGACACAACAATGATAACATTATCAATCCAGACAAAGTTGAATTTCAGATCGCCCAATACTGAATCCAACAGTTTGGATAACATTTCAGCACAAGCTACTAGCCCAAATAGAACCCTGTTGTATTGAAACAGGTCCCACTTGGTATTAAATTTAGTCAGTCTTTTAATTTCTCAACCAAAGGGGCCTGGTGATATGCTTTAAATCAAGGATGGTAAAAAACTGAGCTCCAGCGAAACAGGGAAAACATTTATGCAGGTCTGGCAATGAACTGACTCCATGACAACCTTCTGGTTTAACAGAAGAAAATCGACGAGTCGAGACTCCTTCCCACCAGACGTAGTAACTAAGAAAATGGGGGACGCTTATAGGAACACTGACGACCTAATAACCCCCTCGGCCAGCTGCTGATCAAATATTTTCCTCAATTCCGCACTGGAGACAATTCGTTCGTTGACTCATATACAGGAACCTGAACCTTACATTCTGTTTAACTCTTTACTTCCAGCTTATTTGTTAGAATTTCAGAGAAGTCACTCAGTACCTTCAGCAGCTTATTAGCTTGAACCTGTTCTAAATGATCTACATTAAACGGTGGTTTTTGAGGCTTCACATTGTATATTTGTCCTGGTAAGCCAAGCTTGTAGAGTCTGAATCTTCTTTCTAGCTGATATCTATACATGAAACTCTGGGTACTCGAGAATACACCATGTCTTCTGCAAGAAATTACAGCTTAACAGTCCCAGTGTGAACGATCATTTTATCACAATAAAATCCATTGACCATGTGAACACCTGAATGCCTAATCTAACTCTGACTTTTCAAACTACAGTCAACGTATCTCCATCCTTACTTAACTGTGGTTATTTACAGAATGGATAAATCACTTATACCATTTAAAATCTAACAAAGAAGCATCACTACCTCAATCCACTAACATGCACTCTGGTTCTTGATTCAGACCCGTACACACAAATGGTAGGAAGATTCGTGACACTGGTTTAATCTTATTGCAACCTTTTAACAGCCCATGCAAATCTTTTAGCTGGGCTGTCGTCCTCTGGTGTCAGCTTTGTCTGATCTTATCTCTAGGGACTCTGCATTCTCGTACTAGATGATCAGAACGATTACAAGTGTAACACAATCTTTTTTGAGGCGCTCCCCCTGTAATCACCCCCCTGCTGTGGAACTACTTCTACATTCAGTGACTCGGCCGCATTTTGCTTAACTACACGCTTCTCATCACTGATTCTGATATTCCCGATTAGGGGTACCATTTGATCGAGACCCCGAAAAGTCTCTGGTTTAGGAACAAAAATAAGTCAAGACCGATGTTCTTGGCGGATTTCCTCCAAAAAGCGGCTAACCACTTCCGCTTCCGTCCACTCTAGATACAGAGCTGAAACCGCCGTCCTAAAATCCTCAATGTAGTGCACAAACATCTCACTCTTACTTTGCACGCAGTAGTAATGCCTGTTAGCCAACTACCCCGCGTGGGATTAGCCGAGCGGTCTGAGGCGCTGCAGTCATGGACTGTGCGGCTGGTCCCAGCGGAGGTTCGAGTCCTCCCTCGGGCATGGGTGTGTGTGTTTGTCCTTAGGATAATTTAGGTTAAGTAGTGTGTAAGCTTAGGGACTTATGACCTTAGCAGTTAAGTCCCATAAGATTTCACACACATTTGAACATTTTTTTGTTAGCCAACTCATTCCTCACGCTAATCGACAAGCCCTGCAACAAGGCTCTACAGAATTCACTCAATGACTCATGTTTGTCCAAAGTCTCATTATTTACGCTTCGTAATCTTCCATGGGCTAAAGGACCGACAGCCTGAAACATTGTATAATCAGCAATATGGAAGCCCCTTGCTTGTTCCTCCAACAGCAATACCAGCATTCATTAGTATATATGGCCAATCTCTCAATCTTTTGAACTGCGGAAGATAGAGGATTTGGCAGTTTCCCAAACATCTTCCACCTGTCACCATCGTCTACCGCCAAATGGTTCACTCTTTCCTCATGACCAACATGTGCAGGAAGTGAACCGGTACCTGGTCCCATGCTACTTTCCCAACTAAGAAGGTTTGCTTGTTTACAGCGTTGCTTGGCAACGTAATCAGCAACGACATTCGTGTCTCTATTAAAACTGATCCCCGATATTTTTAAATAACCTTTCGTTTAGTTTTTGTCCAAATCAACACTTGTTTCAAAATTAATTTCAGCTTCATGGATTAAATCCAAGCGTTGTTGTTGTTGTTGTGGTCTTCAGTCCTGAGACTGGTTTGATGCAGCCCTCCATACTACTTTATCCTGTGCAAGCTTCTTCATCTCCCAGTACTTACTGCAGCCTACATCCTTCTGAATCTGCTTAGTGTATTCATCTCTTGGTCTCCCTCTACGATTTTTACCCTCCATGCTGCCCTCCAATACTAAATTGATGATCCCTTGATGCCTCAGAACATGTCCTACCAACCGATCACTTCTTTTAGTCAAGTTGTGTCACAAACGTCTCTTCTCCCCAGTTCTATTCAATACTTCCTCATTAGTTATGTGATCTACCCATCTAATCTTCAGCATTCTTCTGTAGCACCACATTTCGAAAGCTTCTATTCTCTTCTTGTCTAAACTATTTATCGTCCATGTTTCACTTCCATACATGGGTACACTCCATACAAATACTTTCGGAAACGACTTCCTGACACTTAAATCTATAGTCGATGTTAACAAATTTCGCTTCTTGAGAAACGCTTTCCTTGCCATTTGCCAGTCTACATTTTATATCGTCTCTACTTCGACCATCATCAGTTATTTTGCTCCCAAAAAAGCAAAACTCCTTTATTACTTTTAGTGTCTCATTTCCTAATCTAATTCCCTCAGCATCAGCCGTCTTAAGTCGACTACATTCCATTATCCTTGTTTTGCTTTTGTTGATGTTCATCTTATATCCTCCTTTGTAACTATTGTCCGCGTTTTACTGAACAGCCCGATCTCGTACTGGCACGTAACGTATTTCTAATCTAATGCCCAGTTTTCAGTATTTCCCTGAAGGGCTAACCAACTCTTTTACAATCACAAAATCGCACGTAAAAATCTAAATGGAACTGGATTTTTCTCCATCCGATTCAGAATCATAAAATAAAATTCACCGCACCGGCAAGCGAACTATACACGCGCACTTCGTCTCAGAGTAAAAGCTGCACATAAATTCACTCTCCTTATCATGCATAGAAAAACCAAAACATCTCTATACTCAATATTTCCCATTCTGAATACACTTCGAGAGTTTATATTTCATAATCAATAAAATTTTATCGCCTGAGAGAAACTATTAATTTGTAAAAACGGATTTAGATCACAATTCGTGTCTGGTCGATGACGTCACAAATCAACAGTTACTTGACATGAACGCAATACAAGTACTAAAAGTACCGTCCGTAAAGTAATGTACTGATTTTTTTTACAACAAATTTGCCACCCCTTTATCGCAACTACTCCTTGTTACGACTCCAAGACTACTGTCGGCAGAGACACGTATGTACGCAGGTGCGCCTTTATATCCCCCATCCTCTGCCTGCCCACTGGTGATAAACACCGAAGATCCACCTATCGATCAGGAGCAAATATCTCTACTTGTCACAAGCTAAATCGGCAAAACGAGCACTGTGGCTTGATTTTGAGCCAAATTCCAGCAGAATATTCTGCCTACAACGTACGCAGTACGAGGTGCTAATGCAACCAGTTTATCTTCGCGTCAGTTGAGAGCTATACCCCTTTTTTAATCGTTGGTCAAGACTTACAGAAATACAACACTTAAAAATTTTAGCAATACAAACGCACAAACGTTTGATGACACATCACTCTGAGCACACTGTGAATCCGTCTTCGCTCAGCAAGACCTGTAGTCATTAAGTCACTTAGCAGACAAGAATGCTGGAGCTCAATCATTATTAATTCCATTCATCATAATCGATATTCTCGAAAGCATGCAAGTAATGATTCAAATAATAAAAGACAGTGATAATTACTTTTTCGTGCGTAGCACCATACTTTCTTAGGAATTTATTCCCATTTAAAGTGGAACTATTTACATTAGTACTGGGTGATGAAAAGATTCATGTTGATTGTTACTTAAGTTTCTTCTGCCTGGTCCATTGATGAATGAATGCGAAATTTTCATGCTTCACAAAACTTATTCACATTAAGTGAAATCCGAACTGCACACTCGTCATCTAAAAAAAAAACACGGACAGACTTCACTGATCTCTTTGACTTCCAAAAGTAACTTCAAAACTGACCCGTCGCAACATCGCTGCATCGCTTTATATAGAATTTTAATAATAACTTCCAAAATAAAGCATTATTAATTTTGTACAATTGTGATGTTGTAGAATGAAGGCTTTCACGACCGGGTGACATGGCTGTTGATATACTTTCCGGGATGTGAGGTCGTGATCCAAGAACTTTTCTGCTCCTTACGTTTCGTCCAGAACTGCGCTGGACTTCCTCAGAGGCGCTGCTCCGCTGAGTCTTGCCGACTGACTGGTCGGGTGTCTGAGAGCGACTTATATATTGTGAGAAAGGGGGGCGTGGTTCAGGTGACACGTGATGAGCAGTGATAATCCATAGCAAAGATAAGGTTGACTATCGATTACCACCTTGTCAAAGATAAAAATTGTTAGCAATTTTGTAGAGCCACTGATAATCCATAGCAAAGATAAGGTTGACTATCGATTACCACCTTGTCCAAGATAAAAATTGTTAGCAATTTTGTAGAGCCACTGTCCATATATCGCTAAGTTTCATAGCCTCCTCTTTCCTATTGAAATTATAGTGATGTTTATAAATTTCGATAGCTTCTCTATATAGCCGTGGATAGTAATTTAACGTTGTAGATAAAACTTCGGTATCCGAAAACTTCACTTGGTGGTTGCTTGGTTGAAGAGCATGTTCCGCTACAGCTGACTTTTCTATTTTTCCAAGTCGACAAAGACTTTTATGCTATTTCAGTCGCGTGTTTACGCTTCTTTTGGTAGTACCAATGTAAACTTTACCACAGGTACATGGAATTTTATACACACCACATGTCGACAGGGGAGGTCGTTTATCCTTCACAGATCGCAGTACTTGACTTATTTTCTTTGTTGGTTTAAAGATCGGTTTTAAGTCATGTTTTCGTAAAATCTTACCGATCCGATCTGTTACTTTTTTAATAAAAGGGAGAACTACTGTATTTTTCTGTCGTTGTGGTTCATTCTTATCTTTTGGGTTTCTGTTCCTTGGACGCAAAATTCTATTTATCTCTTTCCTTGAGTAGCCGTTTTTTTCAGAAGCCTGCTTCAGATGTTTCACTTCAGCATCCAAATGTTCAGGTGTACATATCCGTTCCGCTCGATCGACAAGACTTTTTATGACACCTCTTTTTTGTTGAGGATGATGATTAGAATTTTTATGTAAATATCTGTCCGTATGTGTTGCCTTCCGAAAAACTTTATATTCCAAGCTTCTATCGGACAGGATATCTTTCTTGGATGTCTTAGTTATGAGACGGACAGGATATCTTTCTTGGATGTCTTAGTTATGAGACGGTCCGATAGAAGCTTGGAATATAAAGTTTTTCGGAAGGCAACACATACGGACAGATATTTACATAAAAATTCTAATCATCATCCTCAACAAAAAAGAGGTGTCATAAAAAGTCTTGTCGATCGAGCGGAACGGATATGTACACCTGAACATTTGGATGCTGAAGTGAAACATCTGAAGCAGGCTTTTGAAAAAAACGGCTACTCAAGGAAAGAGATAAATAGAATTTTGCGTCCAAGGAACAGAAACACAAAAGATAAGAATGAACCACAACGACAGAAAAATACAGTAGTTCTCCCTTTTACTAAAAAAGTAACAGATCGGATCGGTAAGATTTTACGAAAACATGACTTAAAACCGATCTTTAAACCAACAAAGAAAATAAGTCAAGTACTACGATCTGTGAAGGATAAACGACCTCCCCTGTCGACATGTGGTGTGTATAAAATTCCATGTACCTGTGGTAAAGTTTACATTGGTACTACCAAAAGAAGCGTAAACACGCGACTGAAAGAGCATAAGTCTTTGTCGACTTGGAAAAATAGAAAAGTCAGCTGTAGCGGAACATGCTCTTCAACTAGGCAACCACCAAGTGAAGTTTTCGGATACCGAAGTTTTATCTACAACGTTAAATTACTATCCACGGCTATATAGAGAAGCTATCGAAATTTATAAACATCACTATAATTTCAATAGGAAAGAGGAGGCTATGAAACTTAGCGATATACGGACAGTGGCTCTACAAAATTGCTAACAATTTTTATCTTGGACAAGGCGGTAATCGATAGTCAACCTTATCTTTGCTACGGATTATCACTGCTCATCACGTGTCACCTGAACCACGCCCCCCTTTCTCACAATATATGTCGCTCTCAGACACCCGACCAGTCAGTCGGCAAGACTCAGCGGAGCAGCGCCTCTGAGGAAGTCCAGCGCAGTTCTGGACGAAACGTAAGGAGCAGAAAAGTTCTTGGACCACGACCTCACATCCCGGAAAGTATATCAACAGCAATTGTGATGTTACAGTTAAAATTTACAAAACGTAAAGAAACTGATGTTACAGCCGAATAAGGTATAAAATACAACATTCAATGACAATCTTTTATAGTAATATTTTTAGTTTTCCATAAGAAAATCATTCTGAACTTTAATTATAATATTGTCTCTTGTATTATTTTAGTTACGTAATTACTTACAGTTTGGATTTGGTTACTAACTTTCAATGTTAGTACAGAGATCGTGCTTTATCCGATTACAAACATAAAATACACAAATAAAGTCTAAAATTCTGGAAATTGGAAAACTGTGAGATGTAAACAATTGGATAGTTAATTAGAATACAAAGAATATTAATTAGAGAGGAAGACATAAAAATGAACAACAAATGAAAATACATCGCTTGGTAATAACTTTTAAACTGTTTCTCAAGATAGTGAGGTCTTATGTTACTGGGTTTTTAGATTACCATTTTGTTCATTATAAGCATTGATTTTTCATGCTAACATCTCTGCAGTCTCTAGTTATTTATTGCTAAGGACTTATTACTTCAATTTCTTGATCAGTTACTTAATTTAGTATATGTACATATTTTATCAATGACAACAATCCACCGATAATTATGACAACGCACGTCCTTTCAGAACATTCCATATGCTTTCGCAATGAATATCACGTTTTTTATCAAATAGGACAGAATGATATATATAAAGACACACATACAAGGCCTTAGGAAGCACTGAATTGTCCGATAACTATCCGGATGCATATAAAAAAAGGAGGTATCGGACATTTCATGAGTCCTGGGGGAGGCTGTACCATTATAGTGCGATATTCTTGTCTTGTTTTGCAGTCGTCTTTTTACGGTCTTACTGCAATAAGAAAATCTGAAAATATAGATTTCCGGATTGTTTTTAGAATGTAATAATAATGAATTAGAGAGGGCCCACCTTTCTGCAAGTAGTGTGACAATGGATGAGACGTGGATGCCATTTTTCAATCCAGAAACAAAGCGCCAGTCAGCTCAATGGAAGCACACAGATTCACCGCCACCAAAAAAATTTCGGGTAACCGCCAGTGCTGAAAAAATGATGGTGTCCATGTTCTGGGACAGCGAGGGCGTAATCCTTACCCATTGCGTTCCAAAGGGCACTACGGTAACAGGTGCATCCTACGCAAATGTTTTGAAGAACAAATTACTTCCTGCACTGAAACAAAAACGTCCGGGAAGGGTTCCTCGTGTGCTGTTTCACGAAGACAACGCACCCGCACATCGAGCTAACGTTACGCAACAGTTTCTTCGTGATAACTTTGAAGTGATTCCTCATGCTTCCTACTCACCTGACCTGGCTCCTAGTGACTTTTGGCTTTTTCCAACAATGAAAGACACTCTTCGTGGCCGCACATTCACCAGCCGTGCTGCTATTGCCTCAGCGATTTTCCAGTGGTCAAAACAGACTTAAAGAAGCCTTCGCCGCTGCCATGGAATCATGGCGTCAGCGTTGTGAAAAATTTATACGTCTGCAGGGCGATTACATCGAGAAGCAACGTCAGTTTCATCGATTTCGGGTGAGTAGTTAATTAGAAAAAAAATCGGAGGCCTTAGAACTTGAATGCACCTCGTACCAGCATTTCATATTTGCACCGGCTTGTCTCTCGTTTACGTTAACCTGCGATCCTACAATGTTAAGCGGTTCTAGGCGCTCAGTCCGGAACCGCGAGACTGCTACGGTCGCAGGTTCGAATCCTGCCTCGGGCATGGATGTGTGTGATGTCTTTAGGTTAGTTAGGTTTAAGTAGTTCTAAGTTCTAGGGGACTGATGACCACAGATGTTAAGTCCCATAGTGCTCAGAGCCATTTTTGAACTTAAATATGTTAGCAAGACAAATGTAATCCCGAAATTTCATTACTTGACATTAATCATTTTTTGGTGTTGCGATTTTTTTCCCATCAGTGTTCATCTGTAAGCTTGACTACTATATCCTCGGTGAGGATGCATAATAGGGTTCGAATCTCTTGCGGTATCATGGGAAACACTGTGAGAAAATGAGGTAAATGGACAGGGACGCTACTTATTAGTGTGCGATTATTTGAGAATTTGGGTCCGACGGAATGGGTACTCAGGTAGACGAAGCACTTAAGGCGACTACTCGCATAAAGGGGAGAATCTGGGTTCGAGTCCTGGTCCAACACTTTTTTTTTTTATTTTCATCATTGAATTAATTCACTGCTCAATTGCGGCTGATGTCGATACCTTCTTCATGGTGGCTGTATCAAAAACAGTGGTATGTTCTAAATCAGGTAAGTGGTCAGAGACATTACTTACAAGGGACACTTCCCATCGCTCACCCTCAGATTTAGTGGTAAGATGGGCCAGTGTACAGCCTGTCAAAATCTGAACTCAGATCAGGCATGAAAACAGGAAGAAGATGTACTGAACTCCGAAAAATAAAGCAAAACAGTGAACGCTCGAAGTCAAGATATGCAACATCGAGCTGGATTGAATAGCCATGGCATCGTGGTTATATGGTCACTGTGTTGGACTGCCACGTAGAAGATCAGAGTTCAGACCTCCTTGTGCCCCTACTTCTTTTTCATAAAATTATGAACTGTCCATTCCATCATTGACGTGTCTGTTCGCTATATTCAAATTTGTATCTGTGTCGTGGTGTACCGTCCGTTTGCAACACCGAGGTATAAGGAAGCGACCTCCAGACGTACAGACCTCCTATTTGTTCTATACAAGTACCACATTTTATGACTCTTGCGTCCCGTTTTGAAAGTTTTGTCTCTTAAATTCCTTTTTGTAGTTCACATCCGTTTGTTTGCTTTCATTCCTGTAAGAGACCTATGCTGCATCTCACCTGCTCTCACTTTTTATCACATTTACTTGCGACTGTGATATATTGTTGCCACATGACTCATTATCTATACACAGTGTGTAAGGTGTCAGGCAAATCCAACACCTTCCATGAAAACCCTGACATGATAGCAAATCCGGCAGTATGTCACATAGCTCCGAATAAATACTGACATTAAGTTAACCAAAGTAATATGATCAATGACTGACATTAAATTAACCAAAGTAATACGATCAACCAGTGAGCAAATGGAATACCACAGACAAACACAAGAACGCCGAAATGCATGTCATACCTTCCCACCGTGAAACACGCAGTTCCGAGGGGAGAAACGAGAACAGAAGCCGAGAGCAGAGCTGTGTAGGGTAGGAGGCCCTATGATAAGGGACGGATACCCACATCACTGGCCGATCACCAAGAGCAGCCCCCAGCCCATGTTAAAAGATAGAGCCCTCCAAAAGAACAGTATAGACCTTACGATAACACTAAAAGCGCCATACCAGCTGTAAGTTTTAGCGTGAGATTATACGCGTCTCTGTTACGTAGCAAACATAAAAAGCATTGCCCCACCACAAAAAGTATAACGTTTCTCATTGGATAGACAGAATTTTTGTAGGCGGAGCTTAAAGTTAACATTGAGACCCTGATTGGTCAGTTGAAAACACAGCCAGATACTTTTTTCTTAAACCCACTTCAGTAAATTGTAGTAAAGAGAAGTTAGAGAGTTGTTGCTTCCGAGACGGCGAGGTGTGTGGAGCTGCGCCGCCCGCCGCCCCCTAACACTGCCTAACCACTGACAAGGTAATGAACACATGTGATGCCGCATAAGAGCGCATAAGGCTTCACTCAGAACTGCAGAAGTCTCATCTGTTTCGTCCCCTTTTTGCGTAACACTAGTGTCGATCGTCAATTAAACTTCGTGGTATTCACATTTGCTAATTGAAGTTAAAATCTGAAATGCGATGATTTTCCTGTTATATAATTATTGAGAAGCCATATCAGCCACTGTAATTTACGACAAGTTAAATAAGTAATTAAAGATAATTGAGGGTCACTGTAGACCATTTTTGATAGTATTCTCTTTTGTGAAACTTAATTTAAACCTAGATTATAGATGTGATATGGCATAGGTCATCCTTCGATCCATTATAGAACTTGGAAACCGATTCAGGGAATATTCGTTCACATTTTTGTTGAACGCAGTTGGTTTTTATCATCCTGTATTAAAATATTTCCTTTTATCAATAGTGCAATTTATAAACAATGTTTTGTGAGTAGAATAAAAATTCCAGTGGTAAACTTAACTGCTTTTTCGACCTTATTTTACCAGCTAACTAAAAATAGGAAAGCCTTGAACCCCTTCCACTAAATTTAGTTAGTATTAAGATTCTGTGAAAAAAAAGTATGATTTAGGGAGTTTTGAACACGCATCTCCCCTTGGCTACTCAGTTTCGCTCAATGTTCCTTATGTTGAAACTGGACCGTTCACTGTTCCTATTTTGCTTCTTTTTTCACAGTTCAGTACACCTTCTCCCTGTTTTCATGCTTGATCTGTGTTCAGTTTTTGACGGACTGCCCACCGGGCCGTTTTACTACTAAATATGAGGGGGGTGCAATGGGGAGTTTGCCTTGTTAGTAGGGTGAGATAAATTTAGAATTACGATCGAAGGGAAAGCGTCCACGGATAGCCGAAGCGGTTAAAGCGATCGCTCACATAAAGCAGGAAATCCAGTTTCGAGTCCCGGTCAGTCACAAATAATCAACTATCGCCACTGAATTATGTGAATGTCCATTTGCGCTTCACGCCGGTACCTCCCTCAAAATATTAATATTTACGGCCAGGTATCAGAAACAATGGTATCTCTTCAAATGTTCAAATGTATGTGGATTCCTAAGGGACCAAATTGCTGACATCATCGGTCCCTAGACTTACACGCTACTTAAACTAACTTATGCTAATGACAACACACACACACACACACACACACACACACACACACACACACAGATGGCCGAGGGAGGACTCGAACCTCCGGCGGGAGGGTTCGCGCTATAACTGATATTGCGCCTCTAACCACGCGGCCAGTCCGCGTGGCAATGATATGTGTTCTGTCGGTCATGTTAGATAGAAACAGGCACCATATATTGTAACACTCCACCCGTCACTTATCTGGTTTTGTGTTCACCCCAGCCAATTGACTAACAGATAAACAGAGAGTTCAAAACCGCCCCAATATCGGATAACGCAAAGAAAGTAATAAGGCCCTGTGACTCCTGATTGAACTACGGTAGCAGTGTTGACATTAATTGATTCAGAATTGATCACTTTTAATTAAAAAGGGGTGCACATTGATGTTATATTCAGTTGTTGAACAACAGATGCAAACGTTGAACATAAAATTAATAAAGAAAATGACTTGGGATTTCAACTACTTGATTGAAAACAGATGCAGTCGATTAGCACAAATTTATTTTAACTCCCGACCTTCCATCATCACATTATATGACTCTCCTATCAGGCAGTGGTAATAAATTGCGTTTACGTGGAGTAAAGCGCGATAAATCAAAATTAATTCCTATCGACTGACTCAAGCGTAATGCAAAGTGCGAGAATAATTCCCCAATACATGGCCCATGAAACCCTTGTGGAAACTTAGCCGACATGATCCAACAAATTAATCAGCCGGAGCGGGTGCAATATCACCGAATTCAGCGTGGCGGGGGGTAGTCGTTGTGAGGACGTCGGCCGGGCTCATGGTGCTGCAAGGCTGCGCTCGTCTATTCACTCCTAGATATCTTGCTCAGTACATAGCTGAACCAAAACTTTCTATCTCCAAGCTCAATCGTTCCATTTGCTAAGTCCTAAACTGCAGAGATGCTCACTCTTTCTCAGGCAAGCTGAGTAAAGGACACCACGTCCACACTCTAGGCAAGCTGGGAATGGAAGACCCCTACGGAGACTTCTCCCAGTCCGCTCTTCACCTCGGTTTCCCCTCCAGCAAAACCGCTTATACCAATTGCAGCGCAAGCCGCGTTAATTATGCGTTGCTTCCCAGCGCTGACCAATGCCTGCTCTGGGAAGTGAACAAATTCCCACAACATTTCCCTTCCTCTCAACTTCTGCTATTTAGCTCCTCCCAGGCCACCCATCAAGGTTAGCGTCTGCACAAAACACCAATTTTTCCGGAATTCTGACTCCCAGGACTTCAAATTCCTTGGTCCTACGTTCCCATCGGAGGCCGGCATATTTCATTCTGTCGCTCTTCACCTGATTTACTTCAGACTCTGCGGATCGTGAATTCAGCGTGAAGTTGCTATAGTCACGAACATGCATATTTTGACCTCTGTTTACCGCTCCACCGTAGCTTTGCGCGACTTTCTCGCATGTTTAACTGAAAACAGGATGACGGACATTTATCAACAGGCGTACAAGTTCTCTGTCTGCTTCCCGGTACACCAGCATGGGGTCAACCAGCCACTCACTGTCACTCATCTTAAGGCAGCTGGAGGCCGCGCCCCGTTACTGCTTTCTCAGAGCTTGAGCCACCCTAAGCTGCCTATTGTCACTTCCCTTCACCGCTCCCCAGCCGGCCACGTTCAACTCTGAATACTTCCCTGGGATAAACTAGCCTCCAGTAAATCGACGCATTTCCACAAAGTTTTCATGTCGTGTGAATTACTTTACATTACCCGACATTAATTATTTCATTACGTGCATACTGTACCCTCTACAAGATGCATTGTCCCTTGTCACTCATTTTTGTTCAGCTCTACTGTTCGCTAAACGTGAGTTAGGTGATCTTTAATGACTTCATGTAAGGGGGATAGTTCTTGCCATCTTACAATATATACACTCATGCTCATAAATTAAGGATAATGCTGATACATGGTGAAAAACGCTCTAGTGGGCGGTTTGCAGGTTTAAATCACCTCAGGGTATGGCCATGCGGTGCATTTGACCTGCGGTCGTCGCACGGTGGCGCTGGCAGCAGTCCACATACGCAGAGGTGTATTGGTGCATGACAGAGTACAGTGCATCGAGTAAGTGTGCAGTCGTTTTCAAACGTGCTTATGGTGACTGTGTGTTGAAAATGGCTTAAAGAACAAATATTGATCATGTTATGAGGGGTAGAATACTAGGGCGACTGGACACTAGTCAAACACAGCAGGTCTTAGCATGGGCCCTCCGTGTGCCACAAAATGTGATCTCAAGATTATGGCATTGATTCCAGCAGACAGGAAACGTGTCCAGACGCTACAGTCAGGGACGTACACAGTGTACAACACCACAAGAAAAACGATATCTCACCATCAGTGCCCGCAGATGGCCACAGAGTACTGCAGGTAGCCTTGCTCGGGACCTTACCGCAGCCACTGGAACAGTTGTCTCTAGACATACGTTTACAGACGACTGAACAGGCATGGTTTATTCTCCCGGAGACCTGCAAGGTGCATTCCATTGACCTCTGGTCACAGGAGAGCCAGTAAAGCCTGGTGACAAGAACACAGTACATGGTCATTGGAATAGGGGTCCCAGATTATGTTCACGGACGAGTCCAGGTACAGTCTGAACAGTGATTCTCGCCGGGTTTTCATCTGGCGTGAACCAGGAACCAGATACCAACCCCTTAATGTCCTTGAAACGGACCTGTATGGAGGTCGTGGTTTGATAATGTGGGGTGGGAGTATGAGTGGTGCACGTACACCCCTGCATGTCTTTGACAGAGGAACTGTAACAGGTGAGGTGTATCGGGATGTCATTTTGCACCAGTATGTACGCCTTTTCAGGGGTGCAGTGGGCCCCACATTCCTCCTGATGGTTGATAACGCACGGCCTCACCGAGCTGCCATCGTGGAGGAGTACCTTGAAACAGAAGATATCAGGCGAATGGAGTGGCCTGCCTGTTCTCCAGACCTAAACCCCATCAACCACGCCTGGGATGCTCTCGGTCGACGTATCGCTGCACGTCTTCAAACCCCTACGTCACTTCAGGGGCCCCGACAGGCACTGGTGCAAGAATGGGAGGCTATACCCCAGCAGCTGCTCGATCACCTGATCCAGAGTATGCCAACCCATTGTGCGGCCTGTGTACGTGTGCATGGTGATCATATCCCATATTGATGTCGGGCTACATGCGCAAGAAACAGTGGCGTTTTGTAGCACATGTGTTTCGGGATGGCTTTCTCAACTTATCACCAATACCGTGGACTTACAGATCTGTGTCGTGTGTATTCCCTATGTGCCTATGCTATAACTCCAGTTTTGTGTAATGCCACGTTGTGTGGTACCACGTTCTGCAACTTCCTTAATTTAGGAGCATGAGTGTATAATGGAGACCGACATTGCTCTTATCCGCGCTCGTTTGGTCGCTGCTACAAGCGATAATAGTCCTCGATGTCCTGCAAGGGCGGCAGTCCACCAGAGGACAATTACAGACAGAATGGTGACTCACTCCGCCTGGATGACTAAACACGCGTTTGCAGTTTCCCAGGCGATTTCAGGAAAGTGTACACACTCGCAGATCTAACTGCCGAAGCCGTGCTTCATGGGATCGCAAATTCTGCTTGGAAGTTTACGATCAGCTGTCCAGCTGTCTTAGTTGTTTGGACGCTACGCTCTGTAGTGTAAAAGCCAGAGAGGAGTGCTGCGGAAAAATCAGTAGCTAAGTCTCAAGAACGTAAAAGCTGAAGATACTTCTGCAAGGCGGCAAATGTCCTATTTATTGAGTCGCTATATTGCCACATAGAAGAAGGTGTAATTTGATGAATGATGAACACTAGATTCACTTAACGAAGGTTTATACAGCACTTGCACATTCAAGAGCGCGGAGGGAACTGCCTCCGGCTAGAACACATACAGTACATTCACAGCTACAGAACATTCCAGTACAATGATCCTTTACATTTGTGAACACTTATAGAATGTACTCGAACCGAATACAGAAATTAAAATTGTACAGTCCATGTGAGTTTTGAGCTCACAACCCTCCATACAACAGTTTTGTATCGTAACCACTACACCACGGTGCTACTTCTTCTGCGACAATATGACTAGTGCGTCTCACGAAGTGACTAGTAGATTTGCTGTCCGTGTATCTATATGGGGTTATGGAGATACAGCAGCACAATTCTGAAATATGATCTCAGGCGATGCGATTGCAGTTGATGAGGAAATTATACAGATGTGACGGAAATAAGTTTTGTTTTTTTATTCCATTTGATTTTCCAACACTTTCAACTAAAAGTGGATCGTCCTTAACCGTACACAATTAATTAAATAATATTTTGCGGAGGTATGCTTAAAGGTTATTATTTTATTTATATTCCGTGCATTTCATTTCATTTGATAATATTCCTGATCCAAACAAGCATTCCAGAAAAAGCACTATAAGTATTATAGTGACACTTTATTGTTAATGTAGTGGCAGAACAATTGTACGAACGTTTATTCGCTCTTGTCAATAAACACCTCGATTCGTTCCATAATCCTGAATGATCTCTTTCTTGATGGGATCTACTGAACACGACGAATAAATGAATTGTAGAATTAATGAGTGTTGTGCGCATTAACGTTATGTCACTGACGACAAAGAAATCCGAGGGAACATTCCCCGAAATTTTGCTATAGTTCTCATTGTCATTTCAATGAATATAATGGTGAAATATCTCTAGATGCCACGTATTTTGCCTTCAGATTGGCGTTTCCAGCCAACCGGATGTGAATAGTACCAGTTTTAAATACCAATTCCCCAACATTCTTTTGAACATATTGTACGTAGCCCCGTGACAACAAAAATGATCCAGAAAACGGATGAAACCTACGAAAATTCAGAAGTGGACTTAGTATGTATCTTTTGATATTATTAACATATTCGTCAACAAATTTGTTAGTGAAACAACATCCAGTTTGCTTTTAGCCTTTCCTGAACACACGAAAAGTGAATTTTCGAGATTAGCAGGCTAAATGTTGTACTTCGTTACAATTTTACTCAATTTCTCTAAGGTAACAAAGGAGTCAGCATATTCACAAATGTCTTGCCTACCACATGGAAGATACAGTTTTCATTGATGTGTATATGCAAGCTGAAGCAACGAATGAAAATTTCTGCCAAGGCTGGGATTCGAACCTGGGTCTCCTGCTACAAGGCAGATGCATGGACTACCCTAGCATGTTCCCTCCTCAGTCCACATTCCCATTCGTGCTTCAGCCCACCTGAGGAGGAAGGCATGCTAAGGTGGTCCATACAGTTGCGCAAAGCCACTCTTCCAGGGTGGTGTAGTGGTTAGTGAATCTGCCCAGTGACGAGGAGTCCCTGGTCTGAAACCTGGCCTTGGAACAAATTTTCATTTGTCATTCAGTCTGATATATACATCAAAGATGTGTGAGATTTGAAATTAGTCTCTGGAACTTTAAAGTTCGCCTTTTTTTATTACTTAAAGTAAGTATATTAAAAATTTGTTGGTGTTGTTCTTGTTGTGGTCATCAGTCGGAAGACTGATTTAATGAGGCTCTTCGTTTCAGTCTATACTGAGAAAGCTTTTTCATTTCTCTGCGTAGCCACATTCAGTGAACTTGTTTACTGTATTCAGTCCGAAGTCTCTCTCTACAATTTTTCCGCTTCCCTCACTCCACCACTCGCTTCCCTTCACCACAAAACTGACTACTCTTTGATGCTCATGTTGTGTCGTATCAGTCGATTCTTTCCTTTAGTCAGGTTATGTTACAAATTTCTTTCTACCCATTTCAATTCAGTACATCCTCATTAGATATTCGATATCCAAATGGTATTTAGCATTAGTTTATAGCAACTCATTTTAAATGTTTCTATTCTCATTTTTTCTGGACCATTTGTCATCTGTGTTTCACTTCTATACGAAGCTTCATGCAGAACAAATTCTTTCAGAAAATACTTAAATTTATGTTAAATGTTAACTGTTCCTCTTTTTTAGACTCGCTTTTATTGTCACTGACAGTCTGCATTTTACATCCTCTCTGCTTCGTCCATCGTCATTGTCCTTTGCTTAAATGGCAAAACTCACCCACTGCTTCAGTATATCAGTTCCTACATCCATCAGCGATGCCTGATTTTATTCAACTACACTCCTTGAGCCATGTTTTCCTTCCGTTGATCTTCAACTTATAATCTCTTTTCAAGACACTGTCCACTCCGTTCAACTGCTTCTCTAAGTCCTTTGCTGACTCTGACAGAATTACAATGCTATACCCGACAGGGTAGCCGAGCGCTAACGCGCTGCTTCCTGGACTCAGGTAGGCGCGCCGGCCCCGAAACGAATCCGCCTGGCGGATTAACGACGAGGGCCAGTGTGCCAACCAGCCTGGATGTGGTTTTTAGGCGATTTTCCACATCCCGCTAGGTGAATACTGGGCTGGTCCCCACATTCCGCCTCAGTTACACGCGTCGCAGAGATTTGAAATATGTCCGCACTATTTCACGATTTCCACTGGATGCAGACAGTTGGGGTACACTGATTCCCTACTGGGGGGAGGGGGGGAGGGCGTGGCGGCAGGAAGGGCATCCCTAACACTAACACTGCCAAATCCGTTGTAACCACGCCGACCTTGCGATCGCTGTGGGACTATGGCATAAGCGAAAGAAAGAAACAGAATTACAATGTCATCGGCAACGTACAAAATTTGAGCTTCTTCTCTCTGAACTTTAATTTCATTTCTTGATTTCTCCTTGGTTTCCTTTACTGCTTGCTCAGTGCACAGACGGAATAAAACCGGGGGTTAGGCTACAACCACATCTCACTCCCTTCTCAACTACTGCTTCCTTTTCATGTCTGTCGACTTCTATAGCTGCAGTCAGGTTTCTGAACGAGTTGTAAGTGATGCATTTTTCACATGCCACGTTTAAAACTTTAGAGAGCATAGTCGAATCAACGTTGTTAAATATTTTCTTTAAATCTACAAATGCTGTAAATGTCGGTTTGTCTTTCTTCACTCTATCTTCCAAGACGAGATGTGAGGTCAGCATTGCGTCCCACCCTCCTTCATTTCTCTGGACCCCAAACTGTTTTTTACAGACGTCAGTTTCTATCAGTCTCCGTATTTCTCTGCAAATAACTCGTGTCAGTATATTGGAGCCATGAATTATTAAACTGATGGTTCGGTAGAGTTCACACCTATCAGCACCCGCCTTCTTTGGAATTGGAATTATTACATTCTTCTTGAAGTCTGGAGATATGTTCCCTGTCACATATACCATGCACACCTGTTGGAAAAGTTCTGTCGTCTATGGCAGGGGCTTTCCATTTAGGTCTTCCAGAGCTTTCTCAAATTCTAGTCGCAGCATCATATCACCCATCATCAACTATTTCCTCTTCTTCTTCTATAATATTGTCCTCAAGTTTATTTTCCTTATAACAGACCCTCTATTTATCCCTTCCACCTTTCAGCTTTCCTTCTTCGCTTAGTACCAGATTTTGCTCTGATCTCTTGATTTTCGTACAGGCATTTTCAGTTTACCTCCTAGTCATTTTATTTTTGTCTTAGTCATTTTTTTGTATTTTCTCTTAGGCATGCATATTTCCCCAGCCTTGCATTTGTTCTTTCGCCACTCGCGTTCAGTTCAAAAATGGCTCTGAGCACTATGGGACTCAACTGCTGAGGTCATTAGTCCCCTAGAACTTAGAACTAGTTAAACCTAACTAACCTAAGGACATCACAAACATCCATGCCCGAGGCAGGATTCGAACCTGCGACCGTAGCGGTCTTGCGGTTCCAGACTGCAGCGCCTTTAACCGCACGGTCACTTCGGCCGGCTTCGCGTTCAGTGATTTTGCACTTTCTATCAATACAACGATTGATAACTTTGAGGAGACTAATTGTATAATGCATACATGCAGACTGAAACGAAGAATGAAAATTTGTACCACGGCTGGGATTTGAATTTTGGTCTCCTGCTCACTAGACAGACGCGTTAACCAGTACGCCATTCTGGCATTGTGTGCTAACGTTAAACCTCTGCGAGGAATTTTTGAGAAAGTTGTGACCGTGAGATAACCTAATGGGAATAGGACAATGAAACTGGGATTAGTTTCCGAAACACTCGAGCAGAGTATAACAAACAGTAAACAGATGGGTCAGGAACGGACTTTCTCCCAGCACAAGAGTAAGTTGTAACATTACGTATTAGTATTGGTCGCCAGCCAGGTTAGGCATTCTTGTGTCAGGCAGAAGGCAGAGCTAAGCTAACCTAACTTTCCTTGACATACATACTAAACTCTTTCTTTATATCTGTCCACGCTACGATACAGTAACCTAACCTTGCAGATAAATGTGCTACTAACTTGGAATTCAGACAAACAAATGGCCCATGAGATAGCAAACAGTAAGATATGTCCCTCAACAACACGTACCTTAAATGAACTAGATGTAGCAGTTTACTGAACCAGTCACCAATACACTTGAAATTAGTGGCAATAGTAAACAGGGACGAGCATGAAATGATTGTGATTTAAATCTGGAGGTCTGTTAACGATCATATTCTATAACATTAGTACAGGATCTCTATGCTTGTGCATTAACCAGCTTGCATTAGAATAGCTATCAAAGTAAATATTTCTTTCTTAACCTCGGTTTGAAGCAATTAAACAGAATGCTAATCTAATTACACTGGGTCTGAAGGAGACTTTGCTTCGCTTCATTAACTAACTAGCCTAGTATATGAGCGCCCTTACACTTTCATGGTTTGGAGAACCATGCTCATTAACAAAACTACACAATTACGTATGAGAAATGGTAAGTATTCTCATCAATAATTATTAATTACGGTATGTAAAGCACAACAAACTATAACTTTTTAAATAACAAATGTGCTTTGATAAGCACATAACCTACTCAAAATATAGTTGACGGTGCAAATGCCAACACAACACTAAATTCAAGTTCAAATACTTTCTCATGAAATCAAAACTGATAAAATTTTGTAATTCTGGTCAAAGTGCATAAATGCAACAATCAATAATCTTTTTCACTTCATATCAACTTTATTATTTTCAGGCAGCTTTTCAAGTAAGCCGGCAGGGCTGGCCAAGCGGTTCTAGGCGCTACAGTATGGCACCGCGTGACGGCTACGGTCGCAGGTTCGAATCCTGCCTCGGGCATGGATGTGTGTGATGTCCTTAGGTTAGTTAGGTTTAAGTAGTTCTAAGTTCCAGGGGACTGATGACCTCAGAAGTTAAGTCCCATAGCGCTCAGAGCCATTTGACCCATTTTTCAAGTAAGGCAAATTATGTAGGAAAATGACTGCAAATGTGTGTGGATTCCTAAGGGACCAAACTGCTGAGGTCATCGGTCCCTAGTCTTACACACTACTTAAACTAACTTATGCTAAGAACAACACACACACCCTTGCCCAAGGGAGGACTCGAACCTCCGGTGGGAGGGGCCGCGCAATCCGGAAAATGACTGCAGAGTGATTTAAAAATGCACTGGAAGTGGAGTATTTCTCAAAATATAAAACTGAACTTTAAACTCTATAACTACACACTTTATAAAGCAATCACAACTTTTTTTACAATTGCCGAATAAGTCTTTGCATAGTAAATTAGGACACTCGGAATTAAATTCACTAGGGTAGGATTCCTTCCATGTGTAAGAGTTTTTAGCAACAACACGATTATTATTAAAATCAACCAAATTTCACAAATACCTGGTCCATTTACAGAATGCCAAATACAAACAATTTAGTGAAAGGCTGGTGGTACTGGTGGCGTAATTTGCAATGGCTGTTAAAATAGCAGCGATGCAGCCATGGTAGTACTGTTGGCCTCGTCCTGTTACAGATCTTCTTGGCGTCGGAATTACATTTTATAGGCAATGATAATAGTATCACCACATGCAGCATCTGAGGTCCATAAACACTGCTCTTAAGCCCCTCTGGCCTCAAAACTCCAAGAATATGAGCCACAATGATCCGCTACTGCTAGCGAGGTGTTAACCACAGCACTGCTCAGCCCAGACTCCTTACCCACCATAAAGGACGAATTGCCACTTGCACGCCAACACCTTTTCCACTCCGCCAAGCTACTTCCGTAGCTGCGGGACTTACCCACAGCTTTTACATTCAAGCCTATGTTCTCTGACTATGCACCAAGTCATTTATAATACATTACTTAACAATAATTCCAGTAGTTATTTAAATTCACAAACACAGTTTAAAGCCGGCCGAAGTGGCCGCGCGGTTCTGGCGCTGCAGTCTGGAACCGCGAGACCGCTCCGGTTGCAGGTTCGAATCCTGCCTCTGGCATGGATGTGTGTGATGTCCTTAGGTTAGTTAGGTTTAACTAGTTCTAAGTTCTAGGGGACTAATGACCTCAGCAGTTGAGTCCCATAGTGCTCAGAGCCATTTGAACCACAGTTTAAACAACATCATTCAAAAGTTCACATAACTGAAATACGCTCCTGGAAATGGAAAAAAGAACACATTGACACCGGTGTGTCAGACCCACCATACTTGCTCCGGACACTGCGAGAGGGCTGTACAAGCAATGATCACACGCACGGCACAGCGGACACACCAGGAACCACGGTGTTGGCCGTCGAATGGCGCTAGCTGCGCAGCATTTGTGCACCGCCGCCGTCAGTGTCAGCCAGTTTGCCGTCGCATACGGAGCTCCATCGCAGTCTTTAACACTGGTAGCATGCCGCGAAAGCGTGGACGTGAACCGTATGTGCAGTTGACGGACTTTGAGCGAGGGCGTATAGTGGGCATGCGGGAGGCCGGGTGGACGTACCGCCGAATTGCTCAACACGTGGGGCGTGAGGTCTCCACAGTACATCGATGTTGTCGCCAGTGGTCGGCGGAAGGTGCACGTGCCCGTCGACCTGGGACCGGACCGCAGCGACGCACGAATGCACGCCAAGACCGTAGGATCCTACGCAGTGCCGTAGGGGACCGCACCGCCACTTCCCAGCAAATTAGGGACACTGTTGCTCCTGGGGTATCGGCGAGGACCATTCGCAACCGTCTCCATGAAGCTGGGCTACGGTCCCGCACACCGTTAGGCCGTCTTCCGCTCACGCCCCAACATCGTGCAGCCCGCCTCCAGTGGTGTCGCGACAGGCGTGAATGGAGGGACGAATGGAGACGTGTCGTCTTCAGCGATGAGAGTCGCTTCTGCCTTGGTGCCAATGATGGTCGTATGCGTGTTTGGCGCCGTGCAGGTGAGCGCCACAATCAGGACTGCATACGACCGAGGCACACAGGGCCAACACCCGGCATCATGGTGTGGGGAGCGAGCTCCTACACTGGCCGTACACCACTGGTGATCGTCGAGGGGACACTGAATAGTGCACGGTACATCCAAACCGTCATCGAACCCATCGTTCTACCATTCCTAGACCGGCAAGGGAACTTGCTGTTCCAACAGGACAATGCACGCCCGCATGTATCCCGTGCCACCCAACGTGCTCTAGAAGGTGTAAGTCAACTACCCTGGCCAGCAAGATCTCCGGATCTGTCCCCCATTGAGCATGTTTGGGACTGGATGAAGCGTCGTCTCACGCGGTCTGCACGTCCAGCACGAACGCTGGTCCAACTGAGGCGCCAGGTGAAAATGGCATGGCAAGCCGTTCCACAGGACTACATCCAGCATCTCTACGATCGTCTCCATGGGAGAATAGCAGCCTGCATTGCTGCGAAAGGTGGATATACACTGTACTAGTGCCGACATTGTGCATGCTCTGTTGCCTGTGTCTATGTGCCTGTGGTTCTGTCAGTGTGATCATGTGATGTATCTGACCCCAGGAATGTGTCAATAAAGTTTCCCCTTCCTGGGACAATGAATTCACGGTGTTCTTATTTCAATTTCCAGGAGTGTAAGTATACATAGCCAAAGAATTTCCATGACAGATAGAACTCTCTACATAAGCAACACTAAAACTGACATAGAAATATTGATAGGTGTTACACTTGCACAACTGTATGGACTACCCTAGCACGCCAACCTTCTCAATACAAATTCTCCTTCACTCCTCATTCGACGTGGTATCCCGCTAAGCTCTAACAACATTGCGGAGGTTCTCCATTTGTACCGGAATAGAAACTCAGCATCGAACGAAACATGGGGCCCTGCCTAAAACCGTAACATAGATGCTTTAATCAAATGAAACCATTTTGTTGTAGAGACCTTATCGTCTCAAATATATATGCAGGCTGTGTATGCTGGCTGAAGCAATGTATCAAAATTTGGACCAGAGCAGGTATACGAACCCAGGTCTCCTACTCGCTTGTCAGATGCGCTAACCATTACAAGTCTGAGACACGAAAAGGTCTCTGGGAGTATACAGTATCATTTGATTACAGTACCTATGCCTGGATTTCAGGCAGGATCCTCTGTTTCGTTCGATGCTGAGGTGCTATTCCAATACAGTTGGGAAACCTCTGCATTGCCGTTCGACTTTAGGGGGAATACGAAGCCTGCTGAGGCGTGAATGGGAATTTGGATTCAGGAGGTGGGCGTAATAGGGTAGTGCCAGGGTGGCCTAGTGGTTAACACATCTGCCTAGTGAGCAGGAGACCCGGTTTCGAATCTCGAATTTGGTAGAAATTTTTATTCGTCGTTTCAGTCTGCTTATATACATAATAGATACTTGACACTTGAAAAGGTCTGTAGAACGATACAGTTTCATTAGATTGGTTCTAGAAGCCTGCTGTAAATGTTCCATCTAGAAAACCATCTCGTCATCACTCTGGAAATGCCACGCAGTCGTTTCTTCAACCGAGAAGGAGAGTGAGGCAACATTCGATACTTCAAAGAAGCAGCACGTGTGACCGTGTCCCGTGCAGAATGAGCTGTGGCGTTGTGGAGCGAAAACACCCTCTTGGACAGCTTCCCGCAACGCTTCGTCTTGCTAGCCTCCCGTGATCTCGCCAGAAAATTTCGGTAGTATACTCCTGCGTCATTTTGCTTTTTACGAGTAGAATCTGTTGGCACCACACCATGTCAGACCCTGAAAACAGCGTAATCTTGCCCGGTAATTGTTGAGTATTCGCCTTATTTGGCGGCGGCAACTATTTCCCCAGCTAGTTTTACTCCTCTGTCTTGGAGTCATACAGTTACAATGACTCTGACACAGCGGCAACAGTTCCATTACTGTCTTGATTCTGTGGAAATTTAGAACTGGTATGAGCGGTCACGGAAACTAGCGGGCTGCGATCTTTCCAATGATCAAAATGTCGTGGAAGATTTTGAAAACTGATCTCTGATTGGTTTAAATTTTTCCACTATCGCCTCGATTGTGATCTACACTTACATCTACAGACACACTCCGCAAGACACCCTGTATCGTACCACTACTAGTCATTTCCGACCCACTCGCAAACAGAGCGAGGGAACAAAGACTATGTATAAGCTTCCGTATGCGCCATAATTTCTCGTATGTCTAAGGTCCTTATTCTAATCGTAGATGGTGGCAGTAGAATCGTTTTGCTCTGAGCCTGAGATGCTGGTTCCCTAAATTTTCTCAAAACGTCACCTTCCGCCCAGAGATTTCCATTTCCGTTCCCGAAGCATCCCCACAATACGTACCTCTTGTCGAACCTACTGCTAAAAAATCTAGAATTGCTTCGATGTCTTTCTTTTATCCAACGTGGTGCGAATCCGAAATACTCAAGCAGTACTCAAGAATAGTTCGCACTGGCGTCCTATATGCGGTCTCCTTTACCGATGAACCACACTTTTCTAAAATTCTCCCAATAAACGGAAGTGGACCATTCTCCTTCTCTACCTCAATCCTCACTTGCTTCGCAACGCTACACCCAGGCATTTAAACGGCGTGACTATGTCAAGCAGGACACTACTAATGCTCTGCCCAAATAATACGGATTTGTTTTTTCTGGCATCATATCATGGGGATGGCCTGTAGTCCACCGGTGGGTGTTGTGGAGGTTGAAGATATCGCTCGTCGTAAGGTAGCCTCAACTGTGAATCGGATGGATGACAGAAATCCAGTAGCGAGATGGCCTGTGCGACGAAGCAGCGGCAAAACCTTCTCCGCGGAGACGAGTTCGTAGGTAATAAGGTCTGCACGCGCTGTAAGTGATACGGACAGTGACAGTTGCAGAGGATGCTCCACACGCCTGGTTTACCCCATGTTGGTGGGCCACCTGCCTGGTGCTGATCTACATCTACATACCTACTTCACAAGCCACCGTATCGTTCGTGGCACCACTACTGATTTCGTTTCCTGTTCCAGTCGCAAATAGAGCGATGGAAAAACGGCCGCCTGCACGCCTCTGCACGATACCTAATCTCTCCAATCTTATCTTCGTGACCCTTATGCAAAATGTAAGTTGACGGCAGTAGAACCGTTCTGCAGTCAGCCTCCAATGCCGGTTCTCTAAATTTTCTCACAAGGGAACCTCCCCATCGCACCCCCCTCAGATTTAGTTATAAATTGACACAGTGGATAGGCCTTGAAAAACTAAACACAGATCAATCGAGAAAACAGGAAGAAGTTGTGTGGAACTATGAAAAAATAAGCAAAATATACAAACCGAGTAGTCCATGTGCAAGATATGCAACATCAAGGACAACTTAAGCTGAGGAGCGCCGTGGTCCCGTGGTTAGAGTGAGCAAGTGCGGAACGAGAGGTCCTAGGTTCGAGTCCTCCCTCGAGTGAAAATTTTATTTTCGCAAAGTTACGATCTGTCTGTTCATTCATTGACGTCTCTGTTCACTGTAATAAGTTTAGTGTCTGTGTTTAACCGTGCGATTAGTAGACGAAAGGACGTGCCTCTCCAATAGGAACCGAAAACATTTGATCGCAAGGTCATAGGTCAACCGATTCCTCCACAGGAAAACACGTCTGATATATTATTTAGGACACTGGTGACGGCATGTGCGTTACATGACAGGAATATGTTGTCGACCCACCTAACTTGCACACTTGGCGAATGGGTAAAAAGATTCTTCTACCTTGCCCGATTTAGGTTTTCTTGAGGATGTGATAATCACTCCCAAAAAGTGATGAAAACATAAGAGTTTGTCACATAAACTGCAACAAATGAATGCAACAGTTTCACAGTCGCACAGTTTTCCCTGTGATCTGTCAAAACATATGTTTTTTACGTTTTCAAATGTTTCCGTGCGTAGACCGTCAAATCCTGCATATGTCCAAGCAAATCTGAACATGTCCTGGAATTTTGGAGAGCGAAGTTGAATATGTGTGAGTGCCTGAACTTTGATAATTATCTGAAAATAATAAACTAAACTTTTCACTCGAGAGAAGATTTGAACCAACGACCTCTCGTTCCGCAGTTGCTCACACTAACCACGGGACCACGGCGCTCGTAAGCTGACACTCTCCTTGATGTTGCCTACCTTGCGCATGGACTACTCAGTTTGTATATTTTGCTTATTTTTTTCATAGTTCCACACAACTTCTTCCTGTTTTCTCGATTGATCTGTGTTCAGTTTTTCAAGGCCTATCCCTGTGCCAACTTATAACTAATCTGAGGGGGGTGCGATGGGGAGGTTCCCTTGTCAGTAGTGCGTCTTCCCACCAGTGATTCCCATTTGAGTTCCCGAAGATTCTCCGTAATACTTCGGCTTTGTTCGAATCTACCGGTAACAAGTCTAGCAGCCCGCATCTGAATTGCTCCGATGTCTTTCGTTAATTCGACCCAGTGCGGATCCCAAACACTCGAACAGTACTCAACAATGGCTCGCTCTAGTATCCTATATGCGGTCTCCTTTACAGATGAACCACACTTACCTAAAAATACTCCAAACCGAAGTCGACCATTCACCTTCCCCACTACAGTCCTTATATCCTCGTTCTACTTCATATTGCTTTGCAATGTTACACCTAGATATTTAATCGTCGTTACTGTGCCAAGCAGCACATTACTAATACTGTATTCGAACATTATCGGATTGTTTTTCCTATTCATCTGCATTAACTTACACTTTTCTACATTTAGAGCATCACACAAACTAGAAATTTTGTCTAAGTCGTCTCGTATCCTCCTATAGTCACCCAACTTCGACACCTTACCGTACACCATAGCACCACCAGCAAACATCCGTCGAATTGACGCCCACTCTGTCCGTCGTATCATATAAGTACGCAGAAATTAATACTGTCCCATTACGCTTCCCTGGAGCACTCCTGTATATCTTCAGGGACTAGGGCTCCATTTCACCTGAGATTGCATGTTCTTCACAGAAAGATGGTGAGATACATTGTTCTTCGTCATTCAGACCTATTTGACCCCGCTGGAAACGTCTGTGACACGTAAACACGTTGTCAAATGACAATGTACTTCTGACGTTCACTTTCACCGACTCTGCAAACAGTGTAGCTTGTTGTGCCCTTTCAAATTCAGAAAATGTATTACAGCACGGTCATCTGCTTAATCAGTATATTGCACTGTTTTGTTCTGGATCCTCTGTGTACCACGACTGCAGACATGTACGAACAAAAAAAAACAACTACTTAAATAAGTTCATTCATTAGGAGAAGTTAATTAGAAGTTTATGACTAACCCTTGTGTATCTATACATCTACACAAACTATTAAATTAAAGCCCTTGCTGTGTTTAGCTGCCTGTGTGTGAAGGCTAATCTCAGGAACTACTGTAGGTATTTAGTTATGGTTTGCATTTACAAAAGAATGGTCCAATGTGACTTATCGAAACCAACCCTGAAACCTCTTATGCAGTGAGCACACAACTATAGAAATACAGTGTCAGAATTTTAACTGCTAAGACGCACTGCATGTATTTTTTAATGGTTCAAATGGCTCTGAGCACTATGGGACTTAACATCTATGGTCATCAGTCCCCTAGAACTTAGAACTACTTAAACCTAACTAACCTAAGGACATCACACAACACCAAGTCATCACGAGGCAGAGAAAATCCCTGACCCCGCCGGGAATCGAACCCGGGAACCCGGGCGCGGGAAGCGAGTACGCTACCGCACGACCACGAGCTGCGGACTGTATTTTTTAAAAAATTGTTGAAGTTTTCCGTTTTTTTCGCACGAAGAACTGCTTGCGACGGCACTTTCTACAGACCTTCCTTTCTAGCACGCGATCGGCTTTGACAAGAGAGCGTAGCGCCGCATAGTGCTAATATCCGGAGTGATAAGCGAATTTGAAGCTCCTAAACCATATAAAAAATGTAACGTATAAGCGGCAGCTGGTATCGACAGTTAATCTGTAGCATATGTAATTTTTCAAAGGTGACTAGCAGAGGAAAATAAATCACGGCAGTGATTGATGTGTAAGTAGGCTGTTTATGTTTTCTTATTGGCAACGTTACGTAGCGCTCTGTATGAAAATCACTGGCTGTGCTGTGTGCAGTCTGTGGCTAGTTTGCATTGTTGTCTGCCATTGCAGTGTTGGGCAGCGGCAGCTGGATGTGAACAGCGCGTAGCGTTGCGCAGTTGGAGGTGAGCCGCCAGCAGTGGTGGATGTGAGGAAAGAGATGGCGCAGTTTTGAAATTTGTAAGACTGGATGTTATGAACTACTATATATATGATGACTATTAAGGTAAATACATTGTTTGTTCTCTATTAAAATCTTTCATTTGCTAACTATGCCTATCAGTAGTTAGTGCCTTCAGTAGTTTGAATCTTTTATTTAGATGGCAGTAGTGGCGCTCGCTGTATTGCAGTAGTTCGAGTAACGAAGTTTTTTGTGAGGTAAGTGATTTGTGAAACGTATAGGTTAATGTCAGTCAGGGCCATTCTTTTGTAGGGGGTTTTGAAAGTCAGATTGCGTTGCGCTAAAAATACTGTGTGTCAGTTTAAGCACAGTCTTGTATAATTGTTCTAAGGGGACGTTTCAGATGTTACATTACAGAGGATATCCAGCAATCGTGACTTTAATTTATTGAATTGAAATATTTCTTACACATACATCATTTTATAACAAATACCTGTAGCATAACTATTAGGATAATTTTTGAATAATTTATATTTTACTACCAATGAAGCAGTTCCTTGTTTATTCCCCATGGTCGCCTCAATAAAGCGAAGTGTGATTTGAATGACGAAATAAAAATTAATGGTTTCAGGCACGCCACGGTAATTACTGGTTCTATTTACACAGAACTGCAATGGAGTAAGACGTAGTCCTGACAGTTACTCTGGTTATTGCGCTGCATACTGAGCATACTTAAAACAATTCGTAAAATCTGCCGGTATAAACTGATAATGCATAAACGACTGAAATTCAAGAATACTGTTCTTCTGCTAAACCTCAAATGACACTGAGGTATCGGGCATTATATCGTCCGGCAATTTCCTTAAAAATACATTGTAAGTGGGCTGTTTAGGTTTTTACGTTGGTAACGCCACGTAGCGCTCTGTATGAAAATCACTGACTGTGCTGTGTGCAGTCTATGGCTGGTTTACATTGTTCGAATGTTTGCTAGTGTAGTGTTAGGCAGCTGGATGTGAACAGCGCGTAGCGTTGCGCAGTTGGAGGTGAGCCGCCAGCAGTGGTGGTTATGGGGAGAGAGATGGCAGAATTCTGAGAGCTGACGATCTGGACGTGTGTCCATCAGAAAGAATAAATTTGTAATATTGTATATCATGAACTGATAAATATGTGATGACTTTTGAACACTATTAAGGTAAATACATCGTTTGTTCTCTATCAAAATCTTTCATTTGCTAACCATGCCTATCAGTAGTTAGTGCTTTCAGTAGTTAGAATCCTTTATTTAGCTGGCAGTATTGGCGCTCGCTGTATTGCAGCAGTTCGAGTAACGAAGATTTTTGTGAGATAAGTGATTCATGAAAGAAAAAATGGTTCAAATGGCTCTGAGCACTATGGGACTCAACTGCCGAGGTCATTAGTCCCCTAGAACTTAGAACTAGTTAAACCTAACTAACCTAAGGACATCACAAACATCCATGCCCGAGGCAGGATTCGAACCTGCGACCGTAGCGGTCTTGCGGTTCCAGACTGCAGCGCCTTTAACCGCACGGCCACTTCGGCCGGCCGATTCATGAAAGGTATAGGTTATTGTTAGTCAGGGCCATTCTTTTGCAGGGATTATTGAAAGTCAGACTGCGTTGCGCTAAAAATATTGTGTGTCAGTTTAGTGTTGATCGGAATAAGTAAAGAGAGAAATGTCTGAGTACGTTCAGTTCTGCTCAGCTGTTTGAAAATCAAATCACATAAGAGGTTTATCAGCACAGTCATTCATTAATTTTTCTAAGGGGATGTTACAAAATTCCATAGTCGAAAACATTCTTCATCGAGAGCCACAGTGGTTGTTCCGAGTGGAATCTGAATTACATCAGCATTCTTTTTGTCGTCGTGAAAGATAGAGGTATCGTTACGTCCAGACCAACATTCAAACAAAAGAAATGAAATAATTTCTGCAACTGATTAGCAACAGTTTCGAATGAAATCTTAAAATTTATTCTTTCCTATTTTTCCAGAGTTTGATAAGTCGATTATAAGATTTTTGTGACTAAGCAATCCTTTTCATTATTTTTGCTCCTAATATACGTCGAAGTACTTGAAGACAGATATAAAGCTGTGGAAACGGTGATCCTCTCATACTTATCACTGTCATTGTTGTACATTAAGGTGTCATAGCATTAATCGATTGCATAACAGACTTTGTCTTTTCGTTTTGAAACGATAAAGTGCGGTTTTCTCGCAGTTCTTTTACGAAACCTGAGTGATCGGCTTTAGACGCAGCAGATGCGGGGATAAGAGCAAGATTCGTCATCGTGTCAGCTACGAATTAATGGCATCTCCTCTACACTTTTACTTGAAATAAACTTCGTTGCTTCCTGACTTCCTATACTGGATGATTTCTAGAATCAGCTTAACCAGGTCGAAGAGCACTTGAAATCAGCAACGTTCGTCTCAACTGCGATTCGGAGGGCCCAGTTTTGTAGATGTCCATCGAGCAGCTCTACATGGTTTATGTCTCAAGAAAACACCTGTAAAGAACTATTGTTCATGTTCCCAGAATGAGATTTTCACTCTGCAGCGGAGTGTGCGCTGATATGAAACTTCCTGGCAGATAAAACAGTGTGCTGGACGGAGACGCCTACTCGGGACCTTGTTGTTCATGTTGTTTATTCAAGTTTAGGGGTTTTTATTGGTTATTAATGGTGGGTAGAGGCACTTTGCAACCACGCTGTGATGTAAATTTTTGAGGTGTTTTTTCTTTCACAGTCTTGCGAATTTCACTTTGGCTCCTACTTATTACTTTGTGTAAGTCTTTCTTCCATTTATACAGTTCACGGTCAGATTTTACGAAACAAAACCAGGTTTGCACACTGCTTAACGTCAAGCTTTAAGCACAATGAATATTAATTTAGCTTTACCTCCACTGATAACATTTGCCCTACCGCGAAACCAACAGGTAATTATTATGGAAATGAAATGAGTTGCGAATTTGAGTGAACAGTAACCACGTACAATTGTTTCAGAGAAACTATCAACGAAAACTGAAACTCTATTTACAAATTACGAACGTGCCGAGTCGTGTTATAGGTACGTTTACCAATGCGCGGTCATTCAAGGATATTCGCCTGCCATGTTTCGCGTATGCAGTCCGTCACAGACCCATTAGGGTTGGCTCTGAGCACTATGGGACTCAACTGCTGAGGTCATTAGTCCCCTAGAACTTAGAACTAGTTAAACCTAACTAACCTAAGGACATCACAAACATCCATGCCCGAGGCAGGATTCGAACCTGCGACCGTAGCGGTCTTGCGGTTCCAGACTGCAGCGCCTTTAACCGCACGGCCACTTCGGCCGGCAGACCCATTAGGGGTGTACAACTGTCCAGCCACCTGACGAGCTATGAATTTGGCGGTTTCTTACCTTTTCTGGATATGTATTGCAGTGTGTCTTAGCAGCTAAAATTTTGACAGGGTCTTTCCTTAGGTATTCATCCTGTATAAAAATTTTCAGAGCATGTTTCGACATGTCGAACTGGACCACTTGTAACCACCTCCTCACTTATCGACCTTAATGACAGTGAAAAATTAAACCGCGTGTACCTAATGGAAATTTATGAAAAGCAATCGTCATCGAAGTTAATCTGTCGGTAAAGAGGGAGGAAAGGGTTACATCTAAATGAAAGGAAAAATGCAAATGAAATTGGTGAAAATTAATTTTGAGAAAAGGGTAAAATTAATAAAGAAAGTAAATGTGCGGTCGTTACATTAACAATTAATTGGCCTTAATTAGATATTTGAGATTTGGGGAAAATTACGGTCGCCAGTCGTATGGACAACTACTATAATAACTGAAAATGAAAGATTAATGCACATATAATTAGCACTAAAAGCGTGGCAACTGAAGGTTGACACGTGCTGTGTAAAAAGTGAATGTTTGTCAGAAGTAATAAATTTCGCTACACTCTGACTTAATTTAGCAAAAGAATTAATAAAACCGGAAAATTGAAAGTTAATTTAGGGACTGAAATTAATAGCGAACTTTGTTTCTGAAGCACTACGAAATTCAATAAAATAAGGTTAGTCTTGGGCTACCTCAACTATCATTTCAAAAGCTACTTGAATCTACGCAATTTAGAATTTGAACTTGAATTAAATGATTCTGAACAATTAACAATAGTAAAATTTAGTACGTACCAAGCTGAGCTGCAGTCACAGGTAAGCTAAAATATGGTAACAAAACTCGCACTCTTAATTTGTGCTTGTGTAATCTAAATATTGTAGCCAGCTATGAATACTTTAACTGAACTTTGAAATTAAAGCAGTAAAATGGAATAATATTACTTTAATGCCGGCGTATGAATTTCAACGACACTCGGGTTCATTCCAGAAAAGGAAGGGACCCTACTTGATAATGCAATTGGGACAATGAGCAACAAAGGTTCATGCTAAGTTGCTGTATTTTTGTAATGCAACAGTTTTAAAAGCTGACGTCTGCCATACAGTTCTAAAACTTTACGTGCTTCCAGTCTTCCTTGTTGGTTGATTGAAGGTTTGAAGCCGTCGATCGAGGAGGTGGCGACAGTCACTCATTGTCGGCCGTCGCTGTTGCAGAAGCTGGATGTTGGCGCGCCTCCTTCTCGACACGGTCACCAGGCGAAACGGGCTCTTGATGTGCGCCAGCTAATGCTTCCCGTCCGCGACACCGTGTCAGAAACTATCATAGCAAGTCGAGCGCAATTACATGCTGCCAAACCCCGAAAGCGCGGTAACTAGCGGGAGCGTCACACAACACACCTGCTCCACCGCCTTACCCCAGCCAGACCCCGCTCTGCCCGCGCTCCACGCGCCATAGTTAACACTACCAAAGATCCTAAACACTTTGGTTCTCCACACGACCTATCGATGTATTCGTTCGATAGCATAGTTTTCCCTAGGAAAGACCCAGCGTAAAAATACAAATAGTATTTACAAACAAACCAATTATACATCGACATATATATATATATATATATATATATATATATATATATATATATATATATATATATATATATATATAAAAATAGCAATACAATTACAATATATAAAAACACAGAAATGTCATATCTTCAGGTAACAAAATAAGGAAAAAATTATAGTAAAATAGATGGAAATAGGGGGATTTGCATTTCCGGCGTTACACACTCCCTTGTAAGAGATACACTGATTCACTAGGAAGGTTTGCCCATACAATTTATAAATATTTCGTGCAAGTTAGCTGAATGACATTTGTTGTTTAACTCGTGCCTCCAGAAACATTCGTGGCGTGTGATGCTTAAATCGTTTCAGTTGTACTAGATTTTGGAATTAATACTCAGTTACCTAATGGTGTTCTCTGAATTTTATGCATAACAGGACGCAGTAGTCCGTAAACTAAATACCGCTACCCAATCCGAGCTGTCCAGCTGTAAATACTTAGCGTTACTCGTGCAAAGGGGGGGGGGGGGGTTCAAATGGTTCAAATGGCTCTGAGCACTATGGGACTTAACAGCTGAGGTCATCAGTCCCCTAGAACTTATAGAACTACTTAAACCTAACTAACCTAAGGACATCACACACATCCATGCCCAAGGCAGGATTCGAACCTGCGACCGCAGCAGCAGCGCTGTTCCAGACTGAAGCGCCTAGAACCGTTCGGCCACAGCGGCCGGCCGCAAAGGAGGGACATATTGCTAGATTACTCTACATCGCTGGTGTGTCCTCCCTGTAGGTTGTATACGCCACTTTTGACGAAGTCAATACTTAAGCTTATCACTATGATACCTGTAACTGTATCTACAATTTTAAGATTGCTAAGAGAGCGATATTTACCCATCTAAGGTCCGACAAAGAAGATAGTGACTGCTCTCAGTACTAACGAACTACCTCTCGCGGCTTATTAATGGGCAACTTTCGTATTTTTTCCTTGAAATGTGCCCTTACGGTTTGACAAGTTTGATCAGGAACGATCAATTCAATGGCAATGAACGAAAAATTTGTGCATATGTGTCATTCTGTTCCACCGGAAATAACAGGAATGGTTTAGTGAACTCCTTTAGATACAAAACATGACCTAATTGAAGTTACATAGTCTGGTGTGCAAAACGAAAGGACGAAAGTAACTTTCGCATGACGTGTCACTGCCAAGTAACATATTTTGATCAAAGAAATAACTGCTACATTGTAGTACATAAAGTAACTGAAAGGAATACGCAATCAGACGAAAAGAAATGACACCTTACTCAAATTACAATGAAATGAAGACCTCTAGCTGCAGACAGGCGTTGATATAAGTCAACGGGGACAGTTGAAAATCTGTGCCCCGACCGGGGCTCGAACCCGGGATCTCTTGTTTACATGGCGGACGCTCTATCCATCTTTTTTTTCCTGATTTTGTTCGATACTGTTCGTTGCATTTGTTCGGTGCGGATGTCCCATTACACCCGTTCAAGTTCAGTGTTGAGCCGTTGACTCAGTTTTTTATTGCAGAGGGCAGCTAATCCTCTGACCGAACACCCTGAGCTACCGTGCCGGCAATCCATCTGAGCCACTGAGGACACAGAGGAATAGTGCGACCGCAGGGACTTATCTCTGGCACACCTCCCGTAAGACACACATTCGCAACTGATTGTCCCGCACTATATTCATAGTGCCCCTGCCATTATAATCATTACTCGCGGCTTTACTGGCGATTCCCGTAAGAGTTCGGGCACTGTTTGTGCATCCGAACAGAAGAAGATGGTCAAATTGCCGGTGAGCCTTAACTATATATATATGAAGATGGTATCTGTTCTTTCGGGCATGTCGGCACATACATACATTATTCAAAGACAATAATCACACTGATTACTGGCGGTCTCTCGGACATTGCAAAACGTACACTACTGGCCATTAAAATTGTTACACCAAGAAGAAATACGCATGATAAACGGGTATTCATTGGACAAATATGTTATACTACAACTGACATGTGATTATATTTTCATCCAATTTGGGTGCATAGATCCTGAGAAATCAGTATCCAGAACAACCACCTCTGGCCGTAATAACGGCCTTGATACGCCTGGGCGTTGAGTCAAACAGAGCTTGGATGTCGTGTGCAGGTATAGCTGCCGATGCATGCTGCAACACGATACCACAGTTCATCAAGAGTATTGAATGGCGTATTATGACGAGCCAGTTGCTCGGCCACCATTGACCAGACGTTTTCAATTGGTGAGGGATCTGGAGAATGTGCTGACCAGGGCAACAGTCGAACATTTTCTGTGTCCCGAAAGGCCCGTACAGGACGTGCAACATGCGGTCGTACATTATCCTGCTGAAATGTAGGGTTTCGCAGGGATCGAATGAAGGGTACAGCCACGGGTCGTAACACATCTTAAATGTAACGTCCACTGTTCAAAGTGTCGTCAATGTGAACAAGAGGTGACCGAGACGTGTAACCAATCTCAACCCATACCATCACGCCGGGTGATATGCCAGTATGGCGATGACGAATACACGCTTCCAATGTGCGTTCACCGCGATGTCGCCATCACGGATACGACCATCATGATGCTGTAAACACAACCTAGATTCATCGGAAAAAATGACGTTTTGCCATTCGTGCAGCCAGGTTCGTCGTTGAGTACACCATCCCAGGCGCTCCTGTCTGTAATGCAGCGTCAAGGGTAACCGCAGCCATGGTCTCCGAGCTGATAGTCCATGCTGCTGCAAACGTAGTCGAACTCTTCGTGCAGGTGGTTGTTGTCTTGCAAACGTCCCCAAATGTTGACTCAGGGATCGAGACGTGGCTGCACCATCCGTTACAGCCATGCGGATAAGATGCCTGTCATTTCAACTGCTAGTGATACGAGGCCGTTGGGATCCAGCACGGCGTTCCGTATTACCCTCCTGAACCCACCGGTTCCATATTCTGCTAACAGACCAACGCGAGCAGCAATGTCGCGATACGATAAACCGCAATCGCGATAGGCTACAATCCGACCTTTATCAAAGTCGGAAACGTGATGGTACGCATTTCTCCTCGTTACACGAGGCATCACAACAACGTTTCGCCAGACAATGCCGGTCAACTGCTGTTTGTGTCTGAGAAATCGGTTGGAAACTTCCCTCATGTCAGCACGTTGTAGGTGTCGCCTCCAGCGCCAACCTTGTGTGAATGCTCTGAAAAGCTATTCATTTGCATATCACAGCATCTTCTTCCTGTCGGTTAAATTTCGCTTCTGTAGCACGTCATCTTCGTGGTGTAGCATTTTTAATGGCCAGTAGTGTAGGATCCGTCTGCGCAGTTCGATGCGACCTCGCGTTGTCTTTCATAAAAGTGAAGTTAGGGCCGGTTGCAACCCTGAAAAGATGCACATGGGACAGAAGTACAGTTCCACAAGAACATTGGTCAGTGGGTTTACCGTGTTCAAAGATTTGAAGTTCAATACGCTCAAGTAAGACTATGCCTCCCCACACCATAACACATAGACCACCAAAACGATCATATTCGACTCTGTTCCTGCCTCTCGCCATATGAGGACACGTCCAGTATGGTGGAGGAGATCCTAGAACGAGGGGATTTTGGGCGAATGGACTGGCCTGCAAGGGACTGATGACCCTGTAATTTGATCCCTTTCTTTCCAAACCAACCTACCAACCATCTGATCTGCCTGTTACTCCGCCCTACATCCCATCCAGCACGTGTGGGATGTGTTGGGGAAACGTATTGCAGCGCGTCCGTTTGCATCAGCGATCATCCACCACTTGTCAACAGCGCTGGTGGAGCAATGCAGCGCCCCACCACAAAAACTCCTTGCCAGTGCTTTGACCAGTATGGAAGCACGTTGTAGAGCGTGCACTACTGTCTGTGGTGATCACGTACCATATTATGAACCATCTCCCACCTTCTCTAATTTCCACGATAACATCATGAATCGTCGTGACTTCAGTACAGTTATTGTCTTTGAATAGAAATGTCACTTCTGTTCGTCTCAATGCCTATTTCTTACAGCTGCACTGTATACTGTACTGTAGCAGTCCTTTCTGTGTATGATCCAAGTTTCATCAATCTATGTTACTTGGCAATGACACATCACTTTCGTCCATAACTTTTGCACATCACCGTACGTCTGCATTCGTTTCTTCGGCTATTGAAAACCTTTGCATTTTTCGCGAGGTTACGTAGGAACCTACTAGCAGAATAAGAGACCACGTCTGTAGTGTTTGTATGTAAGATCAGTGTCTTGTGTAACGCAAGAAATAATGGAAATTTTAAGCTGTTTTACCTCGTTTTGAGTGTCACTTTTCTTCTCGGATTACCTGATTATTCTTTATTTCATTGTCATATGCAGGGTGAGTCAGCTGCCCCTACACTGGGTTTTATGCAATTTACAACGCCCTCAGTGACCACACACCAGTTTTCATATTCTCTTGGTCGCTATGTCCAATTGATTAGTCCTATAGGATGAACACGACCTCTTTGTAGGAAATTTAATGTAGTGGGATACGTTTTCGCTAGAGGCCATAATTTTCGAATTATTCAAGGAAAACATACAAAATTGACCTTCAAAATGGTTCAAATGGCTCTAAGCATTATGGGACTTAAATTCTGAGGTCATCAGTCCCCTAAACTTAGAACTAGTTAAACCTAACTAACCTAAGGACTTAACACACATCCATGCCCGAGGCAGGATTCGAACCTGTGAGCGTAGCAGCAGCGCGGTTCCGGAGTGAAGCGCCTACAACAGCTCGGCCACAGCGGCCGGCTCAAAATTGAGCTTCAAACGTGTCTTTCTTGAATAACTCGAAAACTGCGGCTTCCTTCGAAAACGGGGTTCCCGGGTTCGATTCCCGGCGGGGTCAGGGATTTTCTCTGCCTCGTGATGAGTGGGTGTTGTGTGCTGTCCTTAGATTAGTTAGGTTTAAGTAATTCTAAGTTCTAGGGGACTGATGACCATAGATGTTAAGTCCCATAGTGCTCAGAGAGCCTTCGAAAACGAAACCTAGTGTAAAATTTAATTATATCAAATTTCTTACAAAAACGGTCCAATTCATTTTTTCTGTAGGGCTAATAATTTTCGATCAGTGAGCGAGAGAATATGAAAATCTCAAGCGTGGTTTTTAAAGTCGTTACGGGTTGCAAAAAACCGATAACCAGGCGCAGCTGTATCACCCTATATATTTGCTGTTTCGATATCGACCTTATTAGATCCGTTGAAACACAAAAAGTTCATAAGCGACGATTGAAACTGAATTAAATAAGGGTATTACCTGCAACAAAATACACATTAACAAACAAAGGTGGGATTTTGGAACATATACTGTGCTCGAACATTGTGAATCACCTCGAAGAAAAAGATTTATTGCCAAATGGCCAACACGGATTCAAAAAATATTGTTCTTGTGAAACACAACAGGCTCTTTAGTCTCACAAAAAATTGATTGCATATTTTTAGATTTTCAGAAGGCTTTTACACAGTTCCTCACAAGCGACTTCTAATTGCATTTCGTGCCCATGCAGTATCGTCTCAGTTTTGTGACTGGATTCGTGATTTCCTGTCAAAAAGTCCACAGTTCGTAATAACTGACGGAAAGTCATCGAGTAAAACAGAAGTAATATCTGGCGTTCTCCATGGAAGTGTTATAGGCCTTCTGTGGTTCCTGATCTACATAAACTAAGAGACAATCTAAGCAGTCCTCTTAGATTGTTTGCAAGTGATCGTTTCATTTACTTCATGGAAAGTCATCAAAATGAATTGCAAAATGATTCAGACGAAATATCTGTATGGTGAAAAATGTGGCAATTTATTCTAAATCATGACAAGTGTTAAGTCATCCACACGAGCACTAAAACAAATCCATTAAATTTGAGTTACACGATAAAACACACGAATCTAAAGGCTGTAAACTCAGTTAAATACTCAGGGATTACACTTAGGAATAACTTAACGATGGAACGATCACATAGATTCTGTTGTGGAGAAAGCGACCAGAGACTGCGATTTATTGGCAGAGCTCTTAAAAATGTATCAGGTCTGCTTAATAGTCTGCTTGCACTATGTTTTGTCCGCTCTCTTCAGGTGTACTGCTGTGCGGTGTGGGATCCGCATCAGATACGATTGACGGAGAACATCGAAAAATTTCAAAAAAGAGGATGCATGGCAAATACAGGACGTGCTTGGATCAAGGAACAGTCGGAATTGTAGTTGTAAACTGTTGTAGTTGTGCTGAGAAAGTCCCTGAGCTTCAAACGCCAATAGAAAGCACAGAAGCTGAAATCGTTATAGATACAGAAAGCTGGCTAAAGCCTGAAATAAGTTCTGCAGAAATTTTTACGAAGTCTCAGACGGTGTTCAGGAAAGATAGATTAGGCAGAATTGGTGGTGGAGTGTTTGTGTCTGTCAGTAGTGGTTTATCTTGTAGTGAAGTCGAAGTAGATACTCCGTGCGAATTGGTATGGGTGGAGGTTATACTTAACAGCCGAACTAAGTTAATAATTGGCTCCTTCTACCGACCCCCAGACTCCGATGATATAGTTGCTGAACAGTTCAGAGAAAATTTGAGTCTCGTAACAAATAAATACCCCACTCATATGGTTATAGTTGGTGGGGACTTCAACCTTCCCTCGATATGTTGGCAAAAATACTTGTTCAGAACCGGTGGTAGGCAGAAAACATCTTCCGAGATTGTCCTAAATGCTTTCTCCGAAAATTATTTCGAGCAGTTAGTCCACGAACCCACGCGAATTGTAAATGGTTGCGAAAACACACTTGAACTCTTAGCCACAAACAATCCAGAGCTGACAGAGAGCATCATGACTGATACAGGGATTAGTGATCACAAGGTCGTTGTAGCTAGGCTCAGTACCGTTTCTTCCAAATCCACCAGAAACAAACGCAAAATATTTTATTTAAAAAAGCGGATAAAATGTCACTAGAAACCTTCCTAAGAGACAATCTCCATTCCTTCCGAACTGACTATGCAAATGTAGACGAGATTTGGCTCAAATTCAAAGATATAGTAGCAACAGCAATTGAGAGATTCATACCTCATAAATTGGTAAGAGATGGAACTGATCCTCCGTGGTACACAAAACAGGTCCGAACGCTGTTGCAGAGACAACGAAAAAGCATGCGAAGTTCAGAAGAACGCGAAATCCCGAAGATTGGCTAAAATTTACAGACGCGCGAAATTTGGCACGGACTTCAATGCGGGATGCCTTTAATAGGTTCCACAACGAAACGTTGTCTCGAAATTTGGTAGAGAATCCGAAGAAATTCTGGTGGTATGTAAAGTACACAAGCGGCAAGACGCAGTCAATACCTTCGCTGCGCAGTGCCGATGGTATTGTTCCCAACGACTGTGCCGCTAAAGCGGAGTTATTGAACGCAGTTTTCCGAAATTCCTTCACCAGGGAAGACGAATGGAATATTCCAGAATTTGAAACACGAACAGCTGCTAGCATGAGTTTCTTAGAAGTAGATACCTTAGTGGTTGCGAAACAACTCAAATCGCTTGATACGGGCAAGTCTTCAGGTCCAGATTGTATACCGGTTAGGTTCCCTTCAGATTACGCTGATTCAATAGCTCCCTACTTAGCAATCATATACAACCGCTCGCTCACCGATAGATCTGTACCTACAGATTAGAAAATTGCGCAGGTCGCACCAGTGTTTAAGAAGGGTAGTAGGAGTAATACATCGAACTAAAGACCTATATAATTGACGTCGGTTTGCAGTAGGGTTCTGGAGCATATACTGTATTCAGACATTGTGAATCACCTCGAAGGGAACGATCTATTGATACGTAATCAGCATGGTTTCAGAAAACATCGCTCTTGTGCAACGCAGCTAGCTCTTTATTCGCACGAAGTAATGGCCGCTATCGACAGGGGATCTCAAGTTGATTCCGTATTTCTAGATTTCCGGAAAGCTTTTGACACCGTTCCTCACAAGCGACTTCTAATCAAGGTGCGGGCCTATGGGGTATCGTCTCAGTTGTGCGAATGGATTCGTGATTTCCTGTCAGGAAGGTCGCAGTTCGTAGTAATAGACGGCAAATCATCGAGTAAAATTGAAGTGATATCAGGTGTTCCCCAGGGAAGCGTCCTGGGACCTCTGCTGTTCCTGATCTATATAAATGACCTGGGTGACAATCTGATCAGTTCTCTTGGGTTGTTCGCAGATGATGCTGTAATTTACCGTCTAGTAAGGTCATCCGAAGACGAGTATCAGTTGCAAAGCGATTTAGAAAAGATTTCTGTATGGTGTGGCAGGTGGCAGTTGACGCTAAATAACGAAAAGTGTGAGGTGATCCACATGAGTTCCAAAAGAAATCCGTTGGAATTCGATTACTCGATAAATAGTACAATTCTCAAGGCTGTCAATTCAACTAAGTGCCTGGGTGTTAAAATTACGAACAACTTCAGTTGGAAAGACCGCATAAATAATATTGTGGGGAAGGCGGGCCAAAGGTTGCGTTTCATTGGCAGGACACTTAGAAGATGCAACAAGTCCACTAAAGAGACTGCTTACACTACACTCGTTCGTCCTCTGTTAGAATATTGCTGCGCGGTGTGGGATCCTTACCAGGTGGGACTGACGGAGGACATCGAAAGGGTACAAAAAAGGGCAGCTCGTTTTGTATTATCACGTAATAGCGGAGAGAGAGTGGCAGAGATGATACGCGAGTTGGGATGGAAGTCATTAAAGCAAAGACGTTTTTCGTCGCGGCGAGATCTATTTACTAAATTTCAGTCGCCAACTTTCTCTTCCGAATGCGAAAATATTTTGTTGAGCCCAACCTACATAGGTAGGAATGATCATCAAAATAAAATAAGAGAAATCAGAGCTCGAACAGAAAGGTTTAGGTGTTCGTTTTTCCCGAGCGCTGTTCGCGAGTGGAATGGTAGAGAGATAGTATGATTGTGGTTCAAATGGTTCAAATGGCTCTGAGCACTATGGGACTCAACATCTTAGGTCATAAGTCCCCTAGAACTTAGAACTACTTAAACCTAACTAACCTAAGGACATCACACACACCCATGCCCGAGGCAGGATTCGAACCTGCGACCATAGCAGTCCCGCGGTTCCGGACTGCAGCGCCAGAACCGCACGGCCACCGCGGCCGGCTGATTGTGGTTCGATGAACCCTCTGCCAAGCACTTAAATGTGAATTGCAGAGTAGTCATGTAGATATAGATCTCATTTGGTGTTATCGCAAAACAGTGGAGAGAATTCCACGGATACGATACACAAATTGGAGTGGCGATCGTTAAAACACAAGCTTTTTTGTTGCGGCAGCACCTCCTCTGAAATTTCAGTCACCAACTTTCTCCTCTGAGAGTGAAAATATTTTGTTGGCGACCACCTACATAAGGTGAAATGATCATCACGATAAAAATAAGATAAAACTGACCTCACAGGAAAAGATTTAAGTGTTCGTTTTTCCCGCTCGCAGTTCGAAAGTAGAGAGGTAGAGAAATACGAAGGTTGCCCACAAAGTAATGCACTGCATTTTCTTCTTCAACAATTCTTTGTTGGACGTAATGAAAATTAAACACACCAAAGAATGGTGTTTTGTCTACACACCCTATTTTTCCACGTAATCTCGAACCCGTTCTACGGCCTTCCTCCAGCGTGAAACAAAGATGTGTACGCCCTGTCGGTACCAATCCTTTTCCTGGCAGCGGAGCCAGTGTTTCACTGTTTGAATCACCTCCTCATTGTCCTCAAAATGTCTTCCACGAATGGCATCCTTTAGTGGCCCAAACAAGTGGACGTCCGAAGGGGCTAGGTCAGAACCGTAAGGTGGATGGGTAACACTGTCCAATCGTATTCTGCGATGTGTTCAGCAGTTCTCAAACTTGTGTGGAGCCGAGCGTTATCATGTTGCAGCAAAACATCTACTGGGTTGCTGTGGAGCCGAAGTCGCAGGAAGCGCGCCTTGAGTTTTGTTAATGAGTTGACATTTGCTTCTGAATTAATGGTTCCGCTTCTTGGCATCACAGCAATGAGGATCACACCTTCATAGTCCGAGAACACGGCTATCGTAACCTTACCGGCTGAAGCAGTTCCTTTGAATTTTTTCTTCTGTGGTGAGTGGGAATGGCGCTATTCCATCGACTGTCGTTTTGTTTCTGACTCAAAATGATGAACCCAGATTTCATCACCTGTCACAATCCGGGACAAGAGGGCTTCCCCCTCAGCTTCAAAACGTTGCAACAAATCAGGACAGACTGGCAACTACCAGCTGCTATTAGAGCCAACCAACAGGCCACAGCAGGGGCACCTAACTGTTGCAGGTTGCAACGAGGACTCTGTACCAGCACCCAGCGCCAGCCGCCGAGCAGCACAAACGCACAACGTCAAGGTATCGACATGCATGATACCCACTACTAACAAAGCCTATCCTTGCACAACCTATCGCAGGCAGCAAGACAACCGCTACTGCTCTTACCACCCGACCTAACTATCGCAGAGGTTTTTTTTCCCTTGGCTCTTGCCTTGGCACTTTTTTTCCTCTGCCCTTAAAACCGCTACCCTTCGTCAGATTTCGACCAATCTATCTCCAGATGAGCGCGTATTAATGGTTAATCTTAACCAGACGTACGCAAACATCGCAGTACCCACATCCTGCGACACCTCACCTTAGTGAATACTAACCCTTATGCAGAGATGGCAATAGACCTTTTGTGTTGGCCATCATGCCGGTGTGGGCGTGGAGGGGCTCCACCTCTATAGGACAGATGTTTTTTTTTTTTTTGTTTGATTTGTGATCCACCATTAGATACCGTGGGATCTATGTTGTACACACTTTTGAATATCCAAGACTGCGCATAATTGCATCCACACTTCCTTTGCTGATTGACAGATGCAGTGCCAACTGCCGAGTCGTATGCGTCTGAGCTCGCGAATGACATCAGCTCGCTGCAACATGTCAGGCGTGAAAGCCGTGGATGGTCTTCTCGACCGCTGCAAATCGTGGAGCTCCACCGAACGGCCTTGTGATGACCGCACCTTCCATGTCCTGCGACTAACTGTACTTCTGTCGACAGCAGATGCTCCATAGACATTGCACAAGCCTTTGTGGATATTTCCCACAGTTCTTTTCTCTGCAGTGGGAGATTCAATGACGGTACGTTGCATGTAACGTACATCACCTACAGACGACATTTGGAAACTGCCCTGCACTACGCTATCCATCGGAAGTGACGGAAACTTGGCGCGCTCACTCAGGAGAATTGAAATAATAGATATGTAACGTTTCGCATTCGTAGCATTGTTTTCGACTGAGAAAAAAATGCGGTCCATTACTTTGTGGGCAACCCTCATAACTTAAAGGTGGTTCGATGAATTCTGATAGGCACTTAAGTGGAAATTGCAGAGTGAACTGGTAGATGTAGCTGTAAATGTAGAAGGGAAGAAATGAGACACAAACAATAATTTTTAGGGACAAATACACTATAAATCGTCAAATTCAGTTTTTGCTTACACACACAAGTCCCAAACTAAGTTTAAAGAAACAGTTATTTCCGCCCAATGGTGCCATAACAAAGAATATGTTAAATCTAACAGGAAGCGTAATTTACACGACGATTACACGTTGTATGGCAGGTAAAACGCTTATCATATTTTTGCGAAGTTTTAGGTTCAGGCTGATCAACTCTGCGTATCCACAAACACGCAGTAGAAAAGCTTGCACTAGCGGCAGCCCACTTTAGCCTTCCCGACGTGCTGCCCTGCAAGTCTTTATAAACACGCGTGGCGCTTGCTTCCATAAATCTCACCCTGAGAGGTCTTAAGAGTGCCGCCAGATATGCTATCTCGCTGCAGACAGGACTTCTGTGTGTTAGCCGAGGAGGGCCTCGGCGTTTATAAACAAACACACGAACCTAAGTGTGTGCCAGCACCGCAAGCTGCTGTTCTCTCTGCCAAACATCTTTTCGACACTCTCTGCAGATAAAATACTTAACATCCATTGCAAGCAACCGTTTCAATCAATTTCGGACAGCAATTTCACCAGCAATAAAGCGATCGTAGGCTTCATCCTCAAGTAAGCTTCAGCCTTTTTATTTCAAGTCTAAAATGTTTCATTAGGAAAATAAAGAACTCGTAACTCTGTGTTAGCCATGAACTACGTTATTTCTGCTACTACAATCTGTAGGTTTGGGAACGAAATCGTCAGTTGAAAACGTAACGCCTGGAGTACCCCAGATGGGTGTGGCTCTGAGCACTATGGGACTCAACATCTGAGGTCATCAGTCTCCTAGAACTTAGAACTACTCAAACCTAACTAACTTAAGGACATCACACACATCCATGCCCGAGGCAGGATTCGAACATTCGACCGTAGCAGTCACGCGGTTCCGGACTGAAATGCCTAGAACCGCACGGTCACAGGGGCCGGCCCAGGTGGGTGTTACGGAGGTGTTACTTTCACGATATATACAGAGTGATTTTGCTATATGGTGACAAACAGAAGGAAAAGATTTGAGAAGATAAGGAGCAAAAAATATCAGACATGTGACTGGAAATGTGTTCCTTGGGAAGTAGATCTACTTGAAGGAGGAGAGAGAAGATTTTAACAGTGCCCCGGGTATCAGCAACAATACCCAGTATGTTGTCCTCGACGGCGAGTATTTATCAGAGAAAAGGGTACCGTCAGGATTGCCCCATAGAATTGTGATAGAGCCGCTGCTATTTTCTATGTACATAAGTGATCTGGCGGACATGTTAAGCCGGCCGAGGTGGCCGAGCGGTTCTAGGCGCTTCAGTCTGGAACCACGCGACCGCTACGGTCGCAGGTTCGAATCCTGCCTCGGGCATGGATGTGTGTGATGTCCTTAGGTTAGTTAGGTTTAAGTAGTTATAAGTTCTAGGGGACTGATGACCTCAGATGTTAAGTCCCATAGTGCTCAGAGCCATTTGAACCTTTTTTTTTTTTTTTTTTTTTGACATGTTAAGCAGCAGCCTGTGGCTTTTTGCTGATGATGCTGTGTTGTATGGGAAGGTGTCGTCGTTGAGTGACTGTAGGAGGAAACAAGATGACTTAGACAAAATTTCTAATTCGTGTGATGAATAACAGCTAGCGCTGTGATGAAAGGCAGCTAGCACTAAACGTATAAAAATGTAAGTTAGTGCAGGTGAGCGTTAGTGGAGGTGAGTAGGAGAAACAATCCCACAATGTTCGGATACAGTATTAGTTGCGTGCTGGTTGACACAGTCACGTTGATTAAAATTCGGGGCCTAATGTTGCAAAGCAATATGAAATGGAATGAGCATGTCAGAACTGTAGCACGGAAGGTGGTGAATGGTCGACTTCGGTTTACTGGGGATAATTTTAGGAATGTGTGGTTCATTTGTAAAGGCGACCGCATATAGAACACTAGTGCGACAGAGACGGGCTGCTAGATTTGTTTTCCCGTAGGTTCGAAAGTATTACAGAGATTATTCGAGAACTCAAATCGTAATCACTGGAGGAAAGGCGATGTTCATTTCGAGGAGCATTATCGAGGAAATTTAGGGAACTGGCATTTAAGGCTGACTGCAGAACGATCCTACTGTCAACAACGTACATTTCGCCTACGGACCACGAAGATAAGATTAGAGAGATTAGGACTCGTACGGAGGTCATGTTTCCCTCGCACTATTTGCGAGTGGAACAGAAAAGAAAATGACTAGTAGTGCTACAAGGTACACTCCGTCATGCACGCTTCGGTGGCTTGCGGACAGCCGCGTCTGGGTTGGGGTTGGGTTGTTTGGGAGAAGAGACCAAACAGCAACGTCATCGGTCTCATCGGATTAGGGAGGGACGGGGAATGAAGTAGGCCGTGCCCTTTCAAAGGAAACATCCCGGAATTTGCCTGGAGCGATTTAGGGAAATCACGGAAAACCGAAATCAGGATGGCCGGACGCGGGCTTGAACCGTCGTCCTCCCGAATGCGAGTCCAGGGTGTTAACCACTGCGCCACCTCGCTCGGTGGTGGCTTGCGGTTGGTTGGTTGGTTGGTTTTTGGGGGAAGAGACCAAACAGCGAGGTCATCGGTCTCATCGGATTAGGGAAGGAAGTCGGCCGTGCCCTTTCAGAGGAACCATCCCGGCATTTGCCTGGAGAGATTTAGGGAAATCACGGAAAACCTAAATCAGGATGGCCGGACACGGGATTGAACCGTCGTCCTCCCGAATGCGAGTCCAGTGTGCTAACCACTGCGCCACCTCGCTCGGTCACTTGCGGAGTATGTATGTATATGTAGATGTACATCAGCATCAGGCAGGTGGCCCGCTAGTATAGAGTAAGCCAGGCGGCCGCGTGAAACGTCCTCCACGACTGCTGCCACTGTCAGTATCACTTACGGCAGGCTTACGAACTTGCCTCCACGGAGAAGGTTTCGTTGCTGGTTCGTCGCACACACCACCTCGTTGGTTGGAGTGTCGTCTTCCATCCTATTCAAAGACGAGGCTACCTTACCACAGGTCAACCTCCACAACACGTACCTGTGGGCTACAGAGAATCCCCATGGTATGGTGATAGCCAACCAACAGCACTGGTTCAGCCTCGCTGTGTGATCAGGACTAATTGGCGACCGCCTCATGGGGTCAGTCATTCTTCCACAACACCTTACAGGCGAGGCTATCAACATTACCTGCCAGTGACCCTGTCTTCGCTGCTGGAAGACGTCTCTTTTGGTGTGTAATGGATAGTATGGTTACTACATGATGATGCTCCAACACAGTGTTCTCTTGAGTGTGGAACTAAAACACTAATCGAGGCAGACCTTCCCAGTTACCAGGTACGTTCTCATGTGTGCTATCAATCACTAAAACCTAAGCTGTCAAAGATCTTTTATCTCCATCTTTAAATGGTTGCACCTCCCTTGGAAAGCATTTCCAGTCATAAGTCCGCATATCCTTTTTGTTCCTTATCCTCTCAGGGATCATTTCCTGTATAAATGATATGCTGCATAATGTCGAAAACTACGCGAGGCTATTCTTATACAATGCTATTGTGTAAAGAAAAGCTGCAATAACAGAAAAATGTCTTGAAACGCTGTAAAACCAGCTTAGGATCGACGCGTGGGCCGGAGCTGATAGCTGATTTCCAATGTAAATCTTCAATTATGCTGCTTTCGACGAATCACTGGAAACAATAGCAATAGCAGATATCTGGCAGTAACTGTCCAGAGTAACCTAAAGTGAAGCGACCACATAAAACTAGTTCTACAAAAAGAATATGGCATATCAAGATGCACTGGAAGAATCCAAAGGAAATGTAACTCAGCTGCGATGAAGTGGGTTGTAAAACACCCATTCCAGCAGTTAATACCAGATGACTATAATTTAAGTGCAGGCAGTCACGGAGGTCTAATATGTGAGGCGTGCTGCGGCTCTCGTTGGTGCTGTTTGCAGGTTTCCGACCTCTGTTGGAGGCCAGACGGTATTGTTTAGTTGGCGTGGTTGCGGTTGTTTGTCTTCTCGTGCTGACTAGCGCCACTCGGTATCGCTAGCGTTGCCTGTCCGCTAGTGGCAGCAGCGGCGGTTATCGATATGTAGTAACTGTTACCCTAACCTTGGAGTGACGTCGTTGTTTTTGGCCGGGTCGTGTGACGTGTGAGTGTGCCAGTTCGGTTGGGGACTGAGGAGGAGCCAGGCCCGAGCAATGCCAGAACACGCCGGGACCGCTGACGGCAGGCATGGACTGTCGGATGGAAGGGCTGTGGTCACGAGACTGCACGACTTCGTCGTAAACCGGATCCAGCAAGCTTTAAGATGAGTGCATTTCAATCCAAGTAGAGAAACCTCCACCATTGTGATATCTCGCGATTCTCCAGTGACTTGGGTTCGTGTTGCTGCTCTTAGTGTTGCCGAGTCGAAGAGCAGCGAGCGGAGTGCTTGGGCAAGGCGGATCTGATTAGCTTTCCTCGACTTCTTATTACTGTTTACTGCGTTCAGTTTGTTACAATTTGTTAAGTTCAACCAGAGGTAATTTTTCTTGGCTGGTGGCTGTGTACGTTTCCTTGCCTTGCCGCTGCTGTTCGGTAAGGCGTGTAGTTTTGACAGCTGTCTTGATTGTAGGCCGGTTGGTGATTCTTGTGGTGGTAGTGATTCCTTTCTCGTTCCGGGCGCTCTAAACACAGACGTCGTGCAGACCGCCGGTTCCGACTTGGGCGTGTTGTTCCATCGTTGCATTTGGTTTATCGGACGTCAGGTATCTTCAGCAAGATCATCATTAGTCATTAGTTGGACTGCCACTAGTCTGAGTTACCATCTTGTGAAGTGAATGCAACTTTTGGCTGCCTATCTGATCGCTCGCGAAAGTGTTTGTTGCCGGACCTTCTCAGAGGTCGATTCCTGGAGCACCGTCTGGATCAGTTGCTTGGTTTTTTTTTTAAATTTACTTTTGCTATTGTATTTGCTGTTTTACAGCAGGTTTCAAATTTTTTTTATATTATTGCCGTTCCTGGCGTGTAAGGCCTTCAGCCGTGATTGCGGTCATTTTCCTTAAAATTTTAATTTGGTATTTGTGTTTTAGCAGTAAGTCTTAAAACCTTATTTACTGCCATTCCTGGCGTCTGATGCCGTCTGCTGTGTTTGTGGCGGCTTGCTTTTAATATTTCAATACCTGTAATTTGTAAGTTGCAACGAATTTTAAACAATTATTAATTTATTGCCATTCCTGGCGTGTAAGGCCTTCTGCGCAGATCACAGTGGCTTGCTTTTAAAACATTATTTGTTGTATCTGTATTTAATGGTGATTTGCTAAACTGTAACTCACTGAAAACACTATTATTTACACTGTTGTTCATTCCTTCATTAACAACGTGTGGTATTTGTTATTTATTGTTGAGTCTGGAGTTACTGGTTTAAAATAAATTGTGTGTAACTGTAAAAGGCAACCAATAGTAACTGATTACGGCCCCGTCCGCAATCGTAACCGAATCCTGCCTTCCCTTGACTACCGCCAGGTTTCAGTATGGGCTGTAATCGTCGTATGGCAGCGAAACTTGGCAGACATGCTAATTCATTCAAGTGAAACCGACTTACGATGGAAAAAAACTAGTTTGTAGTTCGGCCACCTGGTGGAAATCTGGCATCTCGTCGACGTCTTTGGTGCTAATGTTGAACAAACTGTTTAAGTGCCAATTGATGATAAAATCAGCTTCATGCCTTTCCGTCAGACGCCGACAGCGGTCGTGGGGGATGCAGTGGACCCAATGGAGCACAGCCCCTGAGCAACACCTCCAGTGGCTCAGTACCACGAGCGGCCTCTGTCGCCACAATATAGGATGCTCGGTAGCAACTGCACGGCCTATTCGCAACTAGGCGTGGTCCAGTCACAATGGAGTCACCAAGACGCAGTCCAGTCGCAGCTCTGTCACTATTCCTCACGGATTAGTTAAGAGAGCCTCCCTCTACCATGCTCCTGTTGCTATTACACTCCTGGAAATGGAAAAAAGAAAACATTGACACCGGTGTGTCAGACCCACCATACTTGCTCCGGACACTACGAGAGGGCTGTACAAGCAATGATCACACGCACGGCACAGCGGACACACCAGGAACCGCGGTGTTGGCCGTCGAATGGCGCTAGCTGCGCAGCATTTGTGCACCGCCGCCGTCAGTGTCAGCCAGTTTGCCGTAGCATACGGAGCTCCATCGCAGTCTTTAACACTGGTAGCATGCCGCGACAGCGTGGACGTGAACCGTATGTGCAGTTGACGGACTTTGAGCGAGGGCGTATAGTGGGCATGCGGGAGGCCGGGTGGACGTACCGCCGAATTGCTCAACACGTGGGGCGTGAGGTCTCCACAGTACATCGATGTTGTCGCCAGTGGTCGGCGGAAGGTGCACGTGCCCGTCGACCTGGGACCGGACCGCAGCGACGCACGGATGCACGCCAAGACCGTAGGATCCTACGCAGTGCCGTAGGGGACCGCACCGCCACTTCCCAGAAAATTAGGGACACTGTTGCTCCTGGGGAATCGGCGAGGACCATTCGCAACCGTCTCCATGAAGCTGGGCTACGGTCCCGCACACCGTTAGGCCGTCTTCCGCTCACGCCCCAACATCGTGCAGCCCGCCTCCAGTGGTGTCGCGACAGGCGTGAATGGAGGGACGAATGGAGACGTGTCGTCTTCAGCGATGAGAGTCGCTTCTGCCTTGGTGCCAATGATGGTCGTATGCGTGTTTGGCGCCGTGCAGGTGAGCGCCACAATCAGGACTGCATACGACCGAGGCACACAGGGCCAACACCCGGCATCATGGTGTGGGGAGCGATCTCCTACACTGGCCGTACACCACTGAATAGTGCACGGTACATCCAAACCGTCATCGAACCCATCGTTCTACCATTCCTAGACCGGCAAGGGAACTTGCTGTTCCAACAGGACAATGCACGTCCGCATGTATCCCGTGCCACCCAACGTGCTCTAGAAGGTGTAAGTCAACTACCCTGGCCAGCAAGATCTCCGGATCTGTCCCCCATTGAGCATGTTTGGGACTGGATGAAGCGTCGTCTCACGCGGTCTGCACGTCCAGCACGAACGCTGGTCCAACTGAGGCGCCAGGTGGAAATGGCATGGCAAGCCGTTCCACAGGACTACATCCAGCATCTCTACGATCGTCTCCATGGGAGAATAGCAGCCTGCATTGCTGCGAAAGGTGGATATACACTGTACTAGTGCCGACATTGTGCATGCTCTGTTGCCTGTGTCTATGTGCCTGTGGTTCTGTCAGTGTGATCATGTGATGTATCTGACCCCAGGAATGTGTCAATAAAGTTTCCCCTTCCTGGGACAATGAATTCACGGTGTTCTTATTTCAATTTCCAGGAGTGTATATTAGCTGGACATTATTGCTGCATGTTTATTGGTAAAGAGCCTTCGTTTGCTTGTAAAAAGCCACAAGTCGAGTAAAGCTTCTTTTTACTGTATTTGCTTCTTCGCTAATCATTTCTGCTCCCGTCCAGCTCCCCTGCGACGACAGCTGCTGTAATACTCTGTAGCCCACCTCTCCATACCGTTGTATAAAAATGAGCGCTCAACAATTGGAACTAATTTTTTTTCTTTTCAGCTTGAAGTGGTGCCGAATTAACGCATCTTACTATCTACCAAGTTTCGCTGCCATACGACAATTACAGCCACAATGGACCTCTGTGGGTGGCTGCACCCGGTATTTACGGTCAATCTGGGATCTTTACCAGGCTGGCTTAATAGATAAGATTCAAAAAAGAGTTGCACATTTCATGAATGAAATGCACATCAACTCCAGTACTACATGCCACAGCATACACAAATGGAATTGGAAAAGGGGAGGGGGGAGGGGCCTCATAGTGTTCCTAAATGTGTCCTCTGCCACAAACTATTGGCATGAAAAGTAAAGAAGTAGGTGTAGAATGTTTTGTTCGGTTACTGAAGAACAAATGTTGCGACCTAAAACTGTTGTTGCTTTTGGAATAGGTGCTCTCTCCTAGACAGTTTCCTCGGCGAGCAAGGTGATAAGCCATGTCGAAAGCTGGGCTTATAACACCCCTGTCTGCTACTGCTGTACCATAACCTTAAAGTTGGAGGCAGGTTGTGAAATAAAACTATCTTATTAAAGCCGTTATGGTATAACGCAACAGAGCAGTGTTACCCTCTGTGAAGAATTTTGTTTTGTTGACCGTGTTGTACCTAACGGAGGTGGCTTATCGGAAATAAAAGTCAGAATTACGTAAATATTCAAACGGTCACAAACAATATTTTTGCCTGTCTACACTGTTTAAAGAATAAAGAAAACGGTCGCCAGCCTAATTAGGCAAGAGAATGATTAACATTCTTGTTTAAGAAAATAAGTATGAGTAACTTCAATGGACAAACAAAACCTATATTTTGCCACACGCGAGTACAATGAACTCTGACACCTGCATATGTTCACGGTTAAGATTGGAAACTGACAGAGCAGGACAGACTATTTGCATAAATATAACAGATAACGGAACACACTATTACTTTCAGGGCTTATTCAAACCGAATAAGGTTTATAACATTAAATTGGACATAGGTTAAGTATTATTTTTCAAATACTTTCCTAGTTGACATAAAATTGTAAATGTAGTTCACTGCAAAATTTTGAACTGGTCACAGATTAAGTCTCTCTCAGTTAAATACTTTGCTATTTAAAATGAAAGTTAATTGGAATTCACTAACAGGTTACTTCTCACTGTCTTTTGAATAAAGTAATTTTTGTTTTCATAAATAGTGGTCTTTATTCAAATGGTTCAAATGGCTCTGAGCACTATGGGACTTAACATCTGAGGTCATCAGTCCCCTAGAGCTTAGAACTACTTAAACCTAACTAATCTAAGGACATCACACACATCCATGCCCGAGGCAGGATTCGAACCTGCGACCGTAGCGGTCGCGCGGTTCCAGACTGAAGCGCCTAGAACCGCTCGGCCACCAGCGGCCGGCTGTGGTCTTTATATTTAATTGTTATTTATCATGAGCATAAAGGATAACCTGTGGATCCTAGTACACTATTAATATGCACTGTCATAACCCAAAAGAAACAAGTACTTAGCATGCATGAGTATATAACTTTCCACTATTGCAGTTTTCCACTTTTACTACAGTGAGACACAATGTTGACAAATTTACAAGAAACTGACTCACCTTTTAAAATTTACTACAGGCAGCACTATGATCATTAACTAAGCAAAACTTTATAAGCCTCAGTTTTAAGAACTTTTAATCTTTAAAAGAAACAGCAAATTGTCTTTCTTACCACAGTCTTCTACTTCCTAGTAAATGATTAAATAGATGACTCTGACACACCACAAAACTTTAAAGTGGACTGTTTCCATCACTGGGAGGCTTTCACAAAACTACATTTACTACCTCCCACAATTTCACTAAATCCACAGTAAATCTGAATACTCCCTCCTTACCAAAGATCAAACAACATTATTTAATTAACTATTTGGCTTTGAGGCTTTCATTTTTTCCACAAACTAGGACACTCGGTAATCATAGTTCAAATGGAGAGGAACCTGAGAGGTGTTGTGATAGGGAAAAAATCAAGGTAGTTACATAAATTTAGTTATAAGTTACCTTATATTTGTGCACATTAAAACATCCAATGAGTTGAGCCTTCACTGTACATTACTATAGTGCTCCATTACAGTGATTGCGCAATGTGGTGGCGATTGCATGTTGGTAGGTGGAATTGCAGGTAGAATTGCTGGACTCTGTCATTTCTTGGTGGCGACGACAGATACCAATTTCAGAATAGTTCCAGCTCTTTATCCATCCATCCGATGCATTGGAAAGCGGCAGGAAAAGCCTCTCTCGGAACCAGCACAATATGCAACTTTTACATGGCAGTGCACAGTTTGGTAGCTCGTGCCCGACTGACTCTTTGTTCCACCTTTTCTACCTGTGCCAACCACAACTTACGCGCTCTACTAAGTTCCGTTCCCGAGAGGAACCACACTACCTTTTACATACAGATTAACTAAGAATCACAAGTGAAGGTCAGCAGTTTACATAACGGCAAACATTTCAAACAAAACAGAACCTTTGCACCTATTAACATTTCTATAAAAAATTATGTAAACAAAATTACAATTATATACAGCAAGTTTTGTCTCCCTCCAATTTGGACAAAGAATTTAAATGACAGATACACTACATTGCATAGAATCAAATCATGACATCAAAGTTTTAACAAAGAAAGGAGTATACAATTTTGTGTTATCGATTTGAACACATTTACAGAAACACAACGATGTAACATTAAATAAAACAAAAGGCAAAATAAATCAGTAGACCATTAGAGCTATGGTGTTACAGGCTCATATTATGGAAATGTGATTTCAGACCTTCGAAGACTCGTACTGTATTATCTTTGTCTGAACGTCAGTGGGAATGGTAATGGCTAGATTACTTGAAAGGTACACAATGTGATGAAGGTGGCGGATGCCTGCAGATGGTGTTGATATGACGGCTTGAAGCTTTGTCTCGTCTTCACGAGCCGTCGCAGTTAGCACGAACTGAAAGTTGACAAATGGCAGCGTAGTCCTTGACTCACACATAAATCACAATGAGAAGTGCAATTTTGTGGCAGGATATGTTTCTTCGGAGCATAATATTCACCACAATCTGTTGCAAGCGGAAGCATTACGACTAGACTACCGCGAAACATAAACTATTCGAGTGGTCAAATAAATCATACTTCTACTACGATTTGAGAAAATGAAATTTATTATTTATATTTTTATTTATGTCCAGGACTCAGATAGCATAAAATTATATTTTATAAATGATAGAGCGCAGCAATCAGTCGTCCTTTTTTTATGCAGGCTTTATTACGCAAATCCAGATTCGACTAGTGCCTAGCAATTATCAGTGCACTATTTTTTAAACTCGATGCTTGTTAGTTCCCTGTTGTTGGGACGTCAGTCACAGTTCTTTGAATACTGTGACAATAGTATTCAAAGAACTGTGACTGACGCCCGAACAACAGGGAACTAACATGCACCGAGTTTAAAAAATAGTCCATTGATAATGGCTAGGCACTAGCCGGATTTGCGTAACAAAACCTGCAAAAAAAGGACGACTGATTGCTGCGCTCTATCATTTATAACTTACATAATAGTCGCTGAGTGCACCCACTTTCCTAATGCAAGGTAACCTGATACAAAATTATACAAACAATAAAAAATTCTACTAGGCACTGCTGATTTTCTGTCAGATGGACTGTAAGCTCCAGATATCTTGATGGTCTTATCAACTGCTGCATACACTCGTAGATCTTCTGTGGTGCCGGGATGAGGCAGGTTTCTGCAGACTAGATAGGCCTACTATGGTTCAAGCAGTTTACCACACTCGTAGCACTCATCTTCAGTCATGAAGCCCTCCTTCCTGGGGTTCGCCTTGCCTCGTGGCACTGTTGTCTTCAATAGATTTAGTGCCTTCCATGTCACATACGGTAGATGGAAGCATGCAGGAGATTGATCTTTGACGTTCTCCGCAACCTTTTCGATTAATGAATTTCGCCGTAGCTCTATTTTTCAAATGGCTCTGAGCACTATGGGACATAACTTCTGACGTCATCAGTCCCCTAGAACTTAGAACTACTTAAACCTAAGTAACCTAAGGACATCACACACATCCATGCCCGAGGCAGGATTCGCACCTGTGACCGTAGCAGTTGCGCAGCTCCAGATGTAGCGCCTAGAACCGCTCGGCCACTCGTAGCTCTATTCGGCGAGTTCCAAGAGCTGATGGAATTGCTTACGTTATGTGCATAAAGATGCACCTCTACCACAATCCAGATTTTTACCGTTCATATCTAAACGGCGGGTGTCTGAGATCGATTTTCTGTTTCTTTTTCTCTATTTCTGCAACTGTTCTGTGGATGACTGGTGGCGCTATGCCCGTAATTTGAAAAATTTTGGTGACAGAAATTGATCGCAGGCAGCCAGTCACAATGCATCCTGTTTCATTCAACGGCGTATCCACCTGTTTGGCATGTGTGAAATTTTGCCAAGCTGGTGTTGCGTATTCTGCTGCAGAGAAGAACAGTGCCAGGGCAGATGTAAGGAGCACGTTTGGCTGTGAGCCCCAGATAGAGCCAGTACGTTTACGGATGATGTTGTTCCGGGCAGATAATTTTAACTTTGTTTCTTGGCAATGCGGCAATGATATTTGAATGTGAGACTACGATTCAACTTTACTCCCATGTATTTTTGAGTGTCTTAGTGGCATAGTTGTTGCTTTCTTCATAGGATTTAATTTCATCCTGGAACCAGGTTTCTCCGGGATTTGGCTTCAGATGGTTACCATCACAATACTTGCCGAGATCTTCAAGGGCTGCTGTTACCTTTGTCTCCACACCCTCAAAGGTTTTGACTTGAGCTACAAACGTTGTGTCATCTGCATAAATAAATGTTCTTGCTTCAGCGTTGATCGGTTTGTCGTTTGTGTTTGTATAGATGTTGTACAGTAGCGGAGCCAGTACACTGCCCTGAAGAAGACCATTCTTCACGGTCCTTCATCGGTTCTTCTTATCTTGCAAAGCGACAAAAAACCTCCTCTTTTGCATCAAACGCTGGATAAAATGCGTCGAACGTTAATTTTTTATCGTTTAATATACTTTTCTAGTCAACTTAATACTGACCGTTAGCTTCATCTTATGGCTTATGAGTTCCATTGAAAATGATATTTTAGAAAAGTATCCTTCCACCACTCTGAAAGACAGGAAAAGCTGTACGAAGATGAATTATGGCTATAGATCTAGCTGTCTGAGTCTACGGATACCTATAATATGTACTACACCCAGGAAGTGTTCGAGCTTCGACTGAAAGACAACAAATGACCTCTTCATGCTGAGATGACGTGTTTCTACTCTTTGTCGCCGTGTGCGCTGCTTTGAATCTTAGTGGCAGTTAAAAAGGTCTGACCATGGGACGAATCCTGATACCGATCTTTCGTGTGCAACGTGCTACGAGTTGCACCATCCGGACAGAAAGTCTGGCTCATACATCAATTACAGATGGTGGTTCTTTCCACGCACCATTCACAAATGGGACAAAAGGGAAGTGATTATTCTAAATGAAGTACCCTCTGCTACCCGCCGTCCACAGCCACTTTAGGTAGTATAAATGTAAATGTATAGAAACGTGACAGAGGGTCTCCAAATGTGCGTGAGCCTCGTTCTCCTGTGAGTGCGACTTAAGCATAATGTCAGAGATATTACTGAGATGACTAGTTTTTACTCCCTAGTAGAGCATACGTTGAGATGGAGGTATAAAGAGGGAGCAGTGAAATAGTGAAGCTTCATGTCAGACAGCAGGAATCGGAACAATCAACTAAGAGCCGGTATCCACAACCGGCCATTTGTACGAACAAAACAGATTATTTTAGCTATGTATTCTTCAGTCCTAGTTTTGTATTCATATTGGACTGACATAATGATGGTTGCGCCAGGCTACTGCTACTGCTATTCCTATTTTTAACGATGATTTAAAAACTGTTAGGAATTTTAATTCTACAAGGCATAATGCCTGTAATTTTCCTTATGCAATACATATCTGTTCAAACGTATTAGAAAGGAGAGTTGCCAAAATCTCCCTGCCTAAGTTCATCAGAAGTCATGCTAAGGATCTTATTTTTTTTAGGAAACATTTAATTATGTCTTCTACGTAGATGTCAGGCGGAAGTTACAACCTTCTTCTTGCACCGCCTCTTTTCAACCTTTGTAGTGGGCCTTGTTTATCGCTTTGAAGCATTGAACTAAGCTAACTTCTAACAAAAATAACAATACTTTCCACTTTAAAAATCCAATGAAAAAATTATAGTTTAAAATTTCCTATGAAAATGTTGTAGTGTGAATTAATATTACGATAACGGAACTTCTTTGACCGTTCCCAAGAGTCAAGAAAAGACCATGGCGATTGCTTAATGGAAGGTGGGTCGAAGACATTAGAAAACATGATATTGAAGCATGCATATGTATCGCCAAGGACCTTAAAGTGCAACAAAGTGTCGACGAGCCCTTTATCTAGCAGTGTATGTCAAATAGCTTGTGATAATGAAATAAAGAAAGGTGTAGCAGTTTCCTCACTGTGCAACGTACCTCAAGGCTAATTTTCCCAAAATATGTTGACACCGTTTCTTAAACGCGAAAGGTTTCTCGGTGCCACGGGCATCAGTTCACTTTTCGGGCAGAATAATCTGCTCTGACGGTGTTTTAATTGTTTTTGGTATTGAAACAGTCCCGAATACACCAAACTGGTATCGAACTCTCATTATTCGGATGAATGATGCCTGAATCAAAGTTAATTTGACGGTAAGGTGTCAACAGTATCTCTGTAAAAGAATTTAACTTCGCCAAAAACTCAAAAACTATATTCTTATTTATATCAGTCATCTTTTTTGTAATGACAATAAGAATGTCCATACTAAATCACAGAATGGTTGATCTCTAGGTGCGCTGAGAAAATATTTACCACCTTTGTGACTGATCTATGGAGAAGGTAACCGAAATCGTCAGTAAAAATGGTTCAAATGGCTCTGAGCACTATGGGACTTAACTGCTGTGGTCATCAGTCCCCTACAACTTAGAACTACTTAAACCTAACTAACCTAAGGACATCACACACATCCATGCCCGAGGCAGGATTCGAACCTGCGACCGTAGCGGCCGCGCGGTTCCAGACTGAAGCGCGTAGAAACGCTCGCCCACTCCGGCCGGCGAAATCGTCAGTAACCAACCAACAGTGTGGTACAAAAGTTGGCACATTTCTCTGCAGTGAAAGGAAGTCACTGGACAGAGGTCAGTTTGTTTCTAGGGTTTCCAAACTCATTCAGGTGTTCCAAAAGACTACATTCATTATCTATGAACACAATACAATCAAATGACTGGAGCGCAATTGGTTTATTAAACAAGAAATAGATAAGATCAAGGAGTAAAAACCACAGTGGTACTACTCGAGAAAACTACAGCTGATCTTCAGATAAACATCTGCGTGATGCTAGAGGATCAGTGAGCTTAGATAACACCACGCGCAAGACTACGATAAGCTGCCCCGAGGCTGTTTCTCAGAACTTTGTTTCGTGAATCCACCCAATATTTGCACCAGAATTAAAAATCCGGTAAAAATGCAATATTTGCACCAGAATTAAAAATCCGGTAAAAATGGCGCCGTGGTATAAAGTGTCAGAATACGAATTCAACGCTTTGCAGTTCGATCCCAGGTTAGTCCCACGATTTTTGTCTGTTGTTCGTCACGCATATCCACTCTGTGTGGTGCTTTTTTTCAAATATTTATATTTTGATTAAATTATTATTCTCTTTTGAAGATTGAGAAATCTGTTGTGAGTTTTGCACCACTTCTTGGCGGGAAGAGCAAATACTTTTCAAAACTTAAGTACTGTATGTGATAGTTTATATGCTACCTGAAATCGTTCGCAGGAGGCGTAGCGTTCTCAAGATTAAGAACAGAGTTCGCATTGCCACTTAATTTATTTGTGTCGTGATCATGTTCGATGACGTTCGGATATGAGATATAGCAACTACGAACAGAGAAACCTAAGGGACCAGACACAGCTGGAAATTTTCTTTGCTATACTAGATCACACATTAAAAGAAGTTGGATTTAAATCACAAACAAGGTAGATAGCAATGCACCTTCTGCCTTAACTACGACGTTAGACGACATGCAGTCGGTCCCTGGTAGCTGTATGAAAACCATAAAAATACCTTTATTTCTGTTGCTATTAATAGGAATTGGAGAGCATAGAAATACTTTAAGTAATAAGCAGGCACTACAGCATTTGAGAGCACAATAACCAATTTAATTACCTTAGTCAGTATTGCTAACAATAGGCTCCGTACATTTCAATTTTCTGTCTTGCTGGCTGTTTCTTTAAATAAAGTCCTTTAACATTTTCGACATTTCATCTTAGCTGCACACATAAATACTTACATAGTACTGGACAATAGTAATATTTTATAATAACTAATTAGTGATTGCAGACCACGCCATATACCCGTCCGCCGTCTTTAAAAAATATATCAGGACTGTGGTAACAGAAGAGGATTACAATTATTCAGCTGTCAAAAAAATAAGAAACACAAAATATCGCTATCGATACAATTTATGAACAATTCGTATTCCGCGCCGTGGCGCGTAAGGTATTCTTTGAAATATCAAGTGGTCGCTGCTCAGCGACGATCTAAGAAATTTTTACACAAGTTGTACGGCTTTTATTAGCCTGCATGGTTAGATTATCGAATGTAAGTTTATTTAAGCTAACGAAACAGATGCTAATATTACATCTGGAAATGTTTGTTGATGTGAAAAATGCCGAGCTGCACCGTGATTTGGAGTCCACGTTAAAATGTGGGTGCCCCTAAAAGTCATTTCAAAGGTAGGACGAAGGCAACGGCATATCACCTCAAACAAGACCATGCCTAGTAAAGCACTATGGTGTTCAAACCTACCTACAGTCTGATGACAGCTTCATTACTATACTAATTAGGTAACATGGTTTCAAATTACTCTGAGGGACAAACATCGCTACACCAAAAAATAGTGATGGCAGTTTAACGTAAATGCGAGATAAGTCATTACAAATGTGAAAGGCTTGTTCTTTAATAATCGTTGCAATTGTCAGATTGTTGCTTGCAAACGTGCATGCACTGTGTTGTATTGGTGCCGGATGTCAGTTTGTGGGATGGAGTTCCATGCCTGTTGCACGTGGTCGGTCCATACAGGGACGGTTAATGCTGTTTGTGGACGAAGCTGCAGTTGCTACCCGATGTTGTTCCACATGTGCTCGAAGGGAGAAATCTAGTGATCGAGCAAGCCAAGGCAACGTGTCGACACGCCGTGGAGTTAAACAGCGGTATGTGGAAGAGCATTATCCTGCTGGAAGATATCCCCCTGGAATACTCTTCATGAATGGCAGCACAACTGGTCGAATCACCAGACTGACATACAAATTTGCAGTCATGGTACGTTCGATAACCACGAAATGCTCCTGCTGTCATACGAAGTCGCCAACAGACCATAACTCCAGGTGTAGCTTCAGTACGTCTAGCACCCAGACAGGTTGGTTGCAGGCCATCAGCTGGTTTTCTTCTGACCAATACATGGCCGCCGCTGGCACGGAGGTAGAACCAGCTGTGGCCAGAAAACACGACAGACCTCCTCTCTGCACTTCAGAGAGCTCTCGCTTACTCCACTGACGTCGCAAATGGCAGTAGTTTGGGGTCAGGCGTCTGGCTCGGAGTTGTCCTTGAAGTAACCTATTTGTAACAGTTCGTTGTGTCACTGTGGTGCTTGCCGCTGCCTAAATTGCTGCTGCAGATGCAGTACTATGCGCCACAGCCATACGTCGAATATGATTGTCTTTCTTCTCGGTAGTGCCACGTGACCGTCCGGGGTTCGGTCTTCTTCCGACCGTACTTTCCCGTGACCACTGCTGCAAGCAGTCAAGTACGGTGGCTACATTCCTGCCAAGTCCTTCTGCAATATCGCAGAAGGAACATCTAGCTTCTCGTAGCTCTATTACACATCCTCCTTCAAACTCAGTGAAGTGTTAATAATTTTGCCTTTGTCACGTTAAAGGCATTCTTGACTAATATCAATTCATCAAGTCCTGTCTCAAAGGTAACGAATGATCAGGACCATTACAGCGTGTATTTAAAGCAAACTTGATTTGCATTTTCATAGTGCGCTGTTGGTGCCAATCGTAAGCGAGTGGCGCGAAACTGGAACAGACATCTTTCAGATGCAGAAACATGCCTACCAATTCTCGTTTATGTCGCACAACTCTTTCTTGCTGTTGTGTTTTTTTCTTTCAGTCAGTCTATTTTGTTAGTTTAAAATTACGCCCGAGCAGGTGTACAGGGTGTAACGGAATAAGCGCAGATGTTTTTGTATGTGGTACCCTCATATGCATACACATCGGTGTGCTGGAGATTTTTTTTTTTTCTGTATCAGACAGTCTTCCGGCAAACACGTCATATAATTTACTACTGGATGTTTTCTGCATATTCGTAACTTCACCATTAAGTGGACAACGTCTGTCAGTGCAGACTAACCTTTTTGACTCCATGTGTCCGAACTTCAACACCTGAGCTGCTGCCCAGGGGAAAGTAGGCATGTGTACTTGGAGGTACTAACGAATCTATAAAAACACTGCTCCTAATAGTTATAATTAAAAGTCTGCAACTGAAGTAGGTATTGATATAATATTGTTCAATACACTTTCTTCAGTCATCTGTAGAAATATTTGCATTTATTCTAGGAATACCCTGTATAATGATGCTAGTCCCTTCAGTCACATATCTAAATGGTACCGAACAAATAGTGAAAATTAGTAATTGGAGCTTTTGTATCTAGAGCAGTGGAAGACTGCAAGGCTGGAAACATAAATAAACTGTAGATTAAAAATTGTTTGGAATGCTTTCGCTAAACTAAAAAGAATTTTCAAGACTGAGTCTTTCTGAAACAGAAATGTTCGTATTACAAGCTTTGATTTTTGGTTATGATAAATGGATTTTCAGTGTAAAAATCATTCAGAAGCAGATGGTTTGGACAAAGGACACAGGGGATAGAGGGGAAACCAGAGCAAGTTGACGATGCCGACGGTCAACCAATTTTAATTAATTAATTACTTGAAATAGTAATCGTTTCTTTGTGTATTAAGAGAAAGGCGTTTTATTCTATTGTACCTAGATTTACAATTCTTTAGTTTAATATAATTACAATTTTTTGTCAATCTTTCAACCTAATACAAGCACGACATCTTGCCCAGTAATGGAGCAATAGGATTTTATTATTAGAAAGTATAGACAGAACGTTAATTAATGTTACAATACTATATACAGAGTGAACAAAAATTTGCGCATTCGGACTTCGCAGCACAGTTCCTCACATGCTGCCAAAAAAAAAAAAAAAAAAAAAAAAAAAATGTCTCTCACAAAATTTCTACCCGCTGATATTTCGGGCATTAAACGGACGTTAAAGATTGGCAGTTTGACAACACTGTAAACCACGCGGACAGTAACATCTCTATCAGGATGTAGCGGTAGTGCTGGGCAGTTAGTGCAATGTGTAGTGTTTTGGGTTCGCATGCAGGAGGTCGGGGGTTCGATTCTAGGTTGTGGATTATTTGTTTTTATTTGCTAAAAGTAGTCTGTGTGGTACGGTATGTGGCGTCTTAATAGTCATACAGCGATTACAGTGGGTCTTCTACAAAACATTTGCAATTACGTATTACGAACACAGAAATGGAAATACAATCGTTTTTATTGGTCATCTATTAAAGACACCTTTTGCATCTGCTAGATTATAAACCTGTTTTCGGTGTACCCTCCTCCAATGATCCCATCGATTAATACCAACTGTTATTCTTGCCACGTTCAGATCCATTACAATGATCTTACGTCACCAGTAGAGCTAGCAACGTGCTTTTCAAATAATTTCCATCGGACCATTGGGGGAGGGTACACAGAAAAAAGGGTTTGGAATCTAGTAGATGCAGTGGCGTGAAACAGTTAGCGTCCACGACGTGCAAAAGATTTCTTTAAAAGCTGACCAACGAAAAAGCTGACCAATGTATTTCCATTTCTGTGTTCGTAGTGCGTAATTGCAAATGTTTTGTAGAAGACCCATTGTAATCGCTGTATGACGGTTAAGACCCCAGGTACCGTACCAGGGAAGGGGGGATCAGATAGTGGTACAATAAGTACCCTCCGCCACACACCGTAAGGTGGCTCGCGGAGTATAGATGTAGATGTAGATGTAGAAAACAGACCAACAAAAACAAATATGCCTCAACCCAGAATCGAACCCTCGACCTCCTGCAAGCCAACTAAAAACACTATCCACTGCACCAACTGTACTGTACTGATCTACCAGCTGACAGAGGTAGCTACTGCACATGTGATTACAGTGTTGCCGTATTGACAATCTTTAACGTCCATTCACTGCCCGAAATATGCGCAGAACGAAATTTTGTGACAGACATTTTTGTTTTTCCAGCGTGTGAGGAATCACGCTACAAAGTCCGAGTGCGCGAATTTTTCTTCACTCTGTATATTACTTAATGAATAGTACATACTGAAAGGATTATTGTGCTTAACATTAGTGCAACTCAACATCCATGAGTTTCATTGCCCCCCCCCCCCTGCCTCAAAAAAAAAAAAAAAAAGAAAGAAAAGAAAATCACACAGAAATTTTCCTACTTCAGTCTTCAAACTGTACTCAAGGCACCATGTATGACAACACACTATACAGTCTTATGGGGGACCTAATGTACATTTCATCATATGCAGGACACCGAATTGTACTTTCTATGGTTCTATGGAAGTTTTCTTCGCTTTGAACGTTCTATTCTCATCTTTGTCATTCGTTATCAACCAACATTTGTTTCACAGATGAGCTTCTTAAAACACTTGCACTTTGCGCCCTGTTACGTTCCCGTTTTTCCGTACATGACTTTTCTTTGGGCAGTCGTTTGAAATCAAACATACTTCAGCTTAGTTTCGACATGTTGGGAAGGTTATTTGTTGAAAGTGCTTGTTCTTCAATTTTCTGTACCTCATGTTCATTATGAGATTAATGGGGTGCTTTGAACCCATTTAACTACATAATCGGATGCAGCTGCTTCGAAGAAACCAGTGCTCAACCGATGTTCCATAGACGACGAGGTCGTCAGTTTGGCCCATTCATCTTGCCCCATTCCACTTCGATATTTGGACAATTATTTGTACGTCCCAGCCAAACTATCAGCAAACTGGTACCCATAGTAATAAAAATAATAATAATCATAACGTTTCACTTCGTCTGTGAATCAGACGATCGTACTAAATCCAAAGGTAGATAACTTAATAGCTACTGTCAGCGCATTTTCAGATGGATTTGTATTCAAGATTTTTTAAATCGTCTCTCAAAAATCAACGGTTACTACCGGTACGTACACGATACATGAATGCTAATAGATGGAGACAAAAGGATATACAAAAAAAGTTCACCACAAATTGAACGATTAGCACAAAAAAAATTACAGCAGAAGCAAAAAAGAACACGTCTATCGGTTTCTTAGATCTAAAAACAAGCAGTGATAATGACCAACACTAATTTGAAATTTACAAAAAACCTACAGGTTCAGATATCATCATCAATAAAAATTCATGCCACATCAGGTCGCATAAGTATGCATACTTTAAATCGACGATCAGTAGAATGATGAATGTAGCGCTGGGAGAAGAAGCAATAAAAATGGAATTGCAACACTACAATACAAAGCACAGAAAATAATTTCGATCCAGATATGGTACTTAAATCTACTACGACCGTTCTAAACCAGAAGAAGAAAACATACATAGAGACATAACACTGAAAAGAGATGACAAAACCAAAGCCAAATCCATATATATACCTACAACATATATAGGCCACAAATCACGAAAAATAAACAAATTTTTCAAGAATGCCTAAATAGAAGTAGGATTTCGCGCTGCCAGTAACTTAAAAATAAATCCGAGATCAGGGAAAAGCGACGTTCCTATCTCTTCTTATCCAGCTGTATACAAAATCTCCTTGATGGATGAAACAGTTTTTATATTGGACAGACAGGATGGAGTTTTAGTATAAGATTCAAACAACACACGAGAGATTTCGAAAGTAGCCAATCAACTGTTTACCTACAGTTAGAAAATAAAGAACACAATTGAAAACACTGAAAATTCTACGTACGGCACGAAAGAGCCAAACCATGATCATTTTGGAAGAACTAGAAATTTATGCATACACAAACAGATATCCGAATACCATCCTAAACGAAGTAAGGGATCTGAGACACAAAAATTATCTGGAAAACTTTGTTGACTTCATAGAAAAAGAAGAGGATTAAACACAACACGATAAACAAAACAAAAATAGACAACATTAAGATCGCAGATCAACATAATGCACAATATCTCTGGCAAAAATTATCTCTGACCACCTAAGATATAATTTACTTATAAAAATAAAGCATCACTGGAACGATCTGTCATTTTACAAATGTCAAAAATAACACGAAATTTCTATAGAAAGTAAATTCGTAATGTATATGTTAACAATGACGTGGATAAAAGAATTTTCGTTCTAAGATGATATATGGTCGTCACTCCATCTAGATGTAAGTATAATAAAGACTAAATACACCGAGCGAGGTGGCGCAGTGGTTAGCACCCTGGACTCGCAATCGGGAGGACGACGGTTCAATCCCGTGTCCGACCATCCTGATTTAGGTTTTCCGTGATTTTCCTAAATCTCTCCAGGCAAATGCCAGGGTGGTTCCTTTGAAAAGACACGGTCGACTTCCTTCCCCGTCTTTCCCTAATCCGATGAGACCGATGACCTTGCTGTTTGGTCTCTTCCCCCAAACAATCCAAATCCAAATAAAGACTAAATCTCGTAGTTGGCATTGGAACGTTCTATAATTTTATAACTGTCAGAAAAATAATACGAAATTTCACTATTATTCTTTTATAGACATTTAGATATCTGACATGTCAGCAACATGTCCGAACAGCCCTTCGAAGACCCATCGGTACCGTCCGGCCGCCGTATCATCCTCAGCCCACAGGCGGCCCTGAATGCGGATATGGAGGGACATGTGGTTGGCACATCGCTATCCCTGCCGTATGGCAGTTTACGAGAACGGAGCCGCTACTTCTCAATCAAGTAGCTCCTCAGTTTGCCTCACAAGGGCTGAGTGCACCCCGCTTTATTACATAAAGGAAGACTGAAATGATGTATAAATGTAACGCGAAATTACGGCGGTATTATACGCTGAATGTTCCCAAAGTCATACAAACACTAATCTTTTTACTTTCACAGACTAAAAAACACGGTTTTATTTTTTCGTGTCCTTCTATAGCATTACGTTTCGTATGTCTGTAAGTTAACAAAGTGATTCCAAGACTCCTCTTCTTTTAAAGAGACTAAATTTCTCCGTTCAAATGACACGATATCACAGTCTGCTCATTAATGTTTACCGGGAGTAATAAATGGAGAAAATAATAATAACAGCCTAATTTTATTTAAACTTTAATACAAACTGAAGCAACATTGTTCGTGGGACTCTGCCAAATGGTGCTACAGAGATTAACATTTAAATTTAAGTCCTTCACAGAAACCTTGCAAAGATTTGTCACTCTTCTTAACAACAACTGTTCATAACATTACTAAACAGAAAAGTCTTACTGATATCCATTTAATATCTCTTAACTACAAAATATTCAACATCCTGTCTTACAGAGATTACCACTACATTACTTCTAGTCTGTCTCGAAACAATATGTGGAGAACGAATTCTGTTTCAATGCGGTAATTTAAAAAAGAAACCACCACCATGGAGATCGTTTACCTTATAGTTATAAAATATGACCTTCCATTGTTCACAAACGTTTTACAGTTACTTTTTTATCACTGTCTAACAGTTTCTCACATCAGTTCAGATACATTACTTAGGCCGGTATTACACTATCAAATTTCTTTGTCAAAGATTTGATCAAAGATGTGATCCAATATTCCGTCCAATATATTTGACAAAGATCTTTGACGTAGCGCTACAAGGGGTATCACAATGTCATCAAATTTTTCGTCAAAGTTCAAGATGGCTGACAACAACTTGTTATTAACCGCAGCAGTTGTATGTACTCCAATTGCATTGTGTGCACATGCGGAAAAGAAGTGGGGGAAAAAATGGAACCATACATACGAGGTTGACGGTCTTAAAAGTCCTGGTATCACAACTTGATAATAAATTCAGTTGGGAGGAGCACACCACAGAACTGCAGAAACGCCTTAACAAATCTGTATTTGCAATTCGAGTGTTAGCAGACATAGGCAACATAAAAATGAAAAAGCTTGCATACTTTGCCTACTTTCATTCCATAATGTCATATGGGATAATATTTTGGGGTAAATCTTGAAGTCAAACAAAAGTTTTCAGAGTCCAAAAGCGTGTAATACATATTATTTGTGGAGTAAATTCACGAACTTCCTGCAGAAACCTCTTCAAAGAACTGGGTATACTAACTACTGCCTCTCAGTATATTTACTTCTTAATGAAATTTGTCGTAAATAATATATCTCTTTTTCCAACAAACAACTCAGTTCATACATACAATGCCAGGAACAAAAATGATCGCCGGCCGGTGTGGCCGTGCGGTTAAAGGCGCTTCAGTCTGAAACCGCGTGACCGCTACGGTCGCAGGTTCGAATCCTGCTTCGGGCATGGATGTGTGTGATGTCCTTAGGTTAGTTAGGTTTAATTAGTTCTAAGTTCTAGGCGACTGATGACCTCAGAAGTTAAGTCACATAGTGCTCCGAGCCATTTGAGCCACAAAAATGATCTGCACAAGGACTTAACAGCACTTACTTTAGTTCAAAAACGGGTCCACTACTCAGGAACACTCATCTTCAATAATTTGCCAGGAAACATAAAAAATTTTGTTAGAAATAAAGATCAATTTAAAAGGAGCCTGAAAGACTTACTACTGGCCAACTCCTTCTACTCCATTGGCGAAATTTTTAATAGAAACAAATGATGTATTGTATTTATTCATACTATTAGTATTGTTATTTCAGCTTAAAAAAAATCGACATGTTCCACATCCACGAGGATCTCCTCAGCACGGATGTATGGAACGAAAAACTAATCTAATCTGGGTGAAGCCGTGGGTTTTACGACGACACGATAAAAGCATTCAACAAAACTTGTTACGTGAGCTTACAGTGGAAGACGTCAAGTCGTACATCAGTTACTTAAGAATGGATGAGCATACATTTCTGTATGTGCTCAATGAAGTGTATCCTCATATCACAAAGCACAACATTCACTTAAGAGCTGCTACATCTTCAGAAGACAGGCTCACTTGTAACACTCCGATTCCTTGCTACAGGGGAGGGTTATGTTAGGTTACGTTAGGTCTCCAATCTTCTTAATCTGTTTTTTTATTCAGGGTGCCTCACGTTGTAAAGCGCCTCATCAGCTTCAGACATCTCTATTAATTTTGTAGTTGTCGGCACACACCAATTGTATTTATCGGCAATGGTTATAAAAACACTACAGACGACAGAACGCTGCAGCGATGCTAGCGTTCCATGTGGTAACATGTCACATTGCAGTGAACAGAAGACGAGCGGTTTCTTTGATCAAATATACAGCGAGGCCCTAGATTTGATCAAATATTGGACGACATTTGACAAAGTCCCTATTACACTATCAAATATCTTTGACAAAGATATTGGACAAAGAAATTTGATAGTGTAATACCGGCCTTACACAAGGGTATTAAAAACAAACAAATGCTTTTAGCTTCATGCCGCCTATGTGGTTAGAAAAGGAGTGTTTGGTCATACTGCATCAATCAATTCTGTTGCATTCGACAATGTGTAAGCAGCAAGCGTCTGGATTGGACGGTGCTATAGCGTCGCCCGCCAGTTGCGAACTACGTTCCGTCATTTGATTCCTGCAATCAGAGGGAGTCATTGCCGCCGTGATTCATAGTAGATTGTCCCGTGTATGTGGGTATGGGGTTAAGAATGATGGTGTTTTGAGGGAATGGAGCAGAAAATTCAAGACTCGTCTCACAGATGTGCATGATGAAAGTGACTGAGGAAGAGATTCAATTATGACTAAAGAATTTGTGGAAAATGTTGACAAAATTGTGAGGGCGAGACGTTGCATGACTTTTTTCGAATGTTAACCGCTTCTATTGTCCGAACACGTTTTCCGTCAGACCCAAATTCTCAACTTAAACACACTACTAAGTAGCGTCCCTGTAAAGTTACTTCATTTGCTCGCAGCGTTTTCTGTATTCCAGTATGAGTTTCTGACCCTATGTGTATTCACACTCAGGATATCATAGCAGTAGCATACAGATGTACTATATGCACCGATCAGTTAGAACATTATGATCACTTACTTTAACAGTCGGTGTGTCCACCTTTGGCACAGATAACAAAGGCAACGCGTCGTGATATGGAAGCAATGAAGCCTCGTTAGGTCGCTGTAGAGAGTTGACACCAAATCTGCACACACAAGTCACCTAATTCGTGTAAATTCCGGATTTGGGGGGGGGGGGGGGGGGGCATGAGCTCTGACGCCATGTTGAATCACATCCCAGACGTGTTCCATCGGGTTCAAATCTGGCGAGTTGGGGGGCCAGCACATCAACTGGAACTCGCCACTGTGTTCCCCGAACAACTATCAAACTCCTGGCCTTGTGACATGGAACTTAATCTTGCTAAAAAATGCTACTGCCACTGGGGAACATGATCGTCACGAAGGGCTGTACGTGGTCTGCAACCAGTGCACGATACTGCTTGGCCGTCAGGGTGCCCTGCACGACTTCCATTGGACCAAGGATGCCCGCGTGAACGCTCCCCAGAGCATAACAACTGCCTCCAGATTGTCTCCGTCCCGCAACACAGCTGTCAAGGACCTGCTCCCCTGGAAGACCACGGATTCGCGCTCTCCCATCGGCACGATGAAGACGTTGTCGGGATTCATCAGACCAAGTAACGCTCTGCCTCTGCACCAACGTCCAGTGCCGATGGTCACGTTTCTGACTAGCAGTCATTCTTCGCCTGCTGATGCTGCAATCGCCTGAACGGCTTTACTTGAATACCATCTGATCTAGTTGAGCTTGACATTGCAACGGAAGGCACGGAATCCAGTTAATTTTGGTCCGCTGCATACAGTTCTGTTCATTGCACATGAAAACCGTTGAGGATGGCAGGTTACGCTTGGGGCCTGAAGATGACACTGGTAGCATGTGTTAAAGAGAATAAACGACGTAGATTCGAACACAGCCGCTGTTCTTTTTTTTTCTTTTTTTTATCGTAGTTCAAGTACATCGTGCCCGGCTGCAGTCCCACTTTCCTTAATGGATTACAGAGACTGGACGGGTTTATGTACATAGTGGGTCGATGGTCGTAATGATCTGCCAGATCAGTGTACGAGGTCTGTTAAAAAATTCCGGAACATTCGTAATTCCGCGCCATTGGTGTGTTGGAACGAAATTCGGTTGGCGTCCCTGCGCACGCCTGTGTCTATGTGTAACTGATGGAAGTCTCATTGTTGTATTTCTGTCAGTTATTGCTCAGTGCTGTACCGAGTATAACGTTGTGCCGCACACTTTGCGAATTTCGAGACAGCAGAGTTAGAGGAGCAACACGCCTTTATTAAACTTTGCATGAAACTCAAGAAAACCTTTACAGAGACACACCAAATGGCGCAGGAAGCCTACGGTTATGAGAGCTTAAGCTGTACTCGGTGTTACGAATGGCTCACACAGTGTAAAACCGGCCGGACGGAAGTCAAAGATGACCCTCTTCAGGATATCTTTCGACTTCTACCGACTGCCGTCAAGTCAGGAGCGTCAACGAAATTGTGAGTGGCAAACGAGGACTGACTGTCCGAGATGATGCAAAAGAATGTAACATTCTCTTTGGATCATGTCATGAAATCCTGACGCAGCATCTTGGAATGCATCGTGTTGCCGCCAATTTCGTCTCACGGCTCATGAGTCAAGACCAGTAAGACCTTCGCCTCGCAATCTATGATGAGCTTTTTGATTGCGCAGATGAGAACGACATGTTCCTAAAGACACTCACAACTGGCCATGAGATGTGAGTCTACGGTTATGATGGTGAGACCAAGGTTATTATTTAGGTGATCCTTGAGGCAGTCCGTTTTTCAGCTTCCTCTCCTTAGTTATGTTGCTTCCAATGATTACCTGGAACTTCCGATCGCTTAGCATGCTGTTAATAAGTCGAGCCATTGTTCTGCAGACTATCATGCGGAGAAATTTGTAGATAAGGCCTTCCCTCCAAACAGCGTCGAAGGCGGCAGTTAGATTAACAAACGCCACAGATGTTTTCTGCTTCATTTGATATCCTGAGTCTATGAAGGATGTGAGAGACAACACTTGGTCGCAGCAGCTACGCCCTGGTCTGAAGCCCGCCTGATCAACTGGAACGTTCTCTAGGATAGCGCTACTTATTCTGTTATATACTAGCCTTTCAAAAAGCTTGTAGCAGCAGCTAAGTAGAGTAACAGGGCGATAACTTTCTACAAAGTTGCTGGGTTTGCCAGGTTTCAGAACAGATATCATCTTCGCCTTTCTAAACTCCAATGGAAGTTGACCAGTCAGCAGGATGTCAGTGAAGAATTCTGCCAGCCATTTCTTAGCTTCTCCTCCTATATGGATCAGGAATTCTGGATGGATACCATCGAACCCAGGCGCCTTTAGAGGTCCTTCAGTCCAGAGTCAATCTCTGAAACTGTGAAGGGAATTTTTTGAACAGATCTCGCATGTGTGGTGTCTGTTCTGTCGGACGCGTTCGACACAACAAATGTTCAAATGTGTGTGAATTCCTAAAGGACCAAACTGCTGGGGTAATCGGTCCTTAGACTTACACACTACTTAAACTAACTTACGCTAAGGAAAACACACACACACACATTCCCGAGGGAGAACTCGAACCTCCGGCGGTAGTGGCCGCGCGATTCGTGACATGGCGCCTGTAACCGCGCGACCACTCCGCACGGCTCGCCACAACAAACACCACAGATATACTGGGTGTCTCTCCTAAGAGTCGCCAGGCGCTTTTTATCTGATGTTTCAGCAGGTATTTGCAATTTCGTTTCTGCAATGTGTAGCTTCAGTCAGTCCAAACAAATAGTGGGCACCGCGTCTTTCACGCGAAGCCCAGTGTCGACGTAAAGCATCCGTTTGTTTCCCGTTACAAACAAAATAATTTTTAAAGTGAAATTTGACCTACTCATTCGATAGGACGGTCTCAGATTAGTCTTGTCGAAATACACTCCTGTAAATGGAAAAAAGAACACATTGACACCGGTGTGTCAGACCCACCATACTTGCTCCGGACACTGCGAGAGGGCTGTACAAGCAATGATCACACGCACGGCACAGCGGACACACCAGGAACCGCGGTGTTGGCCGTCGAATGGCGCTAGCTGCGCAGCATTTGTGCACCGCCGCCGTCAGTGTCAGCCAGTTTGCCGTGGCATACGGAGCTCCATCGCAGTCTTTAACACTGGTAGCATGCCGCGACAGCGTGGACGTGAACCGTATGTGCAGTTGACGGACTTTGAGCGAGGGCGTATAGTGGGCATGCGGGAGGCCGGGTGGACGTACCGCTGAATTGCTCAACACGTGGGGCGTGAGGTCTCCACAGTACATCGATGGTGTCGCCAGTGGTCGGCGGAAGGTGCACGTGCCCGTCGACCTGGGACCGGACCGCAGCGACGCACGGATGCACGCCAAGACCGTAGGATCCTACGCAGTGCCGTAGGGGACCGCACCGCCACTTCCCAGCAAATTAGGGACACTGTTGCTCCTGGGGTATCGGCGAGGACCATTCGCAACCGTCTCCATGAAGCTGGGCTACGGTCCCGCACACCGTTAGGCCGTCTTCCGCTCACGCCCCAACATCGTGCAGCCCGCCTCCAGTGGTGTCGCGACAGGCGTGAATGGAGGGACGAATGGAGACGTGTCGTCTTCAGCGATGAGAGTTACTTCTGCCTTGGTGCCAATGATGGTCGTATGCGTGTTTGGCGCCGTGCAGGTGAGCGCCACAATCAGGACTGCATACGACCGAGGCACACAGGGCCAACACCCGGCATCATGGTGTGGGGAGCGATCTCCTACACTGGCCGTACACCACTGGTGATCGTCGAGGGGACACTGAATAGTGCACGGTACATCCAAACCGTCATCGAACCCATCGTTCTACCATTCCTAGACCGGCAAGGGAACTTGCTGTTCCAACAGGACAATGCACGTCCGCATGTATCCCGTGCCACCCAACGTGCTCTAGAAGGTGTAAGTCAACTACCCTGGCCAGCAAGATCTCCGGATCTGTCCCCCATTGAGCATGTTTGGGACTGGATGAAGCGTCGTCTCACGCGGTCTGCACGTCCAGCACGAACGCTGGTCCAACTGAGGCGCCAGGTGGAAATGGCATGGCAAGCCGTTCCACAGGACTACATCCAGCATCTCTACGATCGTCTCCATGGGAGAATAGCAGCCTGCATTGCTGCGAAAGGTGGATATACACTGTACTAGTGCCGACATTGTGCATGCTCTGTTGCCTGTGTCTATGTGCCTGTGGTTCTGTCAGTGTGATCATGTGATGTATCTGACCCCAGGAATGTGTCAATAAAGTTTCCCCTTCCTGGGACAATGAATTCACGGTGTTCTTATTTCAATTTCCAGGAGTGTATAACAAGTACTACATCAGCGATAGCGCTGCCCTGGCCCGCAATGATGGCTACCGCCAAGCTTGCAGCGCTACAGAATCGCTGCTCAATTGCTGTTTATTCTTCGTGTTTTACTGTCCCTGTTAATACATATCCCTAAAACGAATATCGCAGTCGACTAATTTGGACCACTCCGTCGAATGGGTATGTAAACACTACGTCTTCAGGCCACAAGTGGCCCATCGGGACCATCCGACCGCCGTGTCATACTCAGATGAGGATGCAGATAGGAGGGGCGTTTGGTCAGCACACCGCTCTTCCGGTCGTTATGATAGGTTTCATTGACCGGAGCCGCTACTATTCGGTCGAGTAGCTCCTCAATTAGCATCAAGAGGCTGAGTGCACCCCAAAAAATGGCAACAGCGTATGGCGGCCTGGATGGTGACCCATTGCGCGACAGCGCTTAACTTCGGTGATCTGACGGGAACCGGTGTTCCACTGCGGCAAGGTCGTTGCCCAATAGGTATGTAAAAGTCCGCTTTAATTATCATTTTGTTTGTAATGGAAACAAACCGACGTTTCCGTCGACAATGGGTTTAACTGGGCTTCATGTGTAAGACGCGATGAGCACTGTTTGTCTGGGATGACTCCAGCTACACAGTGCACAAACGAAATTACAGATATCTGCTCAATCACCAGAGAAGATGCGCCTGACGAGTCTTAGGAGAGACATCCTGATGATGCGTCTCAAATTTCAACTGCCACGGAGAAGTTAGGTTATCATAATTCTTGTGCACTGTGCATACCAAAACGTCTAACAGACGTTCACAAAACTGAAAGAATTGGTTCCGTCCTGGTATTCCTTCAGAGATACCATGAAGAAGGGTAGGAATTCCCAAACGGTATCACGACAGTGGACGAGGCATAGATGCAGTAGGTTCACTGTAAAACTAAGGAAAAGTCCAAACAGTGATAGTACACGCATTCACCCAGTAAATCCAAAAAATTCAAGCAGACGCTTTCAAACTGCAAAATGATGGTTACAGGTTTTTGGGGATCACACAGGAATTCTGACATTAGATCTCAAGAGAGTAAGGTGTAAGAAATAAATGATGTCACAGGTTCATTTTAAGACTCTTACGAAAACCCGAATGTCAGTCCAAAACAAAGTGCGCAGGATGTTTACCGGAGGAATAATTCTCCTTTATTACAATTCTCGACACCATGCTGCGAATCTAACGAAGGAAGAACTCAGACATTTTGGTTGGAATATTTTTTAATATTGTCCCTATAGACCTAACTTGGCAACATACGACTTTCATCCCTTCCCCAAGGCATGGCTCGATATTCAGTACTTCACGATCGACGATGCGCTCAAGAATGCTACAAATAACTGACTGAATCACCAGGCTGTACCATTCTTTGATCGGGTGATGCAGAACCTAGTGTCTTGATACGACAAACATTTGAATTTGGGTGGCGATTATGTGGAAAATTAATGTCAACATGTAAGTAAAGGCTGTAGTGTCTTTTTTAATAGCGAATCAGAGGTTGATTTACGAATATATCTATTACATTTATTTTTGTCTGAATGCTCGCAGGTCTGATTCAGTGGTTAGCGTTGATGCCTCTGGGTCGCAGAGTCCCGGGTTCGATTCACGGGCAGATCGGACATTTTCTTCGTTGGGGTACCGTGTGTTTGTATTCTCCCAATCATTTCGCCTCGTTTTCATCTACTCGCAACTCGTTGAAGTAGCGTCAAATGGAAAAACTGCATTAGATGACCGAACTACCCCAGACGTAGTCTGCCCTCCAGTAATGACATAGAATCATTTCATTTCCTTGTATCTGAAAGAGAACGGTTCCCTTAAAAGTAACCTGACTTGGAGGCGCACCTTCTCATTGTACTACACCTCCACTGTCATGTTTGAGAATGCCCATATTCCCCAAACAACAAATGATAGAAACAAAAGAAAACAGTGTTGCAGTAAAGTGTCATCTTACATTCTGTTCAATACTTGAACGAGAAAGTGACAGAATTAAAAATGTTTAGGATGCTTAGCTCCGCTACTTTCACTATACTGTTCACCAATTCATAAAATTTTCAAACTGAAAAATCATGTGTCTCGTCGATACTTTTACTTGGAAGGCTCACGTAAGGAAATGGTGACAGCCCAGTATGTTTGGACAGATATCACAAAATGCCGAGGCTCTTCGGATGTTTCTGTTCTGTCTTCATTAGCCACTGTAAAACGTGGACTAATCACGACAGAATCCAAGAAGACTTCCCCACTTCGTAGAATCCTCAACAGGCTCACAAATGTCATCCAAGTTTAGTATTGGTGAAGAAGCGACGTTCATTGCATCTCGTTGCAAAATTGAGTTCCTCCGCATATGTCGCTTACATCTATTTTTGGCTTCCGAACGACACCGTCGCGTATGATTGCGGTGAGCGCAGTGACGTCGTGCATAGCCAATGGAACAACGGAAATGGGATATCTGATAAGATATATCACGCGTCCTTTTGCATCATGTTGATGGTCAGGTCGTGTGAAGATATGCCGTCTTCTAGGACGCCTGGCGACGGGTGCAATGTGGAGCATGGTAACACTGAGGGCTTGAACTTTGAGTCTTCTTGGGAGATTGAGTGGCACGATGAAATACAGTTGGTATGCGGCCATAAGTGGACTAACTCGAGCTTGTATGTATGGTCATAATGTTCAGGCAAACAAATGTATAGTAGCTACGAGCAAACAATTCACTAAGTGATCAAAAGTATACGGGTCCGGGTAAGTGGATATTAATAAGGGGGTGTCTACCCTTCGCCTTTAGGACGGCTTGAACTCTGCTGGGGACACTTTCAGTGAGGTGGCTGAAAGCCTGTTCTTCCTCAAGAACCCAAACCAAAGACGGCAGCGCTGTTGGACGCTGATGTCTGGAGTGAAGTTGACGTTCTAACTTATCCCATACGTATTCCACTGGGTTCAGGTCGGGACTATGAGCAGCCAGTCCACTTCAGGAATGTTAATGTCCATAAGCCGTTGGCTCATACATGCTGCTTTATGAATGGGAGTTTTGTCATGCTGATATAAACGATCATCGTTTCCGAACTGTTGCTCTACTGTTCGCAGTCCACAATGCTATAAAATAATATCTTTCCGCATTTAGCGTTTTCTTAAGCGCTATAAGGGGAACACGCCCTAACCACCTCCTCCATACTTCACTGCTGGCACTACACTTGGAGACAGGTAACGCTTTACAGGCATTCACCAAGCGCAAAGCCTTCCATTGTATTGTCTCAGGGTACAGCCTGATTCGTCACTCCAAAACATTCATTTTCAGTCGTACACCGTCCAATGGCTTGGCTCTTTACATCACCTCAAGCGCCGGTTAACATTAACTGCAGGAATGAGTAGCTTATGAGGAGCTGCTCGACCTTCACACCCCGTTCTCGACGCACAGTCACTGTGCTAGGTGGCCTGCTTGTAGCACTTTGGAACTCACGCGTAGTTCCTTTCGCTGATTTCAAGCGATTTTTTGTAACCACCTTCCGCAGTACTCGACGATCCTTGTTCGTCAGTACATGAGGTCTTCCTGGTCTTAGTTTCGTTTTGTTTCTTCCTTCACGTTCCAAATTCACACTCACCAATATTCCGGTTGGGCAGCTTCACAAGGACAGAAAGTTCCTGATGGATTTGTTACTCAGGTGGCATCTCGTGATTAGTCCACGTTCGTAGTCACTGAACTCTCCTGGCACCCCCATTCCACTGTTACTGTTGTCTAGTGACAACACATTACTCCCCCCATCCTGGTATACTGTCAGGTCTGCATCTCGTGACATCTACACTCATGCTCATAAATTAAGGATAACGCTGATACATGGTGAAACAACGCTCTGGTGGGCGGTTTGCGGGGTTTAAATCACCTCGGGGTATGACCATGTGGTCGTCGCACGGTGGCGATGGCAGCAGTCCACATACGCAGAGGTGTGTTGGTGCATGTCAGAGTACGGTGCAGCGAATAAGTGTGCAGACGTTTCCAGAAGTGCTAATGGTGACTGTGGGTTGAAAATGGCTCAAAGAACACATATTGATGACGTTATGAGGGGTAGAATACTAGGTTGACTGGAGGCTGGTCAAACACAGCAGGTCATAGCACGGGCCCTCCATGTGCCACAAAGTGTGATCTCAAGATTGTGGCAACGTTTCCAGAAGGCAGGAAACGTGTCCTGGTGCTACAGTACGGGACGTCCACAGTGTACAACATCACAAAAAGACCGATATCTCACCATCAGTGCCCGCAGACGGCCACGGAGTACTGCAGGTAGCCTTGCTCGGGACATTACATCAGCCACTGCAACAGTTGTCTCCAGACACACAGTCTACAGACGACTGAACAGACATGGTTTATTCGCCCGGAGACCAGAAAGGTGCATTCCACTGACCCCTGGTCACAGGAGAGCCCATAAAGCCTGGTGTCAAGAACACAGCACATGGTCATTGGAACAGTGGTCCCAGATTATGTTCACGAACGAGTCCAGGTAGTCTGAACAGGGATTCTTGCCGGGTTTCCATCTGGCGTGAACCAGGAACCAGATAACAATCCTTTAATGTCCTTGAAAGGGACCTGTTTGATGGTGTGGGGTGGGATTATGATTGGTGAACGTACACCCCTGCATGTCTTTGACAGAGGAACTGTAACAGGTCAGGTGTATTGGGACGTCATTTTGCACCAGTATGTCCGCCTTCTCAGGGGTGCAGTGGGTCCCACATTCCCCCTGATGGACGATAACGCACGGCCCCACCGAGCTCCCATCGTGGAGGAGTACCTTGAAACGGAAGATATCGGGCGAATGGAGCGTCCTGCCTGTTCTCCGGACCCAAACCCCATCGAACACGTCTGGGATGCTCTCGGTCGACGTATCGCTGCACGTCTTCAAACCCCTACGATACTTCAGGAGCTCAAACAGGCACTGGTGCAAGAATGGGAGGCTATACCCCAGCAGCTGCTCGAACACCTGATCCAGAGTATGCCAACCCGTTGTGCGGCCTTTGCATATTGATGTCGGGGTACATGCGCAGGAAACAGTGACGTTTTGTAACACATGTGTTTCGAGACGGTTTTATCAACTTATCACCAATACCGTGGACTTACAGATCTGTATCGTTTGTGTTCCCTATGTGCCTATGCTATTAGCACCAGTTTTGTGTAGTGCCACGTTGTGTGGCACAACGTTCTGCAATTATCCTTAACTTATGAGCATGAGTGTAGTAGTCAGTTCAACATTACACAGGGGTGTTCTGATACTTTGATCAGATAGTGTATATGCTGTACTACAGTATACACTGACGAAAAAAATCACAACACCAAAAGAATTATTAATGTAGAGTAATGAAATTTCGGGAATACATTTGTCTACGTAACATATTGAAGAGCTTAACATTGAGAAGATCACAGGTTAATGTAAGTGCGAGATAAGCGATTGCAAATGTGGCTCTGAGCACTATGGGACTCAACATCTTAGGTCATAAGTCCCCTAGAACTTAGAACTACTTAAACCTAACTAACCTAAGGACATCACACACACCCATGCCCGAGGCAGGATTCGAACCTGCGACCGTAGCAGTCCCGCGGTTCCGGACTGCAGCGCCAGAACCGCTAGACCACCGCGGCCGGCTTTGCAAATGTGAAATGTTGGTACAGTAAGCTTGCAGATGTGCATGCATTGTGTTGTACTGATCCCGGATGTCATTTTGTGGGATGATGTTACATGCCTGTTGCAGTTGTTCGGTCAATACAGAAGCGGTTATTGCTGGTTGTGGATGACGCTGGAATCGTCGTCCGATGATGTTCCATATGTACTCGATAGGAGACATATCTGGTGATCGAGAAAGTCAAGGCAACATATCGATACTCTGAAGACCATGTTGGGTTACAACAACAGCTTGTGCTCGAGCGTTATCCTGTTAGAAAACACCCAATGGAATGTTGTCCCTAACAGGCAGCACAACAGGTCGACATACAAAATTGCAGTCAGGGAATAACTATAAGAGAGCTGCTGCTGTCATACGAAATAATTGGAAGAGCTGTGTTTCAAAGTAGCGAAGATGAGCAAGTGCTCATAACTTTTAAGGTATGGACTTCAGAGCACATGTTTACTGGACTTTTTTTCTTGTTTTGGTCCATGCTACCACTTCGCAAAATATGGAAAGCAAAGCGCTTGCAGTAGATGAGATTTGTTTCACGGTATCGAAGATCAAGAATTGCTCAAAAGTCTTAAGGTATGCGTTACTTGCCTTTTTTCTTTCAAATGATCATTCCTGTCATATCCCTGAATATCGACCACCCCTTCTGAAACACCCGTTGTATTCTTTTCGAACTGCATACAAATAAACAATAATTGTTACTATTCCTCTGTTCCTTTCTGTATTTCGTTTCTAGTGAAAAAGCTGACAGTCGGTGAAAAATGACAGACAGGAAGAAATCAAGAAATCAAATTATTACGCTGTATTTGAGGTAACTGTGTTCCCCTAATGTAGTGTACCTTTTTTGTGCCGCATAAAATGTATTTAAACAAAGTTACATTGTTGGGTATTATTAAAGGTTAACATTCGGACGTATGACACACTTTAATGGAATTATCATCATCTGGATGGATTCCGATGGACAATTACATGCTCGATATTCGTAATGCATTTAAAAATGGTAATCCACGAGTGGACAGCTTTAATGTTTTTCTTAATCGAAGAAAGTTTTCAGTCGTCTGCTTCAATATACACCCCACAAGACATATAACATCAATATCAACATTAACGATATACGAGTTTTATCTGAAATCTCGTGATTATGAAATTGTAATATTCCGAAAATTGTCAGGGAATTGTAAAATAGAAGCGAGCTGTTACACATGAGTAATTAGTACATAACTCTGTGAAAGTAAACTAGGGTTCTTCGAAGTGTAAATAAACGTTTAACAGTCTTAAATACAGTGTAAGACATAAATACAACACTAAATTCATTACACGACTGTTGCAGCAGAAAGCGTGTATATCCGACAATGAACGTTAAGCAACTTAACTTCGAAAGGCTGCAATGAGCTGAAGGCTTATTAATAACGAACAGCAGAAAACGAAAGGAAATAATGGAAACAGTGGATGGGGAACGGCGACTGATCATACTCAAACGTTCTTGGGACTCGGAATTGTTCTGGGAACCTGTAGCAGACTGCAGTAGAATTTCGAACATTGCCTAAATAAGAGTGGAGGATGTTATTTTGGGCCGCTGGACAGTGAACAGGTAACGGTAGTTTGACCAAGAGAATATTAGTCTGATGCGAGTAGCTCATAAATAACGGGGTTTGAAGGTTTGTTGGTAGTATATGATCGAAATTACGAGCAGAGAGTTAGGGATGTACAACGCAGGCTTGCTGTGCTAATTTAGTTCTTAGACGAAAACTGCTTTCAAGAATTTATGCACTTGATAGATTCACTATCGTTTCTCTCCCATTACTGCAAGTCTTTCAAATATTCGCAGTCTTCATCACCTCGCAGAACCAAAAGCATTCATAATATGGGAATAATAGTTGTTGACAACAAAAAGTACATTTCTGTTTATTAACTGCTCCCCAATCGGCGTTTATTACAGTATTAAGGTGCTATAAATATAATAACCCCCTCCATAGCTGAATGGTAGCGTTCACGCTTTCCACGCGATGGATCTAGGTTCGATTAATGGTGATGTCACGAGTGTAAACCAACAGGACCGTCAGTGAAATGACGTCATCTGAAAATATTTACACGACGCTATGAGGTATACTAGATTTATTAATTTGTTTGTGACATCAAAACAAAAATTTTGTTGTAGCGAAAACTAAAACACGTGAAACTACAGAAGCAAAAATCCCGTTTATGAGATAGTTACAAACGTGTGGCTATGAGCCGCCAGTGACTTCAGCGTGAAATATTATCGTAGTTAGTATAAAAGTATTTGAATGTAAACGTTTCATAAAAGTCCATATCTAATTGAGCTCAAATTACACCCATTGCCTACCTTACTTTGCGCAACAGTGGGAATGGCGTACGTCCGTGATGGGACACAGGCACATTTTGCAGCTGGTATAATTCATCGAATGCGCCAGTATGGCCCAAAGTGGATCGATCTAGCACAAATTGTATCTTGACTTCAGCCCTCTGGATTTTTCTGCCTGGTATCGTCTCAGACATGAAATGTGTTCCACTCCCATTCATGCAGTTGAGGAACTGTACAGTCTTTTGAAGATTCGTGAGATGCTCTGGGGGTGTTTGAGAGAATTCGTAAGCCACTGCTGAGGTGATTGCACTATTGCTTCCACAAGTGAGGACGATACGTGGGACGCCTCCTTTAACAGGTACGAGAGCACAGTAAATTGTGACACGTAACGTGCTGAAGTAGTATAGTATTTGTTGTTAAGGTAGGACTTGGATGAAGTTAGAGAACAATTAGTGGGGTGCTTAATAGAAAAGTTTACATTTCAGGTACATTTATATTAACTAGGATAGTATTTGATACTAAAGCCAGCCGGATATAGACTGGGAGACTCAAACGTTCATAACGGGTGGCAGGGACAAAGAATCCAGTGAAATTTTTTTAAGTGCTTTATCTGAAAACTACCTTGAGCAGTTAAACAGAGAACCGACTCGTGGCGATAACATATTAGACCTTCTGGTGACAAACAGACCCGAACTATTTGAAAAAGTTAACGCAGAACAGGGAATCAGCGATCATAAAGCGGTTACGGCATCGATGATTTCAGCCGTAAATAGGAATATTAAAAAGGGTAGGAAGATTTTTCTTTTTAGAAAAAGTGACAAAAAGCAGATTTCAGAGTACCTGTTGGCTCAACACAAAAGTTTTGTCTCAAGTACAGATAGTGTTGAGGATCAGTGGACAAAGTTCAAAACCGTCGTACATTATGCGTTAGATGAGTATGTGCCAAGCAAGATCGTAAGAGATGGAAAAGGGCCACCGTGGTACAACAACCGAGTTAGAAAACTGCTGCGGAAGCAAAGGGAACTTCACAGCAAACATAAACATAGCCAAAGCCTTGCAGACAAACAAAAATTAAGCGAAGCGAAATGTAGTGTGAGGAGGGCTATGCGAGAGGCGTTCAATGAATTCGAAAGTAAAGTTCTATGTACTGACTTGGCAGAAAATCCCAAGAAATTTTGGTCTTATGTCAAAGCGGTAGGTGGATCAAAACAAAATGTCCAGACACTCTGTGACCAAAATGGTACTGAAACAGAGGATGACAGACTAAAGGCCGAAATACTAAATGTCTTTTTCCAAAGTTGTTTCACAGAGGAAGATTGCACTGTAGTTCCTTCTCTAGATTGTCGCACAGATGACAAAATGGTAGACATCGAAATAGACGACAGAGGGATAGAGAAACAATTAAAATCGCTCAAAAGAGGAAAGGCCTCTGGACCTGATGGGATACCAGTTCAATTTTACACAGAGTACGCGAAGGAACTTGCCCCCCTTCTTGCAGCGGTGTACCGTAGGTCTCTAGAAGAGCGTAGCGTTCCAAAGGATTGGAAAAGGGCACAGGTCATCCCCGTTTTCAAGAAGGGACGTCGAACAGATGTGCAGAACTATAGACCTATATCTCTAACGTCGATCAGTTGTAGAATTTTGGAACACGTATTATGTTCGAGTATAATGACTTTTCTGGAGACTAGAAATCTACTCTGTAGGAATCAGCATGGGTTTCGAAAAAGACGATCATGTGAAACCCAGCTCGCGCTATTCGTCCACGAGACTCAGAGGGCCATAGACACGGGTTCACAGGTAGATGCCGTGTTTCTTGACTTCCGCAAGGCGTTCGATACAGTTCCCCACAGTCGTTTAATGAACAAAGTAAGAGCATATGGACTATCAGACCAATTGTGTGATTGGATTGAGGAGTTCCTAGATAACAGGACGCAGCATGTTATTCTCAATGGAGAGAAGTCTTCCGAAGTAAGAGTGATTTCAGGTGTGCCGCAGGGGAGTGTCATAGGCCCGTTGCTGTTCACAATATACATAAATGACCTGGTGGATGACATCGGAAGTTCACTGAGGCTTTTTGCAGATGATGCTGTGGTGTATCGAGAGGTTGTAACAATGGAAAATTGTACTGAAATGCAGGAGGATCTGCAGCGAATTGACGCATGGTGCAGGGAATGGCAATTGAATCTCAATGTAGACAAGTGTAATGTGCTGCGAATACACAGAAAGATAGATCCTTTATCATTTAGCTACAAAATAGCAGGTCAGCAACTGGAAGCAGTTAATACCATAAATTATCTGGGAGTACGCATTAGGAGTGATTTAAAATGGAATGATCATATAATGTTGATCGTCGGTAAAGCAGATGCCAGACTGAGATTCATTGGAAGAATCCTAAGGAAATGCAATCCGAAAACAAAGGAAGTAGGTTACAGTACGCTTGTTCGCCCACTGCTTGAATACTGCTCAGCAGTGTGGGATCCGTACCAGATAGGGTTGATACAAGACATAGAGAAGATCCAACGGAGAGCAGCGCGCTTCGTTACAGGATCATTTAGTAATCGCGAAAGCGTTACGGAGATGATAGATAAACTCCAGTGGAAGACTCTGCAGGAGAGACGCTCAGTAGCTCGGTACGGGCTTTTGTCAAAGTTTCGAGAACATACCTTCACCGAAGAGTCAAGCAGTATATTGCTCCCTCCTACGTATATCTCGCGAAGAGACCATGAGGATAAAATCAGAGAGATTAGAGCCCACACAGAGGCATACCGACAATCCTTCTTTCCACGAACAATACGAGACTGGAATAGAAGGGAGAACCGATAGAGGTACTGAAGGTACCCTCCGCCACACACCGTCTGGTGGCTTGCGGAGTATGGATGTAGATGTAGATGTGTCAGTTTCCGCTCCTCTGGCACAGCAATCAGCTTGACGCCGCAAGTGGACACTTCCGTCGCTTGGGCCTTAAACCCTCCCTGCTCTCTTCTTCCATTTGGGAATCTTGATAGGGAAAAACAGTCGTTTACCGACGTATCCTGTAAAGTGTGACAGTGGAGATTGGTAAGCACCTCCGTAACAATCCCGCGCTTACTAAATGAACCTGTAACCATACTGTCAGACTGTCTAGAAGTACTTAAGAAACGGGCGAGTCGGTCTTCGTAAGTACGTCTACAGTTGGCGCATTACGTTTTTTTATCATTCTTCCCATGAATGTTATTCTGGCAACCACTTTTCTTATGCGACTCCTATCAACATACGTATCTAAATTTCATCATTCCTATCGTATTATTGGCATCTTCCAGCACAAGTTATATTATCTAATGTGTTACTCAATTTATTTTTAAGAAAAATTCGTTATATTAAAGTTTATTGAATATATGTGGATGAAAGTGAGAGATTTGTTGATAACATTATCACAGGATACTAACCACAGAATCAGCGGATAGTGACAAGAAAGTCAAATGTAATTAGTGAAGCACTTCCCTGAAAAGAATAATTATAGGGAGAAATGTTTCTCCGATTTATATTTCTCCTAGAGAAGCTGATTGGAAAAACGGGGTTATAACTTACCGCCAGTCTTTTCCATAGATTATGAAGAGGCCTTTTACAGTGTAACCATATGTAAATGACGGACAATAAAAGGAATTAGAGAATAATCCAAATATATTATTATAATAATTTAAAGCCTATATGAGAATAAGTCAATAAAAGTGGACAGTGGGCAAGCTAGCGGCAAAAAGAAAGTATAGTAAATTAGGAAGTAAAAAAGGAATGCCTAATGTCACCAATATTGTTTAATATACACATAGTCGCAGCCATTCAGGAACGGTAAAGTACACTAACATATGATTTTAAATAGTTAATGTTACTTTCAATCAATTTTTATTTTCAGAGGACCAGAATAGTTTTAGCTGACCAGAAGATGACCTACAATTAGCAGCGATTAAGCTGGAAAACATATCCACAGATTTTAACATGAAGACATCTCTAGCACACCCTAGAGTGATGGGTTTTCATTCAAACAACACTTCAGGACTATAATTGTTATAAATTATTTAATTTTAGAACAAGCACGCAGTTTCATTTACTTACCATAATGTTGCAGTATAAGCAAAAAAAGGCGACGGGATGTAGGATGACACTCACCAGATTGGATGACAATTTTCCCTGAAGAAGAAACCGCCCAACAGGCCTAAATCGTAAAGATGATGACGACGAAGATATCAGCGAATTTTCAAATTGGAGTTGTAGGAGTCATGAACAGCAATGATTAACATATAATTAGTTACCATTGGCGGAACAACACGAGAATCAGTGAAGAAGGAAGACAATAGAACCCCAAATGGAGCATTTACATTTGTATTTAATAAATAAATGATGGGAAATCACAAGAAAATGTACCATAAAAGTCGGAAATGTGCTTGTCATGATTTAGACTTCTTCGCAGATTAAATATGTCTGCGTAACTGCGGCCATCAACCCGATCGCTACCGTTCGAGAACAACACCTTCACAAACTGATGTGTACTAGCACGATAACACCTCGGTTCCCATCCTCAGTTATTCTGTACAGATCTCATACTCATAATAACAATACAGAAATTTTGTTATCGGACTAATATTAGGAAGGACAAAAGCTGAGAACGTCTTTGCTTCAAAGGTGCATGTCTCACTCTGTAGTGGAGTTTACACCACAATGAATTTAGAAGAGTAGGAAAGAGGTCTGGCGGATTAAACACGTCAATTGTCCATTAAGTGTGCATTATGGCTCTGTTGGTTGGGTTTGGTTGATTTTATTCACTTTTTTACATTTATAACAGGGAAACTAAAAAGTAAAACGAAAACAATAAGCATACATTTAAAACATTAAAACGTGGTGTAAAACTGTGATCTTGTAAATGGAGTACTGCACTATTAGTAGATGTAAAAGGGCCTGTCCTGGGAAAAACGGTGTGCTGTTGGAGGGTAAAGGTTAAGTGTTTAGTGGGGTAGGAGGGTGTGGGTATAAATACTGAGGACTGATGGGTGGTACTGATGGAGGCGGAGTGGATGTTGGGCACACACTAAGGAAAGAGTTGTTGGGGTTGTCAGGAAGACCATAATATGAAAGGGGGGAAAGGGTGAAGGGGGGATGGGGGAAGAGTGGGGGAAAGGGGAAGAATGGGAGGGGAAAGGTGGGTATGGAAAGGGGGGTGGGGAAAGGGAGTGGGAAAAAGAGGTGGGGAAAGGGGGAAAGGGGTAGGGAAAGATTGGGAGGGAAAGGAAAGGGAAGCCTTGATGATATGGAATGGATTGTCCTGGAGACGGAGACAAAAAAAATGGTTCAAATGGTTCTGAGCACTATGGGACTTAACATCTATGGTCATCAGTCCCCTAGAACTTAGAACTTCTTAAACCTAACTAACCTAAGGACATCACACAACACTCAGCCATCACGAGGCAGAGAAAATCCCTGACCCCGCCGCGAGACGGAGACAGTTGGAATTTAGTTGAGAGAGGATGTGAAGAGAGGGCCGATGTAGAACTGGTGGAATGTGACGATATGGGCGGGGCAACGTACTATAATAGAAATGGAAATTGTAAGCGAGACAACAGGATCATTAGAGTCGAGTTTGTGTATGATGCATATTGTTCGAATGTGTTCGGTTTGGGGTAGAAGAGGTGGGAATTTGATGAGATGGTAAAGGATCCGTGTGGGGGAAAGTAAGCAAACGTGGAAATTAGGGCGAAGTGCATGTTTAAGAATTTGGGAGTACTGATAGAACTTATGTGAAGTGAATATCCATGCAACGTTTGCATAGAGTGGGATGGTCGGATCAAGATTTTGTTGGTGTGGAGGACAGTGTAGTTCCAGTAATTTTAACCTATTGTGAGATTTGAGAAGTAATTGAGATATTTATTGACGGAAAGTTTCTGCAAGGATGGTAACTCAAAGTGTCTTTTTTTTCACACCTAAAACACAAACTGCCTATTGGCTTCTTTCTCGGGTTCTTCAGGAATGCCTGGCATTGTCAAAGCTTCACCTCCATTGCTGATGGTGGAATTGAGTCGAGTTCGCGGCCGCAAATTGTAATATACCTGACGCGCCAATATCCAAGGGATTTTCCGTGGTCATTTCCGGTGTGGTTCTCCTCTTGCTACCTGCAACAGTCGTTCGCTGCAGCGCGGGAATCCAGGATTCGTTCAGTTTGAGGCTTTCTTCTGGTCGAAGCTATTCTCATGTTTGCGTGTTTCTATAGTCTCTCTGAACAAGCGTGTGTGACAGTTCTTCTCTACAGCGAATTTTACTATGTGGTCGGCCTCAAACAACGTATGCTCTGCACGGATATTTCTCCACCTGCCCCAAGCTGCAATGTCGCTTATGTTCTGCGCTACTGGTGTTGATTGATCGTCCAGTCATTCCAACATAAGCTTTTCTGCATGTACATGATATGCGATATATTCCCGACATTGCAAGTGGGTCCCTTTTCTCCTTCGACGATCTGAGACACTCTTTGAACATGTTGTCGGTTTGAAAATCGTCTTTACGACGTGTTTGCGCAATGTACGGTCGATTCTGTCCGTCACTCTGGGAATGTATTACAAAAAGGCCGTACCTGATATTTCTTTTTCTGGTTTGTTACTTCGCCGAGTGTATGTCTCTGTTACACTTCTAATATAATTTGTGGTGTACCCACTGCTCCTCAGATCTCTACAGATGTTGAATTTCGCGTCTGAGGCGCTGCGGCTCACATATTCGTCCTGTTCGCGTTACGAGCGTATTAAACATGCCTGTTTTCTGGGTCGTTGATGGTTTGATAGTTTGTGCAGGTATCGGTCCGTGTTCGTTGGTTTTCGATACACGCTGTGTCCCAAGTTTTCGCCATCCCTTGTGACCAGCACATCTAGAAATGGTAGTTCTTTTGTCCTTTTCTAATTCCATGGAAAATTTTATGTTGGAGTCGAGGCTGTACAAGTGTCTTAGTAAGTCACCGAGCTGTTCTTCACCATGGCTCTACACAACGAAAGTATCATCGACGTATCTGTACCACACTTAAGGTTTAATAACTTTGTACACCTCAATATGTGCACCATTCGTGGTGCGACAGACGTCTAATCTGTATTCCACTTCTCTCCAAGTGTTTTGCAGCATTCTAATCGTAACTTTTGAAAGGTGGCTACACTGAGCCACAGCGCCAGAGATCGCGCTAGAGAGTATTGTTCCGCCGCCTCCACTGGCAGTGATTATTGAGATGTCGTAGTGGGCAGTGCTTGTCGAGGACTCGTAGGAGTCAGTGCTGAGATGTCGTAGTGAGGAGTGTTTGTTGAGATGAGCTAGTAGGCAGTGCTTGCTGAGATGTGATACTGAAAAGTTCTTGTTGAGATGTGATAGTAGCGAGTCGGTGTGGAGAGATTGTAATGTCTAGAGTGCTTTTCATCAATATAAATTAAGGTAACAAACTACTTTTCTTTTCTTTCTCATTATTTCAATGTCCTGAATAATGCGTCATTACAGGTTCAGTCAACAAAGCATCTGGCTTGTGTTCTTGTATTAGAGTGTAATTCTGGTTTTCTTGAGTAATTATGGTATTTCTATTTTCTTTAATTAATTCAGTATAAATGATATTTAAAATTTCTTGTGTTGTTGAAGAAAAACCGTGCCAGATGCGTACGTTGAGTCATACTTCCACACACAGAACAGTTACACTTGTGCTTTGGTTTCGTAGGTTTTATAGTTGCTGGGGACTTAATTAATTGTGTTAATGAAAATTTCCATTTCATTCTTTGTTGTTGTTCTATGCAGTCAGATTGCGTTTCAATTGTTCGATTAATCGTGTTTGAGGGAAACATTTCGTGTGAATGGTATTGTTGGAGATAAAGTGTCATTGTGTGTAATTTCATATAGTGACGAGTTTTGTATGTTTTGTAAATGATTACACGATCGATGAAAAAGGCAAAAATGATGGATAGTGAGAATGACGAAATTGTTAACATGGCGAACTCGCCAACAGAGGAAAACAGTATCATGAATAATGAAGTGGAAAACAATTTAATAAGTCGGGAAAATAGTCCGGAACCAATTCAAAATTTTTCTCAATCAGAAAATTCACAGAATACGAGATTAACGATAAAAGATTCTGAAATAGTACCGAACACAGATAGCTTTACAGCCATGACGAAAGAAGTTGGTTTCGCGGGAAATGTTAGGGGCGAAAAGAATTTCGAACCGGCTATTATGGAGCAGTTGATGGGTGCAATATTAAATTTGGGATCTGAATTAAAAACAGTGACAACACGGTTAGACTTACAAAGGGGAACAATGGAAACACGGTTAGACTCACTGGGATCACAGTTGGGATCACAAATAGGAACAATTAAAACAGAGATAGGAACAATTAAAACCGAGATGGGAACTTTGGGATCTGAATTAAAAACTGATATGGGAACTTTACAATCTGAATTAAAAACTGATATGGGAACAATGGAAACACGGTTTGGATCTGAATTAAAGACAGAGATGGAAACAATGGAAACACGGTTAGACTCACGAATAGGGACATGTTTCAAAAATATGAAAGATGAATTAAAGAAAGAAATCAGAGAAGAAGTACAACCAATTTTGAATTCTCTCAATAATAGATTAATTGCAGTAGAGATTAGACAAAGGGAACAAGATAGAGAACAGGAAGAAAGAGATCGCGTGATAGTACAAAAATTTTCAGAGTTAAATTTACAACGTGCACACGATAAGGAGGTAATATTTGAGAGAATCGAGGAATCCGTACCAAATGACAGAATAAATAATCTAACACAACAATATGAACAGTTAACTACTAAATGTGTCAATACTGAAACCCGAGTCGCGACACTTACGGAAGACGTAAATAAACAGAAAGAGCAATTAGGTGACTTATCGGAAAGAGTTGAGGAGATTTCAGATAAATTGACAAATCTTAGTTTACATGGGGACAGAGATTCAGATGATACAGCACCATCGCCATTTGCAGAAACCGAAGAGTACCAGAACATAAATAAGCATGTTGAAAATCAGGGAAAATTTAATGAACGCGTGAAAAGGGAATTTGAGGCATTAAAAAAGCAAGTCAAACAAATTGAAGGCGAAATCGTAGGAAAAGACGGCAAAAGAAATTTAGAATCACATAGACCAGAGGGGTTTGAAGAAAATAATTTGTTTCATTTACGGGATGCAACAAGAGAGCGCCAGGCGCGCGAACTTGACAATAATCGACATTGGGACTGGGACAGACGTGGTAGGTCTTTGTCGCCACTAGGCGAAAACTTTGACTATAAACACTTTTTGACTGTTCGGAAATTTAAGATCTTCCGCAATTCTAAGAATGACATACATCCATGTGCATGGTTAGATCAATTTATGTACGCACTCCCACCAAATTGGCCACTAAGTCACAAACTGGAATTTATGTGTGGATATTTAGAAAACGAACCGGCGACGCGGATGCGCGCACTCATTAGAGATTGTAATAATCTGAATGATTTTTATCATGCATTTCTATCGGCATATTGGTCCGAAAACACACAAGACAGAGTCAAACACAGTCTTATTATACAGCGTAATTTCAAACAGTCTGAGTTCCGCACGCCAGCGGAATATTTTGAAGACATGATTCGAAAGAATCAGTTCCTTTCCAACCCTTATAGCCCGACTGAATTAATTCGCATTTGTTTAACTAAGCTGCCACAATCCATAAGACAAATTGCTTTAGCTGGAAGATGTAAAGACGACATTGAGACTTTTAAGACTTTGTTACAAGAACTTGAGTATGACAACGACGACGGGACTTCTTGTAACTTTTTCAGTAACAGTAATTACGATAGATTTTCAGAGAAAAGGGATAGTGATCGGAAAGGGCGTTATATGGGTAATTTTGAGAATGACAGACGTAACAGACAGGACAATAGATACCAGCCTTATGACAATAACAGACGTTCTAACAGAGATTACACAGACAATTATAATAACGGTAATTCGTACCGGAATGATCAATCATACGGAAACAGTAATCGGTATCATCAAGACAGAAATTATTCATACAATAATAGAAATTCTTACAACAGAAATAACCAGGGTAGTAGATACAACAATAATTACAGAAGTGACAGTCGAAATTATACAAGAAGTAGTTATGCAGACAGACAGGAAAACAGAAATTTTAATAACAGACACAACCAAGAATTTGCATCTAACAGACAGGAAGGACCTAATTGGCATCCTCCGCGTGACAGAAATTCAGAGAGACAAGTGGAAATAGTAGAAATTGATCCGCGAAATGACGGGAATAATCAAAGACGTGACGCAAACAATCGACAATGACTAGCAGCTTCGGCTTCTGGCAGCAATATAGACGGGTCAGAAAGTAATGACACTACAACTGTACACTACGTACGCCTGGAAGATATGAGAGACATTTTGCTAGGCGAAAAGGAAAATAATGTAGACGCATATTTACATCCTGTTATTGAAGTATGTGTGGGTAAGAATAAGTTCACTGCAGTTTTAGATTCTGGGAGCCCATTGAACGTCATTAGTGAATCAGTTTTTCGTATATGTGAAAGAACTATTGCCTGTCCTGTGTTACCTATTTCTAAAACTACAATTCGAGGAGCGATTTCTGGAAAAGGTGTGGAAGTTAAACAACAGACCAACCTAAATTTCATTTGTCAAGGATACGAATTTTCTGCTAATTTTATTATTGTTCCATTACTCAGTACACAGATTATATTAGGTATGGAGTTTCTTAACACACATAAGGCAATTCTGAACTTTAAAGAAGGAAGTGTGAATTTGACTGTTGCCGGAATGCCGAAATGTCTGAAATTTTTCGAGTGTTTAGCAAGATCTGAATCAGATACAAAATGTTTAAGGTTTCTTACTTCTGATGTTTTCGTTGAGCATTATGACGACAGTGTGTTTATTCATGACAATGACAATAGATACAGAGACGCGATGGAGGGTATAATTAATAGCGAAGAATTAATTAATGAAAAGGTTAAGAAAGCTGAAGTGCCAGATGACGTTGCAGGAGAAGAGTTGCACCACATTTTGACTTCACATGCTACAGTGTTTAGTCATCACACAGGAACTATACAAGGCTTACAATATTTATTTAAAGTTAAAGAACACACACCATTTCGCGGGAAAACGTACGCTATTCCTTTGGCTTACAGAGACAAGGTTAAGAATGAACTTCAATACATGTTAGATCAGGGCATTATTGAGCCAGCAGTCAGCCCTTATACCAGCCCATTACATGTCGTTCTTAAAAAGGATGGGTCAATTCGTTTGGTTCTGGATTCCAGACAGATAAATAATATTATTATTCCTGAAACTGACCGTCCACAAAATTTAGATGAACTTCTTCAACATTTCCATGGAATTAAAGTTTTATCCACGATTGATATGCGCGCAAGTTTTTGGCAAATAGAACTCCACCCTGATTGTAGAAAATATACTGCCATTTTAGCCTTTGGTAACTGTTACCAGTTTCGGAAATTACCGTTTGGACTTACTGTATCTTCAGCAGCATTCATTCGTAGCTTAAATGAAATTTTACCTGTTTATCTTCGTGACAATATTACTTCATATGTTGACGATATTCTTATTGCTAAACGTTCTTGCAGTGAGCATAACAAAATTTTGGATTCATTATTACGTATTTTTGCACGAGTTGGCATGACAGTGAACTTGGAAACATCTGAATTTGGTCGTTCTCAGGTGAAATTTCTCGGTCACATTATTTCTACAGAAGGTATTCTTCTTGATCCAGAAAAACTAGACGCTATTCGTAATTATGCTGTTCCTACCACAAAACGTGATGTTCGTAGTTTCCTTGGTGTCTGTAATTTTCTTAGACGCTTTGTTAGATTGGACAATTTGGCCACACCTCGTTTATGTGAACTATCTGGAAAGAATTCTAATTGGTGTTGGGATGAGGAAGCTCAGTCAGAATTTGAACAACTTCGTGATGCTTTAGTTGCTGCTCCACTTCTTTCACATCCGGATTTGTCTAAAGAATTTTGTTTGGCGACGGACTCATCATACAAAGGCCTAGGTGCGCATTTATTTCAAGAGATAGAAGAAAACGGCGTTGTAGTACAGAAGACTATTGCATTTGGAAGTCGTGTTCTCTCTAAATCCGAAAAGAATTATTCGATTACGGAACTTGAAGCTTTGGCTGTTGTTTGGGCTTTCACAAAATTTCGCACATTTTTGTTTGGTAGACATACTAAGGTTTACACTGATCATCGAGCTTTGGAATTTCTTATGTCGACAAAATTAACTCATGGCAGATTGTCACGATGGGCGTTGTACCTACAGGAATTTGATTTTAGTATTGTTTACATACAGGGATCTTCAAATATTGTTGCTGATGCTTTATCACGTGCACCTATGGGTTTGAAACAAAGTGCTGAAGAGGACTGCAAAGAAAACCATTATTGTTTGATGTACATTCAAGGTGTTGCGTTTGAGAACTTTATTTCGTCTTCGCTCCAGGACATCGCTAAGGAGCAAAATAAGGATCCAATCTGGAAGGACATTAAGGAGAAGTGGAGGAGAAAGGAAAGCGTAGCGATTAGACAGCATTATTTAGTTCGCAATGACATTCTTTTCAAACGAAAATCGGTCGACAACTCTGTTTGGTTAGTTTGTATTCCTGATGAGTGGGTCAATAAATTGATTTGGTACACACATTTCAGTTATGCGCACTTTGGTCCCAGAAAATGCTTTCATAAATTACGAGAAAATTGCTACTTCAGTAATATGGAAAAACGTATTCGATCTGTTCTTGCCAAATGCAAATTATGTCAACAGGCTAAGCCGCCAACTGTTTCTCACAGAGCACCGTTGTTTCCTATCATTCCAGCGAAATTAAAGGACATGGCTGCAGTCGATTTGTTCGGTCCAGTGGTTCGTTCTACTAATGGTTTTGCGTACATTTTCGTAGCAGTGGAATTGACATCAAAATATGTGTGTTTTACACCTTTACGCAAAGCAACAGCTCGTTCAGTATCTAATGCTTTCATCAAACATTTTCTTAAAGAAGTTGGTCATGTTGATAAGGTTATATCAGATAATGGATCACAGTTTCGCTCTAAAATTTGGCTTCGTACTCTACGGCGTCGTAAGATTAAACCAATTTTTATTTCACTTTTTCACCCTCAATCTAATGCTTCAGAGAGATGGATGAAGGAAATCAATAAATTGTGCCGACTTTATTGTCATCAGAATCACAGAACTTGGGATCAGTATCTTCATATTTTTCAAAACATTCTGAATGAACTTCCTAATGACTCAACTTCTTTACCGCCTCTATTGATATTAAAAAATAAAGTACCAACAAATCGCATTTCTGAAATCGTTCCTTTTCCGCCTTCACGGAAACTGCGGCATTCTGAAGTTGTCAACCTGGCTCTACGAAATATTGCGTCTGCGGCTGCAAGAAGAGAGAAATCAGCGAAACGTCCTGGTCGTTTAAAAATTTTGTCAGTTGGTCAAAAGGTGTTAATTAAGTCTCACCGTTTGTCTCATAAAGGAAAAGGCTCATGTCGCAAATTTTTTCTGCTTTATAACGGTCCATATAGAATTCGAAAAATTATTCATGATAACACTATTGAAGTAGAAACTCTTAAATCTCGACGCTCTAAGGGAATACATCATATATCGAACGTAAAAATTTTTGTGGAATGACATACTTTTGAGACATCAACAGTTGTACGTGAACACACGGAGAATGCAAGGATACCGCGCTGTGTTCTGGCGGCGGCGCGTACTCAAAGCAACAGTGAAGTCTGCGCGCCGCACAAGGCAGTCGTTGACCGCAAACAATTACTTCATACGTCACGCACCTACAGCTGATCGAGCGCTCAGTGCGAATGCACTGACATCCGTAAACAAATACACAGTCTAATTTCTCGGATTAAATTCAGTATAAAGCTATTGTGACTTGATGAATTATGTTATTAACGTTCAGTATTTTTCAGGATACGGTTGTATAAAATATTTAAGACCTTCAGGTAAATTCTGTGCGTGTCCGACGTTAAGACGACTTGCTATGGAGAAAATTTCAGGAAGAATGTAATTTCAAAGAAAAAAGTAATAAACTAAAAAAGGGTAACTATTAATTGAGTTTATTTTTCAGGTAACATAATTCCACTTAGGTACGTATTTTAGATGTAATTTGCTGCTCGCGATTACGTGATTTATACTTTGTGCTAAATTTTATGTTCTATGAATTTACTTGTGAAGCGACGTGTTTGCGTACATTTGCTGATTTTGACAATTATTGATTAATGAACAGGGTTGTTACTTTGTATATTATGCATCGCTTGGCTGCTCTGCCTTTTCACTGATATTATATTTTTTTATTATGTGCCTGCTGTGCTTATTTATTTAAGTTATAATTGTCACCTGATTAATTGTGCCGACTGTGGTTATGTATGTAAGTTATACTTTGTGATTTATCTGCTTGCGCCTTCATGTTTACTTATTAAGATTACGTATGAACATTTATTTGCTTATGCTGATATGATGATAATGGCCTGTTTATTATGTAAGATACATATTTGCTGCTTTGCGTATGGATTGCATATTTACACATTTCTGTTTTGTTGTCATAACTACTCTTTAATTTAGAATATAGCAATGCTGATGTACAGTGTTCGAACATAGAGTTTAGGTTACACTGTGGTATTAATTATAGATTGTTTGCTTGGCAGAGCCTCGTTGTAGGGATTGTGCTGCATCCACTTGTTGACATTCTGTTCTCTACTGGTATATTGTCGCGCTATTGCATGTTTTGCTTACGCTCAGTGCCTGATATTTTTAAGATAAGAAAATGAACTGCTATAATTCTAAGAACGACATTGGTACAAGAAACTGCATAGAAGTCACATGAGCTGGAGGTTTTATGGAAGCTGTATAAATTTATGCTAATAGGAAGGAATCTAACGACATGACATGCCAACACTAGGGTTAGACCATTGACAGTTATTACACTGCATTTTTCGTGAGTAATTGAAATAGGAAGTGACACTTGACACAAGAAATACTCCACATGTTTGCTTCTGTTTGCCATGATTCTTGAAGTGGTGTACACACTGTGAAATATTATGATCATTCACACTCCATAATCGTAATTAATTACTGAGAGTTATTCGAACTAAGTCTGTTAGAGGTCATGTACGCATTTCTTTTATTTAATGATGGACAAGGTAAACAAAATGTATCTTATAATTTATAATGAGTAGCAGATTTGGATCAGATGGATTACACGAGAGGTTGTGTGTTGACATTGTGTCTTCGGATTGTATGAGATGATGAATTGAGGTTTGCATTAGGATTTTGTCTGCACGTGTTCGAGGAGACTGACTAGAGGAAAGAGTTGTTATGGAAGTGAAATGATATTGGCAATGAGGTTATATATATCGACGTATTGAAGAGGTATGATTGAGGTATTGAGATTATGTGAAGTTGATGATTATTGGAGTTTTCGTGGACAAGAGGTAAGGTAAATGATATTGGTGATCGACGTATTGAAGAGGTATTATTGAAGTATTGAGATTATGTGATGCTGATGATTATTGGAGTTTTGGTGGATAAGAGGTGAAGTAAGTGAGGAGCATTTTTGTTGTTGTTGGTCTATATGGAACAAGGAGGATAAAGATGGCAGACTAGAACACTCAAGTAGAAGGAAGATTGTCTACACACACACTTTGTTAAATCACTAAGCAGTATATACTTTTTTTGAAGAGAGGAAGTATTTGCATATCTTGGCTCACTGACAGTTGTTCAGCAACCGTACATTTTGATCTGGCTTGGCAAACATTGGTCTTGACATGATGACTATGACGTTGACTAACTATTATTGACTGTTATACATTGCTGCCACTACTACTTGATACACATGATGAACATAAAATTTTGACAGAATTGCATTTACACAGTTAACACTATTCAATTACACAGTAGCACTAATGTGGATGAAAGATGAGTGAGTGTGTTTTGTGTGTTTTCCTTTTATAATCCCAGAGAAGTGATCCCAACCTATCTCCTAAATATTATTTTACTTGTTTGTTGTGGCTTGCACTGACACCCATAAATATTATAGGTTTACTGGTATTTGTGTATTGTAATAGTTAATAGGACAATTATCTGATATCATTTGTGTGTTTGTTATGATTTGTATGTTCAGTGTAAAAGCATTGTATGTGTATTCAAACTATTGTTCATGCCTGAACTGTCTGATTAGTGATGGTGCTGCACTTATCAACATGTGTGACATTTAGTCATGTTTAATTTCTGCTGATGAACTGTGTGATTAGTGATAGGGAATATTATGGACTGTTATTTGCACTTTTTCTACATGATTGGTGCCACTAGAACATGTTTAATTTCTGCTGATGAACAGTGTGATTAGTGAAAGTGAATATTATGGACTGCGGTCTGCACCTATTCAACATTGCTGGTGCCACTAATGGGACTGCTTATACTGAAATGGTGTTACTTGTTGGTGTCTGCACCTATTCAACATTACTGGGTGCCACTGATGGACTGCTTCTACTGAAATGATGTCACTTGTTGATATCTGCACCTGTTCAACATTGCTGGTGCCACCGATGGACTGCTTCTACTGAAAAGATGTTACTTGTTGATGTCTGCACCTGCTCAACATTGCTGGGTGCCACTGATGGACTGCTTCTACCGAAATGATGTCACTTGTTGGTGTCAGCACCTGCTCAACATTGCTGGGTGCCACTGATGGACTGCTTCTACCGAAATGATGTCACTTGTTGGTGTCTGCACCTATTTAACATTGCTGGGTGCCACTGATCGACTGCTTCTACTGAAAATATGTCACCTGTTGATATCTGCACCTGTTCAACATTGCTGGTGCCACTGATGGAACTGCTTATACTGAAATGGTGTTACTTGTTGGTGTCGGCACCTGCTCAACATTGCTGGTGCCACTAATGGAACTGCTTATACTGAAATGGTGTTACTTGTTGGTGTCTGCACCTATTCAACATTACTGGGTGCCACTGATGGACTGTTTCTACTGAAAAAATGTCACTTGTTGGTTTTTGCACCTGTTGACCATTGCTGGGTGCTACTGCTGGAACTGTCAACTACTTGTTTCTTGGGCTATGGAAAGCGTTTATGTGAATATTTGTATAAACTGATTTTTTGTGTATTACTGTTTGTGAAAAGTTATGAGACTCTTACCTGCACATATTCGTCATTGCTGACGCTATTGATTGAACTGTTTAACCACATAATACTTGTGTAAACTATTATGTAAAGTCACATGTATGAAAGAATTTGTATTGCTTACTGTATTTTATATATTAGGTTATTGAAAGGTCAGTGCAAAGCCAAAATTTTATCTAGTTATATGATATTTACGCATTAATATTATCTTTTATTTTTGTCTGTATTTTTTTGACGAATTTGGTGGTATTTTCACCACCAATGCTGGCAAAAATACCATCAAATTCTAGCCCGTGGAGGAAGGGCATATGAAAGGTGGCTACACTGAGCCACAGCGCCAGAGATGGCGCTAGAGAGTATTGTTCCGCCGCCTCCACTGGCAGTGATTATTGAGATGTCGTAGTGGGCAGTGCTTGTCGAGGACTCGTAGGAGTCAGTGCTGAGATGTCGTAGTGAGGAGTGTTTGTTGAGATGAGCTAGTAGGCAGTGCTTGCTGAGATGTGATACTGAAAAGTTCTTGTTGAGATGTGATAGTAGCGAGTCGGTGTGGAGAGATTGTAACGTCTAGAGTGCTTTTCATCAATATAAATTAAGGTAACAAACTACTTTTCTTTTCTTTCTCATTATTTCAATGTCCTGAATAATGCGTCATTACAGGTTCAGTCAACAAAGCATCTGGCTTGTGTTCTTGTATTAGAGTGTAATTCTGGTTTTCTTGAGTAATTATGGTATTTCTATTTTCTTTAATTAATTCAGTATAAATGATATTTAAAATTTCTTGTGTTGTTGAAGAAGAACCGTGCCAGATGCGTACGTTGAGTCATACTTCCACACACAGAACAGTTACACTTGTGCTTTGGTTTCGTAGGTTTTATAGTTGCTGGGGACTTAATTAATTAATTGTGTTAATGAAAATTTCCATTTCATTCTTTGTTGTTGTTCTATGCAGTCAGATTGCGTAATAATACTAGTCAGGGCCAACCGTTACGAGACTTCGTAACCGAACAGACAGCTACTGAAGCAAAAAATTAAAATTATTTGCATTTCATAATAATTAAGCCCCCATGCACTTTTGCAATAGATGCACGAACGCGATAGCGCAATTGTGGTGGACCACGAACTGGTGTCCGGTACATCTTTTCTTAATAAACCCTCACAGAAAAAAAAAAATCCAGTGGCGTGATGTCTGGGCTTCTGGAGGGGTAAGCAATCGGTGGACTGTCTCTCTCTCATTCCAGTGATCTGGGAACTCATAATGCAAGAAATCCCTCACAATGTTCTCAAAATTTCATGACGCGCTGTCTTCTTAGAAAAATATGACACGAGGAAGTTGTGGCACAGCGTACGCTCCAGTATGTCTACATACGTAGTTGCATTTAATGTAGGCTCCGAGAGCAAATATGGGCCTATAAGTGCGGGTAAGCTACTACAAACAGCATAGTGAACGCCTTATTGTGGCCAAGATAGACACGAAGCCCACGCCTACTACAGCAGTACAAGTTTATATGCCAACTAGCTCTGCAGATGACGAAGAAATTGAAGATATGTATGATGAGATAAAAGAAATTATTCAGTTAGTGAAGGGAGACGAAAATTTAATAGTCATGGGTGACTCTAATTCGATAGTAGGAAAAGGAAGAGAAGGAAACGTAGTAGGTGAACATGGATTGGGGGTAACATCAAAGAGGGAGCCGCCTTGTAGAATTTTGCACAGAGCATAACTTAATCATAGCTAACTGCAAAAACATGGCAATTTAAGGAGATGGGACCTGGATAAACTGACTAAACCAGAGGTTGTACAGAGTTTCAGGGAGAGCATAAGGGAACAATTGACAAGAGTGGGGGAAAGAAATACAGTAGAAGAAGAATGGGTAGCTTTGAGGGATGAAGTAGTGAAGGCAGCAGAGGATCAAGTAGGTAAAAAGACGAGGGCTAGTAGAAATCCTTGGGTAACAGAAGAAATACTGAATTTAATTGATGAAAGGAGAAAATATAATAATGCAGTAAATGAAGCAGGCAAAAAGGAATACAAAGGTCTCAAAAATGAGATAGACAGGAAGTGCAAAATGGCTAAGCAGGGATGGCTAGAGGACAAATGTAAGGATGTAGAGGCTTATCTCAATAGGGGTAAGATAGATACTGCCTGCAGAAAAATTGAAGACACCTTTGGAGAAAAGAGAACCACTTGTATGAATATCAAGAGCTCAGATGGAAACCCAGTTCTAAGCAAAGAAGGGAAAGCAGAAAGGTGGAAGGAGTATATAGAGGGTCTATACAAGGGGGGTGTACTTGAGGGCGATGTTATGGAAATCGAAGATGATGAAGATGAAATGGGAGATATGATACTGCGTGCAGAATTTGACAGAGCAGTGAAAGACCTAAGTCGAAACAAGTCCCCGGGAGTAGACAATATTCCAACTACTGAAGCCTTGGGAGAGCCAGTCCTGACAACACTCTACCATCTGGTGAGCAAAATGTATGAGACAGGCGAAATACCCTCAGACTTCAAGAAGCATATAATAATTCCAATCACAAAGAAAGCAGATGTTGATAGATGTGAAAATTACCGAACTATCAGTTCAATAAGTCACGGACGGAAAATACTGAAGCGAATTATTTACAGACGAATGGAAAAACTGGTAGAAGCCGACCTCGGGGAAGATCAGTTTGGATTCCGCAGAAATGTTGGAACACGTGAGGCAATACTGACCCTACGACTTATCTTAGAAAATAGATTAAGGAAAGGCAAACCTACGTTTCTAGCATTTGTAGACTTTGAGAAAGCTTTCGACAATATTGACTGGAATACTCTCTTTCAAATTCTGAAGGTGTCAAGGGTAAAATACAGGGAGCGAAAGGCTATTTACAATTTGTACAGAAACCAGATGGCAGTTATAAGAGTCGAGGGGCATGAATGGGAAGCAGTGGTCGGGAAGGGAGTGAGACAGAGTTGTAGCCTATCCCCGATTTTATTCAATCTGTATATTGAGCAAGCAGTAAAGGAAACAAAAGAAAAATGCAGAGTAGGAATTAAAATCCATGGAGAAGAAATAAAAGTTTGAGGTTCGCCGATGACATTGTAATTCTGTCAGAGACATCAAAGGACTTGGAATAGCAGTTGAACGGAATGGACAGTGTCTTGAAAGGAGGGTATAAGATGAACATCAACAAAAGCAAAACGAGGATAATGGAATGTAGTCGAATTAAGTCGGATGATGCTAAGGGAATTAGATTAGGAAATGAGACACTTAAAGTAGTAAAGCAGTTTTGCTGTTTTGGGGGGCAAAATAACTGATGATGGTCGAATTAGAGAGGATATAAAATGTAGACTGGCAATGGCAAGGAAAGCGTTTCTGAAGAAGAGAAATTTGTTAACATGGAGTAAAAGTGTCAGGAAGTCGTTCTGAAAGTATTTGTATGGAGTGTAGCCATGTATGGAAATGAAACATGGACCATAAATGGTTTGGACAAGAAGAGAATAGAAGCTTTCAAAATGTGGTGCTACAGAAGAATGCTGAAGATTAGATGGGTAGATCACATAACTAATGAGGAGGTATTGAATAGAATTGCGGAGACGAGGAGTTTGTGGCACAACTTGACTAGAAGAAGGGATCGGTTGGTAGGACATGTTCTGAGGCATCAAGGGATCACCAATTTAGTAATGGAGGGCAGCGTGGAGGGTAAAAATCGTAGAGGGAGACCAAGAGATGAATACACTAAGCAAATTCAGAAGGATGTAGGCTGCAGTACGTACTGGGAGATGAAGAAGCTTACGCAGGATAGAGTAGCATGGAGAGCTGCATCAAACCAGTCCCAGAACTGAAGACCACGACAACAACAACCCTGTCCTTCAACAAGCCACGCCACACATTCACTTTTGGAGAGTCACGTTCGCACTGTACCATCATGTAGAGGGGGAAGGGGTGTTCAGTTTCCCACATGCAGCAATTGCGTGTGTTTACCGTTCCGGAACTGTGGAATGTAACCTCATCCGAGGAAGAGTCGAAAACGAGGAATGCCTCTTTTCATCCATTTTCACCAGAACTGACCCTGCCAGTTTCTTCCGTCGCAGCCTGTCCTCAGGCTTGATGTTGTGTTGAAGCTGCGGTTTTTACGCCCGTTGGCGCAACCTTTTATGGACGACATCGTGTACTGTCGAATGAAGTAACGGTACCTGCCTACTTGGTTATCGGTCTGACTTACTAGGACTCCGCTGGAAGGACGTACGGATTAATTCAGTAGCAGCCGCTGGAACTACGTGCCCGGCGTGATGTCCCGACATCGAAAGAAAACTCCCAGTTTCCCGAAGCCGCTTGACCCATTTCTAGATTGTTACGTAAGTGGTCGCAGTCGATACTTACTCCGAAAACGATGTTGCAAGTGTAACAGACATCTGCTGCGGGACAGAAAGCACAGGGAACACCTCCTACTGTGGAATCCACATGGCTACCGACGGGCGTTTACGCGATCAGAGCAATTACAGGCATACGCGCGCGGTAGCAATTGCCGCAAGCAAACATTGAAAACATTTTGCCTTAGTATACGTTTAGAAGCAAACCACCAATAAATCTCAGTTATGTCTCAAGTTATTATATTTTATATTTCTATATGTTTAAGGCGGACACATGTATTTTGTTGTTGTTGTAATAGTTGCGCTACTACCAACTGGGAACAACTCTAGAATTACAGCATTATAAGGGTTGTACCCACGTTGTAACGAAATATACAAAACTGCTGTCGCAGCTACACTCCTGGAAATGGAAAAAAGAACACATTGACACCGGTGTGTCAGACCCACCATACTTCCTCCGGACACTGCGAGAGGGCTGTACAAGCAATGATCACACGCACGGCACAGCGGACACACCAGGAACCGCGGTGTTGGCCGTCGAATGGCGCTAGCTGCGCAGCATTTGTGCACCGCCGCCGTCAGTGTCAGCCAGTTTGCCGTGGCATACGGAGCTCCATCGCAGTCTTTAACACTGGTAGCATGCCGCGACAGCGTGGACGTGAACCGTATGTGCAGTTGACGGACTTTGAGCGAGGGCGTATAGTGGGCATGCGGGAGGCCGGGTGGACGTAGCGCCGAATTGCTCAACACGTGGGGCGTGAGATCTCCACAGTACATCGATGTTGTCGCCAGTGATCGGCGGAAGGTGCACGTGCCCGTCGACCTGGGACCGGACCGCAGTGACGCACGGATGCACGCCAAGACCGTAGGATCCTACGCAGTGCCGTAGGGGACCGCACCGCCACTTCCCAGCAAATTAGGGACACTGTTGCTCCTGGGGTATCGGCGAGGACCATTCGCAACCGTCTCCATGAAGCTGGGCTACGGTCCCGCACACCGTTAGGCCGTCTTCCGCTCACGCCCCAACATCGTGCAGCCCGCCTCCAGTGGTGTCGCGACAGGCGTGAATGGAGGGACGAATGGAGATGTGTCGTCTTCAGCGATGAGAGTCGCTGCTGCCTTGGTGCCAATGATGGTCTTATGCGTGTTTGGCGCCGTGCAGGTGAGCGCCACAATCAGGACTGCATACGACCGAGGCACACAGGGCCAACACCCGGCATCATGGTGTGGGGAGCGATCTCCTACACTGGCCGTACACCACTGGTGATCGTCGAGGGGACACTGAATAGTGCACGGTACATCCAAACCGTCATCGAACCCATCGTTCTACCATTCCTAGACCGGCAAGGGAACTTGCTGTTCCGACAGGACAATGCACGTCCGCATGTATCCCGTGCCACCCAACGTGCTCTAGAAGGTGTAAGTCAACTACCCTGGCCAGCAAGATCTCCGGATCTGTCCCCCATTGAGCATGTTTGGGACTGGATGAAGCGTCGTCTCACGCGGTCTGCACGTCCAGCACGAACGCTGGTCCAACTGAGGCGCCAGGTGGAAATGGCATGGCAAGCCGTTCCACAGGACTACATCCAGCATCTCTACGATCGTCTCCATGGGAGAATAGCAGCCTGCATTGCTGCGAAAGGTGGATATACACTGTACTAGTGCCGACATTGTGCATGCTCTGTTGCCTGTGTCTATGTGCCTGTGGTTCTGTCAGTGTGATCATGTGATGTATCTGACCCCAGGAATGTGTCAATAAAGTTTCCCCTTCCTGGGACAATGAATTCACGGTGTTCTTATTTCAATTTCCAGGAGTGTATATTCGTTACCGTGCCCAACAATGTAACGCCAAAGTAAAGTTATAACAAAACGTATCGCAGATTTTTCCTTATAATCATTTATTATGAACCGCCATAAAATATCAATTCATCGCCATAAAAGGAAGAAAGAATTTAAAATTGGAAGCTCCTTACGAAAACATTTCTTTTTAAATCTCATCGTTTCAAATGGTTCAAATGGCTCTGAGCACTATGGGACTTCACATCTGAGGTCATCAATCCCTTAGAACTAATTAAACCTAACTAACCTAAGGGCATCACACACAGCCATGCCCGAGGCAAGATTCGAACCCGCGACCGTAGCGATCGCGCGGTTCCAGACTGAAGCGCCTAGAACCGCTCGACCACAGCAGTCGGCTCATCATTTCATTAAATTATCTGAAGTCTTACACAGCTAAATAATAAACCCCAAAAGCTGCGTTATAGCCTTTTAATATGAAAAGTGCTCAAAACCTATTTTTGTGAGTAAATTATCACAAAATCTGCCCAGGTTGGGCCCTAACTACAAATTCAGCCTAAAGGACTATGGGTTCAAAGTACGGCCATACACACACAGACACTCTCTCTCTCTCTCTCTCTCTCTCTCTCTCTCACACACACACACACACACACACACACACACACACGTTGTCGCGGCGCCTCCCACTGACGTCATCGTCCTACTCCTTTCCTTGCGCATCCGCTTTTCTCGGAATGTCTGCCACAACGACACTCCTTTCACGGATGCACGTTATTATGGATTACGTAACGTACCATTATAGCGGATGGACATCGGGTGTGTCTTGAAAGGACAACCGACCGTCAAAGCACTCCACCTGACGTCAGCAGAATGAAACTGTTGCTACCTCTGGTGTTTAGCAGAACTACTTTCATTAGAAATTTTTCCTGGGTCCTAAAGTCAGAAGACTAAACAATGAAGGCTGTGGGAAGACGTAGGATATAGCGTTGGGACCACGTCTACTACAGAGGGTCGACGTGTCAAACCAAATCGAAGTCCCAGGCGTGGCCCTTCATAACACAGCATATACAAGGCCTGTTTTCTTCGCTTTTCAGGAAAGTGCGCCGTCACCCTGCTGCCGGTGCTGGCAGGCGGATCGGGAGAGAGCGGCCACGTTTACTGGTTGGCTCCTGTTGTTCCTCGAGATATGTAGAACTTCAACACAAGTTACGTTACCTTACAAAAAGTTGGAATATACTCATCGTATGAGCATCTACGAGGGTGAGTCGAATGAAAACCTTAATTTTTTAAAAATATTATTTATTGTGCAGAAGTGGTACAAAGCTGTATCACTTTTCAGCATAATCTTCCCCAAGCTCAATGCAAGTCCTCTAGCGCTTACAAAGTGCATAAATTCCTGTAAAAAAAAATTCTTTTGGTAGTCCGCGCAACCACTCATGCAACGCGTGGCGATCTCTTTTCATCAGAACGGAATTTCTTTCCTCCCATTGCGTCTTTGAGTGGTCCAAACATATGGAAATCACTTGGTAATGAGGAATGACGTCACTCCTTGCTCGCTCTCTTCGTTTCCGGTTGGTGGAAGTGAACCCAGGTTTCGTCCCCAGTAACGGTTCTTGCAAGGAAGCCACCACCTTCTCGTTCAAAGCGCCGAAGAAGTTCTTCACAAGCATCAACACGTCGTTCTCTTATCTCAGGAGTCAGCTGCCCTGACACCCATCTTGCAGACACTTTGTGAAACTGGAGCACATCATGCACAATGTGGTGTGCTGACCCATGACTAATCTGTAAACATGCTGCAATGTCATTCAGTGTCACTCGGCGGTTTTCCTTCACTATGGCTTCAACTGCTGCAATGTTCTGTGGGGTCACAACTCGTTGTGCCTGACCTGGACGAGGAGCATCTTTCACAGAAGTCACTCCATTTGCGAACTTCCTACTCCATTCGTAGACTTGCTGCTGTGACAAACATGTATCACCGTACTGAACCTTCATTCGTCGATGAATTTCAATACGTTTAACACCTTCACTACGCAAAAACCGAATAACAGAACGCTGCTCTTCCCTGGTGCAAGTCGCAAGTTGGGCGGCCATCTTTATACTGATGCTGCACGGTATGTGTGCATCTGCACTATGCTGCCACCTACAGCCCATTCGGCACGCTGTTTGTAGCACGCTTACCAACTTACAGGATAATGGCGCGAAATTTCGATTTGTTATTACAAATTTAAGGTTTTCATTTGACTCACCCTCGTACTAACAATAGTTGCAGAGTTTGTTGACGAAGCAAGCGAAGATCCTTATGCATATGCGAACGCAACCTTCATCGAGGAACTGTAGTGAAGAACATACAACTCGACTGACTTGCCTAGAAGAACTTTGAAAAGACGTCCTTTTTTATAAATGCCATATGGTAAATTCACACACTACTGCGACCTGAAAGAATCGGAAAAGTAACCTACAAACATTTCAGAACGTCAGTAGTTACTAGCTCTAGAAAATATACATTGTTGGGAAAAATAGAACACCCTTTTAAAGGTTTCCAGTTATCTCAAAATTTATTGTTGTAACAGTGCATGAAATGGTTACATTTACAGATCAATAGCGCAAGCGGTTCAGAGGTATCAGGCATCGACTCATGCAGCAACAGCCAAATTAGTATGTAATGTGGCCTCCAGAGACGAGTATGCAGGCGCTGACTCTGGTATACAGTCGATCGTACAGATGGCGAATACTATCCTGGGATACGTTATACCACGCCCGCTTCAACTTGTACACGTAGTTCTTAAGAATTGTTGGTGACGAGTCGCACGAGTCACTTCTCATCCATCATACCCCACACATGTGTGATTGGAGAGATGTCTGGAGATCGTGGTGGCCAGGGAAGTTAAGTTGCTGCACATCTTTCAGAGCGCGTTGAGTTTCACGGGTAGTGTGTGGGCCAGCATTATCCTGTTGGAAAAATACATCACCTTCCAATTACAAGAGCGACAAAAGAACAGGTTTAACAACACTCTGCACGTTCCAAACGCTGGTCAGGTTCACTTCCAGAAACACCAAAGGTGTACCAGAGGTATGGGGCCACTGTGTCTTGGACGAATGTACTCTGTGAGACAGCGCTCACCAGGTCTATGTCGTACGCGCAAACGACCACCTCTCGCTTGCAGACATAATATGCTTTCATCGCTGAAGATCACTGCGAGCCATTTCATCTTGCAAGTGATTCTCTGATGGCACCAGTCTAGCCGTGCACGTCGATGCTGTGACGTGAGCGGAAGAGATGGAAGGGACCTGTAGTCCCCTCTTCATTATCATTGTGAGTGTGTGGGTTTTATTATGTCTAGTTGTTCAATGGAATGATCCATCAAGTACCCTTTGGCTCCTGCAAGAAACAATTTTCACCCCACACTACTACAGAAGTCAGACAGACGCTCCTAATGTACCTACAAGAACTGCTTGAAAAACATTCAGCAACAAATATCTTCTGGAGTCGTCCGCTGTAAGGAAAACACACAAAAATATTCTATATATTCATACGTAACTAGTAGGATACTTGGGTACGGGAGTATTGCTAGTTAGTGTAAGAAAAACATTAAACGAACGAAAAATATTATTTATTGCAAAAAATTCTGAGAAATCAAATGAAACTTTTTCTTATATAAAAAAATAATACATTTCCGGGTTCTTTTCGGAACAGTAGATTGCCTCTTGTAGATAGGAATGCTATTATTTTACAAAGTATGGAAAGGTTCTTTTCTCCCTTTTCTTTAAGAATGTTATTTACTCGGCAGAATGGCTGAGAGCCGCACCTACACAACTTGAATAACTTTTCTAGGTATGGTCAAGGCTGTCGCGTGAGAAATGCAATGGAGTGTACTGTTATGGAGGACAGATGGGGCTCGCATACGCTGTAGCGCACAACACTGTGAGCTGCGACGACTGCTGCCTGCGTTGCTCGCTGCTGACAAATAACACAAGTATCTCTTTCTACCTGGATTGACCTTCGCCAATCAAACTCTCCCTATGCCTTGATGAAGTCAAGGACTCCTATCCGCCCCTAGTCTAACTATTGGAGTGGTACACCGGTCAGATAACCAGTCCACCGCGATGCCACTCAATACTCGCTCGCAGGCATTTAACTAGTACGCTGTCCGTGTTCACATTGCACACAATAAGTGTGGCGCCAACACAGTAAACAACGCTTAATCGTGAGCGACTCAATATAGAGTGTCACTCCAATTCACTAACCACAGAGGCGCTCTCCCAGTGAAGTACTGAGGAGAGACTTTGTTCCTCACTCTTTGCATACACATACGAGCGCACTCGCTCTCGTTACGTGTTCATGCTCCAAGAGCGACAACGGAATGGCCCCTTTTTCTGAAAAAGTTGCAAGGGTATATCATTCACTGCCTTCCCTCACTTATCTGACTGTTTGCATCAGAAATACTCCTCCAAATCAGCGTTGCTCTTTTAAATGGGAGAATGACATTTCGTTTGAGTTGACCAATGCGGAAATATGTAGCATCTCTGTTAGGCGTATACTGTCCTCCTGCGAGAACTCCGCCAGTGTGGCCACACGGTTCTAGGCGCTTCAGTCTGGAACCGCACGACCGCTACGGTCGCAGGTTCGAATCCTGCCTTGGGCATGGATGTGTGTGATGTCCTTAGGTTAGTTAGGTTTAAGTAGTTCTAATTTCTAGGGGACTGATGATCTCAAATGTTAAGTCCCATAGTGCTCAGAGCCATTTGAGCCATTTGTGAGAACTCCATAACTACGCAGTCGGTCCGTGAAAAAATGCGTCTTCTTGGTGCTCCCACACAATATAGCGGAATTGGCTTTTAAGTCGAACACGGGGATTGTTATTCCTTCGCTCCAGCAAAAACTGTCTCTCTCTGGGCGGTCGCTTCGTCCAAAGTAGGTATGTTGTTGACCCAGCCCTCTGAAGGGACGGTCTTCCCAGCGGGTTCGTTTTCTCTTTAGAACTAAAATTCCTGTGGCTGTGATGTTGTGTACGCCAGCCTCGACTTATACAACCTCGGTGCGCACTTGCGATTTACTTATTAGATTTGCATATCGATTACATGAATTCATACAAAACTGACTCTATCTTATCGAGTTTGGGTTCGAATGAAGCGTCTTGATGTGCAGAATACGATTGTGAGGACGGAATATGTAAGAAATGAAGGTCAGGAGACCACGCCACCTTACATCATTTTATTTGCTTTCCAATGATACAGGACTCTCTGACATACGTGAGCAAATTAATGTGGGTGTGTTTCATTTTGCTATACAGTGGTTTAGTCTGCTGCAGATAATCAGCGGTAGTAGTACAGAATGGCCCACCCTTGTAGGTTTCAGGTAGGCAAAGAGGTTTGCTCCCCTTGTGTGGAAGTTACCAGTGTTAGGTTGGTGGCGGAAGCCTCATCTCTGGGTTTTCCTGGCCACGGGGTCGCGTGGGGGACGTTGGAGTGTGTGAGACGGTCAGTCTGCTTCCAGCATACTGAGGGTCTGCAGCCGACCTCGCTTCGAAAGAGGGTGAGTTGGTTTAGCCGTGTGGCGCGTTGTCTCGTAGCGAGAGGGGAGCGTTTAGCTTTTGGTTTCGTGTCTCGTCTTATAAAGATTGTTTAACCTTGTCGCAGCAAGGAATGCAAGGCTTTTGCAGACTTCCAGTTTGATTCCCAATGCAGACTTTGATCCGAAAGAAGAACGTAACACAAAGGGGTTGCACAAGTAAAATTGCGCCCTCGATTCAGTGTGAATGTTTGTCTGCCTGCAACTGCATCTGTATACGTTCTAATTTTTCCTGAACCTTAATAATTTTGCCTCTTCGCGAATTTTCTTTGTCTTATTTACCTTATGTCCGTTGGAAGCCATCCACATGATTTAATATTAGAGTTTGTTGATCCACTGCCATTACCCTTCGTATATTCACACGTACTTTCCGAAAAATGTTAATTGTTTTTAATGTTGTTAAAACGTGGCCACTGCACGTAGAAATTGTGTCTCTGCAAACCACGTGGGCATATGAGTGTGTTGTGAATCGTGTACCGTTTCACAAGAAATTGTGCTTAGTTACCAGGCAACAGCAGTTGTATAGATGCATTACCTGAATGTTTTAAGGAATAAATAATTTCGCCGCCAATCTTATCCCGTGTACCGATGTTACGTCTCTGTTACCTACGCAGTTTACCTTGTAGTTTCCTTGTTAGCCCATCCATGGCGTTTCCATGCGCACAGGTCCAATGATTAGTGTTCCCTTTTATTTAAAACAAATGCTTTAGAATAGATCTTGTTTTCAGGAGTGTTGCTGCAAGCTGCTCTTATGCACTATGTCCACGCACTTTTTACTTTATTTTAATATTTGATTCACGGGAACAATGCCTGGATCATAATAATAATTACATCGCATTCTTTGTGAGTGACTTTGCAATGAATGTTCTTTTAAGAGTTTTGTATGAACAAATTAATAAACTTTCCGACTAAGCCCAACTTCTTATTTGTCGATGTGGCTAGAGTTGGTGGCGACCCAATCTTTTACGTTGATTCCAATGTCAGATAGCATTTTCTTATTCAAAGTGCGCGTGGCTCTTTTAGCCATCAGGATACATTCAAAGTGCGCTTCATGCACCTTACACATAGCGACCTTTTATACGTGCTACTTACAGAGGGACTAGAGGTGTGCGTCCCCATAGCCCCTCTGCTGAGAATCAGTTCGCAACAGTTCGTGTTGTCACATCTGGGCTCACAAACCGTCTTATCTGTGACGTGGTAGCTGTACGTTCTACCACTGCTGCCCTTACAATAAGAGGATCCTGCTGAGAGTCTATGGTGCGAGGTCTTCCAGAATCACGTCTAAGTGTTCGAGGATGTTCACGTCATCACTGATACCAGCATCATTGTACAGCTAACGCAGCACGTCCAACTTGTGTGACAGTTCTCCGAAAGGACCATCCCACCACTTGGAAGGTCACAATTTGAACCTTTTGAAACTCGCTGAGTTGGCTGTAGGAAGCACGAGTGTGTCTCTGTGTGCCCGCATCTCGTGGTCGTGCGGTAGCGTTCTCGCTTCCCACGCCCGGGTTCCCGGGTTCGATTCCCGGCGGGGTCAGGGATTTTCTCTGCCTCGTGATGGCTGGGTGTTGTGTGCTGTCCTTAGGTTAGTTAGGTTTAAGTAGTTCTAAGTTCTAGGGGACTGATGACCATAGATGTTAAGTCCCATAGTGCTCAGAGCCATTTGAACCATTTTTGTGTCTCTGTGGCACAGTTGCCTGCTTGTTTCACACGTTTGTGCAAAACTGAGTCTCTGGCTGTGAGCATTCCTTATTAAAAGATAGACGCAGATGGTGCTCTGGTAGCTATGCCACTATGCTAACTGTTGGCGGACGAAGTTAAAACCGTTATCAGTACATTTGTTATCCCCCAGGTGGCATGTGCCGTCATAGGATCAAAATCGACGTCGTCTTTCCAGGTGTACAATTTTTTTTCCGCGGCACGTGCATAAAAACGCAGCAAAATGTTTTCAAACTTCCTGGAAGATCCAAATTGTGTGCCATCCCAGGACTCGAACTTGCGACTCTTACCTTTCATGGGCAAGTGCTCTACCGACTTAATTTGGTCCTCTTCCTTTCAATCTGCTCGTCGATTTTCTTCAGCAGTTCTGTGCAGATGTTGCATGATGTCTGTCACGTTCCATCGATGAAAACTTGACTCAGTGTTTTTGATTACAGAGTTTGTCCAGCCCACTGACCGAACACACTATTTTTCTTCCTTTGTCGCTTTGTCTATCCATTTCTTCGGCGTATGTCGTCTGTGCGAATGTCGAATGACACCTCTCAAACATCATCGACGAATACTTCACTCAGTCTTTTTATTACAGGGGATGGCTGGTCCTCTGACCAAACACAATGGGCTACCGTGCCGGCCTCCGAGTGAGATACGCCGGCTACCAACTCAGTCATCCATGCATGACTCAAGACCCGCCCTCACAACTTCTGTGAAGTTTGGAAGGCAGGAGAAGAGGTACTAATGTAAGAAAAGCTCGTCAGTGTGCTTGGATGTGCAGACTGTGCTACGTATGAGGGTGCAATAGAGACAAAAGGTCGTCCTGTGTCCTCTCAGGACATGTTCCACGAGACAAAGGCCATGGAGGCCAAAGCTGGTCGCAGTTTTAAATAAAAAGAGAAGTGCAGCTGGTTTGGACATTTTCTTCAAAACCATTACCACAGGTGCGGTATTGTCGCCAAGATGTTCTGCATGCTGGACAAGAAAATAACAAAAATTATCGTTCTGTGTAACTTCGCATTTTTTAGTGTTAGCGAAGGAAATGGCATTTTTTTGCGTTTCAATTCAGTGTTATTATGTATAAACTTTAATTTAAAAAACTGGACGATTCACTTTCATCTAAAACAAATTTGAACAACAGAACACAGAGAAAATATTCCGCAAAGAGAAGTTAGAATCGTATATGTCGTTTAAAGGAAAATTTATATGCTTGTAGATACAAAATGTATAGTGTTAGTGCCTCCTTTTTGGTTTATCTATTTTTAATTAATTAACTGTGTCCTAATGTAAATAATCTGAAGCATATGTTGATAAGGCTTACGCTTTTCCTCGTCAGTATTTGTACAGTTTATCGCATTTCAGCACAAAAAAGGAAGCCCAATCGTTGGAGCATCTGTCCGCGAAATGGAAAGGTCTTAGGTTCGAGTTTTGGTCAGCACATAGTTATAACAGACACAAAATCTAAAAACAGTGCACGTTCGGCTGCAGAGTTAAAAACCACTCTTGAAACAACAAAATGTTTTTACAAAGGAGTATATAATTAGCATCTTTCTGCATTATCCTTTGCACCTTATTTTCTTTTTAATTATCCAAACATGAAGAACCAGATAGTTTTCTCCATCAAAGGAGGTGAGTGTTTCCGTGTTAGAGCTAATTTCTATTAAAACAGTGTTTCTCCATTCATTTTCCAATTTATGAACTTTGTCTAGTTATCATTAAACCTAAATAAAATTTCGCTTTAAGGTGTTGGGTCTCTTTTGTAGAAGAACACTCAAACGGCAAACACATATCAGGATCTCGAACAATCTTCGCAGAACGTGACAAAAACATATCAAACAATATAATAAAGATAGATAGAAAACCTCGCAATCTACTAACGTAATCAGATTGAACGTGCCTAGAGGAAGATAATTTGTAGTGTAGCAGATGGCGTTATGACAAAACAAAAATCTCGGTTACGAATAACAACAAATCAAGGAACGCAGTTGGTCTGTACCGATTTGTTTTTGTGCTGGCGGACGTTGCTCGCTACCTGCACACTGCATAATCCACCCTGACAATTAGCATACCGCTGCATTGTGACATTTCACCTGGAACAAGGCGAACAGGTGCTGCTTCGAAACATTTCGAAGTGTTAACGACACTATCAGATGCAACACCAGACAACGCCACAACAATGGCAAAATGTTTACTACTTCCAGTACAAGTAAATAAGGCATAATCCATATAAAAATAAAATTAGCTCCAATAGGAGTGGAGATATAGGAAAAACCTATATGACAGGCATGTTGCATTGGAATAGTGTTATTATATGGATGAGTGGTGTATGTTCATTCGGGCGTGTCCCAAATAACAGGCACCATACATTCATATAATTGATTGGCTTGAATGACAGTGAATCCACAGCTTTCAGTGCACAGGCACGTTAATGTTCGGCCTCCGGCGGGAATCTAAAATTAATGAGTATGAAGGGCGTTGAATGGGAAAGCATCTAGGCGGCGCTAGGTGTGATTGTGAGACGGCCTGGAAGCGTGCCAACATAGTTCGCGAATTTGCAGTAAACATTGTGTCCAGATGGCGCAGTGGTTAGTAAACAGGAGACCTTGAGTTCGAATCCCGGCCCAGTACATATTTTCAATCATCGCTGCTGATTCCACATAAATTTCCGTTGCAGCTGATATCAATAGTTCCTTCCATTTCCTTTCCTTTCTCCCCACTCCACCCTGAGTTTACATAATAAGGAGCAGTTTTGACTCGCTTTATTGCCCTGCTTTGCATGGTAGCCTGTACGTCAGGAGTAAATAAATCATTTTCAAGCTGCTGATGTGTAGCTTGCCTCATGTTTTGTGGGAGTTGTATCGACCTGATTTATTGATCTCTGTTGCAGGGGCTACGTGTCCTAATGAGCATGGGTGGGGAGAGGTTGAGGCGGACAGGAGGGGATGAGCAGAGTGAAGGAGAAGAGGAAATTAATATGCACAAAGAGAGAGGGAGATGGATATCAAGAGACAGTGAGAGTGGAGAGGAGGACATAGACAGATGGAGGTAGGAGAATGAGGTGGACAGAGGGAGGAAGAGGTGACTACAGAGAGGGGCACGAGTAGGTGTGTTCAATATGCGTATCATATTCATACGTGGGTGAAGTTAAGGAGGAAAAACATTGTACGAGGCATGTTTAGAAAGTAATTCTACTTGGTTTTCATATTTTTTTTAGAAAAAGGTGTATTTGAAGCAATTACAGGATATTGTTGATACAATTGACTATTTTTCCACATAAACGCCATCTCACTCAGTGTCTTTGGTGAGCCATGGCACAAGATTCTTTATGCCCTCTCGTGATTTCCCTAAATCGCTTTAGGCAAACGCCGGGATGGTTTCATTGAAAGGTCACAGCCGACTTCCTTCCCCATCCTTCCCCAAGCCGTTGGGACCGATGACCTCGTTGTTTGGTCCCCCCCCCCCCCCTAAACCACCCAACCAACCTTTATTCCGTCCTCGAAGAACTCTCCCGCCAGCCTTTTCTCCCACTTCTGAAACTGTTTATTCACCTGTTCTTAAGATGGAAATTTAATTCCACTCACATGTGCCTTCAGGGAGATGAAAAGATGATAATCTGAGGGCGCCAAGTCAGGGAAACAGGGGGGTGGTTCAAAACATCCCAACCAAATGAGTTCAACAGCGCCTTGGTGGTCCAGGCTGTATGAGGACTGCCATTGTAATGCAACAAGCGCACTCCTCTCCAAGCATTCCCATCCTTTTGTTCTGAATGCTCAGAATATCGTTATCCATTGATGTTCTCCTTCTGAGACAGAAATTCGACCGAAATGATCACAGCACTTGGCTTGTATTTAGCGGGATTTCTTGCCGAAATATGTGAGTTCACGGACTGTCGTGTTCCTGCGATGCTCGTTTTTGTCAGGGGATTCCCCGTACCATTCGGTGTTGCCAACCCATAAAAGATAACCATAGCACCTTATGAACGTAGTACACGTACTTTCTGACCATGCCTCATATGTATGCATGTATTTCCCACATCTCCTTTTAAACGACTGAATAAATATCAACTAAATTTCGTAATCATAGTACTTACTGACTGGAAAAAAAGCACTGTGGGTGTAAGAACCTTAGGGATGAAGGTGGAGTCGAAGAGGGCGTGACAGAAGAATAACACATAACATTGTAGGGTAATATATCCCTACTATACCCATGGCTTGGGGTGAGAAGTTGTGACACGTAAAAATACATGTTAGATAATGACCGATAGTATTATCAAACCCATGGTTTTCGGGGTTGCTGGTCCCACTGGTAATATTCCCGTCACGCTGCACCTCTAGGAGTGGAGGCCGGGCTGCAGAGATAGCGATCAGTTTCTACCAAACTTGGCGCACACATCACTTGCTAGCTGGCAAATATTACTGTGACTCTAAGACCCCTATCAATCAGGGTGAGGGTGAAAAGGGACGACATGAAAGTATAACAAAGGAAAGCTGGAGCAATTTCAACCAAATCTGGTATATACACTCCTGGAAATTGAAATAAGAACACCGTGAATTCATTGTCCCAGGAAAGGGAAACTTTATTGACACATTCCTGGGGTCAGATACATCACATGATCACACTGACAGAACCACAGGCACATAGACACAGGCAACAGAGCATGCACAATGGCGGCACTAGTACAGTGTATATCCACCTTTCGCAGCAATGCAGGCTGCTATTCTCCCATGGAGACGATCGTAGAGATGCTGGATGTAGTCCTGTGGAACGGCTTGCCATGCCATTTCCACCTGGCGCCTCAGTTGGACCAGCGTTCGTGCTGGACGTGCAGACCGCGTGAGACGACGCTTCATCCAGTCCCAAACATGCTCAATGGGGGACAGATCCGGAGATCTTGCTGGCCAGGGTAGTTGACTTACACCTTCTAGAGCACGTTGGGTGGCACGGGATACATGCGGACGTGCATTGTCCTGTTGGAACAGCAAGTTCCCTTGCCGGTCTAGGAATGGTAGAACGATGGGTTCGATGACGGTTTGGATGTACCGTGCACTATTCAGTGTCCCCTCGACGATCACCAGTGGTGTACGGCCAGTGTAGGAGATCGCTCCCCACACCATGATGCCGGGTGTTGGCCCTGTGTGCCTCGGTCGTATGCAGTTCTGATTGTGGCGCTCACCTGCACGGCGCCAAACACGCATACGACCATCATTGGCACCAAGGCAGAAGCGACTCTCATCGCTGAAGACGACACGTCTCCATTCGTCCCTCCATTCACGCCTGTCGCGACACCACTGGAGGCGGGCTGCACGATGTTGGGGCGTGAGCGGAAGACGGCCCAACGGTGTGCGGGACCGTAGCCCAGCTTCATGGAGACGGTTGCGAATGGTCCTCGCCGATACCCCAGGAGCAACAGTGTCCCTAATTTGCTGGGAAGTGGCGGTGCGGTCCCCTACGGCACTGCGTAGGATCCTACGGTCTTGGCGTGCATCCGTGCGTCGCTGCGGTCCGGTCCCAGGTCGACGGGCACGTGCACCTTCCGCCGACCACTGGCGACAACATCGATGTACTGTGGAGACCTCACGCCCCACGTGTTGAGCAATTCGGCGGTACGTCCACCCGGCCTCCCGCATGCCCACTATACGCCCTCGCTCAAAGTCTGTCAACTGCACATACGGTTCACGTCCACGCTGTCGCGGCATGCTACCAGTGTTAAAGACTGCGATGGAGCTCCGTATGCCACGGCAAACTGGCTGACACTGACGGCGGCGGTGCACAAATGCTGCGCAGCTAGCGCCATTCGACGGCCAACACCGCGGTTCCTGGTGTGTCCGCTGTGCCGTGCGCGTGATCATTGCTTGTACAGCCCTCTCGCAGTGTCCGGAGCAAGTATGGTGGGTCTGACACACCGGTGTCAATGTGTTCTGTTTTCCATTTCCAGGAGTGTACATGATTCATTAGTTGTATAACTCGTCCATCAATTCTCGAAACAATTAATTTTTGGTAATAATGGTATTAAAAACATTCGGTAGATACTGACAAGCTACCAGAATGAGGACAAAACGCCAAAATACGCCTGTAGGAGAAGGAGTACCGACAGACATAGTCACATATACGCTTATAAAATTTGTGGAAAAAAGCTGTTCATAGCGCCCGCAGTGTGGTTTGCTCAAAAGTGAGGTGATCAGAGAAGAATAATTGTCCCTGAGCACAGTATAGTCCAGGGATGCAATATAGTGTCATACACAGGCGTTTTAATCGTCTCACCAAAAACTTAGATTTTGTGCTTCTAAGATTATGAAGTTCTTCGTACAACGTCTCTCTAAGACAAAAAAAATATTATAGCGAAAGTAAACGTTTTAAATAACAAGAACTAGCTGAGGAACTTATAAGATTATAAACAATGGTCAAACCTAGAAATTTGCAAATAAAAACCTGTTTCCCACTCTAGTTGAAAGACTCCTAGACATCGTGTAATAATACCTATTTGTCGATACTCCTCGTAACGAAACAGTTATATGTATAGACCAAAACGTAAATGTCAACGTGTCTAAAAGATACAAGCATGTCCAAGGTGCTGATGAACAATATCGAAAAGCACCGCGCGCTACGCTCATTTGATATGAGCTTTGCGATCAGTAGAACGTGAGTGAAATAGCTCGCATCATAGTGCAACAGAGCAATGCATACATGTAATTATTCCAACTAATTGCGAAAAACACTGACGGAGACGTATGTGGTGTCTGAGTAAATGTACTGAAAATTAGTCCCGCGCGGAAAATGTGTACACATCTCGTCCGAAAACTTCAGGGGTACAGTCTGGAGTCGACAATTAACAAGTAAATGAGAAACTACATCTCGTAAGTGAATAAGATACTGGAACAAATTCAGCGACTTCCTCTGAAACCGATATCCGAGGAACCTCTGATGAGCAAAGGGAAAACCATGTTGCAGATTTCATGATGCATGTGATTACAGATTAAGGTCGTACCAGCGATATCTTTATGTTGGATGTGTTGCTTACTCATCGGTCGTTACCTCATAACGATCGCTTTCTTTACGTATGCGATCAGTGTCTTACTAGATTCTCCTAAAAATTGGAAACGATGAACAGTGCACTGGGCTTTAATAGAGTGATATGTCGTGACAGCAGACATTACTATGCTCACACTACCACTATGCTCACTACAAGTTTGCACACTGTTTCGGAAAAGAAATACCTTGTTAGGTGGCTATTAAGTCTCAGTATATCTTCTATACCGTAGACAAAAGAGAGAACCCCTACCCTGTTCCAGGTAGATTGACCACTAGGGTAAAATGCGTTTCCGAACAGCAATGGCGTTGTGACTAGAGAGTATTTATTTCCAACAATCACTCAAAGCTTGTTTATTTAGTGGAGGACAAGCGCGTTACTTCCAGTTATTCTTTTTGCTCCAGATGGCATGTTTCTCAGTAGTCTATAACTCTCAACATGACACGCAGCTCAGAATACAATGAAACAGGGATTAGCACTAGCTCAAGACAGAGTAATAGACTGTTCGCGCAACGGACTATCTATATATGTAGGTGGAACTTAAATAGAGGCAACTATTTATTCACAACCGATGCAAACGAGTTACATGTTTGCACCTGTTACTGTCCTTCAAAGTAGTCACTAGCGTTGAGTAGAACCCGTTGACATCTACGTGGAAGGCGTAGTATACCGTTAGCAGAGCCTGTTCAGTTGATGGTGCGAATGGAGCATTCTACTGTCTGTCGAATCTCTGGAGCAGTTCTGAAGCGAATGCCACGAAGTGCTTCCTTCATCTTCGGAATCAAATCAAAGTCACAAGGACTTAAGTCCGGGGAGTATGGTGGATGGTACACTACCTCCCAGGCCCATCGACCGAAGAGAGCAACCACAGCTTGCGCTGTATGCGCCCGCACATCGTCGTGCAAAATGATGGGTGGGTTGTGCAGAAAGTTTCGTCGCTTCTTTCGCACAGCTGGTCGTTTTTGGAGCATCACCTGCGAAGTGGAAAGTGACACAAATGAAAGAGTTTGTGGACCTGTTTACTAATATTTTACGCTTGTTAATCAAATGGTAAAGAAAATAAATTGAAGGCAAAATACACCAAAGAAGATGAATGTGTACTTTGATTAGCTACACTATTGTGTTTTTTATTTGATTTGTACAGGAAATATATTTAAGCTGAATGCATAAATTAATAGTAGGTGCTGTGGAAAATTAAAAATAGTTGGTATAGCAACTACCTTCAGCCACACACATCCAAATTTTATTTTGTGGAGACAAAATTACTCCTCCTCATTTTCTGGAGCCAAATCTTTACTCGTTGTTCATCCTTCGGGGAACTAAAATATAAATCACACATAATCATTCTCCATGTCCTAGACACACTTAACATGGTCTCCTACTGTAACTTTTTAGTAAACAAAAAGGTTTGGACACACATATTATACAAAGACAATTACAGACTCCCACTCTATTGAATTTATCTGTCTCCCGTCTTTCAAATCTATATACATAATCGACAAGTCACTGATAAAAGCATGGAGGATAGTATTTGCTGAAACAACTAACCATTCCCTTTCCTGTTCCACTAGCAAATTTACGAGAGGAAGCGATTGTTTGTAAGCTTTTGTACGGGCCGTAATATCTATTACATAGTCATAAAATCGTAGAAAAATAGGTCTACAGAACCAATGCTTAATTATAATGCGTCTCGAAATTTTTAAACATAGTACCCATGATAAGTTACTATCCCTCCTTTCACATATTCTTCTTTGCATCCGTAGCAACAACAGTAATTCACCATCGCTGTTACACTATCAACAAACGGTGTAAACACAACAAAAATCTCTTGATATTATAAACTTCAAAATCTGCGGAAAGCACACACGCATAGCGAAGTCCCGAAAACACGTGACAATCCTGGTTTAAAGTTTACAACATGCGCTGAACGCAATGTTCACTCCAGAGATATTTACTTTATGGACAGTACCCAAGATAACTGTTGCCTTGCTGATGTTTATGAATATAATTAGTACCAACGCAAATTATTTGCCTGTCTTGGAGAGAAATAAATAAAAACTATCTTTATTGTTTTTATAAAGAGGAACTTTCAGACATTTTGTAATAATTCTTTCTCGTTTGGTTTTATCGTAACTTTTCTCAATACCTTTGCCGTAAAGGGACTTTCCATTCTTTAATTGGTTTGATTTAGGGGTAAGATATGGGTAGGGAGGGATCTAAATTTTAATTTTAGAACATGGGTTTGTTTTCTTTTCAACAAATAGCCACTGATTTATTCAATATAAAGCGACACTACAACACTACTACAGGGTGCTTAACAAAGATTTGTGACAAGTGTCGTCCTATATTTCGCCTCACAGATCACAGATCCCCATTTACGAAAAAAAAGGTCGCCCCGCCTCTTTGGTCCCTGAAATTAACTACCTGAAATTAAAGATACACATAAAAACAGACTCTTCAGGCGTTGGCAAAATCTACCGACGCCCCTATAATCTGTGCTGGCTCCGCTGAATCACTTCGTCACTACTAAAGTGTATAAAACGGTGTAACACTGTACAAAGAAAGCTCCATCAATTAATTATGTGGACCTTTTCAATAGCTTACACTTACAAACTTCCAATAACTTCCTCCATAAAATATTTGCGAATCACCTTATAAGTCCCGACAAGTTCAGGCACTTAATCCGCCTACAATCTCGACTGTAGCAACGAATCGGCAATCAAACGATTTCTCTCAGCAGTATACCAATTGACGGCTACCCTTGCCGTATACAATTGAGTTAGCGTCGAACTAAGGACCTTTCAGTTCAAATTCCCCAATACGTGACTGCTCCACACACACTCTGCGTTTCGCGAAATCCTATCACCGGTCACGACCCACAATTCTTACCAATATTATATTCGGAATTATTTCATCAGCTACCATAAACACAGAACTTCACCAAGGTCGTACTAAACGCCGAAGTAGTAACTCCACAGCACGAGAGGCTAGTCTACCAATCACTCTTGTAAATCGACCTACGGCGCTGCAATAATTTTCTTAGGCCCTCTCATAATGGCTTTTCCCCTATCTAGAGTCCATTAACAGCTATAGCCATAAGTGCCCCCAGCGTGGACTCTTACCTTTCCTACGTTGCAATCTTTCCACCGCTGTTGCCTCCGGATCTCAGATTGGAAAAATGTCGTGTAAATTACAGTGTAAAGCGACGTAGGTCCATTTGCTCGATTAGCAACAGCAATGCACTCGTACAGCAATATAAAATTTGCATTTAGTCGGCCGTCGGCTTCGGCAATAGTTGACAGCAACGCCGGTTCGTGGTGGCCAGAAACTCTTTGCCACCCGAATGGCACCTGTCTGAGTTTTCGAGCCGAAATTGTAGTATAAACTCTTCAGCCTCTAGTTACAACCATTCTACAGCATACTGAACAATACGATTTACATACATATGGTGCAAGAATCAGATCATATTCCCCTGGTTTCTACACACATGTTTTAAACAAGATACTATTACAATTAATACCGACATTTCTGTACAAGTTGAGGCGACGAACAACTTACTAAGGTACCAAATTGTCATTTAACACATTACAACCGTCTAGACCTGTCTGTTATTTAAGAATAAATAGTATTTATAGCAAAACTGAATTTGTCAATGTTTAATTCAGGTTTTATTCGCAAATTATTTATTTGTAACGTGAAATAGAGGGATGTTGTAGTAAAAATAAAGAAAACAATACAGATTTATCCTATAGCGCTAGAAAACGCAATTTCCTCAAAGAAAAGGTAAAATTTAAAAAAAAGAAACAAAAATATATTTAACATCGCTTCAGTACTTCGTCGAACTTGTATCACACTGATCAGTAATAAAGAAAGCTTCTGCCTTTGATCACGATGAAGAACGTTCTATTGAGTATAAAATAATTACACATATTTTTTACGCTTGTGCATGTACACCGTATTTGTATCCAAAGTGATTGCTTTGCTTACATAAAAGCGTAGAAATGACGCTATCAATTAATTTATATTACTTATAAAATGCAGTTTATATTTTGTAAGACTATCACCGAATGATGTGTGGTTCTAATCATGTGAAAAAAATGAAAAGTCGTCGGCTCTCCGACTCTCATTTTCTCGTATACTCGTTCATTTCCTTTCTCTACCAATTCTACTGATGCAGCCTATAATCCTACCATTTACCACGGCATTTATACAATGTACCAAAACTAATGAAACGTAGTTTTCGTAAAGCGCAACTCAGATCCTAACTGACAGCTTTTGCCTTAAAAATTAATTATTGCAAGTAAGTGATTTTGTGTTGAAGATAATCTTATAATGTTGCATTTAATAATGGTACTGTATGTAGCATAAATTTTTTTGTTTTATTTTGTCTGATGTTGTCAAAGATGGGAAAGACACCAGAGACTTAGGATACTAAGTGGTTACCGTTACTACAGTTACGGGGTAGTGGCTGTCTATTAGAGAGGAGCAATTATTAGATAGCATCATCAGTTTTTCTTAAACAATGGAACGTTTTCAGAACGTGAAGCTCAATGTAAGTATTAGAGCTTCTTTATTGCCAGCCCACCTGAGTTTCTAATGTGTTGGCTTACTACTTGACAACGGAGAAGCCTTCATTGGTGATGTGGGTCAATTAGGATACATAGAACAAGCTGAGATACGTGTGGCTGAGGCGGCCAACAATGTCTATGCATGAAGAATGCAAGTGTTTTAGTTGCTAACGGATTCCGAGTATGTCTCCCATTTTGTAAAGGGGAATAGGCTTGCGTCTTCCTATGGACAACCATTACAGTTAGTAAATATCTATAATTGCACCATTCTCTGAAACATTTTAAATGTCCTGACATTTATTTAAGGTACCAGGAAAACAATATTAGATCAGGATTGACATCTGAAAAAGAAAATGTTTTCATGTTTAGTGCAAATTTCTCACTAGATGTTGGTCATATAAATGATATGAACGGAGCTTTGCGGATGACTGGATCCTGCTCCTGAATCTTCATCGAGTACGGAACTATCCTTATTCAACTATCCGGTTGCATCGCAACGTGCCGTTCGGGGTATGCAGGCACTCTTTCTGCTTGCGTAGCGATGTGCCATCTAGCGGAGAGACAGAGAACTTGGAGCCAACGCGCAACTAGTTACACAATACATCCGTCAGAGTGTGTTGTAGTTGCGAAGTGAGGACATTCCAGTAGGCGCGCTCATATTCAATGTTGAAAAGTAGTCACAACTGTTCGCATTTTCGAGTTCTAATCAGATACGATTTACTCCAAGCTGACGTTGTAAACCAAAAGGAAATTTATAATCATACTTTTACGTCATGAAGACCCCAGGTGAAATATGGTTTAGCCAGTAACAGTCTGTAAACACACGTAAAATAAACTATATTGATACAAGAACACAAACAATGATACTGGTCCACTTAATTTACAATGAAAGGAGTAAAACGCCTGGTCCAAGAAGCGATGCACCACCTAGGAGTCGCCGAATACTGTGTAGTTTCAGCCTCGGCTGTTACTAGGCTCACACATGGCGTTTTTTTCTAATATAGCGTGACCAGATTTTCCTCGTGGAAAAATTGGGACAGAAAAAAAAAACGAGACAAAACGGGATACTAGGCAAAAAGAAAATATTCTGCATATATATGACTGCGTCGCTTCACTAAAATAAATAAAAATTAAAGTTTATGCAAATAAAAAGGCATATATTTTTTTCCAAGAAATGATTATAATTCAAAATACTGAGAAACTGACAGGATGATTTCTAACAAATGAACGTTAATGTAGACATAAAAAGTCCGTAGCTCGTCTAGCTACAATATCAGGTACACTGCTACTTACTTTGTACTTATCGGAAGACCTCATATCTTTCAAAAGCTTTGAACTGGTTACTAGCAAGATGTAGGACTCCTTGCAGGTAAGGTCTTGATACTGAGGCTCAACTATTACAACTACCGCAATGGTTTCAGAGGTAAAATGGTTTTTCTCATCTATCCAAGGGAATTCACGACCCTTTCCACAGCAGCATTTGTGCCTGGTACAGCAAGAGCAAAACTCACAAATGTCTTCATATTTTTACATGAACTACCTGTACTTAGTACGGAATAAATTACAGCATCTCTTACCTGTCTCCAAATTATTTCCATTCCTCAACGTTCTTGGATACAACGTTATTCACGCATTCTATCTCATCAAATATTACATCTTCATCCATCTGAAGTGTTGCACCTGAATATACTGTCTTAAGAATTTTCAGACAATTTAAAAGTTCAGCCAAAGAAACAGAATTTTTTAGTGTTATCTAATGAAATGATTTCAGAGATTGAAATGGAGAAATCTGCTTTCCTAAATAAGTTAACAAAGTATCATTAAATAAATTGGTAATCGTCTCGTATTTCGAAAATTCCTTCCTTTTCCAAGTTAATTAAAATTGAAGATATAAAAAATGTTTGAAATTTACTAAATTTCCTTTTACTGATATTTTCTTTAAACAGCTCTAACTCCTCGTCTGATTCTGTAGATGAAATCGTGGTTCTTTCCAACTTTTGAATTGAATTCAGTGCGGTTCTAGGCGCTACAGTCGGGAACCGCGAGACCGCTACGGTCGCAGGTACGAATCCTGCCTCGGGCGTGGATGTGTGTGATGTCCTTTGGTTAGTTAGGTTTAAGTAGTTCTAAGTTCTAGGGGATTGATGACCTCAGTAGTTAAGTCCCATAGTGCTCAGAGCCATTTGAACCATTTTTGTAGGACACCTGTCCTGAGACAGAAAAGAAGATTTCAAAGGGTCATACACATCAAAACTCTTGTAACCCCTGGCAACAACGACAACCATCTAGTTTCAATACTACCCAGAACTTGCTTGTGTACAGTAACAACGAAAACACACAATGATTTCAGTTCTTCCACATGCACAGTGTAAATGTGAAAATATTGAAAAGTTTTATTCACTATTGTTTCTATGTCAATGAGAAGAATATCTGCACTTGTGTGAGCTCCATTGTATACCGAATGGGCTGCACAACCGATGCCTTGAATGTTCATCTTAACACTATTCAATTTGGAATAAACATTGTCTGTTCCTGCCCTCTTGTACCCACCAAAGCTGGTATCACCGTTATCTGCGACAATCTTGTCAAATACATTTTGCTTTTTTAAAATATCCAGAGTATAGCTAGCTAGTAATTCTACCGTTTCTACACCAGTGTTCTGAAGACAGATTACTTTACACTGAACACCTTCGGTAGGAGTGAAATATCTAGATGTAAGCTTTTGTGATTTGGTGCATCAATTATCACAGTCACATACTTAGCATATTTAAAGTTCTGAATGGACTTCATGTACTGTGTACGGCGATAAAACGTTCGCTAAAAACGACTCGCATTTTGTCTTTGAACATGTGAATTTCTTCTCGAATAGGTCTCTGACGAGAAGAGCCGTGCAGTCCATTGAATGGAAAGAATGATTTCGTTTTACGGTATGGAACTCACACAGCCATTTTGCTACAGCTGAAACGTCCCCTTTTGAAAAATTATATACGACTGTGGTTAAACTGACACACAATATTTTTAGCGCAACGCAATCTGACTTTCAAAAATCCCTACAAAAGAATGGCCCTGACTAACATTAACCTATACGTTTCACCAATCACTTACCTCACCAAAAATCTTCGTTACTCGAACTACTGCAATACAGCGAGCGCCAGTACTGCCAGCTAAATAAAAGATTCAAACTACGGAAGACACTAACTACTGATAGGCATAGTTAGCAAATGAAAGATTTTAATAGAGAACAAACAATGTATTTACCTCAATAGTGTTCAAAAGTCATAATGTATATAGCAGTTCATGATATCTCTCTCCTCACATCCACCACTGCTGGCGGCTCACCTCCAACTGCGCAACGCTACGCGCTGTTAACAGCCAACAGCCCAACACTCCAATGGCGAGTATTACAACAATGCAAACTAGCCACAGACTGCACACAGCACAGCCAGTGATTTTCATACAGAGCGCTACGTGGCGTTACCAATAAAAAAAACCTAAACAGCCTACTTACACAGCGATACGTTTATCTTCCTCTATTTGTAGTTTATTCGTACTTACAAAATTAGAAGTTCTCGGAGAAACTGCCAGCAGGTGTTCCTTTCCTTTTTTTTACGTGCTGCGTTATATCGGCACATCCTTCACGTTCAATGGCAAGAACTGAACGACACATCATACATTCTACCTTCGTACTCGTGATTTCGATCAAGAAAGGGAAGTCTTCTGTCATGGCTTCCGGGAAAGAACACTCTCTTTTCCTCATATTAGCGGGCACGAGTTAGTTTCACACACAGCAAACAACTGACAATGGAGCGCAGTTTACGCAAGCTGGCCGAACCCAGTGTTACACCGGTGTTATCTCTAACAGTCCGAAGACAGCGTGTCAGTTGTATCTACTGAAAATTTACGTCATCTAACGGTGAACAGCTAATTCCTAACCACAAATACAATTGAACTTTAATAGCCCTATACCATTCTTTAACGAAAATTTGTTACATCCGCTCGTCGTTTCTGCAGTAGCAAATAATCCATACGAATCACGCGAAGTTCTCGCATAAGTCACCGGCACTGAGCATGATGACGAAATATCTGTTCACACCTCTCCTCACCCCATGTAAAAATAAATAAAAGCAGGAAATGAAGCGAAAAAAGTTAAGGTTACTGCTGATTACGATAAAACAGGACATTTGGCAACGCGTTGAATATTTTGAGGGGCAACGGGACACAGAATGAAAAAAGGACAGTCCCATTAAAAGCGGGATGTCGGGTCACCCTGGTGTAATAATAATCGCCAATGGGCATTCCTTAGCTGAGGCGTCAGCGCGTCTGACTGCCATGCGGAGGGCGTGGATTCGATTCCCCGCCGGGTCGGAAATTTTCTCTCTGTGTTGTCGCATCAGCTTTTCACAGTCATCGACACGAAAGTCGCCCAACGTGCAGTCAAGTGAAAAGGCTTCCCCAGATGGGGACTGCCGGCCATCAATATCATACTTTCTGTAGTGGCGTAGCAAGACAGCCACGCCACTCGGAGGTAGCCGAAAGGCACGCGTTTAAATACACGCAGACCGGCTTGTGGTCTGGAACAGGACAATGTCTTTAGAAATGCAATAAAGTACGAAAATCTTGTAATACTTAACTTTAATCCATAATCGGTGTACATCGCTCTTGTACATATATAATCTCCATTTTTATATACACTGGTAATGGCGCCTTGCTAGGTCGTAGCAAATGACGGAGCTGAAGGCTATGCTAACTATCGTCTCGGCAAATGAGAGCGTAGTTGTCAGTGATCCATCTCTGGCTAAGTCGGCTGTACAACTGGGTTCTCATTTGCCGAGACGATAGTTAGCATAGCCTTCAGCTACGTCATTTGCTACGACCTAGCAAGGCGCCATTACCAGTGTATATAAAAATGGAGATTATATCTGTACCGATTATGGATTAAAGTTAAGTATTACAAGATTTTCGTACTTTATTGCAATTCTAAAGACATTGTCCTGTTCCAGACCACAAGCCGGTCTGCGTGTATTTAAACGCGTGCCTTTCGGCTACCTCCGAGTGGCGTGGCTGTCTTGCTACGCCACTACAGTTGGCGACGAAGATTTAACGCTCGTATTGCTCTAATTTACTTGTGTCATGGCTTCGCCACAATCTCCAGATGCACTGTCCGAATTTTATCGCTTGCAGAATCAGCAGACGCAGGCGTTATTGGATGCCCTTGGACAGCTCGTCCAGGGTCAACGTGCAATGCAAAACGATGCGGCAGCCGCCGCTCCACCGCTACCGCAGCTACAACAATTTCACTGATACATATTCCACATCTTCACTGTCTGAGCCAACGACCATCCGAGGAAACATTTCCAGGATGTACAGAATACGACCCAAGGTATGAAACTATGGCGGCTGTCTACTGATTGGTGAATTGTCCCCATCTGAGCGCTCTCCAGCCCCGTTCCACATTTTCCAAGGGTGCGCTTTTGCCTCTACTATCTCCTATCCTGTCGTTACAATTTTATCAAGCCTCCACATGGACCAGTAATCATACAATATTTTCACAGATAACATGAGCAGAAATTGTTCGTATTTTGTACCAAATCAAAAATAAACACATATGGGGCATCCAAAGACAACGAGACAGATAGAAGAAAAGTAAGTAAACGGCTTATTACTTCAAAAGCGATAGCCATAGGTGTTGCACCACTGTGAGACAATGCGGTCAGTGCCTTTATGGAAAAATTTTGTGCTGTTGCCTACGGAATCATGATTGCACGCGGGCGTACACCTCTGAAGTAAATCGACGGCTGCAAATATCTTCCTTCAGAGCTCCAGAAAATATGGAAGTAGCACGAGGAGGGATCGGGAATGTATGGAGGATGTCTATGGGTTTACCAGCGAAACTTCTGCAGTGAAACAACTTTGGCAACATGTAAGCGGGCATTTTCTGGTGGATTGTTTCGATTTCGCTGTAGAAGTTTCGCCGGGAAACCCTTACACATCCGCCGTACAGTTCCGACCTCCTTCTATGCTATTTCCGTATTTTTGGAGCCCTGGTGGAAGACATTGGTGGACATCGATTTGCTTCAGACGAATAGGTGCGCGCCTGGGTCAGTCATAGTTTTGTAAGCAACCGCAGAATTTTCGCATAAATGCACTGACCATCTTGTCTCACAATGGCGTAAATGTATTAACAAGTATGACGATTACTTTTGAAATAATAATCAGTTTACTTATTTGTTTTCAATCTGTCTCGTTTATATTTGACTGCCATATAAATTTTGAAGGGCTGAACATGACACACACGCAAAACATAATGTATAAACAGCTGAAAGTTATGACTTACTTAAGGTGTTGGTGTTACATGTTGCAGAGTTTCGCAACTTCACCATTCACTGGCTCGGCACCTCTTTGCGTTGTACCTAGCCTTCCTTACGACACTCAGCTTTTTCACTAGTACGGCTTCCATGATGCCATTTTGTTTCTCTTGCAGATTTTGGCGCTCGGTCGTTCCTCCGTTCCCCAGTGTTGTGATAGCTTCCGTGTTTGCCGAAAATAGCTCAGCATTTTCCCTAGCTAGTGGTTTGCTGGTCACTGACACAGGCAATTTGGCCTCCGGATGCAGCCATGGTAGAACGTGGACGAACTTTTAGCGTCCACTAGGGATACGATCCTGGGGCGCAGCAAGTCTCTTGTCCAAGTTGAACATGTAACCAGCCGGGACGTCCATTCGGCGTGCACATTGCTCCCTTGTGTGCATATTATAGCCGGTGGATACGTCTTGCTTTGTTTCATTAAACACCCATATCCGTTCCTCATTACTCTCGGCGATTATTGCTATTTCGCCAGCTATGCTACCTCTCCCAGCTGTCTTCAACAGTGCTTGCTATTCCAAGGGGCGGAAACGCAATGAGTTTGCCTCAGTCTGCGGGCTGGAAAATATTAACTGTCCACCGGGATTTTAAACTTTATCAAGCTTACAGCCGTGTAAGATGTCATCCAAGGGGGCCCTGATTTGTTTGGATACTGGGAAAGGTGGAAAGACATCACAACACTAATTGTTGTTGTTGTGGTCTTCAGTCCTGAGACTGGTTTGATGCAGCTCTCCATGCTACTCTATCCTGTGCAAGCTTCTTCATCTCCCAGTACCTACTGCAACCTACATCCATCTGAATCTGCTTAGTGTATGCATCTCTTGGTCTCCCTCTACGATTTTTACCCTCCACGCTGCCCTCCAATACTAAATTGGTGATCCCTTGATGCCTCAGAATATGTCCTACCAACCGATCCCTTCTTGTGGTCAAGTTGTGCCACAAACTCCTCTTCTCCCCAATCCTATTCAGTACCACCTCATTAGTTATGTGATCTACCCATCTAATCTTCAGCATTCTTCTGTAGCACCACATTTCGAAAGCTTCTATTCTCTTCTTGTCCAAACTATTTATCGTCCATGTTTCACTTCCATACATGGCTACACTCCATACAAATACTTTCAGAAAAGACTTCCTGACACTTAAATCTATACTCGATGTTAACAAATTTCTCTTCTTCAGAAACGCTTTCCTTGCCATTGCCAGTCTACATTTTATATCCTCTCTACTTCGACCATCAACAGTTATTTTGCACCCCAAATAGCAAAACTCCTTTACTACTTTAAGTGTCTCATTTCCTAATCTAATACCCTCAACATCAACCGACTTAATTCGACTACATTCCATTATCCTCGTTTTGCTTTTGTTGATGTTCATCTTATATCCTCCCTTCAAGACACCATCCATTCCGTTCAACTGCTCTTCCAAGTCCTTTGCTGTCTCTGACAGAATTACAATGTCACGGCGAACCTCAAAGTTTTTATTTCTTCTCCATGGATTTTAATACCTACTCCGAATTTTTATTTTGTTTCCTTTACTGCTTGCTCAATATACAGATTGAATAACATCGGGGAGAGGGTACAACCCTGTCTTACTCCCTTCCCAACCACTGCTTCCCTTTCATGTCCCTCGACTCTTATAACTGCCATCTGGTTTCTGTACAAATTGTAAATAGCCTTTCGCTCCCTGTATTTTACCCCTGCCACCTTTAGAATTTGAAAGAGAGTATTCCAGTCAACATTGTCAAAAGCTTTCTCTAAGTCTACAAATGCTAGAAACGTAGGTTTGCCTTTCCTTAATCTTTCTTCTAAGATAAGTCGTAAGGTCAGTATTGCCTCACGTGTTCCAGTATTTCTACGGAATCCAAACTGATCTTCCCCGAGGTCGGCTTCTACTAGTTTTTCCATTCCTCTGTAAAGAATTCGTGTTAGTATTTTGCAGCTGTGGCTCATTAAACTGATTGTTCGGTAATTCTCACATCTGTCAACACCTGCTTTCTTTGGGATTGGAATTATTATATTCTTCTTGAAGTCTGAGGGTATTTCGCCTGTTTCATACATCTTGCTCACCAGATGGTAGAGTTTTGTCAGGACTGGCTCTCCCAAGGCCGTCAGTAGTTCCAATGGAATGTTGTCTACTCCGGGGGCCTTGTTTCGACTCAGGTCTTTCAGTGCTCTGTCAGACTCTTCACGCAGTATCGTATCTCCCATTTCATCTTCATCTACATCCTCTTCCATTTCCATAATATTCTCCTCAAGTACATCGCCCTTGTATAGACCCTCTATATACTCCTTCCACCTTTCTGCTTTCCCTTCTTTGCTTAGAACTGGGTTTCCAACTGAGCTCTTGATGTTCATACAAGTGGTTCTCTTATCTCCAAACGTCTCTTTAATTTTCCTGCAGGCAATATCTATCTTACCCCTAGTGAGATAAGCCTCTACATCCTTACATTTGTCCTCTATCCATCCCTGCTTAGCCATTTTGCACTTCCTGTCGATCTCATTTTTGAGACGTTTGTATTCCTTTTTGCCTGCTTCATTTACTGCATTTTTATATTTTCTCCTTCCATCAATTAAATTCAATATTTCTTCTGTTACCCAAGGATTTCTACTAGCTCTCGTCTTTTTACCTACTTGATCCTCTGCTGCCTTCACTATTTCATTCCTCAAAGCTACCCATTCTTCTTCTACTGTATTTCTTTCCCCCATTCCTGTCAATTGTTCCCTTATGCTCTCCCTGAAACTCTGTACAACCTCTGGTTCTTTCAGTTTATCCAGGTCCCATCTCCTTAAATTCCCACCTTTTTGCAGTTTCTTCAGTTTTAATCTACAGGTCATAACCAATAGATTGTGGTCAGAGTCCACATCTGCCCCTGGAAATGTCTTACAATTTAAAGCCTGGTTTCTAAATCTCTGTCTTACCATTATATAATCTATCTGATACCTTTTAGTATCTCCAGGGTTCTTCCATGTATACAACCTTCTATCATGATTCTTAAACCAAGTGTTTGCTATGATTAAGTTGTGCTCTGTGCAAAATTTTACCAGGCGGCTTCCTCTTTCATTTCTTAGCCCCAATCCATATTCACCTACTACGTTTCCTTCTCTCCCTTTTCCTACACTCGAATTCCAGTCACCCATGACTATTAAATTTTCGTCTCCCTTCACTATCTGAATAATTTCTTTTATTTCATCATACATTTCTTCAATTTCTTCGTAATCTGCAGAGCTAGTTGGCATATAAACTTGTACTACTGTAGTAGGTGTGGGCTTCGTACTAGGCAAAAAGAAAATATTCTGCATATATATGACTGCATCGCTTTACTAAAATAAATAAAAATTAAAGTTTATACAAACAAAAAGGCATATATTTTAATATGAAACTTAAAAAACATACTTATTATGGCACTGCATCATATGAAAATTCATTATTTTTCCAAGAAATGATTATAATTCAAAATACTGAGAAACTGACAGGATGATTTCTAACAAATGAACGTTAATGTAGACATAAAAAAGTCCGTAGCTCGTCTAGCTACAATATCAGGTATACTGCTACTTACTTTGTACTTATCAGAAGACCTAATATCTTTCAAAAGCTTTGAACTGGTTACTATCAAGTTGTAGGACTCCTTGCAGGTAAGGTCTTGATACTGAGTATCAACTATTACAACTACCGCAATGGTTTCAGAGGTAAAACGGTTTTTCTCATCTACCCAAGGGAATTCACGACCCTTTCCACAGCAGCATTTGTGCCTGGTACAGCAAGAGCAAAACTCACAAACGTCTTCATATTTTTACATGAACTACCAGTACTTAGTACGGAATAAATTACAGCATCTCTTACCTGTCTCCAAATTATTTCCATTCCTCAACGTTCTTGGATACAACGTTATTCACGCATTCTATCTCATCAAATATTACATCTTCATCCATCTGAAGTGTTGCACCTGAATATACTGTCTTAAGAATTTTCAGACAATTTAAAAGTTCAGCCAAAGAAACAGAATTTTTTAGTGTTATCTAATGAAATGATTTCAGAGATTGAAATGGAGAAATTTGCTTTCCTAAATAAGTTAACAAAGTATCATTAAATAAATTGGTAATCGTCTCGTATTTCGAAAATTCCTTCCTTTTCCAAGTTAATTAAAATTGAAGATATAAAAAATGTTTGAAATTTACTAAATTTCCTTTTACTGATATTTTCTTTAAACAGCTCTAACTCCTCGTCTGATTCTGTAGTTGAAATCGTGGTTCTTTCCAACTTTTGATTTGAATTCAGTGCGGTTCTAGGCGCTACAGTCGGGAACCGCGAGACCGCTACGGTCGCAGGTACGAATCCTGCCTCGGGCGTGGATGTGTGTGATGTCCTTTGGTTAGTTAGGTTTAAGTAGTTCTAAGTTCTAGGGGATTGATGACCTCAGTAGTTAAGTCCCATAGTGCTCAGAGCCATTTGAACCATTTTTGTAGGACACCTGTCCTGAGACAGAAAAGAAGATTTCAAAGGTTCATACACATCAAAACACTTGTAACCCCTGGCAACAACGACAACCATCTAGTTTCAATACTACCCAGAACTTGCTTGTGTGCAGTAACAACGAAAACACAGAATGATTTCAGTTCTTCCACATGCACAGTGTAAATATGAAAATTTTGAAAAGTTTTATTCACTATTGTTTCTATGTCAATGAGAAGAATATCTGCACTTGTGTGAGCTCCATTGTATACCGAATGGGCTGCACAACCGATGCCTTGAATGTTCATCTTGACACTATTCAATTTGGAATAAACATTGTCTGTTCCTGCCCTCTTGTACCCACCAAAGCTGGTATCACCGTTCTCTGCGACAATCTTGTCAACTACATTTTGCTTTTTTAAAATATCCAGAGTATAGCTAGCTAGTAATTCTACCGTTTCTACACCAGTGTTCTGAAGACAGATTACTTTACACTGAACACCTTCGGTAGGAGTGAAATACCTAAATGTAAGCTTTTGTGATTTGGTGCATCAACTATCACAGTCACATACTTAGCATATTTAAAGTTCTGAATGGACTTCATGTACTGTGTACGGCGATAAAACGTTCGCTAAAAACGACTCGCATTTTGTCTTAGAACATGTGAATTTCTTCTCGAATAGGTCTCTGACGAGAAGAGCCGTGCAGTCCATTGAATGGAAAGAATGATTTCGTTTTACGGTATGGAACTCACACAGCCATTTTGCTACAGCGATACGTTTATCTTCCTGTATTTGTAGTTTATTCGTACTTACAAAATTAGAAGTTCTCGGAGAAACTGCCAGCAGGTGTTCCTTTCCTTTTTGTTTTTTACGTGCTGCGTTATATCGGCACATCCTTTACGTTCAATGCCAAGAACTGAACGACACATCGTACATTCTACCCTCGTACTCGTGGTTTCGATCAAGAAAGGGAAGTCTTCTGTCATGGCTTCCGGGAAATAACACTCTCTTTTCCTCATATTAGCGGGCACGAGTTAGTTTCACACACAAACAACTGACAATGGAGCGCAGTTTACGCAAGCTGGCCGAACCAAGTGTTGCACCGGTGTTATCTCTAACAGTCCGAAGACAGCGTGTCAGTTGTATCTACTGAAAATTTACGTCATCTAACGGTGAACAGCTAATTCCTAACCACAAATACAATTGAACATTGATAGCCCTACACCATTACATCCGCTCGTCGTTTCTGCAGTAGCAAATAATCCATACGAATCACGAAGTTCTCGTATAAGTCACCGGCACTGAGCATGATGACGAAATATCTGTTCACACCTCTCCTCACCCCGTGACCATAATAATGGTTTTTTATTCCATCTTTGAGTTCAAGACTGAAGAAAATGATAAAAGACTATGTTTATGACATCAAACTGACGTAAAAATAAGTAAAAGCACGAAATGAAGCGAAAGAAGTTAAGGTTACTGCTGATTACGATAAAAGGGGACATTTGGCAACGCGTTGAATATTTTGCGGGACAACGGGACACAGAATGAAAAAAGGACAGTCCCATTAAAAACGGTAATAATAATAATCGCCAATGGGCATTCCTTAGCTGAGGCGTCAGCTCGTCTGACTGCCATGCGGAGGGCGTGGATTCGATTCCCCGCCGGGTCGGAGATTTTCTCTGTGTTGTCGCATCAGCTTTTCACAGTCATCGACACGCAAGTCGCCCAATGTGCAGTCAAGTGAAAAGGCTTCCCCAGATGGGGACTGCCGGCCATCAATATCATACAATCATTTCATTTCACTGATACATATTCCACATCTTCACTGTCTGAGCCAACGACCATCCGAGGAAACATTTCCATGACGTACAGAATACGACCCAAGATATGTAACTATGGCTGCTGTCTATTGATTGGTGAATTGTCCCCATCTGAGCGCTCTCCAGCCCCGTTCCACATTTTCCAAGGGTGCGCTTTTGCCTCCACTATCTCCTATCCTGTCGTTACAATTTTATCAAGCCTCCACATGGACCAGTAATCATACAATATTTTCACAGATAACATGAACAGAAATTGTTCGTATTTTGTACCAAATCAAAAATAAACACATATGGCGCATCCAAAGACAACGAGACAGATAGAAGAGAAGTAAGTAAACTGCTTATTACTTCAAAAGCGATAGCCATAGGTGTTGCACCACTGTGAGACAATGCGGTCAGTGCCTTTATGGAAAAATTTTGTGCTGTTGCCTACGGAATCATGATTGCACCCGGGCGTACACCTCTGAAGTAAATCGACGGCTGCAAATATCTTCCTTCAGAGCTCCAGAAAATATGGAAGTAGCACGAGGAGGGATCGGGAATGTATGGAGGATGTCTATGGGTTTACCAGCGAAACTTCTGCAGTGAAACAACTTTGGCAACATGTAAGCGGGCATTTTGTGGTGGGTTGTTTCGATTTCGCTGTAGAAGTTTCACCGGGAATCCCTTACACATCCGCCGTACAGTTCCGACCTCCTTCTATGCTATTTCCGTATTTTTGGAGCCCTGGTGGAAGACATTGGTGGACACAGATTTGCTTCAGACGAATAGGTGCGCGCCTGGGTCAGTCATAGTTTTGTAAGCAACCGCAGAATTTTCGCATAAATGCACTGACCATCTTGTCTCACAATGGCGTAAATGTATTAACAAGTATGACGATTACTTTTGAAATAATAATCAGTTTACTTATTTGTTTTCAATCTGTCTCGTTTATACACTCCTGGAAATGGAAAAAAGAACACATTGACACCGGTGTGTCAGACCCACCATACTTGCTCCGGACACTGCGAGAGGGCTGTACAAGCAATGATCACACGCACGGCACAGCGGACACACCAGGAACCGCGGTGTTGGCCGTCGAATGGCGCTAGCTGCGCAGCATTTGTGCACCGCCGCCGTCAGTGTCAGCCAGTTTGCCGTGGCATACGGAGCTCCATCGCAGTCTTTAACACTGGTAGCATGCCGCGACAGCGTGGACGTGAACCGTATGTGCAGTTGACGGACTTTGAGCGAGGGCGTATAGTGGGCATGCGGGAGGTCGGGTGGACGTACCGCCGAATTGCTCAACACGTGGGGCGTGAGGTCTCCATAGTACATCGATGTTGTCGCCAGTGGTCGGCGGAAGGTGCACGTGCCCGTCGACCTGGGACCGGACCGCAGCGACGGACGGATGCACGCCAAGACCGTAGGATCCTACGCAGAGCCGTAGGGGACCGCACCGCCACTTCCCAGCAAATTAGGGACACTGTTGCTCCTGGGGTATCGGCGAGGACCATTCGCAACCGTCTCCATGAAGCTGGGCTACGGTCCCGCACACCGTTAGGCCGTCTTCTGCTCACGCCCCAACATCGCAGCCCGCCTCCAGTGGTGTCGCGACAGGCGTGAATGGAGGGACGAATGGAGACGTGTCGTCTTCAGCGATGAGAGTCGCTTCTGCCTTGGTGCCAATGATGGTCGTATGCGTGTTTGGCGCCGTGCAGGTGAGCGCCACAATCAGGACTGCATACGACCGAGGCACACAGGGCCAACACCCGGCATCATGGTGTGGGGAGCGATCTCTTACACTGGCCGTACACCACTGGTGATCGTCGAGGGGACACTGAATAGTGCACGGTACATCCAAACCGTCATCGAACCCATCGTTCTACCATTCCTAGACCGGCAAGGGAACCTGCTGTTCCAACAGGACAATGCACGTCCGCATGTATCCCGTGCCACCCAACGTGCTCTAGAAGGTGTAAGTCAACTACCCTGGCCAGCAAGATCTCCGGATCTGTCCCCCATTGAGCATGTTTGGGACTGGATGAAGCGTCGTCTCACGCGGTCTGCACGTCCAGCACGAACGCTGGTCCAACTGAGGCGCCAGGTGGAAATGGCATGGCAAGCCGTTCCACAGGACTACATCCAGCATCTCTACGATCGTCTCCATGGGAGAATAGCAGCCTGCATTGCTGCGAAAGGTGGATATACACTGTACTAGTGCCGACATTGTGCATGCTCTGTTGCCTGTGTCTATGTGCCTGTGGTTCTGTCAGTGTGATCATGTGATGTATCTGACCCCAGGAATGTGTCAATAAAGTTTCCCCTTCCTGGGACAATGAATTCACGGTGTTCTTATTTCAATTTCCAGGAGTGTATTTGACTGCCATATAAATTTTGAAGGGCTGAACATGACACACACGCAAAACATGATGTATAAACAGCTGAAAGTTATGACTTACTTAAGGTGTTGGTGTTACATGTTGCAGAGTTTCGCAACTTCACCATTCACTGGCTCGACACCTCTTTGCGTTGTACCTAGCCTTCCTTACGACACTCTGCTTTGTCACCAGTATGGCTTCCATGATGCCATTATGTTTCTCTTGCAGATTTTGGCGCTCGGTCGTTCCTCCGTTCCCCAGTGTTGTGATAGCTTCCGTGTTTGCCGAAAATAGCTCAGCATTTTCCCTAGCTAGTGGTTTGCTGGTCACTGACACAGGCAATTTGGCCTCCGGATGCAGCCAAGGTAGAACGTGGACGAACTTTTAGCGTCCACTAGAGATAAGATCCTGGGGCGCAGCAAGTCTCTTGTCCAAGTTGAACATGTAACCAGCCGGGATGTCCATTCGACGTGCACATTGCTCCCTTGTGTGCATATTATAGCCGGTGGATACGTCTTGCTTTGTTTCATTAAACACCCATATCCGTTCCTCATTACTCTCGGCGATTATTGCTATTTCGCCAGCTATGCTACCTCTCCCAGCTGTCTTCAACAGTGCTTGCTATTCCAAGCGGCGGTAACGCAATGAGTTTGCCTCAGTCTGCGGGCTGGATAATATTAACTGTCCACCTGTATTTTAAACTTTATCAAGCTTACAGCCGTGTAAGATGTCATCCAAGGGGGCCCTGATTTGTTTGGATACTGGGAAAGGTGGAAAGACATCACAACACTAATTGTTGTTGTTGTGGTCTTCAGTCCTGAGACTGGTTTGATGCAGCTCTCCATGCTTCTCTATCCTGTGCAAGCTTCTTCATCTCCCAGTACCTACTGCAACCTACATCCTTCTGAATCTGCTTAGTGTATGCATCTCTTGGTCTCCCCCTACGATTTTTACCCTCCACGCTGCCCTCCAATACTAAATTGGTGATCCCTTGATGCCTCATAACATGTCCTACCAACCGATCCCTTCTTCTGGTCAAGTTGTGCCACAAACTCCTCTTCTCCCCAATCCTATTCAGTACCTCCTCATTAGTTATGTGATCTACCCATCTAATCTTCAGCATTCTTCTGTAGCACCACATTTCGAAAGCTCCTATTCTCTTCTTGTCCAAACTATTTATCGTCCATTTTTCACTTCCATACATGGCTACACTCCATACAAATACTTTCAGAAAAGACTTCCTGACACTTAAATCTATACTCGATGTTAACAAATTTCTCTTCTTCAGAAACGCTTTCCTTGCCATTGCCAGTCTACATTTTATATCCTCTCTACTTCGACCATCAACAGTTATTTTGCTCCCCAAATAGCAAAACTCCATTACTACTTTAAGTGTCTCATTTCCTAATCTAATACCCTCAACATCACCCGACTTAATTCGACTACATTCCATTATCCTCGTTTTGCTTTTGTTGATGTTCATCTTATATCCTCCATTCAAGACACCATCCATTCCGTTCAACTGCTCTTCCAAGTCCTTTGCTGTCTCTGACAGAATTACAATGTCATCGGCGAACCTCAAAGTTTTTATTTCTTCTCCATGGATTTTAATACCTACTCCGAATTTTTCTTTTGTTTCCTTTACTGCTTGCTCAATATACAGATTGAATAACATCGGGGAGAGGCTACAACCCTGTCTTACTCCCTTCCCAACCACTGCTTCCCTTTCATGTCCCTCGACTCTTATAACGGCCATCTGGTTTCTGTACAAATTGTAAATAGCCTTTCGCTTCCTATATTTTACCCCTGCCACATTTAGAATTTGAAAGAGAGTATTCCAGTCAACATTGTTAAAAGCTTTCTCTAAGTCTACAAATGCTAGAAACGTAGGTTTGCCTTTCCTTAATCTTTCTTCTAAGATAAGTCGTAAGGTCAGTATTGCCTCACGTGTTCCAGTATTTCTACGGAATCCAAACTGTCTTCCCCGAGGTCGGCTTCTACTAGTTTTTCCATTCGTCTGTAAAGAATTCGTGTTAGTATTTTGCAGCTGTGGCTTATTAAACTGATTGTTCGGCAATTCTCACATCTGTCAACACCTGCTTTCTTTGGGATTGGAATTATTATATTCTTCTTGAAGTCTGAGGGTATTTCGGCTGTTTCATACATCTTGCTCACCAAATGGTAGAGTTTTGTCAGGACTGGCTCTCCCAAGGCCGTCAGTAGTTCCAATGGAATGTTGTCTACTCCGGGGGCCTTGTTTCGACTCAGGTCTTTCAGTGCTCTGTCAGACTCTTCACGCAGTATCGTATCTGCCATTTCATCTTCATCTACATCCTCTTCCATTTCCATAATATTGTCCTCAAGTACATCGCCCTTGTATAGACCCTCTATATACTCCTTCCACCTTTCTGCTTTCCCTTCTTTGCTTAGAACTGGGTTTCCATCTGAGCTCTTGATGTTCATACAAGTGGTTCTCTTATCTCCAAAGGTCTCTTTAATTTTCCTGTAGGCAGTATCTATCTTACCCCTAGTGAGATAAGCCTCTACATCCTTACATTTGTCCTCTAGCCATCCATGCTTAGCCATTTTGCACTTCCTGTCGATCTCATTTTTGAGACGTTTGTATTCCTTTTTGCCTGCTTCATTTACTGCATTTTTATATTTTCTCCTTTTATCAATTAAATTCAATATTTCTTCTGTTACCCAAGGATTTCTACTAGCCCTCGTCTTTTTACCTACTTGATCCTTTGCTGCCTTCACTACTTCATTCCTCAAAGCTACCCATTCTTCTTCTACTGTATTTCTTTCCCCCATTCCTGTCAATTGTTCCCTTATGCTCTCCCTGAAACTCTGTACAACCTCTGGTTCTTTCAGTTTATCCAGGTCCCATCTCCTTAAATTCCCACCTTTTTGCAGTTTCTTCAGTTTTAATCTACAGGTCATAACCAATAGAGTGTGGTCAGAGTCCACATCTGCCCCTGGAAATGTCTTACAATTTAAAACCTGGTTCCTAAATCTCTGTCTTACCATTATATAATCTATCTGATACCTTTTAGTATCTCCAGGGTTCTTCCATGTATACAACCTTCTATCATGGTTCTTAAACCAAGTGTTAGCTATGATTAAGTTGTGCTCTGTGCAAAATTCTACCAGGCGGCTTCCTCTTTCATTTCTTAGCCCCAATCCATATTCACCTACTACGTTTCCTTCTCTCCTTTTTCCTACACTCGAATTCCAGTCACCCATGACTATTAAATTTTCGTCTCCCTTCACTATCTGAATAATTTATTTTATTTCATCATACATTTCTTCAATTTCTTCGTCATCTGCAGAGCTAGTTGGCATATAAACTTGTACTACTGTAGTAGGTGTGGGCTTCGTATCTATCTTGGCCACAATAATGCGTTCACTAAGCTGTTTGTAGTAGCTTACCCGCGCTCCTATTTTCCTATTCATTAGTAAACCTACTCTTGCATTACCCCTATTTGACTTTGTGTTTATAACCCTGTAGTCACCTGACCAGAAGTCTTGTTCCTCCTGCCACTGAACTTCACTAATTCCCACTATATCTAACTTTAACCTATCCATTTCCCTTTTCAAATTTTCTAACCTACCTGCCCGATTAAGGGACCTGACATTCCACGCTCCGATCCGTAGAACGCCAGTTTTCTTTCTCCTGATAACGACATCCTCTTGAGTAGTCCCCGCCCGGAGATCCGAATGGGGGACTATTTTACCTCCGGAATATTTTACCCAAGAGGACGCCATCATCATTTAATCATACAGTAAAGCTGCATGCCCTCGGGAAAAATTACGGCTGTAGTTTCCCCTTGCTTTCAGCCGTTCGCAGTACCAGCACAGCAAGGCCGTTTTGGTTAGTGTTACAAGGCCAGATCAGTCAATCATCCAGACTGTTGCCCTTGCAACTACTGAAAAGGCTGCTGCCCCTCTTCAGGAACCACACGTTTGTCTGGCCTCTCAACAGATACCCCTCCGTTGTGGTTGTACCTACGGTACGGCTATCTGTATCGCTGAGGCACGCAAGCCTCCCCACCAACGGCAAGGTCCATGGTTCATGGGGGGGGGGGGGGGGGGAGTCACAACACTAATAAGGAATAAATTAAGGAATAATAAAAAACAGAGCTGCAGTATGGAATCAGACTTGAGAATAACGTAATATTAAGACGAGGGAAACCTTCACTGGCAAACGATACAGAGAACATACCGTCACCGAAGAGTCAAGCAGTATATTGCTCCCTCCTACGTATATCTCGCGAAGAGAGATTAGAGCCCACATAGAGTCATACTGACAATCCTTCTTTCCACGAACAATACGAGACTGGAATAGAAGGGAGAACCGATAGAGGTACTCAAGGTACCCTCCGCCACACACCGCCAGGTGGCTTGCGGAGTATGGATGTAGATGTAGATGTAGATGTAGCTATAGATGTAGATACAGAGGACTATGGTCAGACAGGAGAGAGAAAGCTGAACTAAGAGGAGCAGATTAAGGTGACAGAGGGGGAGATTTTGGTGAATTTTACCTCATGGCTGGCGCCTTTGGTTTGCAGTAGGAGCGTTAGATAATCGAGCTGGCAGAGTGAATGAAAACGGCGAGCAAACCTGAATGACATTGCTGTGTTCTGTTTTTATGCGATTCCCAAGGATTAAGCCTCGTAGATTACTTGGCTCTGAGCACTATGGGACTCAACTGCTGTGGTCATTAGTCCCCTAGAACTTAGAACTACTTAAACCTAACTAACCTAAGGACATCACACACATCCATGCCCGAGGCAGGATTCGAACCTGCGACCGTAGCAGTCGCACGGTTCCGGACTGCGCGCCAAGAACCGCGAGACCACCGCGGCCGGCCGTAGATTACTTGAAAAAAAAAAAAAAAAAAAAAAAAAAAAAAAAAAAAAAAAAAAAAAAAAGCATAAGTGGCCCATACTACACTCAATCATTGAATCGTTTGAAATTTGCGCTGGCTGAAAAAAGACCAAGGCTGGCATGCAAAAAAGCGCTTTTTCATCAGGATAATGCACCATGCCACACATCAACGATAACAATGCCGAAAGTGCATGAAAGAGGCTTTGAATTGGTTCTTTGGACTTTGCCTCAAGTGATTTCTTCCTGTTCGCTAAATTGAAACTTTGGCTTTCTGGGAAGAACTTTTTGTCAAATAAGAACACGATAGTTGCAGTCAACGAGTATTTCGCGGTGTTTCGCAGAACCTATTTTTCCAATGGGATGATCCCTAAAAGGAGACTATGTCGAGATGTAAGGTGAGATTTTTACGAAACAAATGTTTTTTCTAGCTATTTTACCACACTTACCAAACCACCATCATACTTGCAGTATGCGAAGCAATCACAGTATTCTCTCCATGCACAGCTATTTTCTCAATAAATGACATTTGAAGGTTCTGTAAGTTGTTTTCAATGTTTTGTAAAAAATGTTTTTCATCAGCAGTGTGAGTGGCAAAGGTGGACTTGTCTGCGTTCCTTAGCCGAATTGCACTGAGGTGCAATCTTGAATCTTGCCTCGAAGACTGTCTGTCTGACCTATGTAGTATTTTGGACAGGAATCATATATTAATTTGTATCCACCAGATTTCTTATGGGTGTTGATGGAAGTATCTATTTTGTGAATGGCTTGATGTAGCAGCTTACCGTTTGTGAAGAAACCTATTGTGAATTTTGCATAACAGCATATTCTGTGGTGCTTTTAGTAGCTTGCATTGGTAACAAGGAGCTGGAAGATGTGTTATGTTTAGCTTTAATTTTATCTCAAAGTCTGTCAATAAGGAAAGGATTGTAGCCATAGATCCTGGCTACTGTTCCATAGTTTCTGGATACTTTTTTTTCTGTGTTATCAAGTGGAATCTTATGCATCAGATTGCTCTGAAATATGTTGCTTTCTGTTGACATGGACGACAAGAGCTGCTGTTGATACATACATCTATGTTTGTTGATTTTTTGATTATGCCAAACTGGTGTTTGATTTGTATTCGTAACTGCAATGTCAAGGAAATTTATGTTTTTATTATTTTCATGTTCTGTGCACCGTCTGAGGACAGTAAATAGTGGTTCGCTCACACCAAAAATGTGGTCACTGACAACGGGGAAGATGATGAGGTATGGATAAACCCTTTTGCACGAGGACCATCCACAGTGCAGATAGTTCCACCAGTCCTAACAACAGCTCTAAACTTATCCAGGGCACTTTTTCTGACAGTAACGAATATCGCAACGAAGTTACGAATTTATTTTGAATGTTATTGTACATGAGTAGTATAAGATATGAAGATTTCATTCAAAATTATTAGGTTGGTGAGTAAGTTCGGAGCGATTTTGTTCTCTCGCATGTTGGTATTTCGGTTGCTATGGGTTTGTTTATCGATTGTCATTTTTTGTAGTTCATTGTTACTACTTGAGTTTACACATTGTGATTTTGTCATTTGGAGACCGAGAGTGGAGTTGTGGACAACAGAAAATGAAGTGCTAAGTGGAGAAATCGCAACTTTTCCGACATATTCTTCTGTTTCAGTTCAGTACAGGGGTGACAACATCTCAGGCAGATAGAAACATTTGCGGCGTGTGTGGGGATAACGCCATTCAACAGAGCACGCCAAGAAAATGGTTTTCTCTTTTTAAGGATGATCATTCTGACATTAGTGACTCTCCATGTTCAGGAAGTCCTTCGGGGACAGATGAAGATCGTTTAAACGTATTAATTCACAATGTTCCACAAAAGTATATTCCAGAACTAGTAAATGTGATTAACTGTGATCATTTCGCCATCGTTCGACTTTTGCGTGCAATGGCGAAGGTTCAAAAATACGGTGTATGGGTACCACAAGCTCTAAGCCAAACTCACAAAAATCAGAGGGTGGCCACATGTGTATCTCTGCTTGGTCGTCACCAATTTGCTCGTGAACAACACCGACCATTCCTATCCCTATCGTTAATGGTGATGAGATATGGTGCCTTTATGCTAACATAAGGAAAAGGAAGGAATGGTTGAGTTCAAACAAAGCAGCACCTCCCCATAGAAAAACCTGTGCGCATCCACTAAACATACACTACTGGCCATTAAAATTGGTACATCAAGAAGAAATGCAGATGATAAACGGGTATTCATTGGACAAATATATTATACTAGAACTGACATGTCATTACATTTTCACGCAATTTGGGAGTATAAATCCTGAGAAATCAGTACCCAGGACAACCACCTCTGGCCGTAATAACGGCCTCGATACGCCTGAGCATTGAGTCAAACAGAGCTTGGATGGCGTGTACAGGTACAGCTGCCCATGCAGCTTCAACACGATACCTCAGTTCATCAAGAGTAGTGACTGGCGTATTGTGACGAGCCAGTTGCTCGGCCACCATTGACCAGACGTTCTCAATTGGTAAGAAATCTGGAGAATATGCTGGCCAGGGCAGCAGTCGAACATTTTCTGTTTCCAGAAAGGCCCGTACAGGCCATGCAACATGCGGTCTTGTATTATCCTGCTGAAATGTAGGGTATCGCAGGCATCTAATGAAGGATAGAGCCACGGGTCGTAACACATCTGAAATGTAACATCCACTGTTCAAAGTGCCGTCTATGCGAACAAGAGGTGACCGAGACGTGTAACCAACGACACTCCATACCATCACGCGAGGTGATACGCCAGTATGGCGATGACGAATACACGCGTCCAATATGCGTTCACCGCGATGTCGCCAAACACGGATGCGACCATAATGATGCTGTAAACAGACCCTGGATGCATACGAAAAAATGACGTTTTGCCATTCGAGCACCCAGGTTCGTCGTTCAGTACACAATCGCAGGTGCTCCTGTCTGTGATGCAGCGTCAAGGATAACCACAGCCATGCTCTCCGAGCTGATAGTCCATGCTGCTGCAAACGTCATCGAACTGTTAGTGCCGATGGTTGTTGTGTTGAAAACGTCTCCATCTGTTAACTCAGGGATCGAGACGTGGCTGCACGATCCGTTAGAGCCATGCGGGTAAGATGCCTGTCATCTCGACTGCTGGTGATACGAGGCCGTTGGGATCCAGCACGGCGTTCCGTATTACCCTCCTGAACTCACCGATTCCATATTCTGCTAACAGTCATTCGATCTCGACCAACGCGAGCAGCAATGTCGCGATACGATAAACCGCAATCGCGATAGGCTACAATCCGACCTTTATCAAAGTCGGAAATGTGATGGTACGCATTTCTCCTTCTTATACGAGGCATCACAACAACGTTTCACCAGGCAAGGCCGGTCAACTGCTGTTTGTGAATGAGAAATCGGTTGGAAACTTTCCTCATGTCAGCACGTTGTAGGGGTCGCCACCGGCGCCAACCTTGTGTAAATGCTCTGAAAAGCTAATCATTTGCATATCACAGCATCTTCATCCTGTCGGTGAAGTTTCGCGTCTGTAGCACGTCATCTTCGTGGTGTAGCAACGCCTGTGCATTGCTTGGATAGCGTGTACAGGTACAGTTGCCCATCCAGCTTCAACACGATACCACAGTTCATCAAGAGTAGTGACTGGCGTATTGTGATGAGCCAGTTGCTCGGCCACCATTGACCAGACGTTATCAATTGGTGAGAGGTCTGGAGAATGTGCTGGCCAGGGCAGCAGTCGAACATTTTCTGTATCCAGAAAGGCCGTTACAGGACCTGAAACATGCGGTCGCGCATTATCCTGGTGAAATGTAGAGCTTCGCAGGGGTCGAAGAAGGGTAGAGACACGGGTCGTAACACATCTGAAATGTAACGTCCACGGTTCAAAGTGCCTTCAATGCGAACAAGAGGTGACCGAGACGTGTAACCAATGGCATACCATCCTGCCGGGTGATATGCCAGTATGGCGATAACGAATGCATGCTTCCAATGTGCGTTCACCGCGATGTCGCCAAACACGGATGTTATAAACAGAACCTGGATTCATCCGAAAAAAATGACGTTTTGCCATTGTGCATCCACGTTCGTCGTTGCGTACGCCATCGCAGGCGCTCCTGTCTGTGATGCAGCGTCAAGGGTAACCGCAGCCATGGTATCCGAGCTGATCGTCCATGCTGCTGCAAACGTCGTCGAACTGTTCGTGCAGATGGTTGTTGTCTTGCAGACGTCCCCATCTGTTGACTCAGGGATCGAGACGTGGCTGCACGATCCGTTACAGCCATGCGGATAAGATGCCTGTCATCTCGACTGCTAGTGATACGAGGCCGTTGGGATCCAGCACGGTGTTCCGCATTACCCTCCTGAATCCACCGATTCCATATTCTGCTAACAGTCATTGGATCTCGACCAACGAGAGCAGCAATGCCGCAATCGCGATAGGCTACAATCCGACCTTTATCAAAGTCGGAAACGTGATGGTACGCATTTCTCCTACTTACTCGAGGCATCAGAACAAAGTTTCACCAGGCAACGCCAGTCAACTGTTGTTTGTGTATGAGAAATCGGTTGGAAACTTTCCTCATGTCAGCGCGTTGTAGGTGTCGCCACCGGCGCCAAACTTGTGTGAATGCTCTGAAAAGCTAATACTTTGCATATCGCAGAATCTTCTTCCTGTCGGTTTAATTTCGCGTCTGTAACACATCATCTTCGTGGTGTAGCAATTTTAATGGCCAGTAGTGTATCTCTAAATAAAATTGATAGGGGAATCATGGATACATTGGATGCTTGTCAAGTAGCAAAGCATCCTGATTTTGTCATCTGATTGACTGCTTGTTAATTTCTAACCGATTCTTTGTTTTCGGCCTTGTGCCGTCATGCATGTGTGCGGTTCACTAAGTGTCAGTTCTGGAAGGGTTCGTGAGACATGTTCGAGGCGAATCGTATCATGCTGACTTTCCATCATTGACAGGTCACCTCCAAATCGAAATAATTCTCTACTTCCCGTTTACACTTGAAACGTCCCCTTTGAACAATTATACATGACTGTGCTTAAACTGACACACAATATTTTTAGCGCAACGCAATCTGACTTTCAATAATCCCTACAAATAATGGCCCTGACTAACGTTAACCTATACCTTTCACAAATCACTTACCTCACAAAAATCTTCGTTACTCGAACTACTGCAATACAGCGAGTGCCACTACTGCCAGCTAAATAAAAGATTCAAACTACTGAAGGCACTAACTACTGATAGGCATAGTTAGCAAATGAAAGATTTTGATAGAGAACAAACAATGTATTTACCTTAATAGTGTTCAAAAGTCATAATATATATATCATTTCATGACATCCAGTCTTACAAATTTACTGTCTCTGATGGACACACTTCCAGATCGTCCACTTTCAAAACTCCGCCATCTCTCTCCCCACATCCACCACTGCTGGCGGCTCACCTCCAACTGCGCAACGCTACGCGCTGTTAACATCCAGCTGCCCAACACTACAATGGCATACAACAATGCAAACTAGCCACAGACTGCACACAGCACAGCCAGTGATTTTCATACAGAGTGCTACGTGGCGTTACCAATAAGAAAACCTAAACAGCCTACTTACACACTCTTCAGTATACAAATTTAATGCAACTATCAATCCTGTCTTAGACCTTTCCTGACTCTGGCCTGTAGCACCATTCCTTCTGTCTCTGTAATTGATATCACATTCCCCAAACATGCCCTTTTTATCAGGAACGAGTGGACGTATAAAGTTAAAATTTATGTCACATACTAAGTAAGCCCTATGGTCTCATGGTGTTGTAAAAACATTAAGTTCCTAAGTCAATGCAATCAGAAGATATGACCATTTATGTCACATGTTTTGATACTCGCAAAAGCACCCCTCAAAACTTATAGGGTACGTCCCCTTGACCTAGAATTGTGAAATTTGGCAAGAAGCCAGATTTCATAGTACAAATAAAGGGGGGAAAATCAGAAAATTGGTAATTTGTAATTATCGCACGAAAAATATTTATTTTGTCACTTGCTGTCCGACTAAAAAACTTAAGCGTTCTCAAAAGTTCTGGGACTCCCAGGATCGATATCTTGACCATATCAATGTCGAGATTTCGATTCCCAGGATGTATGAACATACATAATTAAGGTCGTACGGTACTCTCAGAGCGCAAGCCATACTCGCACTTGCCTATTTTTTTTACAAATAATTCCTCTGTTATTAGTCACACTGCTTAAAATTAGTTTTCAAATATCTCTAATTTTCTAAAAACTAAATGGCTCTCCTCTAATACACTTTCAGTTTTCCCTTCCACTCATCAATACAGTTGTGAGAATTTTTGATGCAGGTGATTGTAGAATGACTATGGAGTGATTTCCACATCATTTCGCTCTTACTTGCTTCAGATGCGTGTCTGATGTCATGTCTTCAACCTAGGAGTAATACTACCGACGTAAACAAGAAAAAAATGGCTCTGAGCACTATGGGACTTAACATCTATGCTCATCAGTCCCCTAGAACTTAGAACTACGTAAACCTAGCTAGCCTAAGGACATCACACAACACCCAGTCATCACGAGGCAGAGAAAATCCCTGACCCCGCCGGGAATCGAACCCGGGAACCCGGGCGCGGGAAGCGAGAACGCTACCGCAGTAAACAAGAAATTTAAAATAGTAATTACGATATGCGGCGTACAGAAAATGTCAGCACTCACAAGTAAACCTACCCTATGGATGCACTTCGATTTTGATCGGCTTTGAGCATGTTAGAAGTAGAGCAAAATAAGAGATACATATTTTTTTATGCGTGCCCATACTGCTGTTAAGTACGTGAAACATATCCATGAAAAAAAATGAGTTTAGTATTTCTAAATGAATACTGTTGAAACGGTGAAAGATATAACAAGAGCTTCAAATTTATGTTCTACGGTTTTTAACGTTCGTTACAACGGTGCACCCATATTTGTTGAAAAATTCATTTTGTCTAAATCCCCACCAGTTCAGCATTTTTTAACGTGAACAATTCTGCGTTTCCACATTATTGTACAGATTTACAATAACGTTACGTAAATGATATACAAACTATTTCAAATATACATAATTAAATCTGAAAGGTTACAATTTGAAAACAAAAAAATACGCAAAATGTAAAAAGAGAACACAACATAAGATATTTTATATTTCATAAAATTAAAAGAAAAAATTTATAAAACAACATATGCAGAATATACATTTAGAATACATTTATCTAGATATGACTTTTTAACCAAACCAACATCAAAACTGACATTGAAACGGACACATATCGGCCGCGCGTACAGTGACACAGAGATATTTCTATCTTATTTCTGACAACTGGGTCTTTGGACGAGCACTTCATATATGACTGAATGTCGTATTAACCGATGCGATACGATTTGCTATTAGTCAAATGTCGAAATGAAAAACAAAATAGTGAGGGGGAGACGACTTCGAAAAATGATTTTCGCTTCGATGTAACGTACATTAAAAATGATAGTACTTTTATTTGAAGTACACTCCTGGAAATGGAAAAAAGAACACATTGACACCGGTGTGTCAGACCCACCATACTTGCTCCGGACACTGCGAGAGGGCTGTACAAGCAATGATCACACGCACGGCACAGCGGACACACCAGGAACCGCGGTGTTGGCCGTCGAATGGCGCTAGCTGCGCAGCATTTGTGCACCGCCGCCGTCAGTGTCAGCCAGTTTGCCGTGGCATACGGAGCTCCATCGCAGTCTTTAACACTGGTAGCATGCCGCGACAGCGTGGACGTGAACCGTATGTGCAGTTGACGGACTTTGAGCGAGGGCGTATAGTGGGCATGCGGGAGGCCGGGTGGACGTACCGCCGAATTGCTCAACACGTGGGGCGTGAGGTCTCCACAGTACATCGATGTTGTCGCCAGTGGTCGGCGGAAGGTGCACGTGCCCGTCGACCTGGGACCGGACCGGACCGCAGCGACGCACGGATGCACGCCAAGACCGTAGGATCCTACGCAGTGCCGTAGGGGACCGCACCGCCACTTCCCAGCAAATTAGGGACACTGTTGCTCCTGGGGTATCGGCGAGGACCATTCGCAACCGTCTCCATGAAGCTGGGCTACGGTCCCGCACACCGTTAGGCCGTCTTCCGCTCACGCCCCAACATCGTGCAGCCCGCCTCCAGTAGTGTCGCGACAGGCGTGAATGGAGGGACGAATGGAGACGTGTCGTCTTCAGCGATGAGAGTCGCTTCTGCCTTGGTGCCAATGATGGTCGTATGCGTGTTTGGCGCCGTGCAGGTGAGCGCCACAATCAGGACTGCATACGACCGAGGCACACAGGGCCAACACCCGGCATCATGGTGTGGGGAGCGATCTCCTACACTGGCCGTACACCACTGGTGATCGTCGAGGGGACACTGAATAGTGCACGGTACATCCAAACCGTCATCGAACCCATCGTTCTACCATTCCTAGACCGGCAAGGGAACTTGCTGTTCCAACAGGACAATGCACGTCCGCATGTATCCCGTGCCACCCAACGTGCTGTAGAAGGTGTAAGTCAACTACCCTGGCCAGCAAGATCTCCGGATCTGTCCCCCATTGAGCATGTTTGGGACTGGATGAAGCGTCGTCTCACGCGGTCTGCACGTCCAGCACGAACGCTGGTCCAACTGAGGCGCCAGGTGGAAATGGCATGGCAAGCCGTTCCACAGGACTACATCCAGCATCTCTACGATCGTCTCCATGGGAGAATAGCAGCCTGCATTGCTGCGAAAGGTGGATATACACTGTACTAGTGCCGACATTGTGCATGCTCTGTTGCCTGTGTCTATGTGCCTGTGGTTCTGTCAGTGTGATCATGTGATGTATCTGACCCCAGGAATGTGTCAATAAAGTTTCCCCTTCCTGGGACAATGAATTCACGGTGTTCTTATTTCAATTTCCAGGAGTGTATTTTATATATGAACCGTTTCAACGGCATACATTCAGGAAAATTAAAATCAGTTTTTTGAAAGGGGCATTTCATCCCCTTAACGGCTGTATGGGCACGTATAAAAATATAGGTGTTCTTATTTTTATTTGTTCTTCACTGCAACATATTCAGAGTCGACCAAAATCGAGGTGTATCCCTTCAGTAGGTTTACTCGTCAGTAATAAGGCGTTTGTCGTACCAAGTATGAGGAGAATGTGTGTCAAAATTCTGCCAGGTGCATATTGCATTGCCTTAACGGCTCAAAATGGCTCTAAGCACTATGGGACTTAACATCTGAGGTCATCAGTCTCCTAGACTTAGAACTACTTAAACCTAACTAACCTAAGGACATCACACACATCCACACCAGAGACAATATTCGGACCTGTACCCGTAACAGCAGCGCGGTTCCGGGTTGAAGAGCCTAGAACCGCTCGGTCACAGCAGCCGGTTGCCTTAACTGCAGGCGTATAGCAACTTTCATGTTTGCTTATATTTTCACACGCAGGTGCCAAGCCGAGGTACCAGCAATAAGGGATATTTGAATACGTGAACAGCGTTTGGAGACACTGTCAAAACACAGGACCACTTTTTTTTAATTTTTTCTGAGGACTGTATAGATTTAGCAACACGGTTTGAAAAGAGGACTGTAGGCACCCAAGTTATCGACATGAGCAATAAATGTAGTCGTACATCGGGTGAAATAAAAACGGTTATAGTTGACGTCGTGACGTAAACGATACGCAGTATGTGATAATTAATGTCTGTCTGCACAAGGACATATACATTTGTCTTTTCTTTCTCACTAAAGCAATACGACATGGCAGCATTCAAGGGAGCTATGAGTGGCTGTATTACGATACTTAGCGGCGTGCACGTGCAGCCTTCAGTATTGAAATGTAAATGAAACATGCTTGCAAAAGAAGGAAGGTAGGTTAGAGCATAACGTCACAATGACACGTGGGTCACCAGAGACGGTGATCTGTCGTTGTTATACCAGAATGAGGCAAAGAATGGGAAATAGCCTTTCCCAAGCAATCATTCAGAATTCCCCTGATGTGTCTTATGGACACACTTGTAAACTCTACCGTGAAGCGTGGGACGGGGAACTGAACCCCACTTCCGTCGGTCACAGGTCATAACTAGCAAGTTACGGTGCTCGCATAAACGACACCTCAAAACTGGACTACGCTGTACCGTAAGTTCTCAGTATAAAAGAGAGCTGGTGAGGTTCACGTCCTGTTAAAATGACGTAAGTCCCGCTATGTCTTTCGAACAATCCCTACCCTGGAGGGCGCAATCTCTGAGTGCATTGTCGCCCTGGAAGATTTTATCCTCGTCTGAGGAACACATTTTGGATGCAGATGTCTAATAGCAGAACGTTACACCCAGGAGCAGTTGTATTTCCCTCAGTGGGTATCAGAGGTTTGAGTTAACATATACGACACCACGCAGCCACCATCAACTACTGTCTCTGTGGACGTCGTGAACTTCGTAACATCGCTTAATGTTGTTTATGGCATACACACAAAAGATAATCCACGGAGCGAGGAGAAAAAAATGGTTCAAATGGCTCTGAGCACTATGGGACTTAACATCTGTGGTCATCAGTCCCCTAGAACTTAGAACTTAAAACTACTTAAACCTAACTAACCTAAGGACATCACACACATCCATGCCCGAGGCAGGATTCGAACCTGCGACCGTAGCAGTCTCGCGGTTCCGGACTGAGCGCCTAGAACCGCTAGACCACCGCGGACGGCGGAGCGAGGAGTTTTTTTTTTTTTTTTCTTTATTGAATTTCAATTCCCCCCGAAGGGGGCGGGCTGGCAGCAGCTGACTACGCCGCTCTGCAGCCTACAGAATTTGTGTTAAAAAGAGGAAGATAATAAAAAATAACAGTTGGCGATAAAATCGGTGACTTAAAGGTAAAATGGCAGAAAATTCTAGAACTTAAAACATAAAACACATGGGTGATGATGCTAAGATAATACACAAGAAGCAGAAAAATAACAGACAGACAGTTAAAAGAAACACGGCGACAGTCTGGTTTCTGTTCGCAAGATATAAAATGCACACCCAGCGACAGCATGATTTCTGTTCGCAACACTGTGGAAAGACGCACAACACTGAACACTCACTTAAACACGGCACTAAAACGTTGGCACAAATATGACATACCACAGCCGAGAGCAGGTGGGGGGGGGAAACTGGACAGATGATGAAGAAAATAAAAAAAGGGGGGAAGGAGAAGAAAAGTGAAGGGTGGGAGGGGGGAAAGAAGCCAATGGAGAAGACCCATAAGAGGGGTGGGGGGTGCGGGGGGAAGCGAGGAGAATTGCTGCTGTCTTTAATAAGGTTTCAAGTACAGCAATTGCCTAAGGTGTATGTTTCTAAGAGTATTTATAGTAATATTTAATGCAGGTTTAAACATGCCATATACTGAAATACGGGATATACAGGGTGATCAAAAAGTCAGTATAAATTTGAAAACTTAATAAACCACGGAATAATGTACATAGAGAGGTAAAAATTGACACACATGCTTGGAATGACGTGGGGTTTTACTAGAACAAAAAAAAATTCACAAAATGTCCGACAGATGGCGCGTGAAAGATCTCTTGCGCGCGACGTTTGGTGATGATCGTGTGCTCAGCCGCCACTTTCGTCATGCTTGGTCTCTCAGGTCCCCAGACCTCAGTCCGTGCGATTATTGGCTTTGGGGTTACCTGAAGTCACAAGAGTATCGTGATCGACCGATATCTCTAGGGATGCTGAAAGACAACATCCGACGCCAATGCCTCAAGATATCTCCGGACATGCTTTACAGTGCTGTTCACAACATTATTCCTCGACTACAGCTATTGTTGAGGAATGATGGTGGACATATTGAGCATTTCCTGTAAAGAACATCGTTTTTGCTTTGTCTTACTTTGTTATGCTAATTATTGCTATTCTGATCAGATGAAGCGCCATATGTCGGACATTTTTTGAACTTCTGCATTTTTTTTTGTTCTAATAAAACCCCATGTCATTCCAAGCATGTGTGTCAATTTGTACCTGTATATCTACATTATTACGTGATTTATTCAGTTTTCAAATTTATACAGACTTTTTGATCACCCGGTATATCTTCAGGCAAAATCAGCATTCTGACACAATAGATCGCAATGTTCTTGACCCTGGCCATACATATTGCATGTAGAATTTGATACAGATTTTGGTCTTTCTGAAAAGACAAAGGAACACGTCAAATATGTATTTGTTCCCCAAGACAGGATGTAAACCATGAAGCAAGGTAGCAGAAAGCTTTCCTTAGGGGAAATGACAATAGGAAACTTCATTCAGTTGAAGCCATGGATGCCAAAGCAAACGAAAAAGTTGCTAAGGACCCAGGAGGAAACAAAACACAATGGAACAATCAGGTGATCCTGAATCAGCAAAGAAAATCCTCTAACAATGCAGTTCAAGCATTCACTAGACCCTCTCCCTCAGATTATAGAAGCGGTTTACGGAGGACGAATATTAGGCCTCCATCAATACCTCTTCTGCGACCTTCGCATCAAGATAAGTTTGAAATAAAATTTTAGAAGTGGAAGAAACTTCAGGAAATAACAACATCCTTCACTTTATCAAGAGTTCTACAACAATATATCCCTTTCCCACACAGCAGTTACAAATGGTGTAACAAGAGGGAGTGTAGAAAGAAGAGGATGTTCTCAAAGAAGAGGACGAGGAAGAATGAAAAATACACAACACAGTGGTTCAGCATCACGAGTGTTGCCCAAAAAGGACGTTCTTCAAGAGAGACTTCGGAAGGAAATGAGTATGTGTTTGTAGGTATCGACTGTGAGGGGATTATAGAAAGTGACTACGAATAATCTCCCCTGTTTGTTGGTACCAGAAAAATATATTTTCGCTTTGGTATTTTAATTTAATTTGCTACCGATCTACTGTTTGTAAGTTTGACGTATTAATTTCGCCAAAATTTCTCATATATCCCCGTTTTATAATAAATATCTATTTTACTCACCCCCCTCCCCCATGAACCATGGACCTTGCCTTTGGTGGGGAGGCTTGCGTGTTTCAACGACACAGATAGCCGTACCGTAGGTGCAACTACAATGGAGGGGTTTATCTGTTGAGAGGCCAGACAAATGTGTACTTCCCGAAGAGGGGCAGCAGCCTTTTCAGTAGCTGCAGGGGCAACTGTCTGGATGATTGACTGATATGGCATTGTAACAATAACCAAAATGGCCTTGCTATGCTGGTACTGCGAACGGCTGAAAGCAAGGGGAAACTACAGCCGTAATTTTCCCGAGGGCATGCAGCTTTACTGTATGGTTTAAATGATGATGGCGTCCTCTTGGGTAAGATATTCCGGAGGTAAAATACTCCCCCATTCGGATCTCCGGGCGAGGACTACTTAGGAAGACGTTGTCATCAGGATAAAGAAAACGCGTTCTACGGGTCGGAGCGTGGAATGTCAGATCCCTTAATCGGGCAGGTAGATATAGTGGGAATTAGTGAAGTTCGGTGGCAGGGGGAATAAGACTTCTGGTCAGATGAATACAGAGTTATAAATACAAAATCAAATAGGGGTAATGCAGGAGTAGGTTTAATAATAAATAAAAAAAATAGGAATGTGGGTAAGCTACTACAAACAGCATAGTGAACGCATTATTGTGGCCAAGACCGATATGAAGCCCACGCCTACCACAGTAGTACAAGTTTATATGCCGACTAGCTCCGCAGATAACGAAGAGATTGATGAATTGTATGATGAGAGAAAAGAAAATATTCAGATAGTGAACGGACACGAAAATTTAATAGTCATGGGTGACTGGAATTCGCTAGTAGGAAAAGGAAGAGAAGGAAACGTAGTAGGTGAATATGGAATGGGGGTAAGGAATCAAAGAGGACGCCGCCTGGTAGAATTTTGCGCAGAGCATAACTTAATCGTAGCTAACACTTGGTTCAAGTATCATAAAAGAAGCTTGTAAACGTGGAAGAATCCTGGAGATACTGGAAGGTTTCAGATAGATTATATAATGGTAACACAGAGATTTAGGAACCAGGTTTTAAATTGTAAGATATTTCCAGGGGCAGATGTGGACTCTGACCACAATCTATTGGTTATGGACTGTAGATTAAAACTGAAGAAACTGCAAAAAGGTGGGAATTTAAGGAGATGGGACCTGGATAAACTGACTAAACCAGAGGCTGTAGAGTTTCAGGGAGAGCATTAGGGGACAATTGACAAGAATGGGGGAAAGAAATACAGTAGAAGAAGAATGGGTAGCTTTGAGAGATGAAATAGTGAAAGCAGCAGAGGAGCAAGTAGGTAAAAAGACGAGGGCTAATAGAAATTCTTCGGTAACAGAAGAAATATTGAATTTAATTGATGAAAAGATAAAATATAAAAATGCAGTAAATGAAGCATGCAAAAAGGAATACAAACGTCTCAAAATTGAGATCGACTGGAAGTGCAAAATGGCTAAGCAGGGATGGCTAGAGGACAAATATAAGGATGTAGAGGCATATAGCACTAGAGGTAAGATATATACTGCCTACAGAAAAATTAAAGAGACCTTTGGAGAAAAGAGTATCACTCGTAAGAATATCAAGAGCTAAGATGGAAACCCAGTTCTAAGCAAAGAAGGGAAAGCAGAAAGGTGGAAGGAGTATATAGTGTGTCTATACAAGGGTGATGGAGTTGAGGGCAATATTATAGAAATGGAAGAGGATGTAGATGAAGATGAAATGGGAGATATGATACTGCGTGAATACTTTGAGAGAGCACTGAAAGACCTAAGTCGAAACAAGGCCCTGGGAGTAGACAACATTCCATTAGAACTGCTGATAGCCTTGGGAGAACCAACCCTGACAAAACTCTGCCATCTGGTGAGCAAGATGTATGCGACTGGCGAAATACCCTGAGACCTCAAGAAGAATATAGTAATTCCAATTCCAAAGAAAACAGTTGTCGACAGGTGTGAAAATCATCAAACTATCAGTTTAATAAGTCATGGCTGCAAAAGAATAACACAAATTCTTTACAGACAAATGGAAAAACTGGTAGAAGACAAGTGGAATTAGGGGAAGATGAGTTTAGATTCCGTAGAAATGTTGGAACACGTGAGGCAGTACTGACCCTATGACGTATCTTAGAAGATAGCTTATGGAAAGGTAAACCTACGTTTCTAGCATTTGTAGACATAGAGAAAGCTTTTGGCAATGTTGAGTGGAATACTCTCTTTCAAATTCTGAAGGTGGTAGGGGTAAAATACAGGGAGCGAAGGGCTATTTACAACTGATACAGAAACCAGATGGCAGTTATAAGAGCCGAGGGGCATGAAAGGGAAGCAGCGGTTGGGAAGGGTGTGAGACAGGGTTGTAGCCTCTCCCCGATGTTATTCAATCTGTGTATTGAGCAAGCAGTAAAGGAAACAAAAGAAAAATTCGGGGTAGGAATTAAAATCCATGGGGAAGAAATAAAAAATTTGAGGTTCGCCGATGACATTGTAATTCTGTCAGAGACAGCAAAGGACCTGGAAGAGCAGCTGAACGGAATGGACAGTGTCTTGAAAGGAGGATATAAGATGAACATCAACAAAAGCAAAACGAGGATAATGGAATGTAGTCGAATTAAATCGGGTCTTGCTGCGGGAATTAGATTAGGAAATGAGACGCTTAAAGTAGTAAATGAGGGGAGCAAAATAACTGATGATGGTCGAAGTAGAGAGGATATAAAATGTAGACTAGCAATGGCAAGGAAAAGCGTTTTTGGAGAAGAGAAATTTGTTAACATGGAGTATAGATTTAAGTTTCAGAAAGTCTTTTCTGAAAGTACTTGTATGGAGTGTATGGAAGTGAAACGTGGACGATAAATAGTTTAGACAAGAAGACTATAGAAGCTTTCGAAATGTGGTGCTGGAGATTAGGTGGGTAGATCACATAACTAATCAGGAGGTATTGAATATAATTGGGGAGAAGAGAAATTTGTGGCACAACTTGACTGGAAGAAGGGATCGGTTGGTAGGACATATTCTGAGACATCAAGGGATCACCAATTTAGTATTGGAGGGGAGCACTGAGGGAGTCCAAGAGATGAATACACTAAACAGATCCAGAAGGATGTAGGTTGCAGTAGGTACTGGGTGATGAAGAAGCTTGCACAGGATAGAGTAGCATAAAGAGCTGTATCAAACCAGTCTCTGGACTGAAGACCACAACAACAATAATCTATTTTACTATTTTGTCTGAACTTGATTCTTTCATCGATACCAGTTTCAGTTCTTACTTCAGTCATCTAGAGTTCTTTAATTCACATAACTCGTAATCAGTAACTTCATTCCTCCTGAAATCAGAAGGGCTAAGTTTCATTCTAGAAATTTTAGCTTTATTTCTTTTCCATACAGAATGTCCTGCCTTACCTTTCTTAGAACCTTGTCTTATTGTTTCTTTACTTTCATTCATAGGTTCTGGTCCTAATTTATTATTCAGGCTGTTCCCTTGTACAGACTGGATTTTCCTTTGATTCTGATTATCTAATACCATTTAATTTTCAACAACTGCAACTGATTGAAAATTTTTTCCAGTAATTTTTGGGTTTGCTGCCGGATCCCATCAACATTCTGCCACGATATTTCGGCCCAGAGACGTCAGGTCGTTCTCAGGTAAGTAGACGAAGTACTGAAGAGACCTACTTTTCTTTTTTTTCGTTATTGTAATTTAATTCCCCTGCCCCATATGGGCAGTTATAAAGTCGACATAAAGTTAAAAGGACACAGATGGCAATACGAACTGTACTTAAAAAACACTGGAGGCAAACATAAGTTAAAAGTCGGCTACAGTATAAAAATCACACAGTGAAAGACTTAAAAACTACTGGAAACGATAGAGCATTCATGAAGAATAAAAAACGGTGTTAGGGACCTGCAGAGGGACTGGAGGCTGGAGGGGAGGGAAAAGAGGGGAGGAAGGTGGAATGGGGGCGCTGGGGAGCGGGAGGAAGAAGGGAAAAAAGGGGGGCAGGAGGCGCACCAAGAGGCAGGAGTAGGGTGGGCAGGAGACGAAGAGGGAAAACAAGGCAGGAGGGAGTGCCGAGACACAGAAGGGGGCCATGGGAGAGGGATGAGGTGGAGGTGGAGAAAACTGCTCAGGGGCAGGGAAGGGAAGGGGAGGGGAGGGAGCCCTGAGGAGTAGGTGTTAGGAAGATATGGTCAGAGTTGGTAGGAGGGGTAAATGTCAGGGCGAAGCTCATCATCCAGGAGGGGTAGGTGCTGGAAGTTGTGGTGGGAAAGGAGGTGGAGGGTGTCGAGATGGAGAGAGGGGAAGACACAATGGTTAAGGCGCGGCAATGGGCTGAGTGTGGAGAGGAAGGGGGACACCAGGGGGTGGGGGTGATCAAGACAGTGGACGATATACAGTGTGCGGATGTGTTCATGGAAAAAAAACAGGTGGTGGAAGGGGATGAGATTGTAGAGGATGCTTGTGGGGGATGGAAGGTGGATAAGGAAAGTGAGGCAGAGTGCATGGCATTCTAGGATCTGGAGAGCTTTATAGAATCTGGGAGGGGAGGAAATCCTAGCGATGCTGGCATAACAAAGGATGGGGCAGATCAAGGATTTGTAAGTGTGAAGGATGGTGGAAGGATGCAGTCCCCATGTCGAGCCATACAGGATTTCAGGAGGCAGAGTCTGTTGTGGGCTTTGCGTTGGATTGTCAGGAGATGTGGAGTCCAGGATAGGTGTCGGTCAAGGGTGAGATCAAGGTATGTTAGGGTAGGAGTGAGGTGGATAGGACGACCATAAATGGCTAGGCAGAAATCAGGAGACAGAAGGAGTGGGTGGTGTGGCCTATGATGATCGTCTGGGTCTTGGAGGGGTTGACATGAAGGAACTACTGGTTGCACCAAGTGGTGAATTGGTCAAGGTGGGTTTGTAGGGTACATTGGAACCGTTGAAGGGTAGGATAAAGGGCCACGAAAGCTGTGTCATCAGCAAATTGTAGGAGATGAACAGGTGGGGGAGGTTTGGGCACATCAGCAGTATACAGGAGATAGAGGGGAGGGGAAAGGATGGAGCCTTGGGTCACGCCAGTGTAGGGATAGGAAGTATGGGATTTGGAATTGTGGATACTGATGTAGGAGGGACGATGAGAGAGGAATAAAGCAACGAGATGGACGAAATTCATAAGGAGAGCATAGGTCTGGAGTCTGAAGAGGAGCCCGGGATGCCACACATGGTCGTAGGCATTCTGGAGGTGAAGGGAAACAAAGATAGCGGAGCAACAGGAAACAAAGATAGCAAAGTGACAGAAGTTAAGTTGGAGGGAAAGAAGATTGGTAAGGTTAAGGAGCTGGTCGTCGACTGAGGAGAAGGTTCGGAAGCCACACTAAGTAAAGAGAAAGACATGCTGCTGATTAAGGTGGCTATGAATATGTCGGAAGAGGACAGTCTTGAAGACCTTACTGAACATGGAGGTGAGGCAGATGGGATGGTAGGAAGAGGAGTCTGAGGGGGTTTGTTGGGTTTAGGGAACAAAAGGACATGGGAAGTCTCCCACAGGTTGGGGTAAAAGCCAGTGGAGATGGGGATGTTGTACAGGGTAATAAGGACAGCCAGGAAGGATGGGGGGGGGGGATTCCTTGAGGTGCCTGTAGGTGACACTGTCATGACCGGGGGCAATGTTGCTTTTGGAGTGGAGGACGAGTGTGATGTCATGTAAGGTGATGGGGGTGTTGATGTCTGATGGGGTAACTGATCCAAGTACTGGAAACTAGGGGCGAGCAGTGGGACAGAGGTATCAGTGCTGTGTCAAGGATGGTGGGGAAGAGGGAGTAATCAAAATGGGGATCGTCAGGAATGGATAAGGTCTCGGATAGGTGGGAAGCAAAATGGTTAGCCTTACTCAGGTTGTCAGGGAAGGGCGATTGTCATGGAGAATAGGGTGATGCAGGCTGGGATGGCTACCAATAAGGTGGTGGAACGCTGAGCACTACTTGGAGCAGTTGACAGGGAGGGTGGAGTTGAGGCATGTGCATGTCCGGCGCCAGTTTCAGCGTTTCTTTGCTGTTAGGAGGTTGTGTCATTGTAATTGCTGGTGGTGGATGAGTGTATCCCGGTCATGGGTAAAGAGATAGGAGCAGTAGAGCCTGCAGGATTCACAAAGAAGAAGGACGGTCTGTGGAGGAAGGATAGGGTGGTGAGGGTGGATGAGTTTGGTAGGAACGTGGGCTTCCACAGTGTCAGGGATGGTCTTTGGAAAGAAGGAAGAGGCTGACATCAGCAGGATGGTGAAAGGTGACGGGGTAGTTTCGACCTGTGAGGCAGTGGAGTCCCAGTAGGCATCCTAGTCGGTGCAGCAGTGGTTGTGGACGGATGGGCGGGGGGCCACAGGCAGATGAGACGGTAAGAAGAGGCCTGTTTTTTTCCCTTTATTGGATTTCGATTCCCCCACCCCTTCCCAGATTGGGGCGGGGGGGGGGCAGGGCGGGGTGGTAGCAGCATAATACGCCGCTCTGCAGCCTACAGAAAAGTTGAAAACAGAATTGGGAGATATCATAACAATAAAACTAGGCGATAAAACGGCGACTGTTAAAAACTGAAACATGGCAAAATAGTTGCGAAGAAAATATAAAAACAAAGGGGACAGTGATGCTCATAATAGCATAGTAAATAGTCAGGCACATTTAAAAAACACAGCGACAGTCTGGTTTCTGTTCACAACAGTTAAAACACACCTAGCAACAGTATGGTGGCTGTTCACAACACTCAAAAAGGGGATGCACAACACTGAACACTCATGGAAACACTGCAGTGTAGACTACAAAGGCATATGGGGGGGGGGGGGGAGGGGAGAGGACCCAGATAGACAAGGGGGGAAAAAGGAGAGGAGAGAAAAAATGGGGTAACCGATCTGGGGAGAGTACACAGAAAAGGGGGGTGGGTCAGGGCAGACACAAGAAGGAGAGGGGAAAGCAGTGGAGAGGAAAGAAAAAGGACTCAGTGGAGAGAAAGGAGTCAAAGAGAGGGTAGGTGGGGAAAAAGCAGGATTGAAGGGGGGAGAGGGAGCTCAGGAAAAAGACAGAGGGAGGGAGTGGGAGGTGAGGATCAGAGTTGATAGGAAGGATAAATGGAGGGAGAGAGAGCATCATCCGGGATGGGGAGTTCATGGAAGTCACCTTGGGAAAGGAGATGAAGGGTATATAGGTGGAGGGAAGGGGGGACACAACAGTGAAGACACGGCAGCAGGCAGGGACTGAAGAGGAGAGCAGCAACCAGTGGATGGGCGATCAAGTCAGTGGGAGGTGTAGAGGACATGGATCTGTTTGAGGAAAAGGAGCAGATGGGGGAAAGGAATCAGCTCATAGAGGAGCTGCGTGGGGGATGGGAGGCGTATACGGAAGGCAAGGTGGACTGTATGGTGCTTGAGGATCTGGAGGGACTTACAGAATTTGGAGGGGGTGGTGGTGGACATCCAGGCAGGACTGGCATAACAGAGGATAGGACAGATTAAGGATCTGTAAGTGTGGAGAATGGTAGAGGGGTTCAACCCCCATGTCCAGCAAGAGAGGAGTTTAAGGAGATGGAGGCGGTTGTGGGCTTTGGATTGGATAGAGCAGAGATGAAGGATCCAGGTGAGGTGACAGTCAATGGTGAGTCCACGGTAGGTGAGGTTGGGGAGAGGCAGACAGAAAGGGCACAGATGGTAAGGGGAAAATCAAGGAGCCGGAAGGAGTATGACCTACAATGATTGCCTCGGTCTTGGAAGGATTAATTTTGAGGAGCCACTAGTTACACCATGTGGCAAAAAGGTCAAGATGATTCTGGAGAAGACATTGGGACCATTGAAGGGTAGGAGCGAGGGCAAGGAAGGCGGTGTGTAATACCGGACATGCATGTCTTATTTCCATCAATTGTACTATAAATTTTTTTCCTTATTTTGTTCCCTGAGATATGACATCTCTGTGTTTATATATTGTAATTGTTCTACTATATATATATATATATATATATATATATATATATATATATATATATATATATACTCCTGGAAATTGAAATAAGAACACCGTGAATTCATTGTCCCAGGAAGGGGAAACTTTATTGACACATTCCTGGGGTCAGATACATCACATGATCACACTGACAGAACCACAGGCACATAGACACAGGCAACAGAGCATGCACAATGCCGGCACTAGTACAGTGTATATCCACCTTTCGCAGCAATGCAGGCTGCTATTCTCCCATGGAGACGATCGTAGAGGTGCTGGATGTAGTCCTGTGGAACGGCTTGCCATGCCATTTCCACCTGGCGCCTCAGTTGGACCAGCGTTCGTGCTGGACGTGCAGACCGCGTGAGACGACGCTTCATCCAGTCCCAAACATGCTCAATGGGGGACAGATCCGGAGATCTTGCTGGCCAGGGTAGTTGACTTACACCTTCTAGAGCACGTTGGGTGGCACGGGATACATGCGGACGTGCATTGTCCTGTTGGAACAGCAAGTTCCCTTGCCGGTCTAGGAATGGTAGATCGATGGGTTCGATGACGGTTTGGATGTACCGTGCACTATTCAGTGTCCCCTCGACGATCACCAGTGGTGTACGGCCAGTGTAGGAGATCGCTCCCCACACCATGATGCCGGGTGTTGGCCCTGTGTGCCTCGATCGTATGCAGTCCTGATTGTGGCGCTCACCTGCACGGCGCCAAACACGCATACGACCATCATTGGCACCAAGGCAGAAGCGACTCTCATCGCTGAAGACGACACATCTCCATTCGTCCCTCCATTCACGCCTGTCGCGACACCACTGGAGGCGGGCTGCACGATGTTGGGGCGTGAGCGGAAGACGGCCTAACGGTGTGCGGGACCGTAGCCCAGCTTCATGGAGACGGTTGCGAATGGTCCTCGCCGATACCCCAGGAGCAACAGTGTCCCTAATTTGCTGGGAAGTGGCGGTGCGGTCCCCTAGGGCACTGTGTAGGATCCTACGGTCTTGGCGTGCATCCGTGCGTCGCTGCGGTCCGGTCCCAGGTCGATGGGCACGTGCACCTTCCGCCGACCACTGGCGACAACATCGATGTACTGTGGAGACCTCACGCCCCACGTGTTGAGCAATTCGGCGGTACGTCCACCCGGCCTCCCGCATGCCCACTATACGCCCTCGCTCAAAGTCCGTCAACTGCACATACGGTTCACGTCCACGCTGTCGCGGCATGCTACCAGTGTTAAAGACTGCGATGGAGCTCCGTATGCCACGGCAAACTGGCTGACACTGACGGCGGCGGTGCACAAATGCTGCGCAGCTAGCGCCATTCGACGGCCAACACCGCGGTTCCTGGTGTGTCCGCTGTGCCGTGCGTGTGATCATTGCTTGTACAGCCCTCTCGCAGTGTCCGGAGCAAGTATGGTGGGTCTGACACACCGGTGTCAGTGTGTTCTTTTTTCCATTTCCAGGAGTGTATATACAGGGTGAGGCACCTAAAGTTACCACTGGATATATTTCATAAAACACATCAAATACTGATGAACCGATTCCACAGACCGAACGTGAGGAGAGGGGCTAGTGTAATTGTTTAATACAAACCATACAAAAATGCACGGAAGTATGTTTTTTAACACAAACCTACGTTTTTTAAATGGAACCACGTTAGTTTTGTTAGCACATCTGACCATATAAAAAAATACGTTATCAGTGCCTTTTGTTGCATTGTAAAATGTTAATCACATCCGGAGATATTGTAACCTAAACCCGGGTTCCCGGGTTCGATTCCCAGGGGGGTCAGAGATTTTCTCTGCCTCGTGATGACTGGGTGTTGTGTGATGTCCTTAGGTTAGTTAGGTTTAAGTAGTTCTCAGTTCTAAGGGACTGATGACCATAGATGTTAAGTCCCATAGTGCTCAGAGCCAATTGTAACCTAAAGTTGACGCTTGAAACCTCCGACGTTCAGTTGCGTGTTGTAACAAACACGGGCCACGGTCGGCGAGCAGCATCTGCAGGGACATGTTTACGATGACGACCGTGTTTACGAGTGTGGCTGTAGTGCACTGTTGTGGTTTGGTCTAGCTGTCGCAGTGTCCGCATGTACCGCTTGCTGCTATTGTTATTCTACATTCGTCTCCGCACGCAGACCAACTGTAGTACACCGTGTTACCAGACGTCTGTGATAGTGTAGTGTTGTAGGAACTGTGACCATGGTGTATTCGAACTCTGAAAAGGCGGAGATGATATTCATCTATGGCGAGTGTCGACGAAATGCAGCTGGAGCCTGCAGGGTGTATGCAGAACGGTACCCGGACTGAGAGCATCCAACGTGCCGCACATTGCAAAACATCTACCGCCAACTGTATGCAACAGGTATGGTCGTAGCACGCAAACGGGTCCGTAACAGGCCCGTTACAGGAGTAGCGGGTGCAGTTGGTGTGTTAGCTGCTGTTGCCATGAACCCACACAAGAGTACACGGGACACTGCGAGAACCGGTGGACTGAGTCAAAGTAGTGTCATGCGCATACTGCATCGTCACCGCTTTCACCCGTTTCATGTGTCGCTACATCAGCTATTACATGGTGATGACTTTAATCATCGAGTGCAATTCTGTCGATGGGCATTAACAGAGAATGCGTTGCAGTTCTACCTGTTTACCGATGAAGCGGGTTTCACAAACTACGGGGCAGTGAATCTACGGAACATGCATTACCGGTCTGTGGACAATCCTCGCTGGCTCAGACAGGTAGAGCGACAGCGACCGTGGTCTGTAAATGTATGATGCGGAAACATTGGCGACCACCTCATTGGTCCTCACTTCATTGCAGGGGCCCAAACAGCTGCAACATAAATCGCGCTTCTACAGAATGATCTGCCAACGTTGCTCGAAAATTTCCCACTGCAAACGCGTCGACCTATGTGGTATCAGCATGATGGTGCACCTGCACGTTCCGCAATTAACACTAGGCTGACCCTTGACAGGATGTTCGACGGGCGTTTCATAGGACGTGGAGCACGCATAAACCGGCCAGCCCGTTCTCCTTATACCTCTGGACTTCTTACTGTGAGGTACGTTAAAGGAGAATGTGTACCGTGATGTGCCTACAACCCCAGAGGATATGAAACAACGTATTGTGGCATCCTGCGGCGACATTACACCAGATGTACTGCGGCGTGTACGACATACATTACGCCAGAGATTGCAATTGTGTGCAGCAAATGATGGCCACCACATTGAACATCTATTGGCCTGACATGTCGGGACACACTCTATTCCACTCCGTAATTGAAAACGGAAACCACGTGTGTACGTGTACCTCACCCATCATGGTAATGTACACGTGCGTCAGTGAAAAAGACCAATAAAAAGGTGTTAGCAAGTGGACGTAATGTGCTGTTCCAGTCTCTTCTGTACCTAAGGTCCATCACCGTTCCCTTTGGATCCCTACGTGATTCGGTGCTCTCCGATACACACGATCGAACAGCAGAGGAGTGGTACTCAAGCGTCAACTTTAGGTTACAATATCTCCGGATGTAATTAACATTTTACAATGCAACAAACGGCACTGATTACGTATTTGTTTATATGTTCAGATGTGCTAACAAAACTAACGGGGTTCCATTTAAAAAAACGTAGGATTGTGTTAAAAAACATACTTCTGTGCATTTTTTATGGTTTGTATTAACCATTTACACTAGCCCCTCTCCTCACGTTCGGTCTGTGGAATAGATTCGTCAGTATTTGATGTGGTTTACGAAATATATCCAGCGGTAATGTTAGGTGACTCACCCTATATATATATATATATATATATATATATATATATATATATATATATGTGTGTGTGTGTGTGTGTGTGTGTGTGTGTGTGTGTGTGTTGATGTATAATTGGTTTGTTTTGTAAATATTATTTGTATTTTTACGCTGAGTCTGGCCTAGGGAAAACTATGCTATCGAACGATTACATCGATAGGTCGTGTGGAGAACCAAAGTGTTTAGGATCTTTGGTAGTGTTAACTCTGCCGCATGGAGCTCGGGCAGAGGGAGTCTGGCTGGAGTAGGGCGGTGGAGCAGGTGTGTTGTGTGACGCTCCCGCGAGTTGCCGCCCTTTCGGGGTTTGGCAACATGTAATTGCGCTCGACTTGCTTTGATTGTTTCTGACACGGTGTCACGGACGGGAAGCATTAGCTGGCGCACATCCTGGTGACCGTGTCGAGAAGAAGGTGCGCCAACATCCAGCTTCTGCAACAGCGACGGCCGACAATGAGTGACTGTCGCCACCTCCCCGATCGACGACTGCAAACCTTCAATCAACCAACAAGGAAGACTAAAAGCACGTAAAGTTTTAGAACTGTATGGCAGACCTCAGCTTTTCAAACTGTTGCATCACAAAATTACAGCAAAGTAGCATGAACCTTTGTTGCTCATTGTCCCAATTGCATTACCAAGTAGGGTCCCTTCCTTTTCCGGAATGAGCCCAAGTGTTGTTGAAATTCAAAAGCCAGCATTAAAGTAATATCATTCCATTCCACTGCTTTAATTTCAAAGTTCAGTTGAAGTATTCATAGCTGGCTACAATATTTAAATTACACAAGTACAAATTAAGAGTGCGAGTTTTATTACCATATTTTAGCTTACCTGTGACTGCAGCTCAGTTTGGTACGTACTAAATTTTGCGATTGTTAATTGTTCAGAATCATTTAATTCAAGTTCAAAGTTAAATCTCTTATTTCTAAATTGCGTAGATTCAAGTAGCTTTTGAAATGATTGTTGAGGTAGCCCAAGACTTACCGTATTTTACTGAATTTCGTAGTGCTTCAGAAACAAAGCTCACTATTAAATTCAGTCACTAAATTAACATTCAATTTTCCGGTTTTATCAATTCTTATGCTAAATTAAGTCAGAGTGTAGCGAAATTTATTACTTCTGACAAACATTCAGTTTTCACACAACATGTGTCAACGTTCAGTTGCCACGCTTTTAGTGCTAATTGTATGTGCATTAATCGTTCATTTTGAGTTATTATAGTAGTTGTCCATAGGACTGGCGTCCGTAATTTTCCCCAAATCTCAAATATCTAATTAACGCCAATTATTTGTTAACGTAACGACCGCACATTTACTTTCTTTATTAATTTTACCCTTTTGTCAAAATTAATTTCCACCAATTTCATTTGCATTTTTCCTTTCATTTAGATGTAACCCTTTCCTCCCTCTTTACCAACAAATTAACTTCGGTGACGATTGCTTTTCCCAAATTTCCATTAGGTGCACGCGGTTTAATTTTTCACTGTCATTAAGGTCGATAAGTGACGGGGAGGTTACATGTGGCGACCTGGTGACAGGACAATCTTCAGATTTGAGGTTGTTCTGGACACGAATTTTGCTTTGTGCAAATCTCGTAACAAAGTACTGGTTACGAACAGGTCGTTACGTCAGCGAGAACAAGTAGTGGGAGGAATCCTAATTAGATTTGAGATTTGGCATTTATATTGAAAATTATTAAAATGAGTGAATGCAACAATTAACAAAATTTGATAGACGTGGATACGGAACAATCGGTCGAACAGTGGGAAACGCGCACCGCGAAACCCATTGTTTAGGGGCAGGCGGGTAGCATGAAAGACCGCCGAAACGCAACAAAGAGAAGAAATGGAATTCCAAACTTAAGAAAATGTTTCGGAATCGGAAGTGAAAGTCAAATCTGAACCCCTTGATGACGAATACAGGGACAATTAAAGAGGCACCCGCTACGGAAGTAAAACCGCTGGTTTCCGGGAATTTAAATTTAACTGATTTATTGAATGTTTTGATTAATGAAATCCAGGCTCAGTCTAGCAAGATAGAAACTCAATCGGCAGAAATTAAAGCTCAGTCTGCCAAGCAAGAAGCTCACTCTGAAAAAACTGACAGGAAGCTAGACAATCAGAAGAAGGCTATTAATGTTGTTAACAACAATGTTGGAGTTCTTAACACAAAAGTTGATAAAATCAAAGAAGATATTGTTGTGATTAATACCGAAATCAGTAATCTTAAACAGGAAATGATAGGAGTTCAGGCGGAAATTGCGAGCATAAATACTCGTTTTGATTCCGAAATTAACAGAATCGAGAAAAGTGTAGGAGAAGCAGTTGCTCCGATCATCGAGAATAAGGTGACGGAACAAATTCAATTAGTGAAAAAAGAGGATCAACAGAAGGTGGAAACTTGAAAGGCTTTAGTATCCGAAGTAGATACTAAAGTGAAGAAGCAGGCTAATACCTGCGAAGAGAAAAAGAGGGAGGTGGAAACGCTTGCGACAACCACTTGCCAAGTAATTACGAGAGTGTCGGAATTAGAAAAGAAACTTGACGAAAAACAGAGCTATGTGCCAATCTGTGCACATAGTTCGGAATTGTTGACGAAAGAGGAGCGGTTCGACCCCTTGAAAAAAGGCGGTATACATGCGACGGATTTCATTAAAAATTGTGAAAGAGTTTTACCCAGATCATGGACTAATGAGAGAAAAATGACTGCGGTTATTGACGTGTTGGCTGGTGATGCCAAGCGTTGGGGCTTAAACCTCAACATTACGAACCTAACTTTTGACGAGTTTAAAAATTTGTTTCTGGCTGAATACTGGTCAGAGCAAACACAACAAAGTGTATGGCGCGAATTTGTCGTATCGAGGCCTTTCGATGCGAATTCGCGTGGCTCGATGAAGGAGTTTTGTGAGGACTGGATCCGCATGTTGGAATATTTGCGTGATCGCCGCACGGAATCTGAAATAGGCTGGGAACTCTACAAGAAGCTTCCAGATGATACAAAACGCTACATAGGAAGCAATTACAAGACAATCAATGATTTCCTGGAAAGAGTTGAGGACGAGGACAATTGGCGCAATAATCGCGACAGTGGTAGAAGCCGTGGTAACAATGGGTACCACAACAACCTCAACAACGATAACCATGGGAATAATGCATACGTCAACCATGGCAGCAATAACAATAATGGTTCGGACCGTAATAACAATCGGTACAATGCAAATAATAACAGGAATGACGGAAACCAGTATCAGAATAGTTATAACGCCACAGGGTGTGATAAGCCGCCTCAGCAGCATCCGGGGAGCAGATCTGCTGGGACGAGACAGGGAAACCATTAGCCGCGTCGGTGAGGGGCCGACCGGGCGTGGAGAAATTTTGGCGGCCCAATAACAGGAGAAAACCGAGGTGCCATCGTTATGAAAATTCCGTATGGAATAATCAACGGCGGGAGTATTCGGGAGGACGACGGTTCAGTCCCGTCTCCAGCCATCCTGATTTAGGTTTTCCGTGATTACCCTAAATCGTTTCAGGCAAATGCCGGGATGGTTCCTTTGAAAGGGCACGGCCGATTTCCTTCCCAATCCTTCCCTAACCCGAGCTTGCGCTCCGTCTCTAATGACCTCGTTGTCGACGGGACGTTAAACACTAACCACCACCACCACCACGGCGGGAGAGTGTCCAGTGTTAGGAGAAAGGAGTGCGCCCACAAGTAGTAGATCAGCCGTATACACGGCAGTAGAAAGTACATTCACTGTCAGTGAGAACAATTTAAGTAGTGTTCCGGAAATCGATTATAAAGTGGCAGCTGTAACACCCAATTATTGCCGATGTACTTAGACGCTGTTTTAAGTTTCAGGCTAGTACATGCGTGTGATGATGGACAGTGTTGAGTTATCCACTGTGATAGTGTTAATGGACTCCTTGAGATTACTCGGGAGTGAGTTTTTCCGAAATAATTCAGTGAAACGGACGTTCTGGAAATGCCGTTACACAGGCGAGTGAGATCAAGCGTGCCGCACAGGCGGGCGCAACAATACTGGAGAGGCGGAGGGGGAGGTTACAGGTGTCATCGGCATACTGTAAGAGGTCGACTGGAGGAGGGGTTGGGGCATATCTGCTGTGTACAGGAGGTAGAGGAAAGGGGAGAGGACAGAGGTCTGGGGTACACCCGTGGAGGGGTAGAAGGTGCAGGAATCAGCGTTATGGATGGTCGCGTAGGAGGGGTGCAGGAGAGGACGGAAGTAATCAGGCAGATATACACTCCTGGAAATGGAAAAAAGAACACATTGACACCGGTGTGTCAGACCCACCATACTTGCTCCGGACACTGCGAGAGGGCTGTACAAGCAATGATCACACGCACGGCACAGCGGACACACCAGGAACTGCGGTGTTGGCCGTCGAATGGCGCTAGCTGCGCAGCATTTGTGCACCGCCGCCGTCAGTGTCAGCCAGTTTGCCGTGGCATACGGAGCTCCATCGCAGTCTTTAACACTGGTAGCATGCCGCGACAGCGTGGACGTGAACCGTATGTGCAGTTGACGGACTTTGAGCGAGGGCGTATAGTGGGCATGCGGGAGGCCGGGTGGACGTACCGCCGAATTGCTCAACACGTGGGGCGTGAGGTCTCCACAGTACATCGATGTTGTCGCCAGTGGTCGGCGGAAGGTGCACGTGCCCGTCGACCTGGGACCGGACCGCAGCGACGCACGGATGCACGCCAAGACCGTAGGATCCTACGCAGTGCTGTAGGGGACCGCACCGCCACTTCCCAGCAAATTAGGGACACTGTTGCTCCTGGGGTATCGGCGAGGACCATTCGCAACCGTCTCCATGAAGCTGGGCTACGGTCCCGCACACCGTTAGGCCGTCTTCCGCTCACGCCCCAACATCGTGCAGCCCGCCTCCAGTGGTGTCGCGACAGGCGTGAATGGAGGGACGAATGGAGACGTGTCGTCTTCAGCGATGAGAGTCGCTTCTGCCTTGGTGCCAATGATGGTCGTATGCGTGTTTGGCGCCGTGCAGGTGAGCGCCACAATCAGGACTGCATACGATCGAGGCACACAGGGCCAACACCCGGCATCATGGTGTGGGGAGCGATCTCCTACACTGGCCGTACACCACTGGTGATCGTCGAGGGGACACTGAATAGTGCACGGTACATCCAAACCGTCATCGAACCCATCGTTCTACCATTCCTAGACCGGCAAGGGAACTTGCTGTTCCAACAGGACAATGCACGTCCGCATGTATCCCGTGCCACCCAACGTGCTCTAGAAGGTGTAAGTCAACTACGCTGGCCAGCAAGATGTCCGGATCTGTCCCCCATTGAGCATGTTTGGGACTGGATGAAGCGTCGTCTCACGCGGTCTGCACGTCCAGCACGAACGCTGGTCCAACTGAGGCGCCAGGTGGAAATGGCATGGCAAGCCGTTCCACAGGACTACATCCAGCATCTCTACGATCGTCTCCATGAGAGAATAGCAGCCTGCATTGCTGCGAAAGGTGGATATACACTGTACTAGTGCCGACATTGTGCATGCTCTGTTGCCTGTGTCTATGTGCCTGTGGTTCTGTCAGTGTGATCATGTGATGTATCTGACCCCAGGAATGTGTCAATAAAGTTTCCCCTTCCTGGGACAATGAATTCACGGTGTTCTTATTTCAATTTCCAGGAGTGTAGTTGATAGGAAGAGCGTAGGCCTGGAGTTTAAACGAGAGATCGGGATGCTATATGAGGTCATAGGCTTTTTGCGACATCTAGAGAGACAAAAATGGCGGAGTGATGGGAACTAAGCTGGAGGGAGAGGAGATGAGTGAGGCGTAGGAGTTGGTCGTCAGCCACATTGGCTGTTGGGGTGAAGGTGGTGTCGGCGGAGGTGGTGATGGATGCACTGGGTAGGGATGGATTCCAAGAACTTGCCGATCAGCGAGGTGAGACACATAGGGCGATAGGAAGAGGCATCAGATGGAGGCTTGTTGGGTTTGGAGAACATCAGGATACAGGAGGTTTTCCGCAGGTTAGGGTAGAAGTCGGTGGCAAGGATTACATTGTAGAGGGCGGCAAGGACTGCAAGGAAGGAGGGAGGGCAGTGTTTGAGATGGCAGTACGTAACGTGGTCAGGGCTGGTGGAAAAGACACTGGATAGGCGGAAGGCAAAGTGGTTGGCCTTGCTGAGGTTGTCAGGAATGGGACGGTCATCAAGGAGGAGAGGGTACTGTGGGGTAGGGTGGTTCCCAGCAAGGCAGTTGATAGCAGACCAATACATCGAAGAGTTTACTGGGCGTGTGGCATTGAATTGTGTGCATGTCTGTCGCCAGGCACGGCATTTCTTCGCAGTAAGCATGTTGCGGATGTGTCATTGTTATTGCCAGTTGTGGGTGAGTGTGTCCTAGTCACGAGCGCAGAGGAAGGATTGGTAGAGGCGATAGGATTCATGAAGGAGAAGGATGGCCTGTGGGGGCAGGGCTGTGCAGTGAAGATAGGGATATGGGTGGCTACGTCGTCAGTCAAGGTATGGCAGAGAAAGGTAGCGGTATGGGAAGTGTCATTGGGAGATTGAAAGGTTAGGTCATGGTGTTCGACCTAGGTGTGTATGGATTCCCGGTAGGCAACACAGATGGCGTGGGAGTAACCATGGACAAGTTCAGCAGGAATGTCAGGGTGAGGAACGGGGCGGGGATGGTGACAGAGATAGTGAGAAGGACGGGGGCATAGTCACTGCCAATTAGGTCAAGGACTTCCGTGGTGGTGTGCCCAAGGAGATTGCGAGAGACCAGGATCACGTCAGGAGTGGTATTTGATTGGGGTCTGGTGCGTTGGAGGAGGAGAACCAGGTCTCCCTGGGGGGTGGTGATAAAGCGATGCCATCTTTGGAGTTGGGCAGGAGCACGGCTGTGGATATTGCGGACTGCGGCAATCACATAGGTGCAGAATGTGCAGTCAGTGTGGCCCAGAAACTCTTACGGGATGTGGGTGTGAGGGTGGATGTAGATGGTGGCACATGTGACGGTAAGGGTGGGAGAAGAACAGGCTGAGGGTGAGATGCTCGCAGGATAGTTGAGGAAAGGTTGGGGCTGAACAGGGAGGTGCTTGAGGTGGATAGCAAACCTGCCACGCGCCAGGGGGTACTGGTTATTGGTGCAGTGGAGGGTGTAAGCGGTTGTGGAGACAGAGATACAGGGTTGGAGGAAGGTTTCATTTAGTTTGAAGGCAAAGGTAAGGTCGTGCAAAGAGCAGGGCCTTATTCGGATCCATTAAAGACGATTTACAATTGAGGAAGTCGGGTGTATATAAAATTCCTTGTGAGTGTGGGTCTGTATACGTGGGTCAGACAACACGAACGGTCCAGGAACGCTGTGTAGAACACGAAAGACACGCCCATCTGCATTCTACTCCCCTTTGATTAGAAATTGTTTAGGCCCTACTTGCATTTGAGTTCCTGAATATCAAGAGGAATACAGGTTATCGGTGCGATGGAGGATGTAAGGGGCTGTGGACACAGAGATACGGGGTTGGAAGAAGGTTTTATTTAGTTCCTGAATATCAAGAGAAGCCTCTAGAAAATTTTACTAATTAGCTGTAAAATTTGTGTTGTTGCAGTCCTGAGACTGGTTTGATGCAGCTCTCCATGCTACTCTATCCTGTGCAAGCTTCTTCATCTCCCAGTACCTACTGCAGCCTACATCCTTCTGAATCTGCTTAGTGTGTTCATCTCTTGGTCTCCCTTTATATACAAATTATTCAGGGCCACTCTGCATCATTACTGTTGGTCTATGGCATCATATTACTATCTACGCACACAGAGCAGTGTCTACAAAATGAAATTTAAGCTTCGGTACAGTAACGTATAATAAGGAAGAGAAATAATCATACAATTCAAATCTAAGCTAACCTCATTTTTGTTGGCGAATTTTATTTTATAATAGGCCTACACTTGATCCGTTTTTTTTACTGAAGATAACGTCCTTCGTTATTTGTGTTCTCAGCACTTTTGGAAAGTCTGTTTAATCTACTGCACAGATTAACTAATCAGCTGAACACTTAATAACCTACTTCATATTAATCACTAGACTATATAATAGTTAAGTTATACAGAGAATGTTATAGATATCGCCAACGAAGTCTAAATAATTACTAAATTGGCACAAAAATGAAAAAAGCGGAGTAAATTCCAAGGCAGAAACATTGTTCGGAGACATGTTTCACACCTCAAGATGTAAATGTTATAAGACACAAGGTTTTGATACTTCGCTATAGAAGAGATAAACATGCCTGTATTGAGATACGGGGTTTTCATTTTATGTGGCATACACTTCATAATGTGTAAGAAATCTAAATCAAAATTGACAATTTTTGAGTTACGAAGTTTTGCTATAGTAACGACCTTAAGCGTATCTTGAAATGTGGAAGCGTTACATGATGGATACGGAACAAGACTCGCTACGTTCGCAGGTGCGAATCCTGCCTCGGGCATGGATGTGTGTGATGTCCTTAGGTTAGTTAGGTTTAAGTAGTTGTAAGTTCTAGGGGACTGATGACCTCAGCAGTTAAGACCCACAGTGCTGAGAGCCATTTGAACCATTTGAACAAGACTGGACTTACCGCTTGTTCGGCTATCGAAACAAGCCTGGAAACTCGACGTTTCGAACGAGATAAGAATGTGCATGACCAGACACTTTCCCTGCAAATTCAGTAGGAATTCACACACTAAGTAGGAAATCCTTCCCCTCCACTTGTAGTAAGGATCACCATTACACTGAACTATTCGGAACTAATTGGCTGAGAGGTTGGGGTATAAGGCAGAGCTTCAACTAGAGGATGCCATCGACGTCATGTCATCGTAGCCGTCAACCAAAAATTGTAAGCTTCAGTTTATATCTCGGTGGATTTGAGTTTCTTGTTTATTGCAACAGATACACAACCTCCAATTCCCATTAGCCTATTCTTTCAATTAACACTTAATTTTTCCCCAAAAATCTCCTTCTGTCGATTTCTGGTTGGGAATAGCTGTCTAGACCTAGCATTATGTGCGGTCCACTGCGTATTAGAAACGCCTCAAACTTTGGCACTTTGATGCGAATGCTTCGGCATTTCTCACAAGCATTTTAATACTCTCGTTTGTGATGGAGATATCTACTGATCCTACGCTGATAGGTCGCAGTCTCTTACATCTATCATTGGCTGGACTAGATGGAGAGTCGAAGAATCTAAAAAGCCAGTTCCAGAATGAATTATCACTCTGCAGCAGACTGTGCGATGATTTCAAACCGCAGTATCGACGGCATCTTCGTTGACCGCGCTCCGCTCTCAGCTAAGTAAGGAACGGCAATCTTAAATCTCCCAACAGCTCGTCTCCTGCCATGCTCGTTATCCATCGCTCGCTGTTTTCCGCCGCGTGGCGCCACATATACACGCCACCAGATGACGCTAAAATCACTTGACGTCACTGCGTGCAACTCTGATTGGCTGGTGCGTCTTTTTAAGCAGCCACACTGAGAGCTTTACGCCTGCATTCTGGTGCATCTACATTCTATAATACTGTATTATGAACATTAGTATCGAAGAAGGGAGTGAGCACGACGCCATTACTAATATTCAGTGACTCATACACGATCCAGTAACAATGTGACCACCTGTCAAAAGCGTGAATAACATCCTTTACACCTCGAACGTGCAGGAGGAGAGTCAGTGAGATACGGGAAGGAATTGACAGAGGTGTGGAGCCATACAGACTCCAGTGCCGTGGTTCAAAATGGTTCAAATGCCTCTAAGCGCTATGGGACTTAACATCTGAGGTCATCAGTCCCCTAGACTTAGAATGACTTAAACCTAACTACCCTAAGGACATCACATACATCCATGCCCGATGCAGGATTCGAACCTACGACCGCAGCAGCAGCGCAGTTACGGACTGAAGCGTCTAGAACCGATTGGTCACAGCGGCCGGCCAGTGCCGTGGCGTGCTGCGCTAGGTTTCTCGGGTGACGATCCATTGTGCGAAATTCACCACCGAGGTACTACCATGGTTCCTCGATCAGGGATGAATCCGGGCACTTTGGTGGCCAGGGGAGTGCACTAAACTCATCATTGTGCTCTTCGAACCACGCACATACACTGCAAGCTGTGTGACACGTTGCATTGTCCTGCTGGTAGATGCAGTCGTCCCAAGGAAAATCAAACTGCATGCAGGGGTGAACATGGCCCCAAGGACAGTTGCACACTTGTGTTGAGCCGGCCGCGGTGGCAGAGCGGTTCTAGGCGCTTCAGTCCGGAACCGCGTGACTGGTACGGTCGCAGGTTCGAATCCTGTCTCGGACATAGATGTGTGTGATGTCCTTAGGTCAGTTAGGTTTAAGTAGTTCTAGGGGACTGATGAGCTCAGATGTTGTTATATCCTAGCCAGTAATGTAACCCGAGCCCGCTGCCAAAAGGTTGGCAGCATCAAAGTCCGGACGCCGTCCGCATAAGCAGCGCCAGCGAGACAGGAAATCGCCGCAAGTCTGCGCGCGACACCGCTGGCTTCTGGTTTCTTAAGCGCTGGAGTCGCGAGCGCTAGGACAGTTCTGTATTCGCCGCTCAGTTGTATACTCGCCACCGAATTGTGTACTTGCTAGTCACTTGTGTGTTCATCGCAGCAGATTTGTTGTTTGTCGTCAGTCGACGCTGACCTAGCCGCTCCGACTCGAACTAGACAGATTTCTGTAGACACGGAGTTCACTACTGTGTTTCTGTATCTTCGTTAATAAAGATAAGTACCGACTTTTATTTAATCAGAGTGTTTGGGTTTTCATCTTTCTGTTCACTGTTCCAGCGGACCGGTCGGCCCGCTATTAAAAGTGTGGCGGTGACTTCGTAAGCCGTTTCTACAGCGAATTGTTTGTCGCTACGAACGCCGCCACAAAAGATGTTAAGTCCCATAGTGCTCAGTCATTTGAACCACACTTGTGTTGATCAATGTACCTTTCCAGAATGACGAGATCACTCAGGGAATGCCACGAAAACATTTCCCAGACCATAATGCTCCCTCCTACGGCCTGTACCCGCTGACGCCCTCCTGTTCGATGGAGGATAAAACGGGATTCAACTAAGAAGGCCACCTGTCCCACCCAATGGACGTCCAGCAGCCAACGAACAGCTATCAGCACAGGTGCATGGGCCCCTATTGCGGGGGCCCAAACGGGGCAAAGTTGGCTGAATGGTCGTTGAGAAAACACTGTTGGTAGCCCCTTGGTTCATCTGGGCGATCAGCTGCTTAACAGTTGCACGTCTGTTGGGGCGTACGCACCTCCGCAGCCATCGTTCACGTTTGTTATCTTTGACCCGCGGTTCACCACAGTTACCTCGGTTTTAGATAACGCCATTTTTCGATGTATGGTATACTTTAACCACGTCGGCACAGGAACAGTTTATAAAACTAACCGTTTCGGAAATGTTTCTACCGTTGGCCCGAAAACCAGTGATCACACTGTTTTGGACAACGATTGCACTACTTCCACGTCCCTCCGACACCCTTTATGTACCCTCCACTGCTAGTGCTGCCATACGCCGTCTGTGACAGGTTATTGCACCTTGACGTCGAACATATGCTGTGGTCACATTACTCTTTGGTTCAAATGGCTCTGAGCACTATGGGACTTAACTTCTGAGGTCATCAGTCCTCTAGAACTTAGAACTACTTAAACCTAACTAACCTAAGGACATAACACACATCCACGCCCGAGGCAGGATTCGAACCTGCGACCGTAGCGGTAGCGCGGTTCCAGACTGTAGCGCCTAGAACCGCTCGGCCACATCGACCGGCTCATATTACTCTGATTGGACCGTTACAATGAAGAAGTTTACTCTCTTTGTATACAACTCTGCACCACAGAAGAACCTACAGCACTTCCAAGTTACGTAAGTCTCAATAAACTTGGTAATGTGATATATTTTTGTACATCTCTGACAGTGTTTATTGGCCATCTCCACTACAGACGTAACAGAAACTTTCCGGCAGATTAAAACTGTGTGTAGGACCGGAAGTCGAACCTGGGACTTTTGCCTTTCACGGGCAAGTGCTCAACTCACTGAGCTGTCCAGGCACGACTCAGACCCCCTCTTCTCCCCTCACTGCTTTACCTACACCAGCACTTGTTCTCCTACCTTCCAAAGTTGGGAGAAGTTGTGCATACCCTGTGGAGCTAGCACTCCTAGAAGAAAAGATATTTCGGAGACATGGCTTAGCCCTAGCCTAGAAGACTGTTTCCAGATGGAAAGTTTTTCTAGAGATTGATAATCGAAGCGAGCTCCACGTTTGGCCATTAGTACGTGTCAATCAGAATCAAGAACCACATAACAGTGGTCTGCTGACGTATGCTTGAGGACCCTGTATAGCATACTGGCCCATAACGGTTATTCCTAAGGGCGCCCTAGGTCAGCTTGTCTCACACAGATTCATCAGCAAAGACTCGCCAGGCGCAATGAGCACTGCATCTGTGTCGCTGACAACTGAGGGGCTGAGAATACAAGTCGTACAAGTACTACCTGAAGCAAACCGAGTAAATGACCGACAAAGTTCAATAGCTGTTTATAAATTATGTGTGTTGCTATCGAAGCATCACATATTTCTCCCTGATGGTCATTTAGTCTATGTACAGTACTAAGCATTGTTAGAGATTGTAATGTCCTTGAGCTATTTTATAATGTATTACAAATACCTATACTGCTTGCGTCTTATAACTTTTTAGAGTAAAACAGGTGCAAATGCAAAACTACTTTCCAGAATAAGATTTTCACTCTGCAGTGGAGTGCGCGGTCATATGAAACTTCCTGGCAGATTAAAACTGTGTACCGGACCGAGACTCGAACTCGGGACCTTTGCCTTTCGCGGGCAAGTGCTCTACCATCTCAGCTACCCAAGGAACGAAAGTAGGAGACGAGGTACTGGCGGAAGTAAAGCTGTGAGGATGGGCCGTGAGTCGTGCTTGGGTAGCTCAGATGGTAGAGCACTTGCCCGCGAAAGGCAAAGGTCCCGAGTTCGAGTCTCGGTCGGGCACACGGTTTTAATCGGCCAGGAAGTTTCAAACATATTTTATTTACTGAACTATATTTTGAAGATCCTTTCAGTACGACACATAGTTCTAATTACAGTCCTCTAATTACAGTCTAACACCGTCGTTTAGAAACGAAAATAAACTTATGGAATGTCTGGCAAGATTTGACACTGTATTCACGATTTACTAACAAATTGATCATTAAAAGAAGCTTAAGATGATTTGGTGACTCCCACAGAACTGTGATATCGTTCGTCTACCAAAAGGTTCTTCTACAAGCAAATTGTAATGAAGCCAGGAAGGCCTCACTACGCTCACTCCAAGCTACCTGACGGCCTCGAAAGCTTGCCTGATGGCATTGCCTATGTCGTGTTTATTTAAGTACGGTTAAGTCAATTTTACTTAACACAGATCGTGGATAAGGCAGATAGGAAAGGTGGTTGCTCTGTAATTGTTTGCCTTATACTGTAAAATGAACGTTTTATAACATTTTGTTATAGTGGCTGACACAGTAACTTCCTAACGTTAAGGATTTACATCACAAATGAAACTAGCGTCTACTATCTGCACCGGTTCTGTTGTTTGCACCGTTCATGACGGAGGAAGAAGGAATGGGAGCTTTTATCACGAAACGCTGCTTTCTAGCTTGGTCCTATGACACACTGATCTCCAGACATATATTGTCCGCAACTCGTGAGAACTGTCGAGACACGCGTAGCCATTGTTGTTCACACACCTGTAGCTAGTTACCAGATTACATGTTCTCGGAGATAATCAGCAGTATGAGACCACAGAACATTAATCTTCATTGTCTTTTCAACGTACAGTGCCACTGTTCTTGCGTCAGAGTTCCACGACAGAAACCTGAACTTCGTGCTTTTTATTGGGCAGAGAAAACATCTTTTACGTACAACCCGTTGCGTCTCATATCTCGACCCTAGGCGTTACTTAGTGAAGACATTCAAGGAAAAGACGACGTCATCCTTCAGCAAGCGACGTGGGAACAGTGAGTGGCTAAAGACGAAGAATTTTCTTTATGTTACGGCGATTTGTAGTCAGCATACACTCGGTTTATCACTGTGAAAATCCGAATGTTCTCTTCTGCTCGTCATACCTTGTTTTTAATATGTAGTATGTGTGCCGAAGTCAGCCGGCTACTTCATGAGTACGCTTTGCCATAACTTACTTCCAATGTTTCAAGTGTCGTCGTGTTTTTGTTGTTGTGGTGTTCAGTCCAGAGACTGGTTGATGCAGCTCTCCATGCTACTCTATCCTGTGCAAGCTTCTTCATCTCCCAGTACCTACTGCAACCTGCATCCTTCTGAATCTGCTTGGTGTATTCATCTCTTGGTCTCCCTCTACGATTTTTACCCTCCACGCTGCCCTCCAATACTAAAGTGGTGATCACTTGATGCCTCAGAACATGTCCTACCAACCAATCCCTTCTTCTACTCAAGTTGTGCCACAAGCTTCTCTTCTCCCCAGTCCTATTCAATACCTCCTCATTAGTTATGTGATCTACCCATCTAATCTTCAGCATTCTTCTGTAGCACCACATTTCGAAAGCTTCTATTCTCTTCTTGTCCAAACTATTTATCGTCCATGTTTCACTTCCATACATAGCTACACTCCATACAAATACTTTGAGAAACGAGTTCCTGACACTTAAATCTATACCCGATGTTAACAAACTTCTCTTCTTCAGAAACGCTTTCCTTGCCTTTGCCAGTCCACATTTTATATCCTCTCTACTTCGACCATCATCAGTTATTTTGCTCACCAAATAGCAAAACTCCTTTACTACTTTAAATGTCTCATTTCCTAATCTAATTCCCTCAGCGTCACCCGACTTAATTCGACTACATCCCATTATCCTCGTTTTGCTTTTGTTGATGTTCATCTTATATCCTCCTTTCAAGACACTGCTCTTCCAAGTCCTTTGCTGTCACTGCCAGAATTACAATGTCATCGGCGACCCTCAAAGTTTTTATTTCTTCTCCATGTATTTTAATTCCAACTCCGAATTTTCTTTTGTATCCTTCACTGCTTGCTCAATATACAGATTGAATAACATCGCCCCTTTCATGCCCCTCGACTCTTATAACTGCAGTCTGGTTTCTGTACAAATTGTAAATAGCCTTTCGCTCTCTGTATTTGACCCCTTCCACATTCAGAATTTGAAAGAGAGTATTCCAGTCCACATTGTCAAAAGCTTTCTCTAAGTCCACAAATGCTAGAAAAGTATGTTTGTCTTTCCTTAATCTAGCTTCTAAGAAAAGTCGCAGGGTCAGTATTGCCTCACGTGTTCCAACATTTCTGCGGAATCCAAACTGATCTTCCCCGAGTTTGGCTTCCACCAGTTTCTCCATTCGTCTGTAAAGAATTCGTGTTAGTATTTTGCAGCTGTGACTTCTTAAGCTGATAGTTCGGTAATTTTCACATCTGTCAACACCTGCTTTCTTTGGGATTGGAATTATTATATTCTTCTTGAAGTCTGAGGGTATTTCGCCAGTCTCATACATCTAGCTCACCAGACGGTAGAGTTTTGTCAGGACTGGCTCTCCCAAGGCTGTCAGTAGTTCTAATGGAATGTTGTCTACCCCCAGGGCCTTGTTTCGACTCAGGTCTTTCAGTGCGCTGTCAAACTCTTCACGCAGTATCATATCTCCCATTTCATCTTCATCTACATCCACTTCCATTTCCATAATATTGTCCTCAAGTGCATCGCCCTCTATATACTCCTTCCACCTTTCTGCTTTTCCCTTCTTTGCTTAGATCTGGGTTTCCATCTGAGATCTTGATATTCATACAAGTGGTTCTCTTTTCTCCAAAGGTCTCTCTAATTTTCCTGTAGGCTGTATGTACATTACCCATAGTGAGATGAACCTCTACATGCTTACATTTGCCCTCAATCCATCCCTGTTTAGCCATTTTGTACTTCCCGTCGACCTCATTTTTGAGACGTTTGTATTCCTTTTTGCGTTCTTCATTTACTGCATTTTTATATTTTCTCCTTTCATCAATTAAATTCCATATATCTTCTGTCCCCAAAGGGTTTCTACTAGCCCTCGTCTTTTTACCTACTTGATCCTCTGCTGCCTTCACTATTTCATCCCTCAAAGCTACCCATTCTTCTTCTACTCTGTTTCTTTCCCCCATTCCTGTCAATTGTTCCCTTATGCTCTCCCTGAAACTCTGTACTTTGGTTTAGTCAGTTTATCCAGGTCCCATCTCTTTAAATTCCCACCTTTTTGCAGTTTCTTCAGTTTTAATCTACGGTTCGTAACCAATAGATGTGATCAGAGTCCACATCTGCCCCTGGAAATGTCTTACAATTTAAAACCTGGTTCCTAAATCTCTGTCTTACCATTATATAATCTATCTGGTACCTTCTAGTATCTCCAGGATTCTTCCGTGTATACAACCTTCTTTTATGATTCTTGAACCAAGAGTTAGCTATGATTAAGTTATGCTCTGTGCAAAATTCTACCAGGCGGCTTCCTCTTTCATTTCTTACCCCCAATCCATATTCACCTACTATGTTTCCTTCTCTCCCTTTTCCTACTACCGAATTCCAGTCGCCTATGACTATTAAATTTTCGTCTCCCTTCACTACCTGAATAATTTCTTTATCTCATCATACATTTCTTGAATTTCTTCGTCATCTGCAGAGCTAGTTGGCATATAAACTTGTACTACTGTAGTAGGCGTGCTCTTCGTGTCTATCTTGGTCACAATAATGCGTTCACTGTGCTGTTTGCAGTAGCTTACCCGCACTCCTATTTTTTCATTCATTATTAAACCCACTCCTGCATTACCTCTATTTGACTTTGTAATTATAACCCTGTTTTCGCCTGACTAAAAGTCTTGTTCCTCCTGCCACCGAACTTCACTAATTTCCACTATATCTAACTTTAACCTATCCATTTACCTTTTTAAATTTTCTAACCTACCTGCCCGATTAAGGGATCTGACATTCCATGCTCTGATCCGTAGAACGCCAGTTTTCTTTCTCCTGATAACGACGTCCTCTTGAGTAATCCCCGCCCAGTGATCCGAATGGGGGACTATTTTACCTCCGGAATATTTTACCCAAGAGGACGTCATCATCATTTAACCATACAGTAAAGTTGCATGTCCTCGGGAAAAATTACGGCTGTAGTTTCCCCTTGCTTTCAGCCGTTCGCAGTACCAGCACAGCAAGGCCGTTTTGGTTAGTGTTACAGGGCCAGATCAGTCAATCATCCAGACTGTTGCCCCTGCAACTACTGAAAAGGCTACTGCCCCTCTTCAGGAACCACACGTTTGTCTGGCCTCTCAACAGATTCCCCTCCGTTGTGGTTGCACCTACGGTACGGCTATCTGTATCGCTGAGGCACGCAAGCCTCCCCGCCGTGTTATTACAGTAAAAATACAAGCGCGTTTGGAATGAAGGGAACATTTCATTCAGCATTGTTTCGCAATACAATCAGACTCTTGGAGACAACACGTAGGGCCTTCTCATTCATAAACAGCACTACAGCTTCTGGAAATCGGAGCACTATTAAGAAATTATACGAAGGATATGATCCGTACAAGAGTCTAAAAGCAGCGTATAACAAATAAGTACTTAGGATTATAATTGCAGACGTGTATGAGAATATGCGGTGAGAGATGAACGTATGGTCCTTGTCAATGTTGTTCGCCATATCATTCGTGAAACTGCAGTCGCTAAACAGATGTAATGCTGGTATTGCGTGTAGGACGGAACTTCGGAGTCCCTCTTCAGCGACATGTAGCCTAACCAGTTTTTATAAACGATTTGTTTTACTTCTACACGTCATGTGAATACAGTGCCTAAAAATTTTTATGACACTAATTTATGTACTAACAGATGCTCTGCCCCTTGCTTTTTGATTATCTGACCGAGAAACTAAACGTTATTGAAGGTACTAAATCTACTCGTCAGAACACTAATATCCAGAAAGGGTTCAGTACCCAGACAGCCAATTATAAATTCCATAATTTTTAGATAAAAAACGCACAGACAGTGACGTCTTATTCAATCATGCTCTTGAAACATGACAACAAAGTTTATTACATTTTTCTCGACTTTTTTTTCTGAATAATTGTTGAATTTATCATGTAGTTCATTTACTCACTGTGTCAAATATTTTATCTGAGATAAATAACTTTAACTTGATACTTTTATCGAAATAATTCTTTCCACTTTTGTCTTACAGCAAACATTAATGTCACTGGTCAATAACATATTTTTCGTTGCGTTGCTCTCAGTAGTTGTTCTTACTTAATTTAAGAGTGATGATGTAAGAGCTGATGTCGAATTTTTTCTCAGAGCTCCAGTTTTTTTAAACGCCAAAAGTCAATATTTCATGTTTTATCTTTAAATCATAATGTAGGTGGATAAATATTTAAGTCTCCAGAACTCAACTAGGTCATAAAAATTAAATGAAACACCAGTTAAACATTGGTACATACTGAAACACCTACTGTCGTAAAGAAGGTTACAATTAGATAAAAGTGATTTATAACTAATTAACACATTCTCCTGAGGCAGAAATTTTCGTTTCAAGCTTTTCTTTTTGTGGGCTTTTTCAGGGAGATCTCGTTTAATACTCAAGCAATAGTCAATCGTCGCATGTTTGTCCCATTTCGCTTGATAGCGCTCTTCCATAGCCTTGAGGTCTCGATGGAACAGTTTAGTTTACCTTGCTCGTCCCTATCGTCTCCTAAATTGGAAGGGAATTCATCTAGATGACTGTATAGGAAATGGACTTTGATACTCATATTACATCCCAGAACATAAAAAACAGTGACAACATAACAGTTATGAGACTTTCGTAGTAAGCAGCTTTCTTATTACCAAGAAATTTTTCCATTACCATCACCAATGACACCCATGCAGCTCTTACCTTGATGTTCACCTTTGCGATAAAATTTTTATCACGTACAAGTTCCCGAATCTGGAGTCATTAAACATTCTTGCCTTGATTTTCTAAAGAAACAAAGCAGGAAGAGCACTAACAACAGTACTAGCCACATGTCGTAAGTAGTCACAGTCTCTACGTAATACTTTAAAAAAGCGTATAATTAAACCTAATTTGACATGGAGTTGCGGGAAAATTATGTTTTTTCGACTGTTAGTTGGACCGTTGACAACATTTGGCGTGCCGGCTTACAGGGTCCCAAGAATGGGCTACTCCTTCTGGTACTAATATCTATCTTGTGCTTGGCTGTCCCAAATGCAAATAAGGCAGGGATACCTTATAAATCCTCTCTGTTGGCCTAGCAGCAAATTAACGATTTTGAGGTCCACGAATATTGTCCAGTTGTGCTCCGGGTATTTTAGTAAGTTAATCGCAGCCTTCATGTCATAGTGCTACTCTTGTAAATACACAGAATGACCAACTGGAACATCTGCATAGACATTTCCATTAGATAGTAGAACACATTTCAGACTCCACTTTGAACATTCCACACATAAACGCCATTCATCTGGATTGTACAATGTAATACCTAATTCTTGGGGAGACCTGAGACATTATGGCAATAAACAAACTTATTTTCCTCTGTAAAACATGAAGAAAAGGCTCTTCCCACTTTCAGTAAAATGACACCTTTACTGTATCTATCAGCACGCATTTTTCTTGCAGTCAATTTAGAGGCTGACACTTCAGCTGCAAGTTTAGAGATACCCAAATAACGCACAAGATCATTCAGCTCAAACTGGTACAACTGATGAAAAGTGGAGGACTGTGAAGAATTAGAGGAATACACATCAAAGTAACTTTCTTCACTTGTCTCTGGGTTTTGGTCACTGTTCGCAACTGCAGATGGAGTAAATCATGTAAAAACTGGATGTGATAGCTCAACAGAGTGCATAATAGGTGTGATTACTGAGGGTGATATTAGGTATTAACGATACGAAAGTAGCAGTCGGTTGTGTGATCCATTGGTTCTCGCCAGGACATGGGGATTCGGAAACATAAACGCTTACGATTCACGCAGTATTTTCTCGCAGTTGTGACATACAGTACGTATGTGGTGGCCGATGTTTTGTCTTGTTTGCTGAGAAGAAGCTAAGCTTGCCTCACAAAGGAATTTATTTTGCGTCTTTAACGAATAAGGGTGTTGTATACAGAAATGTAACATAAATTTTCTGGATGATAATTATCTAAACGTCTCTTGTATCCCTGATGAAATGACACCAGAACAGAAAGAAAAAAAAGGTTAAATGTCACAACCTTGCCGATAACATAAATATATAAGAAATTAATCCTACCACAAATGGCTGGTAGGAAAAAGTTCGAATTGCATGGAAACCAGAAGATGGAGAGCAAAACCGATTTCAGATTTGAAATTAGCAGATCGAAAACACTACAAATCACTGAAAAAGTCATGGAAGTGAGAGTTCGAAAAAATTTGTTGATCAGTGTAATTGTCATCTTTGACATCCAGTCGAAAAATTCTTTGGATGCAGCTTTGATCTCACAAAATTGACAGCTACACTCATCTTTGTACCTGAAGAAGGCCTAACTGCCCAAAATAATAAAGATCGTAGAATGTTACGCAAGTGTCGTGTTCAGAGAATAGCAAGTTCTTTGTAATTATTTTTCCTGCAGCTTTAACCATCTCTTTTGATAAACTGACATCTAACTTCACCTTACCTTTATTTGTAACTCGAATGGCTTCATGCATCTCATCTGGCTTTAAATAGGAAATGCTTTTATTTTCACTATTTTTTGTATTTCTCACTCATCTCTTGAAGTATGCAAACATTAAAGAAATATGATAACTAACCAACGTTTCTGTTTAATATTTTTGTACTTGTTTTTGATCGCCTTACCGAAATGCCAGGATAATTGTATTGTAATCATGTAGATTTTTTAATCCGTGGCCTTCTTCATACCTGCACCATCATTCACAGTTTACCTTAATATCTCTCGTAAATAAATGTTCACTTCGTTTATATCCATATAATTTTCATTTTCTAAAATGCTAAACATTTTGCTTAATTCAATCTGGTATTATACACTAATTAATTCTCATAGTCTCCGCTTCTGACTTCTTGCTTGGTGAGTTCGATTCTTTCTTGCTTTGAATCTATTTTTTTCACTACATGTTTCATGACCATAACCGTTTGTAATTCAGAAGTTTTGTAGAATTGTCATGTCCCATATAATTTCTTGGTTGTTTATAAGTATTAATAATCTTACACTTTGTTCCATTGCAGACCCCTTTTCTATATGTTCTTTTTTTTAATATATATATGGAAGAACGTGTTAAGGTCAAATGCGTTGTGCTTATCAGCAATGCACTACCTCTTGTCGTCAGACCCTAAGTTTGACTCTCAGAAGCCGTTCTTTAGTTTTTACCCTGTCTTTGCATTACAGTACCGTAATAATCATCTTCTAGTTGAACGTCTGTTACTTTTTATAGAGGTCTTCTACCCCCTCTCCAGAATGTGGACACCTTGTTGCTTAGGGCTGAATGAATTCCTGGGAAAATTTTGTTTATTGTTAAAAAAATTGTGCATATCTGTGTGAAAAGTTATGTACTTCAGTTTTACGAATGACGCTATGGAACACAGTACTAGTCTACTTCGTCTTGAGCAGAATACGGTACTTCCGTACATCGTTCTGTGTAAGGTAGGCCCTCGTCTTCTAGTGATGTTATAATGGTTACTTGCTGCAGAGAACCACGCTCCTGTGGTGAGTGAATGACGAGGAGTCAGGCAGGAAATCCATGTTTCGAATATTAACTTGACATTGACCTATGGTGGCGCTGGCCTCGAATATGTGGAATTTGGACTCAAGACGACTGATCCCATTTTTCCAGAAAGCTCTGACACTGGTTCGGTGAATTTACTTGAAGCTGCAAGGCTGCCGACAATGGCTCTAAGGGCGTCCCAATTTGGCAACCGGATCACTTCGTGTGACAATAGAAGGTCGTTTCTTACCCTTAAAATAAAGTGGAACATGAAGGTCCAGTGCCTGCTTTCCGTTGTCCGCCATATGACTTCTACTCACGTCGGCAAGCACAGCTGAAGGTGACACGCGCGAGAAATTATCCCACAGCTAACAACGACCCTGGTGCTGTACGTTGACACCGACCGGAGTTATTAATGTCCTTGCTCGTCAGCCAACTCGCTTCACAGTGAAACGCGATCCTGCTCGAACCACAGAGAGGTAATCCGAATCTCCTTTAGTACGTTTATACTTTCAGTCATAGTAATCCGCTTTGTTATCTAATAAGTTTATGCAGCAGTTGAGTTCCTTGGATGTTCAGTTCCCACTGAACATTACTTCACTTTCCAGCTATTAAAAACCAAAAAGGACCACTGTACCATTTCACGGGTCAAATGTCAATAACATTAAAAGGAAGAGTGTTGGTGTATTGTTATTAAGGAGAATGCAAAGGTTATATAAATGATAAAAAACATCGTTCTTGTGCAACGCAGCTAGCTCTTTATTCGCACGAAGTAATGGCCGCTATCGACAGGGAATCTCAAGTTGATTCCGTATTTCTAGATTTCCGGGAAGCTTTTGACACCGTTCCTCACAAGCGACTTCTAATCAAGCTGCGGGCCTATGGGGTATCGTCTCAGTTGTGCGACTGGATTCGTGATTTCCTGTCAGGAAGGTCGCAGTTCGTAGTAATAGACGGCAAATCATCGAGTAAAACTGAAGTGATATAAGGTGTTCCCCAGGGAAGCGTCCTGGGACCTCTGCTGCTCCTGATCTATGTAAATGACCTGGGTGGCAATCTGAGCAGTTCTCTTAGGTTGTTCGCAGATGATGCTGTAATTTACCGTCTAGTAAGGTCATCCGAAGACAAGTATCAGTTGCAAAGCGATTTAGAAAAGATTGCTGTATGATGTGGCAGGTGGCAGTTGACGCTAAATAACGAAAAGTGTGAGGTGATCCACATGAGTTCCAAAAGAAATCCGTTGGAATTCGATTACTCGATAAATAGTACAATTCTCAAGGCTGTCAATTCAACTAAGTACCTGGGTATTAAAATTACGAAACAACTTCAATTGGAAAGACCACATAGATAATATTGTGGGGAAGGCGAGCCAAAGGTTGCGTTTCATTGGCAGGACACTTAGAAGATGCAACAAGTCCACTAAAAATACAGCTTACACTACACTCGTTCGTCCTCTGTTAGAATATTGCTGCGCGGTGTGGGATCCTTACCAGGTGGGATTGACGGAGGACATTGAAAGGATGCAAAAAAGGGCAGCTCGTTTTGTATTATCACGTAATGGGGGAGAGAGTGTGGCAGATATGATACGCGAGTTGGGATGGAAGTCATTAAAGCAAAGACGTTTTTCGTCGCGGCGAGATCTATTTACGAAATTTCAGTCACCAACTTTCTCTTCCGAATGCGAAAATATTTTGTTGAACCCAACCTACATAGGTAGGAATGAACATCAAAATAAAATAAGAGAAATCAGAGCTCCAACAGAAAGGTTTAGGTGTTCGTTTTTCCCGCGCGCTGTTCGGGAGTGGAGTGGTAGGGAGATAGTATGATTGTGGTTCGATGAACCCTTTGCCAAGCACTTAATTGTGAATTGCAGAGTAATCACGTAGATGTAGATGTGAGCCCGCCCGGTTAGCCGTGTGATCTAATGCACTGCTTTCTGATTTTCTGGGCCGGGCTGACTGCTATACGTGATAAACAGCCTATTTCCGACTGCACTTGCAGTAGATACGAGGTTCTTCTGCTTTGTAATTAGCAAATGCAGATCGGCCATCCGCTGTAGCACACAGCCAAGTAGATAACCTTCAGTTGTGACAGACTAAATGCTGTTCATAACTATAGGATTTGACAGACCCTCTTTATGATCACAGAAAGTGGAAAGGACTTAGAAAAATTTTCGTCTGCTGTTCCATGTTAGGAGATCGTTGGCTCTAAGGGCACGTTTATTCAGGAGCTTCACTCAGGATCATATGTATTTTACCCTTCCGTTAGAATTTTCTTCTTCATTTTGTTTTGAATTTTGCACAAGTCTAAAGCTTGGTTTTTCTCTTGATCTGGACGCAAACCGTCGTCCTGTTTAACTTAAATTTGTATAGGATTTTTCGGAAAATTATTTCAGCATAGGGCAGGTTAAGTCCTGAGTCAACCAGTGCCAGACAAGTATGTAAATACAGAGCGATATGAAGAAGACACGCCAACAAGTGCCAGTCATCGGAACCACGACGCTTGCAGTGCCATCTTTCGCTATGGCAAAGTACGGCTCCACCCCGGTATGGTAGGGAAGTCAGGTGGCAAGACTCAGGCTAATTTCTATCTGTTCGAGAGTTTTTCTTCCCGCTTCAATGTATATGTACAGTTTTTTGTTAATATCTGCAATGCACATTCATTATTCTGGAAGGGTAATTTGTCTTGTGACCGAGAGGTAGGAATCTGATAATTCGTATTTCCCCTTTTTCTATATCCAAACACACATGAACTAATTCAATTAAATTCATTCTTGATCTTCTGACGGAGCTTACGGTTCATATTTAATGTGATCAACAGTGTTTGAAATCATATTCAACGTCCATTTTTTATGTAAAGAAAATGAATGATATTTATTCAAGGTAACATCTTTGTTTCAAGTAGTAGCACCACTCATCATTGAATTTTGTATGTTATGAATGAAGATTCAGAGAATTACTATATTTAAATTCATGTAAGTCAGATGCGTTATTAAGAAGTATCAAATTCATTTCATGTAAGTCAGATGTGTTATTAAAAATGTTAGGAGCATGAATAATATGTGCTGAATACTGGACCTTACATAGGACATCATTGGGTCAAATTCATTTCTTTGGATACGGATTTTTCTGATACCTACGTGAGTTTATCAGACATTCAGCCTGAGGAGAGAGGTGTGGCATTTGATACATACACTCAGAGGACAATTAATAAAATAATAACTCCAACCGGTATTTCGCAAGCAGACAACATATTTCAAGAGTATTAATATGAATACGAATTTCATCATTTTTATTCAAACAAATTTACATCTTTCTTATGATTATATTCAGGATATTCAACGAGCTTTAGATACTAAATATTTTTCTTCACCAACAAAGTACGTGAGGTTTATGCGGAAATAAAACTTCTGAAACAGAAAGAATCAAAACGATTTAAATAGCTTCTTTAATACTAAAACCAAAAACTATCGAAAAATGTCAAATTAATGCTCTTTAAAGAAAAGAAACAGGAATATAAAGAAATATAAAGATTTCGTATAGTGCTCGGCAATGTTAGATCAGCTGTTTAATATAATCACAGACACCCAACACATATCAAGAAGGTAATGCCCTACAGCGTGTAAGTATTTGAAAGAACATCACGATTTAGCACCAAGAGCTACTGATAAAATTTCCTTATTATACAACCAGATCCATTTCATCAGGTATAATAAAACAGTTATACCAGCAAGGCGATATAAAACCAATGGCGCCAATATGTAACTTACATCGTCTATAGTAGTAATGTACCACTCACTGCTCTTCTTTCCTACTGACGATGTAATTTTTATATGCTTAAAAGAAATACTATGAAAGAGGTCTAAAATAAGGTATTAATAAGCACTTTCATTCCTACAATAGAGAAATTATATTTTTTTATGGTAATAGTGGTCTAGCAAACAACTGGCATCTATTTATCTCCTCCTTATTCCGTCAACTGGCATCTCTTTATCTCCTCCTTATTCTTTAAGTTTGTTTTTGTTTATTTCATGATAATTATCTGTGACTGAAAAGCGCAGTAGAAAGGCAGATATATCGTAAAATCAAAAATTCTTTTATTTTGTTCATAAATATGCAAAAATATTCAATAACGTCTGTGTCACAGTGATGGCCAAACATTAAAATGAGTCACTGTGTGTGCTGTAACAGTGCATCTTTGTGGTGTAGTTCATACTAGTGTCCCTACTGTTTTTCTCACTGAAGTTAAGCCAAACGGCTTACAGCCGACTAAGTTGTGTATTGTGTACTCATATGTGAAATACGCCAAACTTAATTGAGGAAAAGTAGTCTCTCTCAATGGGAATGGACTGTTGGAGCGCTACTGGTTCCAATGAATAACAGGTGTGGATTTCCCGTGAAGACAAATGTGAGAGAAAAGTCTCCAATGTCTTTTAAGCGTCAAAAGCAATGGCATCTGAAGTGATGTCAGCATTCATGATTCGCAGTAAAATGTCATCAATGGAAAATAGTAGCACGAAGAAAACAATGAACAGTACCCAGGATAACCGATAACTGATGTAACAAATAACTGTAGAATCTAAGTGGCTTCCGTATTGAACAATGCTGGCTGGCGACAATGCTGCTTCCCCACCATACTGAAGTCTCTCACTTTATATAAAGATTCGCTTTGTTTCTTGAAACACTCTAAGCGTTCAGGTAGATAAAACAGAAAGAAATACCCACTGCAACCCGATATAGTATTGACACCTCTGTGAGAGAACACTGCGAATGAAGCAATGAAATGTTTGATTACGTTACTGAAAATTGAAAATTCCCTGTCCGTTGCAATGCCATGACTAAAGTTGTTGGAAGCTGAGGACTGCAGTAGATCACCACTGAGAAATGGTGGCAATGTGATAAGACAAACTCGTTTGGTGCGGATTCCCCGTCTGGCAGTTAGATTCAGCTTCCTCATAGTGTTCCTCAATCGGTTAACGTTAATGCCGGGAAGGTTTGTATGATTTGGAAATGGTCGATTTGGTTCCTGGTCTTTGTCCAATCTGAACATTTGCCTGCTCCCTAATGATCTCGGGTACTTTGCAAGAACACTTGCAAGCGATATATATTGAACACGCCACTGCCACGGCTGCAGATATCGAATTTACTGCATGATACCGATTTTGTTTATACAGGCCAGCCGCTTGGTAACGCTGCAGTAGCGATTGCAAAAAAGTTGCGAGAGTTTTGTCACCGTTTCTGATCGACTTTCGCTAACAGCTGTACATCTAATTTCAGTCGTCTTACAGAGATAAGCGAAACAGATGCAGTTCCGACTTGTATGACTCTCACATGCCGTGAGTTAATTCGGAGATTGAGCCCTGTGCAAAATTGTGTACATTTCTGTTGGGAATACCATCTGCTGCCGACTAACGATATGTAAAACTGGGTACGAAAACGAGTTATGCTGACATCCAATTCCAATTATGTTGCAACAAATGCCGCAAAAGAACTACGATAAGAAAAAGCACGTGGTTCGTCAAATTAATGATACAGCAGAGTATTATTTCGGTGTCTTGCTGGGTTAAAGAATATACCCTGGAAAACACAACTTCAGAAACGGTTATCTCCCAACAGTATGTGCCATTACTGTAGTTTCTGTCGTGAGGTATGTTATGTGACTGCTCCTGTAGCTGGTGAAAACACTATTGTACAAGTAGATGAATCGCATTCGCAACTCTTAAATACCGGACAGGACCACTTTTGAAGAACGAAATTGAACAGATATGGGTGTTTGGAGGCATGGAAAAGGGAAATGTTTTGCAGGTAAGGTGTATTCGATAGATAAACGAATTTAGTGGCCATGAGTAAGGCACTTCATCTTGTCAGGAACCAAAATAATTGCCGACGGCTGGAAGTCGTACAATAGTTTAACGAAAGAAGTATTTGAGCACGAATGTGTGTATCTTTCAGTGGAATTCGTGTCTTCCGAAGATCCGTCAGTTCACACGCATATTATCGAACTCTTGCGAAAATCTGTGAAATCCTCTATCAAAAGAGGAGGCCGACCAGGAGGCAAAGACGAATTTTTCAATACCTGTACTTTCACAATATGCGTCTGCGTGGCGACAAATCCCCCTGCAATTTTGGTGATACAGTGTACCTGACTAAGGGAAAAAAAGGATTGTTCTCAGTTGCATACATATAACGCGGAAATGTCCAGGATAAAGATAACGACGACGAATAAGATTAAGTTATATTACATGTTATTTCACAATTGGAGGACACTCATGTTTTACCGTTGTTGTTGCCAATACTGTAAACAAAATCGATATGAGCCACCTTTTGTCTTTATAGTCGTCAACGCTGTGAACAGAATCGATATCTGGAGCCGCGATAGTCGCACATTCGATATATGTCCCTTGCTAGTGTTCTTGGATTTTACCCGGCCTCGTCGTCGATAGGACATTAAACATTAAACCTATATTCCAGATTCAGGTTTTTATTTGGTTTTCCTTTATCACTTAAGCCAATTGTGATGATGGATACTTTGATAGAGGACCTCACTTGTTTCGTTCACATTCCTGGTCCAACCCGACCCTGAACTGTCGTTAATAATCTCGTCGTCATAGGCTGTTAAACCCTTTACTAAGTCTACATAAACACTCCGCAAACCACAGTACGATGCATGGCGGAGGATACCTTACACCACTACTAGTGATTTCCTTTTCTGATTGTCTAAAAGCCTCTGTAGTAGCCCCAATTTCTCGCATCTTGTCTTCGTGGTCCCCAAATGCCTGTTCGCTAAATTTCCGCAACAGTTCTTCTTCCTACCAGAAAACTACAGCTTTCATTTGCCCCACAATGGGAAGATAATTTTTGTCGTGATATAGTTTCATTCTTGAGAATCTGATTTATGTTCATTTATTAACTGTCAGAGAGCACTTACATGCAGCACGTTCAATCACTACAATCAATTATTTTATTTTCATAAAATTTATCTTGCTTGGGTCACAATTGAATTTATGGCAGTATCTCTTTACAAAAATAATTCATAAATTTACAACAGGCTTTTCATTGTCTGCATCACAAACCTATTTCTATATATTAAGATTGTTATCATAACGGAATTTTAAGCTCTGTTTCCGTGCTTGAAGAAAATAATAACCAATTAAAGATGTCCACCTTTAAGCAAGGACACAATTTTTGTTTTATTTAATACTCAAACATGTTTTACCACAGTTGTGGATCATCAGCGGGATATTTTCATTTTATTGTGTCTTTCCTTGCATTATGTGTGCCCTGTACTGCCAACAGTGCTTTATTTGACTTGTCCTTAACTGTACTTAGTTTTTGTTTACCTGCTAAATGTGTTTTCATTGTTGTTTTAACATTTAAAATGACGCTTTCTCCTGCTCATTGGTAAATTTCGTATCCTAGTCAAACACACCAATGATAACATGTATTAGTTTAGGTTTACGGCTGATTCCTGAAGGCAGACACAGAGCACACATAATATAAAAAAAAAAAAAAATAGAAAAGAACCCACTTAGGATGCCACAACTATGGTGACACGTGTATAGGTATTAAACAAAACAAAAATTGTGTTCTTGCGAAAAGACGGGCTCTCTTTAATTTGTTATTATTACGAAGGGTTTCATCTGTCTTCAACAACCTTCATCAGGCGTTATGATCCTTGCATCACATTCAGTTAACTGTTTAGCTTCACTAGATACACGGTTTGCTGTAATATCTGCAGATGGTTTTCAAAGGGAATCGAACCAGATCGTAATAAATAAATAGTGTCTTCGTATTCGTGACTGTGAAAAAAAGAAACGGTTCCAAATTATACTGATCAGGGATCCCAAATAATACGTCGCAGCTTAAAAAATGATTAATAAATGTTTGTAGCAAACCTTTTAAAATGTTTCCACCACATATTAAGATCCAAAACAAAAGAAAGTGGCCAGGTGCGGGCAGGACCCATTCACTGAGCGTTCCGCACAATCTCAATTATGTATATAGACAGTTCAGCCATTCCGGGAATCGATGGTCTCGACTAATTCTGCCTGCTATCGACACTGATACTGGCAAGATATCGGTTCCAGGGATGCTACGACTTTAGAGAATATTTTAATTTCAAGTTTGAAGTTGGATAACAAATGGCAAAAGAAATATTTTTTTACTGTTATATAACTACAAATTAACAACTTCCGATTCTTCCCTTTGGTTGCTGTGTGAAACCTTACTTCTTGGCAAATTTCATGACTCTGGGTCAACGCGAAGTAGCCTGTAGATTTTGATGACTGAGTTTGCGAGTATCGAAATGTGTGACATAGATGGCCATATCTTTTGACTGCCTTGATTTAGAAGCTATTTTTTTCATCGCCGTTGGACCTTAGACCTTAATATCTGACATAAATTTCAAGTTGATACGTCTACTCGTTCCTGAGAAAAAGGGTCCATAATATTCCGACAGACAGAGAGACAGACAATCGGACAACAAAGCGGTTCTTTAAGGGTTCCGTTTTTAGCGAATTGGGCACAAAACCCTAAAAATAATGATAAGCGCATGGTTGCTTTCTCAGAGGTTACCTATTACTCTGAGACAATAGAATATTGGCAGACAGAGTTATACTGGAATTAGAGTAATCATTAGCAGGTGGTGGGTGGACAGAGTGCGGGCATCAGGTAACTCCCGCGGCACGTGCAATACGTCGAATATCTGAAAGCTGGGTATTTATTGTGTGTGAGGGTAGCTCTTCAGGACTCGACAGTGTGTTCAACATCAGTGTCTATGTTGATCGTCATTGTCTACACTCACGAACTGTGCCTTGGGCACCTTTCTATCCGATTTGAAACGACTCATATCAGGCTTAGCGGAACGGCACGGCACGGCAGATGTATCCCTGTATATTCTCTTCCCCCTGTCGTTCTAAAAATTAACCCAGGCTGTGGGCTCTTACGCTTTATGGAACAGCTCAGATCATTCCTTTCGCCGATCAAAGTATTTGTAAGTCACTAGGTAGCTCATGCGTGACGCCCTCTTATCCGACGCTAAAAAATCACATTATTTCCCGGAATCTTCAATTCCGTGTCTTGTTAGCTCATTTTATTTATTTTTATTTTACACGTCTAGTTCCGAAGGACCAAATTGAGGAGGAAATCTCCAAGGTCATGTAACGTGTCAGTACATGAAATTACAATGTAAAAGTAATAAAAAATAAAATGAAATGTTTATGAACCCAAAGGAAGAAAAGCCATAAGTTCATGTAAACGCAGTCAAAAATATAACGCAGGAATCAGGTTAATTTTACGAGGAAATCCTCGACAGAATAGAAGGAGTGACCCATGAGGAAACTCTTCAGTTTCGATTTGAAAGCGCATGGACTACTGCTAAGATTTTTTAATTCTTGTGGTAGCTTACTGAAATTGATACAGCAGTGTACTGCACACCTTTCTGCACAAGAGTCAAGGATGTGCGATCCAAGTGCAGGCTGGATTTCTGCCTGGTATTAACTCAGTGAAAGCTGCTAATTCATGGGAACAAGCTGATATTGTTAACAACAATCGACAGTGAAGAATATATATATTGAGAGGCCGATGTCATAATACCCAGACTAATGAACAGGGGTCGACAAGAGGATCGCGAACTTGCACCACTTATTGCCCGAATCGCCCGTTTCTGAGCCAAAAATATCCATTGAGAATGTTAAGAGTTACCCCAAAATATAATACCATACGTCAAAAGCTAATGAAAATAATCAAAGTAGACTACTTTTCGTGTCGAGCTATCAATTACTTCAGATACTGTTCGAATAGTAAAAATGGCAGCATTAAATCTTTGAACAAGATACTGAACGTGGGCTTTCCACAACAGTTTGCTGTCTATCTGAACACCTAGAAATTTGAACTGTTCTGTTTCACTAATCTTATGCCCATTCTGTGAAATTAAAAGTCTTTTTTTTTAAGTTGTGTGGTTATTCTGCAGTTCACACTTAAGTGCCCGGCAGAGGGTTCATCGAACCATTTTCATACTACTTGTCTATCATTACACTCTCGAATGGCGCGTGGGAAAAAGGAACACCTAAATCTTTCCGTTTGAACCCTGATTTCTCTTATTTTATTATGATGATCATTTCTCCCTACGCAGGTGGCTGTCAACAAAATATTTTCGCATTCGGAAGAGAAAGTTGGTGATTGAAATTTCTTAAATAGATCTCGCCGCAAAGAAAACCGCCTTTGTTTCAGTGACTGCCACCCCAACGCGCGTATCATATCAGTGACACTCTCACCCCCATTGCGCGATAACGAAACGAGCTGCCTTTTTTTGCACTTTTTCGATGTCCTCCGTCAATCCTATCTGGTAAGGATCCCACATCGCGCAGCAATATTCCATCAGAGGACAGACAAGTGTAATGTAGGCTGTCTCTTCAGTGGGTTTGTCGCATCTTTTAAGTGGTCTGCCAACAAAGCGTAGTCTTTGTTTCGCTTTCCCCACAATATTATCTGTGTGGTCTTTCCAATTTAAGTTGCTCGTAATTGTAATTCCTAGGTATTCAGCCGAATTGACAGCCCTTAGATTTGTGCTATTTATCGTATACCCAAAATTTATCGAATGTCTTTTAGTATCTATTTGGATGATCTCGCACTTTTCTTTGTTTAGAGCCAATTGCCACTTTTCGCACCATACAGAAATTCTCTCTAGATCATTTTGTAATTTGATCGTCTGATGATTTTACTAGACGGTAAATTAGAGCGTCATCTGAAAACAATCTAAGGCGGCTGCTCAGATTATCACCAAGATCATTTATGTAAATCAGGAACAGCAGAGGGCCTAAGACACTACCTTGCGGAACGCCAGATATCACTTCTGTTCTACTCGATGATTTACCGTCTATCACTAAGTACTGTGACCTCTCTGAGAGGAAATCACGAATCCAGTCACGCAACTGAGACGATACTCCATATGCACGCAATGTTACTAATACTCCCCTGCGAAGAAGGGTATCAAAAGCCTTCTGGAAACCTAGGAATATGGAATCGACCTGAGATCCCTTGTCGACAGCACTCATTATTTCACGGGAATAAAGAGCTAGCTGTGTTGCACGAGAACGATATTTTCTGAACCAGTGTTGGTTATTTGTCAATAAGCCATTTTCTTCAAGGTGATTCATAATGTTCGAATACAGTATATGCTCCAAAATCCTACTGCAAATTGAAGTCACTGATATGGGTCTGTAATTCAGTAGGTTACTCCTATTTCCTTTCTTGAATATTGGTGTGACCTGTGCTACTTTTGAGTCTTTAGGAACAGACCTTTCATCAAGTGAGCGGTTGTACATGATTGCTAAGAAAGGCGCTATTGTATCTGCATAAAAGCGAAGTCTTAATGTGTTTAGCTGTAGTGTATTCCCTACACGCCATGAACTTATTTCAAGAACTGCACACCACTGGCCGTTAAAATTGCAGCACCATTACGGCGGCATCCAGCAAACGTCAGATTTACATGAAGTGTAGGGGAGAGTATTGACGTGGACTATAATGTACCTAGAAACACGTGATACGCCCTGGTCGGTTTTCCAATCTAGAGACTGGTTTTAGCACCACGTAAAGGACTGCGCATTAGAAACCACCATAAGTAGTTTCCGGCATTTTCTACCATTTTTGTTGTTGTGAGACATGAGGCTGTGTTTACCGGCATCGTTTGTAAATATTACGAGACCTACATATGTAAGTGCTGTATGATACATTAAAGCTATTTGGAGGATACTGTTATGTCTTCAGACGCAGAGCTTTGTAGTGGGTAAAATTTCGTATATTTTTCAAACAAGCTATACACTGAGGTGACAATGGTGACAAAAATCTTGGAATACCTCCTAATACCTTGTCGGGCCTCTTTTTACCCGCCGTAATACGGCAGCTCAACGTGGCAGGAACTCAACAAGTCGTTGGATGTCCCATGCAGAAATATTGAGCCATGCTGCCTCTATATCCGTCAATAATTGCGAAACTGTTTCCGGTGGATGATTTTGTACACTAAGTAACCTCTCGATTAAGTCTCATGAATGTTCAATGACATTCACATCGGGTGATCTGGGTGGCCAAATCATTCGCTCGAACTGTCCAACAATGGCGGTTCAGTGACATTGTGCATTATAATCCATAAAATTCCATCGTTATTTTGGCACGTTAAATCTATGAACGGCTACAAATGGTCTCCAAGTAGCCGAACCTAACCATTTCCAGTCAGCGGTCGGTTCAGTTAGACCTGAGGACCTAGAACATTTCATGTAAACACAGCCCACACCATTATGGAGCCATCACCAGCTTGCACAGTGCCTTGTTGGCGGTCTGGGTCCACGGCTTCTGAGCCACACTCATACCAGTTAAAATCGGGACTCGTCTGTCCAGGCTACGGTTTTTCAGTCGTCTACGGTAGTTATTTCCCGTACTCATTTTTTCGAAACTTAAGTTTATCTACCACACAGTTCGAGTCAAAAGTCAAAAGAAGCTGCAGATGTTTATGTTCAGGACGAGGGAACTGTGGACCCAAAAAGTTTGAAACCCACTGGCCTGTGTCTTCTGTTTTAAATTGTTTGTAACTTGTAACTGGGTTTTGAAAACACTTCTTCTCAGTTTGATTCCACTTACTGATTACTGGTGCACTGTATATTAATAATCTAATAACTACACTATTAAATGCAGTATGACAACATTTTCTCGGCTGCAACACATTTAAATTTGAACAGAGTGTCTATTCCTATGCATATGACTTTTTTGTACCTTGGAACAGTTTTTAATTTTGCAAAAATATTACTTTTCCTGACTAATTTTTGTAATTCCATAAAAAGACTACAGTACAAATTTAGTGCTATCAATCTGATTGCATTACGTTTTCCTAGAGACATATGAGTCTCAACTTTAGATTTGATAGGGATAGAAGCTGAAGTAGGACTAGAACCTGTGTCTGCTGATTACCATCCAGACGTGCTAACCACTACACCACCATGGCACAGTAGCTCCTGCTGCTCCACAGACTACCCTAGTACAGTTCCCTCCCTTACACAAACCTCAGTTCACATCTTCAATCGCCCGCATCTCGTGGTCGTGCGGTAGCGTTCTCGCTTCCCACGCCCGGGTTCCCGGGTTCGATTCCCGGCGGGGTCAGGGATTTTCTCTGCCTCGTGATGGCTGGGTGTTGTGTGCTGTCCTTAGGTTAGTTAGGTTTAAGTAGTTCTAAGTTCTAGGGGACTTATGACCACAGCAGTTGAGTCCCATAGTGCTCAGAACCATTTGAACCATCTTCAACCCATTTTCCCCTTTAGAAATCGTCAATATTGCAGAGGCTCTCCGATATTGGAATAGCACCCCAGCTTTGTATGTAATGAGGAAATCCTGCCTGTGCCTCATGCATAGCTGATCTGTTAGCAGGAGACCCAGGTTCAAGCCCCGACCTTGGCACGAATTTTAATTCATTAATTCAGCTTCTATACTTATCGTTAATGCTATCAGTTCAAAATGGAATAAGAAAATATACTTAAATTCTTCTGCAGGGGCGAAAATCTGAAAAGTGATCCAAGGTGCAACACGCTTCCCTTCTGCATGCATGGATAAGCAAAAGAATAGCAGTCCAGTGCAACCGTCAAAGTAGTAACGCCACCTACATTCTATGTATAACGAAAGATTACTCGACGGGTTTCTCATTCACAAATTGTTTTTTGATCCTGTTGTGCCTCGTACAGCGAGGAGAAACATCCTCCAACACATTTCGTAATTTCACAGAGGCAGGACGGTGGGCTGTCGAGAATGCCGTTCACCGCTTCTATACATCGCTGCTCGCATTGTCATGCAAATACGGAATCAATGTGGGCCATACTCAGCCCCATGAAAGAAGATAGAAATTTGCGGTGAATTTTCATTCATAAGAGCCATTTTACAAACTAGAGGAGAGATATCTTTACACTAAATTTGCACCTTGAACACTCCCAAATCACCTACAAATTTAACCACGTACTTCTCCTACTATAGTAAAATATGCGGGAGTCATTTGTGGCCGGAAGCCCCCTTCTGGGGAGTTCGGCCGCATGGTGCTAGTCTTTTTACACTGACGGAGAAAAATCACAACACAAAGGTGGAGCAGTGAAATTTCGATTATCTGGTTAACGTATTTAAGTGATTAACAATGCAAGGTCACAGGATAATGTAAGCGCGAAATAAGCCATTGCAAATATGTAATGCAGGTACATTAAAACCGGTGTAAACGACAAAGTATTGAATGCAAGCATGCAAAAATACATACACTGTGTGGTACAGGTGCTGGCTGTCAGTTTGTGGGATGGAGTACCTTGCCGGTCGCACTTGATGGGGCAATACATGGATGGTTAATGCTCGTTGTGGGTGACGCTGGAGTTGTCGTCCGATAATGTCCCACATGTGCTCGACTGGAGAAAGATTTGGTGATTGAACAGTCCAAGGCGACTGTGGAGCATGTTGGGTTACAACACCGGTATTCTGGCGAGCGTTATTCTGTTGGAAAACACCCTGTCGAATGCTAAACATGAATGGCAGCACAACAGGTCGAATCATAGACTGACGTTCAGTCTTGGAGTCAGGATGCGTGGGATAACCACGACAGTGTTCTTACTGTGGTATGAAATCGTACCCAGACGTAAGTCCAGTGTGCCTAGCACGCAGACCGGTTGGTTGTAAGCTCTCAAATGACTTTCGTCTAACTTACACACAGCGATCACTAGCACCGAGACAGAACCAGCTTTCATCAGAAAACACAACAGACTTCTACGCTGCCCTCCAACGAACCCTCGCTTGACACCACTGAAGTACCGAATGGCGGTGCTTTGAGATCAGTGGAATGCACGCTACAGGGCATGTGGCTCGGAGTTGTCCGTGAAGTAACCGATCTGTAACAGTTCGTTGTCACTGTGGTGCCAACTGCTGTTCATATTGCTGCTGCAGATACAGTACGATGCTGCCGAGCCATATGCCGAACACGATGGCCTTTCCTCTCAGTAGGGCCACGTGGCCGTCCGGAGTCTGGTCTTATTGCGACCGAGCATTCTCGTTACCATCGCTACCAGAAATCATGTACAGTGGCTGCATTCCTGCCAAGTCTTTCTGCGATATCGCGGAAGGAACATCCAGCTTCTCCTAGCTCTACTAAGCGACCTCGTTCAACCTCAGTGAGGTGTTGATAATGGCGACTTAAACGCATTCTCGAGTAACATCAAATAACCACGTCCAATCTCAAAAGTAACTAATGCTCACGACCGTTAGAGCGCGTATGTGAAGCAAATCTGATATGCACTCTCATCGTGGCGCTACTACGCCACTGTTGTGCGACTGGCGCGAAATTTGAATACACATCTTTCAGATGTAGAAAAACACCTGCAAACTTTCGATTATTTCGCACAACTCCTTCTTGGTGTTGCGATTTTTTTTATGCTGTATATTTGACGCCACTTCGGCGACTTAAGTGGCGATGTTGATGAAGTGGCGATGAACACGACATACCCAGTTCCAAGTGGAGAAAATCCCCTATGCGGCAGGTAGCCGAACCGGGGACCCCTTGGTCGAGAGTCAAGAACGATTACCACAAGACCAGTAGCTGCTACAGCGTATACGTACAATAAGTAAACTTTCGTTGTTTCTATCCATACTGGTGTTGCAATATTAATGGTCAGCTATGTACACTGATCGGCTAGAGCATTATGACCTCAGACGTACTATGGATATAAATCCGTTCACGCGACAGCAGCGTCATCTGGCGAGGAATGAGAGCTAGTCAGACATAAGTACGGTGCATGTATTATCAGTGAGGATGCTGTCCTTGTGTAGAATGCGGAAGATGCGTGATCTATCTGAGTTCCAAGGCAGAATGTGATGGTCCCGAGGCTCGGCACGAACATTTCGGAAACTTCACGACTTGTCGGGTATTCGAGGACCGCTGTGGTGAGGGTCTTCAGCACGTGGGGAGACCTAGGTGAAAACACATCCGGACCTCGTGGGGTTGGGCGGCCACCTCTCATGACAGATGTCGGACGTCATAGGCTGGACAGACTGGTAAAACAGGACAGGCGGCGAAATGTGGCGGAACAAACATCAGACTTTAATGATGGGCAGAGTACAAGTGTGTCTGAAAATCAGTGTGCGATCTGCATCAGACCATCCCCTCCTCTGGTTTTAGTTTATGCATCTCAACCTGGGATGTTTATTTCCCACGCGTTGGATAAAACTTAACATATAATTTAAATTTGTGGAGCTGAACACTGAAAGTTTTTAATACAGTCTTACTATTAATACTATTAATATGTTTGCTTATTAATTTTGAAAAAGTGTTATGTAGTAGTTAAGCATTTCAAAACATTTAGAACTAAATCATCATTCTCATGTCGTCATTGTTGCTTTCGTCTAAGGTGCGTCATCCGTTTACTTGCGAGCTTGCGAGGGAAGTAGTGTGGCAGTCATACCGCAGCAGTCGTACCGCGGAGTTGGGTGAGCTAAGGGCTGAAAGTCCCACCCCGGGCCCTGACACAGGGTGGTGACTGGCCCAGTACCTGTGCGAACATTTACCGTTAGGCCACCTTTTGGCAACGGTATGGCGCGGACTAACGCACCTGGGACGAAAGCACACATTACTAAATAACGCATCATCGTCTGCTTCTAGTTACTAGGATACTATTTCGTGGACCTTCTTTAAATACTCTTCTCTTCCACCATCGTTTTCTTTTCCTTTGGTTTTCATTTGCGTTGTTAGCTGCATGTGCAAGTACCAAGTAGGCCGCCGCTGCGATCACTTTATCATCCTTTATACTGCAAGACCGACACACGTGTGGCACAAATTCTGTTGGTTTGGTATAAATTAACCTGCCACATGCAACATACGCCGCAAGATGTTGCCCGTTGTAGCATGGTACAAGACGACGCACGCCACATTTCCGTAGCATGCTACAATGTTGCAAGACGTCGCCCCAGCGTAAACGAGGCTTTAGAGCCAAGTCTGTATTGTATGGTGGATGTGATGTGTTGCGTACGAAACTAAAACCTGCAATCAGATCCAAACGTCTGCAGCAAGATAACGCTCGCCCACATTCTGCCAAACGGACAGCCGACGCAATAAAGGAGTTGAGATTCGAGGTGCTGGAACATCCACCATACCAGTCCAAAGCTGGCTCCAAGAGATTTTCACATGTTTGGGCCGTTAACGGAAGCGCTACAGGGAAGAAGATTTGAAAGTGATGGAGACGTCATTGCTGCCGTGCAAAATTGGTTACAGATGCAACCGAAAAACGTATTTTCTGATGAAATAAAAAAAAATCTCGTAAAACGCCGGGAATACTGCATTGAAGTCCAGGGAGGTTACGTAGAAAAATAACGCGTTTCAGTTTTCTATCATCAGAATAAGTGGAGCTTTTCACAAATGTGCCTTTACTTTTTGAATTCCCGTCGTATAACTGTATGTAGATGATTTTGTATATAAGCTTTACCTATGATGTACTTTGAAAGTTATAACAAGGGACGGCTTTTCTGATAGTGCATACGCGTGAATAGTGAGTTTCGGCATTAACATCTATTTATAAATGACTGTTTAACCATGGGTAACGCCACGGTCCAAGCTAGTAACATACGTAATTATACTGACCCCCAAAGATATGCCCCCCCCCCCCCACTGGTAAAAGCACAAATCGCACACTGCTGAACATACAATGCATCGAACACTCCTAACGATGGTCCTTCGCAACCGACGCACCATGCATGTGACAATGTTAACACCACGTCATCGGAAACTACGTCTGAAATGGGCACGTGACCGTTGGTACTGGCTGTTGGCGCACTGACGAAGCGTTGCATGATATGATGAATATCGATATCTTCTTCATCATGTCGATCAGAGGGAGCAAATCCGTCGTCTTCCAGGGTAACAGCTCCTTGACACCAGTACTGCGGGACGGAGACAAGCTGACGATGGTTCCATTACGCTGTGGGAAACATTCACATGGGTGACCATGGGTCCAATGAATCTCGTGAAAGGTATCGTGACGGCCAAGGAGTATTGCACACTGGTTGCACACCACGTACACCTCTTCACGACGATCATGTTTCCCGACGACAGTGGCGTAATTCAGCAAGATAATGCGTCATTTCACAAGGCCAGGAGTGTGATGAAGTGGTTCGAGAAACACAGTGGCTTATTTGACGTGTTGACGCCAAAACTCGACAGATCTGAACCCCATGGAACACATCTGGGATGCGGTTGAACATGGCGTCAGAGCTCATCGCCCGCCTTCCTGGGATTTCGGGAATTTGGATGTGATGGCAACTACCTCCAGCGACCTAACAAGGCCTCATTGCTTCCATGTTGTTGTCCGTGCCAAAGCTGGACATACCGGCTATTAGGTAGGTGATTGTGATGTTCAGGCTGATAGGAGTATATATTTTGCTCCTTCATTGTGCCTTATGGCCACTGACCTACTGAACAAACAAGTATCGGGTCCAGACATGGAGACTCACCTGGATTGTCACTGTCAGCCAGAGATATAGCTCCCCTCCAGGAGACCCTAACATCTTCATAATTCGTTTTGATAGTTCACAGACAGGCTATATGATTAATAAGATCCAACTGGAATAATGTTCAAGTATCTTACTACAACAATGCGTTGAAATATAAAGTGTGTCAATCATATACCTTTTGCAGCTTAAGTAATCTGGTATGACGATATTTTGTGTACAAAAGACAATGCTCACAATCATTTTGAAAGCTGTTTGTTGTTGTGGCCTTCAGTCCTGAGACTGGTTTGTTGCAGCTCGCTATGCTACTCTATCCTGTGCAAGCTTCTTATTCTCCCAGTACTTACTGCAACCTACATCCTTCCGAATCAGCTTAGTGTATTGATCTCAGTGCCTCCCTCTACGATTTTTACCCTCCACGCTGCCCTCCAATGCTAAATTTGTGATCCCTTGATGCCTCAGAACATGTCCTACCAACCGGTCCCTTCTTCTTGTCAAGTTGTGCCACAAACTCCTCTTCTCCCCAATTCTATTCAAGACCTCCTCATTAGTTATGTGATCTACCCATCTAATCTTCAGCAATCTTCTGTAGCACCACATTTCGAAAGCTTCTATTCTCCTCTTGTCCAAACTATTTATCGCCCATGTTTCACTTCCATACATGGCTACACTCCATACAAATACTTTCAGAAACGACTTCCTGACACTTAAATCTATACTCGATGTTAACAAATTTCTCTTCTTCAGAAACGATTTCCTTGCCACTGCCAGTCTACATTTGATATCCTCTCTACTTCGACCATCATCAGTTATTTTACTCCCTAAATAGCAAAACTTCTTACTACTTTAAGTGTCTCATTTCCTAATCTAATTCCCTCAGCATCACCCGACTTAATTCGACTACATTCCATTATCCTCGTTTTGCTTTTGTTGATGTTCATCTTATATCCTCCTTTCAAGACACTGTCCATTCCGTTCAACTGCTCTTTCAAGTCCTTTGTTGTCTCGGACAGAATTACAATGTCATCGGGGAACCTCAAAGTTTTTATTTCTTCTCCATGAATTTTAATACCTATTCCGAAATTTTCTTTTGTTTCCTTTACTGCTTGCTCAATATACAGATTGAATAACATCGGGGAGAGGCTACAACCCTGTCTGACTCCCTTCCCAACCGCTGCTTCCCTTTCATGCCCCTCGACTCGTATAACTGCCATCTGGTTTCTGTGCAAATTGTAAATAGCCTTTCGTTCCCTATATTGTACCCCTGCCACCTTTAGAATTTGAAAGAGAGTATTCCAGTCAAATTTTGAAAGCACTGCGGTGAAATACTGCTCAAGCTTGACAGCCGCACTCCAGTTTGAAGTTATCCAGGACCTCGAAGATCAGCTGTGTAAAGCTACTTAGTTAACAGGTCAGCTCTTCTTACAGCTTTCGACCTTGAACGGCCATTTGCGAGTAGTGAAACAAGCATACAAAAAACAGGAAAATAAATAATAAACGACACATGGTAATTGGCGGAACATGTCCTATCTGCAGCTCGCTGGCGTCAGCCTTATGTCCTTGGGTTTCTGACCTTATCTGACGAGAACTGGAACGACCACGTCGGTGTGGACGTGTTACAGCTGAAATCGTATAGCTGCCAATCTGTATTTTGGGAATTAGAAAACCGCGTCAACTGCAAAAAACCATTTTGGACTCACGACCGATTCGTAGCATTATAACCACATCTTCAGATGATCCTTATGCTGGGAAAACCTGAAGATGCGGTTTCAAGGTCACGAAACCGGCCGTGAGTACAATAAAATTATTATCATATTACTGATGCGGTTTTCTATTTTCTAACAATCATAAAAGTATTGGTTTGTGTTGAAATCATTAGGTGGACGTTGCGTATCACATCATAAACTTACCCTCACGGCTTCTAGCCTCGTTAGCCGTGTTTCGAAATAGAAGCATTACACCATCAAAATACCAAAGACAGAAAAAACAGGACTATGAAAGTTGCTTGCTACTGTAAGTGCACTGGAATGTTAAAAATCTGTATGTCATTGGGAAATCAGAAAACATGAAGAAACGGACGGCTAAGTTATATTAGAAGTACTGGGGACGATTGAAAGAAGTTGAAAGACGAAGAATTCTTCCATACGGGCAGAACGTTGCAACCACAGATTAATAACTAATACTACATATACTGCCAGTTCCATTACAAAAGAAACTATATCCAATATGATTTCAAAGATTAAATAAAGAAAACTATTAAATCCATTCCTCTTTCAGCAAATTTATACTTTAACCATCCGACTTTGAATATCTTTTGTCTATGCCTATTTTTTTACTATTTGTTGACAATGTCGCCTCTTTTCATGCGCGTAGGATTCTTATTAAACCATTTCTTTACATACAAATAAGTATTTATTAATAACAGAGAAATCACAGAATTGGTAGTACTTTTACCTTGATTTTGATTTGTTTCGAGCACCAAAATTCTAACAATGCTCCAAGCATGCACTTCTCGTGTACTCTACATAAGATTACTTCAGTTAATATAATCAAATAATATGATGATAATTCCGCATCTTGCAATGACGGACAACAATAAATGGCGAAGTTCTACATCTACATCTACATCCATACTCCACAAGCCACCTGACGGTGTGTGGCGGAGGGTACTTTGTGTACCTCTATCGGTTCTCCCTTCTATTCCAGTCTCGTATTGTTCGTGGAAAGAAAGTTGTCGGTATGCCTCTGTGTGGGCTCTAATCTCTCTGATTTTATCCTCATGGTCTCTTCGTGAGATATACGTAGGAGGGAGCAATATACTCCTTGACTCCTCGGTGAAAGGATGTTCTCGAAACTTCAACAAAAGCCCGTACCGAGCTACTGAGCGTCTCTCCTGCAAAGTCTTCCACTGGAGTTTATCTATTATCTCCGTAACGCTTTCGCAATTACTATATGATCCTGTAACGAAGCGCGCTATTCTCCGCTGAATCTTCTCTATCTCTTCTATCAACCCTATCTGGTACGGATCCAACACTTGTGAGCAATATTCAAGCAGTGGGCGAACAAGTGTACTGTAACTTACTTCCTTTGTTTTCGGATAGCATTTCCTTATGATTCCTCCAATGAATCTCAGTCTGGCATCTGCTTTACCGACGATCAACTTTATATGATCATTCCATTTTAAATCACTCCTAATGCCTACTCCCAGATAATTTATGGAATTAACTGCTTCCAGTTGCTGACCTGCTATATTGTAGCTAAATGATAAAGGATCTTTCTTTCTATGTATTCGCAGCACATTACACTTGTCTACATTGAGATTCAATTGCCATTCCCTGCACCATGCGTCAGTTCGTTGCAGATCCTCCTGCATTTCAGTACAATTTTCCATTGTTAGAATCTCTCGCTATACCACAGCATCATCCGCAAAAAGCCTCAGTGAACTTCCGAAGTTATCCACAAGGTCATTTATGTATGTTGTGAAACGGTCCTACGACACTCCCCTGAGGTACACATGAAATCACTCTTACTTCGGAAGACTTCTCTCCATTGAGAATGACATGCTGCGTTCTATTATCTAGGAACTCTTCAATCCAATCACACAATTGGTCTGAAAGTCCATATGCTCTTAGTTTGTTCCTTTAACGACTGTGGGAAACTGTATCGAACGCCTTGCGGAAGTTAAGAAACACGGCATCTACCTGGGAACCCGTGTCTATGGCCCTCTGAGTCTCGTGGACGAATAGGTTTCACACGATCGTCTTTTTCGAAACCCATGCTGATTCCTACAGAGTAGATTTCTAGTCTCCAGAAAAGTCATTATACTCGAACATAATACGTGTTCCAAAATTCTGCAACTGATCGACGTTAGAGATATAGGTCTATAGTTCTGCACATCTGTTCGACGTCCCTTCTTAAAAACGGGGATGACCTGTGCCATTTTCCAATCCTTTGTAACGCTACGCTCATCTAGAGACCTACGGTACACCGCTGCAAGAAGGGGGGCAAGTTCCTCCGCGTACTCTGTGTAAAATCCCATCAGATCCAGCGGCCTTTCCTCTTTTGAGCGATTTTAATTGTTTCTCTATCCCTCTGTCGTCTATTTCTATATCTACCATTTTGTCATCTGTGCGACAATCTAGAGAGGGAACTATAGTGCAGTCTTCCTCTGTGAAACATTTTTGGAAAAAGACGTTTAGTATTTCGGCCTTTAGTCTGTCATCCTCTGTTTCAGTACCATTTTGGTCAAGAGTGTCTGGACATTTTATTTTGATCCACCTACCGCTTTGACATAAGACCAAAATTTCTTAGATTTTCTGCCAAATCAGTACATAGAACTTTACTTTCGAATTCATTGAACGCCTCTCGCATAGCCCTCCTCTCATTACATTTCGCTTCGCGTAAGTTTTGTTTGTCTGCAAGGCTTTGGCTATGTTTATGTTTCCTGTAAAGTTCCCTTTGCTTTCGCAGCAGTTTTCTAACTTGGTTGATGTACCACGGTGGCTCTTTTCCATCTCTTACGATCTTGCTTGGCACCAACTCATCTAATGCATATTGTACGACGGTTTTGAACTTTGTCCACTGATCCTCAACACTATCTGTACTTGAGACAAAACTTTTGTGTTGAGCCGCTAGTATTCTGAAATCTGCTTTTTGTCAATTTTGCTAAACAGAAGAATCTTCCTAACTTTTTTAACATTTCTATGTACGGCTGAAATCACCGATGGAGTAACCGCTTTATGATCGCTGATTGCCTGTTCTGCGTTAACCGTTTCAAATACTTCGGGTCTGTTTGTCACCAGAGGGTCTAATATGTTACCGCCACGAGTCGGTTCTCTGTTTAACTGCTCAAGGTAGTTTTCAGATAATGCACTTAAAAAGATTTCACTGGATTCTTTGTCCCTGCCACCCGTTATAAACGTTTGAGTCTCCCAGTCTATATCCGGCAAATTAAAATCTCCACCCAGAACTATAACATGGTCGGGAAATCTACTCGAAATATTTTCCAAATTTTCCTTCAGGTTCTCTGCCACAACAGCTGCTGAGCCAGGGGGCCTTGAGAGACATCCAATTACCATGTTTGAACCTGCTTTAACCGTGACCTTCACCCAAATTATTTCACATTTCGGATGTCCGTCCATTTCCTTCGATACTATTGTGCGTTTGATCGCTATAAACACGCATCCCCCTTCACTGTCCAGCCTGTCTCTGCGGTATACATTCCAATTTGAGTTTAGAATTTCATTACTGTTTACATCTGGTTTCAGCCAACTTTCCGTCCCTAGTACTATGTGGGCATTGTGACCGTTTATTAATGAGAGCAGTTCTGGGACCTTTCTGTAGACGCTGCTGCAGTTTACTATTAGCACATTAATATTGTTATTCCCTGTTGCATTTTGCCTACTTCTACCTTGCCGCATCTCAGGAGGCGTCCTGTCGGGCCTAGGGAGGGAATTATCTAACCTAAAAACCCACATGTGCACTCCACACGTACTCCGCTACCCTTGTAGCCGCTTCCTGCGTGTACGAGGTGCATTCAAGTTCTAAGTGCTCCGATTTTTTTTCTAATTAACTACTGGAAAATCGCTGAGGCAATAGCAGCACGGCTGGTGAATGTGCGGCCACGGAGAGCGTCTTTCATTGTTGGAAAAAGCCAAAAGTCACTAGGAGCCAGGTCAGGTGAGTAGGGAGCATGAGGAATCACTTCAACGTTGTTATCACGAAGAAACTGTTGCGTAACGTTAGCTCGATATGCGGGTGCGTTGTCTTGGTGAAACAGCACACGCGCAGCCCTTCCCGGACGTTTTTGTTGCAGTGCAGGAAGTAATTTGTTCTTCAAAACATTTTCGTAGGATGCACCTGTTACCGTAGTGCCCTTTGGAACGCAATGGGTAAGGATTACGCCCTCGCTGTCCCAGAACATGGACACCATCATTTTTTCAGCACTGGCGGTTACCCGAAATTTTTTTGGTGGCAGTGAATCTGTGAGCTTCCATTGAGCTGACTGGCGCTTTGTTTCTGGATTGAAAAATGGCATCCACGTCTCATCCATTGTCACAATCGACGAAAAGAAAGTCTCATTCATGCTGTCGTTGCGCGTCAACATTGCTTGGCAACATGCCACACGGGCAGCCATGTGGTCGTCCGTCAGCATTCGTGGCACCCACCTGGATGACACTTTTCGCATTTTCAGGTCGTCATGCAGGATTGTGTGCACAGAACCCACAGAAATGCCAACTCTGGAGGCGATCTGTTCAACAGTCATTCGGCGATTCAACAGTAATTCGGCGATCCCCCAAAACAATTCTCTCCACTTTCTCGATCATGTCGTCAGACCGGCTTGTGGGAGCCCGAGGTTCTTTCGGTTTGTTGTCACACGATGTTCTGCCTTCATTAAACTGTCGCACCCACGAACGAACTTTCGACACATCCATAACTCCATCATCACATGTCTCCTTCAACTGTCGATGAATTTCAATTGGTTTCACACCACGCAAATTCAGAAAACGAATGATTGCACGCTGTTCAAGTAAGGAAAACGTCGCCATTTTAAGTATTTAAAACAGTTCTCATTCTCGCCGCTGGCGGTAAAATTCCATCTGCCGTACGGTGCTGCCATCTCTGGGACGTATTGACAATGAACGCGGCCTCATTTTAAAACAATGCGAATGTTTCTATCTCTTTCCAGTCCAGAGAAAAAAAATCGGAGGCCTTAGAACTTGAATGCGCCTCGTAGTGCACGCCTGACATATTCAGGGGGACCCTACATTTCTCCATCCGATAGCGGAGGTCGAGAAATTTGCACCTCAGATCTCCACAGAAACGTCTGAGCCTTGGTTTAAGCCTTCCACTCGGCTCCAAACCAGAGGACCGCGATCGGTTCTGGGAACGAAGCTCTGATTCCACCCCGCGAGCGAGGCTTTCCGCCTTCACCAACTCCGCCAATCGCCTGTATGAACTGAGGATGACCTCTGAACCCAGACGGCAGGAGTCATTGGTGCCGACATGAGCAACAATTTGCAGTCGGGTGCACCAAGTGCTCTCTATCGCCGCCGACAGGGCCTACCCCACTTCTCGGATGAGACCCGCCGGCAAGCAGACAAGTGAACACTGGCCTTCTTCCCCGACCTTTCCGCTATCTCCCTAAGGGCTTCCATCACCTGTCTAACGTTGGAGCTCCCAATCACTAATAACCCCCACCCCGTGTGCGTGCTTGGACCTTGCTGAAGGAGCGGCCACATGTCCACTCACAGGCTGAGCGGGCGCTGCCACACGGCCAGTCTCCACATTGACCCTCATTGTAAAAGCGTCTTTGAGCTGATGAACATAAACTAAATGTTCTTTGGTGTCGCCTCCGCCTCCGCAAGAAGAGAAACAATTGAAGACCCCGAGAGTAAATTTAAAGGTTACTCTAACCACGTGTAGGACACTATCTTTAAAATACCAGGTATGGAAGCACAAAATAAAACTGGTATACCACAAAACATAGAACTGAATAACAATATGCAGACGTTCTGCGAACATATTATTATGTCATAGGTAGCAAATAACGTAAACAAATAGAGAGTGCAGGGCTTTGAATTGAATATCGGTTAAAAATTGAAATTTGTACTTTTCAAGAACCTCTTCTTAGAACAGGCGAGTTGTCCAGAAACTTCTCACCATTTCGCAAGTCTTTTTGTTAATTCAATGTTGGTTATAGATTTTTCTTGCCCTCTGGCACGCGTCGATGTGTGACAATAACCCCCACATCTCTGCTGCACGTTTAAAGGACTCAAAGTATTAAAGCACTCAGTATTGGTGAATCATTGCAGGTTTTGCATACGCTACGCAAGGGTAAAGTAATAGACTTGTTGGTGCAGATGAAAATCCATAACAATCGTAGGAACCAGTCTGACAGCGTTTTGAATGAAGAAAAAATCTTACGAAATGACAAGTTTCTGGACAACTTCGTGCAAATCCCACGACGAGTTATTGCAGAACCATCGGCCGTAGAATCGTCTCTGTGGTAACGCACGACATACACGTACACTGTATGAGAGGACCTGTCATGTAATCATATGTTTCTGGTTTATTATACAAATGTGAGATGTTACCCTGTATCGTATTCTTATTTCATCAGACTGATAGATTATACACCCTGACCATTTTATCAAACTTATCCCACCAATCCTAACCATATCAATATGAAGGAACTGGATGGACAGACAATTGTGTACACCATATTAACATATCTGCTGTGTAGATTCAGCATAAGTTCTTTGTAACAGTATTTCCCATAGTACCATGCCCACATCCACTAATGTCCGGTAATAACGCGTAACTCGAGTGCGATGCTATCTGGTAAGACACGTAATTTTCAACTTGTGACGTGTTCCCATCTTAATTATGTTAGTGATTCATAGTGATACAGTTTTTATTGCCACTATGACACTTGTACTCAAAGTACAATCGCTGTGCATACTCTTCAAATGCAACTTGTGTGAGTGACAAGTGTGCCATAATGTACCATCGCTGATTTATGACAAATGTGTCGTCGACAAATGTCCACAAGTCCTTACTAACGTTAACATATCTTATGATCTGGCTTGTCACTGTGTCTAATTTTTAATTGAATTTTGACGTACTGCGTTCTTATCGGGTTTTTTTTGTCAGGATATTTGAAAATAGCCAAAAGCAGACACGTTAGTACATGAAAGTAAAACTTACCATTAGAGGTGGCTTGCAGTCATTTAAACGTCTTGCCGTGCGTTATATTCGCGCGGTGTAAGTTCAAGGACGTGGTTCGATGCATTTAAATAGGGATAAGCAAGTTTATCATTGTGCGACGCATTTCTGCAGTGGTCTCTCACGAGGCAAATAAGCCGGTGATCATTTGAGGTGTTGTTCTGTCTGTTAGTTCGAAGTTCCCTTATACTCCAACCTAACATATGTCATACACTTGGGCAGTATTCCACTACCGGTATGTGAAATGAAAGTGTTTTGTAAGAAATCTTTTCCGGAGACAAACTAATTTCCTAGCATTTACTAATAGACTGAAGACTATTATTAGTTTACCTTTGGAGGCATTGCTACATTTTGTATCACGATGTGCTGCGCCTATGTTCTTCTTCTATTTCCTCCTATATTCTCTGTTCTCCTTGTGTCACTGTACATTCGTACATGTTACAAAACTGCATGAGCAATCATTTATTCATCCGTATGACGTAATATCATAATAAACAATTCTGCATTTTTATATGGGATGTCTTTGTTGGAAGCTATATGTGGTATATTTTCGGCTGGGATAGTCTAGTATGCAAAATATCTTAATTTACAGCGACAGTGTTCTGAGTCTGTCAATCTACTCAATGGGATGTATGCCTTCTAGCTCGGTACCGACGGCTTCCTATAGTCACTGCACTGGATCTGCTACGATCAACTAACTGCTACGATCAACTAACTGCTACGATCAAGTACTTTAGTCGATCGTAGCAGGAATGCCTTAGCTGACCTTCGAAACAGGTTTACGAACTGCATACAAATAGCATTAGACCACACTTCAAGGTTTAAAATATCAAGATATTAGCTACAAGTAAAGCAACCTTTCCTGAAATTTTCTTTTGTGTTTTACCAAAGAAAAGATTTTGGGCACGTATGAGGGGCGTTTGAAAACTCCATGCAAGGTCCGTGAGTTGGCACCACCGGCGCATAACGGGGTCATGTTTAGTTAGTAGCATGTTTGGAAAGAACGCACACCAAGTTTCAGCCATATTGGTCTATTTCTTTGTGTTTGGCATTCGTGTGAATCAAGAAAGTCGAGTGATTGTCAAAAAATGGACGAAGAAGAATTTCGTTTGGTGATTAAACATTACTTTATGAAAGTCAAAACGCATCAGGAGACTAAAGAGAAGCTTGGTAAACATTACGGTGACTCTGCAGCTTCAATTAGAACAGTTTATAAGTGGTTTCAAAATTTTCGGAGTGGCCATATGGGCACAAGTGATGCTGAACGTTCTGGACGCCCTGTGGAGGTTACGACTCCAGAAATCACTGATAAAATCCATGATATGATGATGGATGACAGAAGAGTTAAGGTGCGTGAGGTTGCTAGTACTGTGGGCATCTCGAATGAAAGGGTACATAATATTTTGCATAAACATTTGGACATGAGAAGGCTATCCGCAAGATGGGTTCTTCCATTGGTCACGCTTGACCAAAAACGTAATCGTCTAAAATGTTGCAAGAATGGTTTGCAGCTGTTCAGGAAGAATCCGCAGGACTTTAAGCGTCGTTTCGTCACTGTGGATGAAACATGGATACATTACTATACTTCTGAGACCAAACAACAATCTAAACAATGGGTTACCAAGGGAGAATCAGCACCCAAAAAGGCGAAGACCATTCCTTCGTGCGGAAAAGTTATGGCGACTGTGTTTTGGGATTCACAAGGGATAATCCTCATCGACTATCTGGAAAAGGTTAAAACTATTACAGGTGCATATTATTCATCATTATTGGACCGTCTGAAAATCGAGCTGCAAGAAAAATGGCGGCGATTAGACCGCAAAAAAGTCCTCTTCCATCACGACAATGCCCTAGTACATACCCCAGCAGTTGTGGTCGCAAAATTAATGGAAACAGGACTCCAACTCGTTTCATATCCCCCCTATTCTCCAGAGTTGGCTCCCTCGGACTACTATTTGTTCCCCATTGTGAAGAAATGGCTGGCGGGACAAAGATTTTTTTCAAACATGGAGGTGATTGCAGCAACTAATAGCTATTTTGCAGACTTGGACAATTTCTGTTATTCGGATGGGATTAACAAATTAGAACAGAGTTGGACGAAGTGTATAAGTCTAAAAGGAGACTATGTATAAATATAAAACAGGTTTACCCCAAACATGTAAGTAGTTTTTATTTTTGCACTGACTTTTCAAACACCCATCGTATAATGTTTGGTGTTGTTGTATCAAACAATGTGCAACATGCTTTTCTTGTATCAGTGACCCACACTGTATGGTGAACATGACATCCAGCTATATCATCCTTCGACCATAGAGACTCTGCTTAAAATCTTGCAAAATGCTAGCGCATCCAGTTGTAGAATTCTGATCTAGCCTTTATGTGGTAAGCAAGACAGCAATCATCTAACGAATGCAGAGATGCTCCTCCAAAATCATAAGCGTATGGCATAGCCCATATGGAAATGTATCAGAAATAATCTGCGAACTCCGGAATAAAGCTGGTGATGTTCTCGTGAAAACCTGTTTGGTAAATTCAGTGAAACAGTATTCGGGGAAGACTGAACTATAGTTACGGTGACAGTATTGTAAATCTCACGTTCTTATCTTGAGAATTATGGGAAAGAGAATAACTGCGTATAGAGGCGAAGCTTCGAGACTGGATTAATAGAAGGCAGAGAATAGCTAAGATGATGGCTTTAATCTTCGGATGCTGTACATAGTCTCTCTCTCTCTCTCTCTCTCTCTCTCTCTCTCTCTCTCCCCACCCTCTTTAATACAAGGCACATAACGTGTATACTACGACGTGAAACTGCGTTGACCCTTCATGTGAGTTTTTGCACTTTGTCGTCTTGTTGTCGGTTCGTATTGATAACACCATGTTATGACTTTTTCCATAAAAGAATTTTCCGCGTTAGGATTTCCATCAAGTCACCACAGGTGCCCATGCGTCGTTGCTTTTCTTCTGGAGTCAAGGTTTACGTGAAAATTTTTGCACACCCATTTGTTTTCCTCAAAACGTTCTGGAGAATGTCTTGGACACTTGCGATTTGTGACACAACAACGTTGACACGCTACGGCCCCACGTCCACTACTTAACACTGTCAGCTCACCCACTGACTGGTCGAACGTACATCTGTTGTTTACAGTTGTTAGTGCAAGCTGCCGCCCTAGTTACTGTACATATGCCAGGGACAAAATCAGTCTCGGAACATTTTGGACGGACGGTATGGACAGCCAGTTTTCGTTCTCTCAATAAACGAACGGAATAGGATAGAAAAAGTTAATATTGGTACGACGTACAGTCCGCGCCCACTATGTAGTACTTGCTTCCGAGATGTTGCTTCCAGTAACTGGTGACGCGGCGCAGATGCCGATGGCAGTCTTCCAAGGTTCTGCGTGTCTTCTCCCGGATCTCTGCGTGTGCTGACTTACAAAGAGGAGGGTACAATCCGTTCCACAGTGAGCGCGGCCATTAGCGGCGACCGCTATCTGAATACTTAGAGCCATCCGTCGGTCTTGCGGAGAGTGATGGAGAATCCGGAGCGAACCCGGCGCCCGCTGGCGGCTAGCCAAAAGCTTCAAAATCGGCTGACTTTGGAACGGCTCGCTAGTAGCGCCGTGTGCGGTCGGCATAGACATTGCAGATTCCGTAAAGTGAAATTTGTTTACTTTGCATGTTTCCAACTGTTGTTGTTCTGCGGAATAACTCAGTTCAGACAGAACGAATATTTTTAATGAAAAAAAAACGAGATATCGATGGCATCTTGTAAGACTCTCGTTGACATTTCTTCTTCATTATTATTTTAGTCCCCCTTCTGGGGATGTAGCAGCAATGCGGCCGCCATTCAGCCACATAGGTTTAAAAATATGAAGGTGCCATAATGAGATTTTCACTCTGCAGGGGAGTGTGCGCTGATATGAAACTTCCTGGTAGATTAAAACTGTGTGCCGGACCGATACTCGAACTCGGGACCTTTGCCTTCCGCGGGCAAGTGCTCTACCATCTGAGCTTCCCAAGCACGACTCAAGACCCGTCCTCACAGCTTTAATTCCGCCAGTACCTCGTCTCCTACCTTCCAAACTACGCAGATGCTCTCCTGCATACCTGCAGAACTAGCACTCCAGGAAGAAAGGATATTGCGGAGACATGGCTTAGCCACAGCCTAGGGGATGTTTCCAGAATGAAATTTTCACTCTGCAGCGGAGTGTGCGCTGATATGAAACTTCCTGGAAGTTTCCAGAGCTTCTGTGAAGTTTGGGAGGTAGGAGACGAGGTACTGGCAGAATTGAAGCTGTGAGGACGGGTCGCGAGTCGTGCTTGGGTAGCTCAGAAAGGCAAAGAGGTCCCGAGTTCGAGCCTCTGTCTGACACACAGTTTTAATCTGCCAGGAAGTTTAATATGAAAATCGTTACAACTGGTGATATGTAATGATACTGCTGCAAAGATCATTCTTTTGAGACTGGGGGAGATCTTCAGGAATTTCAATGACCAACTCAAAGCAGAATGGGTGATAAAGTGGATTATGAAAAGGTAAGGTACGTTCGAGGTGTGAATAAGGAGCTTGGGTGCCTTAGTTGATAGGCGAAGGTGCGAAGATTGGATTTACGGAAAAAGGTTTGGCTGTAGAGGGGAAATTTGGTTTAGAAGAATGGGATGTGCTGCAAAAGTAGATTTTTTAAAAAAAGTGAAGCACTATGCAATATAAATTTTGAAGCGACTTTCACAAGAGACGAAAGCTCTTGGTGACAACCTGCAGGTCTTCAGACCCAAGTTCAAGTATTTTCTCCTGACAAAATATCACTCACTCCAACGATAATTCAGATGCAGTTAACTGTCTTAAGAGAAATTAATATACTAATGCGAGTTCCACCACAGCATCTATTGTGATATCTTAAGAGATTTGCTGTGGAAAAGCACTTCGGGCGTACGTTAGTTTGTGGTAAATCCCTCCATTTGTGTTCTGGGAACACCAACAGCATCCTCAACTGCCGCTGATGACAACATAAGCCGATGAACTTCCTACGCCCCCACAGAACACACGCTATTGTAGTCATAAGGAGAGCTTCGCCTACTTCTACATCCAGACAATGAATTTTAATTCCACCGTTATACCACTATTTACTTTCTTAAATGTTTCTCAAATCACCATAGATTTACCTCTCACGAGCTTATTTTACATAATCTTTACCTCGGGTATAATGTCCTGCGTTATACAATGAGGCGACAAAAGTCTTGGGATAGCGATATGCACATACACAGATGGGGGTAGAATCACGTACACAAGGCATAAAACGACAGTGCACTGGCGAAGCTGTCATCTGTACTCAGGTGATTCGTGTGAAGAGGTTTCCGACGTGATTATGTGCGCACGACTGGACAGAACCCAATTCCATCATGGGAAAAGTTTTCGTGTGTTTATGAGGCAACTTCAAATAAATCGCTAGGTGCCTCGCATGAAAATTGTGTAAAAAGTTTCTAACAGTCATTCTGGAACGTCGAGTATGTTACGATATGTTTGCAAATTTGACCAGCAGTTTTATCATTCCATAATTCTCTTTTTTTCTTTTTTTTTTTGTAAAGAGGACAAAGAAATAGTGGCTGACAAATGTATGGAAATGTGTGCGAAGGACTTCATTTATCAGTGTATAGGGTTTCTAAATTTAGGGCAAACATTGACTAAATAGGAGAAATATAGTCCTCAGTGGATATTAACTACCACGTTCTGGTCGTATGTTGTGCGAAGAAAGCTCAGGATGAAAAAAAAGCTTCTTCTTTCAGATACAAACTCTTTACATTAACTTGATATGAAAAACGAAATTCATGTTTGTTAAAATGCATTTGGGGAATTAATAATGAAATATTTTGGCCACTTGGAATGAATTCAGCAAATCCGCAATACACATCCTGGGAAAAGTAATTAAAATTGTTGTAATTTGGTTCATATTTGGCTGGAACACACTAAGGTTACAGAAAGTAGACTTCCAAAACCATAGTTTAGTTGGCTTTGCAGTATAATAGACCTCTAATGCAATTTTGTCATATGATGACATGATGGAGACCGTGGCTGTTGTTTGAAGACAAATGTTGATGGTGTTAGGACAGCAACTAGCCACAATTTTGCTTTCCAGCCTCAAAAGCAAATAATATTAGTACACCTATCTGCAGATCAAGTAGCAAATTTATATGTTACTATAATTCTCATGATGCTAAATGTAATTAAATAATATACTATTTTACCTATACCGTTCTATAAAAAAACCAAAGAAACTTCATAATTAATTTAAAAATATCAACTCAAAAATTCAATGTCTCTGTACTAGTGTAAAAGGCGTTACAGTTGCGTAATTGAATATATGATCCTTTCCAAACATAGGACATCACCGTCAAATGTTACGATATATCATAGCATCTGTGATACTCTTATGTTTGTAAGCTCTTTGTATGTATCAAAACATATGGTGCGTGGTAGAAATCTTCTCAGTGACAAACCTAAAGTGTTTAGTGAGAACAATTTACGTGTGCAACAATAAGAATGCAGTGGGAAAGCATTTACATCTGTTTGACGAATGTTATGGAAACAAACACTCCAAACCGACGTTTCACGTAAGTCACATGCAACGAAAATCTGTAACGCAACCATCTGTGAGTGGCGTGTTTATAATGATGTATTATTTATATTTTAGGAAAATTAATCTGTAAAAAACACACAACATGTCATAAAGAAAGCGTGTAAACCGTCTGAGGATGAATCACAACGATTCGAAACCGGTAACGGTGCCCTTTGAATAAAGGAACTGAAAGTAAATTTGTGGCTGGTTGCTGTCCTAACACCATCAACATTTGTCATAATAGACCTCTTCAGGCTCCTGTGTTCAAAGGATCTCGATCTTCAGACAAGATTCTGCTTTCAGTAGAAAACAGGCATTAGAGGTGACGTGATGATGGGTCGAACTGAGAATAGCCAATGCTAATCGAAAAAGGGTGAAGTTGCAGAGAAAACCTTTCATATCGAAGTAAATAAATAAGCCAGAAATACGCCGAAAAGGAAAAAAGGATATATAAAATCTTCAATTTTCTCGGGTCAGTAACCCATAATGAGTATATAAGCTATATTATATTGCGCCTCGTCTTGCGATACTCGCATAAAAAACGTCCGAACCTTACTCATAACACTAAAGTGAAACCATACAGAATAAACTGCTAAGTTCAAATGGTTCAAATGGCTCTGAGCACTATGGGACTTAACATCTGTGGTCTTCAGATCCCCAGAACTTAGAATTACTTAAACCTAACTAACCTAAGGACTCTACACACATCCATGCCCGAGGCAGGATTCGAACCTGCGACCGTAGTGGTCGCGCTGTTCCAGACTGAAGCGCCTAGAACCGCTCGGCAACGTAGGCCGGCAACTGCTAAGTAGTGTAGCACCGCGGTAAGACGGGCAGGCAAGCAAGATTCCCTTAGCCTGCTTGGGTTGGCGGTACTTGGCTTGGATCAGAATAAAGCAGCCTGTCCGTTCGGCTGATAACGTCAGGCAGTTTGCCAGGACGGCCTCCAGGCAATCGGTTAAAAGCGGAATGTGTACACTTCCGGCTTACACCCCACTAGGCCATGGACCCGAGTTGTCAACAAGCGCAGCTAGATCCGGTGGTGGTTGCATATTGGTGTAGGCTGTATTTACTTGGAGTGGACTGGGTCCTGTGGTCCAACGGAACCTATAGTTGAGTGGTCATTGCTGTGTTCGGTTAATAGGAGACATTTGGAGCAATTCATGGACTTCATGTTCCCAAACAATAGATTTGTAGGTATGAATATGCGCCATGTCACCAGGCCGCAATTGCTCGCGATTCGCTTGAATTATTATTATCGTATGCATCAATTACAGTAATACACATTTAGCAAAACAAAGTAATATACAGGGTGATTCAAAAAGAATACCACAACTTTAGGAATTTAAAACTCTGCAACGACAAAAGGCAGAGCTAAGCACTATCTGTCGGCGAATTAAGGGAGCTATAAAGTTTCATTTAGTTGTACATTTGTTCGCTTGAGGCGCTGTTGACTAGGCGTCAGCGTCAGTTGATGCTAAGATGGCGACCGCTCAACAGAAAGCTTTTTGTGTTATTGAGTACGGCAGAAGTGAATCGACGACAGTTGTTCAGCGTGCATTTCGAACGAAGTATGGTGTTAAACCTCCTGATAGGTGGTGCATTAAACGTTGGTATAAACAGTTTACAGAGAATGGGTGTTTGTGCAAAGGGAAAAGTTCTGGACGGCCGAGAACGAGTGATGAAAATGTAGCACGCATCCAGCAAGCAGTAACTGGACTACAGTATCTGGAGATGTTAGAGAATTGGCTGTTCCCTCAGCTCGAACAAGAAGCACAACAATTCATATTTCAGCAGGATGGAGCGCCACCACATTGGCACTTATCTGTCCGTAACTACCTGAACGTCAACTACCCGAGGCGATGGATCGGCCGCCAGGCAGCCCGTGACAGAGCACTTCATCACTGGCCTCCAAGAAGCCCTGAGCTTACCCCCTGCGATTTTTTCTTATGGGGGTATGTTAAGGATATGGTGTTTCGGCCACCTCTCCCAGCCACCATTGATGATTTGAAACGAGAAATAACAGCAGCTATCCAAACTGTTACGCCTGATATGCTACAGAGAGTGTGGAACGAGTTGGAGTATCGGGTTGATATTGCTCGTGTGTCTGGAGGGGGCCATATTGAACATCTCTGAACTTGTTTTTGAGTGAAAAAAAACCTTTTTAAATACTCTTTGTAATGATGTACAACAGAAGGTTATATTATGTTTCTTTCATTAAATACACATTTTTAAAGTTGTGGTATTCTTTTTGAATCACCCTGTATATAAAAATGAACATGTGAAATTATATACAGTACACAAGTTTTAAAACGGCCCAGACTACGCTCGGATGTTGATGGACTCGATCCAGCGGAGTGCCTCGTGGGATGCTTGATGGAGCTTCTCAATGCCACCAGGGGAGCGTCTGATTGGGCATTCATTCACAATGTGGCTCATTGTTTGGGTGTCACTACAGTCACACACACTGTCACTTGAAAAGCCCCATTTGTGCATGTTGTATTTGCACCTACCCTCTTCAGTCCGATATCTGTTTAACTTCACCCACGCCTCCCTTGGTTGGTGGAAGCCTGGAACTGGAATTGTTGGATTGTCTACAGGTTCGTGGTTTCGGGTTCTTGTAGCTTGCCACTCACGTTTCCACTCTGCGTCCTGATCGAATCCTGTGGATAGCATTTGGACTCCCATTTCATATGTTGGTATTCTAGATTTGAGGTGTTTCCTGGGCAGTGATAGCAAATCGTCACGAAGAGGGATCGAGTTGTTTTCAGAAACTTGCTGACAGAGGTTGTAAAGAGCAGCCTTTCGACGGAGGTCTGGTGGACAGATGTTTGAAAGCACTGGTAGCCAGCAAGTAGGTGTAGACCGGACTGTACCACTGATTACTCTCATAACTGAGTTCAGTTGGACGTCTACTTTCACTACGAGGGCGCTTCGTAGCCAAACTGATGCACAGTATTCTGCTGCAGAGTATACCCACTGCAAGGGATGCTCCTCGGAGGACTGATGTGGTTGCTCCCCATGTACTGCCTGCCAGCTTTCTGAACAATTCGAGCGAATGATTTGCCCACCCAAATCACCCGACGTGAATCCCATCGAACATTTATGGTACATAATCGACAGGTCAGTTCGAGCACAAAATCCTGCACCGGTAACAAATTCGCAATTATGGACGGCTATAGAGGCAGCGTGGGTCAATATTCCAGCAGAACGACTTCCAACGATTTGTTGAGTCCATGTCACGTCTTGTTGTTGCACTACTCCGGAAAAAAGGTGGTCCGACACGATATCAGGAGGTATCCCATGATTTTTGTGACCTCAGTGTATGTCATCATGTATAAAATTGTATGAGAACTGCGATTTGATGCAGCGCATATCATGTAATGTTTTCGTGATCTGGCTGTATTGACTTATGTATATGCGATGTCCATTCTTTCGGACAGGTGTGAAAAACAGACAGCATTTTTAGAATAAACTTCTTTATTTCACGTCTACGATCATAAACTTGTAGGTTCTCAGACTACCGTTCTCGGTCAGCAAAGACAATCTTCAGATCTGCAGCAAAACATGCGAAAAAGCACAACAACCAAATAGGCCATTATGAAAAGTATGACTGGCGTAGATGTGAAAATTATGCTCTTTAAATACGAGGAGGCAAACCTATTTTAACAACGTGTTCTAATACAATGTAGCCATAGTGGCATCGTCAAATGATAAACACTAAATCAGCGCCAAAATCGTCACATATATATAAAATATGATACATACCACAGTCATCTTGTTAACAGCACTGCTATTCAGAACAAACTGCCGTACAGTTGCCACACAATGTTAGTGTCGCGAGCTCACCAGATGTCGCTACTGTAGATGTGCACACATTCTTCAATAATGTAATTGTACATTATAAAATAAAAAGAATACAATCAGTAAAGTTTTTAGCGGGCTTACCGAGTGTATAAGTCAATCAAGTAATAAAAGACAACAAATTGAAACACAACAAAAGTTAGATGGTTTAAAAAGAAACTAGTTAAAGAGACAATGAATTTGATACACTCTTGTGGCGAATTTTAGATGAAAATATAATGACTTACATAATAACAAGCTAACGGAATACACAGAATTATATAAAAATGGTAAAACAAATAGCGAAAGGAGCCAAAGGAATGAAAACAGACTGTAGTAAGTAATCAGCTCCCGCTGTTGGCGTGACCGCCAGAATGCCCCACAGGCGAGAAGTGATCAGAGGATCACCCATAGGCCCCCATAGGCCTGTAACACGCCATTACAAGGGAAGAATAATAAACCACCGTACCCATGACACGTCTCTCTATGAATTGTCCGCGTCATGTTGAGGTACTACCGTGGCCACCAAGATCCCCAGTCTGTCCCCAATAAAATATGTGAGGGAGCAGCCTGTGTCCAGTGCCGGTTACAACAACAGATGTGGGCCATCTTGCCTCAAAAGGGGATTCAGCTGTTTTAAGACACCCTTCCAACCGAATCAGTGCATGCATCCAGGTCAGGGGGAGGGGTGTATAACAGGAGAAAAATATATTTTTTTAAATTTTATCCATATTTTGCAGCTTAAAATGTGACTGTATTCAAAACATTGTAAGTATGAATTGAGTAACGCCTTCAGTCACAACTTTTTCATGTTTTATTAACTACACGATGCATTTCGGATCCTGTGGGTCCATCGCCAGGTGTACTTTGTCTTAATACATGTTTTATTTCTTCTTCTGAATGGGGTGAAATGCATATTCCTGTCACGAAAAGGTTTAATGTTAGGTTACGAATTTAGCAAGTCGAACCCGGAAAATATATACAAAATAGTGGAAAATGAACAGTGTAAACTTACCACATAATCCAAGGAAAGCATTTTCAACGTTTTAGTACCGGCAAACATTCTTTCCTGTTCATTTTCCACTATTTTGCACATATTTTCCGCGTTCGACTTACGAAATTCATAACCTAACATTAAGCCTTTTCGTGACAGGAATATGCATTTCACCTCATTCAGGAGAAGAAATAAAACATGTATAAAGACAAAGTACACCTGACGATGGACCCACAGGGTCCGAAATGCATCGTGTAGTTAATAAAACACGAAAAAGTTGTGACTGAAGGCGTTGTTTAATTCATACCTCCAATGAGGAGAAAAATAACTGCTTTAAAACAAGCCAGTGCTCCTCCTCCTATACTGATAAGCTGCTTTTGTTATCCAATACTTCAAAAAAAGCATTTTAACTTAACACAGTCTAATATATGCTGCCTATGTACTGGCAAAATAAGAATCCATCTCATTTGAGTATTAGAATTTGGCAGCATTTACATTCCCTGTTCCAAGTATTCAGATATACTGTGGAAGGAGTGGCTACTGAGATAGTGTTTTACTTTGTGTTAGAATATTTGGGGATTTTTATTTCCAGCCTGATGTCCATTGGAAAGCTCTGTTGACTTTTGCTCCCAAATATAAAAATTCTATTCTCAACCCTAGAGAGGGAACAATAGCCTACATGGAAAATATGTCTACTTCTCATTTTGAGGTTGTGAATTGTCAAGTTTATCCTAGATTCGCTCTTGTTATTAACCACAAATGTATTGGCATATAAGCGTTAAGAATCCTGATGTCCTTGAAGAGGCATCTCCAAGATGTTCAGTTATCTCTTTCACACAATATTTTTATTGCTCACTTTTGTAGAATGATGAATTTTTTCATTTTGACTACAAGCCTCCAGAAGATAATACCATAGGACAGAACTGAGTGAAACTATGCACCTGTTGACTTCTGTCTCGAGTTTTCGGCCGACATTTGTATGACGATTTTTCTGACGTTTCGCCAGCAGAAGTGGCTGGCATTGTCAAAGATGTACCTTGCACTGTTGGTGGTGGACTGGTGTCTAGACTGCGGATACAGATTATATGCACCTGTCGTACCAGCGTCTGACGTCATTCCCGCTGTGGTTCTCCGCTTGCTATCTACAACGGTCGTTCGCTGCTGCACGGGAATCGAACATTCGTTTAGCTTCAGGTTTTCCTCGTTCTTACTGAATTGGATTTCTATGGCTTTCCTAAACAAGCGGGCGTGGTATCTCTTTCCCGCGGCGAGAACTTCCATGCCGGCGTATTTTATTGTGTGGTCGGTTTCACCCAGGGCGTGCTCCACCACGGTCGATTTCTCCACCTGTCCCAGTCTGCAGTGCCGTTTATGTCGGGTGATTCTGGCGTTAATTGATCTTCCAGGCATTCCCACGTAGACTTTTCCACATGTACAGGGTGTGCGGTATATTCCCGATATTGCAAATGGATCCCTTTTGTCCTTTGCTGATGTGAGACACACTTTGAACTTCTTTGTTGGTTTGTATATCGCCTGTACACCGCATTTGTGCAATATACGGCCGATTCTGTCCGTCACTCCGAAGATGTATGTCAGAAACGCTATAGCTGACATTTCTTCTTCTGATGTGTCACTTCGTCGAGTGTTAGCTTTCATGTTACCTCTTACGCAACTGGTGGAGTACCCATTGCACCTCCGAACACTTCCTGGTGTTGCATCTCACGCCCGAGGTACTGCAGTGCCTCACATATTCAACTTGTGCGAGTTTCGAGCGTATTAATCATTATCACTATCGCCCGTTTTTGCATTCAGTACATTATCAAACCTAAATTTCCTCCTCTTCTATGCTATATATTTCTCATCACACGATGCACGCTGTATGGTTTACACAACTCCCTGTTTAAATTTACTTATTCTGTTGCCATCTTTATGCTTTAAACGATATCTGATTAAGTTTTTTTGCAGTGAATGCTAAAATCATTGGCTGTATGCTAAAGTAAGTACAAGTAAAACGATTATCTTCACGACTGTTACCACCGGTCCTTGAGACGGACAATTTTAGAACCATATGGTTGCAGTATAACTTCAAAAAGACGACTAGAGTGGAATGGGTTGTTGGTTACAGGTTACGATTTGTGGATTGTACGTTATAATTGCATATTCTTCTGTCGCTCATATAAGAATGGTTATTGGTGGATTGATAACCATAAATTGATGAGGTTGTTATGGGTTACAAGTTATCGGTTATGGTTACAGATTGCGGGTTGCATGTTATGGGGTAAGGGTTACATATTATGGTTTAAAGGTAATGTGTTATGGGTTTCAGGTTATGGGCTACAGGTTATGGGTTACATGTTTTGTGTTTTCGGTTGCAAGTTATGGTTTATGAGTAATGGGTTGTAGTTGATGGCTGGGTTACATGATATGGGTTTAAGCTTATGGTTTATAGGTTATGGGTTAAATATTGTAGGTTATGGGGTACATCATCATTGAGCACTGATCATCATCACTGACCACTGATCATCGTCATTGACCACTGATCATCGTCACTGATCGCTAATCCACGCTGTAGCATTACTTTAACAACTGTTACATTTAACCCTCCTGTTTAATATCTAGTAACCCCAATAGCTGACACCCCCAGCCACTGACACACCCAGTAGCTGACACCCACTGCAGATACACACTGATTTTAATAAGTTGCACAGTGTCTCCTCTCTTTGTAGTGCTTACTTTAATGAGGCAACAACATTAGATATATATATTGTAGAGGGAATATAAACAGCAGATGATGACAACCTTTTGTACTGTGCTAATAGTAGGTATTTTAATCATATTGCTATGCTTTACGCATTCCAATATGTATAGTGAACTGTTTTTTGTGATGTTATCATTTTTTACTTATAAGTAAGCGAGCTGTGTGGACTTTAATCATTTATACAATGTGGATATGGAAATATTTAATTTGAAGATCGGTTGTGCCAGCAATGTGTGGTAGGATTACCGAACTTCCACGTTTAGAGACGAAGTTTGGATATGAGAGTAACATTGGTAATTCTTGGTGCATTTTAATTTGGAAGTTATATTTGCAGTAATGTTGAAGGGCACGTTTTATCAGCCAATTTTTATGTATTTAGATGAATTTAATGCGTAGTACAAAGGTCGAACTACAGTCGTCTACTAATGTATAACTTATTTAAGTAGTGCCAGTAAGTTAGATGCTTGTATTTTAGTTAATAAAACAGACAACTTAGAAGCAGAAATATTTTTAGTCTAGGGCCCATAAAGCTTTCAAAGTGCGCGAAATCTTACTTATTTTGAAAATTAATACAATTTTAGTTTACTCGAATTTTCGTAGAGATCTGTAATTATACCTGCATATTACGAAAAACATGCAAGCATCATGAACTTTAATAAGTAATACAGATAATTTATATGCAGAAATATTTAGTTTGAAGGTCCACTGTTTTTGCAAAGAGTATAAAATCTTACATCTTTCGAGAAATTATTCAAGTCTGTCTTCCAGGAATTTTTGTAGAATCTGTAATTATACTTGCATCTTATGACAAGCAGCATGTGTACGTGTATGTGTACACACACACACACACACACACACAGAGAGAGAGAGAGAGAAACACACTTTCATGTGTGTGTGTACTTGGTGAATTGTAAATAATTTTATCAAAGAGTTTACTTTCGAGAAATCGCTTGTATTGTTGCTTTTGAGATGTTTCACCTGTTTCATCGTCTTTGATTGTGATATGTGTCTAAATATAAGAGAAGTTCTCGTTGTGCATTACGAAAAATTATGCAGTTTAAGTGCTACATCACTATAAAATAGTCAAAACCCCATCTTTCTACCTTCCTTCGTAATATAGTGTTTCCTCAGTTTGTTCGTCTTTTGGCCATGTTGTATGCGTGGATGTGTGATCACATATTTTTATTTGATGTTGGTGTTATTTAATAGTTGATTGTAGGATACATGGTCTATAAACGTTTAGAGAGTCTTGGTACCACGTTTCTGATTCTAAGTATTGCAGCCTTCATCGAAAGTTGTTATTGTGCACAAACTGTCATAGGACTGAGTCATTTGTAACGAAGGCAGTAATTGTCAATCGATATCACTGATTATATTTTTCCAGCGTATAACATGATACATTATCTTATCCTAAAATAGTATTTGAGAAAAAATTAAACGCGTAAATATTTAATTTGAGGGTGTATTGTGACTTATATCTAGAGCAGGCCTAACGAACTACATTCTTCTGGTACATCAGAGTGCCTGTTGTTTGTGTGCTTGCCTGCTTAGCGTAGTACTTTAGCTAACAAGTATTTCCTGCAGTTATAAGCCTCAGCCTCAGGTTAGTTTTACGACGCTGATCTCTTTGGCTTAACTTCTAATGTCAACTGTTATTTTATCATGTCATTTGTAACTATTTAGGCATGGAAATAGCATTAGAGTACTTATTCTAGAGATGACAATCACATTTTAGGCACTAATTTGATTATTGTGTGTGTGTGCGTTTGTAGTAAAATAACATTGCGATATTTGACGTAAGCATTGCACCTTTTTGCATTGAACATGTAATCTCGCAGATATTTTAGACTTGGAAAGAACAATGACGCCTGAAAAGCATTATATAGGTGGAAAAGAATTAATCTGAGGCTGTGTCATCTCTAAAATCAAGCAGGGTACTCATATCGAACATTGAACGTTTCGCCTGTGTAAACATCTAATGATGAAGACAACCAACAGGAGCTTAAACTGGCTTTTATTTATTTTCGGTTTTATTAAGTTTTGCGAAATAGTACTTAAAGTAAAACTCATATTCGACAAATAAATATTATTACTTTCTTAGTTACATTGCATATACAAACGTTGGGTTCTAACTATTCGTGGAGGGTATGTTTTATCTTTCTCTACACTACAGATACATACATACTCCACAAACCACTGTACTGTGCATGGTGGAAGTTGCCTTATACTGCTGTTAGCCATTTCCTTTCCTGTTCCACTGTTTATACTCTATTATTCCATAATGAATGATATATAGCTCCCAATGAAATTTACCAATGCAGCTAGTGAGCCAGTCAATAAACAAATTTTTAAAGTCAGTAACGAAACCAAAGTTGATGACATTTTCATAATTTCATGTACTCCGGACACTTTTTAGGTGTATGACGTATCTTTGGATAAATAATTCAGGTCATTCAGAAACTTATAAGCATAGCGCAGATGAGGCTACATTGTAATTGGCTCTTTTATTTTAATGATAACTGAAATACTAGGCTCCATTTGGAAGGGAGGAGAGGCAGGTGATGTGTATGTGTGTGTGTGTGTATGAGCGGTGAAATTTGCCAACAACTGCCATCTTTAATTTTTTAAATTTCCCACTTGTTTTTCAAATTTCCCATATTCATCTCTTGATTACGTGACACTGTCATAATCATGGCATAAAAAATGGTGCATGCCTTGATGATAACATTCAAGGTCACTGACAAAAGTCGCAGATTTGAAAAAAGTGGGCCAGAATGTTAGTCAAGAACACTGACATAAATCACAGATGTAAATGAACTGGGCCAGGAGCCCCATAGTGATGACCGGCAGGCATGGGTCGATGATGAATAGCGTCACATTGCGTTCAGCAATGAATTGTGGTCCCGCACTACCCTTGTTTACCACCATGGCATGGCAGCGACTAGGGAGGGGCCCCATTGTTCCCATTATTTGGAGAGGCACAACTGTATTACTCCTAGCATCATAGTGCGGTAAGCTATTATTTATAACTTAAGGCCACGGCTGGTAGTGACTGAGGGAACCCTGACGACACAACGTTCGTCGTGGATATCTCACGTGACAGTATCGTTACACCATTTTTCAACAGGGCAATACTTGTCCACACTCGGTGCGTGTCCCTATGAACTCTCTGCGTGATATTAAGGCACTCTAAAACGAAAACTAAACTCCGTCCGAACAAGGCATGAAGGACCAACGGTACTGTCCGGCCGCCGTGTCATCTTTAGCCCACAGGCGTCACCGGATGCGGATATGGAGGGGCATGTGGTCAGCACACCGCTCTCCCGCTGTACGTCAGTTTCCGAAACCGGAGCCGCTACTTTTCAATTAAGTAGCTCCTCAGTTTGCCTCACAAGGGCTGAGTGCACCCCGCTTGGCAACAACGCCCAGCAGACCGAATGGTCACCCATCCAAGTGCTAGCCCAGCCTGGCAGCGCTTTACTTCGGTGATCTGACGCGGACCGGTGTTACCACTGCGGCAAGGCCGCTGGCATATTAAGGCGCTCTAGTGGCCAGTAAGTCCCCAGAGTTGTCCTCTACAGAACTTGTGTGGGACATTGTCAGACGTCAAGTCCATCCCAGTGCCAGTAACCGGACCATCAAGGACCAGATGAAACAGCTGTTGGCCATCCCACCTCAGGACAAGATACAATGGCTCTACAACACTCTTCACAAACGAATCAGTGCGTGCAACCAGACCAGAGAGTGCAACGTCATACTGATAAGTGGGCTCATACTGCCAAAGTGGCGTGATTTTGTAATCACTGAAATAATATCAAATACATTACCAACTCGTCACGTTTCGTTTCGTTTCCTTCTCTATTTCTGGGTGCTTTACTTTCTTTGTCGGGTACTGTATCATTCACGTTCCTATAAACCATTTTGGATATCAGTTTACTTATATCAGTGGTTCGTAACACATCTAAGATTTTTATCCGATGACGGCGCGCGAGTATACCATCTGGGGGGATAGTACGAGGGTTGTTTTTTAAGTAAGGGCCGTTTTTATTTTTAAAAAAAGATACAAATACTTTTGTAAAAAAACTTTTATTTTCTGATTCTACACACTTTTACCCATTTTTCTACATAGTTGCCTTGTTTATTTAAGCACTTGTCATACCGTACAACTAAGTTTTTAATTCCCTCTTCAAAGAATTCGGCCGCCTGCTCCGACAGCCAAGAGTTCACGGCCGCTTTCACTTCATCGTCGTCATTGAAGCGCTGCCCGCTAAGATGGTGTTTTGTCAGCATGCCGCACCTTTTGTTTTGAATTGCTCTGCGGAGCTTCTTTAGAGTTGCACAGTAGGCATCTGAGTTGATTGTCATTCCTCGTGGCATAAAGTCCACTAGCAAAACACCGCGCTGGTCCCAGAACACAGTTGCCATAATCTTGCGCTTTGACAGCGTCTGTTTGGCTTTGACCTTGACGGGTGAGGTTGTGTGACGCCATTCCATCGGTTGTCGCTTGCTTTCGGGAGTGATATGGGATACCCATGTTTCATCTCCAGTGACAATTTGACTCAACATGTCATCCCCTTCTTCCTCGTAATGAATCAAAAAGTCCAATGAAGTGGCAAATCTCTTCCCTTTGTGGTCCTCTGTGAGGAGTCTGGGTACCCACCGAGAACACAGTTTCTTAAAGTTTAGGTTTTCAGGCAGAATTTTGTACAAAACCGATCTTGAAACTTGTGGAAATTCCAAGGAAAGAGTGGAAATTGTGAATCTTCTGTCCTCACGAATTTTTGTTTCGACTGCAGCCACCAAATCGTCAGTGATCACAGAGGGCCGGCCTGAGAGTTCTTCGTCATGGACGTTTTGACGGCCATTTTTAAACTCTCTAACCCATTGACGCACTTTACCTTCACTCTTGCATTCAAGCCATAAACTTCTGTTAACTGACGATGAATTTCTGCAGCTGATAGGCTTCTCGTGATCAAAAAACGTATCACTGACTGTATCTCACACGCGGCGGGCGATTCAATAATCGTAAACATTATAAAGTAGCACAGCGATGCGTACACGTCAGCTACAGAGCTGCAACTTGCATCAGTGTGAACGGGAAGGATGCCAGCAAGTGTCGCGGTGGCTTGTTGCGGCGTCCGCGCGAACTACGGGACTATACGCGTGAACGGCCCTTACTTAAAAAACAACCCTCGTATATATGCTGTTAACGGTTTCAGTGTCGTCTGCCGACAGGTAGCGTAGCGGAACAGCTACCAGTGCGCCTTCAATAGGAAATGCTTACAGCAGAAGGCTCAGTGTGATGTAACGTGTGATACAAGTAGACGCCATGCGTCGGAGACGCACTTGTGCTTCCTACAGCCAACTGGGCGAATCTGTAAGGGGTCAAATTGTGGCCTTCTTCATAGCGATATGGTTGTTTCGGAGAATTGCCGCACAAGTTGGACGTGCTGCATCACTTGTGCTACGATGCTGGTTATCAGTGGTCACGTGAACATTCTCATACCCGTAGACGAGGTTCTGGACGTCGATGCAGCACAGATGCCGGCCAGGAACGTCTCACTGTAAGGGCAGCAGGGGCAGATCGTACAGCTACACAACACAGATAAGGAGGCTTGTGTGCTCAGACGTGTCCACAGAAATTGTTTTTAACCGGTTATTAACGGTGGGACTACGGACGTACTAGTGCCCGCCCGGGTAGCCGTGCGGTCTAACGCGCTGCTTCCCGAGCGGGAAGGCGTACTGGTCCCCGGCACGAATCTGTCCGGTGGATTAGTGTCGAGGTCCGGTGTGCCGGCCAGCCTGTGGATGGTTTTTAAGGTGGTTTTCCATCTGCCTCGGCGAATGCGGGCTGGTTCCCCTTATTCCGCCTCAGTTACACTATGTCGGCGATTGCTGCGCAAACACTTTCTCCACGTATGCTTACACATAATTACTCTACCACGCAATCACAGGGGATACACTCGTCTGGTGTGAGACGTTCCCGGAGGGGTCCACTGGGGGCCGAACCGCACAATAACCCTGGGTTCAGTGTGGAACGGCGGCGAGGTGGGTGGACTGCTGTAGCCTGCTGTGGGGTTGTGAACCCCTGAGGTCTACGGCGGGATGAAGCCTCTCCTTCATTTCTAGGTCCCCGGTCAATACACACACACACACACACGGGCATACTAGCTCGTCTACTACTCACACCACAGGAAATGTAACATGTGAGGATTCAGGATGGCCGGCCGGGGTGGCCTAGCGGTTCTAGGCGCTACAGTCTGGAACCGCGCGACCGCTAGGGTCGCAGGTTCGAATCCTGCCTCGGGATTGGATGTGTGTGATGTCCTTAGGTTAGTTAGGTTTAAGTAGTTCTAAGGTCTAGGGGACTAATGACCTCAGAAGTTAAGTCCCATAGTGCTCAGAGCCATTTGAACGATTTGATTCAGGATGTCCGTGATGTACCGTTACATTTGAGGGTTCCCTCAGTCACTTCCAGCCGTGAATTGAAGTCATACTCGATGTCTCTCCACACCAGGGCGCCAGTAATAATACCGCCGTGCCTCTCCAAAACATTGGAATAATGAGACCTCTTCCCAGGTCGCCACCATACTCACCGATGATTGTCATCCATAGTCCTGCAGATCCGTGATTCATCACTGAGCACAATATGACGTTATTCATCAGCAGTCCATGCTTCCCATACACGACCATTTTTGTTGTAGTGTTAACAACAGCGTGTTTGGTGCACAATATAGGACTCCCCTGCGGTGGTCAGACATGCAACGAACGACCCACAAGGAACCCTGGCTGGTGAGGGATGAGTGTGGGGCGGAAGCACGTTTGAAGATCACATTTGTGCATTTTTCTTGAATGACTCGAAACCGTGGCCTCCAGCGAAAAAGTATCCCAATATAAAACATAACTACATTAGATTACCTACAAAAAGGTCCTGTTGATTTTTTTCTGTAGGACTAACGGCACTAATACACTGAGGTGAGAAAAGTTACGGGATATCTCCTAATATCTTGTCGGACGTCTTTTTACCCGGCGTAGTGCAACAATTCGACGTGGCGTGGACTAACCAAGCTTTTGGAAGTACCCTGCAGAAATATTGCACCATTCTGCCTCTGTAGCCATCCATAATTGCGAAAGTGTTGACAGGGAAGGATTTTGTGCACAAAATGATCTCTCGATTATGTGCCATAAATGTTCAAGGGAATTCATGTCGGGTGATCTGCATGGCCAAATCATTCACTCGAATTGTCCAGAATGTTATTCAAAACAATCGCGAACAGTTGTGATCCAGCGACATGGAGCACTGTCATCCACAAAAATCCCAAAGGTTGGGAACATGATTTCCATGAATGGCTGCAAATTGTCTCCAAGCAGAGGAATATAACCATTTACAGTCAATGATCGGTTCAGTCGGACCAGAGGACCCACAGCATTCCATGAAAACACAGCCCACACCATATGGCGCCACCACCAGCGTGCACATTGCCTTGTTGACAACTTGGGTCCACAGCTTGATGGGGTCTGTGTCACTCTCGAACCCCACCATCATCTCTCACCAACTGAAATCGGGACTCATCTCAGCAGGCCACGCTTTTCCAGTTGTCTAGGATCCAACCGATTTGTTCATAGCCCAGTAGATGCGCTGCAGGAGATACAGTGCTGTTAGCAAAGGCACTAGCGTCGGTCATCTGCTATCATAGACCATTAATGCCAAATTTCGCCGGACTATCCTAACCGTTGTGTTCATCATACGTTCCACATTGATTTCGGCGGTTGTTATTTCACGCGGTGTTGCTTGTCTGTTAGCACTGACAAGTCTATGCAAACACCGCTGCTCTCGGTCGTTAAGTGAAGCCCGTCGGCCACTGAGTTGTCTGTGGTGAGAGGTATTGTCCGAATTAAATATTCTCGACACGCTCTTGACACTTTGGATTTGGAATATTGAAAGGTCTCTGCTGGATTCCTTTCATGTTAATTTCTTAAATCTGTTGTCATTTGCGGCACACATTCCACTTCTAAATTTACTGTGGTGTTTCTGACTCTATCAGGGAGGAGACTGAGCAGTGCAACGTGTTACTTTTACACATAAACAAGAACGATCTGCCACACTGCTATACTTTAAAACACAGTTTATATGTAATTCTTGTCACACAGTCTCATATGGAACCTACATCCGCTTTCTTTTATATAGTGTATATGATAAGGTACTGTCATTCCCCTTCCCTTCTGTGTGAAAGGATGAATGAGCAAATGTATTTCTAGTTGCATGCTTGATGGTAGCAGACAAGCCTGTCTGCTAGAGAACAATAGGACCAACGTCGGAACAGGTAGCTATGCTTTCTAAAAGCAAAGAAGTTTCTATTCTTGGTATGGTCCTGTCCGTCCCTTGTCATGTTGGTATAGGAAGCTGCCTCTCTACCGATTGTATCTGTGAGGCACCCTTGGTAGGGGCCAATGCAAGTCTGTCATCAGCAAGCGTCTGAAGTGGTTAGATCTCCGGCTAAGCGCGTCTATGCTGAGTCCGTATGACAATGGATTTCTTAAGTTCAGCCTAACTGAAAATTTAATCACCTTTGTTTCAGGGTTAGATCTAAAATACCTTATGTTGTCTTAAATTGCAACGCACTGTAATTCGAGGGTGAAGTTCAGAATATCTTCCCGTAGTTGCTTTGTCACTACTTTGTGAGCAAAGTGGAACCACGTGTTGATGACCCGTAACTCTAAGATCATCAATCTTAAATGCGAATGTGTGTGAGATTATAACATCTCGTCTTGACAATACTTTTCAATATAGCAACTTTTCTTTATGTTCAACCCACATGGGGTGTACTTTGTGAGACCAGTACCACGTGCTTATATAATTGTTTGACCCATCAGATTAATAGTATTATGATAGTAACCAGTTCGAGGTTTTTCTTTTATAAATTGCATTTCGATGTAATTTATTTTAATTATCAAAATTATTGTGGAGTTACACTCATTCTGTAAACCAAGTTGACCACGTGAAGCATGTGGTTTAATCATCAAAGTAGCCCTCAGCTATTCTTTTCGAGAAGATTTCACAAACAGTTAGTATGAATTTATTATACCAGAGTGTGGTAATTTCATGACGGACAGGATTGCACTATGACCATAACTTCTTTGGGTGAAAATTGAATCAGTTGGTTGTGGTTAATTTCCTGTTGCATGTGTTTCAACGTTCTTCGTGCGTTATTTTATGAATGCAGTGTTGTATGCAGTCTCCCAATATTGGCTCCATATTTGATGTGTTCCGTAAGATTACAAATTCACATTTCCACAATCCTAAATAAGGCACCAGTTTAGTTATGAATCAAGTTTAATATGCTGAAATTTTAACGGAACGATGATCAATGTTAAAATAAATGTCCAAATATAAACTGATTTATTTCTTTTTATTTAAATTCTCTTTTTATACATGTATCACCGGTTGTCATAAGACGATTATTAAAAGATCATAATTAATGTTAGTCTGGTTGGCTATTTGGTAAACTAGACGGGATACCTGGTGAAACAGTTGCTCAGTAATGCAAGGATAACTTCCCCAGATAGCTCACAGCTTTTAACCCGCTTTTATTATTTTGAATATCAGCACCGCTTTCAGAACAACTTAATGCATCAGCTTTACAATATTAAACTCGATAACGATTTTTAAAACTGAATGTGCCGTGCATCTAGCTCCAACTACCATTCCGCTTTCAAAGTCTGTTAATTCCCATCATGTGGGTGTAATCACATCGGACACCTTTACATACGATTTAGTCGCGTACAAATGACAGCACCTCCAACGCACTGGCCTTTTATGCATTGTAGACACGATACTATCCCCATTGTATTTATGCGTATCGCTACCCCATGTCTCTTGCCATCTCAGTTTTGCATTACAGTTTTCTTTTCACAGTCTGTGATCTCCAACAGCCTGGGAATGTTGTTGCTAGGCCCAACCTTGATTAATTCTGTGTAGAAGATTCAGTCTGTGTGCTCATGTACAATATGTTTTTATTTTTTCTGTTTTCCCATTTACCTTCACTGTGAAAGATTTCACTGTTTAACTTTCACTGACACTATTTACAAACTATGAAAACGATATGGCGGACAGTTGAACAGCTGAATGTATTCTGAGCGGGAGTTTTGAATATTTGTGAGGTGTATTTGCAACGCGCGCGCGTGTGTTCCTGTGGAGGGGGTTCATTTATTTATTATTTAATTACTTTTTTATTTATTTATAAGATTGTAGGGAGCGGGGGAGGGGAGTGGAATTCTGGGTGTTTATGACTGTGGATTGGTTGGGCTGACAGATTTATTTCCTTTTTAATTTTTTTGTTTTTTTAATTTTTTCTCAGTCTTGTTTAACAAGTTCCCAGATGCGATGCCAGTCTAAACACCCGACGTCCATGGAATGAACGAGTAACCAGATGTGAGAACCTGATCAAGCTTGACCAGTGCGGCGTCTGTGGCAATCGCAGCACGGACCCCGCAACTGCTGAGAGACTAAGACCAAGGGCAAAAGGAAGCACTCTTGCTCTAAAACAGATATCTGTATAACCATATGATCTCACTTCAGTTAATAATACCACTCGCTGACTATATCTAAAACCACAGCAAAAGTTTCAGTCGCGCAGTGCACTAAAACTTGACTGGAATAATAATTACATAGCGACTTCAACGTTTCTACCCTCATGGACGTCAAAGACAGCGTCAGGATAACTAAGATTAAGAAACAACACTCACAGCCAAGTATTTACATACTTAATATTATTTTACGTGGCAAGTTAGTAATCAAAATTACAAGACATTAGTAGAAACATTAGCGGCCGGCTCTAAGCTAAGGCCAGGGCTGCTTAAGCTAGACCGCTCACGGAGCTTACCGTTACTAATAACTATGGCACTGAGTACTTGCGATAGAATACCACTTAACTAATCGGCATCAGCCATAGTTTAATCTAGATCTTCCGTTTAGAGCAGGCACTAAACCTCTTAACAACTAAACGGTTACTAGCCTCATCAACGCTATCGGTAAAACCTACCACTCAGCGGTAGTCTTAGTAGTAACCAGCATCATAGGCTTATTTAGTACTAAAGAATTAGAATAGTTCTCGCAGATGAGAGCCCAAGATACCTACCGAGGAAAATGGACTGCCTCGACAACGAACGGACCTCCATTGTTCCTTACGCAGTACAAGGGCACAGCATAACAAATATGCACACTTCCGTAAAATAAGCAGCAGGGACAAGTAAACGAAATTTTCACGTAACACAAAGGACAAGGATCTCGTTCCTTAGACCCAGTGAAACCACATAACGGCCACAGGCTGATCACCACACGCCGACGGCTTAAATGCGCAGACGTATTTTCAGCACACAAGTAATATCAAAATCGCAGAACTCAAGACGACGCTGTAACTAGAGGTGCTCACGTTCGTCCAACAACCAACTGATCACATTGAAACTTCAGCGAAACATTTCTGGATAACAGAAGAAAAGAAAAAAAATTGTGTTTAGCTCAAGGCGAATCCCTTCCAAAAACAAATTTATTTTCAAGTAAGCACGGACAGAAGAGCTTTAATCTCAAGATGATCTTACCACTTAAATACCCACTGATGGTGTGTAGCCAGCCGGAGTGGCCGTGCGGTTCTAGGCGCTACAGTCTGGAGCCGCGCGACCGCTACGGTCGCAGATTCGAATCCTGCCTCGGGCATGGATGTATGTGACGTCCTTAGGTTAGTTAGGTTTAATTAGTTCTAAGTTCTAGGCGACTGATGACCTCAGAAGTTAAGTCGCATAGTACTCAGAGCCATTTGAACCATTTGATGGTGTGTATTCTTACGAAGTTATATTCAGATCCTACCAAACGTTCTGTGTGCTTCACTTTTTTGTCGGTCAGTGTATGAAGTAATCTAGTACTAATCACCATAATTATCAGTTTGAATATATTAGTGCTAATTATAATTAGTTGTTAGTATATTTTGCTGTTTGGTTGCTTCTGCCTCTTAATGTATAATTTCAACTTCCACATCCTTGAAGGCTTTCCTTCATGATGAGAGTGACGGAACGCGACGTGATTAATTCATTGAATCAACCAGTCAGTCAAGAATTGCTGAGAGCTCTACATTCACATAAGGATTCCATGTCATTTAACTAGTTGTGTCACCTAATGTTGACTATTCCTGTTGGCCTGACACGTATGGCACATTCGCCCAGGATAGATCGTAAGTATGTTTTTTTGGCGGGAAAGAGGAGTTTTGCATCAATGAACCGAGACCTGTTTCAGCTTTCGTGCTTAATCGAGTTCACGTGATCTTGTCGTAGCCCTATCGTTCGCTAATATTAAGAGTTTGTATGAAGTTACTGTTTCTAAATGTGATTCGTTTGTTGCCAGTTCATGAGTTTCGAGAAATGCAACGATATCGCCATTACAACATGGCAGCGTTAGTCCGGAGGCAACTGGCGACGATCGGCACTAGATAAACGATATTTACAAAAGCGAAGCAGAAATTAGGAAATGGCAGCCTATGTGACATAGGCTGGAGCCTTAGAGGAGCGTTCCATTGAACATGTTTGCGGGCGAATCGAATGGAACTATTCAATATTTATAAACAAATCCTTACATTTTTTAAAAATAATACACTACCATTTCTCAGTATATTATTGTATTTTTCTTCTGTAAAATCTAGATTTCGGCTTTCACGTCATTATCGAGTACAGTTAGACCATTAACATAATTTTGCTGGGTACTGTGCAGGATGACAATCACACAGTTCAATACATTTGCTTAACACTGATACAAATTATACAAAATTAACGTCTTGTAGCAACGGCTTTATATCATTGCTAAGCAAATGTGTTCAACAGCATATTTGTCAACCTGCACAGTACACAGCAAAGTGATGTTAACGGTCTAAGAACACTGAACTCTGTTATTGCGAGAATTTCGGAATCTAAGTTTTACAGATGAAAAACACAGTAATATACAGTCAAATGGCGGTGTATTCTTCCAAAACATACTGTATTACTATGGCTCAGCACCACTGAGTTACTTACACTTGAGGGCGGCTGTTCCTTGGAAAGACGAATGCTTATTAAAACGAATTCGCATTGACCCCTTACCTGGAATTAGCATGGAATCGGATGAGCAACGCGTAGTAAGCACAACTCCAGCTTTATTTGACAGCCTCTTTGTTGGTCCTGAAACGGAACCAAAAAAATGTTGTAATATTATCTCAAAGATACAAGAAGAAAATTTGTTCGACAGTCATACCAGAGGAATAATCTGAAAAACTGTTTTATCCTTGATAGACAAAGGACTAATTTCGAGATTCTTTTATTACTTCTAGGATTAACCACTTTTTGTTGTGATGTGCTGGCGTAAAGACGTTCTGTATAATTTCATGTCTATGTGTGTGTTAAATGAAGGTGTTAAATGATGAAAAATGCGTTTTATAATTTCTGTCAAGATCAAGCCTAAATCCCATACCAATGGAGTACAAATTATTCTGTTAATTCGAAAAGGCGAATTTTAGATGGAGGCGACGATTTTAACGACGGCGCTGCTCAACAATAGAGGTACGTGATTGTGCTCACTACTTTCCTTTGGTGGCCGCTAAGATTAATTTCGATGTGTTTTTGCTGAGACATTCAGAACCTGCAATCTTCCTTTTCGTAAAAAAATAGGAGTCCGATAAAAAAGAAATATTCTTAAATTTAAATAATTGGAATTTTTTTACCCAGGCCACGGGGAATGATAGAACGTACGTGCCTCTACCCTGATTGTATGTTCGCAAGCTCCGAGTGTGTTACGACGTAATTATTTTACGAAAAAAATTAAGATAGATCTTTCTCATCAGATCGAAACAACTTGCACGCGAATGTACGTACCCTCTGAATGTGTCTAGTCAGTCGTGCGCATTGCTCTAAAGCTTTTCTGTTAATATTCAGTAGATTGCATCTCCGCAATTAATTTTTGTTTATGCCGCAAATCGCACTTCACGCGAAGTATTTATTACGCATTACGCAAGTTTCAGGCTCCATTTAATGTCAAAAATTCCGAAGTACGGCTGACTAAGCAAACCGCTACAATAATTTTATATCTCTACAACTACAATAACACAAAACAACAATAACATAACAGAGAGGGTACGTTACAGTCCTAGCTGCGACTCAGCATCTCCGCTATATGAGAAGTTACAACTTTCCTTTTCATAATACTGTCATTATTCCATTCTGGATTTTCCGTTGTTTAATATCAAAGTCCGCAGCTCGTGGTCTTGCGGTAGCGTACTCGCTTCCCGCGCACGGTGTCCCGGGTTCGATTCCCGGCGGGGTCAGGGTTTTTCTCTGCCTCGTGATCACTGGGTGTTGTGTGTTCATCATCATTTCATCATCATTGACTCGCAAGTCGCTGAAGTGGCGTCAACTATAAAAAGGACTTGCAATACGGCGGCCGAACTTCCCCGCAAGGGGCCTCCCGGTCAACAATGCCATACGATCAGTTCATTTCATTTCACATATTAGAAATATAACACCACTGTATACATCTGTCAAGAAATGTACTCCCTAGAACAATGATAGCATGGTTTCTTATGTACGCGATGCAGTCTCTTTGTAGAACGAACTATTCAGAAACTGTTTCCATGAACGGAGGTTAAAGCCGAAGATCGGCGATACCTGTGACTACGAGAAGTTCCGGTTCTTCTCAGTAGTTGCAGTTACAGAAAACGAAACGATCAACAAAAATTTTGCAGGACGAGTTCAGAAAGTGGGATAGACAGTTCGGACGTGAGGTTACTTTATGTCACGCCATCTGCTTGCGAAATGTTGTTACGCAAACCCGTTGGACAACCACACGTGTCAGAGCAAGTGTCGTTGCAACAACATTTTGCTGCAAGGCGCTTTCCTCACAGCTGCAAAAACGGTCCACGAAGCATCACAGACAAACACTGAGGTTTTTAAATTGTGGGTACCTGTTGTCCAGAGAGACAGGCAACCTTTGGTTTTTCGTAACACTTTTTACCGTCACAGTTGGATGATAATTGTATGAAGAAGGATTTCTGACTATACTGACGTCTATAATCAATTTATATATTTTGAGTCAGGTTGCTGCTGCATATGTTATAAACCATTTCTACAATGGATGTCAAAGCGATGATATTTCGAGGATCAGAAGCGAGAAGAGCAAAAATTGCAATAAACAGACAAATATTCGAATAAATAAGTGAATTTAAATACAGGGTGATTCGCGAAGATATGCAAATATTTTAATATGCTATTCTACAAGTAAAACTAAAGAAAAAAGTCCATATAAACATAGGTCCGCAAATGGTTAGTTACAGAGTTACAGCTAATAAAAGGTTTTGCCAGAAATTTAACAACTTTGCTAATATGAAGCCATCGCAAAACTATACGAAGGTTAAAGTGAAGTGTTGTTATTGATCTGGTGAATCTAATAAAATATGTCCCAGACGTGTATCTGCAGCAGTTTTCCTGAACAACGAGAGAAGCAAAGATCATTATGCAAGTAAATTTGTTTACTTTCCATTAAGAATGTAGAAAAGTTTATGTCATCGTTGGCAACCGTTAGTGAGTTGTTTCAGTCGTTTCCTAACCTTGAAACGAGTTAGTTTTCTGTACTGTTCAGTGAAAGAATATAATAACAACAGTGCATTTTAGTGAAACCACATAGTAACTGTTGTAGTTTGTATATTATTTATGAAATGGGGACCCCTTTCAAATTTACGACAGAGGAATACGCCGATATGGTGTTTATTTACGGCAAATGTGATGGTAATGCTACGGTTGCAGTTACCGAATATCGCGTACGTTATCCAGCTCGGAGAATTCCGAATGCACGAATCATTAGTGGAGTATTTCGAATGTTACAGGAGACAGATATTCTACATAGCATCATAATCAGTACGGGCGCTCGATACGTGAAGATGATGATGAGGATATTATGGATGCTGTTCAACGTAGTCCGGGTACCTGTATACGCCGTATCTCTCAACGATTAGGCATTTCACAATCTAAAGTATGGAGTACACTGAAGTACAATAATCTGTATACTTACTATAAACAAAAAGTGCATCATTTTACATCTGCGAGATCCTGCCCTTCGCTTGGAGCTGTGCAACTGGTTAAATACTACTCGGCAGTCGCACAAATACATTTTATTTACTGATGGGGCACATCTGACTCGAGATGGTATAAACAATTTACATAACAAGCACGTATGGTCCGAAGCAAATGCACATGCAACAGTGCAACGCAGTTTCCAGCAGCGATTTAGTATAAATGTGTGGTGTGGTATAATCAATACACACTTTATTAGACCATTCATTTTCCCAGGACGTCTAACTGGCGAGACCTACTTATAATTCCTTCAAGAAGAAATGCCCCGCTTGCTCGAAGATGTTCCACTTGCTACGCGATTGTAAATGTATTTTCAACACGAAGGCGCTCCTCCACGCTTCACCAACGCCGTCACTACACATTTAAATGAACATTTTCCCCAGAAATACACTCCTGGAAATTGAAATAAGAACACCATGAATTCATTGTCCCAGGAAGGGGAAACTTTATTGACACATTCCTGGGGTCAGATACATCACATGATCACACTGACAGAACCACAGGCACATAGACACAGGCAACAGAGCATGCACAATGTCGGCACTAGTACAGTGTATATCCACCTTTCGCAGCAATGCAGGCTGCTATTCTCCCATGGAGACGATCGTAGAGATGCTGGATGTAGTCCTGTGGAACGGCTTGCCATGCCATTTCCACCTGGCGCCTCAGTTGGACCAGCGTTCGTGCTGGACGTGCAGACCGCGTGAGACGACGCTTCATCCAGTCCCAAACATGCTCAATGGGGGACAGATCCGGAGATCTTGCTGGCCAGGGTAGTTGACTTACACCTTCTAGAGCACGTTGGGTGGCACGGGATACATGCGGACGTGCATTGTCCTGTTGGAACAGCAAGTTCCCTTGCCGGTCTAGGAATGGTAGAACGACGGGTTCGATGACGCTTTGGATGTACCGTGCACTATTCAGTGTCCCCTCGACGATCACCAGTGGTGTACGGCCAGTGTAGGAGATCGCTCCCCACACCATGATGCCGGGTGTTGGCCCTGTGTGCCTCGGTCGTATGCAGTCCTGATCGTGGCGCTCACCTGCACGGCGCCAAACACGCATACGACCATCATTGGCACCAAGGCAGAAGCGACTCTCATCGCTGAAGACGACACGTCTCCATTCGTCCCTCCATTCACGCCTGTCGCGACACCACTGGAGGCGGGCTGCACGATGTTGGGGCGTGAGCGGAAGACGGCCTAACGGTGTGCGGGACCGTAGCCCAGCTTCATGGAGACGGTTGCGAATGGTCCTCGCCGATACCCCAGGAGCAACAGTGTCACTAATTTGCTGGGAAGTGGCGGTGCGGTCCCCTACGGCACTGCGTAGGATCCTACGGTCTTGGCGTGCATCCGTGCGTCGCTGCGGTCCGGTCCCAGGTCGACGGGCACGTGCACCTTCCGCCGACCACTGGCGACAACATCGATGTACTGTGGAGACCTCACGCCCCACGTGTTGAGCAATTCGGCGGTACGTCCACCCGGCCTCCCGCATGCCCACTATACGCCCTCGCTCAAAGTCCGTCAACTGCACATACGGTTCACGTCCACGCTGTCGCGGCATGCTATCAGTGTTAAAGACTGCGATGGAGCTCCGTATGCCACGGCAAACTGGCTGACACTAACGGCGGCGGTGCACAAATGCTGCGCAGCTAGCGCCATTCGACGGCCAACACCGCGGTTCCTGGTGTGTCCGCTGTGCCGTGCGTGTGATCATTGCTTGTACAGCCCTCTCGCAGTGTCCGGAGCAAGTATGGTGGGTCTGACACACCGGTGTCAATGTGTTCTTTTTTCCATTTCCAGGAGTGTAGATTGGCCGCAATGCTGCACGTCTGTGGCCACCCAGATCGCCCTGTTTAACACCAATGGATTTTTGTGTGTGGAGATGAATGAAAGGCATAGTTTATGAGGACAAAGTCAGTACACGTGAGGCATTACTTGCACGCATTAAGAATGCAATAGACGAAATTAAGAACAACCCTGTGAAACTGAAACGAGCAACAAAGTCTGTTCATACACGAGCAGCTTAAATGCACTGAACTCGATGGAGACATTTTTGAACATTTGTGAATGTTGTGAATGTATTGTGAAGTTGTATATACACTGTACAACTTCCTTAACACTGAGCTTTGTTTTTTCCGGTTTAACATGAATTCATGTGTGCTATGGTATTAATAAAAGCAGATTATTTGGCACATTCATACAGTTTCAGTTATTACAATAATTTTTCCAAAATTAAATTCTCTACAACTTCTGTTGAAAACTTTGTCCAATTGCCTAGAATTTAAAAAACAAATTGGGCAAAGTAGTTAATAAATTAAAAATTTTACGAAATTACTTATTTACTTCTCTAGATATTCTGGAAAACTACTGTTGATATGCGCCTGGAACATGTTTTATTAGATTCACCAGACCAATAACAACTAAATAAATGGAAATCGTGCTTTACTTTAACTTCGTACAGTTTTGTGATGGCTTCATATTAGCAAAGTTGCTAAATTTCCGGCAAAATCTCTTACTAGCCGTAACTCCGTAACTAAACATTTTCGGACCTAAGTTTAAATGAACTTTTTTCTTTAGTTTTAGTTGTAGAGTAACATATTAAAATATATGCATATCTTCGTGAATCACCCCCTATATGGGGTACGAAGAACATGGTAATTTCGAATGACGGGAAAATCGATATCCTTTTGTAACTTTATTAAATTCTGAAGTCTTTTCTGTTTACATTGATATATATTTTATTTGATTTAGAATGAGTAATGTTCGCTATATACTAAATTTAAGAGTCACGTTGGTGTATGTGGTCCAGAGCCATCTCATTTCAGTTACAGTAAACCACTAGGATTTCTCAAAAGAAATGAAAGATTTTTACTTGTAGCGATGCTGTTTGGGATGTCTTGTATGCGTTGGTAACACTGTGGCTTGCAATGTATGTAACTGATGATCTTTGCTCCTGTTTATTTTGGCTTTTTGTTTACGTCCTGCTGGAAGTTCGTTGTCCAGACGCCACAGATTTTTATGGTGTAGATATTCATTAATGGACAATAAAAAATTCGATAAAAGAACTTTCATCGTCATCCAGTTTACAAACAAAGCAGTCCATAATGTGGAGAGTAGCCTATGGATCAATTGTTCAGGGAAGAAACTCTCACGCGGCTTTTTTCCTGTGATTCAAATATTTATGTTAATAGTGATACTGTTCGTAGTCAATGCTAAACCCTTCCTAATGCTTTGTTGTTCAGTTACTTCCAGGTAATCTATGCTATCACACTGTTCACATTTCGCCACCTCACACATCAAAGAAAATGCTTCGATAATCGATTATGAAATTATATCACAATACCCCCACAATTTTACAAGTAATTAGAAATTAAGTATAGTCTTCTATTGCTAGGCAGGTATAATTACTTTTATGATATTATATATTCATGTTTGTAAATATATTTTTCTCTCTAATAATGTCATGGTACCAAAAGGTATTTAATAGTTACTCTGCTGAAGTATGAAGACATAAATATAATTAATATTCATTCACCACAAAAGCAAGAAGTGCAACGACGAATGCCAAGAGGAAGCTTGAAAATGAAAAAGTGCAGTAGTTTCCCACAAGTTGTACTTTTCAGAATTTATGTACACATATCTCCTTAAGTTTATAAAGCATTGCACTATTTTTATCTGTAACTTTCAATGGTCTGTACCTGTCTAGTAGACCTAAACTTTAGTGCAATTACAACTAAATTACAGAATAATAAAATTTTTAATTAGGAAAAATATAAAACTAAAAGTGTAAGATATAGTAAAAGTTCTTCTGGTTAATATATCTAATGCGGGGGATAGGCCTCGTACCGCGGCCGTCATATCATATGTATCTGGCAAAAATAAGGTCTCCTTCACATACGACTAATAGGATTAAATGGTGCCTGAATTTGAAGAAGCATTTTAAAAAATCTTGTGCGTCAACACTTTTATAATTTTTTTCATAAACATCAGTAATTTCAAATTGTTCAAAATACTTGCAAACTGTTTAGATAGTATTCTGCATTAACTGTGCTAAACTACAAAAATGTATAACATATACAAAAGAAATAGTGCTTGAAAGAAACAGGTACTGATTTTCACATAATGTGGAGCCAAGAAAAGTACCCTGTGTCCTTAGCATACAGAATCAGATGATGTTGAAACGAAGCTTCATAGTGTTAGGCAGTTTTGTGGTAAAATGCAACGATTATTAAAACGTGACCTCCGAAGGGGAACCCCTCTCAAACTATACAAAGATTTAGTTATTCCGTTGCTGATGTACGGTGCACTCTAATTTCTGGCGAATAAAACAAATTTAATCCTCTGAGGTCTAAGGCACTGCAGTCATGGGCTGTGCAGCTGGTCCCAGCGGATGTTCAGTCCTCCCTCGGGCATGGATGTCCGTGTTTGTTCTTAGGATAATTTAGGTTAAGTAGTGTGTAAGCTTAGGGACTGATGACATTAGCTGTTAAGTCCCATAAGATTTCACAGACATTTGAACATTTTTTTTAATCCTCTGAAATGAGATTTCTCCATTATGTACGGGGATACTTGCTGTTAGATCATCCGAAAAAGATTGACATTAGATGGAAATTACATATGGAGTCAGTTGTAGATATTGTAAAGGAATACAAAATAATCTCCTGGGATCATATTCAAAGCATGAAAGGCTAGAATGGGAGACAACAGAATCATTGAAATTACATTGTAATAAAATCCCAGAGGTCAAAGAAATATTGTGAACAGCTTTGTGGCGGAACATGTCAATTGGTATAAACCTGTAGATCTTCTGATTTTTGTTGTCGATGATGATGATAATGGTGAAAGCATATGGGGCAATCAAAAAGTTTCCATTCGGAGGATACATCCCAGAATCGGTAAGCCATTTGGGCAAAATCACCATGAGCACTGAGACAATCATCCCACCTATGCACCAGGTTGAAAATACCCATTTGGTAAAACATCATGTCCTGCTGCATATGCTCATCCGACAGGAATCTTCGTCCCTTAAACGTCTTTTGCTAAGCGATCAAAGTGTGATAATCGCATGAGAAGAGGTCAAGACAATAGCGCGGGTATCTCTGGCTTCCGCATTACGACCAGTGTCTTGTGGCGAATCGAATCCAGCGCGGAACTTGGCGCACCATTCCACACAGGTGATTTTCGACAGACATGCTGCCCCGTACACATTCATCATCCTCCATTGGTTGTCTACCGGTGTCTCTGCTTTGGCAGCCACAGCACGTTGGTCCTGTTTGGATGCATTTGGTAATAACATCGCTATAGTTCACTTTTTATCATTTTCTGCATCCACGTCGGAAAGACGCGAATGCCACACTAACCCCATGCTTACATGTCGATGCTTATAAACACGCATCCGAGTCGCGGTACGTTGTACAGTTGACGAAACTGTTTGATCGCCTCTTACACATCCATTCTAGAGGACATTTTATTTATAAGATGCATAGCCCTGTACAGTAATTTTCAGTGGACGACACGATGTCGTTCCCAAACAGGGTGCCTAAGTGGGTGGAAGACAGACAAGCGTCAGCCATATAGCATCTCTTGCTGCCAAACGCACTCCTTCCAGTAGTGGGGGCAGAGTGGTGTTATGGTTTGTGCGTGTAAGTACATTGCCAGTCAGACGTCGTGGAACAGTGAAAACCTCTGGAAGGATAAGGAACAAATAAGGTATGTTTAGAAGTACGCTGTGTCTGGGAGTGATACTGTATCGTCCAATGGAACTCCCTGTACACACTGATGTAAGGTATAGGTAAAATGACCTCTCACATGAAAATTATGCGTTTTCCAAACACATGTTTATTTATCCTCTTATGGGCAGTCTCCTTGAATTTTTCCCCTGTGTTTAAAAATTACTCTTGATAGAATTCGCTTCAGTCATCTCTCGTATGAATAACATGATTTTGTTAGAACCATGACGGCTCTTTTGATACCCGGTTTTGGTGAGCGATGGTCGCTTCGACAGAAAACTAAATTTATTTAGGTATCTTTTTGGAAGGACATGTTGAAATTATCTACAACTGCACTGTATTGCTTAGTTATTCCTCCAGACAGTTTTCCGTGTGAAAGTAGGCAACATCGGAAAAAAGTGTTTTAGTATTGAATAAGGAAAAGTATGAAGTTATTCACATGAGTACTAAAAGAAATCAGCTAAATTTCGATTACCTGATAAATCACACAAATCTGAAGGCTGTAAATTCAACTAAATACTTACGGATTACAATTACAAATAACCTAAATTGGTACGATCACATAGATAATATTGTGGGTAGAGCAAACCAAAGACTGCGATTCACTGGCAGAACACTTAGAAGGTGCAACAGGTCTACTAAAGAAACTGCTTACACTATGCTTGTCCGCCCTATTCTGGAGTATTGCTGTGCGGTGTGGGATCCGCATCAGGTGGGACTGACGGATGACATCGAAAAGTATAAAGAAGGGCGGATCGTTTTGTATTATCGCGAAATTGGGGAGATAGTGTCACAGATATGATACGTGAATTGGAGTGGCAATCATTAAAACAAAGGCGTTTTTCGTTGCGACGGGATCTTCTCATGAAATTTCAATCACCAGTTTTCTCCTCCGATTGCGAAAACGTTCTGTTGGCACCCACCTACATAGGGAGAAATGATCATCACGATAAAATAAGAGAAATCAGGGCTCGCACTGAAAAATTTAAGTGCTCGTTTTTCTCGCGTGCCGTTCGCAAGTGGAACGGTAGAGTGACAGCTTGAAGGTTGGCTCTGAGCACTATGGGACTCAACTGCTGTCGTCATCAGTCCCCTAGAACTTAGAACTACTTAAACCTAACTAACCTAAGGACATAACACACACCCATCCCCGAGGCAGGATTCGAACCTGCGACCGTAGCAGCAGCGCGGCTCCGGACTGGATCGCCGAGAACCGCACGGCCACCGCGGCCGGCTAGCTTGAAGGTGGTTCATTGAACCCTCTGCCAGGCACTTTATTGTGAATAGCAGAGTAATCACGTAGATGTAGATGCAGATATTTTTCTTAATGAAAGCCAATGGTAAAGGTTATGTAGGTCAGTTATAAACATTCATACTTCATATTACAACAGTAAAATTACGTATTTTTGTGTTTATACGACTCATGCATGTGGCTCTTCTGAATATGCAGCTTGTTAAAATCAATGCGAGTTTGTAATCTAAGATTAAATGGTATTCATGTAGGAAATTACAACTATTCATAAGTTAATTTTTCTAGTTTTTAAGCGGACTTTACTTCTTGATTGCATGACATCCTACTAGAGCCAGTGGGTCGCATGGCCGAAGGCCTGAGAGCTAGCTGAAGGTTTCTTACCAGGCAGCTACCATTCACGCAGACAGAGATTACAGTGCTTCTTCGGTGGGTTGTTGGTCTACAATAAAAATAAAAACTTCTTAATTTGTCAATGATTTACTTCAGTCCCATTAACTAGTTTATTTAGAGAGGATATTAAAATCGTACTATGTCGATAGCTTTAAAGAAAAGTGTATTTTATTTGTTGCTTCGTGGCGTTATTGCTTTCTTAAACGGGCTCCAGACATCATGTAGATGCAGATGTAGACACTTACAACCAACCTGACACAAGTATGAATTCAATGTACCTAGTTAGTAATCATTAACTGAAGTGCAATTTCAACCAAATTATGGGGCAATAAAATTTTTAAGTAGGAATAATATCCCAAAAGTACTGGTATATATCATGCCATGGCAACTGAAGAGAAGTTATGGATAGTAAAAGGGGCCATGGTGGCATGGGAGTACTTCCCATTTGCTAATTTTTTGTCTGTGTAGGTTTCTGTTGGAAACGAATTCAGTGTACGCTACGTGTTGCATTTTTAATACATGGTGTTTAAAAACATTCATCGATTTCACAAGAACATACCTTCCATATGAATGAAGATAAAAACTTACAGTAAATTTTAACTTATCCGTCGGACTACAACGATTTTATTTCCAAAACAACCATTTTACAAGGTATATATTTTACATGCATCCACATAGAACCTTGACGAAATTCTTGCAATTACGTTTAGAATAAACGTCTCATTTACTTTTCTCAAATGTTCATTGTTCACTCTCCCGTGCACAGAACAAAAATTCAGAAACCCAATACTTGTGCAAGCATGCCTGTAGTTACGGCGTTCACTGCTGTTGGTATGCGGCGTGGAAGTTCATCCGAAGTTGTTGGTAGAGGAAGCACATGGACGGAGTCTTTCACAAATCCTACCAAAAAAAAATGTGATACACCTGAGACCATGTGACGTTGGAGAGCAAAGCCGCAATGCGAGATTCGTACGCCCATTACGGCAGATCCAACAGCGAGGCAGGTTGAAAGGCTGAGATATTATTTTACATGCAGGTGCCAGTGCGGTAGTCCTGTGTCCTGATGAACCATTAAATGTTGCGTATGCTCTTGTAATAGTGGAGAAAACAGGATCCCTAAGGTATCCAGCGAGCTGGAACATAGAGGCCCTGTCAGCTACCACATCAAACGCGAACTGATAACTCGCGCCAGCAGAAACTCTTAGATTCGACGTGTAATTTAAAATGTATTGCAAGTTTCTATATTACGAGTAATCGACATTGGAAGGCGCAGTTTTGTGAAATCGGACGAATCTTTTTACTGGCGACAGCACTTGAAGTTTAAATACTACGTATTTCATGAATTACACAAGTGTATTTAGATAACATAGGAAAGAACTGCACGGTTAAAACCCACATTCATGCCCTATAAGGAACTCGAATGCACGTCTTTGTCTTCAGAAGGCAGCGACAAAACCCTGGGAACGCAGAAATCAGCTGTTCCGGTTTCATTGCAGGATTGTCACCTGTTCTTTACACTTCATAGATCTGACTGTTGTTTCTGTAGCCTGATAATATTTTCTAATACAACGTCACTTTACTGAAGGGAAGGAATGCGAACGTCATCCATATGTTGGCAGTGTGTTTTCTAACTAATTGGGAGTTGTGTTTCTGAGGCAACTAAGAGATAAAGCCATGCATTTTCCTAAACTGTCGAGGAAAAGCACCTAAGCTCCGCTCTAGGAAGTGTTAGTGTAGTAGCCCGACAGTTACAAATCCTGTGGGCGAGTTGGAGGCACCTCTAGCTCACCTTCCTGCTAGCACTTGACAGGTATGCTTCCAGCATGCGAGCGTATATTCTATAGAACGATCGAAAGCGTGGAAATAAACAGTATACGTGTACTGCACTTAACCAAACGTAAACACACGAGGCTGTTACACAATCCACCTACGCATCTGCACTATCTACGTCAGCGGCAACAACATCCGCCTCCTACGGAACTTAACGACAACGGTATCTCGCTACCTGTTGACCATGCTGATAACTGCCGGCAGCGCAACGTTAGGTAGTCATTACACAAGTCGGCGCAAAAAGGCGAAACCTTAACCTGTAGATAAAAGTTCACTGCACGGCCGCCAAGGTCTCAGTAAACTAAACCCTTATGCTCAATTTCCATTGCAGGTTAGCCTTTAACATTAACTGAAACTTTTCTACCTTCCAATATACGCTTAAGAATGAAATTGTATGGCTGCCAATGACGCCATTCAAACTCTTCAAGAAGAATTACATTTGTCATACACCTATACCTTGTCTACATCTATACCTTGCAAGCTACGTTATGGTGTTTGTTGGAGTTTTTTTGTATACTACTGTTACTTTCCTTCCTTCCTATTCCAGTCAAGAATGGTGCACAAGAGAACGATTGCTGGTAAGCCTCGGTGTGAACTCGAATGTTTCTTATTTTACCATCGTGATCTTTCTATTAGATATACGCAAGAGGACGCAGTATTGTGGTTGATTCTTACAGGAACATACACTCTCGGAGGTCTAAGACTAAACGACGATGCGACGCACAACTCTCCTGTAGCGTCTGCTACTGGAGTTGGCTCAGTAAATGAACCTGTGACGAAACGTGCTGCTCTTATTTGGATCTCTTCTATTTCCCCTATCAGCCCTATCTATTACGGATCCCCCACTGACGAGAAGTATTAAAGTATCGATAGAACGAGGGTTTTGTAAGCGACGTCCTTCATGGGTGAATTACAATTCCTCAAGATTCTTCTAATGTCTCATTTCTGCATTTACTACGATTGGTTTCATGTAGTCGTTTCACTTCAGATATTTAATGCATGTGACTGTTTCCAGTGAATGTTAGACATATACCAGAATGGGTCCTTCTGTCTCATTATGCGCATTGGGTTACATTTGTTTATATTGTGATTTAACTGCCAAACACAGAATCCATCATCTACAGGTCTTCATGCATTTGACTACTACTGAATGTGAGGTTGCAAAAGGCCAATGGTATTTACAGCTTTCGACATCCCATGTACCGTCTACCATGCAACCACAATATTGGCTGGCAACAGTGGGCGGGACTGGGGGTATCCAATGGTCAGCGCAGCATAAAGCTACGGAGCCTGGTTGAACCGCTCAGTTGACGAGTAACTCACAACAGTACTACAGTGCTAATAGTGTCGATACAAAGCAGGGCGATGCAAACGATAAACAAAGCAAATATTGTATTATATTTACAACAACAGTTGCCCAAGTTGACATTTCGTCAGAAAGGAACCCAAGGAAAAATGTTCAAATGTGTGTGAAATCTTATGGGACTTAACTGCTAAGGTCATCAGCCCCTAAGCTTACACACTACTTAACCTAAATTATCATAAGGACAAACACACACACCTATGCCCGAGGGAGGACTCGAACCTCCGCCTGGGCCAGCCGCACCGTCCATGACTGCAGCGCCTGAGACCGCTCGGCTAATCCCGCGCGGCGAACCCAAGGAATTTCGAAGACTGACAAAGAAGTGGAAAATGAAATATTATCTTTTCTACAATATGAGTCAATAGAATGTGTGGTCTAGTGTACGCCCGACTGTGCGGACAATGTCCTTGAAGGACAGGGAGCCACAAATCCCGTCTCCAGTTAAATGTAGTAAAGGACAATCGTTGTCCAAAGAGCAGATAATTACGCAGATGGAGGATCATCCACAGCATAGTCAGAAAAAAAAACAGTTATGTACAGTTTTGGAGTAAGTCCGCAGCTATATGACCGCGTAGTGAATAAGTAAAATTACGATATTCAAGGCAGGACAAGGAGCACTCGTTACAAAAACTTGTTTGCGCTTTTCAAGGATGCTAGATACGACTGACAGGATGTGCATGATAGTGACCTGTTACGTTACGCACATCAAACTGCGCGTGACATACATTGCATACATTGCAGTGCTTTCATGGGAAGCAATTGATGGTTCCATAACTTTAAACGGTGCTACAGAACGGAAAGACGTAAGATGAAATTTCAAACAAAGCGTCAACTTGACGATACACAACCAATTGAGGAATCGGCCCGAAAATTTGTAAATGAGATAAACAAACTTATCCTGTCGTTCAGCCGGCCGGTGTGGCCGAGCGGTTCTAGGCGCTTCAGTCTGGAACCGCGCGACCACTACGGTCGCAGGTTCGAATCCTGCCTCGGAATTGGATGTGTGTAATGTCCTTAGGTTAGTTACGTTTAAGCAGTTCTAAGTTCTAGGGGACTGATGACCTCAGATGTTAAGTCCCATACTGCTCAGAGCCATTTGAACCATTTTTGAACCTGTCAATCAGTAAGGAATTTGTTTTCTGCTCCGACAAATCGGGATTTGAAGGGGAACTGCTTAAGAAAAGAACCTTGGAAATTAGAGGTAGCAAGAGAACTGCATAAAGATCAACTAACATCAAAGCCTTAACGTTTTCGTATACAATTATGCCGACTCTTAATCTGCGTACTAAATTGGGTGGAAAGTTATCTATTGTTAGTTGGAGGTGCTCTGTCTCAAACGAGCCTTTCTCGTGAGTGTGATTTTGAAAGGGCAATAAATATTTACGTTTACGTCGCATCAAGCAAGAGTGGAGAAATGGCCGCAAGAAACAACTATGGTATGAGCACTGCTTTTGGCCAATAGCTGAGCAAAATAACTTGTTTTTCTTGATTCTTGGAAACTACTTGATTGAGAAGTAGCGGCTCCGGTCTCGTAAACTGACAAAACGGGCGGGAGAGCTGTGTGCCGAACACATGCCCCTCCGTATCCGCATCCAGTGACACCTGTGGGCTGAGGATGACACGGCGGCCGGTCGGTACAGTTGGGCCTTCATTGCCTGTTCGGCCGGAGTTTAGCTCTTGATTCCTGATCTGTTTATAAAAATCGTACATCTTAGAGCAGACTGTCCCTTCTGAAATGTGTGTGGCATTGCAGTTCATAGCACCTGGAACCACTGGACAAACTCAACCTCTGGATGTTTGTTTTTCCGTGTCTATAAATTTTCGCACTATCTGCAGCTACGCCTTAAAGGACAGCTAGTTTCACGATAAGCTCCACAACAGACTGTTGGCATTCGGTTGCATGTCGTCACATGCCATCAGTTCTCATCATCCCGTTACACCAATAAGATTCTACATGCATCCTTTAAGAGTGCGTACACAGCTGAACGTCCTGAAGGTTTCTAACTCCCAAGGAGTTCGCTTTCGATCTTGATGGTGCGAATATTTGTGATCACTATGGTGCGCCATTTTTCATTCGGTGTTCATGGTGGAGGTTAACGATTTGTTTTGAACGTTTCTTGAATGTCAAAATGGTTCAAATGTCTTTAAGCACTATGGGACTTAACATCTGAGGTCATCAGTCCCCTAGACTTAGAACTACTTAAACTTAACTAACCGAAGGACATCACACACATACATGCCCGAGGCAGGATTCGAACCTGCGACCGTAGCAGCAGCGCGGTTCTGGACTGACGCGCATAGAACCTCTCGGTCACAGCGGCCGGCCTCTTGAATAACGACGACCTCTAATTTGTGAAGTGTAATACATACATTCCATAGAAGGTAGATCTCTGTGCTTTCCTGACACTCATTTTCTATCACCCCCCCTGAAGCACAGGTTGAATCATTTGCAGCTAATACTTTTCCTGTCATAATTGTTAAACCAGTACTTTCAAATGAGCCTTACTAAAGACTGAACTTGCGACATCGGATTCAAGGAGTTCCTTGTGAGACCGCTCTGTATACAACAATGTCATCCGCAAAGGGCCTCATGGAACTTCTGACAATTAATATGTTATTTATATACACTGTAAACAGAAATTGTATTATAAAAGTCCCTTGTCGTACGCCCGTACCTACTTTTACATTTGAACATTTTTCTCCGTTAAGAACGAAATACTATATTCTATTTGGTAGGTACTCTTCACTCTGATCAATAATCTTGTTTGATATTCCGTAAGCTCGTATTCTGTTCATTAGACGACACTGCGGAACTGTATAGATAGCCATCTACTGCCTCCTGCATCTCGTGGCCGAACGGAGCGAGCTGGAATCCATGTTGATTCCTACAGAAGAAATTTTCTGTTTTCAAAACGTTATAATCCACGAGCGTAAAACATGTTCCAACATTCTACAACATATTTGCCAGACTCTCCAGCAATCGCTTCACATATTTTATGCAGAACCATATAGGTATCCCATGAAATCTAATCACCTTTGCTCTGTTGCACAATTTTAGTTGATTTTCTAATCCGCAGTTATTTATTTCGATTCCTGTCAGTGTAGCGTTTCTGCAACGTCTCGAAGGAGGAACAACAATACGATACCAGAATGAGATTTTCACTCTGCAGCGGAGTGTGCGCTGATATGAAACTTCCTGGCAGATTAAAACTGTGTGCCCGCCCGAGACTCGAACTTGGGACCTTTGACTTTCGCGGGCAAGTGCTCTACCATCTGAGCTACCGAAGCACGACTCACGCCCGGTACTCACAGCTTTACTTCTGCCAGTATCTCGTCTCCTACCTTATAAACTTTACAGAAGCTCTCCTGCGAACCTTACAGAACTAGCACTCCTGAAAGAAAGGATATAGCGGAGACATGGCTTAGCCACAGCCTGGGGGATGTTTCCAGAATGAGATTTTCACTCTGCAGGTAGGAGACGAGATACTGGCAGAAGTAAAGCTGTGAGGACCGGGCGTGAGTCGTGCTTCGGTAGCTCAGATGATAGAGCACTTGCCTGCGAAAGCCAAAGGTCCCGATTTCGAGTCTCGGTCGGGCACACAGTTTTAATCTGCCAGGAAGTTTCAACAATACGATAGTCTCGGTGACGGGAAGGGGGAGGGAGGGAGGGGGAAGCTACAGCTGTTGCCGCATCCTGCATCTCTGTCGCCAAGCGCCTCGATCTCGCCTTTCTTCCTCATCTATTTCATCTATTACTCTTCTCTAAATCGCTTCCTGGATAACCTTTAGGCAACCTGTCAGTGGTCTTACTCTTCTTCCCTTGCAGGAAGTTGCCAATTAAATGCTCTCCCTGGCCATCTGTCTTCCATCATTCTTTTGTTTTCTTTTGACATGGCCTAACCATCCCACTATCTTCCGTCTATTCTACACCTAATACTATAATGGATCTGCATCGTTTGCTTTATTTCCTCATTTCTTATGCAGTCAGGTCGAAAAATGGAATATGCCCTTTTTGAGTTAGCGAGCATTTCGCTCTCATTTAAATATATGGCCGAAAGAGTCAGCCTACAGGAATTGTGAAACGAACCCTTTCCTCCAAGCCCGTGTGCCAAAAAGGGCATAGATTCACCACTAGACGAGGACTCACAGGCGTCTATTGTCTATTGAGGCCTTAGTGATGTAGTTTGCGAGTGAAACAGACGAGAACCTACGTCACAGGGAAACCCAGCAGAAGGCGTTTATGGCAGTGTTAAATATGGAGGACCTAAGATTGACCATAAAGGGAAACGTTTATGAAGACTAATACTGTAGTAATCCAGGGAATGAAGCCACAGTAATTTTAATCTACCATCCTTCATAAATTTTCATGGTGATGCCAATAAAACTTGAATATTGATCATACAGGGTGTTTCAAAAATGACCGGTATATTTGAAACGGCAATAAAAACCAAACGAGCAGCGATAGAAATACACCGTTTGTTGCAATATGCTTGGGACAACAGTACATTTTCAGGCAGACAAACTTTCGAAATTACAGTAGTTACAATTTTCAACAACAGATGGCGCTGCGATCTGGGAAACTCTATAGTACGATATTTTCCACATATCCACCATGCGTAGCAATAATATGGCGTAGTCTCTGAATGAAATTACCCGAAACCTTTGACAACGTGTCTGGCGGAATGGCTTCACATGCAGATGATATGTACTGCTTCAGCTGTTCAATTGTTTCTGGATTCTGGCGGTACACCTGGTCTTTCAAGTGTCCCCACAGAAAGAAGTCACAGGGGTTCATGTCTGGCGAATAGGGAGGCCAATCCACGCCGCCTCCTGTATGTTTAGGATAGCCCAAAGCAATCACACGATCATCGAAATATTCATTCAGGAAATTAAAGACGTCGGCCGTGCGATGTGGCCAGGCACCATCTTGCATAAACCACGAGGTGTTCGCAGTGTCGTCTAAGGCAGTTTGTACCGCCACAAATTCACGAAGAATGTCCAGATAGCGTGATGCAGTAATCGTTTCGGATCTGAAAAATGGGCCAATGATTCCTTTGGAAGACATGGCGGCCCAGACCAGTACTTTTTGAGGATGCAGGGACGATGGGACTGCAACATGGGGCTTTTCGGTTCCCCATATGCGCCAATTCTGTTTATTGACGAAGCCGTCCAGGTAAAAATAAGCTTCGTCAGTAAACCAAATGCTGCCCACATGCATATCGCCGTCATCAATCCTGTGCACTATATCGTTAGCGAATGTCTCTCGTGCAGCAATGGTAGCGGCGCTGAGGGGTTGCCGCGTTTGAATTTTGTATGGATAGAGGTGTAAACTCTGGCGCATGAGACGATACGTGGACGTTGGCGTCATTTGGACCGCAGCTGCAACACGGCGAACGGAAACCCGAGGCCGCTGTTGGATCACCTGCTGCACTAGCTGCGCGTTGCCCTCTGTGGTTGCCGTACGCGGTCGCCCTACCTTTCCAGCACGTTCATCCGTCACGTTCCCAGTCCGTTGAAATTTTTCAAACAGATCCTTTATTGTATCGCTTTTCGGTCCTGTGGTTACATTAAACCTCCGTTGAAAACTTCATCTTGTTGCAACAACACTGTGTTCTAGGCGGTGGAATTCCAACACCAGAAAAATCCTCTGTTCTAAGGAATAAACCATGTTGTCTACAGCACACTTGCACGTTGTGAACAGCACACGCTTACAGCAGAAAGACGACGTACAGAATGGCGCACCCACAGACTGTGTTGTCTTCTATATCTTTCACATCACTTGCAGCGCCATCTGTTGTTGAAAATTGTAACTACTGTAATTTCGAAAGTTTGTCCGCCTGAAAATGTACTGTTGTCCCACGCATATTGCAACAAACGGTGTATTTCTATCGCTGCTCGTTTAGTTTTTATTGCCGTTTCAAATATACCGGTCATTTTTGAAACACCCTGTATGTATAATAGCTTGGGATTTACTGTTAAACAGAAGTTCACAAATTTTGTAACAAAGACCTGAATGCCGAAATCTGAACGCTTTAGTCGATCTTAACGATCGACATGTCATAGAGAAGCACATCATTAAAATGACAAATGTTGTAAATATCAACTCTGTAACTTTATTTGTTTAAAAGATATAGTAAATTTAAATTATCAGCATTTTCAGTTAAGCATCAGATCATTATTTCCTCCACACAAAACATATTGAACGATGACAGTATGACACCTTATTGAATCATTAGGTAATAGAATCTTTGTTGTAAAGTTTAGTGCATAATAGTTACTTTTGTTCTTTATTTATATATCAGAAAGAACATTGGTGCAAGGCTGCTGGCCGTGACATTCAAAGTTAAGAGGGAAATTGTATTGGTTTTATGTAAAAGAATTTAACAATTGATATTATTGTTACTTTATTTAGAACGTGAAAGTGGTCAAGCTTTGATTATTTAAATATGTTAAAAAGTAAAATAATGTAGAATAAGCTGTACCCAATCAGATGGACGGCTTCAGGAAAGGGAACTGCCCTAGTCAGTTGAGCGAGGATGTTCGGCGCGCGGGAAAACGCGCCCGGGGACGTGCAGAGAGAGAGAGTGCTGGTGCACACGCGAAAGAGGGACGGTTCAGATTGAGACGCAAAAGCGAACAGCCGGTCTTTAGGCAGCTAGGAAAAGAAACGACTTGGAAAATTTCGTGTTGTGTGGTATCGCTGGACTTAGTCTCTGAGCGGTGAGCAGCCGCGCGCCTAGTGTGAACTCTTTTCGTGTAAATATCGAGGTGTAGTATTGGACTTGTGTTCCGCGATGAGACTGTGAATGATCGAACTGTGTCAAATGGATATGAGCTCGAGTGTAATAGTAATTCTAAATACGACCACTTTCACTATTAGTTTTCTTTCTAAATAAAAATTATTCCAACCAAATCGCAACTGTGTGGCCTACATTTATGGGTCGTTAATTTAGTTCCCGATATTATTATTACTGTTATTATATGTTACATTAACTTTGTTTCATACAATTTCGCTGACTTGCCGTCAGCCAGACAATTTAACCATAGGGTCACAAGTGTCTAATTTAGGGCGTATAATGCGGCACGTGCTGTTCAACCCCTAGACGAGTTTGAACCAAGACATTTCGACGAAGAGGAACCGCATGTGAGCCCAAACATCTTTGATATGTTAGCTCGCATCTTCCATTTCTAATGCTGTAAACCTCTTTGTTTTTCCTTCTGTGAGTTCCCAACACTCACTCACTTAACTTGTTATAGCTTTCACGATTGATTTGTACAGTCACATTTCAATATTTAAACTCATTTTTTGGGCCCAAAGCACAAGATTTCCGGGCATGATCCGCTGCTGGATATCTCCGCCACATCTTCCACCACGTCAGAGAATACTCCCCATGTACTTACATTTTTTTTTTTTTTAATTTTCTGTCAAGTCCGTAAGTAGAATATTACTTTCGAATTAGTTGAATGCTTATCGTATGGCTCTCCTTACTCTAATTTTAGCTTTGTTCAGCTTTTTTTTCTGTGAAGTTTTTGATACGTCTGAATTTGCATTGAAACTCCATTTACCTTCCCAACAGCTTTCTAAAAAAGCTGTAGAACTACGAAAGATCTTTCCCACACCACGAAACGTTGCTCGGCACACTTATATTGATGAGTGATTATTCTGGATCACTGAAACCAGACACAGTTGCAGGTAGTCTATCTAACGACTTCCGAGTCTGATTTTCGATATAAATTTAGGCAACATTGTCCACGGAGTACAGCGACCTTGTGCTATATTTAGGCTAAAATCAACAGTCGAGATCGTAATAATATTTGTTTAATTACCGGTTTCGGCTTAACTTAAAGCCATTTTCGGAATTTTTGGTCCCCTATGGTTGGTGCTGGTGGCTCCTCGGTTTTCTCGTGATGCCACGATGGTACACCGGTAAATAAACAAATGTTATTGCGATCTCACTTTTGACTTTAACTTGATTTTCAATGTTCCATGAACACTATTCAATAAAACGTATTCGGACTCTCCCAAAAACATGCATTTTTCATATTAGGAGCATTGTGCTGCCACCTACTGTCACTTACTCCACATCAGCGACCTCAGTAGTCATTAGACATCGTGAGAGAGCAGAATGGGGCGCTCCCCGGAACTCACGGACTTCGATCGTGGTCAGGTGACCGGGTGTCACTTAGTAAGTAGGCTGTTTAGGTTTTTATATTGGTAACGCCACGTAGCGCTCTGTATGAAAATCACTGGCTGTGCTGTGTGCAGTCTGTGGCTGGGTGGCATTGTTGTAATATTCGCTATTGTAGTGTTGGGCTGTTGGCTGTTAACAGCGCGTAGCGTAGCGCAGTTGGAGGTGAGCCGCCAGCAGTGGTGGATGTGGGGAAGTGAGATGGCGGATTTTTGAGAATGGATAATCTGGAGGTGTGTCCATCAGAAACAGTACATTTGTAAGAATGGATGTCATGAACTGCTATATATATATTATGACCATTAAGGTAAATACATTGTTTGTTCCCTACTAAAATCTTTCATTTGCTAACTATGCCTATCAGTAGTTAGTGCCTTCAGTAGTTTGAATCTTTTATTTAGCTGGCAGTAGTGGCGCTCGCTGTATTGCAGTAGTTCGAGTAACGAAGATTTTTGTGACGTAAGTGATTTGTGAAACGTATAGGTTAATGTTAGTCAGGGCCATTCTTTTGTAGGGATTTTTGAAAGTCAGATTGCGTTGCGCTAAAAATATTGTGTGTCAGTTTAGTATTGATCAGAATAGGTAAAGCGCGAAATGTCTGAGTGCGTTCAGTTCTGCTCAGCTGTCTGAAAATCAAATAATGTAAGAGGTTTATCAGAACAGTAATTAATTAATTTTTCTAAGGGGATGTTTCATATGTCGACCCTTAGCCGAGGATACCTCACTGGAATCTTCTGATTTTTTCTTGTAGTTTGTGCAATTAGTGCAGCCTTTGTTTATTGCTAGCGCGTAACTGTAGAGAGAATTTCCTTTGTAGTTGTAGTTTTTCATTCTTGTACAGTAAAACAGTTGTGGCATGCATGTAGATTTGCACCAAGTATTTCGCAGCTGCGCTTGCAACTAACGAGATATCATTTTCAATGCTATGTTAATGTGTTTTCTTATTTTGCTCTTCAAATTGTGCTTTTCTGTATTGTCGTGTGAAATATTGTGACAATAATGGCATGTGAAAAACGTAATACTAGGCTCCAAAGTAAACTGAGAAATGACAGTGAAGACGAAAGCAATGTGTTAGCGCCACCGTGTAATGAATTAACTAATGTTCAAAGTAGTAATTTGGTAATTGTGCATAGGGAAATGGAGCAGGCTGCAAATAATGGTGTAGGCAGTGAAACAATTAGTGAACAGGGAAGAATTATCGATCGATCGGTCGGCAACAGCTTGCCTCAGGAATCCGAAATGAGAGGACACAATCTTGCAAATACTGTAGATTCAGGTTTTGCGTCCTCGCCGTTTTCTCAAATAAGTCAAGACACATTTTCTGCTTCTCAAAATGCGAATATTGCCGGTTCAAATGCATTGCCGAATAGCACTGAGGAACATGTTTCAGACACCAGTGCATTGTTATTACAATTAATGCAACAAATGGGACAAAAGCTTCAAAAGTTAGACATAATGGAACAAAATCTTCAAAAGTTAGACACAATGGAACAACACCAGAGACAAACACAGCAACAGTTAGACACAATGGAACAAAATCAGAGACAAACACAGCAAAAGCTTCAAAAGTTAGACACCACACTTGAACAAACACGTGAAGATTTATCTACTGGGTTACATAACATTGAATCGAAATGTCAAAATGTCTGTAATGACGTAAAAACACAAATTTGTGAGCATTTTCAACCTATTTTTTCGCGGCATGAAAATGCATTACAGAATCACGAAGCAGCCATAAAAGAACTGCAAACCATTGTTCATGAAAATCATGAGACCTTGTGGGCTAAAATTGACTCAGTTGCATCTACCGATTCGGTTATGCTACATGCAAAAATTCAGGAAAACTTAAAGAACACAGTAGATACGATTTCAACACAAATGGACACTCTGAAACTTGGTCCAGAAAAACACACTGAGGAAATAAGTACACTATCGGAGAAAGTAGCCGAACTTTCGGATCAGTGCACTAACTTATCTGCAACGGTAGATGATGGTCTGAATGACACAAGACCTGTAGCCATCACTGACATAGAAGAGTGTGAACAAATTAAGAAATTCAAACAAAATCAGAATCAAATTAATACGCAATACAAAAGAGAAATCCGGGAAGTACAAGATCAGTTGGCACAAGTAATACAAACATTACATATTTCAGAGGACACTCGCGCCCCAACACGGGAAGAGGAACTTAGAAATACGGAACACAAAATAATAACATAGGGCATTTCCGAAATTATGAAAGAAATTGGCAAGGTGCACCGAATTTTGAGATGGAACCGTCGACACGACGTATCAATGACCGATATGCTACTCGCCGACACGATGATTTTGACTATAAGCTGTTCATTGCTACACGTAAATTCAAAACATTTACGAATTCAGGCAACGACATTCATCCACAAGCGTGGCTCCATCAATTTTCTCATTGTTTTCCGCCCAACCGGTCATTAGAGCACAGATTAGAATTTATGTGTGGCTACTTAGAGAATGAACCAGCTGAAAGAATGCGATCGGTCATTCACGATTGTCACAGTGAAGGAGAATTTTATCATGCCTTCCTCTCAGTATAATGGTCTCAAGCTACACAAGACCGAGTAAAACATAGCATCATAATGATGAAACATTTCGAAGAATCTGAATTTTCCAGTCTTGTGAAATATTTTGAAGACATGTTGCACAAGAATCTGTACTTGTCAAACCCATACAGCCCCTCAGAACTCATCCGCATTTGCTTAATCAAACTACCTGAACATTTACGACATATTATTTTGGCAGGATGTTGCAAAGACGACATTGAAGCTTTTCAGGGACTGTTACAAGAATTGGAAATTGACACTGACAATCGCGGAAATCGCGGAAAGCGAAAACAGGAACACAACAATTACAGGTCACATCCGTCACAATTCCGTGATGAAAGAAATAATAACTGGACACGACAAGGCTATTCTCACAACACAAATCGTGACCAAAACAGACACCACCCGTATGACAACCGTTGGCAGAGTAGTAATAATTATAGGGAAAGATCACCTCTCCGTGGTAGTGACTATCACAGATACAATCAGAGAAACAGGCAATATGGGAACCAAAATAATTATTATCAAGGGAGACAGAATAACTTTAGACGCAACAGTCTAGCGCGCAGTTACGATTCAGGGAGAAATTCTCCACCACATGACCGACAAGAAAGAAACTATGGAATCTACCGACATGACAACAGACGATATGATCATAACGACAGACCTGAATTGCATCAGAACTGGCGGGATTCAAACAGGACGGGGCCCTCTCGACAAGGTGAATTTGTAGAAGTTAGGTCTCCTAATCCCAATAACGACGCGCGCCAACAAAGAGACAGACAATGACTCGCACCGCAGGCAGCCACGTGCGCCAGCTGGCTCAGAGAAAAATAACATGGACGCTAACCTTGAGAAAAATTCCAGCATTCTTTACCGACGTATACTGCATGAGAATTGCGTTCAAGTTGAAACTCTACATACTAGGAAGAGTAAAGGATTGTACTACATTTCACATGTAAAACCGTTTCTTGAGAGATAATCTGCTTTTAACTTAGTCTTTGCCATAAAATTTTTCACTTCACGCTACTAGTACAATCTGTCACACTGAGAAACTGTTAACATGCAACAATGTTTTGATGTTAACTGTCCAGTCTAGAAGCGAGGGAACTTATTTAGACAGTAATTACCACTGCATTGTGATAGTGAACAGAGGACACAGTGTTTCTGTGTGTGTACATTCTTGCTTGTTAGTTGCACGATTATGTAACGACTGTAAGGCTCACATACTTAGAACATATACTGGTACTGTTAATGAGATTTTAATGCAACATTTTGGTTTACTTGAAAATACATTCTGGATTTAAAGTACTTTCTGTGAGATACCAGATGACACAGTGGTTAGTTTATGGCACAGCTACACGATTTTATCACGACACTACTAATGAGTGACAATTTACAATGTTGCTTTTGCAGTGTTTCTGTTTTATATCTGCACAGTTTTTCTGAATTCTTCTGGAAAGGGAAACATGTTTTAGTAGTAACTTTTGTGGTATAGCTACAATGAGACAGCCTTTTCCGTAGCACAACAATACGTTACAGCACAGTACTTTCTTCATCACGGCAATAAGCATAATAACTAAGATATCTACACGCAAAGCATTTCACTTTTGTTTATCATGAGGTAAGTACATTGACTTCTGCAGAACTTAGCTTTCGGAGGACAATAACTACGACACTTCCACAGAGATTATCTTACAACAAGACGCACAGTTTAGCGTTACGGTACACGTATTTGAGTGATTAATTTTGTACTTAAAACATTTATTTTTAAAGATTTTTGAATTACAAAGAAAGTATTCCGTGATACATTTCATTCCATTGCTGTAATCTGTAACACCTGAGGGTATAATTACATTAATCCTCAGGGGGGTACACGCTTACTTTGTGTACCATGTGTCTGGCAAGCTCAAGGAGCCTAGCTAATATGGTATTTGCTTATACAACTTTACACATCGGTACCATATTTCTCTTACACATAAATTACACAGCTATCTGATCATTTAACTGAGAGAGACAAACATTTATTTTGCTATATCAGTGACAGATGTTTATGTAATTACACCGTTGGATAACTTCACACTTACGAAATTGTATTTGGCTGCACTGTGTGAACTGTTCATATTTTTTCGGAACCATTGTGATACTATGAGAGCTCTGAATGATGTATTTGGTATGGGATCATGATTTTTTGAAGTACGTTTGAGGTAGATGACACTATTGAAATGAGCAGAGAATTTTTTAGGTTTTGAAATTATTGCAGAAAGCTACGACGTTTTTGAGATTTGACTGATGTGTTATGATATTATTACGACGACGATGTGTATTATGCTGTTGAGGTATGTTTACGATCAATAAGATGATGCTACCGTATATGAGGAATTTGATTATGCTACGTATTTCTTATGATGAAATATTGAAGAAGTGCCGACGAATATGTATATGTATAATAAGGTAAGGAATAATGAGTAGTAGTTAGGGACTCTGATTTGTGGAAAAGGATGTGGGAATCCAAGAATCGTACTTTAAGAATTATGAAATGTGTGTACATGCGTGAATGTATTACAATGCTGTCGAAAATTTTTTGCACACTGTTATATTTATAGGATTTTGTTTCTACACGTTTGTAACACAAATTTTTGACCTGTGAAAATTTTTATATGAGACTGTCACTGTAGCGGAAACTGCTGTCGTAAATATTTCAGAAAGAAAGGTAAGTGACCTTGACGTAATGCGTTTTGGGCGCCCAGCTGAGAGATAGTCATCTGACAAAAGAAAGCCATTAGGTGGAGAAAAAAAGAGGCCATTATCCTCGCTATTGACATTCCTTTGTAGAAAGCATCGCAAATACGACACGCTCATTACTTGGAAAGATACTTACATCTGCACACCTGATTATGACAAGCGTCTTTCTACGAGAGTTGAGAGAATTTCTAGTAACTTATGAAATGTCACATGACTATTGAATGATATTTTTATGCTTTGCTTTTCATAGTTGCTTATTTAATTTGATATCTGGTTTCCAGCTGTGTTGCAGCATTGGTTATATAAAATAAAATTAAATGCATTTGCTAATGTGAACACTTTCAGTCAACAGATCTATTAAATAATAATTTTATGATCCACATTCTTCAAAAAGGGAGCACTTGGAAAGGAAAGACCAATAAGAAGGGACTAATAATAACTGCATACATAATTTTCTTTTCAACTAGTCAGTAATTTTTTATAGAATAAGTTTTTGTTGTGCACCACTTTAATTACATAGACATTAAGATGTGAATATACATTTCCCTTATCTGTGTTGTTGTCTTTAGTGTACTATTTTATCTGCTTGAGCTTTGTCATGTTTAGATATTAGTTATTGCATTTGCTGCTGCTGTTTGCCAGGCATAGTGCTACTAAATTTAACTTTGTATTACTCTGTGAAGCCAGTTTTACTACTGATTTATTTTTCTTTTTGCTGCTCATTGGCTCTTATTAGTGATAATGTTGCATTTGCTCTCCAAATTTAGATTTACTGCTGCTTGCTTTGCCAATTTGCATTTTTTTGTCATTGCTGTTTGTATTAATTGTTTTGTGCCACTGCATTGCATCATCCCTTAGTTTAGCATCTGAGCTCAGTAGATTTAAGTTAGCTTAAGAGCTGGTAGACTATATAAGAAACTAACTATGATGAATTAGAAGAAATGCATTGAGAAGCCATAAGAAAATGGTTTGGCCAAAAAAGTATTTTGAAAGTGGATATGAACAAAAAAAGTAGGGTTTAGGGACAACAGGTTTAGGTAGGATTTTCTTGGAAATAAATGATGAGGTAAGATAATGGAAAATAAATAATGAGGTAAGAAATATGTGAACATATAAATACAGAAAGCATTCTTGGATAGGATTTTTTTTGGTGGAAACAAATGTTGAAATACGATGAAAGGTCTATGGAATGAAGTTTTGGGTTGGACTGCAGTACCAAATGTTACACTGAAAACAAACCCTGCCCTTTCCTCTTGTGTTATTCTGCTATGTGTTTGTGTACTCTTGTGTATTTGTGTTTTTCCTGTCTTTATGTGTTTAGCTGATGAGAGTTATGTTGTAGAATTTTTCTAATACTATGTTATTTACTTTGTAAAGATGTTTAGACATTATTTACTCTGTTTTGTTTTAATGCTCATGTGTGAAGTTGATGTTTCAAAAGTTATTCTGATCTTTTATGTATTTACTTATGTCATAATTCCTGTAACACTCATGTATATGTTTATTTCTATTCTTTTGTAAAGCCTGTGATACTACAAATGTTATCTGTATTGTTATGTTCTTTAATGGTGTATTTTGTACCTTTGTTATTGTATTCTTATGTTATAAAATTGTAATTGACACCAGTTCATCAAATTAAGTAACTTGTAAGTTACATTTCACTGCACACGTTTATGTTGGTCATAGTATATGGACAATATGTAAGAAGTTGGGACCGTTAGTGTTTGCACATGTGTTAATAATTCAGCAAGGGACTGGATAACAGCATTGCTGGTTCTAAGGACATTTCAAAAAAAAATTTTTGTGGGTGCACAAATGGTGGTTTATGGACTTGCTATGCTCTCCGCAAGACTCTTCAATGGCGATTCTGCACCTCCACAGTCGCAACGGATGGCTGCCAGCCATCTCTACAAGAACTACAGTGGGTCTACACCTTTGATGACTCACCAATACCATTGTTTCTACAAGGACTTCAGTGGGTCTGCACCACTGGTGGCCCACCAATACCATAATTTCTACGAGAAATACAGTGGGTCTGCTCTGTGATGACCTACCTACCAATATGCTTCAAAACTTCGACTGACTCTGCGGTGGGTTTGCTCTGTTGTGGCCCATTACCTGTCTGCATGTCAAGAGTCAGCCCTGTCTTTCCATTGGAAGGACAACACTACTTCTTCAAGACTGCATGAAAATCCACTACTTCCGTGTGTATTTTCTTTTACTGCTATTTTACTGTGATGAACAATCAGGACTGTCTTTATGGACTGTGAGACAATTTTAGCTTTTGACCAACATTGTATCAGTAAGTGTGTGCATTTGATTTCTTTGTTATTGTAATTATGAAAAATTTTTTCAAATCTGTATTGGCCACTGCCCAAAACAATTTGTAACATTTTTTTGGGGAGCATGGGGGCTATGTAAGTAGGCTGTTTAGGTTTTTATATTGGTAACACCACGTAGCGCTCTGTATGAAAATCACTGGCTGTGCTGTGTGCAGTCTGTGGCTGGGTGGCATTGTTGTAATATTCGCTATTGTAGTGTTGGGCTGTTGGCTGTTAACAGCACGTAGCATAGTGCAGTTGGAGGTGAGCCGCCAGCAGTGGTGGATGTGGGGAAGTGAGATGGTGGATTTTTGAGAATGGATAATCTGGAGGTGTGTCCATCAGAAACAGTACATTTGTAAGGATGGATGTCATGAACTGCTATATATATATTATGACCATTAAGGTAAATACATTGTTTGTTCCCAATTAAAATCTTTCATTTGCTAACTATGCCTATCAGTAGTTAGTGCCTTCAGTAGTTTGAATCTTTTATTTAGCTAGCAGTAGTGGCGCTCATTGCAGTAGTTCGAGTAACGAAGATTTTTGTGAGGTAAGTGATTTGTGAAACGTATAGGTTAATGTTAGTCAGGGCCATTCTTTTGTAGGGATTTTTGAAAGTCAGATTGCGTTGCGCTAAAAATATTGTGTGTCAGTTTAGTATTGATCAGAATAGGTAAAGAGCGAAATGTCTGAGTGCGTTCAGTTCTGCTCAGCTGTTTGATAATCAAATAATGTAAGTAAAGTAATTCAATAATTTTTCTAAGGGGACGTTTCAACTTGTATCATACATCTATACGCGAGATTTCCACACTCCTAAACATCCCCAGGTCCACTGTTCCCGATGTCATAGTCAAGTGGAAAAGTGAAGGGACACGTACAGCACAAAAGCGTACAGGCCGACCTGTTCTGTTGGCCGACAGACTAGATTAGATTAGATTAGATTAATATTAGTTCCATGGATCATGAATACGATATTTCGTAATGATGTGGAATGAGTCAAATTTTCCAATACATGACATAATTAAGTTAATTTAAGAACATACTTAAGTTAATATAACAACTTTTTTTATTTTTTTGTGTTTTTTTATTTTTTTTATAATTTTTTTTCTTAATTTATATCTAAAAATTCCTCTATGGAGTAGAAGGAGTTGTCATTCAGAAATTCTTTTAATTTCTTCTTAAATACTCGTTGGTTATCTGCCAGACTTTTGATACTATTTGGTAAGTAACCAAAGACTTTAGTGGCAGTATAATTCACCCCTTTCTGTGCCAAAGTTAGATTTAATCTTGAATAGTGAAGATCATCCTTTCTCCTAGTATTGTAGTTATGCACACTGCTATTACTTTTGAATTGGGTTTGGTTGTTAATAACAAATTTCATAAGAGAGTATATATACTGAGAAGCTACTTTGAATATCCCAAGATCCTTAAATAAATGTGTACAGGATGATCTTGGGTGGACTCCAGCTATTATTCTGATTACACGCTTTTGTGCAATAAATACTTTATTCCTCAGTGATGAATTACCCCAAAATATGATACCATATGAAAGCAATGAGTGAAAATAGGCGTAGTAAGCTAATTTACTAAGATATTTATCACCAAAATTTGCAATGACCCTTATTGTATAAGTAGCTGAACTCAAACGTTTCAGCATATCATCAATGTGTTTCTTCCAATTTAATCTCTCACCAATGGACACACCTAAAAATTTGGAATATTCTACCTTAGCTATATGCTTCTGATTAAGGTCTGTATTTATTAATGGCGTCATACCATTCACTGTACTGTGTCTTATCAAAATTCAGTGAGAGTCCGTTTACAAGGAACCACTTAGTAATTTTCTGAAAGACAGTATTGACAGTTTCATCAGTTAATTCTTGTTTGTCAGGTGTGATTACTATACTTGTATCATCAGCAAAGAGAACTAACTTTGCCTCTTCATGAATATAGAATGGCAAGTCATTAATATATATTAAGAACAACAAAGGACCCAAGACTGACCCTTGTGGAACCCCATTCTTGATAGTTCCCCAGTTTGAGGAATGTGTTGATCTTTGCATATTATGAGAACTGCTTATTTCAACTTTCTGCACTCGTCCAGTTAGGTACGAATTGAACCATTTGTGCACTGTCCCACTCATGCCACAATATTTGAGCTTGTCTAGCAGAATTTCATGATTTACACAATCAAAAGCCTTTGAGAGATCACAAAAAATCCCAATGGGTGGTGTTCGGTTATTCAGATCATTCAAAATTTGATTGGTGAAAGCATATATGGCATTTTCTGTTGAAAAACCTTTCTGGAAACCAAACTGACATTTTGTTAGTACTTCATTTTTACAGATATGTGAAGCTACTCTTGAATACATTACTTTCTCAAAAATTTTGGATAAAGCTGTTAGAAGGGAGAATGGACGGTAATTGTTGACATCGATCTATCCCCCTTTTTATGCAAAGGTATAACAATAGCATATTTCAGCCTATCAGGGAAAATGCCCCGTTCCAGAAAGCTATTACACAGGTGGCTGAGAATCTTACTTATCTGTTGAGAACAAGCTTTTAGTATTTTGCTGGAAATGCCGTCAATTCCATGTGAGTTTTTGCTTTTAAGCAACTTTATTATTTTCCTAATTTCAGAGGGAGAAGTGGGTGAGATTTCAATTGTATCAAATTGCATAGTTATGGCCTTTTCCATTAACAGCCTAGCATCTTCTAATGAACACCTGGATCCTACTATATCCACAACATTTAGAAAATGATTATTAAAAATATTTTCAACTTCTGACTTTTGTTCATAAAGTTTTCATTCTGATGGTAATACTGTCTTCCTGTGCTCTTGGTTGACCTGTTTCTCTTTTAATAGTATTCCAAATTGTTTTAATTTTATTATCAGAGTTGCTGATTTCAGACATGATGCACGTACTTCTGGATTTTTTAATAACTTTTCTTAATATAACACAGTAGTTTTTATAATGTTTGATAGTTTCTGGGTCACTACTCTTTCTTGCTGTTAGATACATTTCCCTTTTCTGGTTACAAGATATTTTTATACCCTTAGTAAGCCATGGTTTGTTACAAGGTTTCTTACGAATATATTTAACTATTTTCTTGGGGAAGCAGTTTTCAAATGCATTTACAAAAATGTCATGAAATAAATTATATTTTAAATTGGCATCAGGTTCACGGTACACCTCATCCCAGTCTAACTGCTGTAGGCTTTCCCTGAAATTTGCAATTGTTAAATCGTTTACTGAACGTACTACTTTGGAGGACTGTTTAGTATTGCTGAATGGAGCTATGTCATATATTGTAACTAGCTGTGCACCATGATCAGAAAGACCATTCTCAACAGGCTGAGCATTTATCTGGTTAAACTTATCTTGGTCTATAAAGAAGTTATCTATCAGTGAGCTGCTATCCTTTACCACCCGAGTAGGAAAATCAATAATGGGTGTCAAATTGAAAGAACCGTGTAATACTTCAAGGTCATTTTTCCTATTACCCTCTTTCAGAGAATCTACATTGAAGTCCCCACAAATAATAATTTGCTTCCCCCTGTCTTACAGATAGCACAACAAGGAGTCCAAATTTTTCAGAAATAGATGAAAATTTCCTGATGAGGACCTATATACAGTTACAATTATAAATGTGCCTTTATTTAATTTAAGCTCACAGGCACATGCTTCTATATGTTTCTCTACACAAAACTTTTTTGTTTCTATACTTTTTACACAATGATAACTTTTGACATATATGGCAACTCCTCCTTTCTCCATACTTTCTCTCATTACATGTGCAGAGAGCTTATATCCACTTACATTTACCTTATCCATATCAGTAACAATGTGATGCTCAGACAGGCATAGTATATCTATTTCATCCTCAACTTCTAAATCTTCTAAACAAACCAGAAGCTCATGTATTTTCTTCTTCTTCTTCTTTCGATTTCGGCCATCTTTGGACCACGTTCAACAATTCACTTGCCCGGCTTTTTGATCTTTTTTCTCTCTTCCCAATATTTCCTCATCATTTTCGAATGGTTCCTCTTCCGCTCTTCCGACCATTTCCTGTTATTATTCTTTAGTTTCGTTTCTTCTGGAAAACACTTAATTTCGTTCACTATTTGTCTAAACTTTTTCCTGTCCCTGATTGACTCACGGGTGACATTAAAATAGGCCAAGTCCTTTTTCACCATCTGTATCAATTTATTGTTGGTTTTTTCGTTCCTGTTACTATGTTCAAACACTTTTCTTGTTAGTCTGTTTCCATCCATCCTCGACAGGTGACCATAAAACGTTAGTCTGCGTTTACGCATTGCATCACTCACTTTCTCAATAGTTTTGTATATTTCCTTATTACTCTTTAGCTTGTACTCTTCTCCAATCTTTCTCGGTCCTAATATTTTTCTCAAAATTTTCCTTTCTTTCCTTTCCATGTTTTCTATTTCCCCCTTTTTGTTAAGAGTTAGGCAGTCCGATGCATACAGGCATTCTGGTCTAATGACAGTTTTATAATGTCTTAATTTAGCTTGAATCGAAATGTTTTTTTTGTTATATATGTCTTTGGTTTTTTGAAAAGCAAATTCCATTTTCCTTGCTCTCGCCTGGTTTGCACTCTTGTCTAAACCATTCACTTGGATTATTTCACCTAAATACTTAAATTTTTCTACTCTCTTAATATTGCCGTATTTAGTAATAAGATTTTTCTTGTTATTTCTATGATTAGACATATACACGGTTTTTTCAAATGAAATCTGCAGTCCAGCTCTGGCCGAAACTTCTTGTAGTTTCTCCAAGTAATTCTGAGCTATTTCTTCGTTTTCTGTAATTATTGCCAGATCGTCTGCAAAAGCTAAACAGTCCACTTCTATTTTTTCTTTTTTTGTTCCAATTCTGATGTCATTCTTGGTGCCTTTGAGTTCTTCTTTCCATATTCTCAATATCTTTTCCAGTACGCAGTTGAAGAGGATTGGGGATAAACCATCACCTTGTCTAACACCTGTTTTAATTTCGAACTTCCTTGAAATTTCACCCATAAATTTAACTTTGGCCTTACTGTTTGTTAGCGTCTGTTTGATAATTTGAATTGTTTTCTTATCGACCCCAAATTCTTCCAATACTTTCAGTAGTGTTTCTCTATCTACCGAGTCGTATGCTTTTTTGAAATCTACAAATACTATTGCAAATCTCTGGCCTCTTGAGATTCTGTAACGAATTAGTGTTTTCAGGTTAAATATTTGTTCAGGATCTACCTTGTCTAAAACCTGCTTGATATTCACCTATTTTTTTATCCAGAACTGGCTCCACGATTTGAAGTAATTTCCTTGACAAAATTTTGTATCCTACTGGTAGTAGCGAGATCCCTCTATAATTATTAACATTCATCTTATCCCCCTTTTTGTGTAGTGGGTGTATCAGGGCACACTGCCAGTCTTCAGGAATTCTTTCTTCATCCCAGATCTTCTTAAACATATGTTCCAAAGCTTGTGGGAGGTTGGTATCCATTATTTTTAGGATTTCTGGTACTATGGAGTCTTCACCTGGGGCTTTATTGTTTTTTAGACTGTGTATTATGTGTTTTATTTCTTCAGCTTCTGGAGGTTTTGACTCGGTATTAGTATTTCGGTGGTTTTCAAAACTCATTTTATATTTGGGGGGTTCACAATTTAGTAGATTCTCGAAATATTTTGCTAATATTTCACAATTAGTCTTGTTTGTCAAACCTAGCTTGTTCTCTTCATCTTTAAAACATAAATTTGGGGATTGGTATTTGGTTAGCTGTTTTCTAAAAGTTTTGTAGAAATCTCTAGAATTATTTCTTTTAAAGTCTTCCTCAATCTGTTCTAGGTTATCCTGAAATTGTCTTCTTTTTTTATTACGGAAAAGCTTAGCTGTTTCTCTTCTCTGGATTTTAAAATTGTCAAGATCTTGAGGATCTTTTGTGGAGTTCCATTTCTGCCACAATTTCTGTCTCTTCTCCAGGTTCTCATCACATTCATTGTCCCACCATGGATGTCTTCTTACTCTTTTCACGAGACAATTTTCTTTTGCTATTTCAACTATTTCGTTTTTGATCTCCTCCCATCCCGCTTCCTTATTTATTGTGGATATGCCATCGCTATCTTTGTGCAATGCTCTTTGAAACCGTTGTTTAATTTCTTCATTTTTTAAAGTTTCTGTGTTATATTTTGGAATTTTGTAAAAGGTTTTCTTCTCTTTTCGAAATGGGAGTGGTCTGAATTTAATCGTAGTCAAATAGTGGTCTGAATCAACATCAAGGCTTTTCAGCACTTTAGTGTTTTGAATTTCTTCTTGACAATGAAGTGAGATAGCCACATGGTCAATTTGGAATTCTCCGAGAAGTGGATTTGGTGATCTCCATGTTTTAGTTTTTCGGCTCAGCTTTTTGAAATGTGTTGTCATTATTTTCAAGTTGAAATGCCTACATACCTCTATAAGCCTTTCTCCATTTTTTGAAGTTCTTTTGTGACCTGGGAAGAGGCCTACTGTTCCATGGTATTTTTTCTCCCTTCCTATTTGTGCGTTAAAATCGCCTACTAACATTTTGATGTTCTTCTTTGAGCACCTATCCAGTTCCATTTCAAGTATCTCCCAAAATTCTTCAACTTTCTCCGGGTTATTTTTGTTGTCCTGGTTTATGGGTGCATGGCAGTTGATTATAGAGTATCCTTTGTTTTTACATTTAATCTCAAGAATGGATAGTCTCTCAGAACTCGAGTAGAAGTTGGTAACTGAATCTAAAATTGAGTGATGTACCAGAAATGCTGTTCCCAGGTATGGCATTTGTTTCATTAAGATTTTACCTGGTTTTCCTTTAAATAAACGATAGTTTTCAAAATCTAAAGCAGTTTCATCTAAAAACCTTGTTTTTTGCAATGCACATATTAAAATTTCTTTCTGGTTCAGCTTTTCAATCAATAATTTCAATTTTCCTACTTTAATTAGAGAGTTTACATTTAGGGTTGCAAACATAGTTGCTTTCTTAAATTTCAGTGTTGAGGGCTGCATACATGTTGGTCGGGGTCCTCCAAAATCCTTTGACCCCTTTGCATTGTTTCTATGAACAACGGAGGATTTGCCATTTGGTCTACCTCTTGGAGTAGTGTCTATCTTTGACGACGTTCCCATCATGCTTTGCAGTAATTGTTGGATAATAAATTAGGGGATCGGGTTGCCCCGAATCCGAAATTAAAACCAAGGTAGTAAGCCCTGGAGTTAGCTCTTCCGCTCTCTCTGCCGTTGGAAAAATGTTCCTCTTCCGCCATTGAGACCGTTGGCTGGGTTTCACCTAGTAACCCTAGGCAGGGGCCCTATGACAGGGTGCTACCATCTGGAGCCGGACGGACCCTGGTTTTTTTACGAGGTTGTTACTCCTCCCCCTCCACACTTCCCCATCCTCTTGTTTTTAGATGGGCCCGGGCTTGGGACCGGCTTGCGGCGGTGTTCTCATCTATTTTATTCTTTAAACTCCCAATATTTTGATGAAATATACTTACATTATTTTTAATTATACTTTTATGAAAACCTTTCCTTTTTCTAACATTTGCAGTACTCTCCTGTCTGAGTTTCTCATTGTGCTTAGGCCTAGTTCCTATACCAGTGGTCACATGGTGTTCAGAGAGGCAGATTATGTCAACTGGGTTGGGTGACTTTAATTCATCAATTCAATTACCTAGGACTGAGATACAACTTGGTGGAGATAAAATTTCTGGTGATTGGTGAAAATTTATAATTGACAGCTGTGATTGGTGATGCAATGTGCTAGAATTGTGCTGTTTAATTTCTTTCCTAAACTGAAGATTTGTTTCAATCCTGACCTCTCGTAGAACTTGACATCTTTCTGTCTTACCTATTTTAAAAAAGGAGCTGCTCCAGCACCTGTAACCACTGGTATTTTACCATTCATGGAAGTGCCTCCCCCCCTTAAATTTCCTGCTATTACCCCAGCCAGTTTCCCCTTCCCTTTCCTGTTGAGATGTAGGCCGTGCCTGGTATAGTCCCACCTACTGAGAGAATCAACAGGAACCACACCAATATGAGCCCCCACACCCGACCCGAGCAGCCATTCCAACTCCAAATTAACTCTCCCAACAGAAGAGTTCAAATGAGGCCGGTCATGGCGTCTCAGGACAGATACAAATTCAACATTGGTGTGTCTCGATGCCGACGTAATCTTTACCAGGTCACACTCTATACTGTACCCAGGATCTCTTTCGATGCTATTCCCTGGCCCTCCCACAATAACCACAGTGTCTTCCCTGGTAAATCCTTTACAGAGTAAAGTAAATCCTCTGTCACCTGATCCAGACTAGCACTTGGTTTGAAAAAATTTGTGACCTGGTATTCTGGTCCTAATTCCTCCTGCAGAAGTTGGCCTACACCTCTGGCATGAGAACTGCCTAACAACAAAACTTTCTTCCTTTTCGATGACTTTCCTACATTCTTTTTCAATATCCTATTGAAAGTTTGTTGTGTCCTGTCTACACCTACCTCTGCTTGAGGCTCATCAGTTTCCAACTGAAGCAACAGGTCAAACTTATTTTTGACATTCACCACAAAACTGTCAGACTTAGTTCTAGGCCTGTTCCTTCTGTTACCTGTTGCCACTTCCCACCTCTCTTTGTCCTTCTCCCTCCTTAACCTGTCCAGATCTTCCCTAGCCTGATCTAGCTCAGCCTGAAGGGCAGTAATTTTCCCCTCCTGTTCCACTATCTTCCTATCTCTGCTGCAAATCCTACATAACCACTGATGAGCCTGGTCCACTTCCTGACACCCACGCCACTGCAGTCCCCCCAGTGAAAAAAACTACTGCATCCATCACACCAAACCCCGGAACCAGCAATTCTACGGCAAGTCAGGCACTTCTCACTCATGGCAAAAATAATACTTTAGCTAGAATAAATCAATTAAATTACCGAAAATCAAAAAAAGACGTTACAAGAATTAAGCCTGTTCACAAATGTATATAAGCAAGTTTCTGATTTAAAATTCCTCTGTTTTTCTGAGATCTGTAATAAAACAATGAAGGTATACGCTATTTATTATATATTTCACTCGATGGAATAAAAAATGGACAATTAAACGAGATACTTTAAGTTTGATTCTCCAAAAACGTTACGAGAATTAGGCCTATAAACAAATGTATATAAGCAAGTTTCTGATATAAAGTTACGCTGTTTTTCTGAAATCTGTTTTAAAACAATGAAGTTATATGTTATTTACGGTAGTTTACTTATTTGCTACCGAGAAACTAGTTAAATTACCGTGAAACAAGAAACAAACACGTTTACAAAATTTAAGCCTAAGCACGACTTCGCGAAGTTACGATCTTTTCGTGTTTTCCGAAAAAATACGCAAAGAAAAGTCAAACCTTCAACGGCAAGACTAAACGATACACTAATGCACGTATTTAATTTGTTATCAGCGTTAAACTAAATTATATTCCTGTCTAAATCACTTAACTTTCTGGAAACAGTTTCTGGCGTCACTTACTCGGCGGCCATCTTGGATGCTACTGGCCTCTTGGATGCTACTGGATGCTACTGACAGAGACCGCCGACAGTTGAAGAGGATCGTAATGTGTAATAGGCAGACATCTATCCAGACAATCACACAGGAATATCAAATTGCATCCGGATCCACTGCAAGTACTATGACAGTTAGGCGGGAGGTGAGGAAACTTGGATTTCATGCTCAAGCGGCTGCTCATAAGCTACACATCACTCCGGTAAATGCCAAAAAACGCCTCGCTTGGTGTAAGGAGCGTAAAGACTGGACGATTGAAAAGTGGAAAAACGTTGTATGGAGTGATGAATGACGGTAAACAATGTGGCGATCCGATGGCCAGATGTGGGTATGGCGAATGCCCGGTGAACGTCACCTGCCAGCGTGTGAAGTGCCAACAGTAAAATTCGGATGCAGTGGTGTTATGGTGTTGTCGTGTTTTTCATGCAGGGGCTCGCACCCCTTGTTCTTTTGCTTGGCACTATCACAGCAAAGTCCCACATTGATGTTTTAGGCACCTTCTTTCTTCCCACTGTTGAAGAACAATTCGGGGATGGCGATTGCATCTTTCAACACGATCGAGCACCAGTTCATAATGCACAGTCTGCGACTGAGTGGTTTCACGACAATAACATTCGTGTAATGGCCTGCACAGAGTCCTGACCTGAATCCTATAGAACACCTTTCGGATGTTGACTTCGTGCCAGGTCTCACCGACCGACATCGACATCTCTCCTCAGTGCAGCACTCCGTGAAGAATGGGCTGCCATTACCCAAAAAATCTTCCAGCACCTGATTGAACGTATGCCCGCGAGAGTGGAGGCTATCATCAAGGCTAAGGGTGGGCCAACACCATATTGAATTCCAGTATTACCTAAGGAGGGCGCCACGAACTTGTAAGCCATTTTTAGCCAGGTGTCCGGACACTTTTGATCATATAGTGTAAATAGTGACTGTATTTTAAAAACTATGTATATGTCTCGAGACAGCGTAACTCGTCGACCCCAAATAACCTTATTTCACGGAAAAAAAAGTAATGGACTAACGATATGCACATATACACATGGCGATAGTGTCGTTACACAAGGTATAAAAGGATACTACATTGACGGAGCTGTCATTTGTACTCAGGCGATTCATGAGAACAGGTTTCCGACGTGACAATGGCCGCATGACGGGAATTAACAGACTAGATGGGGATAGGCATATGGGACATTACATTTCGAAAATAGTTAAGGAACACAATATTCTGAGATCCATAGTGCCAAGAGTGTACCGAGAGTACCAAATTTGAGGCATTACCTCTGACTATGGACAACGCAGAGACTGACGGCCTTTACTTAACGACCGAGAGCAGCGATTTTTGCGTAGAGTTGTTAGTGCTAACAGACGAGTAACACCGCGTGAAATAACCGCAGAGATCAATGTGGAACGTACGACGAACGCATTCGTTAGGTCAGTGCGGCGAAATTCGGCGCTAATGGGCTGTGGGAACAGACGTCCGACGCGAGGGCCTTTGCTAACAGCACGACATCGTCTGCAGCGCCTTTCCTGGGCTTGTGACCATACCGGTTGGACCCTAGACAACTGAAGAACTGTAGCCTGGTCAGATGAGTCCTGATTTCAGTTGGTAAGAGCTGATGGTAGGGTACGAGTGTGGCGCAGTTTGTCAACACAGCACTGTAAGTGTTTCCAGAATGAGATTTTCACTCTGCAGCGGAGTGTGCGCTGATATGAAATTTCCTTGCTGATTAGAACTCTGTGCCAGACCGAGACTGGAACTTTCGCGGGCGAGTGCTCTGTGTTTAGATGGAGTGGACTTTGTCCTCTTGTCCAAGTGAACCGGTCATTGACTGGAAACAGTTAGGTTCGACTATTTGGAGACCGTTTGCTGCCATTCATCAACGCCGGCCGGGGTGGCCGAGCGGTTCTATGCGCTACAGTCTGGAACCACGCGACCGCTACGGTCGTAGGTTCGAATCCTGCCTCGGGCATGGCTGTGTGTGATGTCCTTAGGTTAGTTAGATTTAAGCAGTTCTAAGTTCTAGGGGACTGATGACCTCAGAATTTAAGTCCCATAGTGCTCAGAGCCATTTGAACCATTCATGAACTACATGTTCCGAAACAACGATGGAACTTTTATGGATGACAATGTGCTATGTCACTGGCCTACAACTGTTCGCGATTGGTTTGAAGAACATTCTGGAAAATCCGAATTGTGTAGTCTGGCCACCCAGATTGCCCGACACGAATCCCATCTATCACTTATGGGACAAAGTCGAGAGGTTAATTCGTGCACAAAATCCTGCAGCGGCAACACTTTCGCAGTTATGGACGGCTATAGAGGCAGGAAGGCTTAATATTTCTGCAGAGGACTTATCGTTCACACGCCACGTCGAGCTGCTGCATTACACGGGGCGAAAGGAGGTCCGACACGATATTAGGAAGTATGGTTCAAATGGTTCAAATGGCTCTGACACTATGGGACTCAACTGCTGAGGTCATTAGTCCCCTAGAACTTAGAACTAGTTAAACCTAACTAACCTAAGGACATCACACACAGCCATGCCCGAGGCAGGATTCGAACCTGCGACCGTAGCAGTCTCGCGGTTCCAGACTGCAGCGCCAGAACCGCGCGGCCACTTCGGCCGGCTATTAGGAAGTATCCCATGACTTTTGTCACCTCAGTGTATATTCATTCAGAATTTGTGAATGAAAGAACTTAGAAACTTGCAACAAATTTAACACCTTTGCGACATTTTTTTCGCTAACTCTCCCACAACGTGATGTAAGGAAAGAAATTTATCGCTTACTACATTTTCGCTGTTTATGTAGGCTAGATGTTTTAATTTATTACTTCTTCACTACTAACTCAATTCGCAACACAGTTTGCAGACAGTATGCAGATATTCCAGTGAATGTACCTGCAAAATTATTTCATTGCATGAGACATGTTTCGGAAGGTATGACGTCATAACGTTAAGTAGCATGAACAACTAGCTTTTTGCTTAAAACGAAGCGCAAGTTACCCACAATCTGCTCATCCAGTGTCTGGTAATAAGAGCACTTCGCGACTTTCTGATCTAAACTGTTTCTTGTTTACACTTTTAAAGTCAAATATTTATTATAATGACGAAAAAAATCGCAACGCCAAGGAGGAGCTGTGCGACATAAACGAAAGTTGCTAAGCGTATTTATACATCTGAAAGGCGATGTCTATTCAGATTTCAAGCCAGTAGCATAAGAGTGGCGCTAGCAGCGCCACTATGGGGATGTAAATCAGGTTTGCGTAAGCACTCGCTATAACGTTTGTGAGCGTTAGCTACCTTTGAGACTGGACGTGGTGAGGTGATGTTAGTCAAGATTGGCTTTAAGGCGACAACTCGTCATTATCGACACATCACTGAGTTTGAACGAGTTAGTATAATAGGGCTACGAGTGGCTGAATGTTCCTTTGCGATACTGCAGAAAGACTTGGCAGGAATGTTGCCACTGCACATTATTTCTGGTATCGATAGTCATGAAAATGTACTGTCGCAAGAAGACCGGGCTCTGGACGGTCACGTGGCGTTACCGAGGGCGAACACCATCTTGTTGGAGTATAGCTGTGGCGCATCGTACTGTATCTACACCAGGAATTGGAGCAGCAATTGGCACCACAGTGGCACAACAAACTGTTACAAATCGGTTACTTCGACGACAGCTCCGAGCCAGACTCCCTGTAGCGTGGATTCAACTGACTCCAAACAACCACCATTTGCGACTTTGTGTTAAGCGAGAGATTGCTGGAGTGCAGGGTGGAGATCTGTTGCGTTTTCTGATGAAAGCCAGTTCTGCTTCGGTGTCAGTGGCCGTCTGTTGGTTAGAAGGAGGTCAGTTGAGGACATGCAACCAACCTGTCTGCATGCTAGACGCACTGGACCTATACCTGGCGTTATGACCTGGGCTGCGATTTCGTATGACAGCGGGAGCATTCTAGTTGTTGTCCCATGCATCCTCACTGCAAATTTATACTTGAGTCTGGTGATTCGACCTGTTGTGGTGTCTCGCGTCCGTCGGCCGTCGTAATTTAATATATTATTATTGTTATTATTATTTTTGATTGTTGCCGACTTACGTGGTGGACCTTAATTAAAAATGATATTTCATTTTAATTTTGATTTACGATTAAATGCTTTCCTGAAGTTCTCCTTGTTAACAATATTAATCTCAAATTATTTGTTACGTTAATGAATGTTAGACTCGCTGAATCTTAGAACATGAACATATAAGCTGAACAATGTAATAAACTTTTCATATTAATTTCCTCGGCTAGTCAGCTCACTTTAAAGCAAAAGATCTTTAGTTATTAATTACAATTGCGGCCCACACACGCGCGAGACTATTTTTCTTACCTCCGTTAACCATTGCCACGTAGTCGGAGTCCTGGCTCTGGCTCTCGGCTATGGTACTGAAAATAAGAATCTTAAAGCTACGTAATTCTGCAACTTCGTGCGGCTGTGGAGAAAAATTAATTTTATGTTAATAGCGGGCGAGTATTTCGCTTCCGCTAATTTTTCATAAGTTAATATCGCCACGTAATGGCGTCGTTGGCTGCATCGGCCGCTGCGATTGTTGAACTGTAAATTACTTGAATGCAGGTTAATTCAAGGAAGGCGGACATGAGATCGGGATCACCTCTTACAAATTAAAAGTGCACAATAATATTAAATGAATATATTATATGCTTAACTCATACAAATATGCTTACATTTGCCAGCACTCGTAAGATGTCCGTCTATACACAATCGAGGCAAGAGAAGAAGTGAAGACGACTAAAAAATTAACAAGAGAGCGTATCTTGTCACCTCTTTAGATCATTCTGTCATAAATTATTTCTTTGCAACCGAAACTTACATAGAGAAATTATTATTTTACGGCTACACGATAAAAATATATTTGACATAGCCGGCCGCGGTGGCCATGCGGTTCTAGGCGCGTCAGTCCGGAGCCGCGCGACTGCTACGGTCGCAGGTTCGAATCCTGCCTCGGGCATGGATGTGTGTGATGTCCTTAGGTTAGTTAGGTTTAAGTAGTTCTAAGTTCTAGGGGACTGATGACCTAAGATGTTAAGTCCCATAGTGCTCAGAGCAATTTGAATTTTTTTATTTGACATAAATATTTCCTCTTTCATGTCCACAGTGTCCACACGCAGATTTTTCTTTCACAGTCTACATATATCACATCGTATGTTTAAACCATTGTAATTACTAAGGTGTGTTGCACACAAAGTGCAATACAGATGAAGTTATCTACATAACAATATAATATACAATTGGTTACGTATACAGTCATGTACAAAAGGACATAGAATCCAATTAGTTTCATTTTGGCTGCTTCTGTTTATTGTTGCAACTTTTGCTGTGTTCAAAGGTATACAAGCACGAGTTAGTCCGGAATATTTGAAGTCCCAGGGGTGTCAACTGTTCGCTCCCCATTTGGCGCGGCCGTAGGGAAACCCTGGGGAAAACCTCGGCGGAGCGACAGACTAACTGCTTTGGTCACTTTCACTTAATTGTTTCTGGGATGTCATTGGAGTACAGGATGTGCATACATTACAAATATTTTTTTGTTGCACTATGCAAAGAAATAAGGTCATTATAACAATTGATTGCGGTGTCGTTGATGATCTACGCCGCGACGTTTAGCTCGCGACGGCGTCGGTTGGTGTTTTCGGTGCTCGGCGTTCGCGGCGGCTGCGGAGAGGTCAACGCCCGCTCGACGCCAGCGTGTCTCTCGCCATCGCGGAACGTCAGAATCAGCTGATCGGCTGCACGGTTGGCGATGCGTTTCTGTCTCGGCCGGGCGTGGCGGAGTGGGATCATATTCCCCCGCCGCGCTTGTTGGCAGGAGTCAGCTCTGCTACGCATCTCCGACGTAGTACATGAAACATACACACAACCAACGTAATATTTGTTTCCCGCTGCAGATGGTTTCGCTAGTGGGAAAGAAGCATTTATTAGTGCGGCAGTTGTTTTTAAGTTTTCGCCAGTTTCCGAGTGTCAAGCTAGCACTGTCTTGCAGTATACATGACATGGATCTTCTCCCGTGAATGAAGTTTTGATGCGCCACTATTTCCATTACACGTCAGTTTTTGTCTTGATAAAATTATTTATGTTTTCGCCGCACTCGCAGGCACTGGTGAGTGTCCCAGTACGAGCTTAGCACAAACATTCGCCGTTTCTGCGGTCGCTGTTTTGCAACAGTCCACGCATCGCATTCCAATCTCGCATTATTGTGCTCACTGAAACTACAGTCTGTCCCAAAAATATTGACTGTGGGTTCACTTCACGTTAACAGTTCACATTTATAAGCAAATTCACAGTTTTTCGTGCGTAATATTGGCGTTTGGCGTCTTCACTGCTGTTGAACGTTCAATACTAGCACTTCACTGTCCGTATCACAGTTTCACTTTCACAGTTTTTCACACTGTTTAAAGTAACTGTTTCGATTAGTTCACAAACACTAATGTATTTCATTCAGTCTGAACTGGATTTTGGCTCGTAGTGGATTTTACCAGTCTCTCGCACTAATTATCTCTTTTCATTTTCCACTTAGAGTCGTACTTGCTTTAAGATTTTTTTTTTTTTTTTGACTATACAATTGTATTTCCGTCTCATCTGAGGTAAGTCCCCATGTTATGCCTGCCCACTCATTGCGTACTTGCCTTCCAGAGCCAGGCTCGACTTTACAAAACTTTGCCTCTCGCATTAATGTACACATTTTATAATCTAGGCCTAGCGTGCAAGTTCCTAGACTAGTGTTAGATTTGTGACTTTTGTTTACACTATAAATTCGTGCAAATCTCTGCCTTAGCAGATGGCAATATATTTTAACAGTGCTTAGCGGTAATCTCGTTTACTGATTTGCTTTGTACCTTGTCCACAACACATGATGTACCTTGGGTGATGTACACCCTGCACTCATGTTGTTTAGTAAATTATGATTGATCATATTTCAAGATTGGTATAGACATAAATACATGGAACAACATATATTCTATTATATTGAATTTCATAAGTTTCATTATTACTACAGTTCAAAAATATTCATGACACACAAATGAAAAATTCTTTCATCATTAAATGCTGTTGAATATTTTATTAAAATATTTTTTAAAGCATTTTTAAGCATGAAATTTGTAAAATGGCTCTGAGCACTATGGGACTCAACTGCTGTGGTCATTAGTCCCCTAGAACCTAGAACTACTTAAACCTAACTAGCCTAAGGACATCACACACATCCATGCCCGAGGCAGGATTCGAACCTGCGACCGTAGCGGTCTTGCGGTTCCAGACTGCAGCGCCTTTAACCGCACGGCCACTTCGGCCGGCATTTGTAAAATATTTTTAAACTTACGTTCATTTTTTTTCTTTCAAAATGCAATTGCTTAAAAATACTGTTATTCCTTAACATCTACAAAATTGAATCGCACTAATCTTGTGTGCCTCATTGTCTTTAAATGTTACACTAAAATCTGAACATTTACACACAGAAAAAAATACACTCTAAACTTAACCTACTACACACATATGTAAACGTTGCTCTACTGAGCAAACTTCTTTAAGTCTTTGTATGGATAGAGTCCTTTAATCTCTTCCGATTCTACGTCACCCAACAAATAGCTACATCCATGTGGTATGTCTATGATTTTGTAGGGCCCGGCATACACCGGTTGCCATTTTTTATTCTTTTTCGCTAACAGAGATGACTTGGGATGGGTCCTTATTAGCACCAAGTCACCTGGTTGATACACTGTTACCTTCTTTATTTTCTTGTCATGCTTCTCCATTCGGCGCTCCGCGCACCTCGTTAAGTTATTTAAAGTCTCAGCTATAATTTGTTCGTGAGGTACAACTTGTCGCGGTACAGTTGGTAATGGTGACAGCCAGCTGTCGGTTTCATTCTTTCCAAACATGACTTCTAGTGGAGTATAACGGGTGGCTGAATGTGGCAATCTATTGTGGAGTTCCTCAAAAGTCGAAACGTATTCTGCCCACTTGGTGTGGCGATTCGGAATGTAAGTTCTCATGAACCTGTTCAACTCTTTAAAGGTACGCTCTACAAGACTGCTCTCCGGGTGAAATCGAGGTACAAAAATGTGTTTAATACCTTGCTCTTGTAGAAACGTTTTCCATTTGAGACCAATTAAAATAGGTGGCATTATCGGATAAATGATCTGTGGTTTGCCAACATTAACAAAATAATCTGTTCGTAATTTCTGAATGAGGTGTGTGGCCGTTGAAGCTTTTACAGGATACAATTTTAGAAATTTGGAAAAGGCATCATATACAGCATATACATATTTCACACCACCTCTGCCAGTGGGTAGTGGCCCTAGAATGTCAACAGAAACTAGTCGTAATGGTTTGTTAGGAACAACAGGGTGCAATTCACTTACAGTGGGCAGATTTGTAGGTTTCGTCCTTTGACAAACTACACATGTCCTTACAACATTCTGAATTATTCTTTTCATATTCTTAAAATGACATTGTCTTGCGAGAAGTGCTCTACATTTTTCAATACCCACGTGTCCCCACGAAAGGTGCACGTGCCAGATTAAATCACTGATACATACTTCCGGTACACAGATACACCACAAGTCCTTGTTAACATCCTTCCGGTAATATAATACCCCATTTTGCACAGAATAATGGCTACCTATCTGATTTCCACCCGAAGATAGGAGTTCTTGTTTGACTTCTCCCAAGGCGGGATCTTCTTCCTGTAAACTAGGCAGTTGCTTGCACGCCTGCAGGAACTTTTTTCGACAAGTAGGGTCTTTCATAACTAAAATTTTGTACTCTGTTGCCTGTTCTAGTATTGTTGTTAGCTCAGGCAGACCTTGCGGCAACCGTGACAAAGCATCAGGTACTACGTTGTCACAACCTTTTATATGCATTATTTGAAATAGATATTCCTGCAGAGCAAGCACCCACCTAGTCAACCTGACGTGCATTAACTTGCATGTCAGCAAAAAACTTAAGGCCTGATGATCACAGAAAATGTTTGCATTTTTTCCGTACACATAATATCTGAACTTCTTCATGGCCCATACTACTGCTAGTGTTTCGAGTTCGGTAACTGTATATGATCGTTCACAACTTGACAACACTCGGCTTGCGAAACCGATTATTCTTACGTTCTTGTTTCCACCTTCCTCATCGATTTGGAATAAACAAGCGCCTAGTCAGACAGTGGAAGCGTCTGTAGCAAGGCAAAATTCCTTTGACATGTCGGGGTTGTGACAGTGGATTAGCATTTAGAAGGGCTTGTCGTATTTGCTCAAATGACTGCTGGAACAGTTCTTTCCATATCCAGGGTGCATTCTTTCTCAACAAGTTTAACAGGGTATTATCATTTAAAAGCTGGTCAGGTATGAATCGTCTGAAAAATGACACTAGACCCAGAAATGCCTTTAATTGTTTCTTGGTTCTAGGAGGAGGGAAGTTCTCAATTGCTGCCATTTTCTTCGGATCGGGCACAATACCTGTAGGTGATATTACATGACCAAGAAATTTTATTCTCTCCCTGCCAAATTTGGATTTTGCGAGAAAATCTTTTTAGTACGCATCTCAGCGTGTCCATGTGGCTTTAACAATCGGGAGTAGCTATTAATAAGTCATCGACATACACTCCTGGAAATTGAAATAAGAACACCGTGAATTCATTGTCCCAGGAAGGGGAAACTTTATTGACACATTCCTGGGGTCAGATACATCACATGATCACACTGACAGAACCACAGGCACATAGACACAGGCAACAGAGCATGCACAATGTCGGCACTAGTACAGTGTATATCCACCTTTCGCAGCAATGCAGGCTGCTATTCTCCCATGGAGACGATCGTAGAGATGCTGGATGTAGTCCTGTGGAACGGCTTGCCATGCCATTTCCACCTGGCGCCTCAGTTGGACCAGCGTTCGAGCTGGACGTGCAGACCGCGTGAGACGACGCTTCATACAGTCCCAAACATGCTCAATGGGGGACAGATCCGGAGATCTTGCTGGCCAGGGTAGTTGACTTACACCTTCTAGAGCACGTTGGGTGGCACGGGATACATACGGACGTGCATTGTCCTGTTGGAACAGCAAGTTCCCTTGCCGGTCTGGGAATGGTAGAACGATGGGTTCGATGACGGTTTGGATGTACCGTGCACTATTCAGTGTCCCCTCGACGATCACCAGTGGTGTACGACCAGTGTAGGAGATCGCTCCCCACACCATGATGCCGGGTGTTGGCCCTGTGTGCCTCGGTCGTATGCAGTCCAGATTGTGGCGCTCACCTGCACGGCGCCAAACACTCATACGACCATCATTGGCACCAAGGCAGAAGCGACTCTCATCGCTGAAGACGACACGTCTCCATTCGTCCTTCCATTCACGCCTGTCGCGACACCACTGGAGGCGGGCTGCACGATGTTGGGGCGTGAGCGGAAGACGGCCTAACGGTGTGCGGTACCGTAGCCCAGCTTCATGGAGACGGTTGCGAATGGTCCTCGCCGATACCCCAGGAGCAACGGTGTCCCTAATTTGCTGGGAAGTGGCGGTGCGGTCCCCTACGGCACTGCGTAGGATCCTACGGTCTTGGCGTGCATCCGTGCGTCGCTGCGGTCCGGTCCCAGGTCGACGGGCACGTGCACCTTCCGCCAACCACTGGCGACAACATCGATGTACTGTGGAGACCTCACGCCCCACGTGTTGAGCAATTCGGCGGTACGTCCACCCGGCCTCCCGCATGCCCACTATACGCCCTCGCTCAAAGTCCGTCAACTGCACATACGGTTCACGTCCACGCTGTCGCGGCATGCTACCAGTGTTAAAGACTGCGATGGAGCTCCGTATGCCACGGCAAACTGGCTGACACTGACGGCGGCGGTGCACAAATGCTGCGCAGCTAGCGCCATTCGACGGCCAACACCGCGGTTCCTGGTGTGTCCGCTGTGCCGTGCGTGTGATCATTGCTTGTACAGCCCTCTCGCAGTGTCCGGAGCAAGTATGGTGGGTCTGACACACCGGTGTCAATGTGTTCTTTTTTCCATTTCCAGGAGTGTACAACGTTACTCGGTCCAACAAATCTGGTCCTAATACTGTATCGAGCGCTGCAATGAAGACACCTGCACTAACATTTAATCCAAATGGTAAAACTTTAAATTGGTAACTTCTGCCGGCAAACACAAAGGCAGTGTACTTTCTTGATGATTCAGTTAGTGGGATTTGCCAATACGACGAACGCATATCGACAGAGGTGAGATATTTAACTCCATAAAACTTCTGTATCTGTTCATCCAGGTTTTCTGGTCGCGTTCTGACAGGTACAATTATTTTGTTAATATCGCGCGCATCAAGCACGAGACGTATACTGCCGTCCGCTTTCGCTACGGCCACGAGCGGACTGCTGTACGGGGATAGAGATGGTTCAATTATCCCCCAATCAAGCATTTTTCTTATTTCCTTCGTAACTGCCTCCTTGTTTGACCACGGGATGGTGTAGTTTGCGTGACAGAAAATATCGTGACGTACCACTTCGATGTTATAGGTGTAGCCCTCGATAACACCGGGTTTTTCCGAAAACACATTCTCATAATCTGTAAGTAGCTGAGTCAATTCGTTTTGTTGTGCTTCAGTCAAATGTTCTGACTCCCTGACTTTCATGGCTATAAGTTTCCTTTTTGCCTCTCTGTCTTCAGTCCGGTATCGACTATTATATGTATTGGTGCTCCGTACATATCTGCTTGCAATATAGCCTGCACAACACTTTTGTCGGTTCGATTACATTTCTGCGGTATGTCTACAAGTTCCTTTTCTATTTTTGTTCCCTCATTGTATCTCAGCATACAAAGTTTATGGCTGTCATTCGTGAATGTGCCCTCACTACACCATCCTGCAGCCAACAACGGAGAGCGTATTGTGGCTGTCTTTAGTTTAACGGATGAGCATTAGTGGGTTGACAGTTGTCTGTCACTTCCACTAACCTCACATTGTGGTTCTGGTTGTTGTTGTTGCTACTGTTGGGTTGGCCGCCCTGCCTCGCCGATGGCGTATTTTGATACTGTGTATGGCCCTGGTTTTGCAGTGGTCGGTTGTAACTTCCTGACATGTTCTCTAACGGACCTGTGTTGGCGTTCCATTGTGGCGCTGTGTTTTGTTGCCACTGTGGTGTCGGTTCATTACAACCACGCCACTGGTTTCGGTTGTTCCGCCATTGCGGATTGCCGTTACCATTATATCCATTACTCATGCGTCCATCATGATGTCTCTTTCGATTTTGACGATTATAACCGTTGCCGTTTTAACCATTGCCATTGTTTGTGCCTCGATTCTGTTGCCGTTGCTCTTGCCTATTCCCGTTACCATTTGGTACTAAGTTACTACCGTTACTGTGGCTGCTGTTGTAATCGGCTTTTTGTTGATTACAGCCTGCATGGTTCCTCTTATTTTCGGTTTTCATATCTTCGATCAATAAGTCAACAGAATCCACTATTTCCATGAATTGTTCTATATCGTATTCTGGCACATTGATGAAATATCTTTTAATTTCACTTGGCAACTTCATTTTTATTAATCTGATTATGTCACGATCGGACATTGGCTCGTCCCAGTATCTGGTTTTGTTTATATATTTTTCGAAATATTTTCGTAACGTTCCCATCTTAGGATTGCACATTTCTGGACTGTACAACTCCTTTCGTAGTCTTTCTTGGACGCTATCGGACCAAAATTTTTGCAAGAAAGAGCACCTTCAAACTGTTGCATCGTTAGACATTTTTTGGACACGTCGGTGGCCCACAGTGCCGCGTCACCTTGAATAAAGGAGACCACGAACTGTATTCTTTGTCTTTCCGTCCATGCCCTGGGAAACACATTCCTGAAGCTCTTAATAAATACCACAGGATGGACATTCCGTTTTTCGCTATTGAAGGGTTGGAATGTCCTGTGTTTTATTACATTGTCCTCTTTTTTGCACATCTGATTGCTACATTCTGGGACATTCATTACTTCGTGATGTGCGCTGCACGGTATCGCATGTTGCTCGTGCTCATAATTCGCATTAGGTTGCGGTTGCGCACTCGCACCCTGCATACAGTCTGCGTTATTATAGTAATCAGTACGCGGAGTTGGATTCATTATCTGTCCGCCACTGCTTACATTGCTTTCCAACGCAGACAGTCTCCGCGCGACCTCCTGTTGCCAATTTGGCAACTCCGCTGTCACACGGGATTTTATCTGTGTTAATTCGGCACGTAGTGCGGCAGCGCTAGCGTCAATATTTACACTCGCGGCCGCAGTCGCTTGTTCTACAGCTGTTTTTACGTCGCTTTCAATCTTTGCAGATATCTCGCGATCCTTTATTTCTAGCCATTCATTTAATTCTTTCTCTACTTTTTGAGCTTGCACTTCCAAATATGCGTCAATACTTTTCCGTGCATCTATCTCCACATTATCCACGAGATTGGTTAAAGCCTGGACATTATCTTCAAGCCTAGCCTGCGATATCTGTAATTTTTGCATCTCGCCGGCTAAGCTTTGCACAAGATCGGGGATTTCTTTGCAAGCGTCCCGCATCTCGGCAAGTTCGCTTTGGATACTATCTAGCTTCGCTTCACTGCGCTGCTCTTGCTCAATGAGCTTTTGCGTTAATTTTTTCTCCTGCTCATGTAGCATCTGAGCCAGTTTTTCGTCTCTTTGTTTTTCCCTCTGTTCTGACATTCTTTCTGTTGTGGCGTAACAAGCTAGCTACGCCACACTGAGAAGTAGCCGAAAGGCACGCGTACACACACGCCGTCTTGCGTTAAGTCTGAAACAGGATACGTGATGAAAGCTATAAAGAAAAGAACGAAGCTTCTCGTATACTTAACTTTAATTTCTTGTTGTACATTTCTCTTGATAATACAAGTGAGACTCTCTCCAGATATGGTTAACTGCGCCTTGCTAGGTCGTAGCCATGGACTTAGCTGAAGGCTATTCTGTCTCTCGGCAATTGAGAGAAAGGCTTCGTACGTGTAGTCGCTAGCAATGTCGTCCGTACAACTGGGGCGAGTGCTAGTACGTCTCTCGAGACCTGCCTTGTGGTGGCGCTCGGTCTGCGATCCTGACAGTGGTGACACGCGGGTCCGACATGTACTAATGGACCGCGGCCGATTTAAGCTACCACCTAGCAAGTGTGGTGTCTGGCGGTGACACCACACTTTCTTTTTCCCTATCTCTTTCTTCTAACCTGCGCAGAAATTCTGCAAATGGGTCTGCAATCGGTGAGCATACTGGTGCCCCGCTTACTCTAGCACTCGATTGGCCCCCCTGCCCAGGCAGTGGAGTTGTTATTCTATTCCCATTCTGCTGTGGAGCGTCATTCACCGACCACAGATCCTCGCCCCCCGCTCCGGAAATTATGTTATCCGAGGCGGTGGCTTGGGATTCGTTTGCGTATTGTAAATGACCCTCACTTTCCATATTAACAAAATTTTGTTCGTCTGGTACGGATGCTTTAGCTTGTCCTATCTTACCCATAATAAATTCACTTTAAGCCACTGACGAATCTTTAACACTGAGACACACACGAATAATTATCCCCTCCAAAAGTAAACATATAAATACACAAAACGAATAATTATCCCCTTCTAAAATAAACTCATAAATACACGAAACACCGAAGGTATCTCATGTGCACATGGGTTCGATATTCCGCACAGAGCTACACAGGATGCTTGCACAATAGGCCTTACCTTACTTATTTTCCTTTCTCGCAATCCTTTTTCTTTTCTACACTTTTTCTTCTCCAGATCTCCTCAGGGTGTGGTTTTGTTGTTGTACATGTAAAAGAATTCATATAAGCATTAATATTTTACAACAATTAGACACATACATTTACATTCAGTACAATAGAATCATATTAATCGGGCCCCAAAGTTGCGGCGTCAATCTCGCGTCCGTCGGCCGTCGTAATTTAATATATTATTATTTTTATTATTATTTTTGATTGTTACCGACTTACGTGGTGGACCTTAATTAAAAATGATATTTCATTTTAATTTTGATTTACGATTAAATGCTTTCCTGAAGTTCTCCTTGTTAACAATATTAATCTCAAATTATTTGTTACGTTAATGAATGTTAGACTCGCTGAATCTTAAAACATGAGCATATAAGCTGAACAATGTAATAAACTTTTCATATTAATTTCCTCGGCTAGTCAGCTCACTTTAAAGCAAAAGATCTTTAGTTATTAATTACAATTGCGGCCCACACACGCGCGAGAGTATTTTTCTTACCTCCGTTAACCATTGCCACGTAGTCGGAGTCCTGGCTCTGGCTCTCGGCTATGGTACTGAAAATAAGAATCTTAAAGCTACGTAATTCTGCAACTTCGTGCGGCTGTGGAGAAAAATTAATTTTATGTTAATAGCGGGCGAGTATTTCGCTTCCGCTAATTTTTCATAAGTTAATATCGCCACGTAATGGCGTCGTTGGCTGCATCGGCCGCTGCGATTGTTGAACTGTAAATTACTTGAATGCAGGTTAATTCAAGGAAGGCGGACATGAGATCGGGATCACCTCTTACAAATTAAAAGTGCACAATAATATTAAATGAATATATTATATGCTTAACTCATACAGATATGCTTACATTTGCCCGCACTCGCAAGATGTCCGTCTATACACAATCAAGACAAGAGAAGAAGTGAAGACGACTAAAAAATTAACAAAAGAGCGCATCTTGTCACCTCTTTAGATCATTTTGTCATAAATTATTTCTTTGCAACCGAAACCTACATAGAGAAATTATTATTTTACGGCTACATGATAAAAATATATTATTCAATTTTTAAATGTCTCTTCTTTATAAATACTGTTTTTTTAAGTCTTTTCGTAATATAGCACTGGGGACGCTATAGCTGCCATTCATGAAGAGGGTTCCAGGGGTTGTTTTCCAACAAGATAATGCTCGCCCGCATACCGCTGTTGTAATCCAACATGCTCTACAGGGTGTCGACATGTTTTCTTCGCCTCCTCGATCACCAGTTATGTGTCTAATCGGGGACGTATGGGACATCATTGGACAACGCCAATGTCTTGAATAACAGCATTAACCGTCCTTGTAATGGCCGACTGAGTGCAATAGGAACGGAACTCCCATCTCACAAGCTGACATCTGACACATGTACGTCGCAATGCATGTACCTTTGGATGTTCATCACTTGCATTTGCAGCTCCTTGTGTTAACCATGTTTGCAGTTAAAATTGTAAGATGTGAGGTCCGCCAGATCTGCAAAACACCGTTTTCTCTCAGTACCCAAACATGTTTCAGCACCAGTGTGCCATCATCAGTGGGTTTCCGTTTTATTTATTCTTTACACTTGGTGTGCATGATTTTTACGGATCACTTGTGTATTATTTACTACAGGTAGCTTGTCATGTTTTCGTGTGGCAAGCCCTTTTATTCCTCGCATCATGGTGAGGTGTCGTGATGCACACATCAATATAAGACGTATTTTCCACAAATATGGCCGCGTAACACTTTTCGCTTCACCAAAACACGGTGTGGTTGTGGTTTGTCACACTGTGTTTTGGTGAAGTGAAAAGTGTTTTACGACCTTATCTGTGGAAAATACGTCTTACATTTACGTGTGCGTCACGACACCTCACCACGATGCGTGGAATAAAAGAGCTTGCCACACGAAAACATGACAAGCTTCCTGTAGTAAATAACACACGAATGATCCGGAAAAATCACGCACACCAAGTGTAAAGAATAAATAAAACGGAAACCCACTGATGATGGCACAGTGGTGCTGCAACATTCTTGGGTTCTGAGAAAAAACGGTGTTTTGCATATCTGGTGGACCTCATATCATACGTTTGGATGTTTGTGTTTAAGAGTCTTTTGATTACACTAGTTAGTAATGCACCAGCATTTCACATTTGCAGTAGCTTATCTCGCACTGGCATTAACCTGTGATCTTGCAATGTCAATCACTTAAATATGTTTCTGAGACAAACGTAGTCCCGGAATTTAATTGCTCTACATTAATTATTTTCTGGTGTTACGATTCTTTTTCCTTCAGTGTTTATTGACTCATTTGTAAAGTAATTGGAAAATTGAAGTTTTTTATACATGGGAGGACTCTTCTTAAAAGAATAGAGGATTTGCTGATACCAGTAGAATCCATATTCTACAATAAACTTGAACTTTCTCCACTGGCGCTGCACATTTTCATTGCTGGAGGTGAAACAGGTTTGGAAGAAGGAGAATTTTTCGGCTCTCGATCCGTCATTCTCCTTCGTGATGCTATTATGATCACTAAATGTACACACGACTTTCATCTGTTTACTGATTCAACAAAGGCTAAACTTTTTAGGAGTTCCTTTAGATAGAATTTTATCTTGTAAAATATATATTGCAGCAATATATTGATAAAAAAATAAAACATATATATTTAAGCCATATCAACTAATAGGTGTATGCAGCACGTGTCTTCTCGTGTTTTATAAATTTTAATTTTTTTTACAAAGTTTTGTCCACCTGACGTAATTTAAATATTTCAATAATAATAATGGACTGACAAGGAGTGAACATGGAAATTTTATTACTTGCAGGCAAATATGAAATAAGTCGGGCGACAATGTAAAGAACTTTACTTATTTCCAGAATGAGATTTTCACTCTGCAGTGGAGTGTGCGCTGATATCAAAACCTCCTGGCAGATTAAAACTGTGTGCCGGACCGAGACTCAAACTCGGGACCTTTGCCTTTCGCGGGCAAGTGCTCTACCAACTGAGCTACCCAAGCACGACTCACGCCCCGTCTTCACGGCTTTAGTTCTGCCGGTACCTCGTCTCCTACCTTCCAAACTTTACAGAAGCTCTCCTGCGAACCTTGCTGAACTAGCACTCCTGAAAGAAAGGATATTGCGGAGACATGGCTTAGCCACAGCCTGGGTGATGTTTCCAGAATGAGATTTTCACTCCGCAGCGGAGTGTGCGCTGATATGAAACTTCCTGGCAGATTAAAACTGTGTGCCAGACCGAGACTCGAACTCGGGACCTTTGCCTTTCGCGGGCCAGTGCCCTACCACTGAGCTACCCAAGCACGACTCACGCCCCGTCTTCACAGCAGGTCCCGAGTTCGAGTCTCGGTCCGCACACAGTTTTAATCTGCCAGGAAGTTTCAATTTTACTTATGTTTCATTTTATGTAATTCTCATGCAAATTTGAAGTGGTTTACTTCCCTTGAAGTTTATATACGTAGTTCATGTAGATGGCGGCATGTAACCAACCGATGTGTTCTCCATACAGCCTGCCTTCCGTAAAGGGTAGTATTCAACGAACTGTGGGTGAAGCCCAGTCAACAGAGACTTACATACATTGAGCGAAAATAATAGTGGTATGTAATATACAAACCATATGAGTTAAGCCATTACTTGTAAATTTTTATGACATCACCTAACTATGTACTTCTTGTATTCTTAGCATTGAGAATGGCTAGCTTCTAGCCGGAATCTAGATCTGCAAAATAAAATTTAAAATAGGACGACTGATTGCTGCAATCTATAATTTACAAGTCAATATAACAGTCGCTGAGTGCCACAGCTTTCTGAATAGAAGGTAACCTGATGAAGAATTTTATCTTCGAACACGCTGGACGGTTCAGACATTACGCTGAATACTCGGCATCCTCAGTGCTTATAGTAGCGCGGGTAGTCGGCATGTACTGTCGGCGGTCGTCCGCTGCAGGTGACCGGAACAGCGCCGGCGGCCCGCTTTAGGATGCCCCTGGCGTCAGCGATTACAGCAGACCCTCACTGCGACCGCTTTCACTGGCGGCCGCCGGCATGGGCTGGACAAGCCGGCTTGCACAACCGGTTGCCTAACGAACCACAGCTGGTCGGTCTGCCTCACCTCATACGCTCCGTGTGACGATTCTGCTTGTCGCAACAAAATCTCGGCTCCTGATAAAATTTTTGTTGGGAGCAAAGGAAGGAAAGGATACAACGTCTCTTCAGCAACGAGATCATTGCAGACGGAGCGTTAATCCCCACGACCTTTGCAAGGAATCATTCTAGCATTGGCGTCAAGTGAATGTTGGGAGAAGATGGATTCAATTTTTTTGGGAGGGCAGTCACAGCTCAGTGACAATACGAATAAGAATAACGAGAGTCAACACTAATAACCATCCACATAATCAAAAAAAAATTACAAGAATTAAGAAGAATGACTAGGTGCTTGCATAAGCCGCACAGCTCTATGAAGGTGCTTTATTCGTAACTACCGGTTTCACGCCTGTATAGACTCATTTTCAAGTTTATCTGTCAAGAATACAAATCACAGTGTGAAATTTTTGAAGTGAGAGAAATATAGAACCATAGTGTTGGCACTGAAGAAAAACCAGTGACATGTATTCTATCGCTTGAGCCTTGTCCCGCAGTGACGCAGGGTCAGCCACCGTTAATCGGATTTGGCATGTTAATGTTTAAGGGGTGGCCGGATGCCCTTCCTGCCGCCACCCCGTACCCCCCGGGACGGAATTAGTGTACCCCAACTGTCTGCGTCGAGTGTAATCCATGGAATAGTGCGAATGTGTTCAGAGGTCTGCGAGCCGTCTAACTGAGGCGGAACATGGGGACCAGCCCGGTATTCACCTAGCGGGATGTGGAAAACCTCCTAAAAACCACCTCCAGGCTGGCCGGCACGTTGGTCCTCGTCGTTAATCCGCCGGGCGCACCTACCCGAGTCGAGGAAGCAGCGCGGTTAGCGCTCTCGACTACCCTGGCGGGTAACCAGTGACAAGTATTCACAATGGTTATATTTCCATAACGAATGGACACTTACGTAGTCACAGCTTTCGGGAAGTTATCCACGTTAGGAATCAAACCAAAAGGAGTACACCCAATAGATGCTTGTCAAAATCTACTAAGCATGACTATTGAATGAGGATATATATACAGGTTGGTCCATTGATAGTGACCGGGCCAAATATCTCACGAAATAAGCATCAAACGAAAAAACTACAAAGAACGAAACTCGTCTAGCTTGAAGGGTGAAACCAGATGGCACTATGGTTCGCCCGCTAGATGGCGCTGCCATAGGTCAAACGGATATCAACTGCGATTTTTTTTTTACAGGAACCCCTATTTTTATTACATATTCGTGTAGTACGTAAAGAAATATGAATGTTTTAGTTGGACCACTTTTTTCCTTTGTGATAGATGGGCTCTGAGCACTATGGGACTTAACATCTATGGTCATCAGTCCCCTAAAACTTAGAACTACTTAAACCTAACTAACCTAAGGACAGTACACAACACCCAGCCATCACGAGGCAGAGAAAATCCCTGACCCCGCCGGGAATCGAACCCGGGAACCCGGGCGTGGGAAGCGAGAACGCTACCGCACGACCACGAGATGCGGGCTGTGATAGATGGCGCTGTAATAGTCACAAACGTATAGGTACATGGTATCACGTAACATTCCGCCAGTGCGGACGGTATTTGCTTCGTGATACATTACCCGTGTTAAAATGGACCGTTTACCAATTGCGGAAAAGGTCGATATCGTGTTGATGTATGGCTATTGCCACGTCTCCGCCGATTCCCTACAACCGACCAGCATACACAGACAATTTCACTGCCGGTATAGGTCCACTTAACAGCTACTACAGCGCCCCATAGCGTACAAAATGTTCAAATGTAAGTGAATTCCTAAGGGAACAAACTGCTGACGTCGTCGGTCCCTAGACTCACACACTACTTAAACTAACTTATACTAAGAACGACACACACGCCAGACCTCGAGGGAGGACTCGAACCTATGGCAGGAGGGGCTGCGCAATCCGTGACATGGCACATCAAACCGCGCAGCCACTCCGCGCGACCCCATAGCGTACATTGTGCTCCTTTTAGGGTTACCTAAGTTGTATAGGCGTGCAGAGTACCAGAATTGCACGTTATGGAATGGACGACAGGGTTATTGGCTGCAAGTTCATGGGATGTATAGACAGAGCATGTCGGATGCCTAGGTATGTAGCGTCAATGTTGACGGTTGACATATCATGAATGAGAGTACTGTCTGGAACGCTTTATGTTTGATGATGTACGCTGGGGTGACTAGTCATGGGACACCTCCTAACATCATGTCGGACCCCGTTAGTGCAGCAACACGACGTGGCGTGAACACAAAATGTCGTTGTAAGTCCCCCGCAGAAATGTTGAGCCACACTGCCTCTATAGTCGTCTGTAACTCCCAAAAGTTTTACCGGTGAATGATTTTGTGCTCGAGCTGACCTTTCGAATATGTTTGAGGGAATTTATGTCGGGCGATCTGGGAGGAGAAACCATTCGCTCGAATTATCCAGAATCTTCTTCATACCAATCGCGAACAATTGTGGTCCAATGACATGGCGCATTGTCATCCATAAAAATTCCATTGTTGTTTGGGAACTTGAAGTCCATGAATGGGGGCAAATAGTCTCCAAGTAGCCAAACATAGCCATTTCCAATCAATGATCGATTCACGTGGACCAGAAGACCCAGTGCATTCCACGTAAATATGGCCCATATCATTATGGCTCCACCACCAGATTGTATAGTGCCTTGCTGACAATCTGCAGTGGCTTCGTGGAGTCTGCGCCAAGCTCGAACCCTACCATCAGCTCTTACCAACTGAAATCGGGATACATCTGATCAGGCCACGGTTTTCCAGTCATCTAAGGTCCAACCGATATGGTGACGAGCCCAGGAGAGGCGCTGCAGGCCATGTCGTGCTGTTAGAAAATGCCTTCACGTCGGTGGTCTGTTGCCATAGTCCATTAATGTCAATTTCGCCTCATGGTACTAACGGTTACGTTCGTCGTACGTCTCACATTGATCTCTGCCTTTATTTCACGCGGTGTTGTTTATCTGTTAACACTAACAACTCTGCGCAAAAGCCGCTGCTCTTGGTTGTTAAGTGAAGGCTGTCGGCCAGTGCGTTGTCGTCGGTGAGAGGTTTCTCGGCACAGTCTTGGCACTGTGGGTCTCGGATTATTGAGTTTCTTAACGATTTGCGAAATGGAATGTCCCATGCGTCCATATCCAACTATCATTCCAGGCACAAAGTCTGTTAATTTCCGTCATTCGTCCACAATCATGTCGGAAACCTTTTCACATGAATCACTTGAATACTAGCGATAGCTCCGCCACTGCAGTACCCTTTTATACCTTGTGTACGCGATACTACTGCCATCTTAATTGTGGATATCGCTATCCCAGAAATTTTTGACACCTCAGTGTAATTTGTATTACTATGTGACAACAGTGAAGAATTCATGAATTTTATTATCTGACGCCAATGATTGTATATCGGTTAATATGACGTTGTAAATGCTTTTACGAAGCTGATGATGGTCTGTGGAACGAAACTGGTTGTTAAATAAACAAATTTTTGTCTGCAGCTCTTGGAAGTAATCAAGACTTTCTTTGAAATAGAAATTTGTGTTAGTTTTCAGTAACTTCTATTTCAAAATGTTTCTAACTTGCAACTGATTTTTAATAATATTTCTACCTAATTTGCTTTCAAATTGTTGGTATGTGGTAGCGTAATAATACTACAGACAAATTATTAAATACAGTACTGACAAAATTTTCTGATGACAACGTCTTTATATTTGAACAGAATTTAAACGGAAACACGAGAAGCGTAGGGGAGTAAGGATTTGGACGCCATAGATGGAAATAGGAAATAAAGGAAATCAAGAAGCTTTCAAGATCTGTGTAAATAATCCCACTAATGATAAATATAATGAGTATAAAGGGAAGAGAAACAACGCGAAATTCATACCTAAATCGGAAAGTGCACGCTGAATAATGGGAACCTTGCATGATTTACATGACAGACAAACTATCATTTTTAGTTGATGTAACCACTCAACAGACAAGAAAATGATCGTATACGTGTTAATAATGTATGAGATAACAAATGTATAAGTCATTACAAAAATTGTGGAGTGATGATACTTCAATTCAGACGTTACCTGAACTGAATTACACAAAAGGCCTGGACAATACTGATATGAGAACACTGACGGAAGCTCTAAATGCTACAAAAAATAGGAAAGCCGCTAGTTTAGATGGTATTAATACGGAACTATCCGCCTCCATAGCTGAGTGGTCATTGCGGCAGAATACCATGCGCAAAGCCCAGGTTCTATTCCTCGGTGGGTCGGAGGTTATCTCCGCTCTGGGACTGTGTGTTGTGTTGTCCTCGTCATCATATCATCCTCATCGACATGCAAGTCGCCGAAGTGTCGTCAACTAAAAAGACTTGAACCAGGCGACTGGTCTACCCGATGGGAGGCCCTCGCCACACGACATTTCATTTCAATACGGAACTGTGGAAATTCCTACATCTAAGACTTCTTCACATACGTAATGTTGGATAAATAGGAAGGTACCAAAAGAGTGGCTGAGAGCTGACGTAATATATATCTTCACAAAGGGCGACAAAAATAAGTGTAGTAACTATCCTGGATTCAGCTTGTAAATTATATGCCAAAATCCTGTACTCACTACTTTAAAAATATTATGGAAAAGCTAAAATCTGAAGAAAAATCAAGTTTTAGAAAGAACTATCAACTATTGACAATGTTTTTACTCTGCAACAAGCTGTAGGAAAGAGGCGGGAGTTCACTAGGGAAACCCATCTTGCTTTTGTGGATTTTGAGCAAGCAATCAATAACATGAATGGAGAAATAGTATGCAATATCATGATATCATGACTGAACGAGGTATCCATCTCACCTCTAAAATGCTGAGAATAAGAAGAAGAAGAAGACGAAGAAGAAGATGTGAAATATAGCAACAAAGCGAATTAAAACAAACACTCTTCAATATGTATAAACCTAACGTTGTCGATATATAAAACGAAAGCGATGGAATTTCAGGGCAGAAAACCAGTAACATCTAAAATAAACCAAATAATAAAATCTTGGAGCAAGTAAAACATTTTAAATATCTAGGATGCGACATCACTTACAAATATAATCATGACATGGGTAAAAAATTAAATAAATCTTCTTCCATATGTGGAACCATCGTACAAAGTTTGCAGAATAAAGCCAGGGCAGAAATCAAGCTGAAGTTTTATAGAACGATGGCAGTACTAACACTTACTTGTGGAAGTGAAGCATTGGTAATAACAAGACGTCAAAAAAGTAGAATATAGTCTCAAGAAATGAGATTTTTAAGAAGAGTAGAAGGACGTACAAGGTAAAATCGAAAACAAAATAAGGAATGATTTAGGAGTATATAATGTAAACGATAAATTAGGGAAAATAGGAGGACACTGAAGGAACATGTAGACGTATGTCTGCAGCAAGATTCCCGGTAAAGACACTCAATTATAAATGGATTAGAAGAAGAAATGTAGGAAGACCATGCAAGAGGCGGATTTCCGGTAACTGGTAATTTGCCTAACAAGCGAAATGAAGAAGAACAATAACAAGATAAATCTACGAAGGATAACTGTAACCTGTAGCTAAATATCTCGAAGTATTTTAACAGTGTGTCATCAGCCGGTGTTGCCTCCCTATAGCTGATATGTGATTTTCTCATCATTAGCTAAATCTTATCCCGCAAGTACCGAAAATCTACTAAATCCATTTGTGTAAAAAGTTTTAACAACGGTTTATCATCACCCATCAAATACCTAAAAAAAATTCATTGCGAGATAGTTGTCCTGCAACAAATTGTTCTCTTCTCCAACATCTTGGTTTTCTTCCTTCTTTTCTTTCTGTTAATCAAGGTTACGACGAAGAATGTAGAGCTGCTGACTTTTTAAAGGCAAGATGTACCTTTTTGTTGTTGCTTCAACGTATCTCAGTGAGGAGCGTGATAAGAACACAGGCAAGTTATAGCATGCGACATCAGACAAAACATTTTTCTGTGCAACACGAAATTTGTTTCATGGATGTTATAACGATATGTTTACGTAATGTGTATACATAAACATACAGTTATAAATGTCCCCGTTCGTAGCCGCTAATTATAACAATATGTTACTTTTGTGCTGTAACATATAGCTATAATCAGCGGTGGAAACATATTTGCGAACGCCGACCGTGTGCGGCTATTTCTTGTTGGATCGTCTGATCAGTCGGAAGTTGCATTGCGGAAGAGAGTAAATGCCTATTCAAAATATAATTATTTTTGGATAGCTCAACATGAATTTCCTAAGGGACCGTAGTTTATCATGCATTTACCAATAGAATATGGCGCGGAGAAAATATTTCGCCACATACAACTTCCGTCCGATTTCGACGAAAGAATTCGTGACTGTGAACTCTCTATTTGGCAGAAACATAAAGAAAATTAAAAAACTTCATGAAGGAGTGAGACATAGATTCTATATTAAATAAATAGTCCATACACCAGTTCCATTTAAATCTGAATTTATGGCAATTAATAGACGAACTTACACTGCAATGAAGGATTTAACATGGATGCTGTTTTGACTGGCACTTCTCATAATGAAAACAATTCCTTTGACGTTTTCACATAAACGTCGCACAATAAATCTACTGCTAGGCACTTTTAGTATTACACATTTACTTTACACTAGAACAATATTAATTTTAACGATAATAATACGGCGGCGAGACATGCGCGTCCGACACAAGTTACAGGAGGCAAGAGAAGAATGAGTAACTGTTCATCGAGAATATCTCGTACATAAAAAAAATAAATGTGTAAAAAAGTGTTCTTCTTCTGTCCGTTTTTCGCGCCGCGGTTTTCAAAGTCAATAACTCACAGCATCTCTGACGGCGCTTCGACAATAAACAAGTTACGTCACAGGTCGTTCACCTTTCACATTCTCGCAACATTATTTGCTAACTGTAGCTGTTGCCGAGCGACTGCTAGATTAGTGAATGATTTAAAATGATAAGGCAATCACATAATGTTACATTGCCTTCCATGGGAATCTTGGAAATCAAGGAGATTACCAAGATTCACATGTCGCCGTTAACATTATGGGATTGAGTACTTTACAGATTTACATTGATCAAACACAGTATTCCTGTCATTTGATTATTAGGATTACACAAATATGGTGATCTCTCATTCATAGACAAAGTCAGTTCTTAAGGTAAAGATACACAAAAAAATTTAAAAACTAAGACAGTAAATCTAGGAAGTTTACAATGGACATTATCCATTATACTCATTACAGTCCTTTTTTTACAGAGTTCATACCGACCATCTTTGTGGCCTCAAGTTATTGTCCAGAGCTCATAGGCTCTTTGCTCCTGAAAGAAAACACATAGGATTCATCTTTTTATACACACATAATTCTCACACAATTCTCACACATGGAATTTCTCACACGTGTCCATTTTTATACACATATACTTCTCACACATGGAATTTCTCACACGTGTCCATTTTCCATTGCTCACTAGTTGTTATAATTTTTACGCTTTCATTGTTTGTGTATTGACAGGAAAGTTAAAATTTGATTCTTCTCCAGGTGAAGCTTATGCCTTGAGAAGTTGGATCGCTACTTTGCGGTCTCCGAGTAGAAAACTTTTCATCAGCTCTGGCGGGCGAGTCTCACTCGCACGTTACGTACACACGTTACATGTAACAAAAAATATAAATACACATTAGTCTAAGAACTAAGCTTAAATCTAATTTTAGGACTTGGGATTCATAGGAATTTGACTTTGTCACTATTCGCGTGTGGTTTGGCTGTTCGCATTTCATCCACTGGATATAACATTAGCATAGTATGTGATATGTTGTGAACTCATATAAGAGTCTTTTATTTTGGGAGCGGCTTTCATGGAAAGTCCGTTTCTCGAACTGCAGCGGGAATGCTGTGCTAGTACATCACTTTAAATTTAACGCGTTTGTTGCGTCGATGGGCGTTGACACAGGCTGATTGTTAGAGCTGAATCGCAACTCGAGGCGCTCACTAGCCTCCACGCGGTACTTCAGCTTTTCCGCGCACGGTTCAGCGAACACGTTGCGTCGATGGTGTTGTGGTTTGCTGAGCTGGTGCGGAGGGACGAGGATTACCAGGGACAGAGACGCTATTGAAACCATCCCTGCCTCCACATTTGCCAGCCGATTTTGAAGATTTTAAGGTAGGCTAGCGCTCGCACTTTGCAAAGAAGCTAACACACTTGGTTTCCGATGCACTGCACGTAATCACATCACCGCCTTCGGTTACACAACCGGACTATCATTGCCCGTCGGCCTATCTGCACGTTTAACACATTTTATCTTCATCGTGTCTGTGGCAGACTTCCACACCATTTTAAGCCTTCACTTATACACTACTATGTACACAATTTTTTTTACAGTTTATAATCAAATAGTTTGTCTCACTTTGAAGCTTGCTAATTGAGACCTTCGATTATCATGTCCATTTCAATTTCTGTTACTTTGTTGGTAACTATCTTTAACATTTCGCTTTACATTGTTCCTCATCTTTCTCTAAGACTAATTATGCTTTTAGTTCACAGTCACAATACATTAGTTTCTCCGAACTGTTAGCAATTATTATTATTTTAATTCATTTCAACCGTTCTTTCTATTTATTAGATTCATTAAAGTTATCACTGTTATTTCAACAAAAATTCTCTTTTTACTAGATGTGAGGATCAATCAGTCACATTTGATCGCCCTCTCACATGAGAACAGAACACCATTCAAGAAAATATTCAAATTCCTTATCGCCATCTCGGTTTCCGTCTCGGATTGACTTTAAAAGGAAAAATAAAGACATTTCAAAACTAGCTTTTCCCGATTTCGTTCACGCGTTTCCTTTTGAAAATCGTATGCCAAACCAGCCTTCCACGTCAACCGCATTTCTCAATCTGTTGACGTCAAGTCTACGGGACGGGTTTAGGCGGGTTAGGGTATTTAAACAAATTCAGAAGAAAGACATAGGTATAATAATACATAGAAGAAGAAATCTAGCAAACAACTCCTTGTTCCTTATGACTTAGAAATTAATTTCCCTTTGCGCCGTACGTCTGCGTACGCGCTCCAATTAAGAACTAGTTGCGTTGTTTTGCCGGCTGTTTCATTGTCATTTTATTCTCGCCTTGACGCCTGCTTGCGCTACACTGCATTGACCTCTATATATGACCTTAAGTCATCATTGCTTTGTCCTTGCCACTTATGCTCTTATACTTGGTATTTATTTCACTTATGGCTTTTAATGTATCTGACCTGCGTATTGCAATTACAATTAATGCTACTCTGTTTATCTAGCTGAAGGATAGCGCTTTCGTGGCCATGTTGGTACTTACAAGTAACTCACATGCTTCGTAAACATTACGTTATTTTAATGCAGAGATGAACCTGTTCCGGATTTCTATGTACATTGGAACTTAATCTAGACATAGCTGACTTAGAAATTAGTTACTTGTTTTCCTTTTTAGTGGGATCAGGAACCAATAATTATCAAGCGACCCTTGTCCTTGACGAAAATAAATTTCGTTTCTGGATCATTGCTCCTTGAACTTAAAAAAAAATTCTTACATACTATGTTTTATTTTCACTTCTTTAGAATTTCATATCGCAGAAGCCGGCTTGTTAGGCACATCCTTCGCTTTATATTTCATTTCTCTCTCTTAAATATTATCTCCTTAAAACTAAATCTTAAAACTAGAGTTCTTGGAGTTGATCACTTTCTTTGTTAAACAAGAATGATTTTTTTTTATTTATCAGCTTGTCTGTACTTAATTTATGGCTCAAGATAACATATTTTAAATTGTCTGCTGTATAGCAAGATAGACTCAATGTCGTGTAATATATTCTAAGCATTTTTTTAACGAAGTCAAATCAGTTGTCACTTAGTCACTAGCGGCTAACCTTCTCTTGTCATTATAAAGCTTTCCTTTTGACTTATTCTGTAGCATGATATTTTTTAAGATCAGAGTGATGGTATAACCCTTTTATTTTTCCATTTGCGGGATCAGAAATCAGATAACAGCCTGTATGCGGTATACGAAGGATCTCGTAAGGTCCCTCAAAAAGACTTTGCCATTTTCGATTTTTGTGTAAGAGCAACGATGGTTTAAAGTGTGTTTTTAGCAAGACCTTTTCGCCTACTTTATAAGTTAACACCTTATTAATATGTTTGTCATACGCCTTCTTGCGTAAATTGGCTTGGGTGGTCAACGTTGTTAGAGCTTGTCTTATTCTGGCGTCTAAACTAGCGCTTATGTTGTTACACTTAGGAATTGAATTGACTTGAACATCCTTGGACGGGTAATGTTGGAATTTCAATTAATGTACTAATTTGCTTATAGAAACATAAGGACATAGCATTAATATTGGCACCTGTATCTAGGATTAGAGTCGTCAAAATTCCGGCTATAGGAAGTTTTGTCATAGCTTGCACTTGGTCAACTATCGGTTCAGCACCGTCAGTCGTCTCTTTCTCTTGTAATAATTCTTGTCTCATGTCAATCCCGTCATTGTATCTCAGTACAAGTACGTCATGGTTAGTCTCTCCGTCGAAGTGGTAGCCCCATTCTGTCTCACAGCATCGCTTAGGGAGCTTTCAGATGCTGAACTTAGTTTTCCTGTTTGTGTGGTTTTGATTGGCCTTCATCATTAGAAAGTTCGACCAATCTGACATTGTGAGAACACTGAGGAACAAAATTACTGTTATGCACAAACCTTGTGTCAAAATGTTGCTGCGTTTGTTCTGGTGTCCAATACGTGTTACTGTCTTCCGCGTTTGCGAAAAATACAGGGGCATTGTAATGCCTTCGCGGGGTCTGATGATTTTTATTACTATTATGATTTCCGGAATTGTTACTGTGAAATCCACATTCACACTGTGGTTTGCCGTTAAACTGTGTGTTTCTGTACATTCCCTGCGCTTGATTTTTACTAGGCGCGGAGTTGTGTTGGTATGAGTGGGCGTTATCAGCTGTTTGTTGCTGGCCGTAATGTGAGTGTTGGCTGCGCAAGTACGGTGCATTCCATTGCGATCCGCTCTGCTGTTGCCAACCTTTTTGACTGAAACCGTTTCCAAACTTCTGCTTGTACGATTGATTGCCGTACTGGTTACCAGTCGTGTTATACACGGGATTGAATCGGTTGTGTTGATTGTGTCTATTCCTTTTGTGCGGATACCCACTGCCTTTATTTCCGTTTTGCCAATCGTTACTATTTTTTGAATCGTTCCCTGGCTTTTCATAGCCGTTACTGTCGTAATGTTGTGGCCAAGAATTGTGCGGAGTATTCCGCGGTTTGTTAGCTCTCATGTCCTCATAGATCAGGTCTAGGGAATCTAATATCGACAGAAAGGTATCTGGATCATCATCTGGTATGGCTATCAGCTTTTCACGAATCGAAATGGGTAATTTAGACTTGAGAATCATAATTACATCTTTACTATTGATAGGGTTATCCCAATACCTAATTTTGCCAAGATATTTTTCGAAGTACTTTCTCAGGCTACTATTCCTGGGGTCAAATTGTTCTGCGTTATAGACTTCTTTACGAAGGCGCTTCTGAACACCTTCGCTCCAAAATTTGCTGAGGAAACAGTGTTCAAACTCCTCATATGTTCGACACTTATCAACCATTTCTGTTCCCCATATTGCCGATTCGCCAACTATATATCCGGTAACAAATTGGATACGCTGTCTATCAGTCCACGAATTTGGAAAAATGCCGGAAAATCCACGAAGAAATACAATTGGGTGGATATTTCGTTTTTCCGGGTTAAAGGTTTGAAAAACTCGATGCTTTATCATGCTTTCTTCCTTCATCATTTTTACTACTGAGTCAGATTCTTGGTTTTGCTGACTAACTGGAATATGTGGTGGTGAAGTGCGTTCATTAGATACAACAGGTATTCGGAATTGCCGAAATAATTCATCTTCTTCCTCTGAGGCTAAAGAGTTAGGATAATTCGGTCTCTGTATTCGGGAACTACTACTCACTTGTGCCTTCAGGTTATTTAGCTGTTCCGTTACCTCTTGCTTCCAATTTGGTAATTCTTGCTGAAGGGTACGCCTAATGCTACCGAGTTCAGACATTACGGTATCTCCGGAGCCTCCAGGAGCTGACAAGATACCAAGAGTGGTTGCTTCCACAGTCTCTACTAGGTATTTGTTAATTTTATCTTCGACAAATTTGTCCTTTCCAGCAATCCAGTTCTCATACTTTTCTCTAAATTCTCTCTCATGACTATCTAGCCTCTCCTTTACTTTCGTTTCCGTTTCCAGAGTCAAGTTTGACATTCCCTCGGTTAATTTTTCTACCTGCGTAGTTACTCTGTCTAATCTGTGATTAACCGTGGTTACGGTGGAATCAAGATTCTTGGTTGCGTTTCGGATGTCAGCTGTCTCGCTTTGCATGGTAGCTAAAGTGTCATTCAGTTCGACAATTATTCCACTTCGCATTTGAGAAACAGCATCCTTAACTTGCTTTGCTACTTCTTTGGCTACGTTCTCTCTAACAGTTTTTATTTCTTCGCTTACTGTAGACAGTTTATCTTCAAGCGAGGCTAACATTTGGCGATTTCCGTCCTGCATCATTTGACTTATTTGACTTAGTAGCTGTTTGAATACATCGTCTGTCACTATCCCTGAATTGCTTTCACCTGCCTCCCTTGTAACCGGTATATGGCTACGACTACTAGTGGCAGAAACTATGCTGGCATTTTCTAGTTCAGTACCAGTAACATTATGGTGTGAGGCATCAAAGTCCGTAAGATTTCCCACTTCACTTTCTACAATTGTTTCGATTGGTGTCTCAGCCCTACTAATTACCCTGCGGGACCGTAAGCGACGCGACACTTCACTCGTTTCATTCTGTTCATTTGGATCTAGTGATGACATTTTATCGTCTGCCATAGCTCACTTATTTACAAACAGTAAGTCAATGAAGTTCGTTTGATCTACGGCCGTCAGCTGTCGACAGAGATGTAATTTATCGGTTGCGAGTCGGTTGTCACTGCTACGTCCAAGTTCGGAATGTCGGGAGTTGCACGTCACGAGAACAAGAGACTATTCTGGACCGTAAAGAAAGTATGGCTGCACACTGGTCAAAATAAATGAAAACTAAGGCTGGTCAGCTCCGTGAACAGGCAGCGGACATTTAAAAACAAATGATATGCAATACACAACAATGTAATTTAAACAAAGCTTGAAGAAATTTCTACTCTACTAAATGCAATCTACTGAATTCAAAGCAAATTTTTACTGCAACTACTAAAGATCGTCACAAATTGATTAATGTCGGATGAAATTAAGGAAGCTTGGCTATGGCTAACGAAATTTTAACTTACGTTGTTGATGACTGCCTTGGGCGTTGCAACTAGATTTTCGCACAAATTCTGTTCCAGAAAAAAAATCTCTCTTCCGTAATTTTCTCTGAATATCTCGTTTCTTTCGCTCAATGGAAATTTTATTGGATGGCGTTTGATGTCATGTAACAAATAAAAAGCACAAGATTAGCTACAATTATTTATGAATATTTCCACAATGCCTATCTTACATAAATTTTTATTCCTTTAAGTATTTTTTTTTTTAATTCGGGCCCCACGCTGGGCGCCAATTATAACGATATGTTTACGTAATGTGTATACATAAACATACAGTTATAAATGTCCCCGTTCGTAGCCGCTAATTATAACAATATGTTACTTTTGTGCTGTAACATATAGCTATAATCAGCGGTGGAAACATATTTGCGAACGCCGACCGTGTGCGGCTATTTCTTGTTGGATCGTCTGATCAGTCGGAAGTTGCATTGCGGAAGAGAGTAAATGCCTATTCAAAATATAATTATTTTTGGATAGCTCAACATGAATTTCCTAAGGGACCGTAGTTTATCATGCATTTACCAATAGAATATGGCGCGGAGAAAATATTTCGCCACATACAACTTCCGTCCGATTTCGACGAAAGAATTCGTGACTGTGAACTCTCTATTTGGCAGAAACATAAAGAAAATTAAAAAACTTCATGAAGGAGTGAGACATAGATTCTATATTAAATAAATAGTCCATACACCAGTTCCATTTAAATCTGAATTTATGGCAATTAATAGACGAACTTACACTGCAATGAAGGATTTAACATGGATGCTGTTTTGACTGGCACTTCTCATAATGAAAACAATTCCTTTGACGTTTTCACATAAACGTCGCACAATAAATCTACTGCTAGGCACTTTTAGTATTACACATTTACTTTACACTAGAACAATATTAATTTTAACGATAATAATACGGCGGCGAGACATGCGCGTCCGACACAAGTTACAGGAGGCAAGAGAAGAATGAGTAACTGTTCATCGAGAATATCTCGTACATAAAAAAAAAATGTGTAAAAAAATGTTCTTCTTCTGTCCGTTTTTCGCGCCGCGGTTTTCAAAGTCAATAACTCACAGCATCTCTGACGGCGCTTCGACAATAAACAAGTTACGTCACAGGTCGTTCACCTTTCACATTCTCGCAACATTATTTGCTAACTGTAGCTGTTGCCGAGCGACTGCTCGATTAGTGAATGATTTAAAATGATAAGGCAATCACATAATGTTACAATGTTTGTCGCACACCAAAATATGGCAACGCTAGCAACATGTAGCATACGACTAGTAACAATGTTACGCCTAGTACTGCCTCGGTAGAATTCCATCTTTGCAAATACCTCGCCGTTCTCTGTCGATGTAACTGTACAAAGTTACTGGAAAGTTCACTGAGAACCAGTACGTTCCAGCGGTACACACATGAGCGCTATCGAAGCCTGATTACCGAGGAAACTGTGCCATGATCTCAGGAGACTGTCAAGGACGGAAGAAATCAGCTATACTGTGGCATCGCCTCGCACAGCTAGGGCGTGAATCCAGCTGTAGTGGGCCAAAGTGATTTACTTTACATTAACAATTACGCGTGTTTTCGTACGAGTGGTGTAGGGCTTCGTCTTCGGCTCACAATTGACGTTGTGAAGCTTCTGAAAAGAAGCGAAATGTTCAAATGCGTTTGAATACCTAAGGGACCAAACTACTGAGGTCATCAGTCCCTAGACTTACACACTACTTAAACTAACTTGCCATAGCTTATGCTAAGAACAACACACACACTCATGCCCAAAGGAGGACTCGAACCTCCGGCGGGAGCGGCCGCGCAGTTCGTGACATGGCGCCTCAAACCGCACGTCCACACCGCGCGGCGAAATGAATCGCTTTCACTGCGAACCACGGACCTCCGATCACGTGCTTCACGGCTTATCGCCATTCGCGCTTAGTTTCGGTACACGTTATTATGTCAGGAGCATGCCCAGTTATCATTAGTGTACAGTATATAATTCGTATTTTGTCCGTGTCTGACATGGAGATCAAGGCCGGATCTAAGCATGGAGTAAATAGTTCAGATTGTGGGGCGCCAAGAGGAATGACTGTAACGACTCACCCTATCCCGGGCTATACCGTGTGTAGGAAGCGATCAGCACGAACGCCGTAAGTGTGTTATCTATTCCTATAACTTACTGAATGCAAATTAGGGTCAAGAAGAATAGTACTCATACGCAGGTACTTTCAAATTTCTTAATAAAATAATTATTTTTTTCTTAAATTGCCCTAACTGGGAGAAGGTGAAACTTCTTAATTTAATTCTGAAACTGCTGAGTGAAACTGAATGCACTGAGCCTGCTTTCTCTTTAGTTATTCTTATCATTTCAACACTGACCCACAATATCCTAGCGCAACGCAATCTAACTGCTCAAAAACTGATAACCTGTCTTCAAATAATTAATGCAAAAGAATGGCCCTGAATTAGAAGAAATCCTAACAATAACCCATACATATCATAAGTCACTTACCTCACAGAAAATCTTCATGACACGAACTACAGCGATACAAGAGCCAGTACTGCCAGCTATTAAGAGATTCTAACTACTGAAGGCTCTAACTAATACTAGGCATCTGGTTAGCAAAAGAAATTTTTTTGTAGAGCAAACAATGTATTTAGCAAATTTTACCTTAATAATGTGACATCCAGTTCAAAAAATTATATAATCGTCCGTGACATCCAGTTCTAAAAATTATATAATCATTGGCAAAATTAAATTTCCTTGACGGACATACAACCAGATCGTCCGCTTGCTCTAACACTTCAAACCTCTAACCTCCATTGCTGCTATCTGCTCACTTCCCACTTCCATCACTGCTGGCTGCGAGTCCGACCAGCCACATAGTCTCTTACAGAGTGCACAGAGCGCTGTCAGAGATATTAATGCAGAGCGCTATATAGCGCTGCCAATACACAAACACATCAACAGCCTACTTATAACTTTACACTGAGGTGACAAAAGTCATGGGATAGCGATATGGCCGAGCGGTTCTAGGCACTTCAGTCCGGACCCGCGCTGCTGCTACAGTCGCAGTTTCAAATCCTGCCTCGGGCATGGATGTGTGTGATGTCCTTAGGTTAGTTAGGTCTAAGTAGTTCTAAGTCTAGGGGACTGATACCTCAGATGTTAAGTCCCATAGTGCTCAGAGCCATTTGAACCATTTTTGGATAGCGATATACACATATACAGATGGCAGTAGCATCGCGCGAACAAGGTATAAAATGGCAATGCACAGGCAGAGCTTTCATTTCCACTCAGGTGATTCATGTGAAAACGTTTCCGATGTGATTACGGCCTCGCGACGGGAATTAATAGACTCTGAACATGGAGTGGTAGTTAGAGCTGGACGCATGGGACATTTCCTTTCGGAAATCGTTTGGGAGTTCAATATACCGAGATCCACAGTATGAAGAGTGTGCCGAAAATACCAAATTTCAGGCATTACCTCTCACCACGGACAATGCTCTGGCCGAAGACTTTCACTTGACGACCGAGAGCAGCGGCGTTTGCGTATAGTTGTTGGTGTTAACGGACAAGCAACACTGCGTGAAATAACGGCAGAAATCAATGTGGGACGTACGACGAACGTATCCGTTAAGACAGCTCGGCGACTTTTGGCGTTAATGGGGAATGGCTGCAGACGTCCGGCGTGAGTGCCTTTGCTAATAGCACGACATCGACTCGACCACATCTCCTGGGCCCATGACCACATCTGTTGGACCCTCGGTGACTGGAAAATCGTGGCCTGGTCAGATGAGTCCCGACTTCAGTTGATATGAGCTGATGATAGGGTTCGAGTGTGGTGCAGAGCCCGCGAAACCATCGACACAACTTGTCAACAAGGCACTGTGCAAACTGGTGTCGGCTCCATAATGATTTGGGCTGTGTTTGCGTGGCATTGACAGGGTAATCTGGTGCAATTGAACCGATTGACTGGAAATGGTTATGTTTGACTACTTGGAGACCATCTGAAGCCACTTATGAACTTCATGTTCCCAGGCAACGGAAAATTGGAAATGTGTGGTAAGGTCTTATGGGACCAAACTGCTGAGGCCATCGGTCCCTAATCTTTCGCACTACTTAATCTACCTTGAACTAACCTACACTAAGGACCACACACACACCCAAGGCCGACGGAGGACTCGAACCTCCGACGGGGGGAGCCGCGCGGACCGTGACAAGGCGCCCGGCTACCCCGCTTGTCTTCCAGACAACGTCAGAATGTTTATGTATGACAATGCGTCATGTCACTGGGCCACAATTGTTCCTTATTGGATCGAAGAACATCCAGACAATTCGAGCACCCGACATAAATCCCATCGAACATTTGAATGGCTCTGAGCACTATGGGACTTAACTTCTCAGGTCATCAGTCCCCTAGAACTTAGAACTAATTAACCTAACTAACCTAAGGACATCACACACATCCATGTCCGAGGAAGGATTCGAACCTGCGACCGTAGCGGTCGCGCGGTTCCAGACTGTAGCGCCTAGAACCGCTCGGCCATTCCGGCCGGCAGTTCGTGGACGAAATGCACCGGCAACACTTTCACAATTACCGATGGCTATAGAGGTGGCATGGCTCACTGCAGGGGACTTCGAACGACTCGTTAAGTCCATGCCACGTCGATTTGCTTCACCATCCCAAGCAGGAGGAGGTCCGACACATATTAGGAGGTATCCGGTGAGTTTTGTCACCTCAGTACATCCTCGTTCCGTTCTACTGGGAGAAGGAGCATGTGTTAGCCTTAAAGTAAAAAGATTTTTTTTTTTAACTTGGCGAAATATTTGAAACTTCCTGGCAGATAAAAACTGTGTGGTGGACCGAGACTCGAACTCAGGACCTTTGCCTTTCGCATGCAAGTGTTCTACCAACTGAGCTACCCAAGTACGGCTCACGACCAGAGGTGAGACTTTTACAAGGTTTGCAGATGAGCTTCTGTGAAGTTTGAAAAGTAGGAGACGAGGTACTGCTGGAAGTAAAGCTGTGAGGACGGGTTGTGAGTCGTGCTTGGGTAGCTCAGATGGTAGAGGACTTGTCCGCAAATGGCAAAGGTCCCGACTTTGAGTGTCGGTCCAGCACACAGTTTTAATTTGCCAGGAAGTTTCATATCGGCGCACACTCCGCTGCAGAGCGAAAATTTCACTCTTGGCCAAAGAAGTTGACAGTGAAAGACCGTGTACGTGTCGTAATTCGTGCGTCTGTGTAGAAGAACTTTCGAAAACTGAGTCCGAGTTCATACATCTTATGGACTGTTTACAGCAAGAATAGTGTTTACGCGCCTGCTACGAAGCAGTGTGTACTACCTCGTGGCAAGGTTATCAAGCCTATACAACGCTAAGGAACTCGCTGGAAACCACGTGCAGTTGGCTTCAGCACTTCGACTCACAGGTATTGTTTTGTATATCCATAGTAGACTGTTCGAGGGAGACAATACATCTGCTGATTAGATATCAGATGCATCTTTAATTATTACAAATACTACTCAATAACAGCCCAATTGTTCGTATCCACCCCCAAACTCTTTTAAAGCTTCTCCAGTATGCAAATAAATGGATGTGGAAAAGTAACGAGTTAAGGGGGACGCAGTGTGTTGTAGCTGCTGCAGCTGAGGGCTCTGTGTTGTCGAGATCGGCAAGAAGTGAGTAATATCGTAAGAAACAGACCAGAGCTCAGTGAACCAACGTTCAGCGCACCAGTTATTCAGCTAATACAGACTAACTGACTAGAAATCTGGGGAATTCCAATTTCTATAATACAGTTTCACCTGAAAATTTTAATAACTAAAAGAAGTACTTTAACTACTATTACTTCCAAATATCATCAGGTGTACTTTGGGTGTTGCTAATTTCGACTTTGTTACGTCCATAGTGGATTCAAGCAGTTTGGACTCGCATTCGGGAGGACGACAGTTCAATCCCGCGTCCGGCCATATTGATTTAGGTTTCACGTGATTTCCCTAAATCGCTCCAGGCAAATGCTGGAATGGTTCCCTTGAAAGGCCACGGCCGACTTACTTCCCTTCCTTCCCTAATCCGATGAGACCGATGACCTCGCTCTTCGGTCTCTTCCCCAAAACAACCCAACCTACTTTGGATTACAAGGTGACAGTGTTGTTCCAAAAATTACGAGCGATAATTAATTTGGGCAACTAAACTTTTATCTGAGTAGCTGTTCCCGCCGACTGCATGAGAGTTTCAGGTGTCGCAGGAAACATGTGGTGTGTGCGAGGCCATTGCCCCTATAGAAAGTGCCTAGCCATTTGGGATGGCGGTCCGAGGAGGGCCCATAAGATTCCAGCAAACCGTCTGAGAGACAGGTAACTTTCAGTTAGAAGAGCAGTCTGGAGTGACCGTTGCGACAAGTGGCTCATGCATCCACATCCACGACCTCCCTTGTAAAAGGCACCTTAATAGTTATCTACATCTACATTCATACTCCGCAAGCCACCCAACGGTGTGTGGCGGAGGATGGTTGCAAGGGATCGTCTATGATCGTGAACAGGTATTTGTACGACTTCAGGCTAGTCAAAAATACTATTGTTTTGTGCGGTAGGAATGCCCATAATGTGACGTCACCATCAAACAGAATTACTTACTGTTTCACTAGTAAGGGACACAACGACCGCTAGGAACTAATGTATAGATAAGCTGCCTTAGTTCGCATGTTACTTTATTACAAGTGCTTTCCCCGGCGGAAAGAACGGTACACACCTATACACCAAGAGAATTCCACACAGTAAGGCCAGCTTCCCGTGTGGCACAACGTAGCTCTGGTAAGACGCCATAGAAGGCGCACAAAACGCGGACTGTATCATGCTTCTGCCTGATGAAATGCAAATAGTTCTCAAATGAACATTCATTAAGCAATTGCGGGTATAAGCGAAGGCACAACTTCACTCCAAAGGAACCCTTCGAGTGCGAGGCCGCAAGTCATAAGTTCAGTCTTTAGTGAAGCTCATTTGAAAGTTTTCTGTTACCAATTATGCCAGGAAAAGTATTATTATTTAATCGTGTCCAAGCCATAGACAACCCACATATTACATATACACACAAATACAAATACAATACACATATGTATAAATAAAACAAACCCAAAATGGGGAATCACATTACAATATAAAGACAAACGTAATATATATATAAATCACGTCCCGCCAAAATTCAGCGCATTTAACTGCCACTGCCGTAGCGTTTGCCAGATCTTCTTTCCTGCACACTTCCCCCATGTTGCTGCATTCCAGGAGGTGGTCCATTGTTTGGGTCTGTCCGCACTGGCACGTGTCCGTCCCGTCTCGGTATCCCCATTTACACATGTTTACGTTGCATCTGCCCACCCTAGTTCGTAGGCGGTTGAGGGTTCTCCATAATGGCCATTTTAGTTCATTTCCAGAGGCCAATTGTTCGTTGGGTGAGATTAGAGGTGCCTGGTCTCCCGTAGGCAGTGTTGCTTGCCATTTTGACAATCTGGCCTTTTGTTTTGAGGTTTCGAGCGGTTGAACTGAGGTGAGGAAACTCCGTCTTGATTTTAGACGTGTGTGTGGAGGGTTTTGTCCGAAGAGAGGATGGCGCTGGTCGCGCAGCTGCTTGAGGCGCTCTGCTTCGCTTCCTATAGCTCGTCTGATGTTGGATGGAGCTATGCCACTAAGCAAATAAAGTTGGCTAACTGGGGTGGGTCTTAGGCATCCTGTGATTACGCGACAGGCATCGTTCAGCAGAGGATCCACTCGCTTCGCATGCGCTGATCTTTCCCAAACTGGGGCAGCGTATTCAGCAACCGAGTAGCAGAGTGCAAGTGCCGACGTACGTAAAGTATGTGGGTCGGCACCCCATTTTGTGGAGGTGAGCTTACTCAGGAGGTTGTTTCTTGTTGATAGTTTGCCCCTGACCTTGTCTACACGATGTCTGTAAGTAAGTGTGCGATCAAGGGTGACGCCTAAATAACAAGGAGTGCTGCTGAACGCGATCCGTTGGTTGTTCCACGTGATTTTTAGGGTATGTTTGGCGTCTCGGTTTCGAAGATGGAATAGGCAGGATAATGTTTTTGCTGCGTCCGGGCGTAGGCATTTGGCTTCGTAGTATGGCGTTAGACCTTTGAGGGCATTCGAAAGCCTAATTTCTATGTCGTTAAAGTTCCGACCCTGCACGGCTATTGCAAGATCGTCCGCGTAAGCAAAGCTCCTAGTCCATGGTGCAACTGGTTGATCATTCACATATATGTTGAAAAGAGTGGGTGCGAGGACACTGCCTTGGGGTAGTCCATTTTTCTGGATACGCCATCGGCTTCGCTTCCCTCCTAGGTTTACGATGAACCGTCTGTTGCTGAGAAGAGTTGATATAATTTGTATCAGTCCGAAATCATTAGTCACAGCGTATATTTTAGTGAGCAGCAGTTTGTGGTTTACAGTGTCGAATGCGGATGAGAGGTCGACAAGTACGGCTCCAGTAATTAGACGGTTCTCGTACCCATGCTCTATGAACTGGGTAAGATTCAAGACCTGTCCAGTGCAAGTTTTCCCAGGGCGAAACCCCGCCTGTTCCGGGATTATCTGATGATCAATATTAGGCGCAAGTCGATTCAGTAGCATGCGCTCGAACACCTTGTACAAGCAGCAAAGTAATGTTACCGGTCTGAAATTTTTTGGTTCGTCCAATGTTTTGCCGGGTTTTGGAATTGTTATGACCTTGCCCTTTCTCCAGATTTTCGGGATGTTGTTTAGCCGGACACAGGTATTGAAAAGTAGGAGCAGCCAGTTTTTCGTGTACTCGCCAAATTTAAGGATCTGTTCATTCCTAAGGTCGTCTAGCCCTGCTGCTTTGCCAGGTTTCAGAGATTTAAGTGCAGACTGTGGTGTCACCGCCAGACACCACACTTGCTAGGTGGTAGCTTAAATCGGCCGCGGTCCATTAGTACATGTCGGACCCGCGTGTCGCCACTGTGTGATCGCAGACCGAGCGCCACCACATGGCAGGTCGAGAGAGACTTACTAGCACTCGCCCCAGTTGTACGACGACGTTGCTAGCGACTACACTGACGAAGCCTTTCTCTCATTTGCCGAGAGACAGTTAGAATAGCCTTCAGCTAAGTTAATGGCTACGACCTAGCAAGGTGCCATTAACCATTTTTAACGTTGCATGTACCTCAAGATAGAGTCTCACTTGTATCATCCAGAATGCTGTATACCAAAGGACAATATAAAAGTTAAGTGTTCTAGTAGCTACGTTCTTTTCTTTATCACATTCATTACGAATCCTGTTCCAGACTTAACGCCAGACGGCGTGAGTTGACGCGTGCCCTTTCGGCTACTTCACTGTGGACTGGCTGCCTTAACAGTCCCCTACACAGACTCTAGCTCTTCGATGGTAAATGGACGACTGTTGTAGTTCGTGTCACTTTCACCACTTCTTATTGGGATGGTTTTTGCTGGAGTCTTCGTTTTCCCATTAAGAACGAGTTGGTGCGCTATTTGGTTGGCTGTTACTCTTGGTGCTTCCGTTTGCTGCTTAGGGTCATTATTTAGCTTCTTAATTGTCTTCCAGGCAATCCGGCTAGAATGTTTCATGTCTACACTTTCAATTAGATGTTGCCATTCTTCTCTGCGCTTCTCGATTAGCTGGTCGGTAAGTGCATTTGCAAGTTCAAGAGTTTCTTCAGAGAATGGGTTCTCCTCATACTTTTCCTTATATGCATCGTATTGTTGCCGGCTGTCTTTCGTTAGGCCCGGTACAAACTCCGTTATGCAGCCCCTAGGGATAGACTTTCTTGATACATTCTGGACGATTTCTATGAACTTATCGTAGTTGCTGGGTGTTGGTTCTAGAGCTTGCAACTTTTCGTCGATTCCAATTGCGAAACATTCCCAGTTTGCCCTCTTGAAATTAAATCTTCGTCGAAATGGAATCCGCACTGGCACCCCTGCTGAAGTAACTGTGAGTTTGATGGGTATATGTTGGGAGTGTGGAATAGGACCCAGGACATCTTTCACGCACTCAGTTACCAAGTTCTGGCTGACGAAGACGAGGTCAGGGTTGTATCCCCTTTGCTACCTGCCGCTGTTAAAGGATGGGGGGAGTTTGGCGTCGTGTATGAGACAGAGTGACTCAGCATCTGCCCATGTCTCCACCTTGAGTCCGTCTTCATTAGATTCATTGTATCCCCAGCGTGTATGGTGACTATTGAAGTCACCCATTACAATACTGCCCGTGGGAAGGGCATTATTGCGCGGCAGGTCATATTCGAATGGCGTATTTGGAGGCTTATATACTGATGTTATTGCCATATGATTAGTCTCAACTCTGAGAAGTTCAATGTTGTTTTTGTCTGAAAGTTGAAACCCGTCGTAGGCTACTCCCTCTCGTATGAAAATTGCACTTCCGTATTGATCGTCAGGCCGTTCGATTGCCAGTTTCATGCCCGCAATTTTAGGTCTATTGGTGTTTGGGCTTCGGTGCGTTTCCTGTAGACATAGGACGTGACATTCGTTCGATCTGCACAAATCAGCCAGTATATCCTGTTTGGCAGGTGATAATCCCTCCACATTTATGGAGATGATAGTCAAACGTGGTCTTAAGAAGGACCGATTATCAGAGTCGTCATGCATTTTGTTCTTTCTTGTAATGGCTTGGTGGTAGCAGAATCAGCAGGACTACAAATAGTCCTCCCAGGGCCGCGACGTGGACGCTTCTGCTGTGGCCCAGGAAAAGTATTAGCTGCCAATTACTCACCATGTGCATCAGGGGGCGACAGAATATGAGTGTCAGGGAGGTGCAAAGATCAACCTTCTATGGGATGTATGTATTACCGTCACAAAGTGGACATCATCGACATTCAAGAAATGTTCAAAACAAACTATTAATTTGCACCATGAACACCGAATGAAAAATACCGCACCACAGTGATCACATATATGCACACCATCAAGATCGAAGGTGAACTTGGGAGTTAGAAACCTTGCAGGATGTTCAGCTGGGTATGTACTCTTAAAGGATGGATATAGAATCATATAGGTGTAACGGGCTGATAACTGGTGGAATGTGACAGCATGCAACGGAATGCGAAACAGCCTGTCATGGAGTTTACCGTGAAACTGGCTATCCTTTAAGGCGTAGCTGCAGGTAGTGCAATAATATGTTTTATAGGCACGGAAAAAACAAACATTCAGTGGCTGAATTTATCAAGTGTTTCTATGTGGTATCAATTTCAATATCACTCGTTTTTCAGGAGGGACAGTATGCTCTAAAGGAATATGATTTTTATACGCAGAGCAGGAATCCAGCAAAAACTAGATTATTTTCTATGTGGTATCAATTTCAATATCACTCGTTTTTCAGGAGGGACAGTATGCTCTAAAGGAATATGATTTTTATACGCAGAGCAGGAATCCAGCAAAAACTAGATTATTTTCACCAGCTATCAGCCAAAAGCAGTGCTCATACCATAGTTGTAGTTCTCTTACGCCCATTTTCCCATTCCTGCTTGCTGTGACGTAACCATTCCCTGCTGCCCTTTTAAGAACACAGACACGAGAATGAATCGTAGGGGGCCGGGGGGGGGGGGGGCTAAGCATCTCTGACTTCACGCAGCACAAGAAATAACCTTTTAGCCAGTTTATCACCCACCCATCCACATTAACTGGCGGAAGAACTGTATATGAATGCGTCTAGGTATTGTTAGTTAATCTTGATACAACCCTCTTGATACCTTTCATTTACTATGCATTTCCTCTGCAAATCCCGATTGGTCTGAGTTGAAAACAAATTCCTTATTGAATGATAAGTCTGTTTACCTCATCTACAAATTTTTCGGCCGAGTCCGCAGTTTGCTGCGCATCGTCAAGTTAACTCTTTGTTTGAAATTTCGTTACCTTATGTATTCCAATTCCGTAGCTCTGTTCGAAGTTATTCAACCATCCAAGGCTTCCCTTGAAATCACTGTAATGTATCTCCCGCGGAATTTGATTTCCACATGCCGTAAATTGTAACAAGCATCCTTGAAACGCGCAGACAACAGTTTTTGTAACATGTGCGCCTTGTCCTCTCCTGAACAGGCGTAATTTTTCTTATGCACTACACGGTCATATTGCTGCGGACTTATTCGAAACCTGTTCGTAATTGTTTTTTACTATTCTGTGACTGATCTTCCACGTACGTAATTATGTTTAGTACCCGCTCCTTGAACAACAAATGTCCTTTACTTTTTTTCACTGGAGATTTGTGGCTCCCTGTCCGACAAGGATGATGAATCGGATTGCTCGACACCTGTTTCGTTATCTTTTTCACTTGTTAATTGCATATCGTCATCATTGTACTCCTCAAGTACATTGTCCCCCCCAATCGAGCATATACAATACCAGACATTCTATTGACTCATCTTGCAGAAACGCTAATATTTCATCTGCCACTTCTTTCTCATTCTGCGAAATTCTTTGGGTTCCTTTCTGACGAAATGTCAACTTCGGAAACTGATGAAGACATAATGCAATTTGGCTTTGTTTATTATTGCCATAGCTCTGTTTTGTATCAACACCATTAGCACTACAGCACTGTTCTGAGTTACTCGTCGGCTAAGCAGTTCAACTACACTCCGTATACTCATGCTGTGCTCACCATTGGATACCTCCTGTCCCGCCCCCTGCTGCCAATTGCAGTCAACATCGTGGTTTTGTGGTAGATAATAAGCGGGGCGTCGAATCCCGTAGACATCATTGGCTCTTTGCGACCTCGCACTCAAGGGGTTCCTTGACAACCAATGTCGCACAGTATCCTTGCAGCATCCACTGAGTGCCGCAGTGTCGCGGTGTGCGTGTCTCAACACTGCCTGAAGATAGAATAATGATTTATCTACGGTCGCCTTCAGGAGAGCCCACTGGACATTGTACTAGTTAAGTTAGTCGTCGTTCACTGGACTGAGAACTTGACCATTGTTTAACGTTATACTATTGCAAGTGAACTTGTAACAACATTGCTACACATCATCATACTAAAGTTAAGTGGTGTACTTGTTTTAATAAATTATTGTTGAGTGTTGCTAATTTGTGTGTTGCCTGCCTAAATTTAGTCGGACCTGTGACGGCTCCGTTTAGTTGCTGCATGCTGTTCAGCCACTTGAAAAACAGAAACTACTTTCGGTGGTAGGGGGTTCTCTTCCTGATACATTTACGTGGGACGCCAAGTGTCTTTGATGAACACAACAACAAACATTACTCATCAGACGTAGCATCTTCATGTATTCATTGCCATGACGGCAACAAGGAAAAGGTGTAAAGCCCCGCTCGGCACCACTGTGAACACAATGAATATCTGAGGATGCTGTCGTCTCATGCGACAAACTAGTAATGAAAGACATAATATGAGACATGACGTGGTTTATCTGCACATTAATGTTGACATTAGTGGAACGTGTGTGTATATAGGTCGGGGAGTTGATGCAGTGTTTAAAAGAGGTAGAAAAGATGGGTACACATTTATACAGGGGAAAACGAAACGCCGGGGTGGCCGAGCGTTTCTAGGCGCTACAGTCTGGAACCGCGGGACCGCTACGGTCGCAGGTTCGAATCCTGCCTCGGGCATGGGTGTGTGTGATGTCCTTAGGTTAGTTAGGTTTAAGTAGTTCTAAGTTCTAGGGGACTGATGACCTCAGAAGTTAAGTCCCATAGTGCTCAGAGCCATTTTTGAAAACGAAACAACGGAATTTCAAGGCTACTCAGGATGCTCCAGGTCTTGCTACGAGGGTTCGAACTTAAATAGTGGCAACTATTTATTCAAAACCGGTATGTTCGCATCTGTTACTATCCTTCAAATTAGCCACCAGCGTTGTGCAGAACCCGTTGCCAGCGATGTGGAAGGCGTAGTATACCGTTAGCAGAGCCTATTCTGTTGATGGTGCGAATTGAGCGGTCTGCTGTCTGTAGAATCTCTGGAACAATACTGAAGCGAATACCACGAAGTGGTTTCTTCATCTTCGGAATCAAATCAAAGTCACAAGGACTTAAGTCCGGGGAGTATGGCGGATGGTACAGTACTTCCCCGTCCCATAGACCGAGCAGAGCAGCCACAGCTTGCGCTGTATGCGCACGCGCATTGTCGTGCAAAATGATGGGTGGGTTGCTCAGAAAGTGTCGCCGCTTCTTTCGCAAAGCTGGTCGCAGGTGATGCTCCAAAAGCGAACAGTAATACTGTGCGCTGACGGTCTGCCGTGGAGGAACGTAATGCGTTAGGGTAACACAGTCACAGTCGTACGCGAGAATCACTATAACTTTAGACCGCTCCATTCACACCATCAACAGTACAGGTTCTGCTAACGGTATACTACGCCTTCCACATCGCTGGGAACGGGTTTTACACAACGCTGGAGACTACTTCGAAAGACAGTAACAGGTGCAAACATGTAATTCTTTTGTATCGGATGCGAATAAATAGTTACCACTATTTAAGTTCCAAACCTCATAGTACTTCATGCATCCACGTTTCCACAGATCATTTTCATGACTGCCACTGTCTCGCACCAAATGCTCGCCACTGATACACATAATACTGACTTCAAACCACCGCCATTCATTATTGCAATGGTGTAATGAATATCGTGATTTGGGACCAGTTGCAGTGCTTTAGGGTGGTGTTCTCAGGTGAACGTTGGTCTACGGAGAGGCTGAGGAATCCATAACTCTCAGAGAGGAAAGAATGACACTGGACGTAGAGCCAAGGTCTTAACGAATGACGCGATCAATGCAAGATCACGTTCGCAAATCCTCCCAGTACACACGGCGGCAAGGGAACATCACTAGATTCACAACACGCCTGAATAACTATGTCCGCTGGAGAGGCCTCTCTTCTTACACCAATGATACAAATAAACAAGAAAACAAGGAACACATTCCAACTCAGAGATACATAAATTTGTTGTTGTTGTTGTTGCTGCTGTGGTCTTCAGTCCAGAGACTGGTTTGATGCAGCTCTCCATGCTACTTTATCCTGTGCAAGGATCTTCATTTCCGAGTAACTACTGCAACCTACATTCTTCTGAATCCGATTAGTGTATTCATGCCTTGGTCTCCCTCTACGATTTTTACCCTCCACGCTGCCCTCCAATACTAAATTGGTGATCCCTTGATGCCTCAGAATATGCCCTACTAACCGATCCCTTCTTCTAGTCAAGTTAAGCCACAAATTCCTCTTGTCCCCAATTCTATTCAGTGTTTCCTCATTAGTTACATGATCTATACATCTGATCTCCAGCATTTTTCTGTAGCACCACATTCGAAAGCTTCTTTTCTCTTCTTGTCTAAACTGTTTATCGTCCATGTATCACTTCCATACATGGCTACACTCCACACAAATACTTTCAGAAAAGACTTCCTGACACTTAAATCTATACTCGATGTTAACAAATTTCCCTTTTTCAGAAACGCTTTCCTTGCCATTGTCAGTCTACATTTTATCTCCTCTCTATTTCGACCATCATCAGTTATTTAGCTCCGAAAATAGCAAAATTCATCTACTACTTTAAGTGTGTCACTTCCTAATCTAATTCTCTCAGCATCACCTGATTTAATTCGAGTACAATCCATTATCCTAGTTTTTCTTCTGATGGTGTTCATCTTATATTCTCCTTTCAAGGCACTGTCCATTCAGTTCAACTGCCCTTCTAGGTCTTTCGCCGTCTCTGACAGAATTGCAATGTCGTCGGCAAACATCAGAGCTTTTATTTCTTCTCCATGGATTTTTAATTCCTACTCCGAACTTTTCTTTTTTTTTACTTTACTTTTTGCTCCATAGAGAGATTGAATAATATCGTGGATAGGCTACAACACTCTTACTCCGTTCCCAACCACTGCTTCTCTTTCATGTCCCCGCGACTCTTATGACTGCCATCTTGTTTCCGTACAAATTGTAAATAGCCTTTTGCCCCTGTATTTGACCCTGCCACGTTCAGTATTTTATAGAGAGTATTCCAGACAACATTGTCAAAAACTATCGCTGAATCTACAAATGCTAGAAACGTATGTTTGTCTTTACTTAATCTATCTTCTAAGGTAAGTCCTAGGGTCAGTATTGCCTCACGTGTTCCAACATTTCTACGGAATCCAAACTGATCTTCCCCGAGGTCGGCTTCTACTAGTTTTTCCATTCATCTGTAAAGAATTCTTGTTAGTATTTTGCTGCTGTGACTTATTAAACTGATAGTTCGGTAATTTTCACATCTGTCAACACCTACTTTCTTTGGGATTGGAATTATTATATTCTTCTTGAAGTCTGAAGGTATTTCGCCTGTCTCATACATCTTGCTCACCAGATGGTAGAGTTTTGTCAGGACTGGCTCTCGCAAGGCCGTCAGTAGTTCTAATGGAATGTTGTCTACTCCCGGGGCCTTGTTTCGACTCAGGTCTTTCAGTGCTCTGTCGAACTCTTCACGCGGTATCGTATCTCCCATTTCATCTTCATCTACATCCTCTTCCATTTCCATAATATTATCCTCAAGTACACTGCCCTTGTATAGACCCTCTATATACAACTTCCACCTTTCTGATTTCCCTTCTTTGCTTAGAACTGGGTGTCCATCTGAGCTCTTGACATTGATAAAAGTGACTCTCTTTTCTCCAAAGGTCTCTTTAATTTTCCTGTAGGCAGTATCTATCTTACCCCTAGGTAGATAAGCCTCTACATCCTTACAGTTGTCCTCTAGCCATCCCTGCTTAGCCATTTTGCACTTCCTGTCGATCTCATTTTTGAGACGTTTGTATTCCTTTTTGCCTGCTTCATTTAACAGCAACTGCTGTGTTCGGATGCAGGCTGCGTTGGCATCCCTTCGCTCCCAACTTCAGGCAGTGTTGGCTTCGGTCACACAGCGTGAGGCTGTTGCCAATGGGCATCACTGTGGGGGTCCGGATGGGGGTTTGTCGGGGACGGCCAGCTCGTCCCACGCATCCCCCGATCGGACTACGACTGTGGCTGCCCGGGATACTGCCCACATTGAGGCTGATCCCTCACCTGTGGTAGAGTGGGAGGTCATCTCGAGGTGTGGCAAGGGGGCGAAAGACATTCCGGAGGGCTGAACGGAAGACCTCTCCAGTTTGTCTGACGAACCGGTTTCAGGCTCTGTGTCCGGCTGATACTGATGTTCGGCCGGAGATGGCTGCTTGTCCTGTTCCAGAGGTTGCCCCTCAGTCTGCAAGATCCGGGCGGTCGCAGAGGGTGGGCTTACTGGTAGTTGGGAGCTCCAACGTCAGGCGCGTAATGGGGCCCCTTAGGGATATGGCAGCAAGAGAGGGGAAGAAAACCAATGTGCACTCCGTGTGCATACCGGGGGGAGTCATTCCAGATGTGGAAAGGGTCCTTCCGGATGCCATGAAGGGTACAGGGTGCACCCGTCTGCAGGTGGTCGCTCATGTCGGCACCAATGATGTGTGTCGCTATGGATCGGAGGAAATCTCCTCTGGCTTCCGGCGGCTATCTGATTTGGTGAAGACTGCCAGTCTCGCTAGCGGAATGAAAGCAGAGCTCACCATCTGCAGCATCGTGGACAGGACTGACTGCGGACCTTTGGTACAGAGCCGAGTGGAGGGTCTGAATCAGAGGCTGAGACGGTTCTGCGACCGTGTGGGCTGCAGATTCCTAGACTTGCGCCATAGGGTGGTCGGGTTTCGGGTTCCGCTGGATAGGTCAGGAGTCCACTACACGCAGCAAGCGGCTACACGGGTAGCAGGGGTTGTGTGGCGTGGACTGGGCGGTTTTTTAGGTTAGAAGGCCTCGGGCAAGTACAGAAAGGGCAACAGCCTCAAAGGGTGCGGGGCAAAGTCAGGACATGCGGGGACCAAGCAGCAATCGGTATTGTAATTGTAAACTGTCGAAGCTGCATTGGTAAAGTACCGGAACTTCAAGCGCTGATAGAAAGCACCGAAGCTGAAATCGTTATAGGTACATAAAGCTGGCTGAAGCCAGAGATAAATTCAGCCGAAATTTTTACAAAGGCACAGACGGTGTTTAGAACGGTAGATTGCATGCAACCGGTGGTGGCGTGTTTGTCGCTGTTAGTAGTAGTTTATCCTGTAGTGTAGTAGAAGTGGATAGTTCCTGTGAAATATTATGGGTGGAGGTTACACTCAACAACCGAGCTAGGTTAATAATTGGCTCCTTTTACTGACCTCCCGACTCAGCAGCATTAGTTACAGAACAACCGAGAGAAAATTTGGAATACATTACACATAAATTTTCTCAGCATATTATAATCTTAGGTGGAGATTTCAATTTACCAGATATAGACTGGGACACTCAGATGTTTAGGACGGGTGGTAGGGACAGAGCATCGAGTGACATTATACTGAGTGCACTATCCGAAAATTACCTCGAGCAATTAAACAGAGAACCGACTCGTGGAGATAACATCTTGGACCTACTACTAACAAACAGACCCGAACTTTTCGACTCTGTAAGTGCAGAACAGGGAATCAGTGATCATAAGGCCGTTGCAGCATCCCTGAATATGGAAGTTAATAGGAATATAAAAAAAGGGAGGAAGGTTTATCTGTTTAGCAAGAGTAATAGAAGGCAGATTTCAGACTACCTACCAGATCAAAACGAAAATTTCTGTTCCGACACTGACAATGTTGAGTGTTTATGGAAAAAGTTTAAGGCAATTGTAAAATGCGTTTTAGACAGGTACGTGCCGAGTAAAACTGTGAGGGACGGGAAAAACCCACAGTGGTACAACAACAAAGTTAGGAAGCTACTGCAAAAGCAAAGAGAGCTTCACTCCAAGTTTAAACGCAGCCAAAACCTCTCAGACAAACAGAACCTAAACGATGTCAAAGTTAGCGTAAGGAGGACTATGCGTGAAGCGTTCAGTGAATTCTAAAGTAAAATTCTATGTACCGACTTAACAGAAAATCCTAGGAAGTTCTGGTCTTACGTAAAATCAGTAAGTGGCTCGAAACAGCATATCCAGACACTCCGGGATGATGATGGCATTGAAACAGAGGATGACACGCGTAAAGCTGAAATACTAAACACCTTTTTCCAAAGCTGTTTCACAGAGGAAGACCGGACTGCAGTTCCTTCTCTAAATCCTCGCACAAACGAAAAAATGGCTGACATCGAAATAAGTGTCCAAGGAATAGAAAAGCAACTGGAATCACTCAACAGAGGAAAGTCCACTGGACCTGACGGGATACCAATTCGTTTCTACACAGAGTACGCGAAAGAACTTGCCCCCCTTCTGACAGCCGTGTACCGCAAGTCTCTAGAGGAACGGAAGGTTCCAAATGATTCGAAAAGAGCACAGGTAGTCCCAGTCTTCAAGAAGGGTCGTCGAGCAGATGCGCAAAACTATAGACCTACATCTCTGACGTCGATCTGTTGTAGAATTTTAGAACATGTTTTTTGCTCGCGTATCATGTCGTTTTTGGAAACCCAGAATCTACTCTGTAGGAATCAACATGGATGATTATATGATAGTGGAACAAACACTGGTAGCAGTTACTTCTGTAAAATATCTGGGAGTATGCGTGCGGAACGATTTGAAGTGGAATGATCATATAAAATTAATTGTTGGTAAGGCGGGTACCAGGTTGAGATTCATTGGGAGAGTGCTTAGAAAATGTAGTCCATCAACAAAGGAGGTGGCTTACAAAACACTCGTTCGACCTATACTTGAGAATTGCTCAACAGTGTGGGATCCGTACCAGATCGGGTTGACGGCGGAGATAGAGAAGATCCAAAGAAGAGCGGCGCGTTTCGTCACAGGGTTATTTGGTAACCGTGATAGCGTTACGGATATGTTTAGCAAACTCAAGTGGCAGACTCTGCAAGAGAGGCGCTCTGCATCGCGGTGTAGCTTGCTCGCCAGGTTTCGAGAGGGTGCGTTTCTGGATGAGGTATCGAATATGTTGCTTCCCCCTACTTATACCTCCCGAGGAGATCACGAATGTAAAATTAGAGAGATACGAGCGCGCACGGAAGCTTTCAGACAGTCGTTCTTCCCGCGAACCATACGCGACTGGAACAGGAAAGGGAGGTAATGACAGTGGCACGTAAAGTGCCCTCCGCCGCACACCGTTGGGTGGCTTGCGGAGTATAAATGTAGAATGTAGATGTACTGCATTTTTATATTTTCTCCTTTCATCAATTAAATTCATTATCCCTTCTGTTACCCAAGGATTTCTACTAGCCCTCGTCTTTTTACCTACTTGATTCTCTGCTGCCTTTACTATTTGATCTCTCAAAGCTACGCATTCTTCTTCTACTGTATATCTTTCCCCCGTTCTTGTCAATCGTCCCCTAATGCTCTCTCTGAAGCTCTCTACAACCTCTGGTTCTTTCAGTTTATCCAGGCACCATCTCCTAAAATTCCCTCCTTTTTTATTTGTCAAAGACAATATGGCGTTCTAAAATCTGTTAATTGTCAACACCTCAGATCCCCAATCAAGGGCATTGTTTACATTAGCTGGTTACAGGCGATGAGAGAACAAAGTCTTTATCAGAAACGGAGACAGATATAAGAATGTTAGAAGAACACAAAAAAATAAACGTGGCTCGTGCATAAGCACAAAAAATAAAAAGTTGTATATGCCAATGAACTGTTTATATTCTGATTCCGATAGTCATTATGATGTAAATATAGTCATCAATGATGTTGATGATGTCTTCATAAATCAGTTACAGTTTTGTTTTATTTATCGTTTTGCATAAACACTTTGACATTGATGTTTCATCGGCCATTCACATTACTCCAACTGAGGATGTGAGAAACAAAAACAAGTTTTGTGCGTATTGCCTCTAAAATAGACATAAAACTGCAATAAAGTTAACAGGACAATATGAGGCAATGGATGGTAGAATGACCAGTAAAAAAAAAAAAAAGCTGTAAGAAGAGTGAATAAATGAAACAATAAAATTAACAGTAAGAATAGCAGTTGAATGAACATTAAAATCAACATTAAAAAGAATAGTGATATGAGCAGTGAAATAATTAATAAAAATAACAATAAAAATTAATAATACATTTACACTAAAATGTTGACAGTGGATTAAGGAAGATGGACAGCACAGATAATCCTTAAACATTACTGTCTAAACAATCCAGCCAGAAAACTGTAGCATACTTCAGTTCAAGGTTCATGGTGTGGGTTCCTGTACTCATGTCCTAGTTCATGAACCACGGGCAACGTATGAGTGGCCAAGTAAGTGGTCCCGACAATCGGGATACCAGTTACTTTGGAAGAAGGCGGGGCATCTCGGACACATTCTGAGTCGTGGTCACCTTTGTGCTCATACGGCAAAGACTACCAAATCCACCGGTTAGTCCCTCAACCGTTAGGGGTAAAACCCAATGGGACTCGGGGCAAGTAAGGCTAGCAACCTGCTTCCCTGGTACTTTAAATATGATGCTGTCAACAATCAAAGCAAAATGCCTCGGACCTTTGGAAGTGACGGAGTCCCACCTCTAACTGACAAACCAGGAACTCCTAAGATACGACTTGGTAAACAAATGGTAATGAGATGGGGAGCTATTAATATCAATGGGGGCTACTCTAGGAAGAAGATAGAGCTGGCAGAGGCTGCAAGTAAGATGGGGCTGGACGTTTTAGCTGTTAGTGACATTCGGGTAAAGGGTGAGAAAGAAGAGGAAGTGGGAGAATACAAGGCCTACCTGTCAGGAGTCAAAGCAGGAATAGCACAATGGGGTGTAGGGCTTTACATCAGGAAAGAAATGGAACCCAGCCTAGTTGCAATAAGGTATGTAAACGAACGAATGATATGGATAGATTTGACAATGTCTAGAAAGAAAATTAGGATTGTGTCAGTATATTCGCATTGTGAAGGGACAGATCAAGATAAGATGGATAGTTTTTATGAGGCACTCAGTGACGTAGTTGTTAGAGTAAAGGACAAGGACAGTGTTCTGCTCATGGGGGATTTTAATGCCAGGATTGGAAATCGAACAGAAGGGTATGAAAATGTTATGGGTAAATTTGGAGGGGATATGCAGGCCAACAGGAACGGGAAACAACTCTTGGATTTCTGTGCCAGTATGGGCTTAGTAATCACAAACTCCTTTTTTAAACATAAGAACATTCACCGGTATACTTGGGAAGGCAGGGGAACCAGATCTGTCATTGACTATATAATAACAGATCAGGTATTCAGGAAGGCTGTGAGGGACACACGTGTATTCAGGGGATTCTTTGATGACACTGATCATTATTTAATCTGCAGTGAAATTGGGATTGTGAGGCCGAAAGTGCAGGAGGTCAGGTCCATATGTAGGAGGATAAGAGTGGAGAAACTTCAGGATAAGGAAATCAGGCACAAGTACATAACAGCGATCTCAGAAAGGTACCAGTTAGTTGAATGTAGTCAATTACAGTCATTGGAAAAGGAATGGGCAAGGTACAGGGACACAGTACTAGAAGTGGCTAAAGAATGTCTTGGAACAGTAGTGTGTAAAAGTAGGATGAAGCAAACAGCTTGGCGGAATGACACAGTCAAGGCAGCCTGTAAAAGGAAAAAGAAGGCGTATCAAAAATGGCTGCATACTAGAACTCAGGTAGACAGAGAAAGTTATGTTGAAGAAAGAAACAAAGCCAAACAGATAATTGCAGCATCCAAGAAGAAATCTTGGGAAGACTTTGGAAACAGGTTGGAGACTATGGGTCAAGCTGCTGGAAAACCATTCTGGAGTGTAATTAGCAGTCTTCGAAAGGGAGGTAAGAAGGAAATGAAAAGTATTTTGGACAGGTCAGGAAAACTGCTGGTGAATCCTGTGGATGCCTTGGGCAGATGGAGGGAATATTTTGAAGAGTTGCTCAATGTAGGTGAAAATACGATCAGTAATGTTTCAGATTTAGAGGTAGAATGGGATAGGAATGATGATGTAAATAGGATCACATTTGAGGAAGTGGAGAAAATAGTCAATAGATTGCAGTGCAATAAAGCAGCTGGGGTGGATGAAATTAAGTCGGAACTCATCAAATACAGTGGAATGTCAGGTCTTAAATGGCTACACAGGATAATTGAAATGGCCTGGGATTCGGGACAGGTTCCATCAGACTGGACAAAAGTAGTAATCACACCAATCTTTAAACATGGAAACAGAAAAGATTGTAACAACTACAGAGGTATCTCTTTAATCAGCGTTGTGGGTAAAATCTTCTCAGGTATTGTTGAAAGGAAAGTGCGAGTATTAGTTGAGGACCAGTTGGATGAAAATCAGTGTGGGTTTAGGCCTCTTAGAGGTTGTCAGGACCAGATCTTTAGCTTACGGCAAATAATGGAGAAGTGTTATGAGTGGAACAGGGAATTGTATCTATGCTTTATAGATCTAGAAAAGGCATATGACCGGGTTCCTAGGAGGAAGTTATTGTCTGTTCTACGAGATTATGGAATAGGAGGCAAACTTTTGCAAGCAATTAAAGGTCTTTACATGGATAGTCAGGCAGCAGTTAGAGTTGACGGTAAATTGAGTTCATGGTTCTGAGTAGTTTCAGGGGTAAGACAAGGCTGCAACCTGTCTCCACTGTTGTTCATATTATTTATGGATCATATGTTGAAAACAATAGACTGGCTGGGTGGGGTGAGATTAAGATATTGAACACAAAATAAGCAGTCTTGCATATGCGGATGACTTAGTTGTGATGGCAGATTCGATTGAAAGTTTGCAAAGTAATATTTCAGAGCTAGATCAGAAATGTAAGGACTATGGTATGAAGATTAGCATCTCCAAAACGAAAGTAATGTCAGTGGGAAAGAAATATAAACGGATTGAGTGCCAAATAGGAGGAACAAAGTTAGAGCAGGTGGACGGTTTCAAGTACTTAGGATGCATATTCTCACAGGATGGCAACATAGTGAAAGAACTGGAAGCGAGGTGTAGCAAAGCTAATGCAGTGAGCGCTCAGCTACGATCTACTCTCTTCTGCAAGTCAGTACCAAGACTAAGTTATCTGTGCACCGTTCAATCTTTCGACCAACTTTGTTGTATGGGAGCGAAAGCTGGGTGGATTCAGGTTACCTTATCAACAAGGTTGAGATTACGGATATGAAAGTAGCTAGGATGATTGCAGGTACTAGTAGATGGGAACAATGGCAGGAGGGTGTCCACAATGAGGAAATCAAAGAAAAATTGGGAATGAACTCTATAGATGTAGCAGTCAGGGCGAACAGGCTTAGATGGTGGGGTCATGTTACACGCATGGGAGAAGCAATGTTACCCAAGAGACTCATGGGTTCAGCAGTAGAGGGTAGGAGGAGTCGGGGCAGACCAAGGAGAAGGTACCTGGATTCGGTTAAGAATGATTTTGAAGTAATAGGTTTAACATCAGAAGAGGCAGCGATGTTAGCACTGAATAGGGGATCATGGAGGAATTTTATAAGGGGGCTATGCTCCAGACTGAACGCTGAAAGGCATAATCAGTCTTAAATTCAGTTCATATAGATCTGTTTTTGGTCGTGGATGCGCTGTGATATTTCAGTCAGTCAGTGTTGAAATGCTAGGAGACATCAAACCACCTTTTCTTTTCAGCATATCCCTTGTTGATGACGAACTGCCACTGTGATTTAAACTGGCGTTTATCTGGTTGTAAACATGCAACCAGTCGCTTTTTTACGATTCGTTCAACCATGAACATGTTTTCGAGCCACTGCAGGCTTATCATCAGATGGAGGTGTTACAAGACTATTATGTTGTGGACCAGGTGTAGCTAGATGTAATACACTTGAGTGTACTGCCTTGGGGTATCCACATCAGATTGCTTCTTATAACGTGCATTATTAAGCTACGTACACAAATAAATACAGTGTTCATTTGTGTTCTCTGGCGACTGGTTTATTACCAGATAAACGCTAATTCAAAGCTCCTTTTTCTTTGCTTTTCCCTCAGGTTATGGTGCTTGTGTCAACTTCGATGATAAAAAGGGTGATGCTTCCCTCAACAACATGATCTACTAAAATGTTTGTATGTTCTTTTTTTTATTTCTCGAAATTTTAGGGACTTTACCAATAGTGCATTATGCCTTAGTCGACCACGTGGCGAAAGGCGCGCTGCTGTAACAGTATTTTAGTGTATTTAAAAGTGAATACGCTATGTACAGGGAATTACAAACACTGAATGAAAGGCAGTTCGAGGGTTCAAAATGCAGTTCACGTAAACTTAATAATGATCGAGGTATAAGTGTATCACACCATCTGAAGATGGCTGAAACCGAAAACGTGTCTTCGCATAAATAAAGTTGTATAAAAATGACAGGTAGCTGTATTTCTTCAAGTATTCTATATCAATAATATGTAACTGATACACTTTCCTTCGGTATGCGTAACTTGAAGAATCCTTTGAATTACTCACTTTGGAAGCTGTTTCATTCTTCATAGCTTCCCATGCAGTGTACCCTCTTGTTGCTTAGCTTCTTACATTCTTCAAAAAAATGATCAAATGTGTGTGAAATCTTATAGGACTTAACTGCTAAGTTCCAAAGCTTACACATTACTTAACCTAAATTATCCTAAGGACAAACACACACACCCATGCCCGAGGGAGGACTCGAACCTCCGCCGGGACCAACCGCACAGCCCATGACTGCAGCCCCTTAGACCGCTCGGCTAATCCCGTGCGGCTCTTACATTCTTATCTTTCCTTTTATTAAAGAAATTCTCGATACATAGCGGCTGGCAGACAAGGGAATAGCTTAGCCAATTATTTTCATATATCAAGCAAACTGATAATGTACCACATTAGTTCAAGAAAACGAGGATAATATCGTTGCAAAGCCAGGCAAACCAATGGAGAGAAAAAAAAAAAAACTGCGCACCAATTTCCCTCCTAAGCACGAGCTGTAAGTTGTTGGAGAGACCCATTTTAAACCGAATAGAACCGATACTATTACTATTTGCTACTATTTATTGCCATAGCTACGTTGTTCGCTAGTCAAGTCTGGTTAGACCGCGGCAATGTTACAACATTAAGGTTACACAGGCATTATCGTACAAGAACAAATCAGCATAAATATGCATAATAATACAGAACAAATTTGCATAAGTATAGCATAAGACTTAATGACATATAGAGAGAGGAAACATGTGGCAGCTACTGTTGGAAAACTGTCCCGTGTCATGGAGAGTCGACAGCTTGGGATGTCTACGTTTTCCTCATTGCGCGTGTTGTAATTGTGAACGTCACTCCTGTTAGTCAATGTTTCAAGATTTTCTTTCACGAACATGAGCCAAGTGAAGAAATATTGACTGAAAAGCGTCGTCACTCTTACAAGATGGACTTGCAGTGGTCCAGTTTTCTGCTTATTGCCTTTTTTTCGGTAGTAGTAGAATTTTCTTGCAGGCTGTAGAGTCACTCCATAGTAACAGGCAACGAATGATATGGCTGTCGAACAGTGAATAATATACCATCAGCAGATACTGATCAGTTATCAAATGCTTCAGTTTCCTCAGGAGGTATATGACTCGTCACAGTTTGTCATACACATGTGCAGTGTGTTGTTGCCAAGTGAGTTTACCATCCACCGTGAGCACAGAAGCTTCACAGTTCCTACATTTTTAGGTATCCTTTGGCACTGAGGCTACATACAAATTTTTGCGTTTTTTCTTTATTTATTTTCATTTTGATTATAAGAAAACATTCCTCTGTATCATCAGACAAAGCATTTACTCCTTCTTGAGCCTTGCTGGCATCAATGGCTCTCGAGAACAGAGTTGTGTCATCTGCATATTGCAAGTACTGTCCATGAGAGATTGAATTACGTACAAATACTGGTAACAGGAAGGGGCTCATTACCGATCCCTGTGTTAGGGCACCTACCAGCGGAGCAGACCGGCTGTATCCATAACGTTTGTAGGTATACGGAACGATCTTTTTAATGTTCCTTTAATATTAGTCAGTGCTTGCATTGCAAATAAAACGTTGTTCGTATAACGAATCAGAATTTCTTCACCGTTCCCTAATTTAGAGAACAGTGTAAGTAAAATTCACACTAAAAAATAAAACTAAATTATGGTTTATCAAAAATTCATTTGTGGTAACCATCCTGCTGGTAATCTGTAACGCAGTGTTTTTTATTAAAAGTGCTCCTGGTGGGCTGTGCCCCTTCGTTTTAGCGGTCAGCGGGCCTGACTGCCTTGTCCAAATCGCAGGTTTTATTCCCGTAAATACCAGGTGTTTTTGCTTGATGCTAGCACTGGAACGGGGTGCATTCACCTTGGAGAGACCAGTTTAGGAGCTACTTGACCGAACAGTTGCGGCTCCAATGATTGGAAAGCTGAGAACTGCGGGAGAGTAGTGTGCCCCTCCACAACGCATCCAAATGACGCCATACGGCACGTGATGAAACAGCGGCCTTTCGGAATCGTGTTGTTCTTTCGGCCTGTAGTCACTAAAAGCAAAAAGTAGTATGACGTGTCGCACTTGCAAGCAGAAAATGCAGTGTTTGGCTGCTATGGGCTGTGTAACCCGTTTGATTATATTTTAACAAAGGTCTGCACACCTGTAAACAAAAGGATAGATGGCTAGAGGTAATGTTTCGGCGACATCGATATCATCAGTCGCTAGCTTACTTTGATAAGAATAGAACTGGAACTAGCAGTGTTCTTGATATACAATGTGTTCGGAAATTCCCGTTACAATCTCCTAGGACTTGTAGGGGGCAGTGAGCACATAATATTTTGAATACGAACCCATGTCCAGAAACGTCATCCAACGATGCTACTGAGCGTCGAAGTTATAGGCGCCAGCGCCCGCAAATGTACACTGGTGCCCAAAACTAAAGCAACAAACGGAAATTTTGTTGCAAGGTTGCGTTTATTTTGGCACACAACAGTATAAACAGTTGATAGGAGAGTAGAAACAACGTAAAGAATACAGAACGCAATCAACTGCAACATGCATAAAGGTAGACAAAAATGTTCTTTTTTTATTTTGTTTTTTTTTTCAACTTTACTTTTTTTCTCCACTCACATTCTGACGACCGGGTAATGTGACCACCTCTGGCACCAACATAGGCCTTACAACGACGGGACATGCTGTGAATGATGTCAGTCTCATGTCGAGGCAATAAGACCCATTCTTCCTGCAGAGCTGAACACAAGTCTTGAAGAGCGGTTGTTGGGTGCTGATGTGATGTAACCCTCTCCCTAGTCTATCCCCCACATATTTTATGGGATTTAAATCAGGAGAGCGAGCAGGCCACGTCTTACGTGCAATATTTTCCGTTTCCAAAAAAATATTAACCACCGGTGCTCCATGACGTCGAGCATTACCGTCAATCAATACGAAGTCTGGGCCCGCAGCACCTCGCAACAACTTCGCATGAGATCCCAAGATTTCCTCACGGTACCTGACAGCAATCACGTCTTGCTGATTCACCCATTCAGTTTCATGGAGAGGTGTTCGAGTGGTCAACATAATCCCTGCCCACACTATTAAGGATCCTCCTCGATATCGGTCTCCTTCCACAATGTCTGATTCCCGAAATCGTATTCCTCGTGCCATCCAGAATCACTCTCCAGACCAAATCGGGACTCATATGTGAAAAGAACATTGGCCCACTGTTGGACCGTCCAGGTGGCATGTTGACGGCTCCAATCTAGACGTTCCCTTCTGGGAAGACACGCTGGAGGTAAACAGACAGCAGGTCTCTAACAATAAAGGCCATTCTGCTGCAGCCTTCTGTATACCGTCCGCCTCGATACAACACGTCCAGTGGATGCTGCGAGGTCTGTTGCCAGTTGCAGTGCAGTAATAAGGCGGTACCGTCGTGCCCTTGCAGCCAAATAACGGTCAGCTCTTTCTGATGTCACACGTGTTCGGCCCTGTTCTGGTCTCAGGAATACAGTTTCAGTCGCTATAAACTGTCACCTCATCCGAAAAACAACAGTAAGATTCACATTAAGCCATCGGGCCACATCAGTTTGCGACTCTCCTGCTTTCATTCTTCCTGTGACTGTCCACAGCAATAAGTCTGTAGGCGTCTTCTATATGCCACACTGCACGGTCTGTGACTCTGTACACAGCGATTGTGGGTGTGGGGCTACCCTACAAACACTACCCTGACAGTGCTGGTATGGTTGCCCGTTGATCGGAATTCCATCTTTCAAGCAGAACACGACCGTAACGACAAAAAAAAAAAAATGATTCAAATGGCTCTGAGCTCTATGGGACTTAACATCTGAGGTCATCAGTCCCCTAGTCTTAGAACTAATTAAACCTAATTCACCTAAGACATCACACACATCCATGCCCGACAAGGATTCGAACCTTCGGCCGTAGCAGCAGCGCGGTTTCGGACTGAAGCGCCTAGAACCGCTCGGCCACAGCGGCCGGCGTAACAACATCTGTTGACAGTTTGTATGATTACATCGTGAGTTAGACACAGGCCGGGGAAACAACAGTTTATTGATTCAGTTTTGGACACCAGTATATGTATATACACTGTGATTTCGTGATTATGTTACAAACTTATTAGGATGATGGAGACGGATAAATGTATTTATTTGAGGTAAGGGTCCCTGATTCGCAAACGAACCAGTCTAAAGCTGCTTGCGAAAATCGTTCTGATACCTTTTACTGTAGAGTACAGGTACAGAAATTGTTGTTTCTAAGAAAATAGGGTGCGCAACATTCAGAGGTGGACGAATGGGCCAAAACAAGGAAAAATTGTCTAGAAAACAAGGGCTCTAAAATGCATTCCTTACGAGCTATGAGCACTTGTTCAATAGAGGAGATATTTTTCACAGAAGCGAAGATGAACAACATAGCTCCTCAGGTATGCGCTTTACAGCCCTTATTTGCTGGACGTTTTTCCTTTTTTCGGTCCATACTACCACCTCTTAAGAAGCAGTTGCAATACATGTATTCCACTGTCAAAGATATCAGAATTATTTTCTATTTTAAGTTTTGACTCGTTCGTTTCCGAACTAGGGACCTTTACTTAAAACTGATACCTTCATCCGTCTCCATCATCCTACGAAGTCTGTATCATCATCACGGAATCATTCTACACTCCTGGAAATTGAAATAAGAACACCGTGAATTCATTGTCCCAGGAAGGGGAAACTTTATTGACACATTCCTGGGGTCAGATACATCACATGATCACACTGACAGAACCACAGGCACATAGACACAGGCAACAGAGCATGCACAATGTCGGCACTAGTACAGTGTATATCCACCTTTCGCAGCAATGCAGGCTGCTATTCTCCCATGGAGACGATCGTAGAGATGCTGGATGTAGTCCTGTGGAACGGCTTGCCATGCCATTTCACACCTGGCGCCTCAGTTGGACCAGCATTCGTGCTGGACGTGCAGACCGCGTGAGACGACGCTTCATCCAGTCCCAAACATGCTCAATGGGGGACAGATCCGGAGATCTTGCTGGCCAGGGTAGTTGACTTACACCTTCTAGAGCACGTTGGGTGGCACGGGATACATGCGGACGTGCATTGTCCTGTTGGAACAGCAAGTTCCCTTGCCGGTCTAGGAATGGTAGAACGATGGGTTCGATGACGGTTTGGATGTACCGTGCACTATTCAGTGTCCCCTCGACGATCACCAGTGGTGTACGGCCAGTGTAGGAGATCGCTCCCCACACCATGATGCCGGGTGTTGGCCCTGTGTGCCTCGGTCGTATGCAGTCCTGATTGTGGCGCTCACCTGCACGGCGCCAAACACGCATACGACCATCACTGGCACCAAGGCAGAAGCGACTCTCATCGCTGAAGACGACACGTCTCCATTCGTCCCTCCATTCACGCCTGTCGCGACACCACTGGAGGCGGGCTGCACGATGTTGGGGCGTGAGCGGAAGACGGCCTAACGGTGTGCGGGACCGTAGCCCAGCTTCATGGAGACGGTTGCGAATGGTCCTCGCCGTTACCCCAGGAGCAACAGTGTCCCTAATTTGCTGGGAAGTGGCGGTGCGGTCCCCTACGGCACTGCGTAGGATCCTACGGTCTTGGCGTGCATCCGTGCGTCGCTGCGGTCCGGTCCCAGGTCGACGGGCACGTGCACCTTCCGCCGACCACTGGCGACAACATCGATGTACTGTGGAGACCTCACGCCCCACGTGTTGAGCAATTCGGCGGCACGTCCACTCGGCCTCCCGCATGCCCACTATACGCCCTCGCTCAAAGTCCGTCAACTGCACATACGGTTCACGTCCACGCTGCCGCGGCATGCTACCAGTGTTAAAGACTGCGATGGAGCTCCGTATGCCACGGCAAACTGGCTGACACTGACGGCGGCGGTGCACAAATGCTGCGCAGCTAGCGCCATTCGACGGCCAACACCGCGGTTCCTGGTGTGTCCGCTGTGCCGTGCGTGTGATCATTGCTTGTACAGCCCTCTCGCAGTGTCCGGAGCAAGTATGGTGGGTCCGACACACCGGTGTCAATGTGTTCTTTTTTCCATTTCCAGGAGTGTATATATACATATATTTACAGAAGCCGGCGCCTATAACTTCGGCGCTCTGTAACATTGTTGGATGACCTTTCCGGACGTGGGCTTCAGAATTCCTAGAACTTCGTAACAGCAGTTTCCGAACATCCTGTATAAAGAGTAGCAACATTCGCCTAATGCGATTTGAGGAAATAATAGAAGACCGAGGCCCGGATGGCTGTACGAGGGGGCAGTTTCATTGTACACTTATGGAAAAAAACTGAACACCCAAAAATAATTACTGTAGAGTAATGAAATTTCAGGAATACATTTGTTTGGGTAAAATTTTAAGTGGTTAACATTGCAAGACCACAGGTTGATGTAAGCGTGATATAAGCAATTGCAAATGTGAAATGCTGCTAAATTAATGACTGGTGTAAGCGCCAGAATGTTGAATGCAAGCATGCATTGTGTTGTACAGGTGCCGAAGTCAGTTTTTTGGATGGAGATCCATGTTTGTAGCACTTGGTCGGTCAATACAGGCAATACAAGGATGGTTAATGCTGTTTGTGGATGACGCTGGAGTCTTAGACCGATGACGCGTCGTACCTGCACGATTAGAGACAGATCTGGTATCGTGCAGGCCAAGATAACATGTCGACAGTCTGCAGAGAATGTTGAGTTACAACAGCGGTATGTGGACCAGCGTTATCATGCTGGAAAACAACCCCTGGTACTCTCTTCATGAATGGTAGCACAGCAGGTCGAATCAATAGATTGACGTACGAATTTGCAATCAGAGAGTTCCTGCCGTCGTAAGAAATCGCTTCCCAGACCATAACTCCAAGTGTAGGTCCATTGTGTCTAGCACTGGCATCCTTCTAACCAACACATGGCCATCTCTGCTACCGAGGCAGAACTGATCTTCATCAGAAAACGCAACAGACCTCCACCCTGCGCTCCAGTGATCTCTCGAACACCAGTGAAGTCGCAAATGGCGATGGTTTGGGGATCAGTGGAACGCACGCTATAATGATTCTGTATCGGAGCTGTCCTTGAAATAGCTGACTTGTAACAGTTCCTTGTGTCACAGTGGAGCCAACTGCTGCTCAAACTGTTGCTGCACATGCAGTACGATGCGCCAGAGCCACACGCCGAACACGATGTTCTTCCTCCTCGGTAGTGTGATGTGGCCGTACGCAGCCCAGTCTTCCTGCCACCGTCCATTCTCGTGACCACAGCTGCCAGAAATCATGTACAGTGGCTACATTCCCACCAAGTCCTTCTGCAATATCCCTAGCTTCTTCCACAAACAGCATTAACCATCCTTGTATTGCCTGTATTGACCGACCAAGTGCCACAAACATGGATCTCCATCCAAAAAACTGACTTCGGCACCTGTACAACACAATGCATGTAAGTTTGCATGCTTGTATTCAACATTCTGGCGGTTACACCAGTCTCTAATTTAGCAGCATTTCACATTTGCAATTGCTTATATCACGCTTACATTAACCTGTGGTCTTGCAATGTTAACCACTTAAAATTTTACCTAAACAAATGTATTCCTGAAATTTCATAGCTTCTCGTAGCCCTATTACACGGCCTCGTTCCAAATCAGTGAGGTGTTGATAAAGGCGTCTGTGTCGTCTTAAACGTGTCGCAGAGCTCCTTCTTGGTTGTGTTTTTTCCTGTCATTGTAGGTATACTACTGCGCTACTCCTCTCGGCTCCAGCACCAAAGCTCCAAGAGACTGCACTACAGCCATTAACGAGCTTATGAGAGAGGCTGCACGAAAAGTTCCACGATGTCGCCGGGAGCATCAAACTAATGGAAGTACTTTGCTTTCCTCTAATCTACTGCCCCCTACCGTCGTTCACCCTGACTTGATAAGGTGCGAAAGAGAGACTATTCTGAACGCAGACTGCCGTACTGCATCTACATTTCTATTCCGCAACCCATTTTGTACTGCATGGCGAAGCGTACTTCATACTGATTTTAGAAACATTGTCTTGTTCCATTCACGTATGAAGCGAGAGGAAAATTACTTTCCATATGTGTCGGTAGGGGACCGTAACCACGATCATTTCATTTTCTTGATTCCTTTCAGAAATATACGTTGGAGAGCGAAGTTTGATCCCACAGAGCTTATGAGGACGACGTTTTTCTTTCAATGATTTCCATTTAAGATCCTAGAGAACGTTCGTTACAGTTTTATGTGGGCTGACGTTCTTTTTGTGAACCTAACAATTCGTCTCCGAATTCGTTCGATGTGTCTTGTCGTGTTTAGTTGATAAGTAATCCAAAAGTTGGAGGAAAATTCGAGAATAGATGGTCTCTGATGCGATTACTTCACAGATCTACATCTACGTACATACGCAGCAATCCACCATACGCTGCATGGCGGAGGGTACCATGAACCACCACTAGTCATTCTCTTTCCCGTCCCACTCGCTGAGCCGGCCGAAGTGGCCGTGCGGTTAAAGGCGCTGCAGTCTGGAACCGCAAGACCGCTACGGTCGCAGGTTCGAATCCTGCCTCGGGCATGGATGTTTGTGATGTCCTTAGGTTAGTTAGGTTTAACTAGTTCTAAGTTCTAGGGGACTAATGACCTCAGCAGTTGAGTCCCATAGTGCTCAGAGCCATTTGAACCATTTGAACCACTCGCTGACAGAATGAGGGAAAAACGGCTATCTATATGTCTCCATAACAGCCTAATTTCTCTTACATTGTCTTCGCAGACTTTAGACGAAATGTACACTGGCGGCAGTAGAATTGTTCCGCAGTCGGCCACAGATGCCATTTCTCTAAATTTTCTTAATAGTGTTTCCCTCCAGGGATTCTCATTTGTGCTTACGCAGCGTCTCCATAATATTCGCTTGTTATCGAACCTACCGGTAACAAATTTAGCAACACGCCTCTGAATTGCTTCGGTGTCTTCCTTTAATCGTGGTGGGGATCACAAACACGCGAGGAGTACTCAGGAATGGGTCATACAAATGTTTTATAGGCGCACTCTATCAAGAATGAGTCACGTGTCCTACACACATCAAAAAAAGTTTTGCATCACTCCGGTTCCCAGAATTCCTGAAAAGAGACGTTGACAGTCCCTTCGACTGTTCAGAGATGTCACTAAACCCGTCCAAAGATGTTCATAACCACTCATGAGCAGCGCCTATAAGACGGAGGGGGTCCGACAGCCGATCAGTTCCAGTCGTTCCACCAGGAAGGAGGTAAACGGCTCGTATTGTCTGTAGTTCAACCATGCCTAGACGGTCAATACCGCGGTTCTCTCGCGTCCGTATTATTACTTTGCTCAGGAAGGGCTCTCAACAGGGGAAGTGTCCAAGCGTCTTGGAGTGAACAAAAGCGATGTTGGTCGTACATTGAGGAGATACAGAGAGACCGGAAGTGTCGATGATATACCTCGCTCAAGCCGCCCAAGGGCTACTACTGCAGTGGATGACCGCCAGCTATGGATTATGGCTCAGAGTAATGTTGAATAGTACTTTTCGGCAGCCACAGGACGTCGTGGTACGACTCAAACTGTGCGCAATAGGCTGCATGATGCGCAACTTCACTCCCGACGTCCATGTCGAGGTCTATCTTTGCAACCACGACACCATGCGGCGCGGTACAGATGGGTCCAACAACATGCCGAATGGGCCGCTCAGGATTGCAATTACGTTCTCTTCACCGATGAGTGTCGCATATGAATTCAACTGGACAATCGTCGGAGACGTGTTTGGAGGCAACCCTGTCAGGCTGAACGCCTTAGACACACTGTCCAGCGAGTGCAGCAAGGTGGAGGTTCCCTACTGTTTTGGGGTGCCATTATGGGGCCGACGTACGCCGCTGGTAGTCATGGAAGGCGCCGTAACGGCTGTACGATACGTGAATGCCATCCTCTAAACGATAGTAGGCAGCATATCGGCGAGGCATTCGTCTTCATGGACGACAATTGGCGCCCCCATCGTGCACATCTTGTGAGTGACTTCCTTCAGGATAACGACATCGCTCGACTAGAGTGGCCAGCATGTTCTCCCGACATGAACCCTATCGAACACGCCTGGGATAGATTGAGAAGGCGTTTTTATGGACGACGTGATCCACCAACCACTCTGAGGGATCTACGCCGAATTGCCGTTGAGGAGTGAGACAATCTGGACCAACAGTACCTTGATGAACTTGTGGATAGTGTGCCACGACGAATACAGGCATGCATCAACAAGCTATTGGGTATTAGAGGCACCGGTGTGTACGGCAATCTGGACCACCACCTCTGTAGGTCTCGCTGTAGGGTGGTACACCATGCAATGTGTGGTTTTCATGAGCAATGAAAAGGGCGGAAATGATGTTTATGTTGATCTCTGTTCCAATTTTGTGTGCAGATTCCGGAACTCTCGGAACCGCGGTGATGCAGAATTTCTTTTGATGTGTGTATATGCGGTCTCCTTTGTGGATGAGCTGCACGTTCCTAGAATTCTCCCAATAAACCGTAAATGATGATACACCTTCACTGCTACCGATCTTACGTGCTTCTTCCATTCCAAATTGCTTTGCAACGTTACGCCTAGATATTCAATCGGCTTGGCTGTGTCAAGCAGCACATCCCTAATATGGTATTCGAACGTTACAGAACTGTTTTGCTACGTATCTGCTTAAATTTTTCCTACATTTAGAGTGAGACGTCATTTATCTAACCAAACATAAATTCTGCCGTACATCACAGAGTCGTCAGCAAACAGTCGCAGATTGCTGCTTACGCTGTCCGTCAGATTGTTTATGTGTACAGAGAATAAGACCGCTCCTGTCAGATTCCCCTGGGGCACTCCTGACGATACCCTTGTCTCTGATGAACATTCGCCGTCCAGGGCAGTGTACTGGTTCTATCGCTTAAGAAGTCTTCGAGCCACTTAACGTGTCTCAGAATGTCAACCGCTCAGCTGTTTACGTTCGTAGAATCATAATACCTGCTACGTTCACCCGCACAGCCTACTATTATGGTATAAATCTTCTGAAGATAGTCACATTCTGACCAAATCCGATAATCATTGTAAATAAATGTTTTTTTTTTTTTTTTTTTTTTTTTTTTTTGCAGTCAAGACTATATTTAGTCCATTTTAAGGAAGTAAAACTTCCATGTTCAATTTAGTTTCATTATTTCTCAAAATATTCGCTTTTAAAATGTATACACCTTTGCATTCTTGGAACAACTGCTGGAAACGTTTCTTCTGGTTTGAGTTGGTGCTTCAGAAACATAGTTTTGGAAAGATTCAACAGCGTTTTGAGCTGTGGAAAATCGTCTTCCACGCATTTTTGGTTTCCCGTAAGCGAACAAAAATAAGTCTGTAGGGGATCAATCAGGTGAATACCGGAGAGTAAATATTAATTAAATGGTTTTCACAGTCAAATAATTAATTTTTTGACGTGCAGTGTCTCGGATGGCATCGTCAGCACGTAGACTGATGAGACGTTTCCGTTAGTTTCATTTGATTTTATAGATGACTCTCGGCAAACATATGGTTATACACCATTCAGCATAAACTGTTCTTCGGTACCCTAAATCAATGGTAACATATGTCTGTAGTAATGGAGGTTGGTTGGTTGGTTGGTTTGGGGAAGGAGACCAGACAGCGAGGTCATCGGTCTCATTGGATTAGGGAAGGAAGTCGGCCGTGCCCTTTGAAAGGAACCATCCCGGCATTTGCCTGGAGCGATTTAGGGAAATCACGGAAAACCTAAATCAGGATGGCCGGACGCGGGATTGAACCGTCGTCCTCCCGAATGCGAGTCCAGTGTCTAACCACTGCGCCACCTCGCTCGGTGTAATGGAGGAGACAAGCGATCATTGTATTGTAAATGCTTCGCGAATGAAACCCATTTGTTGGTTTCGTTTCATTTCGGTGCATCCAGACACCTGACTGCTACCTAGTTACGCTTCATACGAATATATCCAAGTTTTCTCTCTTTTCACGATGTTGTGTACGGATTTTGCATGTCTTCGGTCGAATTTTTAGAGCATTTCCGTACAACAGCCGATAGCAACTACTATTTGAACTTCGAGAAAATTAACGGAGCCCACTGGGAACAAATCTGTTTCACAGCTGAATTTCCACGCAATGTCGAACGTGCTGCAGTCTTACAAGGTACCCCTTAAATGCGAGGTCGTAAGTTCAATCTTTAGTAAGGCTCATCTGAAAGTGTTCTGTTAACAATTACGACAATATTAGCTGCTAATGACTCACGATGTGCATCAGGAGGGCCACAGAAAAGATGTGTCCAAATCCAAATGTCCAAATGTGTGTGAAATCTTATGGGATTTAACTGATAAGGTCATCAGTCCCTAAGCTTACACACTACTTAACCTAAATTATCCTGAGGATAGACACACACGCCCATGCCCGAGGAAGGACTCGAACCTCCGCCGGGACCAGCCGCACAGTCCATGACTGCAGCGCTTTCGACCGCTCGGCTAAAACCGCGGGGCAAAAGAACTGTCCGGCAGGCGCAGATATCAACCATCTGTGAGACGTATGAATTACACTTCACAAAATATACATTGTCGACATGCTAAAAACGTTCAAAAGAAACCATTAACTTGCATCATGAACACCGAATGAAAAATGCCGTGCCACAGTGATCAAAAGCCTCGCACCATCAAGATCGAAGGCGAACTCCTGGGGAGTCACAAACGCTACAGGGCCTTCAGCTAGGTATCCAGCCCTAAAGAACGCATATAGATTCATACTGGTGTTGCGGGATGATGAGAACTGATGGGACGTGATGGCATGCAACCGACTGTGAAACAGTCAGCCACGGTGCTTATCGTGAAACTGGCTATCCTTTAAGGTGTAGCTGCAGATCGTGCGATAATATGTTTTGTAGACAGGGAAAAAACAAACATCCAGAGGATGAATTTGTCCAGTGGTTCCAGATGATACGAAATGCACTGTCACACTTTTGAGGAGAGGTGGTTTGCTCTAAAGAATTATGATTTTTATACGCAGACCACGAAGCAAGCAAAAGCAAGTTGTTTTGAGCAGATATTGGCCAAAAGCAGTGCTCATACCATACTTATAGTTATCTTACGCCCGTTTTCCCACTGTTGCTTGCTGTAAAATAAATATTCTCTACTTCCCCTGAAACATCACGCACACGAGAAAGAATCGTAAGGAGGAAGAGCCCCTTCCACTTCTCGAACCATAATAAACAACTTTACAGCCAATTTACCATCGAGATTAACAGTCGGGATAGTTCTATACGAATACGTTAAGAAATTGCTCGTAGTTGATCTTGATACAACTCTCTTGGTACTTCTAGTTTCCAGGTTCCTTTCATATTCATTGCCTCTTAAAATCCCGACTGATCGGAGTGGAAACAAGTTCCTTACTGAACGATGGGATAAATTTGTTTATACAATCTAAAAATTTTAGAGCCGATTCCGCAGTTTGCTGTGAATCGTCAAGTTGACTCTTTGTTTAAAATTTCATTTTCTTACATCTTACAATTCTGTTGCATTGTTTGAAGTTTCCCAAACATCCACTACTTCCCTTGAAATCACTGTAATCTATGTCACGCACAATTTGATGTGCATTACGTACGTCACTATCATGCACGTCTTGTAAACTATAGCCAACATCCTTGTTCGCGCAAACACCAGTTTTTGTAACAAGTGCGCCGGTCCTCCCGTGAATAAATGTAGTTTTTATCATGCAATACACGCTCATATTTCTGTGGACTTATTCTAAATCTGTTCGTAATTGTTTTTTTACTGTGGTGTGGATGATCTTCTATATACGTAATTATGTTTATTACCAGCTCCTTGGACAACGACTGTCCTTTACTACGTTTCACTGCAGTCAAGGATGATGAACTACAGGGCTCGACAACTGTTTCACTATCACTTTCACCTGTGAAGCATGTATCGTCATCATTGTACACATGATGTTCATTTCCACAAGCTGCAATTTTTATACCTTATAAGCCCACTACAGACTTTACTGTTTGTATCCTTCTTTTTATTTCACATCGCACAATTATATCATTGAAGTATACGTGTACGCCTAAGTAGCAACATCTGGCGAGCTGGCAACACAAACATTTCGTGGCCACTGTACGGTAGTTTGTTTTGAACCGTAGTTCCGCTGACAAGGTGACTCTTATGTATACCATTATTTATATATGTGTGACGATGCTGGCTCTGATTTTGTGTCTAGCTTTCGACGTTGGCACTATGGCTCCAGTATATTAGGACATGTTTTTATAAAACAGGTATGCCTCGTCGTATCTAAAGCGCATAATTTTCATATGTATGTCAGTAATACTTTTCATCATAGTCTATTTTATCGTTGTAAGCTGTAGACAATCTGCTAGTTGTATTTTTTTTCCCGTATTGTGCTGCAGTTCTGAAGATGGTCATTGCTGGCCGAAACCAACAATCTGGGGACCTACAAGTTTGCGACCATAGACGTGAAACAAAAGAAATGTATTCATCATGTACATTGTCCGCATAGTGGAGCGTATACACCACAAGTTCCAAAAATGTTAAAATGTGTGTGAAATCTTCCGGGACTTAACTGCTAAGGTCATCAGTCCCTAAGCTTACACACTACTTAACCTAAAATATCCTAAGGACAAACACACACACCCATGCCCGAGGGAGGACTCGAACCTCCGCCGGGACCAGCCGCACAGACCAGACGTTCCACTGACTCATTTTGCAGGAACGCCAAGATTTCATCTACCACTTCTTGCTAATTCCGCGAAATTCCTTGGGATCCTTTCTGATGAAATGTCAACTTCGGCAAAAGTTGTTTCAGATATTATGCAGTTTTTGCTCTGTTTATCGTTGCCATTTTTCTGCTTCGTATCAACATCATTAGCACTGTAGGACTGTTGTGAACTACTTGTCGACTAAGCAGTTCAGTTTCGCCCAGTGGCCTCATATTGTGCTCACCGTTAAAAAGCTCCAGTCCTGCTCCCTGTTTCCATTAGCAGCCAATATTCTGATTGTATGGTAGGCAAAAGTGGGGCCTCGAACGCCGCAAACGTCATTGGTTTTTTGCGACCTCGAACTCAAGGGGCTCCTTGATAGATAACGAGGCGCCTACCCCACGATAAGCAAAATCTCAGTTTTCTTCAATGTCTTGCACAATTCATCGATGTCTTTTTTTTGGAAAAAACAATTTTTGTCAATCTTGTAGAAAAAAAATGGTGTGATTATTAAGAAGTGAGTACTGGCAGGAGGGCCCGGTCTGGGCTTTTTCGGCTGTGGTGTGCAGTTCTTTCTCTTAGACGCCACTACAGCGACTTGCGCGTTTGATGAAGATGGGGACGAGAGAGCAGAGAAAAACCCTGAGCCGGTTGGTAATCGAACTCGGAGCCCACCGATTTAGAGATATTAAATCTACCCGCTGGACCATGAACTGCTGACAATTTCAGAAAGCTAATCGCTGACTGTGGCACGGCCATGACAAAATTCTGCAGACTAAGCGCAAACAATTCTTGTTTACAAAAGTGATTCGTTACTCTATTCAATAAAATTTTACTTTTGTCTGTAACTGGAGTGAAAACATCTAATCTTTATACTTTCGGGTATGCTGGTAACGAAAATATTAATGAAAATGCAAGATTAGAGCCTGTTTTGAAGTTATGATAACTTTACGATATTGCCTACGTAAGCTTACGCATGTGTTATCCCACGGAGGAGGGTCATTGAAGGCGCAACCACTTTGCCTGGCGTTTGTAGTTTTCTCCTGGTGATTCCCTGATTAATGTCCAGCAGTAATCGGCTAACACTTCCCTGTCCGAAATTTTCTGGTGGAAGCATTCTCCTTGGTCGTCGGTTACAGTACGACAGTTGTCAGAAAATTAGCCCATTTGGGAACCTAGGAAATGTTGCACTGCAGTCTATTGCAGCAGTGCAGAGGATTTGCCAAAATATCCTTATAATTTTCTGTCCTCTTATTTCCTAGAAAGCTTGTTGGCACTTGAACAAAGGCATCCATAGCCAACTTTTTATCACCTGTCACGATGGTGTTGAAATGCTCATCCTTGTGTAGTTTGTTTATCTGTGAAACCACTAAAATCCCCAATTTTAATTTCGCCCCTCTAAGACATGGAAATTTCTCGCACAAATAGAGAAATGCTGCCCCAGTTCTCCCCCTAGCCTGAACGAAGTTTTTAATACATTAAAAGCACCAGTTGGCTTTTGTTCTACAATATTACTTTTATTGTTAACCGGTTTTCGGCTTACAAGGCCATCTTCAGACATTTACTGAGTATTATCGCCAAAGAAGTTAAAATGTTTGCAAACAACATAATGTTTGTAAACAACATACCTATGTTGTTTGCAAACATTTTAACTTCTTTGGCGATAATACTCAGTAAATGTCTGAAGATGGCCTTGTAAGCCGAAAACCGGTTAACAATAAAAGTAATATTGTAGAACAAAAGCAAACTGATGCTTTTCATTTATTATAATGTTGTTCTACCAAGAACCGACGGAAGATTCTGTTAACATAACGAAGCTTTTCATTAGGCCCAATTTTATATGAAGAGCAGGGAGAACTATGTTCTTGGATTCGACAAGTGCTTCGTGCATAACATTGTGAAACCCTGGTTCAAGTGACTGACGCTTAGGCCAATCTTTCTTTTTGTAATGAATCGCTTTGGTGCGGCTATCCCAGAGGCACAGGAAGCAACAGACTTTGGTGTGGCCGTGTTGTAACCCAAGTAACGAGCCTATGACTTTCAGATCCCCGAAAAGCAGCCATTTAAATTTGTTACAGTTCAATCGCATTAACAATTGTTTCATGTTATGATATATTTCTTCATGTAATGTGCATATCCCGGTCGGAATCGATGGCAACACGTTGCCACTATGCAACAGCACGCACCTGAGACTTACTTTGGAGGAGTTGATAAACGGCTTCCACTGATCACATTTATAGTCAATGCCCATAGCTGCCGTTTGATCCTGTACATCTCTACAAAATACCAAGTTCTTTTCACTTTCGAAAAATGGAAGGAACATATGGCCGTTACTGAACGCAGTCACATTTATGCCTTATCAAGACAATTCTACTGTTGCAGTCTTGACCACAAAAGTTCAGCTTTAACTTTCGTTAGTTTTAGATGTCTCACTAGGTCATTACCTTCACACTGTGTTTTCTGTGAATCTCTGTACGCTCATCGTTACACATAAAATCGGGATCTTTCGAAGAACTGAGTTTTTAAGGGGATAGTGTAGCAATAGTTTCACTACCACCCTCATCACTACCAAAATCGGTTGCGACAGGAACAGGCAGTCCGTCTCTGTGAGGTACTAGATGCATGGCCAACGGTATGTTAGTATATTTGAAGAAAGACTTTTCACATGGTCTTTGGTTCTGGCTAGATCATGGGTACAGTAAAGCCCATGGAAGATATTTTAGGATTCATCCACGAATGAGACACGAGACGCAAGATGTTCAACATACGAGTGGAATGCATTAGAAGCCCATGGCTTGTTCTGGTCCCCCATTTCAAAGACAAAATACAGTCTTTGCGCCTTCCTAATATACACTCCTGGAAATGGAAAAAAGAACACATTGACACCGGTGTGTCAGACCCACCATACTTGCTCCGGACACTGCGAGAGGGCTGTACAAGCAATGATCACACGCACGGCACAGCGGACACACCAGGAACCGCGGTGTTGGCCGTCGAATGGCGCTAGCTGCGCAGCATTTGTGCACCGCCGCCGTCAGTGTCAGCCAGTTTGCAGTGGCATACGGAGCTCCATCGCAGTCTTTAACACTGGTAGCATGCCGCGACAGCGTGGACGTGAACCGTATGTGCAGTTGACGGACTTTGAGCGAGGGCGTATAGTGGGCATGCGGGAGGCCGGGTGGACGTACCGCCGAATTGCTCAACACGTGGGGCGTGAGGTCTCCACAGTACATCGATGTTGTCGCCAGTGGTCGGCGGAAGGTGCACGTGCCCGTCGACCTGGGACCGGACCGCAGCGACGCACGGATGCACGCCAAGACCGTAGGATCCTACGCAGTGCCGTAGGGGACCGCACCGCCACTTCCCAGCAAATTAGGGACACTGTTGCTCCTGGGGTATCGGCGAGGACCATTCGCAACCGTCTCCATGAAGCTGGGCTACGGTCCCGCACACCGTTAGGCCGTCTTCCGCTCACGCCCCAACACCGTGCAGCCCGTCTCCAGTGGTGTCGCGACAGGCGTGAATGGAGGGACGAATGAAGACGTGTCGTCTTCAGCGATGAGAGTCGCTTCTGCCTTGGTGCCAATGATGGTCGTATGCGTGTTTGGCGCCGTGCAGGTGAGCGCCACAATCAGGACTGCATACGACCGAGGCACACAGGGCCAACACCCGGCATCATGGTGTGGGGAGCGATCTCCTACACTGGCCGTACACCACTGGTGATCGTCGAGGGGACACTGAATAGTGCACGGTACATCCAAACCGTCATCGAACCCATCGTTCTACCATTCCTAGACCGGCAAGGGAACTTGCTGTTCCAACAGGACAATGCACGTCCGCATGTATCCCGTGCCACCCAACGTGCTCTAGAAGGTGTAAGTCAACTACCCTGGCCAGCAAGATCTCCGGATCTGTCCCCCATTGAGCATGTTTGGGACTGGATGAAGCGTCGTCTCACGCGGTCTGCACGTCCAGCACGAACGCTGGTCCAACTGAGGCGCCAGGTGGAAATGGCATGGCAAGCCGTTCCACAGGACTACATCCAGCATCTCTACGATCGTCTCCATGGGAGAATAGCAGCCTGCATTGTTGCGAAAGGTGGATATACACTGTACTAGTGCCGACATTGTGCATGCTCTGTTGCCTGTGTCTATGTGCCTGTGGTTCTGTCAGTGTGATCATGTGATGTATCTGACCCCAGGAATGTGTCAATAAAGTTTCCCCTTCCTGGGACAATGAATTCACGGTGTTCTTATTTCAATTTCCAGGAGTGTATTACGATTTCAATGTAGCCTACCGCAAATCTAGCAAAAATTGTCAACACTGTTTACGCGTTTGTGAGACATATTAAATCACGGAATTACAAAGATGCCACGTAATTACTACACTTCAGTAACACGTTGTTTTAGCACAACGACAGAACACAGCTTGTAACAGACTGAAACTATGCTTAAATGAAACATGGTCTTCTTCTCCCTTCCTCTTCCCCTTTCCCTTATACTACGAGTCCGGGTTAAAAACATCGACAAAATACGCACAGCTATTGTTGTTAGGAGTGGATACCTAGCTGAAGGTCCTCTAGGGTTTGAACTCCCGAAGAGTTCGCCTTCGATCTTGATGGTGCAAACCTTTGTGGTCACTGTGGCACGCCATTTTTCATTCGGTGTTCATGGGGCAAATTGATGGTTTGTGCTGAACTTTTCTTGAATTTCGAAGGTGTCCGTTTTGTGAAGCGTAATATACAGAAGGTTGATGTCTGCTCCTCCTGGACAGTAATTTTCTATCGCCTTCCTGATGCACGAGACGCGTCATTAGCAGCTAATATTTTTCCTGTCATAATTGTTACCACATCGCTTTCAAATGAGCCTTACTGAAGATTTAACATGCGACCTATCACTCAAGGGACTCTTTGCAAGGTGTGGAGGTCCACATAATGTGAAAGACGACTATTGCGATTTATTTCGCACCACTATAAGAAAAGAAAGCATTGTATAGGAAGCATTATATATGTGGTGTACAACAACAGCTAGCGCATCTGGCTACCGGCAGCTTGTGTTGTGGAGAACCGAGAGCTAGAGACCAGCGGGCTGATATCCGGATTCGACACGTAGTTTGCGTTTAGAATTTATATTTAGAATTCAAGACTCATATTTTGTTGCTAAATGTTATTTTTTGCTCTTAATGTAATTTTTTGTATGTTTGGTAGTAGCAGTTGCACGTTTGCTTTTGCATCTAGGTAGGAAACCTTCGTTTGTACAGCAAATAATATGTATACTCAATCCATGGGGAATATCCAGGATTTAATCATCACTTCTTCTTCCCTTGGCAAGCCAAGTATGGGTGATAAAGTCTTTCACCCGCAGGAAACGAACAGCCAATCTCTGAGTCAGGCGTCCGCAGCTCGTGGTCGTGCGGTAGCGTTCTCGCTTCCCACGCCCGGGGTCCCGGGTTCGATTCCCGGCGGGGTCAGGGATTTTCTCTGCCTCGTGATGACTGGGTGTTGTGTGATGTCCATAGGTTAGTTAGGTTTAAGTAGTTCTAAGTTCTAGGGGACTGATGACCATAGATGTTAAGTCCCATAGTGCTCAGAGCCATTCTGAGTCAGGCGCTAACGCGTAATTGTGTATAGCAACCTTGTCTGCATATAGAACAAGGGTTTTATGTGAAGAGATAATATTAATGGTCATTTTGCACATCGATGGGGCCAACCCGGATTTACTTTCTTTCGTGTTGAATATTCGCCGTCCAGTTTAACATTCTGAGTTCCAAGAGTCGAAAACTCTTAGAACGAAGCATTTTGTATTTGCGAAGAGAGTCTGATCCTTTCCTGGTTATCATTCGACCGTCTGGTACGATTTAGGAAGTCTTTCCGAATTCTATGAAGGCGGACTCTACCTGTTCATCTCCAGCTACACTACTGGCCATTACAATTGCTACACCAAGAAGAAATGCAGATGATAAATGGGTATTCATTGGACAAATATATTATACTAGAACTGATATGTGATTACAATTTCAGGCATTTTGGGTGCATAGATCCTGAGAAATCAGTACCCAGAACAACCACCTCACGCCACAATAACGGCCTTGATACGCCTGGGCATTGAATCAAACAGAGCTTGGCTGCCCATACAGCTTCAACACGATACCACAGTTCATCAAGGGTAGTGACTGGCGGATTGTGACGAGCCAGTTGCTCGGCCACCATTGACCAGACGTTTTCAATTGGTGAGAGATCTGGGGAATGTGCTGGCCAGGGCAGCAGTCGAACAGTTTTTGTATCCAGAAAGGCCCGTGCAGGACCTGCAACATGCGGTCGTGCATTATCCTGTTGAAATGCAGGGTTTCGCAGGGATCGAATGAAGGGTAGAGCCATGGGTCGTAACACATCTTAAATGTAACGTCCACTGTTCAAAGTACCGCCAATGCGAAGAAGAGGTGACCGAGACGTGTAACCAATGGCACCCCATACCATCAAGCCGGGTGATACGCCAGTATGGCGATGACGAATACACGCTTCCAATGTGCGTTCACCGCGATGTCGCCAAATGCGGATGCGACAATCATTATGCTGTAAACAGAACCTGGACTCATCCGAAAAAATGACGTTTTGCCATTCGTGCATCCAGGTTCGTCGTTGAGTACACCATCGCAGGCGCTCCTGTCTGTGATGCAGCGTCAAGGGTAACCGCAGCCATGGTCTCCGAACTGATAGTCCATGCTGCTGCAAACGTCGTCGAACTGTTCGTGCAGATGGTTGTTGTCTTGCAAACGTCCCCATCTGTTGACTCAGGGATCGAGACGTGGCTGCACGATGCGTTGCAGCCATGCGGATAAGATGCCTGTCATCTCGACTGCTAGTGATACGAGGCCGTCGGGATCCAGCACGGCGTTCCGTATTACCCTCCTGAACCCACCGATTCCATATTCTGCTAACAGTCATTGGATGTCGACCAACGCGAGCAGCAATGTCGCGATACGATAAACCGCAATCGCGATAGACTACAATTCGACCTTTATCAAAGTCGGAAATGTGATGGTACGCATTTCTCCTCCTTACACGAGGCATCACAACAACGTTTCACCAGGCGACGCCGGTCAATTGCTGTTTGTGTATGAGAAATCGGTTGGAAACTTTCCTCATGTCAGCATGTTGTAGGTGTCGCCACCGGCGCCAACCTTGTGTGAATGCTCTGAAAAGCTAATCATTTGCATATCACAGCATCTTCTTCCTGTCAGTTAAATTTCGAGTCTGCAGCACGTCATCTTCGTGGTGTAGCAATTTTAATGGCCAGTAGTGTACATTTTGCCTGATAGAGCTATGATTTACACGAGTGATTCTTCCTCGATCACTTCTGAGCCTTCACAGAATCTCGGAGTTCACTATAAAGTTCGTAATTACAGTATGTTATAAAACTCTGGAACGTATGGATGTTAGGAACGTTAAAAGGTAGTCTGTAAATCCGTTGTTTCGCCCTGCTCGCATATAGGAGGGACGTGCGTATTAATCCATACACACAGTGAAACCGTTGCCAGACGTGAGAGGTTGTCAACGAGCTTTTTAAAGTCACCTTTCCTGATGCGGAGCGGACGGGCTCTGATTTCAAGCCGCGTTCGTGTCGATCAGACCAGTCAGGGCGCCGTTCACCGACACCGGTGGAGTGATTCACGTTTCACAACAGCGTCATGTTTCACTCACAGGTACTGGCGCCTGTATGAAGAAAAGGGTCACTGATTGCTTACCTACTGCCAATGCTACTTTAATTTACGAGTAGGAGAATGGCGCCCGCATCTCATGGTGATGCGGTAGCGTTCTCGCTTCCCACGCCCGGGTTCCCGGGTTCGATTCCCGGCGGGGTCAGGGATTTTCTCTGCCTCGTGATGGCTGGGTGTTGTGTGCTGTCCTTAGGTTAGTTAGGTTTAAGTAGTTCTAAGTTCTAGGGGACTTATGACCACAGCAGTTGAGTCCCATAGTGCTCAGAGCCATTTTTGAGAATGGCCTCTAGTATGGAGCACTTCAGCCAAACCTAATATAAAACTTCTAAAAATGTGTCTATGTGACCCGTTACAGCTGTGAGATATGTGTAGAAATTCATTTTTATTTGTTATTAGCTTTATATATGTGATATTTATTGCTGACCGGTGTCGATTAATTAAAGCATCATCAACTGGAAGAAAAATTATAACATTTATTTGGTTTAAAAATGCATATTTCTCATAGAAGACGCTTCCGTATACCATATGTGACAATGACAAAACGTGGAATGCATTATAACTAGATTTTGACAATATCTTGAATATTTAGCTAACCTGCACTTACACTCAGGACAGTTACCAGGCGAGTCGCCTGTTAATAAATTTTCTTCCAGTTGATGATGCTTTTAATTAATCGAAACCGGTCAAAAATGAATATTATATCTACAGGTGATGGCAAATATAAATGCATTTCTATTGATATAAAACTTTTGTTGTGGTTTTGAGGTAACGTACAATTAAATAAAATCGTTACTTGAACATTTGTTTTGGTGTAAACGTTGAAAAAAATATTTGTAACCAAAACACCGCTAGCAACAAAAGATTTTCTAAGAGTTTTAGTACTAAATGTTAGGAAAAGTATATAAGTTGTAACTAAATAAAATCTTTACTTGAACATTTGTTTTGGTGTATATGTTGAAAAAATATTTATTTCCAAAACACCGCTATCATTAAAATATTTTCTAACAGTTTCAGTTCTAGATATTTGGAAAAGTATCAGGTAGTATGGACCATGCAAAAGAAATCAGGTTTCTAAACAAAAAAAAGGGTTTTTGAGTTCACTAAGATATTATTTTCATATGTCAACAGTCAAGATAATAAAAAAAAACAGTTGGTCAAATTTCCTTTCAACTAGTGGTTGATAGAATCTGACATAACGCATTGAACTTGTGGACTGAGGTTTTCTACAAGACAGTTTTGGGCGCTTTTTCATGAAGTTTTAACTGAAATCTCTACCTGCCAATTTCTTTTCTCTCTTATATCTGCAAGGCGACTTCAAATTTTATGCCAAATCGTAACCCAGCTTTTGAAACCCATTCTTAGTTAGCGGCATTAACATGCACTCTCCATGTGTCATGTGTGCTACCAGCTTCTCTTCGTAATTTTCTTTGTATGTCGGTTTGAAAAACCCATCTGAGGTGCCAACGATGTCTACTGATTCTCTACAAAGATTCTAATCTACTTCACAATGTATTTTCTACGAACATTAAAACGATCGGCAGCAGCCCTATCTGTCGTGTCTTCTTCCAAAACACTTGAAACCATTTGTTTCATTGCATTTATGGACCACTCTGCTGAACCCTCAAAGGCAGGCACGCTTCTTCTTCTTCAATCTTGGTATCCTGCCGCATACGAAAAACATTCCGCATTAAAACAAGGTAGAAACAGAAGAAGGCATAAGAGAGCGGAATTTAATTATTACAATACATTCTACATTAGACTACTGAAATATTAATACTAGTATGATAATATTATTTCTTACAACACCATTGCAGAAAATTGTACTGTTCACTAGCTTCGACACTCAAAAGCAATAATATTTACTTGTGACACAAGCTCGAGAGCTACATCACTCAACCTCTAGTAAATGATGGAGTGAGTCTGCGCTTTATTCCAGGCACTGCCTGCGCCCGCCCTTTCGCGGCAACCACCGAGTGGTCTACACTACCCACCGTCCGACACTAACCGCCGTTCCCCTGCTGTGAGTGAGTTTGATAACGGGTGGTTGCAATCAAAGTGCAGCTACTGACGGACGTCCAGTGTGCGTTGTAGTTGTCGTATGGCAGAAATACTTGGTAGAACTGTAGAACTGATTTTCGCCGATAAAAATAAGGACCAATTTTGGTAACGAGGTGCAAATCTGGCGCTGTACAACATTTCGTCGACGCCTCCAGTGTTCATATTGAACAAATTTTGTAAGTGGTGGTTAATAATAAAATTAACATCTACATCTACATGGTCACTCTGTAATTCACACTTAAATTCCTGGCAGAGGGTTCATCGAACCATTTTCATACTACTTCTCTACCATTCCACTCTCGAATGGCGCGAAGGAAAAAGGAAATTACAGCGTCATCTGTAAACAATCTAAGAGGGTTGCTTAGAATATCACCTGGATCATTTATGTATATCAGAACAGCAGAGGGCCTATGACACTACCTTCCAGAACGCCGGATATCACTTCTGTTCTACTCGATGATTTACCGTCTAGCACTACGAACTATGACCTCTCTGAGAGGAAATCACGAATCCAGTCACACAACTGAGACAATACTTCATATGCACGCAATTTGATTAGTAGTCGCTTGTGAGGAACGGTATCGAAAGCTATCTGGAAATCTAGGGATATGGAATCGATCTGAGATCCCTTGCCGACAGCGCTCATTACTTCATGGGAATAAAGAGCTAGGTGTGTTGCACAAGAACGATATTTTCTGAATCTGTGTTGGTTATGTATCAATAAGTCATTTTCTTCAAGGTGATGCATAATGTTCGAGTACAGTATATGCTTCAAAGTCCTACTGCAAATTGAGGCCGGTGTTATGGGTCTGTAATTCAATGGGTTACTCCTATTTCCTTTCTTGAATATTGGTGTGACCTGTGCTACTTTCCAGCCTTTAGGAACAAACCTTTCGTCAGTGAGCGGTTGTATATGATTGCTAAGAAAGGCGCTATTGTGTCTGACATTATGACTTTCTCAGTTGTTTGACCTTTTTTGGCCAAGTCCCGTTCCTAACCCATTACATATGGAAACATTCCTGCACGCATTTCTTGCATTAACAGTTCCAGATTTGCACCTGGTAGCCCACACTAGAACAGTTTTCTTCCCAATATAGATGTGTCCCATATTAGAACATCTACCAATTTTCGCTTCCATATGGTAATTACAGCCCAAACTGGACCTATGTGAGTAGCTACGCTTCAATTATAGCCACCCGGTATTTGGGTATCTGTCTACTGCTTCGTTTAAGGGATGATGTATCCTAGCGATAGAAACTGATGAACCGTAACATTACGACTACTGCCCGCAGTGAGATTGAGTGCTGCTTAGTGGCACTCCCTGTCCGTGATTCAGATTTGTGGCAGATCTGACGACAGGTGCAGTGTTGGTGCAGGCACAAATGTTCTGCCGCACACCGTGTAGTGCATATTGTCGAACACGTGGCTCCGCAGCAGACGATCCCTGCATGTTCCCAATGATAACAACGATATCGTCAGTTACGGATGCAGCGGGCACGAAATCATCGGGATTTGACAGTGGACCCGTGGAAACGTGTCGCCTGGTCGGATACATCCCATTTCTTGTTACGCCATGTCGTATCCAAACACACCGTCCCTAAAGCGAACGGCTGCTCGAAGCATACACTACACCACTGGTCCAGGCTTGTGGTTGCAGTATTATGCTAAGGTAAACATTCACCTGAACTTCCGTGTGACCTTGATAGAAGTAGATCACGTGAACGTTACTGCGCTCTACCTCCGACCCTTCATGCTTGATGTCTTCCCCGACGGAAATGGCATCTTCTAGCAGGTTAACTGTCTGTGTAACGAGGTCAGAATCGTCCTAGTTTGAGCAGCTTTATAAGGAGCTAACGTTGATTTTTGGCCACCAAGTTAATCCGCCCTGAACTCTCTGGAACACATTTGGAACAGTAGTGGTTGTCAGTTCCGCAGCCACAAACCACGTTATGTTGTGTGAGCTGTGTATAGGAATCTGGTGCTACCTACCTCCGGAAAACGTTCCAGGTACTTATGGAATCATTGCCTTCAGAATCTCTGCTGTATTGCGATCGAAAGAAGGAGAAATACGATACTAATCAAATGTCGATAATATTTTGGCTCATCAGCCAAACATCCAGGATGATTTATGAGTATTGATAAGATTCGAAGAAGAAATTTTGGAGCATTTCAATTCTGCAAAAACAAGGACGTTGAATGCCAGTATCGGGGGTAATTCCATATTGCGACGTCACCCTCAGTGACACCTGCCAACAAACTATGGACGAATGGCCTCACAGAACGTTTTAATAAGACGTTGGTAGATATGCTATCGATGTACATTAATGTCGAACAGAGATGTTGGGATAAAATACCACATATTGTGACATTCGCATATAGCGCTGCGAAGCAAGACACTACAGGCTTCATGCCGTTTTTTCTGTTCCATGGTCGCCAGGTGAAACGCTAATGAACACATTGTTCCCATTTCAACTGGACGGCCGGCCGCGGTGGTCTAGCGGTTCTAGGCGCTCAGTCCGGAACCGCGCGACTGCTACGGTCGCAGGTTCGAATCCTGCCTCGGGCATGGATGTGTGTGATGTCCTTAGGTTAGTTAGGTTTAAGTAGTTATAAGTTCTAGGGGACTGATGACCACAGATGTTAAGTCCCATAGTGCTCAGAGCCATTTGAACCATTTCAATTGGACGATACTTTGACTACTTGAAACACCTCATCACGAGGAGCGAAGAAACAAGTGGAATACGGTCCCTGGACGTCCGCGGGAAGTACCGAGAGCACTATAACTCCAAGCACCGGCCAGTGAGATACAGCTGGTAGACTTGGTATAGATTTTTATGTCCATGCGAAAAGAGTGAGTGTCAGAAAAGTTACGAAAATGCTACTTCGGGCTGTATCGCATCCTTCGTCGTTTGTCGAACGCCACTTACGAAGTCGAGGATTATGACCATTTATTAATAATTCAAGAGCTCAGAGACGTCGTCCATGTCCTCCGTAAGAAGTCCTACTACAATCCTGAGACACAGATCGACGTCAGAGGCTCGTCGTTCAAGGAAACTGAAGTCCCACTCGATGATCGTGAAGCTTCGACGGGAGAGGCCAATTTCGATGCTCATAATAATGAAGAGGGTATGACAACACGACCTGTACGCGAAGATCCTACAGCCCTGTCCTATAGCAACAACTGACAAGACTTAGATATAAGAGGCTTCGGTCGGCTCCATCGAGAACATCTGAAACAGTGGGTCGCTGTTTCCTAACCGGAGAGAGCGATGCCCTGCTATGTGACGAACGCGATGTGGCTTATCCTATAGCCTCTCTGGCTGGCCTGTTGTGGGCCGCACCAGCCACTTTTATTATTTAGTATTTATCATTTCCAGAAGGTTCTCCAGATTTCTTATGTCTGTAATGTTTGCATATTGTGAAATATTCCATATTTGTATAAATAACAGCACACTCCGTCCAGGAGGCAGTTCTGTTCTGTCTGTACGTTGGTCACCACGATAAACGTGCTTTCAGTGCAAAGTATTGTACTTCAATTCTGCCGACCCTACTTTTGGATTTCGACTGCATTATTGTTGCGACGTGACAGTATACACTGCTGAAAAAAAAATATTAGTACACCTGGAAAGACGGAATCCTCATCACATCCGTAATTCCGTGGATTTTGTTAAACGCCTTGATAGCTTCAGGTTGGACGAGTCAGATATCATGGTGAGTTTTGACGTCGTTTCCTTGTTTACGATGGTACCCCTGCGAGAATCACTAGAATTGATTAGTCAGAAGTTTGACGAGAAGACCACTGAACTTTTTAGGCATGTCTTGACTTCCACGTATTTTCTTTTTAATGGAGAATACTACGAACAAACGGAGGGAGTCGCCATGGGTAGCCCACTCTCACCGATGGTAGCGAATTTGTACATGGAGAACTTCGAGGAGGAAGCCCTGACGTCATCCGAATGGAAACATACTTGCTTTTTCCGTTACGTGGACGACACGTTCGTCATCTGGCCACATGGTATGGATAAACTCCTTGACTTCCTTACACATCTAAACTCCATACACCCCAACATCAAATTCACTATGGAGACTGAAACGGAGGATAAATTACCTTTCCTTGACGTCTTGGTCAGGAGAAGGGCTGACGGCATCCTAGGTCATGGGGTGTATCGGAAGACAACGCACACTGATCTGTATTTGCACGCAGACAGCTGCCACCACCCTTCACAGAGGAATGGGGTACTTAAAACTCTAGTACATAGAGCGCGCACTATCTCTGACGCAGAGAGTCTACCCCAGGAATTGGAACATCTGAGAACTGTATTTCGAAAAAATGGGTACTCAGAGTGGCAGATTCAAGTGCTCTCCGCCAAACCATTACAGCACAACCTGTGGAGATGGATGAAATCACGAGGGAGGAGGTAGGCACTGCGTTTATTCCATATACAGGCGCACTCTCGGGGAAAATCGCCCGCATTTTGAAGAAACACCGGGTCGGAACTGTGTTTTGTCCTCCGAATAAAACTCGTGCACTGGTGGGGAGCGCCAAAGATGACCTCGGTTTGAGGAAGGCCGGAGTGTACCAGATTCCGTGTCAGTGTGGCAAGTCGTATATTGGTCAGACGATGCGCACCGTCGAGGATCGATGCCGTGAACACCAGAGGCACATTCGACTGATGTATCCGAGCAAGTCGACGGTCGCTGAACATTGTTTCTCAGAAAATGACGCTATGGAGTATGAACGCACGAGGATTCTGGTACAGACGTCGAGATACTGGGACAGCGTTGTTAGAGAGGCCATCGAAATTCGCATCAATGACGACCTCATAAACCGTGACTGTGGCTATAATCAAAGCAAGGCTTGGGAACCAGCGATTGGGTTAATCAAGAGTATATCGAGCAAACGTATAGTTGTGACGACCACGGCGGACAGAGCCATCACACCGATGTCATCTCAGACGCCGTCGCAATCTGTTCCACCGCGCGACCGTGGCGCGGGGCGCGGACAGCAGAGGAAGTGCGAAGCGGGCGGAGGGTATTTAAATCGGCCGCCACCGCGACCGAAACCAGCGCAGAGCGGCCTGAACTGGCGAGGCGAGCGCATCGCTGCCGTTGCGCGCTTCGCTTACTCGGCCGTTGAGAGCTCGTGAAGAGGTTTTCTGTGCTGTGGGCGTCGCGGAGAGCAAATTGTCGTGCGTTGTTTTCACGACGCGTGCAAATTGTCGTGTTCCGCGCCTCGCAGCATGGGAAAGAAGGGTGCGCAGAGGAAACCTGCCGCTACGAAGGGTCCTTCGGTTGTGCAACTCACTGAGTCTGCCGACCGTGCAAGGAACTCCCGAGAAGACGAGTCGCGGCCTGTCCCCCCTTTGTACGTCAAGTGCAAAGGCGGGTGGACAGCGCTGTTCGACACCATGACGAATTGCGCTCGGAACGAGGTGGTCTACGAGTCTGTCGATACAGACTCGCTGATCTGCGTCCGAGCCGCAAACGTGGCCGACCACAGGGCGATCAAGGTCGCAGTGGCCGACCACATCGTCGACGCGCCGCCGGCGCGTGAGAAGGCACCTTCCGTAGGAAGGATGAAGACGACAAAGGCACTCCTCAGGGGGTTACCTTGGTGCTGTGATGAGGCAGCGGTCCGGGAAGGGCTGCTGCGAGCCGGGTTTGGTAATGCAGCCGCAAGGTTGCACAACCGAACCAACAGGAAGAGGGCGCCGCTCTATGCCGTGACCGTGCAAACGGTCGACGGCGGGAGCGACATCTTCGACTTGCGGAAGTTGCTGGGCTTCCCGGTTACGACGGAGGCTCTCCCGACCGCCATGGACCCTCAGCCCCAGTGCTTCAGGTGCCAGGGCGAGGGCCATGTTGCGAAGTATTGCCGCAACGCGGCGCGGTGCGTCAAGTGCTCAGGGGAGCACGACAGCCGCGTCTGCGACCGCGGCAGCAACGCTCTGCCGACTTGTGTCCGGTGTGGCGGCCCGCACGTCGCCAGTTGGCGCTGTTGTGCGGCTTTCTCAAGCCGCAACCGTGCCGGGGGCGGCGAAGCGGCCGCACCGACGCAGCAGCAGAAGAGAAGACGACGTCGGAAACGGCGGAGGCCGCAGAACAGCCCGGTGCAGCTGAGGGACGGCGCAGTAGCAGATCCACCTGCCAGGGGCAGGGACGGCCGCTCGGAAACGGGCAGTCAGGACGCAGCTCGCTCCCCCGTGAAGAGATGTGACCTCGAACTCGGCACCGCCGTGAAGGTGGCCACAGCTGCCCTCAAAGCCGTCATGGCGGCGGAGAGGGCTGCCTTCGCAGCCGCCGTGGCTGCAGAGAAGGAAGAGGCCTTGAGGCAACTGCGAGCAGTCTTCGCCCAAGGCCTCAGCGCAGTCGTACCCGCGAACACTGCTGCGACCTCGCAGAAGGACGTTCGCGCGCCTACCCCAGCGGCTGCCCCAGCAGGTGAAAGGTGCAGAGAAGAAAACCGCCGCCCCAGCGAAACCGGTGGCGACGCCGACCGCTGCAGGGGCGGCCCCTCCGAGGGAGACAGAGGTCAGAAAGGCAGCCCTCATCGCGCAAGCGCGAGCGAACGACGTGCATCTCTCCGATGCTCAAGCGGCGCTGCTCACTAAACAAGCGGAGCTGCTCGAAGCTACGCTGCAGAAGGGCTGCGCCGTGCAGTAGAGGAGGACGCCGAACGGTAGCCGATCGCCGCCGTTCTGCACCAGCCTGATGAAGCTGCACCAAGTCACTGACGACTAGGCGCAGCAGAGGGCCTAACAGCAGCGCATGCGTTGCCGCGCCGAACTCTTATGTTACAGGGAGGAAGCCACTGCGTCCGGCCCAGGAGACTACAAGCGAGCCCAGCCGCAGCACCGGACTGCCCCAGCTAACGACCACGCAGCACATAGGTAACGTTGCACGAAACCTCACGCTAACCCTCCCTCACCTTGCATACTCTGTCGCAGCTAGCAAGCCGCTACTGCCCTTACTACCCGTCCTACTGTCGCAGAGGTTTTTTTCCCTTGGCGCTGGCCTTGGCACTTTTTTTCCTCTGCCCTTACAACCGCTACCCTTCAATCGTTTTCGACCACTTCTATCTCCTGATGGACCATGTTAATGAGTAATCTTACCCAGACGCATGGATAACATCACAGCCCACATCCTGTGACGCCTGATTCAAAAACTAACACGTTTACGGAGGTGACAGTAGAACTTTTGGTTTGGTCACCACGTTGGTGTGGGCGTGGAGGAGCCCCATCCTTTGTTGTAAAGGCGACCGAAACCAGTTCCCTCTGAGCAGCCATAACGTACGTATCTCCGTGCCGGCACGTTCACAGGAGCTCAGTCCGTCAGTTCACCTGATGATGGCGACATGTATGATCGCCGAAATATTGTGCCCGTTGGACACTGTAGACCAGCAGTACACCCGTGGATATTTTGATTATCAAATACGCCGGGAGAAACTCAAGAATCATAGCAATATATTCTTTAACACACATAGGGGCCAAGAATTTAGCAAATATGAACATATAACTTTCAGGAGTAAGTTTTTAACTTTTACTGCATTGGGATACAAACTGACATAATTATAAGGCAATGACTAACCTTTTTTTTATTTTTAAACAGGCTGCGCTATGATTCATTACTATGCAAAACACTATGAACCACAGTTTTGAAAACACTTACTTTTGAATCTGACTGCAAATTGTTTTAATATCTGTTTTTACTATTTCATTATTTTAAAATCAATTATTCACGTTATGCTTTTTGAAAACCCACAAACATTGAAATAAGCAGTTTCAATTGCAAAAGTACATTCAGCAAACATCATTTACTATCTCATACACTTTTGCCACACTGACTTTGAATTTTATTACTTTCTTCTCACTATATTTAAGTGGCATTATTTAGTTAACAACTGGGTTTTAATATTTTCACAACATAGACACTCGGTAAGCATATTTAGCATGGAAAGGATCCTAAGTGGTTATGTGACTGGGGATAATTCAAGGTAAGATTTCAAAATATAGTTTTTGGTTTACCTTATTATTTGAAACAAATAAAACATCCACATACACTGATCCTTCGCTTTACATTTCTACAACTCCTTATTTCCGTTGCAGTGATTGCGCAATGTCGTGGTGAGTACGTCCTGGCAGGTGGATTAGCAGTTGCTAATGATAAAGCTCTGTCATTTTTTGGTGGCGATGATAGATACCATTTCCAAAACAAAGCTAGCTTATTAATCCATCCATCCGAGGCTTTGGCACATTGAAAAAGGGCACAAAAAGCCTCTCTCGGCACCAGCACAATCCACTGTTGTTACATGAGCTGTTGGCGGTTCAGTAGCTCGTGTCCGACTAACTCTTGGTTCCACCTTTCTATCCCTGCCAACCACATTTTGCGCACGCTGCAGCTTTTCGTTCCAGAGGGGAACTACACCAGCTTTTCCTCTTACAGTAAACTAAAAGCCCTAAATGAAGGTCAGTAATGACATAAAAGCAACCAATTATTTTAAATAAAACAGAACATTTGCACATATTGACATTTCTACAAAAAATGATTTGAACAAAATTATTCAGTCTTAAAAATAACCAAAGCGATTATGTGAGAAAGACGAAACATATCATTTGCTCATATTGTACATATTACATAGATTACACTTCCTACAATCTAAAAGACATCAAAGTTTTTAACAGAGAAAAGAGTATACACTTTTATACAGTATTGAATTAATCATATAATAAGTACAGAACTCAACGATGGAATGGCGAACAAAACAGAAAGCAAAATGAATCAGCAAAACGTATGTAGTGTCTAAGCTATGGCGTTACACGTTCTTTTTCGTTCTTGCAACAGGAAAGTAATGTGTTGGCTCAAATGGCTCTGAGCACCATGGGACTTCTGAGGTCATCAGTCCCCTAGAATTTAGAACTACTTAAACCTAAGGACATCACACACATCCATGCCCGAGGCAGGATTCGAATCTGCGACCGTAGCGGTCGCGCGGTTCCAGACTGTAGCTCCTAGAACCACTCGGCCACTCCGGCCGGCAAGTAATGTGTTGTTCCAACAGGATAATGCTGGCCCACACACTGCCCGTGAAGCTCAACGTGCTCTGTAAGACATGCAGCAACTTAATTTCCCTGGCCAGTACGATCTCCGAACTTGCCTCTAATCTAGCACGTGTAAGATGTGACGGACGAGAAGTGACTCGAGCGACTTTTAGAGAACTACGTACACGGTCAAGCAGGAGCAGCACAACGTACCACAGCACAATATTCGTCACCTGTACTGTCGACAGCGCCTGCATTACCGTTCGTGAAGGCTACACCACGTACTAATATAGGTGTTTCAGCATGGATCGATACCTGGTACCTCAGAACTGCTTGTGCTATTAATCTTTAAATATAATCATTTGATATATTCCATATGAACTGTCGCAACATTAAATCTTGAGTGAAATGGAAACCTCTAAAACGGTGTATTATTTTTCTCGGCAATGTACGAGGCCTGTTCAGAAAGTAAGCTCCGATTGATTGCCAAATTGAAACCACAGTGAACATCAGAAATGTTTTACTTGTAACAATTAGCTACACCTTTCAGCTACTTCTCTACGTAGTCGCCGTTCTGACTTAGACTTTTGTCATAGCGTTGTACCAACTTTTCAATAGCCTCATCATAGAAGGCAGCCGCCAGTGCTTTCCGCCAATTCTCCACGCTGGCCTACACCTCGTTGTCTGTGTCAAAATGTTGTCTTCAAAGACAGCGGTTCATGTGACCAGAGATGAAACTCAGGGGGAGACAATTGCGGACTGTATTGCGGGTAATCTCACATTTCCATTTGAAAACGATGCAGGAGCATCTTCATTGCCCCTGCAGAATGCGGCTGAGAATTGTCTTGAAGAAGAAACAGCACGACAGTTATGTAATGTTAGCTGCATAGCTTCAGGCGAAATTTCTCACCAGGCCCTCGTACTTGGCGGCAGACACTATTTTCTAGACATCTTTACGCACTCACTGCGAGCTCAGAAATGAGAAGAGCGACGTGATGCTAACTGGGGTTATACTAGAGACACTACCCAACACATCTGTGCAAAGCTTTATCGGATTTTCATAGTCGTTTCCATTTCGCGACCGATCGGAGCTTACTTTCTGAACGCCCCTCGTACATCATGCAGCAAAATTCTAAATCCTCTTTGAAAATGAGGACATGGTGTTCAAACTACTGAAAGGAAACAAAGATGTTTAGGTGTGACTGGAGATACATTTACCCTGAATTAACAGGGAAACACTTAACTTCAGTCGGTCTTTTCTTATGTGGACACCAACCGTCGGTTATTTCCTGACATGCTCTGCTTTCTTTTGTCCCTTCTTCACAAATTGTCTATCTCCTCACTACGTGAACGTGCAAACAAGATATGATATCAGTACAGAGACCAATGAAACTTCCGTTAAAGTAATATCTAATACTGGCAGCATGGCATTTCCTCTTATGCGTGAATCATATAGCAGACAGTATTTTGATGGCTCTAATATACTAGATTGACAGATCAGAATTTGAATTTAAGCTTGACAAGTTAAGAGTATAACTCTTTAGAGTAAAACGAAAGCTGTGTACCTACCCCGTCGCTTGTGTTCCCCTCTATACATGTGGAGAACAAACTGGCCAAATATGTCCTTTTTTAGCGTGCTTGTAAACTGTGAAATGCTTCTTATAGCATGTAAAGTTTTATGATGCAGTACGCAACAAAACTCTGTTTGCATAAGCCCTGCCATTTTCAAGAAACATTCAAAAAACATCTAACATCTCCATGATTTCGTGTAAGTCCTCACTGCGTGAATATCTATAGCAGAAATGCATACTCTTGGCAATTACAACCTAAATTGCAAAATATTCCTAAGTGGTAAAGATATGAATCATCTCGTTATGCCGTGGGAGATGTCTTTACCTCAAGGATGGTAACTAACTGCTGGGAAAGAAATTAGTATCTGATTCCAAGCGAAATAATTTCGGGAAAAATGTTTCCTGTCCCTTGAGACTGAAGCGAGTTGGAAATTGCGAATGGGAAAAAGTCATCACCTAATTTTTTTTCGTGTGTATCCAGCTCGTACCTAAAATCTTAGGAACGGTCGTTTAAGTTAGTTGTCAGGTTAGTCCTAACCAGCCAAAGTTGATGGACTTTCAGCTTTAGGTCTACATCTCCGATTACCAGCCTGCATCGATCTGAAGAGTACGGGCAACTACTTCTAGTTCAGAGACGGGAATGTAGGAAAAACTATAGGAACTAACTGCATCGCCATAAATTCGAGAAGTGCAGTTGTGTAATTGCTAGGTCCCAAACATCCCAGGAAAGATCACATCTATTGAAGGCTTACTATCTGTTTGCAGCGACAACTATATCATGTCGACATATAAGAGGACAAGAGTGCGCAGGTCCAAAGCGAACCTAGCTATATCAACCCCAACAACAGCACGTACGAGAGCAGCGAAGTCCAAACCCCGAAGCATGCTCCAGTATGATTTTCCTTCTTCTGGTCCTGAAGACGAACAGCTTCAAGCAACTCACAAAGTGCTCCTTGTTGCAAAGTATTGGCCATAAATGTGATAATGCACTGAAGCCCAAAAGAAACTGGTATAGGCATGCGATTTAAATATAGAGATTTGTAATCTGGCAGAATGCGGCGCTGCGGTCGGCAACACCTATATGAGACAACAAGTGACTGGCGCAGTTGTTAGATCCGTTACTGCTGCTACGATGGCGGGTTATCAAGATTTAAGTGAGTTTGAACGTGCTGTCATAGTCGGCGCACGAGCGATGGGACACAGCATCTCCGAGACAGCGATGAAGTGGGGATCTTCCCGTACGACCATTTCACGAGTGCGCCGTGAATATCAGGAATCCGGTAACACATCAAATATACGACATCGCTGCAGCCATAAGAAGATCCTGCAAGAACGGGACCAACGACGACTGAAGAGAATCGTTCATCGTGACATAAGTGCAACCCTTCCGCAAATTGCTGCAGAGTTCAATGGTGGGCCATCAACAAGTGTCAGCGTGCGAACCATTCAACGAAACATCATCGATATGGACTTTCGGAGCCAAAGGCCCACTCGTATACCCTTGATTACTGCATGACACAAATCTTTACGTCTCGTCTGGGCACGTCAACACCGCCACTGGATTGTTGATGACTGGAAACATGTTGCCTGGTCGGATGAATCTCGTTTCAAATTCTATCGAGTGGATGGACGCGCACTGGTATGGAGACAACCTCATGAATCCATGGACCCTGCATGCCAGCAGCGGACTGTTGGAACTGGTGGAGGCTCTGTAATGGAGTGGGGCGTGTGTAATTGAAGTGATAGGAGACCCGTGATACATCTTGATACGACGTACGTAAGCATCCTGTTTGATACCCTATGTCCATTGTGCATTCCAATGAACTTGGGAAATTCCAGCAGGTCAATGCGACACCCCACAAGTCCAGAATTGCTACAGAGTGGCTCCAAGAACACTCTTCTAAGCTTAAACACTTCCGCTGCCCACCAAACTCTCCAGACATGAACATTATTGAGCATATCTGAGATGCCTTGCAACGTGCTGTTCAGAAGAGATCTCCACCCCCTCGTACTCTTTAAGGATTTACGGACAGTCCTGCAGGATTCATGGTGTCAGTTCCCTCCAGCACTACTTCAAACATTAGCCGAGTACATGCCACGTCGTGTTGCGCCACTTCTGTGTGTTCGCGGGGGCCCTATGTGATATTAGGCAGGTATATCAGTTTCTTTGGCTCTTCAGTGTATAATTTTTGTGTTTGAGCGTGGCATATAATTGACAGGAAAGCGACAACCACAACAATGATAGTAACAAAAACAAAAATAATATATTAATAATACAGTTCTTTACTATACCTTCCAGTTTTGTCATATTTTGATTCACATCTCATTGTAATATGTTTTGAAAACCCAAACGTTATGAAACTTAGTGCCGGATCGAGACTCGAACCCGGGACCTCTGGCTTCTGCAGGCATGTTATCCACCGACTGAGCTATCAAAGTAAGACTCACGACAGTTTTTGTTTGGCAGTACTTTTCAAATCCGTGCACACTCCGTTGCAGAGTGAAATACATTCTGGAACAAATTTTTCTCTTTAACACACATTACTTTTATTAGTTAATTTACCTCTTTTTTTTCATACGCGGAAAATAGCGACTATAGTGTCTTGAGCTTCATTCTAAATTATGAAGTAGTTAGTTACTCTTTGAATACTAATCGATTCACAAAAAATTGATATTTCTTGGATTGTAATTTGAAATTAAAAAGAAGCTATATTTTAGTATAGTACCTAATAGCAGATTTTATACAGGGTGTAAATTTTAAGTTGACAAACCCGAATAACTCGAAAAATAAGCTTCACACGAAAAAATGTGTTGAATCCAAAGTTGATTATTTTCAAGGGGGACATCTGCTGGTGCTAAAATTAGCCCGCCAACTCAGCCCCTGGGTGTGGGGCGGGAGGCAACTTTAAAATTTCAAATATGAACCCCCAGTTTTATTGCAGAATGAGGTTCTACATAGAAAATTACGTACATTTTGTCTTAAACATTTGTTTTGATTCTTGGTAGTTGGCGCTGTAATTCAAGAAAATCCACATTCTCATTTTTGCGTGGGAAATGGTTACGGATAAATAAAAAACACTTATTTACTTCGTAAATTTTGATTCGATAAAAGTAAAACTGTCCCTCTCTCCCCATAGGGTAGGGTTTGAGAGAGAGGAATTAGTTTTACAAATGTTGACCCATCTAATTCCTCTCTCTCTAACCCTACTCTATGGGGAGAGAGGGACAGTTTTAGATTTAGCGAATCAAAAATTACGAAGTAAATAAGTATTTTTTATTTATCCGTAACCGTTTTCCACGCAAAAATGAGAACATAGATTTTCTTGAATTACAGCGCCAACTACCAAGATTCAAAACAAATGTTTAATACAAAATGTACGTAGTTTTTTATGTAGAATCTGATTCTGCAATAAAAAATGGGGGTTCCCATTTGAAATTTTAAAGTTTCCTCCCCCACCCCCCACCCCCCACCCCCCCCACCCCCCACCCCAGCTAATTTTAGCTGGGGTGGCGGGCTAATTTTAGCACCAGCGGATGTCCCCTCGAAAACAATCAACGGATTCAACACATTTTTTCGTGTGAAGCTTATTTTTCGAGTTATTCTGGTTTGTCAACTTAAAATTTACACTATGTATAGTCAATAATGTGTGCGAAAGAATTCTAAATTTTTAAGCACTTTGACATAGGCAATTTGTCTAGTGTAGAATGATTCCAATCTTTTGCTTTGAAAGTTGTAAATTAATGAACCTGCATTCACATTAAATATATTTTTGGCAAGCACCTCTGCAGTCTGCACAGTTTGGATTACCTGCTAGCATTCCATTGTATATACGAGCACAATAATCTTTATCCTTCTGCCCGAAGTTATTCCATGGGAAATGCAAATGTCGTCGCCAGAGATGCTCAGACTGACTTCTTGCACTGTGAGATTAATGTAGCACAAGGTTTGTAATATTATTTCACGTAAAGAAACGTTTATGATTTTTTAGATATGAAATCTGGTTCTACAACTTTTTTTTCTGTATTTACTAAGTGATCAATCATATTTTCAGTCCTCTCATAAAATTTAAGTTAATAAAAGATACTTTCATGGCTAGACATAATTTTTTGAAACATATTAAGAACTGTAAAAATACCAGGCTGCTTCTTATTTTGTCAAAAAATGAGACTATAGACTTTCGATATGCATGTAGAATAACAATATTGTCACATTTTCATACTTGTTTTATGGCATTTGTGGAATGGAGGATATATGTTTCAACCAAGTATTTCTAGCCAGTCAGAATGTCGTGCCTTAGATTTGACACTTTTAAAATATTCTGACATACATTGAAAGTGGTATTCAGATAAATCAGAAATGCAGTTCTTGATCAAGTTACTGTAAACAAGTCTCTCTCTCTCTCTCTCTCTCTCTCTCTGTGTGTGTGTGTGTGTGTGTGTGTGTGTGTGTGAGAGAGAGAGAGAGAGAGAGAGAGAGAGAGAGAGAGAGGGAGAGAGAGAGAGAGAGAGTTGCAGACATTTAGTTTTCAATGAAAATGTAGGAGTTTAACACTGTGCATTGAGCCCAGTAAACAGTATTTGATCTTTTGCGATTATTCAGACAAAGGAAGAATAAGAGGCTTTAAGGTGTGAAAGCGATGCTAAAGTTTCTGAAACCTTCATAAAGGATGAAGGGGAGGGGGGCATGCCCTTCCAGTAATATTAATGATTTATGCATTTCTGTGTCATCTTGTATTATCTTCCATGTGATGCCTCTTTTTCGTTTCCACCATAGAGAAGTACTTCTAAGATACAAAAACGCAACACTTAGTTTTTTTAAATCTCCATATTTCGACCTTATCTTTCGAGAACATAACTTTTCTCTCCTGTATTATAATTTATAACTCTTATTTTGGATTTTATAGTATAGATTTTACTTTCTTTCCGTTATTTATTAATTAGATATGAATAAACAAAAACATTTTAATTCATTATTTTGAAATTTGTTAAGGTATGTTTAAAATCTTCACAGCAATGTTTAAAATAAAGAAAAAAATGGATATGTATGGCAGTACACTTTGATGGTTCATTCAACGATGGTTCAGTACATATCCCGTCCTTCCATAACATGATGTCAATATTTCATTCGCATTACCACCGCTTAGATTCTTAAACAATAAGCTTAAGGAAGACGGAGTAGTTGTCCATAATTGACAAAGATCGAGAAAGCAGTCGGTTATGGCCATGTTCGGATCTTCCAGGCTGAGAAACAGACCGAGAAAGTGCATATGTATACACTGACGAACCAAAACATTATGACCATCTAGTTAATACCTTGTTATATGTTTTAGGGACGAAATATATCATTGATTCTGCGCATAAGGGTCCGACAGTCCGTTGGTGTGTTCGTGGAGGTATGCGGCTTAGATATCTACGCACAGGCCACGTAATTCGCGTAAATAACGAGTCGCTGATTTGCGTACGTGATGATGATGCCCGATAGCGACCGCGATGGGTTCCATAGGATTTACATCAGGCGAATTTGGTCGCCGAGGTGTCAAAGTGAGTTCACTATATGTTCTTCAGACTGCTGTAGCACGGTTCTGGGTCCGAGAAACGGACACTTATATTGCTGAAAGATGACATCGCCGTCGGGAAGATACCGAGCATGAAGCGATGCGGGTGGTTCGCAGCTGTCAGCATGTCTTCGATTACTACCACAGATCCAATGTGAATGTGGGAGAATGCCTCCTATAGCATAATACTGCTCCCACCAGCCTGCGCCCGTGGCGCTCTGCACGTTTCAAGCTGCCGTTCACCACGATGACGACGCATTTGGAGACGGTCATCGACCCCGCGTAGCAAAAATGTGATTCACCCAAGAGCCAACACGTTTCCACTGATCGATGGTCCCGTGCTCACTGCAATCATAATTGACGATGACGTTAAGTCAACATGTGAACACGTAGGGGTGGTCTGCTGCGCAGCTCCATGTTCAACAACGTACGATGCACGATGCTCTCCGAAACACTTGTGCGTGCACCAGTTGTTCTCTTTCGGCAGAGATGCCATAGATTACCATCTATCCAACTTAACAAAGCTTTACTTTATATTCTCAATTCGAATATAATAAATTTTCTTGAGACGAAGAAGCTTATGTTTAGGTACCAGCACAGTTTTAGAAAGCATCTCTCGTCCGAAATTCAACTTGCCCTTTTCTCAGATTAGATTAGATTAGATTAGATTAGATTAATACAAGTTCCATGGATCATGAATACGATATTTCGTAATGATGTGGAACGAGTCGAATTTTCCAATACATGACATAATTAGGTTAATTTAACAACATACTTAAGTTAATATAACAACTTTATTTTTTTGTGTTTTTTGTTTTTCTTTATTTTTTTATTTTTTTAATATATTTTTTTCTTAATTAATATCTAAAAATTCCTCTATGGAGTAGAAGGAGTTGTCATTCAGAAATTCTTTTAATTTCTTCTTAAATACTTGTTGGTTATCTGTCAGACTTTTGATACTATTTGGTAAGTGACCAAAGACTTTAGTGCCAGTATAATTCACCCATTTCTGTGCCAAAGTTAGATTTAATCTTGAATAGTGAAGATCATACTTTCTCCTAGTATTGTAGTTATGCACACTGCTATTACTTTTGAATTGGGTTTGGTTGTTAATAACAAATTTCATAAGAGAGTATGTATACTGAGAAGCTACTGCGAATATCCCTAGATCCTTAAATAAATGTCTGCAGGATGATCTTGGGTGGACTCCAGCTATTATTCTGATTACACGCTTTTGTGCAATAAATACTTTATTCCTCAGTGATGAATTACCCCAAAATATGATGCCATATGAAAGCAATGAGTGAAAATAGGCGTAGTAAGCTAATTTACTAAGATGTTTATCACCAAAATTTGCAATGACCCTTATTGCATAAGTAGCTGAACTCAAACGTTTCAGCAGATCATCAATGTGTTTCTTCCAATTTAATCTCTCATCAACGGACATACCTAAAAATTTGGAATATTCTACCTTAGCTATATGCTTCTGATTAAGGTCTATATTTATTAATGGTGTCATACCATTCACTGTACGGAACTGTATGTACTGTGTCTTATCAAAATTCAGTGAGAGTCCGTTTACAAGGAACCACTTAGTAATTTTCTGAAAGACAGTATTGACAATTTCATCAGTTAATTCTTGTTTGTCAGGTGTGATTACTATACTTGTATCATCAGCAAAGAGAACTAACTTTGCCTCTTCATTAATATAGAATGGCAAGTCATTAATATATAATAAGAACAACAAAGGATCCAAGACTGACCCTTGTGGAACCCCATTCTTGATAGTTCCCCAGTTTGAGGAATGTGCTGATCTTTGCATGTTATGAGAACTACTTATTTCAACTTTCTGCACTCACATAGTATACTGTGAACACTAGATGAAAGGCAACAGGCCGATTCCATATTTTTAGATTTCCAGATTTGACGCGGTGCCCCATAGCAGGCTGTTAATGAAGATACTAGCATATGAAATAAGTTCGCAAATATGTGAGTGGCTTGAAGACTTCGTAAGATGGAACCCAGTATGTTGTCCTCAACGGCGAGCGTTCATCAGAGACAAGAGTATCGTCAGGAGTGCCCCAGGGAAGTGTGATAGGAGCGCTGTTGTTCTCTGTATACATAAATGATTTGGCGGACAGGGTGGGAAGTAACCTGCCGTTGTTTGCTGATGATGCCGTGGTGTACGGTAGGGTGTCGAAGTTGAGTGACTGTAGGAAGTGACTTCCCCACGGAAGCGTCCTGGGACCTCTGCTGTTCCTGATCTATATAAATGAGCTGGGTGACAATCTGAGCAGTTCTCTTAGGTTGTTCGCAGATGATACTGTAATTTACCGTCTAGTAAGGTCATCCGCAGACGAGTATCAGTTCCAAAGCGATTTAGAAAAGATTGCTGTATGGTGTGGCAGGTGGCAGTTGAGGCTAAATAACGAAAAGTGTGAGGTGATCCACATGAGTTCCAAAAGAAATCCGCTGGAATTCGATTACTCGATAAATAGTACAATTCTCAAGGCTGTCAATTCAACTAAGTACCTGGGTGTAGAAATTACGAACAACTTCAGTTGGAAAGACCACATAGATAATATTGTGGGGAAGGCGAGCCAAAGGTTGCGTTTCATTGGCAGGACACTTAGAAGATGCAACAAGTCCACTAAAGAGACAGCTTACACTACACTCGTTCGTCCTCTGTTAGAATATTGCTGCGCGGTGTAGGATCCTTACCAGGTGGGATTGACGGAGGACATCGAAAAGGTGCAAAAAAGAGCAGCTCGTTTTGTATTATCACGTAATGGGGGAGAGAGTGTGGCAGATATGATACGCGAGTTGGGATGGAAGTCATTAAAGCAAAGACGTTTTTCATCGCGGCGAGATCTATTTACGAAATTTCAGTCACCAAGTTTCTCTTCCGAATGCGAAAATATTTTGTTGAGCCCAACCTACATAGGTAGGAATGATCATCAAAATAAAATAAGAGAAATCAGAGCTCGAACAGAAAGGTTTAGGTGTTCGGGAGTGGAGTGGTAGGGAGATAGTATGATTGTGGTTCGATGAACCCTCTGCCAAGCACTTAAAAGTGAATTGCAGAGTAATCATGTAGATGTAGATGTAGACTGAGAGAGAATTTCAGTTGTCATGGTGAATGAAGTTACCCCTAATGTAAGTTAATGCGCATAACTAGAAGATCAAATCCCTAATGTTATGATACACTATTACTAGTATCCTGTTCGACACAGCAAGTCGTTTAAACATTTGAGCGTACCGTTACAAAGCGATATGAAATGGAACCAGCGTGTGAGAACTGTGGTAGAGAAGGAAAATGATCGGCTTATGTTAATTGGGAGAATTTTAATAAAAAATGGTTCACCTGCAAAGGTGATCGGGTATAGGACGCAGCTGCGACCTACTCTTGATTACCGCTCGAGTGTTTGGAATCCATACCAGGTCGGATTGAAGGAAGACATCGAAATGATTCAGAGGTGGGCTACTAGAGTTGTCACCGATAGGATCGGATAACACGTAAGTATTAAGGAGATGCTTCGGGAACTCAAATGGGAATTCCTGGAGGGAAGGCGACGTTCCTTTCGATGAACACCACTGAGAAAATTTAGAGAGCCGGCATCTGAAGTCCGTTGCAAAACTATTCTACTGCCACCAACTTACCCTGCACGTAAGGACCACGAAGATAACATACGAGAAGTTAGGGCTCTTACGGAGGCATAGAGATAGTCGTTTTTCCCTCGCTCTATTTGCAAGTGGAACAGGAAAGAAAATGACTATTAGTGGTACAGGGTAGCCTCCGCCACGCACCGTACGGTGGCTTGCGGACGCTTGTGGACGTCCAGCCACTTAGCATCTTGTGGTAGTTTCACTGTCCTACCTCTTTCCACAAATGCTCACGAAAGTAGCACGCGAATATTTGATCACCTTCGGCGTTTTCGAGATACTCGTTCATAGGTTCTGCTTAATAAAAATCTGCCTCTTTCAAAGTCGTTTATCTCAATGGTTTTCCTCACTTGCAGCCCATAGGGTGATCCCCCGTCCGTGTCTGCTCCTCTCCACTTTCGATGCAGCGTCACGTGCCTTCAACGTCACCAGGTGGCACCGAACATCGCGGTGGACAATGGTCATAATGATTTGGCTTATCAGTGTATATTCTGGGCGCGTTTCATGCAGAGGCAGTGTTCAGATCCTAGTCCAGTAACGTTTTTTGACGTCTTCGTAGCCTCTGAAAAATCAATTTCCGTCTACGCTAAAGTGTTGTTCAGAAAACTATGATTGTTTGTGATATAGAATCAAATAGAGCGGGTATCTGAGTGACACACAGTTTAATACAATCCACGAAGTGTTTCTAGATGTTGCATCCCTATCTTCAAGTTCTGCAGCACTGGTGATGTGTAAAGCTTAGTTACTGGAATATCTCAAATACAGACCACTGGCTGATTTCAGCGGATGTACACGCGGAAACGTCCGGCCGGTGTGGCCGAGCGGTTCTAGGCGCTTCAGTTTGGAACCGCGCGACCGCTACGGTCGCAGGTTCGAATCCTGCCTCGGGAATGGATGTGCGTGATGTCCTTAGCTTACTTACGTTTAAGTAGTTGTACGTTCTAGGGGACTGATGACCTCAGATGTTAAGTCCCATAGTACTGAGAGCCATTTGAACCATTTGAACACAAGTAAACATCAGTACCTTTGACAGAATATGAGAGCTCATCCAACTGGATGTCATTACGACCGGTTTTAGTGACGGACACATGTAACTGTTTCATTTTTAAAAATACGAGGGGCGTTCAGAAAGTAAGCTCCGATCGGTCGCGAAATGGAAACGACTATGAAAATCCGATAAAGCTTTGCACAGATGTGTTGGGTAGTGTCTCTAGTATAACCCCAGTTAGCATCACGTCGCTCTTCTCATTTCTGAGCTCGCAGTGAGTGCGTAAAGATGTCTAGAAAATAGTGTCTGCCGCCAAGTACGAGGACCTGGTGAGAAATTTCGCCTGAAGCTATGCAGCTAACATTACATAACTGTCGTGCTGTTTCTTCTTCAAGACAATTCTCAGCCGCATTCTGCAGGGGCAATGAAGATGCTCCTGCATCGTTTTCAAATGGAAATGTGAGATTACCCACAATACAGTCCGCAATTGTCTCCCCCTGAGTTTCATCTCTGGTCACATGAACCGCTGTCTTTGAAGACAACATTTTGACACAGACAACGAGGTGTAGGCCAGCGTGGAGAATTGGCGGAAAGCACTGGCGGCTGCCTTCTATGATGAGGCTATTGAAAAGTTGGTACAACGCTATGACAAAAGTCTAAGTCAGAACGGCGACTACGTAGAGAAGTAGCTGAAAGGTGTAGCTAATTGTTACAAGTAAAACATTTCTGATGTTCACTGTGGTTTCAATTTGGCAATCAATCGGAGCTTACTTTCTGAACAGGCCTCGTATTACATACGAATGTCCTTCCCCTCCTACGCCTCCTCTTCCTCCTCCTTCTCTGTGCGTGAGAACGGCTGCCAGCCAAGCAAAAAGCGGTGGCGTCCGGCTGACCTTGGCGTTGAGGCCTTGCATCCAACCAGTGCCCAGAAAGGGCGTCCACTAAGAAGCTGTAGCTACAGCTTGGGATTCCAACCAGGACCTCGGTTTCAGACACGACGACTTGCGGAACGGCTCTGCTTTACAGAGTGACATTTCATTCTTTTGAACAATTACCATACTCCTGCACTTTTATTAAGGTTAGCTTCTATGAAATATGGAACCGTCCTCGAGATGTACTGGCAGTTCTGTCCACAGTACTGAAGCTGAAAGGTCGAATTCGAGTCATAGATGCATTTTTTCCAGTCAGTTATGTAATATATGAAACAAAATCTAAAACCAGGATACAATTGTCGTATCCCAGTCGGCCTGAATGAAAAGAGCTTGCTGCAGTTAGAGGGCGGCAAAAATATTGACTGGCCATCGGGATCTCATGTTATTATTCTACCCATTATCAGACTGGGGGAAGGCATGGAGTACGAACCTACTTCCATGGAGCCACTGATTTGAATATTTACTGCAGGAAAGTGGTAGAAATCGCAACAGAATTAAAAGATTTAGAAAGCAGCAAAAAGGAATATACCAGGGTGAGTCAAATGAAAACCTTAAATTTGTAATAACAAATCGAAATTTCGTGCCGTTATCCTGTAAGTTGGTAAGCGTGCTACAAACAGCGTGCAGAATGGCCTGTAGGTGGCAGCATAGTGCAGATGCACACATACCGTCGCAGTATCAGTATAAAGATGACCGCCCCACTTGCGACTTGCACCAGGGAAGAACAGCATTCTGTCATTCGGTTTTTGCGTAGTGAAGGTGTGAAACCTATTGAAATTCATCGATGAATGAAGGTTCAGTACGGTTATGCATGTTTGTCACAGCAAGAAGTCTACGAATGGAGTAGGAAGTTCGCAAATGGTGTGACTTCAGTGGAAGATGCTCTTCGCCCAGGTCAGGCACAACGAGTTGTGACTCCACAGAACATTGCAGCAGTTGAAGCCATAGTGAAGAAAACTCGCCGAGTGACACTGAATGACATTGCAGCATGTTTACAGATTAGTCATGGGTCAGCACATCAAATTGTGCATGATGTGCTCCAGTTTCACAAAGTGTCTGCAAGATGGGTGCCACGGCAGCTAATTCCTGAAATGAGAGAACGACGTGTTGATGCTTGTGAAGAACTTCTTCGGCGCTTTGAACGAGAAGGTTATGGCTTCCTTGCAAGAATCGTTACTGGGGACGAAACCTGGGTTCACTTCCATCAACTGGAAACGAAGAGAGCGAGCGAGGAATGTCGCCATTCCTCATCACCAAGTGATTTCCATATGTTTGGACCACTGAAAGACGCAATGGGAGGAAAGAAATTCCGTTCTGATGAAAAGAGATCGCCACGCGTTGCATGAGTGGTTGCGCGGACTACCAAAAGAATTTCTTTGTGAAGGAATTTATGCACTTTGTAAGCGCTGGAGGACTTGCATTGAGCGTGGGGGAGATTATGTTGAAAAGTGGTACAGTTTTGTACCACTTCTGCACAATAAATAATATTTAACAAAATATTTAAGGTTTTCATTTGACTCACCCTCGTATTTTGAAATTAGCACAGAACATTGTACCCTTGGGGGCAGCCTCCACTGACAGACACATTCACAGAACGGCATGTAAAAATAGCATTCACCTATAGCTACACAAATTTAACTGAGGATACTTCAAAGAGAGAGAGTAATGAACCATGAGAACTAGGTTTCGGCAACAAAAGGTGTGTGTGGTGGTGGAGGTGGCAGAATTCAGTGAACCTTACCGCATGACGGGCGTTGCTTCTCTCCCGCAATATCGCGAAGAACTTGCGATGGCAAACGATCGAAATGGCGATCGAATCCGAGCCTCATTATTAGACTGTGCCCGACGTCACGAACCATTAAGCTCAACCGGCGAATGGCGGTGCATACTTAAGGACAATAGGCCGCAGCGGGTGCGACGGCAGTTGGTGGACCTTCCATAAAGACGTTCCAGTACGGGGCGGAGCGGCGATGCTCAGGGGTTTTGTTAGCTGGTCGGCACCTCACACTAGTGTCCTTACGGCTGAAAAGAGCAGTTCTGGGTGCTGGGTGGCCAAGGTACTAGCTGTCACCTGTTGGGCCATAGACTTGGCCGCTTCCTTGTTCACCCAGAAGTTTCCTAATCTGGCGCAGCCTCGGCCTTTGGGACGGCAGGGTGTTCTGTGTTCGTGCGCGCCTCAAGACGAAGAAGACGCTTCGGTTCAACTTCAATCTTTTTAACGACCACCGCCACATTAAATAATGTATTAATTCCTCTCAAAATGACGGCAGTCGAGATTTGTTGACAGATTTCGATTTCTCTGTATGTAGCGGATTATTATTACAAGGTTTCTTTCGTCTGTGTAATTATTTAGCTGTTTTAGTTTGCGGTTGAATCTTTAGACACTTCTAAATAAAACTGATATTCAAATTATAGACAGAGAAGCGGTATTGTTTTCCTCGTCAAAAGGCCCCTGATCTGTCACTTGATTCCATATTCGTTAATTACTCTTGACTCATGCTTTGTTTCCGGGCTTGTGAAGCCGCCCACTAGCTCGTCACTGCATGTGGCGTTCTTGGGAGGGTTCGTAACACGTGTCATAGCCTGTCATTCTGTGCAAACGTGTATTTCACGTTCCCAGTAGTATACGTAATTTCTAATGTCTTGAACTGCAGTATTTTTTTCTGTTCTGAGGGGCTGAATTTGAGGCCAGACTTGTAATGCACAAGCGTCCATTAATTAACTTTTTATATCTGGGATTTATAGTCATGCAGAGCTTTATAAAAGACGTCATATTTACGCCAGTGACAGTAACACTTTATTTCACGATTGCAATTTCGGCGTTAGGCCATTATCAAGCGAAGATGTTATAAACATGCCAATAAATTTACTCCACAATTGTATGTGCAATTACTATCAAGAGTAAATTTACAAGGCCGGCCGGTGTGGCCGAACGGTTCTAGGCGCTTCAGTCTGGAACCGCGCGACCGCTACGGTCGCAGGTTCGAATCCTGCCTCGGGTATGGATGTGTGTGATGTCCTTAGATTAGTTAGGTTTAAGTAGTTCTAAGTTCTAGGGGACTGATGACCTCAGAAGTTAAGTCCCGTAGTGCTCAGAGCCATTTGAACCATTTGAATTTACAAAGGTCTTGCTCCCACCAAGACTCTCTCCGTCTCAGACAAGTGGTGTCAGTCATTATGTAGTAATGAACAGCGTATGGCATAGGAAAAACACCGTCGATATGGCACGATGTACTGTAATAACCACCACAGTTGGTATTGCGATCAATTTCAGCAATTTTAGCAGTTTTATCGTAATTTTAGCGCCAACCAATGACATAGCAGTATGCTTCCCGGTTTCTGTATCACCGCTACACTACCCCTCCACTGCTTTGCACGTGCCATATACTACATTGGGAATATAGATAGAGGACTGGGCAATACGTTCATTCGTGGTTATGGCTCTGAGCACTATGGGACTTACCATATGAGGTCATCAGTCCCCTAGAACTTAGAACTACTTAAACCTAACTAACCTAAGGACATCACACACATCCATGCCCGAGGTAGGATTCGAACCTGCAACCGTAGCGGTCGCGCGGTGCCAGACTGAAGCGCCTAGAACCGCTCGGCCACACCGGCCGGCCATTCGTGGTTAATTTTCGAACTTATACGCCAGAGTACGCCAGACAGCGTCCTACAACCGATGCAGTTAGGTTGTCTACGTATTTTTAACATTTCGATCACAGTGCAGAATTTACGATTACGATTGGCCATCATTCCCTACGTGGATGGGAGTCACGGAGAGTTCTCGCATTCACAGGGTAAAGTTGGATATTGAAAGATCTCCCCGCATTGTCTTCGACCAACCCTCCCTGTAACATTGTCCCCGATTTAATTTGTTACTGAGCAGAAATAGGACGGTACTAACAGTCACATTCCACGTGTCGTTAAGGAACAGAGTGAGCTGAGTCCATAACTGCTGTTTAGTGGAAACTGTTCCGCACCAATCGTACTCGGGCATCCATCCATGGGCGCAAGAGCTCTCGAGATGCGTGCATGTCGAGAAGCTTAGCGCCCCTTATTGGTGTGTTGTAGATTTGAGAGTGTTGCAGTGATATTGTAAGACGTCGTGGTCTCCTGACCTTCATTGCTTACATATTCCGCCCTCATAATCATATTCCGCACATCAAGATGCTTCATTCGAACCCGAACTCGGTAAGATGAAGTCAATGTTGTATGAATTCATGTAAACGATATGCAAATAACAAGTGCGCACTGGGGTTGAAATAGTCGAGGCTGGCATACACACATACATTCCAGACAGGACGGGCACAGGACTTTTTAGTTCGAGAGAGACAGACCACACACCGGGAGGCCGGTCCCTTCAGAGGACGAGTCAACCTTGGCCGCCTGTGGAGCAGACAGTGTGTGCCCGAGTGAAAGGGGGAACGACCCTGTGTTCAGCTTAAAAGCAAATTCTGCTACATTGTGTGGTAGTGTCCAACCTACGCATTCTTTACACATAGCACGCAGTTTCAGAGATTTTCACAGGGAGACAGCAAACGCCAAACGCCGATACGACAGATTTCTGGATTGGTCGCCTTAAACGAAACGTCATTCTCCCGTTTTAGAAGAACAATGCTGATTGGCAGACGATATTTCTGATGCCTTGAGCTGAAGGAGTAATGGAAGAGACTGAAAGATATACCACTTCATGCCTGGCATGGAGAGGCGCCGTTCCGTTGTCACTCTTGGAGTGAGGAACAAGTCTCTCCTCAGTACTTCACTGGGAGAGCACCTCTGTCGAGAGCGAATCGAAGTGCGACTCTATATTGAGTCCTTGTGATTAAGCATTGTTCACTGTGTTGGCCGACACACTTATTGAGAGGTGTGAACGGACAGAGTTATAGTTAAATGCCTGCGAGCGAATTTTTGAGTGACATCGCGGTGGACTGGTTAACTGACCGGTGTGCCACGCCAGTAGTTAGACTAGGGGCGAATAGGAATCCTTGACTTCATCAAGGCATAGGGAGAGTTTGATTGGCGAAGGTCAACCCAGATAGAACGAGAGTTATCTTATTTGTCAGCAGCGAGCGGCGCAGACAGCAGTCATCACAGCTTACGGTATTGTGCACTACAGCTATTGCGAGCCCCATTTCCTCCACAACAGTACACTTCACTGCATTTCACACGCGACAGCCTCGACCGTACCTAGCAACATTCTAAAGGATAATTATTTCAAATCAGTTTTTCGTGATTATACCAATTTTTCCTCGAATTTCACAGATTTTATGTCATTTTTCATATTTTTCTAGAGTTTCTCTATATGTATAGCTGACATACCCATCTGTTGTTTGATTTTCTACGCGAATATTTGCGCGCCATATACACCAACCTACTAAAAATCCGAAGACATCCCTTCTCCCTGATGATCCATATGTGCACATTTAGGATAGGATGAGCATGAAGAGTACAGCAACAGTAGCTTCATAACTATGTGAGGCTTAACGAGTGGTGCAGATGGATGTCTTGGAAACACGAAGTCTGGAAACAATTCCGTGTACTTTCTGACCCACCAGAGAACTTGTCTGCAGACTCTTGTGGTGCTGCACTTGATGGAAACTCAAAGTCTGGAAACAGTTCTACATGTTCATGTGACTTCCACTTCATCGTGCAGGGATCTGCAACAGGGAGCTGATATATGTACAGAGTTGATTTCTGTTGCTGCTCAGATGCTTTTTTCGTAAGTACTTAGATACTCTTATTGTTTACAAGCTGTGTTTCGTTATTTCTGTTTATACCTTTCAACTCTGATACATAGCCACAACCCTGTTAGGACATCTACAAACTGTAGCTTTCGACTATTTGTTTTTATTGCCTCAGTAACAAGTTATTCATTAGTTGACAGTGTGTCGACTGCAGGTACCATCTTGGACCATAACAGTTTCCCTCCTCGCTCTCTGCCTACAGAGTGCGTTCTCCAGTAGCATCATTTATAGGTGAAAAGTTAGCAAGCTATACGTCGAAACTACAACCATCCATCGCTGACAGCTCTACACACATACATATAGAGACTCTGCACGTATATTACCAATTGCGAAGTCTCGACTTCAACCAATTGTACGATGTTTTCGACTAGCTCTGCAAATTGCAAAATGCTCTTCGCAAAACGGTTCTGCAGCAGGTGTAAGCATATTTAAATTGATCCTGATAGAGAGCATAGCATCTTGAATATGATTTATATTACCAACAATAGGGTCTAGATTGTCCAATAATAAAAATCATACAAGGCATCCCGCTGGGCCTATCAGATATCCTTTTATACTCTAAAGAGCCACAATGATGGCGGATGAGCAACCCAATCACACTATTTTGTATGCTAGATGTCTGTTCGATGGAGGGAGACAGTCCTTCGTGAGTACCATTCTTATGTATAAGATATAACAGAACATTAGCTGGATGGTATAGTGCAGCATTGTGCTCCAAGTCATCCAGTTACTATCAACCACATATTCTACACTTACTGTGCGTTTGCTCTATTTTCTGTATGTCTGTGTCTGTGCATGTGTCACAGATGACCCCCATAAACATGACCCAGACATTCCACTGGTGGATCCACCTTCGGACATAGAACACATATCCGGATGTAACATATGGTTGATCCATCTTCGAATCCTATCCTAGACATAATCCATTATGGATCTACCTCTAGACACCTCCAAACTCTATCCCAGATGTATCGTATTGTGGATCTGCCTCCAAACATCGCTCCAGATGTAATGCACAGAGGATACTGCTTCAAACCCTATTCTGCTCATAGCGTCAGCCTTTCCAGGATATCTCGAAAACACATCTCAGAACACTTCGGTTTGCAGGAGGAATGAGGGGAAGCATATTTTCAATATCCTGGTATACACCCCAGCGACATTTAAGCGCCCAGTCCTTCTGAGAAGGTTAGGACGAATCATTATCAGCTGTCCGGCACGGTGAGTGGCGAGTTGTTGGCCGGGAGCGGTATAGCCCTGACGCGCAGGCAGGGGTTCCTGACGCAGTGGCGGCTGTTCACATGCAGCGTAGCGGGGGAGGCATCACGGGGCTGGAGAAGAGAGTGAATCATCTTAATTAATTAGCCGATCAACTTGATATCTATTACGTGCCGCCAGGCAGGTGGAAGTGAGAGTGAGAGAACCCCGGATAAGACTGAAGAGCTGCAGCGGTAATCAAGCGTGTTTTCGTTGTGGCAAGATCTTTTATCTGAATTTCAATCTCCCACCAACACAGGGAGAGACAATAATCGTAATAAAATCAGCTATATTATCGAATTCAGAAAATGATACGTAGCATAAACCTGATATTTACAACTTCTCTGTGCTGTTACCTCGAGAGACTTCGTATGTGACGAGACGTTTGTTTACTTTAAGAGAGTTCGAAAATGAGAGGGCATCTTATGACAGAAGCATGCTCATAGCACTCCGTCCTGAGCCAAAAATGAGTTTATTATTCTAGTCCTGTGGTGCATGATGTAGAGATATTAAGGTGATAAGAAAACAGATTTTTCTACATGCCGAGAAAATACTCATAGGTTCAAATGGCTCTAAGCACTATGGGACTTATCATCCGAGGTCATCAGTCCCCTAGATTTAAAACTACTTAAACCTAACTAACCTAAGGACATCACACACATCCGTGCCTGAGGCAGGATTCGAACCTGCGACAGTAGTAGCAGGGCAGTTCCGGACTGAAGGGCCTAGAACCGCTCGGCCACAGCGGCCGGCAATACTCATAGGAAATATAGCCTGTGCCACAGTATTGTACAGGAATTTCACAACAAGTAACGATACTTTAGCGATGTGAAAATGTGTATATGGTCCGATTTATTTTGTCTTCGAACATAACTGGTACAAAACGGAGGAATTTACATTTTGCGTGAAAAATTCGAGGTGTATCGACAATACAACGTCTTCGTTTCAGAGTTTTTAAACTGAAGAGTCTGTGTCAAGGGTGGAGCTGCAGTTAATCCAAGTCGCGCCGCATTGTGTCGCAGCCAGGGACGGGACTGGTCACGAGGATTTCGAGTGACCGGAAGATGAGGGTTATGGCCGTCGCGGCCCACAGCTGCCCAGTGGACCAGCTCTCCAGGTACACTATACACTTGGTACATGGCGCTGCACTAGACTGGAGGTGACTATAGGCGGCTGCTCCACTTTCTTTTTCATCTTGAGACATCTTGTTCAGGTAAGATAATTAGCACTACATTCGTAAAAAAAAATCATGCAGTATCCAGAATGAGATTTTCACTCTGCAGCGGAGTGTGCGCTGATATGAAACTTCCTGGCAGATTAAACTGTGTGCCGGACCGAGACTCGAACTCGGGACCTTTGCCTGCGAGCTTCTGTAAAGTTTGGAAGGTAGGAGACTAGGTACTGGCGGAAGTAAAGCTGTGAGGACGGGGCGTGAGTCGTGCTTGGGTAGCTCAGTTGGTAGAGCACTTGCCCGCGCGAAAGGCAAAGGTCCCGAGTTCGAGTCTCGGTCCAGCACACAGTTTTAATCTGCCAGGAAGTTTCATCATGCAGTATATTTCCCAAGTTTCCGTTGACGGGGATACAACTTGCTACTCATAAAGAGGTATAAGTGTGTTTAATTTCCAAATGATGTTGGCACAGGAGTGCGGTATATAGAGGCATTGTGTTACAGGTGCAATGGGACAGTGCGTTGCTGTTCTAATATTATTATTACCCGTCCTTACATTCCACCCAACAGCTGCTATTCATTTGTAGATTAGCAGGAGGCTGTGCTTCGGTGATAGCTTGCTGTCCTGTTATTATTATTAGCCATCCTCCCCATATTGGTGTATGGGTAGACTGGCTGGAACAACTCTCTATTGCTAGACTAACAGTGAAAATATTCACTCCATATCTGGCAGCTATTGACGAAACTGGACGGAGCTCCTCTCCGGTGCTCAGTCAATGGCAACTACCCCTGTCCAACTCAAATTGTTTAAATAAATAATATTCTGCACTGTGTACAAAATAAAGACTTTTATCCGTACTATCTGGCAGCCCAGCACAGACTGGATCTTTTCCCCACCAATTTTCATGTAGGGGTATGGAGTGGGGTGGGGGAGAGGGGCAAGGCCAACAGCGCCCTCTTAGGTCAGTTGGTCTCCGAACCTCAAGGTGAACACACAAAATTTGATATCCTGGCAGTAAATTTGAATTTCCCGCCATTTTTTGAATATCCCGCCAAAATTTCCATTTCCCGCCATTTCGATGGGAGGGGAGGGGAGTGGTGGGTTAAGGTCGGGTGGGAAGGGGTGAGTTGAGGGTGTGAGGTGGTGAGTGGTGGGTTGGGGTAGGGTAGGATGGTGGGGTGAGGGCCGCATGGCAACTGGGAAAAACCCATGACATCATCTGGGGGTGGTGGTAATTAATTGATCAATTTAATCAATTTGGATAGTTAAATATCAAAAGTGCACTCGTTTCCCAACTGTGTTAATTTCAGGTGTGTAATGGGTTCATTACGAATGCTGTACCACGATTGAAGACAATTTCCAAATTGAATTAAATATATTAACACCAATAGCACCAAACAATGGCTACCCTCCTACCTTGGTGGACTCCACAATGCACTAAAAGCAGGAACAACAAATGGACTCTCTTATTTACCCTGTTCTTGGCCCACTATCGCAAGAACGTAATAAATGGTGCGCAACGACATATTTAGGAAAAATGGTTCAAATGGCTCTAAGCACTATGGGACTTAATATCTAAGGTCATCAGTCCACTAGACTTAGAACTACTTAAACCTAACAACCTAAGGACATCACACACATTCATGCCCGAGGCAGGATTCGAACCTGCGACCGTAGCAGCAGCGCGGTTCCGGACTGAAGCGCCTAGAGCCGCTCGGCCACAGCGGCTGTCTATTTAGGAAAAATTTTTCGGAATGTAGTCAGAATGCTTAAATCCAGTACGTTCAAAACATCATTTTACTGCACAACATTGTTAGACGCTTTTTGACCAGCGGTAAAGGCAGCACTTTCAGCTTTGGAAAAGAATGGAATACAAAATCACTTGTAATAGTGGCAAATTCTATATAGATTAGTCTGGCAGGGCATTACGCAGGGCTTTAAGCAACACCGTAGAGGATGAGAACGTTGAAAAGGAGATTCTTCTTTAGCAGATCATCTGCTTAAAGTAGGCCATAGTTATAAGTATTACATCACATCCATAAAGAAAGGAAGATAAACTACCTTAAAATAATGGAAATAAATAATCATTAATCCATCTGCCCAAGCTTAGTACTGAATGACCAGACACAGTTTCCTTACTCGTCACATCTAGCTGCAGACACTAATCATAATCCCATCCAGGCCATTTTGCAAACTACCCCTGTTACTCAAACGCTCCATTTTTCCTGAATTGCAATTATTAGAATTTCTCTTGTCCTGTTAAAAAGTTTTACTTCATGTAAACACAGCTGCTTCACTTACCTGCTTAATCTCGACTTATTTATCTTAAGTGTTCGTAATTTTCTACCTGTCAGAAACAAGATTGTCTTGTTCAGCCACTCCCTTGAAAAGGTCACCAACATTTATTATTCAACAACTGTTGTGGTTTGTTATAGCCTTCATTAGTTAATGTGTTACATATTTTATCTTAGTTAAATAGCCTTACATCACATTTTAACTGAAACAATTCCTTTCGTTTTATTTGTAGGTCTAACACTAACCATTTTCGGCTTTGGAAACGAGGATATTCTGTAGCTGCACTAGCTTAAAATCTTTGATTCTACAAAAATTTCATAGCGTCACATATTTATCTTTGTACTTGACGATGGCGTAAGGGCCTAAACCCTGCTTGTGAGATAAATTATAAACACCTTAATTTTTCCGGGCGGGTTCTAATTTATTTTGTTACAATGATCGTTTCCCCCTATGCAGGCAGCCGCCAACAAAATAATTTCACATTCAGAGGAGTAAGCTGGTGACTGAAATTTCGTTAAAAGATCCTACGGTAGCGAAAAAGCCTTTGTTTTAATGATTGCCACCCCGACTTGCGTATCACATCCGTGACACCCTCACCCCTATTTCGCAATAATACGAAAGGAACTGCTCTACTTTGACCTTTTAATGTCCTCTGTCGATCCTATCTGATGCGAATTCCACACCGCACAACAATACTCCAGAAGAGGGTGGACAAGTGTAGTGTAAGTAGTCTTTTTAATGGCCTTGTTACATTTGATTTTCTGCCAATAAACCTAAGTCTTTGGTTTGCTTTCCCTACAACATTACTATGTGATCGTTCGAATTTAGGTAATTCGTAATTGTAATCTCTAAGCATTAGTCGAATTTATCCTATAACCGAAATCTAGAGCATTTTTTTTTACTACTCATGTGGATGACTTCAAACTTTCTATTATTATGAATCAACTGCCACTTTTCGCAACATACAGACGTCTTCGAACTGGTTTGAAGCTGTTCTAAAGCTATTTTGTGCTGATTTTTTTTCATTCCAACATTATGAAAACCGTCTACAGATTGTTGCTTGAGGGATATTTTGGTAGCAGTTGGAAACCCCCGTACGCCCGTCCATGAGTTCCATGAGTTACAGAAGATGTAGTACTTAATAACACAGTAAGGAGAAAAATAGCAGTGGTTTGACATACAACGAGGTGACAAAAGGCATGGAATACCTCCTTATATCGTGCCGAGAGAAGCACTTTCACAAATACGATGAAGTTCAACAGCTTTTTCAAAGAGAAAATATTTTTCCCTAATTCTTGTAATATTCTTCGAATCTATTAAGTGCCTAGTACTACACACTTTACACTGAATAGTGCCGGCCCGAAGTTTTCCAATCTTTGAAGAACCTGTGAAAGTGTTGCCGGTGCAGGATTTTGTGCACGAACTGACCTCTCGATTATGTTACATAAAAGTACGATTGAATACACGTCGGGCAATCTGAGAGACCAAATAATTCGCTCGAATTGTCCAGAATTTCTTCAAACTAATTGTGAACGACTATGGCTTTACGTACTGAATTACTCGTTCAATATCCGCAGATACTTTATCTCCATCTTCGGTTTGTGACGTCGGCCTGTATACCTGAACTGTCGTTGTCGATGTTGGTTTATTGTCGATTCTGACGAGAACAACCCTATCTCTTAACTGTTCACAGTAACTCAATCCCTACCTTCCTATTTATAACGAATCCTATTCCCATTGTACCATTTTCTGCTGCTGCTGATATTAGCCTATATTCACCTGACCATCAGCTCTTACCAACGGAAATCGGGACTCATCAGACTAGGCTACGGTTTTCCAGTCGTCTAGTGCCAATCGATATGATCGCAAGCCCAGGAAGGGCGCTGCAGGCCATTTCGTGCTGTCAGCAAATGCACTCGCGTCGGGCGCCTGCTGCCATAGCCCATTAACGTCAGATTTCGCCACACTGTCCTGACGGATGTGTTCCCCGTACGTCCAACATTGATTTCTGCGGTTATTTCAAGCGTTGTTGTTTGTCTGTTAGCACTGACAACTCTACGGTCGTTAAATGAAGGACGTCGGCCACTGATTTGTTCGTGGTGAAGGGTAATGCCTGAAATTTGGTATTCTCGGCAAACACTTGACTCTGTGGTTCTAGGAATATTGAAGTCCCTATCGATTTTCGAAATGGAACGTCCCATGTGTCTGCCTGAAACTGCCATTCCGTGTTTAAATCCTTTTGATTCCCGTCGTGCGGCCATAATTACGTCGGGAACCTTTCCACATGAATCACCTGAGTACAAATGACAGCTCCGCCGGTCCACTGTCCTTGACTACTTTGTTTACGCGACACTATCGCCATCTGTATATGTGCATATCGCTAACCGATGACTTTTGTCCCATCAGTGTACAACGAGCCCGATGAAACGGGAACAATCTTCACCAATAATATAAGTTGGTAAGTAGATCTGGGAATGGTAGCCACAAAAAACGCAGGCTGACGGCTGGCGGACTGTGAGAAACGTGTCTCGCCGGCTGTCCTCGTTTGCCCTCGGTTGACCCCAGTGAAACTGGCTACCAATCGTTCACAAGTGCAGTCGGCCTGCAGTGTGTGACGTACTAAACAACTCGCCGGATCTCGTCGACAGAAATCCCTATACAGCACTTCACACCAAATCTTCACACATGTGTTGTACTTTTGCATCAATTGGAGAATTGTGGAAATAATGAAGAAAACTTACGAACGCCTCCACTCGTACCTATAAAACAGGCAGGAAGTATGCCTCCACTGTCAACAATCACAAAACCGACACTGATCGTAGTAATTGACGGAAAGTCTCGAGTAAAACAGAAGTGATTTCAGGCGTTCCCCAAGGTAGTGTTATAGGCCCTTTGCTGTTCCTTATCTATATAAACGATTTGGGAGACAATCTGAGCAGTCGTCTTCGGTTGTTTGCAGATGACGCTGTCGTTTATCGACTAATAATGTCATCAGAAGATCAAAACAAATTGCAAAACGATTTAGAAAAGATATCTGAAAGGTGTGAAAAGTGTCAGTTGACCCTAAATAACGAAAAGTGTGATGTCATCCACAGGAGTGCTAAAAGGAACTCGTTAAACTTCGGTTACACGATAAATCAGTCTAATCTAAAAGCCGTAAATTCAACTAAATACCTAGGTATTACAATTACGAAACACTTAAATTGGAACGAACACATAGAAGATGTTTACCCGTTGGAATCCCCTTCCTATGGCGATAGGATCGTAATGCTGAACTAGTACATACCCCATTCTGATAATATAGCTTCACTAAAAGCGCCTTTTCAGGTACGTCAACATGCTGCGACTGCTGGTGTATCTGATTCTCTCTCTCATTACAGCTCCTTTTATACACGATTGTCATGCGCAGTCACTGACGTTTTGCTGCCAAGCGCCGTCTTGTAGGGAAGCAGCCTACTCACGCTGTAGTAAATTCACATCAGTCTTTCCATTGTGTGCCAGCCAGTCCGCTGTAACTAGCTCTGACCTCATAAATTTGCGTAATACTTTGAAAATCAAGTGAATAAGCTGAAACGGTTCTAGCATGTCAGGAGTAATACTAAATTAATATGTGTTGAATATCAGTTCGATAACTTTAACCATTTTCGAAATTTGAACGTCTTTCTGTAAAAATCATTGGCGCAACAGAAAAGAGCTAGAGACTTAAAAATTTATATTTAGATTCCTTTTCTATAATAATTTAATAGAAACAGTACTTTGGATCTCACAAATTAAGATTTTAGTTGAAATTCATAATTTTCTGGTTTTTGTCTTAAAAATTAAGGAAGCAAGATATATTAAGTAGGCTAATAAATAAGGCTAGGATGTTTATATTTAAGTAGAATGGAGAATCCGCTATAACCATAAAGATGTGAGAAGTTTCAACTGAATAACTATAAAACTATAGTGATAGCGTATCTCCAAAGGTCAAGTTCAGAGCTCGTCTACTGCGTGCAGTGTAATTAAATTAATTCTCTCGCCCAAAATATTTAACTTAGCCACGTCAAACGTTTATTATGATTACTTACCTGTATGCTGAATGCACATTTAAATTGAGAGCTTCATCGGCCATCAGCAAAAGAAGCTATGATTTATTAGCCCAGCGGCTAGTCGGGAGAGCCGATTTGATCAGGCGTTCCCTTAGTCGTCTGCACCGCGGCTTTATATATAAGAACGCTGCGAGAGGAAGCAAGGCCCCAGTTCTCTCCAGACGCTGAATAGCACACCATCTGTGTCGGGAGTCGCGTCACGTCGGTATCATTGCTATAAACGGCCTCGGATGCCGTAGTAAGTTACTCGGGATATGCGTAACCATGAAATCATTTTCGAGTGAAGTGTTAATTCTGGGATGATTTTAATTATCTATCTTCAGTTTGCGTATGTCGTATTTTCACGTGCCGCCGCGGGACAGACATTCTACCATTATTTAGCGTGGCGTTTGATGAACATTATCATCAAATTATGGCAAGCATTCACTTAAGGGGCTCCGGAACGCCCTATACTTGCAATGTTAAAATAACGCTTATAAATTACATCTTTCCTCACAAACTATTTGAGGTAGGAAGTTGAACTTTTTACAGATTATTTATTGGAATATGGGCTACAACTTAACACAGGAATTTTACAAAATTTTAGTTCAGTTATTAAAGATGATTTTTTTTCAATTGTAATGAAAATTCACAACATTTTTTTGCAATTTTTTATTTATATATTCAAAAATATAGAGTTTTTTTTGGAAAAAGGCTGTGTTAAATTATGCAGAAGGTACTGTGTAACATTTACTGAAAGTTTGAAACAAATATGTTTGGAAGATCCTTAGAAAACATGTAATTAGTATGAGAAAATAAAAGTTTTGGGAATCGAGCGACAAAGATTGGATTAACTTTTTAGTGCATTCCAGGTCCATAGGATGGATTATCTTCATCCTCTGCAAACTCCTCCTCCAGCTTCCTCTTGTTCCTCCTCCTGTTTACTCTTGCTTGTATTTCTAGACTCTTTACAGCCCTGTCTGCAGCCCGAAGGCGTTCCTTGTCTATAGCAAGCATCGCTCGTACCATGTTAGAACCTATCTTCATTCCCATATTTCTAAATACCTTTGGCTTTCCAACATTTCTCCTTTTCTTAAAAGCCTTCAGAGGATTTCTAATAACATTACTTTTACTCATTATTATACTTCAACAAAACAGAGACTCAAGAAACAGAATTAATTACGAATATTTTCGAGATAATGACAGAGTAAATAAACATGAAACAATCGACAATCACACCAGCGATATATATTGAACCATCACAGGTTAGCCACAACACATACTTCATCTCACATCACTAAAATGTACCTGATGAACATGGACGTTAATAATAACACCATTTGACAGCAGTTTAACAGCGCCACCGTGGGTCACGCCCATGTAGAACACATTTCAAAAAAAATTTAAAAATAGTTGTAGTCTTCGGAATTGAATAAATTATATATCTATTAAAAGGTAATAGTCTGCAGATTGAGAAAACGCAAAAAAGTAAAAATTGAACTTTTCATGATTTTGAGCCTTTCCGGAGCCCCTTAATCATTTAATTTGGACAGTTATAGTTGCATCAGCGCATTAGACTCTGAACTGCTCTGTTAGTCAGATTGTGTGGATTCTTTTTTTTTTTTTTTTCGTCTGTGACTTTCATAATACAGAGAACGTTTTTACACAATCGTTTTTGATTATGAATCCCAGACAATCTCCAAATTTCTCAGAGCTATAAGTTGTAGCTATAAGTGTATTTCTCAGATGAAGTGGGCACTAGGAATTCTAATCACAGGCTTCACGTTTTGCTAATCACTTTCTGGTTGCCAATATTGGAGCTAGAGAGCCAGTGTTGAGAACGGCAAAAAGACAGCATAAATAATAGGAACATTTTAACAACAACATAATTTCCACTCGCCGCCCCAAATATGGTAAAACGGCAGGGAATTGCATCTTTTCTACATTACAATCTACAAAATTTTATAACACACCATATATTTTCCATCCGCCGCCCCACATATGGTTAAACGGCAGGGAAGTGTTTCAACATTCAAACATTTATACAACAGTAAATTTTCTAACTGCCGCCCCACATATGGTGCATCGGCCGGGAAAGTAACTGAGTATTAGTGAAAGTGATTTTTAAATATTCGGATTCGGGAGTGAAATGCGACACGCAACTGAGTAATAAAACAGTGATAGTGACGTGTGCATGTGGACGACGCATCTGGATTGACGGAGCTGGCACTGAGTCTAGCGGCGCTGCCCGCATCGCGAGAAGCCAGTTTCGCCTCACTGCAGTCGTCCGCCGGAGCAGCCGGAACCGCGCCTGGAGTTGCGGGCTACGCAAACACACAGCAGCCGTCGAAGTACCGTCTGCAGTTCAAGCGCCGCGTCGCATCAGCAATTCAGGTACGCCGCGGAGGCAACGCCATACGTCGTGCAGAAGGAACTAAGTTAAGTGAAAAGCTGTTAAAAATTTTACTAACCTGCAGTAAAAGACTGTCGGAGATGGAACTGGCAGAAGAAACCGAGGTTAAACTTAAATCAGAACCTATGTCTGTTGAGGGAACTGTAATTCCAGACAACGGTTCAAGTGTAAATATGCATGAAAGTAGTAATGTTAAAGTGAAATATGAAGTATTGTCTCCTGGCAGTAGTGTGAAAAGGGGCAATGATTCAATAATAGAGACCCCTGTAGTAAAGCAAAAATTGTTAATTTATTGGATGATCGTTTATCTGATGAGTTAAAAACGAAACAGTCATCAGAGGTGGTAGAGTTTAAACAGGAGAAGTTAGGTATGACTGATCAATCAGAAGTTTCATTTAGTTTTGATGATTTTGGTGTTGGAGCTAGTTTTTCGTCACCTGGGTGTGATAAAAAGCCAGCTAGTGAGCAACCGAAAGATGCTGGGGCTGTTGATTTAAATGTTATATTACAAGCAATAGCTGCCAGTAATGCAAAAATGACACCTCAATTAAAGTCTGAAATTGTGGCCAGCGAAACCAATTTTTATTAACGGTTTGAAGTAATGGACAATACCTTCAAGGTTGGTTGCAATAAGTTGAAAGAGGATCTGGACAGTTTAAATTATAAAATTGATTACAACCATGAGGATATTAAGGAAAATGTTGCTCAACAATTTTCTGAAATGTATAAAACAGTAAAATCCGAAGTTGCTGAGGTTCGCAAAGACTTCCAAATGGAAGATGCGAAGCTGGAGCACAAGTTAACAGAAAAGATCGAGGCGGAATCTGAACTGTGCTTAGATAGGTTTAAAGATGTTAATATAAAAGTAAACATATGTCAAGCAGAAGTAGATGCAATCAAAACTGATACTACTCATATTGTGCAAAGAGTAGATAATGTTGAAATGAGAGTAGAAAATATTAGTACTAACATTGCTAACATTGAGAATAAAGTAGCTTCAGTAACTTCTGTTAATGGTAGTATACAACAAGTTGTAGCTGCAAACGCCGCTTTTATCGGGTGTCGGCAGTTCTTGCGGTTCGATCCAGATAAAAATATCCACCGGAACGATTTTGAAGATGTGATTCCACCAGCTTGGTCTGAAAGACAGAAAATCTCATTTATTAGAAGCCATTTAGCAGGTGACGCCATGCGTTGATCAGCTGATGTTATGTTGAAGTGTAAAACATTAGCGGATTTTAAAACAGCTTTCATTAATGAGTATTGGTCTATCAATAAGCAAAATGAAGTGTTGAGAGAATTTTGGAGTGGAAAACACTTCAATGCAGGCAAGGAATCAATTAAAGAGTTTGCTAGGTCATGGATCTCATGTTTGTCACATTTGGCGGAAAAGCTAAAACCGGAAATGACTATACTAGGTCTTGAAGCCAAACTGCCATGGTATTGGCAAACTAGAATTATATCTGCCCCTAGAGACAATCTGGATCGTTTCATTGAGTATTTGGAACGTGTAGAACGTGTTGCTGCCAATGAGGAGCAAGCACGTAATAACAGAAGTGCTAATAACAATAGTAGCAATTTTAAGAACGAGCAGAATGGCAATGTAAACATCAGAACAGTAGGTGTTCGCCATCCTAAGAGAGGTAGGAATTGGAGAAATAATTATCAGAACCAACAATGGCATCCAAATGATAGTAATTTTGTTCCAATTATGCAGGTAAACAACAGTGCGGAAAGCAATGCTGTGCCAGTTAACTATAATGGAAATAAAGGAAACAGTAGTAGGCCGAGGCAGGAAAACTAGTTCCCGTCTATGAGGACACTGGCGCTCACCAGGCGGCTACTTTTCCTAAGCCAGTAGTTACGGGAATTGGTAAGACAGATCAGAATACTCAAACTGAACATGTGGATGAAGGGTCGGTAGCATCTAAGGATACAACAGAAATATTAGATCACTCACAGTATTTGATAGATACCGTGTTAGAGACGCTTTCTAAGTGGGAAGAGAAAGAGAAGGCACAGCAGTGTAACGATAGGGAGGAGCTACAAAATACTGAATTGTCAGGTGAAGAAGCATAAGAAATTCATGCTTATATTTACGATCAGGATGATGTGCTCTTATCTAAAGTGCCTGCGCAGGAAGTTGATACTGTACTAATAAATTCAGGACAGGAGGTAAGTGAGAATGTAGAGAGTAGCCTGTTGGGGGTCGATGAACCCAGTAGCTGTGACCAGTTGTCACTTTAGAAGGAACCCGACGATAATGGTGAAAGTTGTTTAGCTGTAACTATTGTTATGCCCGGTCTGGAGGCGCAGAATCGCTCAGACTACAGTAATTTGGGTTATGTTCAGCAAACTAAATGTAATGAAGTCGTGCGGTGTTTCGGTTTGAAATTAATAGACCGACTGGAAAAGGCAGCTGAAAATGTAATTCAGGAAACCCCTACACACTTTGACCTAAATGTAATGAAGACAGATGTCGATCACTTTAGTTGGAGACAAATCCAAAAGGAACTATTGAATGAGTTTGAGGAACCACCTGTACAACCTAGAATAAGCCACCCTATAATAATAGTGAATATGTTGGGTATCAATGTACGTTGTCTCTTAGACAGTGGAAGTGAGGTGAGTGCGATATCTCAGTCCTCCTTTGATGTATTACCTGGTAAAGACAAGCTTACAGTAATGAGGGTATCAGGACTGAGAATAATTGGTGCTACTGGCAAGGTGTCAAAAACGGTAAAGCAAGAAGCTTTGCTGCCCTTTAACATTAATGGTAATTTAATTGATCATCCATGCTTAATTGTAAACAATCTCAGTATTGAGGTTTTAATTGGCATAGATTTCTTGTCGAAATATCAGAGTGTTGTTGACTTTGAAAGAAGCCAGTTAAAATTGGTCTTGCCGATAACCGGAGTAATTACAGTACCTTTTAGTGATAAACATGTAGTAACTAATGATGAAACTTGGGAGCTGCCTATACGAGTTCTGAAAAATAGGAGATATTGGGACGGAGGTGTTAATTTTAGTAAAAGCAAGCTAAACACCGAAGAAGAAGAAGCAATTATTTTGGGCAAAATAGAAGCTAAATTGCAAGGAATCGATAAAATTTCAGCTAATCAGAAGGAAGAACTGAGATAGGTTTTAAAAAGGCATCATAAGGTATTTTCAGATCGACGTGGCGTGGTCAAAGGTTATGAATGAATGCTGTAGGGGGGAGATTGTTCTGTAACCTCTACACAGTGTGGCAGCTGTGCAGTCCCAGCTGTGTGAGCTCTTCTTTCCATTTCAGGTCTCACTCATTCTTCATCTTTCCTATCCACCAAAATTTCGGCTCTTACTCTCCAACGCATTAAATTTTCCGTTATGGTTATCAAGCCAATAATAAACTAATGAATTCGGTAGGGAGGAGGTTGTTCTGTAACCTCTACACAGTGTGGCAGCTGTGCAGTCCCAGCTGTGTGAGATCTTCTTTCCTTTTCAGGTCTCACTCATTCTTCATCTTTCCTATCCACAAAAATTTCGACCTCTTCTTTCCAACACATTAAATTTTCCGTTATGGTTATCAAGCCAATAATAAACTAATGAATTCGGTAGGGAGGAGGTTGTTCTGTAACCTCTACACAGTGTGGCAGCTGTGCAGTCCCAGCTGTGTGAGATCTTCTTTCCATTTCAGGTCTCACTCATTCTTCATCTTTCCTGCCTACAAAAATGTTGACCCCTTCTTTCCAATATGAAAATTTTCTGAAACCAATGAATTCTGTAGGGAGGAGGTTGTTCTGTAACCTCTACACAGTGTGGCAGCTGTGCAGTCCCAGCTGTGTGAGATCTTCTTTCCCATTTTAGGTCTCATTCATTCTTCATCTTACCTATCCACCAAAATTTCGACCCCTTCTTTCCAATATGAAAAATTTCTGAAACCAATGAATTCTATAGCGAGGAGTTTGTTCTGTAACCTCTACACAGTGTGGCAGCTGTGCAGTCCCAGCTGTGTGAGATCTTCTTTCCTTTTCAGATCTCACTCATTCTTCATCTTTCCTAGCCACCAAAATTTCGGCACTTACTCTCAAATACTAATATTTTCCGTCATGGCTATCAAGCCATGAGTTCTGTAACCATTCTATCCACCAATTATTGAAAAAAAACCTAATGTGACAAAGCTAACAGTGACATAAACAATAGAGAAGTATGACGTAATTAAGATACAAATGTATTTGAGTAACAATTATGTATATAACCCTGGTAATATAGTAAGTACAAAGTGTTGTTTTATTGGAAATGGTCCCACAATAATATTTTAAAAAGATGTACAAATTCGTGTTCAAGCAGGATCTGAAGTGGCAGTGAAACCTATTGTATGCTGTAGAGCTAACTAATTAATAGTAAAAGAGATTGCTTAGTGTTATGAAAAATATGCAGATAATTTGTAAGAATAAACTCACCTTGTGTAGCAAGGAATAGCAGTGTAATAGAATTGAACAGTGTTTGTGGTTGAGACGTGAAGGACACGTCCCTGAAGTATTTATAAGGTTGGAGCTGGCTGTTATTTGGTGTAGTGTGTGACAGGACACACCTATATGTATTGAGGTTATGAGTTGGAGGCGTGAATGCGACCATAGGTACCCTCACGTTAGATGAGACAGAGCAGCTCATGGTGTCCTATAGGTTTAAGGAATTTAGCATTACGCTCGTCCATAATTACTTAATACACTTTAGTGGTAGGTCGAGAGAGAGTACCTGAGGTTTCAGCGTCCAATCGAGTGGAAATGGATTGCCACGTGAGCAAACTGATCAGCTGCAATACACTATAGATATGAAATAAATGTACTATCCTATGCTTTAAATATTAATAGAGTGAGTGTTAAATAAGTACATACACTAGCAACGTAATTGAGTAACATAATGGCAGACGTGAAACACTATTTATAGCTCAGCATAAATACACTTCGATGAAGTAAGTACATAATTGCAGATGTGGAACTGACACAGCAGCAGAGGACCAATAAGTGGATTTAGTAGTCAACTAAACGTAGTGTGTTTTGAACACTCGGAACTGTACTATTACCACAAGTTACTCACATGTACAAAGAAGCTGAGAATACAACTACTAATCAAATATACTCATACTATCTCTAAGAATAAGGTAATCGAAGATGAGTCAGCTAAGTGAATAAAATACAAATGTATCAGGAATGTACCGAGCATTGGTTCAGTGTTCCGGCCCAGAAATAAAAAATTGAAATTAAATAGGATTTATGATTGTATGCCTTGAGCATAAATTTTCTGTAGTACGTGACTAACGGCGTTTTGAGCCATTTGTTTATCGATTCTGACAATTAAGTAACCACGAGAGTAATATTGAAAAAGTTCTGTTAACTTTGTTCCAGCAAAATATTGAAGGATAAAATGTATATATCCCCATTTCATTGTGACCCACCCTTAGATATTAAGTGAACAGAGTCTGAGGAACTCTTTTTGTTTGTTCTACAGGACAAACCAGATAATGGCAGCCTGGTAGCTGCGTGAAAGCGTGGAGTGACTTGGACACAACTCACAGTGACCCCTCCCCTTTCCCCATGCAATTTAGAGTGAACGTGAAGGACGCACACCATAGCAACTTCCCCTCCTCTACCCTTGTGAATGGAAGTGTAGAACGCCAGCCAAAGCAGCTACAACCACGTGTGTAAAAATGAAATTGTCATGATTATAAAATTTTCTTTCAGGTTTAGAAAAGACTGCTAAGATATAATCATCTGTTTATGTATCTTGAATAACTGTGTTATTTTCTTTGAATTTGTGTATGTAAAAATGTATTTAATAGATTTAAGATTTTCATAATTTTACATATTTTTATGTGTTTTTTTGTCTAAGGCAATATGTATGCCAAAGTGTTTCATTGATTTTGCTTAAATTTTGAGGGATAATATTGCTTAAGAGGCAGTGAACATGCCCACAATTTAAATAATTAAAGTAGGTAATCAGTTTTCTTTTAATATTTCTATATGTTTACATTTCAATTTTAATTTTTGTAATTAAATTTTTTTTCGTTCATTAACATTCAAAAACAAAAAATTTCAGTAGAGGGTGATGTAGGGAAGTAGCCTACTCACGCCGTAGTAAATTCACATCAGTCTTTCCATTGTGTGCCAGCCAGTCCGCTGTAACTAGCTCTGACCTCATAAATGTTGCGCAATACATTGAAAATCAAGTGAATAAGCTGAAACGGTTCTAGCATGTCAGGAGTAATACTAAATTAATGTGTGTTGAATATCAGTTCGATAACTTTAACCATTTTCGAAATTTGAACGTTTTTCTGTAAAAATCATTGGCGCAACAGAAAAGAGCTAGAGACTTAAAAATTTATATTTAGATTCCTTTTCCATAATAATTTAATAGAAACAGTACTTTGGATCTCACAAATTAAGATTTTAGTTGAAATTCATAATTTTCTGGTTTTTGTCTTAAAAATTAAGGAAGCAAGATAGATTAAGTAGGCTAATAATTAAGGCTAGGATGTTTATATTTAAGTAGAATGGAGATCCGCTATAACCATAAAGATGTGAGAAGTTTCAACTGAATAACTATAAAACTATAGTGATAGCGTATCTCCAAAGGTCAAGTTCAGAGCTCGTCTACTGCGTGCAGTGTAATTAAATTAATTCTCTCGCCCAAAATATTTAACTTACCCACGTCAAACGTTTATTATGATTACTTACCTGTGTGCTGAATGCACATTTAAATTGAGAGCTTCATCGGCCATCAGCAAAAGAAGCTATGATTTATTCGGTAACTTAAAGTGGTGCATTACTAGCCCAGCGGCTAGTCGGGAGAGCCGATTTGATCAGGCGTTCCCTTAGCCGTCCGCACCGCGGCTTTATACACTCCTGGAAATGGAAAAAAGAACACATTGACACCAGTGTGTCAGACCCACCATACTTGCTCCGGACACTGCGAGAGGGCTGTACAAGCAATGATCACACGCACGGCACAGCAGACACACCAGGAACCGCGGTGTTGGCCATCGAATGGCGCTAGCTGCGCAGCATTTGTGCACTGCCGCCGTCAGTGTCAGCCAGTTTCCCGTGGCATACGAAGCTCCATCGCAGTCTTTAACACTGGTAGCATGCCGCGACAGCGTGGACGTGAACCGTATGTGCAGTTGACGGACTTTGAGCGAGGGCGTATAGTGGGCATGCGGGAGGCTGGGTGGACGTACCGCCGAATTGCTCAACACGTGGGGCGTGAGGTCTCCACAGTACATCGATGTTGTCGCCAGTGGTCGGCGGAAGGTGCACGTGCCCATCGACCTGGGACCGGACCGCAGCGACGCACGGATGCACGCCAAGACCGTAGGATCCTACGCAGTGCCGTAGGGGACCGCACCGCCACTTCCCAGCAAATTAGGGACACTGTTGCTCCTGGGGTATCGGCGAGGACCATTCGCAACCGTCTCCATGAAGCTGGGCTACAGTCCCGCACACCGTTAGGCCGTCTTCCGCTCACGCCCCAACATCGTGCATCCCGCCTCCAGTGGTGTCGCGACAGGCGTGAATGGAGGGACGAATGGAGACGTGTCGTCTTCAGCGATGAGAGTCGCTTCTGCCTTGGTGCCAATGATGGTCGTATGCGTGTTTGGCGCCGTGCAGGTGAGCGCCACAATCAGGACTGCATACGACGGAGGCACACAGGGCCAACACCCGGCATCATGGTGTGGGGAGCGATCTCCTACACTGGCCGTACACCAATGGTGATCGTCGAGGGGACACTGAATAGTGCACGGTACATCCAAACCGTCATCGAACCCATCGTTCTACCATTCCTAGACCGGCAAGGGAACTTGCTGTTCCAACAGGACAATGCACGTCCGCATGTATCCCGTGCCACCCAACGTGCTCTAGAAGGTGTAAGTCAACTACCCTGGCCAGCAAGATCTCCGGATCTGTCCCCCATTGAGCATGTTTGGGACTGGATGAAGCGTCGTCTCACGCGGTCTGCACGTCCAGCACGAACGCTGGTCCAACTGAGGCGCCAGGTGGAAATGGCATGGCAAGCCGTTCCACAGGACTACATCCAGCATCTCTACGATCGTCTCCATGGGAGAATAGCAGCCTGCATTGCTGCGAAAGGTGGATATACACTGTACTAGTGCCGACATTGTGCATGCTCTGTTGCCTGTGTCTATGTGCCTGTGGTTCTGTCAGTGTGATCATGTGATGTATCTGACCCCAGGAATGTGTCAATAAAGTTTCCCCTTCCTGGGACAATGAATTCACGGTGTTCTTATTTGAATTTCCAGGAGTGTATATAAGAACGCTGCGAGAGGAAGCAAGGCCCCAGTTCTCTCCAGACGCTGAATAGCACACCATCTGTGTCGGGAGTCGCGTCACGTCGGTATCATTGCTATAAACGGCCTCGGATGCCGTAGTAAGTTACTCGGGATATGCGTAACCATGAAATCATTTTTGAGTGAAGTGTTAATTCTGGGATGATTTTAATTATCTATCTTCAGTTTGCGTATGTCGTATTTTCACGTGCCGCCGCGGGACAGACATTCTACCATTATTTAGCGTGGCGTTTGATGAACATTATCATCAAATTATGGCAAGCATTCACTTAATTATTTAATTTGGACAGTCATAGTTGCATCAGCGCATTAGACTCTGAACTGCTCTGTTAGTCAGATTGTGTGGATTCTTTTTTTTTTTTTTTCATCTGTGACTTTCATAATACAGAGAACGTTTTTACACGATCGTTTTTGATTATGAATCCCAGACAATCTCCTAATTTCTCAGAGCTATAAGTTGTAGCTATAAGTGTATTTCTCAGATGAAGTGGGCACTAGGAATTCTAATCACAGGCTTCACGTTTTGCTAATCACTTTCTGGTTGCCAATATTGTAGTTAGAGAGCCAGTGTTGAGAACGGCAAAAAGACAGCATAAATAATAGAAACATTTTAACAACAACATAATTTCCACTCGCCGCCCCACGTATGGTAAAACGGCAGGGAATTGCATCTTTTCTACATTACAATCTACAAAATTTTATAACACACCATATATTTTCCATCCGCCGCCCCACATATGGTTAAACGGCAGGGAAGTGTTTCAACATTCAAACATTTATACAAAAGTAAATATTCTAACCGCCGCCTCACAGTCTGTCGGACATTTTGTGAACTTTTTTTTTTTTTTTTTTTTTGTTCTAATAAAACCCCATGTCATTCCAAGCATGTGTCAATTTTTACCTCTTTATCTACATTATTCCGTGGTTTATTAAGTTTTCAAATTTTACTGACTTTTTGATCACCCAGTGTATGCATATTCCTCCAGCAGTGTTCAGTTAATGTAAATAACTGAAGTAGTGCACAGAAGCACAGTGTCGGTGATGTGTAATGACAGGAGTATACCAGGTAGGTTGACCAAGGATACAGGTATTATACAAGCATCTGAACGAGAACCTGTTCAACGAACTGTTAATGAGTACAGAGAGTAGTATGCACGATATCACTCTTGTTCGTAACTACTTTCGCTCGTCTTGCAATTCACTCTAAGTGGCTAAATAAGGACAGGAATATATATGGCTGAGCATCACAGGCAGGTCAGATCTCCCTCGCAATCAGCCGACTGTAAAACGTGCGAATGCTTTCGTGTTGCCGCGTCTCTGGGACTGTGGAACCCAAGGCTGTGAGAGTTCTTTTCTGAAATCGCTCATATAAAAGGCGGATCGCCTTCAGTCTGGACTAGTTTTTTCTGTGATTATGGTTAATTCTTTTCTGGCAAGTGTGATCACGGTTGACGAGACTTGAAATTACTGACACGAACCTACCACAAAGCCATTCGCGAAACTTTTTGTGCTGGCGGGGTATGTGTGTTACTGGCGAATACAACAGCCTTCAATTTCAGATCCTGGATATGTTATATTCAAGAATGCTGCCGTGTATTTTAAATTGTGGGAATTTGAAATGTTCAGCTGATTATTTGGTCACCTAGCGGTAGGAGAATGTTACTTTATCGAGAGTACTGTGTAACAAGATTATATGTTCAAATGTGTATGAAATCTTATGGGATTTAACTGCTAAGGTCATCAGTCCCTAAGCTTACACACTACTTAACCTAAATTATCCTGAGGACAAACACACACACCCATTCCCGAGGGAGGACTCGAACCTCCGCCGGGAACAGCCGCACAGTCCAAGACCGCAGCGCCTAAGACCTCTCGGCTAATCCCGCGCGGCAACAACATTATACACGGCCTTTTATTTACTCTTTGGATACAGCAGAACTTATCCCAGTTACTTTAAATATATTAAATGAAGACGCGATATGCTCACATTTTTCTGTTGACCCGAAGTTGGTCGACATGAAGTGAAAAACTACACAGTGAATGCTGTTTTCTGCAAGAGTGGACGTTGTTCACATACCCTTTCTGCGAAATGTTATGTATGACAGGATGATAAAATGCAATGGAAGAATATATTACTGCTGAAAAGCTATTAATCTATCCTGGGAGGGTGCACACGCCACTATCGCCATAAATGCAGGGACACTATATACTTCGAACGCACCTTTCAAAATGACAGCCGCCCGGTGTGGCCGAGCGGTTCTAGGCGCTACAGTCTGGAACCGCGCGACCGCTACGGTCGCAGGTTCGAATACTGCCTCGGGCATGGATGTGTGTGATGTCGTTAGGTTAGTTAGGTTTAAGTAGTTCTAAGTTCTAGGGGACTGATGACTTCGGAAGTTTAGTCCCATAGTGCCCAGAGCCATTTTTCAAAATGACAAGAAAACCTCAGTAAAATCCTAACACAAGTTAACATGGATAAAAAACAGAGATAGTTACGCGGATATTGATTTTTCCACAGCAGTGTGACATGCGGCATGTAATCGAAGTGACGCAACGATTGAAGAACTGAACGGAGAGCTTCATGATGGGCGTCAACCAATTCTGATGAGACACCATCAGAAAAATACACAAAACATTCGACTAGTAGTCACTACCAACACATGAATACAAAAAACAATGTAAGTGGTTGGGGCTTGGAAACAACATACATAACATATAACAGTGTTATTACCTCTTCGGATTTGCAGTGACTAAGTCTACAACTGTTACCGTTGGATTGAGCTGCTAAAATGATTACTACAGTACATCATTATTACGATATGTGCTAAAAACGGTGTAATATTGTCTGTTGTGATTCGTGTCGGAGTACATTGCCAAGGTTATTTCCACTTGGCTGTCCCGACGGTTTGTGATCTTGTTTTTCGACATGACTTACGGGACAGAGTTGGCTGTCATATTACACAACAAGGCAAACTGTGGCCCTTGACAGAGCATTAACCTGCAAGGGAACAAAAAAATAAAGCGAATAACCTCCTGCGGTCTTAAATATGTGCCAGTTGGCGCTGTCATTTCTACCTGCCTTGGCAATGACCACTCGAATATACAGCCCTGGAATTCACATTTGCTTCCCTCGGCTGCTCATTATGTTTCGCTTTCTGTGACTGTGGAAACGACTGTCTGTTGTCGTTTTGTTGCGGTTACTCTTCGCTTGCGTAGATGACTCCGAGAGATATGTCGCAGTTGTAAAATACTGGACTGTTGTTGAGGAGAACAAGGAGTTCGATTCTGTTCGGTCACCAAGATTTAGGTTTTCTGTGGTTTTCCTGAGTGAATTAATGCAGATTTATGGATGGTTTCTCGAACTAAAGATGGTTCATTTGTTTCCTCATCTCTGTTCCATCCGAGATTGTGCATCGCCTCTGTTGATTTCGTTGACGAAGGCGGCACAAAACGCTGGTCTTCCTTTCTTTTTTACGATGAAGATATCTGATACAACCATATTTTCACTTTCGTTTTCCATTTAAGAGTCTGCCGTTCGTAAATCATAACAAGCTGGCCTTAAAATCAACAACTCCTCTAGCCCAATCATTCAGCGTGACTGTGGCAAAAGAGAATACTTTTTATTTTAAAAAAAGAAGGGAATTGCTTTGCATTATTTTTGTTGTGTTTTTAATTTTGTGCAACATTCAAAGTAACGGTATGAAACCTAGGGAATGCACAAAATCTGAACATTAATTGACACTATATTTCGCAAAAAAAATCGCGCTTTGTCGTTTTAATGCCATCGAATCACTGTGCTATGTGTAAATCTATCTATCGTTCACTAGTCTTTAACCCCATAAACGAGGGTTGGTACTTTAATAGTGGCAACTATTTATTTACAGCTCGTACAAAATAGATACGTGTTTCCAAGTTTTACTGACCTTCAAAGTAGTCACCAGCATTGTGTATAACCCGTGGCCAGCGATGTGGAAGTCGTAGGATACTCTTAGCAGTGCCAGTTCTGTTGACAGTTCGAGCGGCGCGATCTATTTCCCGACGAATTTGTAGCAGTTATGAAGCGAATGCCGTGAAGTGTTTCCTTCAGTTTAGAAATCGAGTTGAACTCACGAGGGTCTAAGCCAGGGGAGTGCAGTAGTTGATATAGCACTTAGCAGGCCCATCAGTCAAACAAATCAGTAACAGCTTGCACTGTACGTGCTTGAGCATTGTCCTGCAAAATGATGTCAAGGTCCTGCAGAGAGTGTCATCACTTCTGTCTGGTCGTAGGTTGTGTTCCAAAAATGAACAGCAGAAGTGGTGACACTTTTTACAAGCACCTGACCATCATTTTGCAGGACAATTTGTTTGACTGATGGGGCTGTTAAGTGCTATACCAACTACTGCACTCCCCTGACTTAAGCCTCGTGAGATCAACTCGGTTTGTGAACTGAAGGAAACACTTTACGGCATTCGCTTCAGAACTGCTACAAATTCGTCGGGTGATAGACCGCACCGCTCGAACTGTCGACACAACTGGCACTGCTAAGAGTATCCTACGACTTCCACATCGCTGGCAACGGGTTATACACAATGCTGGTGACTACTTTGAAGGTCAGTAAAACTTTGAAACACGTATCTATTTTGTACGAGCTGTAAGTAAATAGTTGCTACTATTAAAGTTCCAACCCGCGTATTTCGTTTTTCCGTAAAGAAACTATTCTATAATTGTTTCCCAAGTTTCTCACCCGTCATCATCTAAAACGATGTCTCACAATCTGAATAATTTTTCTACACTACTGGCCATTAAAATTGCTACACCAAGAAGAAATGCAGGTGATAAACGGATATTCAATGGGCAAATATATTATACTAGAACTGACATGTGATTATATTTTCACGCAATTTGGGTGCATAGCTCCTGAGAAATCATTACCCAGAACAAATACCTCTGGCCGTAATAACGGCCTTCATACGCCTGGGCATTGAGTCAAACAGAGCTTGGATGGCGTGTACAGGTACAGTTGCCCATGCAGCTTCAACACTATACCACAGAGTAATGACTGGCGTATTGTGACGATCCAGTTGCTCGGCCACCATTGACCAGACGTTTTCAGTTGGTGAGATTTCTAGAGAATGTGCTGGCCAGGGCAGCAGTCGAACATTTTCTGTATCCAGAAAGGCCCGTACAGGACCTGCAACATACGGTCGTGCATTATCTTGCTGAAATGTAGTGTTTTGCAGGGATCGAATGAAGGGTAGAGCCACGGGTCGTAACACATCTGAAATGTAACGTCCACTGTTCAATGTGCCGTCAATGCGAACAAGAGGTGACCGATACGTGTAACCAGTGGCACCCCATACCATCAAGTCGAGTGATACGCCAGTATGGCGATGACGAATACACGCTTCCAATGTGCGTTCACCATAATGTCGCCAAACACGGATGCGACCATCATCATGCTTTAAACAGAACCTGGATTCATCCGAAAAAAATGACGTTTTGCCATTCGTGCACCCAGGTTCGTCGTTGAGTACACCATCGCAGGCGCTCCTGTCTGTGATGCAGCGGCAGGGGTAAATCGTCTGTAGCACGTCATCTTCGTGGTGTAGCAATTTTAATGGCCAGTAGTGTAGATGTTCCTTCGCTATTCTTTATGTCTAGTTCTGGACAAGAAGAGTGTTGCGATTTGGCAAGACAGCCAAGCCACTATGAGAGGAAGCCGAAAGGCACGCGTTTAAGCTCACGCAGGCTGGCGTGAGGTCTGGAACAGTTAAAGGAATAGAGACTAGCAAAAAAGGTACGTAGCTTCTGGAATACTTAACTTTAATCCATAATTGGTGAACATCGGTCTGACGGTACATGCATCACAAGATAAATAGCAAATGATAATGGCGCCTTGCTAGGTCGTAGCAAATGACGTAGCTGAAGGCTATGCTAACTATCGTCTCGGCAAATGAGAGCGTAATTTGTCAGTGAACCATCGCTAGCAAAGTCGGCTGTACAACTGGGGCGAGTGCTAGGAAGTGTCTCTAGACCTGCCGTGTGGCGGCGCTCGGTCTGCAATCACCGACAGTGGCGACACGCGGGTCCGACGTATACTAACGGACCGCGGCCGATTTAAAGGCTACCACGTAGCAAGTGTGGTGTCTGGCGGTGAAACCACAAAGAGTTATTATGTTTCCAGGCAGTTATATTCACTTGTTAAGCAGCTGCCCCGTAGCAAGTTTGTGCAGACCGTTAACACAGAATACATCCTCACTGTTTTCTGCTTCCAGTCCTCAGTTAACTTGATCAAATTAACTACATGCTGTGACGCCTACCAAACAAGAAAATTCCTCTATCACGTTTCTTTACTTATCCTGAGACGTAATCTAAAGCATTCCACATTTAAAAGACTTTGTGACTTGTAAAGTGACCATTCTTACTTACCGCAACGTGTTGTTGTCATGTAACCTGACCGTTGTAGCGTTATTGGCCGATGTTAGTGTGGCAAACAGTAAAAATTGGTGCCTGAAGTTTTAACTAAATAAAAACGAAGTCTTCTTGTCCAAATTGTACGTCAGTTAGGTTCCTTTCAGAGTACGCTGGTATAATAGCTCCATAGTTAGTAATCATATGCAACCGCTCTCTCGACGAAAGATCCCTACCCAAGAAATAGAAAGTTGCACAGATCACTCAGATACATAAGGAATACATAAGGAAGTAGAAATAATGCGCTGAATTACAGACCCATATCACTGACGACGATTTGCAGCGGATTTTGGAGTCATGAACTACCTTTAAACATACGACTTACCTAAAAGAAATGATCTATTGGCTCATAGTCAGTACCAAATACAATCAACTTTTTATCCACACGAAATAATGAGTGCTATGGACAGGGCATCTCAAACAGATTCTATATTTCTAAATTTCCAGATGGCTTTGGACACCGTTCCTCACAAGAGGCTTCTAATAATGCCACGAGTCTATAGTGTATCGTTGTCGTTGTGCGACTGGATTCGTGATTTCCTGTTGCAAAGGTCACAGTTCGTAGTAACTGACGAGAATCACAAGCAGCGACATAGTGGCGAATTGAACATTGACCCGAACATAGAATAAATTTTCTTTACTTTACGTCTATGGTCACAATTTTTTTGTAATCAGACTATCGGTTTCGGTCTCTAATGACCATCTTTAGATCTGTTTTGTAAAAACATGTCCTAATATACTGGAGCCATAGTGGCATCGTCAAGTGCTGATTTTATGTGTAGCACTTGACGATGCCACTATGGCTCCAGTATATTAGGACATATTTTTATAAAACAGATCTGAAGATGGTCATTACAGACCGAAACCGGTACTCTGATGACAAAAAATTTGTGACCATAGACGTAAAGTAAAGGAAACTGGAGAGAGGTGATCGAATGAATAGAAGTGATACGTGGTGTTCCCCAAGAAAACCCTTTGATGTTCCGAATCAAATGAACGATTTGGGAGACAGTCTGAACAGTGGTCGTAGATTGTTTGCAGATTATGCCGTCTAATAAAGTCTTAGAAGATCGAAAGCAACTGGAAAGTGATTCACGCAAAATATCTGGTCGATGCGCTAAACAATTGACGCTAAACAATAAAAAGTGGGATGTAAGTCCCACGAGTCTAAAAGGTAGCCGGACTGAGTGGCCGAGCGGTTCTAGGCGCTTCAGTCTGGAACCGCGCGACCGCTACGGTCGCAGGTTCGAATCCTGCCTCGGGCATGGATGTGTGTGATGTCCTTAGGGTAGTTAGGTTTAGGTAGTTCTAAGTTCTAGGGGACTGATGACCTCAGCTGTTAAGTCCCATAGTGCTCCCTTTAAATTGGAACGACCGTACAGAAACTGTTGTGGAGAAGGCGAACCAATGATTGCGTTTTGTTGGCAGAACAATTAGAAAATGCAAGACAGCTACTAAAGACACTACCTACACTACACTTGTCCGACCTCTTCTGGAGTGTTGCTGCGCATTACGCGATTCTGATCACAGAGAACAGACGGAGGACATCGAAAAAGTTCCAAGAACTGCAGTTCTGTTTGTACTGTCACTAAATAGGGGACAGGGTGTCACGGGTATGATACGTGGTTTGGAGTGGCCACCATTAAAACAAAAGTGTTTTTCGTTGCGGTACGTTCTTCTTACGAATTACTGAATCCTCAACATTATCGTCTGAATGCGAATATATTTTGATGAGAGAGAAATCAGAGCTCGCACTGAAAGATTTAGTGTTCGTTCTTAGGATGCGCTGCTCGGGAGTGGGACGGTAGAGAAGTACACTCCTGGAAATGGAAAAAAGAACACATTGACACCGGTGTGTCAGACCCACCATACTTGCTCCGGACACTGCGAGAGGGCTGTACAAGCAATGATCACACGCACGGCACAGCGGACACACCAGGAACCGCGGTGTTGGCCGTCGAATGGCGCTAGCTGCGCAGCATTTGTGCACCGCCGCCGTCAGTGTCAGCCAGTTTGCCGTGGCATACGGAGCTCCATCGCAGTCTTTAACACTGGTAGCATGCCGCGACAGCGTGGACGTGAACCGTATGTGCAGTTGACGGACTTTGAGCGAGGGCGTATAGTGGGCATGCGGGAGGCCGGGTGGACGTACCGCCGAATTGCTCAACACGTGGGGCGTGAGGTCTCCACAGTACATCGATGTTGTCGCCAGTGGTCGGCGGAAGGTGCACGTGCCTGTCGACCTGGGACCGGACCGCAGCGACGCACGGATGCACGCCAAGACCGTAGGATCCTACGCAGTGCCGTAGGGGACCGCACCGCCACTTCCCAGCAAATTAGGGACACTGTTGCTCCTGGGGTATCGGCGAGGACCATTCGCAACCGTCTCCATGAAGCTGGGCTACGGTCCCGCACACCGTTAGGCCGTCTTCCGCTCACGCCCCAACATCGTGCAGCCCGCCTCCAGTGGTGTCGCGACAGGCGTGAATGGAGGGACGAATGGAGACGTGTCGTCTTCAGCGATGAGAGTCGCTTCTGCCTTGGTGCCAATGATGGTCGTATGCGTGTTTGCCGCCGTGCAGGTGAGCGCCACAATCAGGACTGCATACGACCGAGGCACACAGGGCCAACACCCGGCATCATGGTGTGGGGAGCGATCTCCTACACTGGCCGTACACCACTGGTGATCGTCGAGGGGACACTGATTAGTGCACGGTACATCCAAACCGTCATCGAACCCATCGTTCTACCATTCCTAGACCGGCAAGGGAACGTGCTGTTCCAACAGGACAATGCACGTCCGCATGTATCCCGTGCCACCCAACGTGCTCTAGAAGGTGTAAGTCAACTACCCTGGCCAGCAAGATCTCCGGATCTGTCCCCCATTGAGCATGTTTGGGACTGGATGAAGCGTCGTCTCACGCGGTCTGCACGTCCAGCACGAACGCTGGTCCAACTGAGGCGCCAGGTGGAAATGGCATGGCAAGCCGTTCCACAGGACTACATCCAGCATCTCTACGATCGTCTCCATGGGAGAATAGCAGCCTGCATTGCTGCGAAAGGTGGATATACACTGTACTAGTGCCGACATTGTGCATGCTCTGTTGCCTGTGTCTATGTGCCTGTGGTTCTGTCAGTGTGATCATGTGATGTATCTGACCCCAGGAATGTGTCAATAAAGTTTCCCCTTCCTGGGACAATGAATTCACGGTGTTCTTATTTCAATTTCCAGGAGTGTAGATTGAAGGTGGTTCGATGAATCCTCTGCCAAGTACTAACGTGTAAATTGCAAGGTACCCACTTAGATGTAAACGATAAATATCTCAGCTTTTAATCAAGTCCGCTGAAATCATTTTTGAATACGTTCACGACTCGCAACTGCAACAGTCCACATTCCTGAAATAAAAAGTCTTCACTAGCATACAAAATATGTAAGAATGAGAGATGTGCGCCTAACTGGTGCACTTTTGGAAAGTTTGCAGGCGCCGATTTTAAGATTGGACGTTGCTAGTTTATAGCTACAAAATAATTTAGTCTTTACTCGTTACCCTTAGGAACGTATTCTGATTATGTTCACTATTTATCGACGTTATAGTCAGTCCAATTTCCTGTCATCAGCTCACCTCGATAAATGTAGCTGTCCATTAGTGTTTCTGCTCCATGAGTATACTTAGTAACCATCGTCATTTTTTGTCCTTTACAATGAAACATACATTTCAGCAACATCAAACATTATTCCACAGCAAAGTAATTTCACATTAGCAGTATTCTAAGGCTATTCTGTTCAGTTTGGGAACGAGATACCAACAACTATCAAATCCTTCATCAGTCACATGTTTCAGATACACGAATCACCACTTTTATTCTTGGCTAGAAAGCTGCATTAACGAAATTCCTCATTATCTTGACACCATTATTCGCAATAGAACAATAACTTTGCATAATATCATTTCCGTAATCGTATTACATACAACAAATAGTGGCCGTGGAATATTATTACAAGGGAGACAGGGCAACCAAGAGTACAGGATGATGGCATCACCATCAAAGGGAATGAAAACTTGATAAACAACAAGCCGGAAGTCGAAAACATTTTGAATAACCATTTTTTAAATGTTTTAGAGAAAATAGGATCTAAATGTTCATCAGAATAAGCAAGGCACTTAATGGAAGAGGCTTTACCTACAGCATTTGATACAATTGAAATTCCACCCACCTGTCCTGCTGAAATTAGGAAGATAATAAACTCTCTCAAGAATAAAAGCTCACTTGGAATTGATGGCATTTCCAGCAGTATAATAAAAACTTGTTCCCAAGAAATAAGTGGGATTCTTAGCCACATATGTAATAGCTCTCTGAAACAGGGTATGTTCCCAGATAGACTGAAGTATGCCATTGTTAAACCACTGCATAAAAAAGAGGATACGTCTGATGTCAACAACTACCGCCCAATCTCTCTTCTGACTGCCTTATCCAAAATTTTTGAAAAAGTAATGTATTGTAGAGTAGCTTCACACCTTTGTAGAAATAAAGTTTTAACAAAATGTCAGTTTGGTTTCCAAAAGGGTTTTTCAACGTAAAATGCTATATATACTTTCAACAATCAAATATGAAATGCTCTGAGTAACCGGAAGTCACCCGTTGGGATTTTTTGTGATCTATCAAAGGCTTTTGATTGTGTAAATCATGGAACACTTCTAGATAAGCTCAAGTACTGTGGTATGAATGGGACAGTGCTCCAATGGTTTAAATCTTACCTAACGGGAAGAGTGCAGAAAGTTGAAATAAGCAGTTCACATAATATGCAAAAAACTGGTGATTTCTCAGACTGGGGAACAATTAAGAATGGGGTGCCGTAAGGTTCGGTCTTGGGTCCTCTGCTGTTCGTAATATATATTAATGACTAGCCATTCTGTATTCACGAAGATGCAAAGCTGGTACTTTTTGCCGATGATACAAATATAGCTATCACACCCAACAGACAAGAATTAACTGATGAAATTGTAAACGATATTTTTCAGAAAATCATTAAGTGGTTCTCTGCAAATGGGTTCTCATTAAACTTTGACAAAACACAGTATATACAGTTCTACACAGTAAATGGAATGACACCATTGATAAATATAGACTTCGATCAGAAATCGATAGCTAAGGTAGAATATTCAAAATTTCTAGGTATATGCATTGATGAAGGGTTGAACTGGAAAAAACACACTGAGGATTTGCTGAAACGTTTGAGTTCAGCTACTTATGCTATTAAGGGTCATTGCAAATTTTGGCGATATACATCTGAGTAAATTAGCTTACCATGCCTATTTTCATTCTCTGCTTTCCTATGGCATCATATTCTGGGGTAACTCATCATTGAGTAAAAGAGTGTTCATTGCACAAAAGCGTGTGATAAGAATAATTGCTGGAGCTCATCCAAGATCATCCTGCAGACACTTATTTAAAGAGCTAGAAATCTTCACTGTAGCCTCACAATATATATATTCATTTATGAAATTTGTTATTAACAATCCGCATGAATTCAAAAGTAATAGCAGTGTACATGGCTACAACACTAGGAGAAAGGATGATCTTCACTACTCAAGGTTAAATCTAACTTTGGCTCAGACGGGGGTAAATTATGCTGCCACGTAACTCTTTGGTCACTTACCTAATAGCATCAAAAGTCTGACAGATAGCCATATAGCATTTAAAAGGCAATTAAAAGAATTTCTTAATGGGAACTCCTTCTACTCATTAGATGAATTTTTGAATATAGTAAGTGGGTAATTCCCCAACCTAAATAATAATAATAATAATAATAACAATAATAATAATAATAATAATAACCCCTTTTAGTGTGATTACTTGGTTCAGGACAGAACTAAAGAAGCCTCGGACAAGCGCCGTCATGGTCGGGGACGACGCTTGAACCCTATGCCCGCCCACAATGGTAACGACACTGCTAGCCAACTGGAAAATGATTTAAATCCAAATAGAGGTGTTTTGCAGGATATGCTTCCTGCAACCACCCTAGAAGGAAAACAAAGACAGAGGATGAGATGGTCAGATGAAGTTAATCGACACCTCATGTTCTGTTATTACCAAGCAACAAACCTAGGAACCAACACAACTGGATACAGATCACAAGTACACACAACATTTATTACCAGATACCCAGAATTAAAATTTTTAACAGAACAACGACTAGCTGATCAGATCCGTGTAATAATCAAAAATAACAGGATACCCCAGTCAGAATTAGAAAACATCAAACAACAAGTACAACAAATACTAGAACAAAATAATGTGCAATCAGAAGAAGAAGAAGAAAATACAGTAATGGACTCAAACATCCCAGAGCAAACAAACAAAGAACAACACACATCAATTAAACAATCAGAGGAAAACGACATCTTAATACAACCACCAGAACAAGCACAAATAGAACACGAAGTGACACACATGTTAGATATAGAAGAGAAATTTCAGCTGACATATATAGAATACAAAGACACAAATACAGACATTAGACCATTCTTGCATAGACCACCACATAACCCACAAGTCGAAACAACAATAACAACTATCAACACAATCATACACAACAAAATAAATGAAAATACAACAATGGAAGAGTTACAACTACTGGTTTATGTAGGAGCACTCACTACACTAAATATACACACTAGGCAGAGATCAGAACCAACCAACACACAGAAGAAACCCACAAAACCAGCATGGCAACACAGGCTACAGATCAGAATAGAAAAACTGAGAAAAGACATCGGACAACTAACACAATTTATAAGAAATGAAATATCAGACAAAAAACGAAAAAGGTTAGGTAAAATCTCACAACAAGAAGCAATGGAGCAATTAGATGAAAAGAAGCAGAAGTTACAAGCATTGGCCAAACGACTTAGAAGATACAAAAAAAGTGAAAATAGAAGGAAACAAAACCAAACATTCAACACAAACCAAAAGAAATTTTACCAGACAATAGATAACACACACATTAAAATAGGCAATCCACCAAACATAACAGACATGGAACACTTCTGGAGCAACATATGGTCAAACCCGGTACAACATAACAGGCATGCACGGTGGATACAAGCAGAAACAGACTCATACAAGATGATACCACAAATGCCTGAAGTGATAATTTTGCAACATGAAGTCACCCGAGCAATTAATTCTACGCACAATTGGAAAGCCCCTGGAAATGATAAAATAGCAAATTTCTGGCTAAAGAAGTTCACCTCAACACATTCACATCTAACTAAATTATTTAACAGTTACATTGCAGACCCATACACATTCCCTGATACACTTACACATGGAATAACCTATCTGAAACCTAAAGATCAAGCAGACACAGCAAACCCAGCTAAATATCGCCCCATAACATGCCTACCAACAATCTACAAAATATTAACTTCAGTCATTACACAGAAATTAATGACACATACAACACAGAACAAAATTATAAATGAAGAACAAAAAGGCTGTTGCAAAGGAGCACGAGGATGTAAAGAGCAACTGATAATAGATGCAGAGGTGACATATCAAGCTAAAACTAAACAAAGGTCACTACACTACGCATACATTGATTACCAAAAAGCTTTTGATAGTGTACCCCACTCATGGTTACTACAGATATTGGAAATATACAAAGTAGATCCTAAATTGATACAGTTCCTAAACATAGTTATGAAAAACTGGAAAACCACACTTAATATCCAAACAAACTCTAATAATATCACATCACAGCCAATACAGATTAAGCGTGGAATATACCAAGGAGACTCATTAAGTCCTTTCTGGTTCTGCCTTGCTCTGAACCCACTATCCAACATGCTAAACAATACAAATTATGGATACAATATTACTGGAACATACCCACACAAAATCACACATTTGCTATACATGGATGATCTAAAACTACTGGCAGCAACCAATCAACAACTCAACCAATTACTAAAGATAACAGAAGGATTCAGCAATGATATAAGTATGGCTTTTGGAACAGACAAATGTAAGAAAAATAGCATAGTCAAGGGAAAACACACTAAACAAGAAGATTACATATTGGATAACAGCGACTGCATAGAAGCGATGGAAAAAACAGATACCTATAAATATCTAGGATACAGGCAAAAAATAGGAATAGATAATACAAATATTAAAGAAGAACTAAAAGAAAAATATAGACAAAGACTAACAAAAATACTGAAAACAGAATTGACACCAAGAAACAAGACAAAAGCTATAAATACTTATGCCATACCAATATTGACCTACTCATTTGGAGTAGTGAAATGGAGTAACACAGACCTAGAAGCACTCAATACACTTACACGATCACAATGCCACAAATATAGAATACATCACATACATTCAGCAACAGAAAGATTCACGTTAAGCAGAAAGGAAGGAGGAAGGGGATTTATCGATATAAAAAACCTACATTATGGACAGGTAGACAATTTAAGAAAATTCTTTCTAGAACGAGCAGAAACTAGCAAAATACACAAGGCAATCACTCATATAAATACATCGGCTACACCACTGCAATTTCATAACCACTTCTACAACCCTTTAGATCACATAACATCAACAGATACGAAGAAAGTAAATTGGAAAAAGAAAACACTTCATGGCAAGCACCCGTATCATCTAACACAGCCACACATCGATCAAGACGCATCCAACACATGGCTAAGAAAAGGTAATATATACAGTGAGACAAAAGGATTCATGATTGCAATACAGGATCAAACAATAAACACCAGGTATTTCAGCAAGCATATTATTAAAGATCCCAATACCACAACAGATAAATGCAGACTTTGTAAACAACAAATAGAAACAGTAGATCACATCACAGGCGGATGTACAATACTAGCAAATACAGAATACCCCAGAAGACATGACAATGTCGCAAAAATAATACATCAACAGCTTGCCTTACAACATAAACTTATAAAACAACACGTTCCTACATACAAGTATGCACCACAAAATGTACTGGAGAATGATGAATACAAATTATACTGGAACAGAACCATTATAACAGATAAAACAACGCCACATAACAAACCTGACATCATACTCACCAATAAAAAGAAAAAATTAACACAACTAATCGAAATATCCATACCCAATACAACAAATATACAAAAGAAAACAGGAGAAAAAATTGAAAAATACATCCAACTGGCTGAGGAAGTCAAAGACATGTGGCATCAGGATAAAGTTGACATTATACCAATTATACTATCAACTACAGGAGTCATACCACACAATATCCACCAATACATCAATGCAATACAGCTACATCCAAACATATATATACAATTACAGAAATCCGTAATTATTGATACATGTTCAATTACCCGAAAGTTCCTAAATGCAATATAACATATACCGTACAGTTAAAAGGAAGTGACGCTTGATCAAGGTCCGCGTCACTTTCCATTTTTAACCAGACTTAACGTCTGAGAAAGTAAAGAAATAATAATAATAATAATAATAATGAGTGCCATGTAATAATTTGTCTAATGTAATATCTTGTATGGACACCTTTTATTAACCTGACACGTTCCACATCATTACGAAGTGTTGTATTCATGATCTACGGAACAAGTACTAATCTAATCTAATCTAATCTAGCGACGCCTGCAATGGCTGCAGCATGACAGTCATTTTCAGCCTTTTCTCATCACGGCATTTGTGTTAACCAACAAGGAAACATATCCGACTTAACCTCATACTTTAAGGAGGAAAACGCACGTTTGTTAGATACCAACCCTAGCAATCTGCCGCGCACGAATTTCTTGGGCCATAATTCTGATAGTACTCACAATGGAACCTCCCCATCGCACCCCTTTCAGATTTAGTTATAAGTTGGCACAGTGGATAGGTCTTGAAAAACTGAACACAGATCAATCGAGAAAACAGGAAGAAGTTGTGTGGAACTATGAAAAAAAGAAGCAAAATATACAAACTGAGTAGTCCATGCGCAAGATAGGCAACATCAAGGATAGTGTGAGCTCAGGAGCGCCGTGGTCCCGTAGTTAGTGCGCGCACCTGCGGAACGAGAGGTCCTTGGTTCAAGTCTTCCGTCGAGTGAAAAGTTTAATTTTTTTATTTTCAGACAATTATTATCTGCCCGTCTGTCCGATGCGAGGCAACTGCGCCGTAGTATGGGGACGCTACACCTAAACAAACATCGAAACACACGACGTCAGTCGACTACAGCACACGGAAGAGAGAGTATTCCTGCTAACGAGGCTCCCTGGCTGGCAGTTGACTGTTCACTACTTTGGACGAGAGTGCATTAAATACGTGAGATGTATTCCGTGGGCAATATGAATCCAGCAAATATAGCTCGCGACTTAATAACAGGGCCAATGAATATATCCCGAACTGTAAGAAATCGGAAAGTTCCTTAAGGGATCGAACGATTGTCGAACATTTGTATGATTATTTCCTACATTTGTTGATAAACAGTACGTGTGGTGATGACGATACCTTGCTGACTGCTGCGGGGCTGTTTGTACCAGATGATGAGATTGTTGACGATCCGTACGAAGAACACGAAGAGGAAATACTGCGACTTCAATCTGATGGTATTTCTTTGGGTTACATGAAGGAAATGCTCCAATACAGGTTACTGTCCAAACTTTTCCGTCTGATTTTTTCGATAAACTAGTGTAATTGGTGTTCTGATTTCATTTCTTTTTTGTTTCATGTAATTGTGTTAAGAAAACTGTAAACAAGTTTCAATGTGAATATTAATGTTTATGTCAAATGTCAAGCAATATTGTAATAGAATTGAAATGTAACAAATGCTGAAACTGTTGTAACATGTTTAAAATTGTAACTGTGCGTCTGGCCCATACGTAGGCAATGTGTTAGGATATGTAGAATGCAAAACCTCGGGTGAATACCCTGTCTGTAAGGGAGCGGTAAAAGGTGGATGGCAGGCGAGCGCGGGAAAATTCACACGGGCACTGCACGGCGCAACGGGCTCAGCAGTAGTAGTTGGAGTTTGGCACTGGTTTGAGCAACACCTTCTGGAGCGAGGAGGCTCTCCTGGAAGACGTAGTTTCACTGAGCCTCGGGTATGCCGTTCCAACGCCCACACAGCATGGCAAAATTCCATAGGCACTAAATGGAAAAGTATTGCGGCGCTAAGAAGAATTAAAGTGCCGATACGTCAAGAGCCATAGCTGTGGTTGTATGTGTGCTCTGTGCCTCGCCATCTCGCCGCCCGCCAACCGCCGCATCGATACAAGCAGGTTGAAACTTTTAGTACTGTATTCGTATGGACCATAGAGTGAACTGTTCAATAATAACCTAAATTTTACCAGAACTTTCCCATCATTTAATTATCCTCACAACTAACCTATACAGGGTCCTTTCCAGATGTTGTGCAATCCGAGTGTTCCGAAATGAAAAATTAAATTTTGTGTTAATAATAATTACTTGCAGACTCAGCTATGTTATAATGGTGTTTAAAGAACTGTTTTGTTAATGAACCAGTAAATGAATAACGAAGGTCTAACGAAGTTGAAAGATAACTTTAATATTGATATAGTAATGAGGTTTAATTATTTCGAGACAGATATAAAGGTATTTAAATGAGCAGTAAATAAGATAAAAAGAGTAGTAACTCATATACTGGAAATCTTGAATGCATAATTTCAGTAATCAATTTTTTTTATACAGTTCCAGGGTCCCCCCCCCCTTTTTATTCATTTGAATTCTGAAGTGTTCTAAATTGGTTCGACCAGCAAAAGTTAAAGTCAATATAAAAGCCAAAATTTATCAGTGTTTTATCTTTATCAAAATTGACATTTTGTGTGTGGCACGAAAGTGATATTTCTAGGGTAACCTATGCCCGATTTTAATCAGATTAATAGACAGTATAAAGTTTTGTAGTATACATTGTAGTGTAGTGTTATGTATTCATGGGTTTTCCGTATCAGTACAGAACGTGAAACTATCAGTTCAATAGATTTCCTGGTTCTAAAATTCTACTATATTATGCAGTGTTACTACGTGTTGTTTTGCATGAATATACACCAACTTGTACAGGGAAGAAACTCAGTTAATGCCTAATTAGGCTGGCGACCGTATTATTATTAAATTGGAAACATCTTCAGTGTTGCTTTGGTCCATCCTGACGTGTAATTGCATTTCGGACTTGCTTGACGGATCATTGTTATTACAGAGTGTGTGTAAGTCTGATTTGCCACCATTCAGGTACACGCGGTCGATATCTGTAAGAAAATCCTTTCTCATGAGGTGAACCCCGCTCAATTACCATTTAACGAGTATTGTGTGCCCCACGCGCACGTTACAAAGTAACAAATAAATTTAAGAAATTTAAAGGGATGAAGGAAAAAAGCACAATGAAATATTGCAAAGAAGTCGTGGAACGAGGTGGAACCCGAAGATAGAAGTTCAGTGAACTAGAAAACGATGTATACCGACAATTTATTAAAGCCAGAAAGGAATTAAGTGCAGTGCATGATACAGACCTACAGATTTGGGGATTGCATTACGCTAACCAAATCGGCCTGGACTTCAAGGCTTCATCTCATTGGCTTGTCACGTTCAAAAGAAAATACAAAATTACGAGCAGGAAGATTACGAAATATGTAAGCAAGAACTACGCGAATAAACTGGAAGAACTTTTAGAGTGTTCCAAAACGTTTGTTACAGTAACTAACGTCAGATTCCAACAGTATGAAGACGCATATATTATCAACACAGATCAGTCCGGTTTTAACTATGAAATGAAATCGACCAGCACGTTATCGTTAGTTGGAGAAGGCGACACGGAATGTGCTCTAGACCAGCTGCATGCAACTTCACTTAGTTATACCATACAATATGCTCTGAACAAAGCAGGATTTCTTTTACCTACATTTTATTTATGTTTGCAGGAAAAAAATGGTGTATTTGGACCGCAAGTTCAACAACAGGTGAATAGGATACTTGCGCAAACGTCGAATGTCATTGTGAATTGCAGTGCGTCAGGAAAAATGGAGAAAAGGCTAGTGAAAGACTTTAATGAACGTGTGATTGCTCCTTACACGGACGAAGATTTTGCCTTACTCCTTGACAGCTATACAGGACAGAAGGATCAGGCGTTGTACAATTTCAGTGTGGGAGTAGACGTGATTAACATTCCTCCAGGTTGTACACCTCTTGTGCAACCGTTAGATGTATTTGGTTTTCGGCAAGTGAAATACTTTGTGAAAAGATTCTATGATTTTGCGAAGCTGCACAGGTACACAGAGCAGTATTGTTTACGTGATCGTGTGTCAATTATCAAATTCAGGCACTCACACATAATCAACTTCGCTCTCCAAAATTCCAAGACATGTTCAGATTTGCTTTGACATATGCAGGATTTGACGGTCTACACACGGAAAAATTTGAAAACGTTAAAAACACATGTTTTGACAGAGCACAGGGAAAACTGTGCGACTGTGAAACGGCTGCATTCATTTGTTGCAGTTTATGTGACAAACTCTTACGTTTTCATCACTTTTTTGGGAGTAATTATCACATACACAAGAAAACCTAAATCGGGCAAGGTGGAAGAATCTTTTTACCCATTCGCCAAGTGAACAAGTTAGGTGGGTCGACAACATATTCCTGTCATGTGACGCACATGCCGTCACCAGCGTCGTATAGAATATAGCAGACGTGTTTTGCTGTGGAGGAATCGGTTGACCTATGACTTTGCGATCAAATGTTTTCGGTTCCCATTGGAGAGGCACGTCCTTTCGTCTACTGATCGCACGGTTTTGCGGTGCGGTCGCAAAACACAGACACCAAACTTATTACAGTGAACGGAGACGTCAATGAACGAAAGGACAGATCATAACTTCACGAAAATAAAGAAAGTAAACTTTTCGCTCGAGGGAAGACTTGAACCAAGGACCTCTCGTTTTGCAGCTGCTCACGCTAACTACGGGACCACGGCGCTCCTCAGTTCATGCTATCCTTAATGTTGCCTATCTTGCGCATGGGCCACTCAGTTTGTATATTTTGCTTATTTTTTTCATAGTTCCACACAACTTCTTCCCGTTTTCTCGATTGATCTGTGTTCAGTTTTTCATGCCCTATCCACTGTGCCAACGTATAACTAAATCTGAGGGGGGTGCGATGGGGAGGTTCCCTTGTCAGTTATGCAGCTTTTAGTCTTTCGTGCGGACCGGTTGTCACTCGCTCTGCCCCACTGCACCCGACTAATACCCGAGTGTAAAGTACTATACAGCGAAGTGACAACCAGAGCCGTCCTTTGAATGCGAGGGAAGTGGAGGCGGGAAGGTGGACACACCTACCCAACGAGTTGTGAAACTTCTTTGAGAATACGTTATTCTACGCGAAAATTGTTGAGTAATTTGAGTACATCATAAGTCAACCTCTTGCACGTATATGTTCAATATTAGCAATATTATCTTATTGATGAATAACCTTTGGCAACTGAAGAATTATTATGAAACGAAGTTCATGATTCTCGACTTACAGTTTCATCATGCCAGTCTCGTTGAAGATTAGAGCATCTCCTGCATATGTACTTCACTTTCAGAATCCAAAGAAAATAACGCACAACAAGGATGTTAATAATTAAACACCGCTGCGCTATTTCTTTAATGACGCACTAACTCGTTTCATTCGTTTATATTGCGTTTGGGAATCGCAACATACAAACGTACAAAGTCAAGAGATCTCTGGCACGAGCTACAGATTAGAAATCGCGGACTTTGACACAGTGAACAAAGTATATGGATCAGGGTGACTGACAAACAACCGGAGCACGCGAAAGTTTAAAACCTATACTTTTCCGTCAAATGTGCGTACTATCAGAATTATGGCCAAATCATCACGTGGGATCGACTGCTGGGGCTGGTATCTCACACGTGTGCTTTTTTTCCTCCTTAAAATATGAGGTCACGTTGGTGATATTTCCTTGCCGGTGTGTGATAAATGGGGTAGCCATTGGCGTCAATGCCCGACGTCTGTTGAAAAACATCTCCCTTCATTAAAGCTGCTGGAATATGACTTCCTCTTTCGTTGGTGGATGCCGTCATAACATTTCCTCCTTCCTTGACGATCACCCGAAGGATTTTTCACCACACCCCATATTAACCAGCTACGCCTGTGGTCAGTTGCTTGGCCGTGATTGGTTTTTCCCCAAAAAGGTTGGTTGTTACAAAATTGTTGTCATGTAAGTTTCATTTTCAGCAACTTATTGCACTGTGTCTATGCTATTATTTGTCGTTTGAAACAATCCTGCGTGTGTTGCAACGTTTGATAGTACGCCGTATTCGCTAATGTCCAGAAAGAAACGTACATCTCTCGAAACACTTCTGTGGGCTACAAAAAATAAAAAATAAAACTGTTTAAAGATATTTGCAGAATTATTGGCTACTTCAATCTCATCATAGCAGAGAATTTTTCAACCCATTGCACGAAAAGAAAAAAGAATCTGATTGAAAACAGCCTTAAATAATTCTCATGGCAAAAGTCAAGCTCGTCGTTCACCCCATAGTTGACGCAGTGTCTGACCACCTTGGACAATTAGGGAAAATAAACAATCTAGTACCAAATACGTCTAAGCTCACAAAAAGGATTATCAACATACTTTTTTTTCTAAACGCGAAAGAAATATAATGTGATGAGGTTTAAAAACGAGACGCTTATCTAGTAACTACTAAACTGAATGATCGTGTTAGCCTTGCAACGGTTCTCTAATCACACGCTTATTCTACGCTTATCAAAATTTTCTGATCACCCGTGAGACAGCGTTATGTCTACGTTTCCCTATGATTTTTCTGGCGTGGTTCAAAGGCCGAGTATTAGTCTTTAAATTGGACGCTACTTTGGCGACTTGAGTGTCCCTAACCTACCCCACTAGTCCCGTTGGGGCAATACGACCTCCAGTTTAACTTAGAATCTGAACCATGTGTGGATCTTGGTGACTCCTCACATAGTTGAGAGGTGAAGGTTGGATCAAATCCAAAGGGAAAATTTCCGAGGTCCGAGCAGGATTCGAACCCGCAACTTGCCGGTTTCCAAGCAAGCGCTTTACCACTACACCACCAGATCCTATATTACCTGGTTTAATGTATGATACATTCTACTGCTGTATGCATTATAAACCAACGTAAGTACTCTACAAACAAGTCGGAAAGCATGCATTGCATTGCAACCTTCGTTCGGACGAAATGCTGGATCTACAGTTTTTATGTATACCTAGTTCGTCGCAAATTTAGTGCTCTGTAAAGGGGAGTTAGAACGGAAAATTTTTTCACATTTTCGGATATTTATTTCATTATAAAATTTGCAATTTTCCGAATTAAAGGATTATATATATAAACTTATAAACTCACATGAGAAGTATTTTATTTTATTTTTTTAAATATAATCTACACCAGTTGATTTATTCGAGCTGCTGTGGAATCTGTTGCATGTGAGTTAATGAAGGGTGCTGCAAACGAAGCTGTTGAAATAAATGATGGTATGACTGACATACCAGTAGCATTTGATGGCACTTGGCAGAAGCGTGGCTACAGTTATAAGAATTCTGTTGCTACGGTGATACTGGAGAGGTAATAGATTTCCAGATTTTAACCAAGCATTGTTATAAGTGTAAATCGGTGAATGAAGAAGGGCATATCTGTGACAGAAATTATGAAGGAAGTTCTCCACGTACGCGTACGCCACCATTACTCTACCACGCAAACATAGGGGCTACACTCGTCTGGTGTGAGACTTTCTCGGGGGTGTCCACCGGGGACCGAACCGCACAATAACCCAGGGTTCGGTGTGGGGCGGCGGAGGGGTGAAGTGGACTGCGGTAGTCGTCGTGGGGTTGTGGACCACTGCGGATGCGACGGGGACGGAGCCTCTCCGTCGTTTCTAGGTCCCTGCTTAACGTACAATACAAACATAGAACTAACCATGTGCAGTTCGAGCAGGGTACAAGGCAAAGCAAAACAGATGATGTGGTTGAGAGAGACCGTGGACATAGAAAGTAATTACCTGTACTCGACAAGATAATGTCACGTCACACAAACATACAAGCTTTTCTATTTAGTGGCTAAAATAAACAATATGGATCCAAAAAGTAGCTCCAGTAGGAAAGATGTGTTTCAAAATAGCGAAGATGAATAGGAGCTCATAGCATTTTAAAGCACATGTTTACTGTTTTTTCTTGGTTAGTTCCACACTACCTTCGCCCAAAATACGGAAATCAAAGAGCTTGCAGTAGAACAGATACCACACCGAAGAGCCGGCCGCTGGTGGCCGAGCGGTTCTGGCGCTACAGTCTGGAACCGCGCGACCGCTACGGTCGCAGGTTCGAATCCTGCCTCGGGCATGGATGTGTGTGTGTTGTCCTTAGGTTAGTTAGGTTTAAGTAGTTCTAAGTTCTAACTACTTAAACCTAACTAACCTAAGGACGTCACACACATCCATGCCCGAGGCAGGATTCGAACCTGCGACCCTAGCAGTCGCGCGGTTCCGGACTGAAGCGCCTAGAACCGCTCGGCCACCGTGGCCGGCATTCAATATCCCCTGTGAAACCTATTTGCTATGGGTTCCTCACTCTAGGGTATGCCGCACATGTGCTTTGCAAGCAATCTCCTTCCTTGGTCTGATTGAATTTCCCTAGTGTCCTGCCAAGGAACCGAAGTCTGCCAACTGTTTTACTTGAAACCGAAACTATATGATCGCTCCATTTCATATCACCACAAAGTGTTACACCCAGGTAATTTGTACGAATTGACCGACTCCAGCTGTGACTCATTGATAATGCAGTAGTAGGATATTTTGTGAAGTGTGGGATTGTACATTTCTGAAGATTTAAATCAAACTCCCAATTTTAGCGTGATTTTGATATGTTATTGAGACTTGACTAAATATTCGTGCAGCTTTTATCAGACAGTACTTCATACTGCATTGTCTGCGAAATATCTGAGGATGCTATTAATAATGTCAGGCAGGTCGTTTATATGAACAGCAAGGGTCTTAACACACTTCCCTGGGGCACTCCTCACATCACTTCTACAACTGCCGATGACTCTCCATCCAAGGTAGGATGTTGCATCCTCGCTATTAACAAATCTTCAATTGAGTCGTAAATTTTTCTTGAAATCTCATATTCATTCTAATGTAGCACATGTGTACGGTTCCATCTGTACACAACAAAAACGTGAAAAATATTGAAAATGTGGAATTTTCTTTCATTGATGTAGGTGACCTTAATAAACACGACGAAAATTACGAGGGGCGTTTGAAAAGTCCATGCAAAGTCCGATAGATGGCACCACCGGCACGTATCGAGGTCATGTTTAGTTAGTAGCATATTTGGAAAGAACACACACCAAGTTTCAGCCAAATTGGTCTATTTATTTGTGTTTGGCATTCGTGTGAATCAAGCAAGTCGAGTGATTGTCAAAAAACGGACGAAGAAGAATTTCGTGTGGTAAATTAAACATTACTTTATGAAAGGAAAAACGCCTCGGGAGACTAAAGAGAAGCTTTATAAACATTATGGTGACTCTGCACCTTCGATTAGAACAGTTTATAAGTAGTTTCAAAATTTTTGGAGTGGCCATATGGGCACAAGCGATGCTGAACGTTCTAGACGCCCTGTGGAGGTTATGACTCCAGAAATCATTGATAAAATCCATGATATGGTGATGGATGACAGAAGAGTTAAGGTGCGTCAGATTGATAGTGCTGTGGGCATCTCGAATGAATGGGTACATAATATTCTGCATAAACATTTGGACAAGAGAAAGCTATCCGCAAGATGGGTTCTGCAATTGCTCACGCTTGATCAAAAACGGAATCGTGTGAAGTGTTGCAAGGATGGTTTGCAACTGTTCAGGAAGAATCCGCAGGCGTTTAAGCGTCGTTTCATCACTGTGGATGAAACATGGATACATTACTATGCTCCTGAGACCAAACAACAATCTAAACAATGGGTTATCAAGGGAGAATCCGCACCAAAAAAGGCGAAGACCATTCCTTCGGCCGGAAAGGTTATGGCGACTGTCATTTGGGATTCGCAAGGGATAATCCTCATTGTCTACCTGGAAAAGGGTAAAATTATTACAAGTGCATATTATTCATCGTTATTGGACCGTTTGAAAACCGAGCTGCAAGAAAAATGCCGGCAATAGGACCGCAAAAATGTCCTTTTCCATCACGACAATGCACCAGCACAGACCACAGTTGTGGTCGCAAAATTAATGGAAATAGGATTCCAACTCGTTTCATATCCCCCCTATTTTCTAGACTTGGCTCCCTTGGACTACTGTTTGTTCCCCAATTTGAAGAAATGGCTGGCAGGAAAAGATTTTATTCAAACGAGGAGTGATTGCAGCAACTAATAGCTATTTTGCAGACTTGGACAATTCCTATTATTCGGAAGGGATCAACAAATTAGAACAGCGTTGGACGAAGTGTGTAAGTCTAAAAGGAGACTATGTCGAAAAATAAAAAAGGCTTACCCCAAACACGTAAGTAGTTTTTATTTTTGCACGGACTTTTCAAACGTCCATCGTACACATGCGCACAAGGCTCTATTCTGAGGAATCCCACAGGCAACCAGCCGACTCTCAATGAGCGCCGGCGGCCTTGTACGGTACTTCTGAACCTCCGTCACATACAGGTCTCCTGGCGTTTGCCGAACAATAGAATCCTCACAGCCATCTTTTCCCTCTTGGGAAGATCTTATAGAGAGAGAAGCAGTGGGAAGCTTCGACAGTACTTTAAAGCAGAACAAATGAGGTCAGATGCATAGAGTTAAAAAAAAAGGGCATATTGGTTCAAAGAAAGACTGGTAACATCATACAGAGCCCCCATCCCTCACCCCACCCCCGTCACACACACAAATAAAACTACACACACACACACACACACACACACACACACACACACGACAGCTGAAAGTGGTACAGAAACTGCAATCAAAATTTCATCGAGGAAGACACGACCCAAACTAACAAACACTACAGGGGTATTGTCGGTGTCAGTGCGCAAAGAAGACACTTAAATTAGTTAGCTATGGAATCCCAGAAAGGAACGAAATAGATCAAAGCGTATGTATCTAGATGGCAAAAAATAAAGGATTCTGTCTGGTGAAAGATAATGAATACGTACCGATTCGAAAGACTCTTTCCTTTGCCGTTAAGGGTATTTCAGGCCCTGTAATAACGTGCGATCTAAATATATGAAATGAATTTAATATGGAAACCGACAATATAAAGGGTTATAGTAGATCTGATTTTAAGAGACCACATTACCGGAATTCATAACTAAACATATGAAAAACCATTTGCATCAGTGCCATCAGTAATAGCCCCGTAAAGGTACCACAGATGAGTACCTACCAGGAGATTTTAGTACCTACAGAATACATGGCACTACGTACAGCAATACATTAGTCAAGCCACTTCGCCAGAAAACAAGTTGATTTACAGCAATACATTGAAAAATTAACCTAGCCTTCCGTGCTGCACAGAAGGAGCAGTGTGACAAATGTTTGAGAATATGTGTCGTTAATGCGAAATTAGATGCGGGAGGACGATGACAAATATATGAAAAGAAAAATGGAAGTAAGCAACAAACGAAATAAGTTAAAGGAAAAGGTAGAATTTGGCGAACGCGTGTTTATACAGTTCACCTCGAAGCGGAATGACACTGCGCTTTACCTCAGTCCAGGGCTATATTTTATCAGATAAGACTTATCGCCTACACTCTCACGAGGCCGGCCATTGTGGCCGAGCGGTTCTAGGCGCCTCAGTCTGGAACCGCGCGACCGCTGCGGTCGCAGGTTCGAATCCTACCTCGGGCATGGATGTGTGTGCTGTCCTTAGGTTAGTTAGCTTTAAGTAGTTCTAAGTTCTAGGGAACTGATGACCTCAGCTGTTAAGTCCCATAGTGCTCAGAGCCATTTGAACCACAATCTGCTGAGCAAGAAGAAGAACTGAAAATCATATTTGGCACGAAGGAATTGCTGGTAGATTGTCCACTGAGCTAACTTTCTGTGTTCTTGACGACATGAAAAACAATAGTGCTGCTGATAAAAGTGGACGGGCGAGCACATTCTCAAACCGAAAGTGATTGTTCGTGCCCGTAGGCAAGTAAGAGGACTGAAATTGTTCTCCATCAGAGTGATACCAACGGTTACATTCGTTTCTAAAACCAAAAAGTATAGCGTGAAAGAACTGGACCATTCAGATGGGTACGAGTTTAAAGCAGTAAGAGGAGAAATGTTTAAAACACAAAAATAATTACTAATGGAGAGCTGCTGCGATGACTGGATACAATATTGTTTCACATCAGGAAACAATGAATTATTTTACTTACAGTTCAAATACAATTACAATAGAAACAACTTCCGCGCTTTGAAAATACGCTGATGAGTTTCTCTGGCACTTCAGGTTGGAGGATGTGAAGCTGAAACAGGACTACCACGGACAGCTGAAAAAGCAGAAAAAATTAAATAATTAAATGACAAGCTAATACTTTGCACATAAAATATCATTAGCCAGAAATATCACGAATTTTATGAATCTCTGACGTCATCAGAGTAATGACAGCTGCAAGTAGGCGATCTCAGATTCCTCATGGCAGACCAGAGTAGAGAGTTTATCTATGATCTTATTTATTGGGGCCCCACCATTATAAAAATCATAGAAATTTAGAAGATTATGTCAGCCTAAAATGCATTAAATATTATTTTTAAATATTCATTTGCTCAATCTTTAAAAAATGTGAAATAATTATGTGTAATATTCTAAAATTATATGCGCGAGGTCAATAAAATTTAAGTCACTGAAGACACCAAACATCAGTTATTTAAAAATACAATTCATTGTAATTTTTTGGCTTCTCCTAAAAATTGTAACATTTATAAATACGGTCTTTCAACATCAAATTCTCAATAGGCGCAATTAAGCACGGAGGAAGCAGATACAGGTTTAGTAACAAATCACTTATGTTTAAGTTTAATAACAAAAATACTACGTTTTCTTAAATATGGAAGTGTTGTACGAAGAAGTGACAGAAAATTTCTTAAATACAAACATTTATGCCCATCCACAGATTCACTGCAAATTTTTGTTTACGTATCTTCTTAGCTGTAACGAGGTATTCTCGGAGGACCATACTTTGCTATTTCGACGATTAAGCCTTCCGTACCTGGTGAATACTTAAACTTTCTGTGAATGGCGGTCGAGAGGGCTCTGTTGCCGCATTACGTTGTAACAACACTGTGCGCGCAATATACATTTCGCGTGCGCCAAATGATAAAAGTTTCCTCATCGTGCTCTGGTTATTCCAAGTCAACAATCTGTACACTTCGTTGTCCTTTTAGGTTCTTACATACCATTTGCCCTGTTTCCCTTCACTGATGGACCATTCTTGCAAATATGGTGTGAGTCAGATGTGGTCCACATGGACATTCTTTCGACGCAACCTGTCAGGTTTCTTGCAGTTTTCATTCGATTGCCTGTACAATAAAAAAAATAAAAATAAAAAAACAATTTCAACTAAGTACGTAACTCGATGAAATACAGTTTCGTTGCGACAGATAGTCTTAATTCTTCATCTGTAGATTGCAGACGTAAGGTACTGACCACATCACGCCGCCTGCTGTGAATTAGTGAAGTTGCCTATGCCCACCACCCTATATGGTGCGTAATTAATTTATTACGTTTTACATACGATTCATAGGTTCTGGAATGTTGTTGGTAAAGTTATTCAACATCACGTTTGCTTCGTAGCTTCCGTCTCAGCTGATTCCCAGCAAGTGTATTATGGGTCAGACTGGCACATTCTCCCTTCTCCATTAGCCCTAAAAGTTTGTAAGATCATCACAGGAAAACCTTGTAAATTAAACTGGGAGTGCTGTGGGGAACACTTCGAAGTGTTCCTTGGTATGGGTTCTGCAGTACACCTCTACTGTTTGGCATCATCAAGGTTATCGTGTGGAAGAGAGTGAAAGAAATTAAATAGGGGCGTATGAGGTGCTAGGGCTGCATACGACCGGTTTTTCATGTGTAAGGTAGGGAGAATCTGACACAACGCAAAGGGGAATTGTAGAAAGCAACGCGTCAATATCCTCACGACAACCCGCTGAGAACCAGTAATTCATACAAATAAAATCTTTACTGTATTTACTTCAATTACTGAGCATGGGGGAAATATAGGTATTAACGGCATTTGCAGGGACACACAGAAACATTTTATTCTTACTTTTTCCTTGTCCCATACTCGAATAAAGCAAGAAAATAAACCATTACTAATGCTGCGAAGAACCTTGCCCTCACAATGAAAGTAGTTCGAGGAAAGTTAAAGTAGATTTCCGGTAGATACGGACACCACCACAAATATCTGTATCTACATGACTACTCTGCAATTCACAATTGTCTGGCAGAGGGTTCGCCTAACCATCTTCAAGCTATTTCTCTATCATTCCTCTCTCGAACAGCGCGCGGTAAAAGCGAACGCTTCAGTCTCTCCTTGCGAATTTCTCTTATTTTATTATGATGATCATTTCTCCCTAATTATGTGGCAGCTAGGAAAATATTTTCACATTCTGGAGGAAAGTTGGTGATGGAAATTTCGTGAGAAGGTCCTACACCAGCGAAAAACTCCTTCGTGTTAATTAGTGTAGCATATCCGTGCCACCCTTTCCCTTACTTCGCAATAATACAAAACGAGCTGCCGTTCTTTGAACTTTTCGATGTTCTCCGTCAGTTACCTGATGCGCGTACTAAACCGCACAGCAATACTCCATAAGAGGGCGGACAAGCGTAGTGCATGTAGTTTCTTAAGTAGACGTGTTACAATTTCTGAGTGTTCTGCCAATAAATCGCAGTCTGTGGTTTGCTTTCCCTACAACATTATCTTTGTGATCGTTCCAGTATGTAATCTTACAATATTTATCTTTCCCTCTCATTGTCTCAGTTCTTTGTAGAACATACACTATGTGATCAAAAGTATCCGGACGCCTCCAAAAACATAAGTTTTTCCTGTTAGGTGCATTGTGCTGCCACCTACTGCCACGTACTCCACATCAGCGACCTCAGTAGTCATTAGACATCGTGAGAGAGCAGAGTGGGGCGTTCCGCGAAACTCACGGACTTAAGACGTGGTCAGGTGATTGGGTGTCATTGTGTCATACGTCTGCACGCGAGCTTTCTACACTCCTAAACATGCCTAGGTCCACTGTTTCCGATGTAATAGTGAAGTGGAAACGTGAAGGAACGCGTGCAGCTTTAAAGCTTACAGGCCGACATCGTCTGTTGACTGGCAAAGATCGCCTCCAGTTGAAGAAGGTCACAATGTGTAATAGGCAGACATCTATCCAGACCATCACACAGGAATTCTAAACTGCATCAAGGTCTACTGCAAGTACTATGACCATTAGGCGGGAGGTGAGAAAACTTGGATTTCATGGTCGAGCGGCTGCTCGTAAGCCACACATCACGCCGGTAAATGCCAAACGACGCCTCGCTTGGTGTAAGGAGCGTAATAAATATTCGACGATTGAACAGTGGAAAAACGTTGTATGCAGTGACGAATCACGGTACACAGTGTGGCGATCCGATGGCAGGGTGTGGGTATGGCGAATGCCCGGTGAACGTCATCTTCCAGCGTGTGTAATGCCAACAGTAAAATTCTGGAGCGGTGGTGTTATGTTGTGGACGTGTTTTTCATGGAGATGCTTGCACCCCTTGTTCTTTTGCGTGGCACTATCACAGCACAGGCATAAATTGATGTTTTAAGCACCTTCTTGCTTCCCACTGTTGAAAGCAATTCGGGGATGGCGATTGCATCTTTCAACACGATCGAGCACCGTTCATAATCCACGGCATGTGGCGGAGTGGTTACACGACAATAAAAACCTTGTAATGGACTGACCTGCACAGAGTCCTGACCTGAATCCTATAGAATATCTTTGGGATGTTTTGGAACGCCGACTTCGTGCCAGGCCTCAGTGACCGACATCGATGACCTCTCCACAGTGCAGCACTCCGTGAAGAATGGGCTGCCATTCCCCAAGAAACCTGCCAGCATCTGACTGAACGTATGCCTGCGAGAGTGGAAGCTGTCATCAAGGCAAAGGGTGGGACAACACCATATTGAATTCCAGTATTACCGATGGAGGGCGCCACGAACTTGTAAGTCATTTTTAGCCAGGTTCCGGATACTTTTGATCACTTAGTATATGTGCCTTTTAAATTTTTCATTGTACAGACACACGAAGCCTGACGTGTATTCATATTCTGCACATAATTATACATCGAACAGAATGCTTATTTTTTTCGATCCAACTACAAGGTCGCCCACTCCCCACCCCTCCGACTTCAGTGAGTGGAAGCTAATTAATTAGCAACAAACTCATTAGCCTCTCCTCCCGGAACTGGAAATGTTTTCGGAAAGACACAGCGTCGGAACAGGACGACACCATTAAGAAAAATAACTATAAGCATTTACGAAACAGTACTTCGGCAAACAATACTCGTATACCGTTTTACATCGTTTACGTTCATCTTATATTTTTCTTTTGTTTGTTTTGATCGTTTCTTTATCTTTTAATTATGTAATCAGGAATACAATAACAGTATTCTAGTTCGTCGGTAATCTATGGATACAGTTCTGGGAACACAAAATATTTTTGCATAAATAATACACAGAAGACCCAGAAATGACTATTGAAATTATCTTATTGTTTTTATTCTCCTTTGTGCACAAAATTATTCAGAGTATCAACTTCCAGTAATACATATTGTTTTATTTCTTATTTCATAATAATATTAAGTATGCCACATTACAATAATGTTAATTACACCGCATTGTAAGCCGGATATCTGGTTATAGCAGACCTAGATACCTGGGACTGATGAACTCAGATGTTAAATCCCATAGTGCTCCGAGCCAGACCTAGATACCAAACAGCGTCTTCCTGCTTTCGATGGCGAACTAAAACTAATTTCTCTTGCATGGTCTCCATCTTCGAAGAGACCCAGACAACTGAACGCATAGAAAGTAATATCAATATTTATCTACTTCATCGTTGGTGGCAAAATCTGTTTGATATTCATATATCGATACGTCTTGTTGCTACGTTGGTGCAGGAAAAAAAGTACTGTGGTTGCATATCTATTGAGACATTCCTCTGAGTCCGCAGAACGTATTTTTCGTATGTTCACCACTGAAATTTCCTTACACAAAACAGTATTGATTGAAAAAGATACCTACATACTGAAGCGCACAGTGGTACAACGCAGTTAAACGATACCGGTTTGTATTTGGGGCAAAAATGATTCTAGGCGGGCTCAGCAGATGATTCTTTATTGTAGTTCCAACGTTAGTGGTTCTTTTGCACAGACTTTGTCTCCAGTGTTAAAGGAATTAGAACATGTTGTATTAGCAAATTACATATACGGTTCTTCATTTGTATGGCCATATTGTCCATAGTTGCTTTACAGCTCTTGCGCGTTGTAAAGGCGGAATAATACTCTCAGGTAATACAAAAAGTTATTTTTCATAGTCCGTCTGTGATTGTTACTGGCCTTTGGCATGTCTTGCTCCCAACTTAGTCTTCTTGACTTACAACGGGCCAGTGGGAAAGCGAAGCGGCGGTCGTAGCTCCTAATATTTCAAGTTAGCCAAAGGATATAGTTCAAAGAGGGGAAAAATGTTGCAATTTACGTACTAAGTGGACATTAATTCACAAAGACAAGTTACTATAAAGTGATTTGCTCATACAAGTATCGTATTGCCATAGCGGCAACTGTTATTTGGAGAAGCGTTAGAAAGCATGGAGATCTACTCACAACAATATATTACGAGGAACGGAACTGCAATGGAAAAATCCACTGTGGACGCCTACAAATAATCACTACTCTAAAAGATGTTTTGTGGCACGTGGTTAAAAGTCAAGATGGGTTTGCTCTCGATGCACATGGAGAAGACTAACGGAGCCGTCGCAGTAATATGTAAAATAACGTAAACTAGAAACAGTGAGTCGTGGGCTGTCAAGTTCTGATGCAAAGGGTAACGAAATGAGATTTCACGCCACCATGGTTAGAAAAGAGAGAATTCCTCTTACTTGCTGCCACATGGATTCAGTTTATTTCATCGGAAAACAGAAAACATAGCAAATGCAGCGTCGACCAAAGTGGACCCACTTGCACACGAGATTCGGGGCCGTTCGCTGCTATCAAATTAGGGGAATTAGGGAAAGGCATCGAGCACGTTTCTCACCGTTTAGGAGCGAGGTCCAAATTTCCAAAGATGATTTTATCTTCCCTATGAGCGTCTTTGGAATATTAATAAATTAATTTTCTCCAGATCATAGATTACAGTCTTTTTCCACTTATACCGAGCGAGGTTCGCAATGGTTAACACACTAGACTCGCATTGGGGAGGACGACGTTTCAAACCCGCGTCCAACACATCATGATTTACGTTTTTCGTGGGTTCCCTATATCGCTTCAGGCAAATGCCGGGATGGTTCCTTTGAAAGGGCACGGTCGGTTTCCTTTCACATCCTTCCCTAATCCGAGCCTGTGCTCCGTCTCCAATGACCTAGTTGTCCTCTTTTCACTTGTTTTCTCAACTAACTCAGTGATTGTCCTAACGGCCTTGTTCTGAAGGACTTAGAACGTTTGAAGGTGTGTGGCTGCAAGTATGCCTCGTATTTTACATCAAGGTGCACAATTTTCCATAGCGGCAAATGTTATTTGGACAAGCGTTTGAAAGCATGGAGATCTACTCACAACAATATATTACGAGGACCGGAACTGCAATGGGAACTCCACTGTCGGCGCCTACAAATAATCATTACTGTAAAACATGCTGTGTGGCACGCGGTTAAAAGTCCAAATACGTTTGCTCTCGATGCACCTGTAGAAGACGCCTAACGGAGCCATCGCAATAATACGTAAAATAACGCAAACTAGAAAATCGAGAGAGTAAGTTTGTATACATTCACACTGACATTCCTTGTGTGCATTCGAGACCACCTTTTAGTTAAACCGCGTCGTACAATTTAGCAGTATTTTAGTGTAGCACATAAAACCGTTATAGGATCAACGTATTGCATACACCAGTTGCAGTTTTCCCACTTACTATGGTTTCGAAGACTTGCCTTCCTGTTCCCTACAACATGGTGTATACGATCTTTCGCATCAGCTGCTCTCGAGTTTGAGTATTCTGCTGCTGCAACCTGTTACCGTTGTTTCATTACGATTGTGTCTGCAGTGCCGCGAGCCTGGGAAGACGCAGGCGCTTTCTGCGCATGCGCGTCGATCATACTTTCGCACGCCGCAGCGCGGCGCTGCCGTCTCCCACGGCATGCGGATGGCTGAGCTCCGCCGCTTCGCCAGTCAGCTTGCAACTGTGACAGAACACGGCTGTAGACTCTCTCTGACGACGTCCTGCTGACCGCGGCATCATGGCACCCGACGCGCTCGATCTCACTGACGACCAGCGCTTCTCTCTGATGAAGGTACGTATTTGTAATGAATACTATTTCCATCTGCATGGTCCTAATTTCGATCTATCTCGCTAATTGTTGGAAAGGAAGTCTTTCACTGACAAGCGTGTCTCAGGCACGCGAGACGCTTCATTACGTATTTTGTGCTTCGGCGAATAACTCTGAGCTGCATCCTCAGTCGTTTCTGCTGATACGACAACATACTCAAACATTATATCAGATATCAATGTTTGGCTTGAAGTCCTTAGAACTGTTGCTTTTGCGGACTGAATTATCGGAATTCATATCTGCTCATTATGTAAACAAAACACCTTTTTATAGTCTAAATTTGTTCATTCATTAAAAAATATTACCCATGTCTAATTTTTTCAGACTGTCAAGTTTTGTAGGACCTTCTTTACATTATTACGTACCTTCCTACTCTTCTCTTGGTACCTGTCCTCTTTTGGATTCTAATCTGTCCTAACTCGGCAGTATTCGTATTAAAAACAAGTACCGCACCTCTGTGTACATTTCTGCGACAGATGAGCATCCAGATGTGGACAGGACCCAAGGAAAGAGCTATGGAAAGTTATATAATACTGTAAAGAAGCTCCCACAGAACCTAGCATTCTAAAGAATAGAACCTGAATAAAAGTACCCACTTACGACGATCCAAAGGCGCCTACACTTGTTTCCGGTCTAAAAAGATGTGTTGTCTGCGTAGTTGGTGGACCTGATTTTTCATGATTAAATCATGTCTTTACCAAATCGTGGACTGGCTAGAGCTTTCTCAGCTTTAGACTGGATTACTGTTCTAGTGAGTGGGGTGCATGTCAGGTTTGACTTGACAGAGGACACTGAGCGTGTAAGAGAAGCCTTATACAGAAAACGTCATATCGAAATGTTACGAGTCTGCATTATTCGCGGGAGCGTGTTACCGACCGACGAGAGGTGGAAAAAGAATGCAACTTGAAGGTGCTGGGAAATATAGAGCGTATTTTTTAAAATCTACGAGTATAGATTTAAGTGTCAGGAAGTCCTCTCTGAAAGTATTTGTATGGAGTGTAGCTATGTATGGGAGAGAAACATAGTCGATAAACAGTTTAGACAAGAAGAGAATAGAAGCTTTTCAAATGTGGTGCTATTCAGAAGAATGCTGGAGATTGAATGCGCAGATCAATACTCGTCCAATCTGTTACTTTATCAAGCGGCAAAGATTTCTCTGGCCAACTATATGTTCCTCCACGGAACCCTGGTTGAATGAAAACCTTGACAACTAAAACGCCCTAGTTTGTTACTAACACACAACTTAACCTTCTCCAGATTATCTTGTTCCTCAAAAAACTTTTTGTTAGCGCTGTTATCCAATGATAGCCTCTTAACCCTGACATTTATGCGATTGTCTTCACCTTGTTAATAGTTAACTGGTACTGAACAGAACGGGGGAGAAGTGAAATTTGTAGTACAACCTGACTAGAAGACATACTCTCAGGCATCAAGAGATCACCAATTTAGTAGGGAGGGACGCGTAGGGGGAATCGTAAAGGGAAACCAAGAGATGAATACAGTAAGCAGATGCAGAAGGATGTAGGCTGCAGTAGTTACTCGGAGATGAAGAGGCTTGTACAGGATAGACCAGCAAGGAGAGCTGGAGCAAACCAGTTTTTCGACTGAAGATCACAACAACAACAACCTCTATAAACGAAGCTGATATTCCCAGATTTCTCGCTGAAAACCTGTACTTGTCACAGTTCACAAGGGAATAGTGAGGATATAAATGGTCTGAACAAAGTGCTCTCAGCCATATTATTAGTGTTTCTGCCCGCGTGCCAACCCTAAATACAGTCGCCGAAATAATCTTAATCTAAGATGTAGGAAAAAGAACCACGTATTATGCAGTGATCTGTGGGCCATAAAATGTATGAAAACATAATGAATGAAAGTGAATGTGCTGTGCTTATGCATTAGCTTGCATTACACTGAGAATATATATATATCCTGGGATGGTTGCTTTGAAAAGGACGCGGCCGGTTTTCTTGGCTGTCCCTCTGCTGTACGTGCTTGTACTCCATCTGTAGCGAAATCGTCGACGATGCGTTAAACAGAGATTATCCTTTTTCTCTAACTCAGTTCATCAAGGATAAGAGGAAAATTAGAACTGACCTTGCTGATTGGACAATGACAGCTTTCGCTTGAAGTGACTAAATGGAAATGGCGGAATGGGGATTAGAATTTCACTCCTTCTCTACGCTGATATTTGTGTGTTCAGAATCTAATGCAACGAAAAAGTTGACTTTTACCCTCTCAGAATTTCTGCCACAGTCCCCTCTCTAGCACCAAGCAGGGTGGATCAACGTTACGAAGTGTACTCGTATTCAAAGAGTGATTTAAACTGCCTAACAAAAGAAAAAAAAGGGTAAGCATCTGGAAGGAGTGAAGGAAACGAAATGATCCATCTCGATCCATCTCGTATCGAGAGGATATGTGTTGTTATTTCAATGATTACAATAACGTGTCAAATGTACTTCAAGAACTTGGCACTATGAGCCCACTTATCGGTACGACGTTGCACCCCGTCCGGTCTTGATGCACTGATTCGATTGAGAAGTGTGTCAGAGCAGTTGTAGTCTCTCCAAAGTTGGCCCACAAAAGTTGAAACTGGTCTCTGATTTCCTTGACCTGGCACTGGGACGGAATTTACGTCCGAGCTGGTCTCACATGTGTTCTGTCTGGGACGGACTTGGGGATCTTGCTGGCCATACCTCATCAAGCAGACAGCTCATAGTCACATTCCATATGCGGACGAGCATTGTCGTGTCAAAAAATGTCGCATAGGAGGTAACACAAGAGGACGTAGGATGTCCGTGACATACCGTTGTGCCCTCAGAGTTCCCTCAGTCACTGTCAGCCGTGACTTGAATTCATACCAGAAGTTTGCCCACACCACGACACAAGAAATAACACCGCTGTGCCCCTCTAAAACACGGGATCGGTGGCACCTTTCCCCAACTCGCCACCATAATAACCGATTATGGTCATCCGGGGTAGCGCAGACCTGCGATTCGCCGCTGAACACTATTGTATTCTCGCGAAATATGGAAGAGCGTGTCACAGAAATGACACAGGATTTGGATGGACATCATTAAAAGAAAGGCGTTTCTCGTTGCGACGGAATCTTCTCACGAAATTTCAATCACCAACTTTCTCCTCCGAATGCAAAAATATTTTGTTCACACCGACTTACATAGGGAGGAACGATCACCTAGATAAAATAAGGGAAATCGGAGCTCGTACGGAAAGATATAGGTGTTCGCTCTTTCCGCGCGCTATACGAGATTGGAATAATAGAGAATTGTGAAGGTGGTTCGATGAACCCTCTGCCAGGCGCTTAAATATGATTTGCAGAGTATCCATGTAGATGTAGAAGCGACGCCGTTCATCAGCAGTCCGTGCTTGCCACTAACGACACCACTCCAAACGCAGCCGTTTGTCTTGTGGTGCTCTCAGTAGCCTACGCATGGGACGCTAATTCTCTAGCCCGGTTGCTGCTAGTCTCCGACCAATTGACTCAAACGACACTCTACATTGCAGAGAGTCCATTACGTGTTCTCAGAAGGGAACCCCAGATGTGAAGGGGTTACGATGTGCTTGGTGCAGAATACGGCAATTCTTCCTTGCGGTGGACGACCGGATACTCGACAAGTATGCCTGCGCTCACGTTCCCGTGCAGTCCAACGTCGGGCCAAAAATCTGGGTACTGCACGATTCGACCAGCGAACCAAATAGAGACCCACAATAAGTCTATTAGGTACTGATAACGCTGTCTCACTCGAGTACGCGGCATCTGCGTCTCCTTCATAGTGATCACTCAATGTACCCTTCCAGGCCTGGAGCAAGAACAATATTAATGTGGTCTGGTGGCCGATCTACTTCTCACAGATAATTGATGCTCTTACCATTTACAAGCCGCCCGGTTTGGCCCGGCGGTTCTAGGCGCTACAGTCTGGAACCGCGCGACCGCTACGGTCGCAGGTTCGAATCCTGCCTCGGGCATGGATGTGTGTGATGTCCTTAGGTTAGTTAGGTTTAAGTAGTTCTAAGTTCTAGGGGACTGATGACCTCATATGTTAAGTCCCATAGTGCTCAGAGCCATTTGAACCATTTACATACTCATCGATGATGTGTACGTGCACAAAGTTACATTCACATCCGACTATGTCTCCTGGGTGCTCCGCGTTTTCTTCTCAGTCTGTGTACATCCACAATCATCCTGATTATAAAAAATAAGACGGGAATAAAAGTACTCATTGATGATGGTACAAAGGAGAGGAACATATTTTTGGGCAATAAAAGTGTGTTGTTTGTGTAACAAGCGAACCTGAATTAAATTAGGTCTTTACCAGACTGACGACCGGCTCAGAATGTAGTTCTTTCGTTTCCGCCTTACTATTCAGTTTCTCGCGGCGTAGATGATAATAAATTAACTGGAGGCAAATGTCGCGTAGCGCCCTCGACAACCGCCGCTATTTCGTAAGTAGAAGCTAAAATTCCATCCAGTTAACGACTGTTGTATCGGATCTCAGAGCCCAATGTACATAATTTTCTGCTATTAATGTTGATGTCAACACTAGGCGTACACCAGTGAACCAATATTTTTAATAAGCTTTTGGTATTTTCTTGGACCATTTAAGTCGAATGCCAGATTGATTTTTTTTCAACAAAGCCTATTCCATCCTTTCCAACTGAAATAGCGCACCGTCTTCACTCACTGTTTTTCCTCCCCCTCGATTATTAGCGACTGAAATAGTCACTCATTGTAGAAACAACTCTAATAGATCTTAAGTAAGAGCTGAAATTATACAGGCTGAATCACCTAAAACTTGCACCGCAGATATCGCGGAAATGGACAGTGCTATTGATGTACGCTTTATAAGAGGACGGGTTGGTAGTCAGGGGCTGGCATTGTTAGACAATCAACCGACTTAATAGCACTTAGTGTATTTTTTGTGCAAATACACACTTTTTAAAATGGAACAATGCTTATTGACATCGACAAACTAAAAGTAGTGCGAATCGTTTACGAGATATCGTGTTTTGAAAATTTTTCACACCGACACTTGTTTGCACCATTCAGCCTGCGTAGTTGCTATGTACGATGTTGCTATGTTTGCTTGCAATGTGCTTGCGTGTTTGTTGAGTACATTGCGACTTATCAGTTGGTTAGTGTGTGACAGTCCAGACAGTAGATCGTAAGTAGACAATGGGATTTACCAATACAGAAAAACTCGAGTTGCTCATGATGTATGTGGGGAATGGGAAGAACGCTGTTCGTACTGGTACAGTATATGCGGCAAAATATCCCAATAGACGTCAACCATCTCGGCAATTGTCTACCAACCTCTTCAACCAGTTACGTGAAAGTGGTAGTGTAAGACCTAGAAAACGTAACAGAACGAAACAAGGGACGACAGAAACAACTGTTGCAGTTGATGCGCACGTTACCTCCAGCGCAATAGCACGAGTAAGTGGCATGAGTCAGCCAAGTGTCCTACGCACTCTCCTTCGCAATAGGTTCCACCCTTATCACATCTCTCTCGAACAAGAGCTGCGTGGAGACGATTACGAAAATCGTGTTGACGTCTATACATGGACATCAAGACTGGATACTCCTGATGTCTCATGCATTTTGTTTAGTGATGAAGCCACGTTTCCAAACATGGCTAGATAAATCGCCGAAACAAGCATTATTGACCTGTTGACAATCCCCATTGGCTTCGTCAGATGGAACGTCGGCGTCTATGGAGTGTAAACAAATGTGTGATAGTGAACGATCAGTTCATAGACCCGTTTTTCAAAGCTGGAATACTGAAAGCGGACAAGTATCGTAGCCCCCTAACAGACCATCTTCGACGGATGCTAGAAGACGTTCCTCTTCAGACTAGGAGGAACCTGTAGTACCAACATGATGGCTGTCCATTCCATAGTGCACGAATTACTACTACATGTCTTCACAAACTGTTTCTCAGTCGTTGGATTGGACGCACAGGACGTGTACCATAGCCGACCCGTCCCCCATATTTTACGCCTGTAGACTTTTTTCTGTGGGGAGAGCTGAAAGACGCTGTCTACAAGGGCATACCAACTAAACCCGACGATACATAACGACATAATACTGCATCCTGCTTGGACATCTCCCCTGAAATGCTAGCACTTGTGGAGCAGTCGTTCCATGCCAAACTGGAAGCATATTGCCGTTGCCGATAGTTATTCTGAACACAACCTGTGATGGTCAGCTGTCTCGTTACTGGTCAGAACCCTCACATCTAGTGTATCTACTTGTTGTTCTTTAGCGGGCTAACATAGGTATTTTACATGTGTCGGTGTGGGAACTTTACAAAATACGATATCTCGCAAACGACTCGCATTAGAATCCTGCAACAAACACTTACATTTTGATTTACCCTACATTTAGTTTCTTTATGTCAATAGGCACTTCTCCATTTTAAAAGTTTGCACAAAAATAAAATTTCTTTGTATTACACACATCAAAAAAAGTTTACATCACCCAGGTCCCCGGATTTTCTGAAGATAGACGTTGACTTTGGATTTCGTATCACAGACACAGTCCCTTTGACTGTTCAGAGATGTCACTAAACACGCCCAAAGATGTAAACAACCATGCTTGAGCAGCGCTTATTAGACGGAGGGGGTCCGACAGCCGATTAGTTCCAGTCATTCCACCAAGAAGGAGGTACACGGCTCGTTTTGTCTGTAGTTCAACCATTCCTGGATGGTCAATACCGCGGTTCGATCGCGTCCGCATTGTTACTTTGTACCAGGAAGGGCTCTCAACAAGGGAAGTGTTCAGGCGACTCGGAGTGAACCAAAGCTATGTTGTTCGGACATGGAGGAGATACAGAGAGACATGCCTCGCTCAGGCCGCCCAAGGGCTACTACTTCAGTGGATGACAGCTACCTACGGATTATATAGCTCGGAGGAACCCTGACAGCAACGTCACCATGTTGAATAATGCTTTTTGCGTGCAGCCGGAGGACGTCGTGTTACGACTCAAACTGTGCGCAATGGGCTGCATGATGCGCAACTTCACTCTCGACGTCCATGCCGAGGTCCATCTTTGCAACCACGACACCGAGCAGCGCGGTACAGATGGGCCCAACAACATCACGAATGGGCCGCTCAGGATGGCATCACGTTCTCTTCAACGATGAGTATTGCTTATGCCTTCAACTGGACAATCGTCGGAGACGTGTTTCTAGGCAATCCGGTCTGGCTGAACGCCTTAGACACGCTGTCCACCGGGTACAGCAAGGTGGAGGTATCCCGGGGTGGCATTATGTGGGGCCGACGTACGCCGCTGGTGGTCATGGAAGGCGCCGTAACGGCTGTACGATACGTGAATGCCATCCTCCGTCCGACAGTGCAACCATATCGGCAGCATATTGGCAAGGCATTCGTCTTCATGGACGACAATTCACGCCCCCATCGCGCACATCTTGTGAATAATTTCCTTCATGATAACGACATCGCTCGACCAGACAAGACCGCTATCGAAAATACCTGGGATAGATTGAAAAGATCTTTTTATGGACGACGTGACCCACCAACCACTCTGAGGGATCTACGCCGAATCACCGTTGAGGAGTGGGTCAATCTGGACCAACAGTGCCTTGATGAACTTGTGAATAATATGCCACGACGAATACAGGCATGCCGGCCCGAGTGGCCGAGCGGTTCTAGGCGCTACAGTCTGGAACCGCGCGATCGCTACGGTCGCAGGTTCGAATCCTGCCTCGGGCATGGATGTGTATGATGTCCTTAGGTTAGTTAGGTTTAAGTAGTTCTAAGCTCTAGGGGACTGATGACCTCAGAAGTTAAGTCCCATAGTGCTCAGAGCCATTTTTTTGAATACAGGCATGCATCAGTGCAAGAGGACATGCTACTGGATATTAGAGGTACCGGTGTGTACAGCAATCTGGACCACCACCTCTGAAGGTCTCGCTGTATGGTGGTACAACATACAACGTGTGGATTTCATTAGCAATAAAAAGGGCGGAAATGATGTTTATGTTGATCGCTATTCCAATTTTTTGTACAGGTTCTGGAACTCTCAGGACTGGGGTGATGCAAAACTTTTTTGGTGTGTGTATTATCATCTGTTGACTGGCTAACAGTACGAGACCTTGACAAGCAACCCTAGGAGTCGCTGTCAACTATCCCATTCTGTGAAAATCGTACATCAATAGCATTTTCCATTTCCGCAATATTTGCAGTGCAAGTTTTAGGTGATTCGCCTTGTACAATCATCCGTAGCATCGTACACTACAGACGAATGAGGTCACAAAACACTTTTGTATCATGTGAAAATTTCTCATGAGGAACAAAAGTCAGTATTTTTCACATGTGATTGAATCTAGACCAGAGCACCAGCCATAGAGAAATTATGTCTGGTTTAGAGAATCATTATACTCATGGTTCATTTCCCTTATCGCAGTAACTCTGGAACTTAAAAGACCGGGATTTCCTCTCCCAAGTAGTTCCTGATTACGCCCGTTGACTGGCTGTCTCTTCGTGTTTGTAGAGACGTCAGTTTCCGCCGATAGAACTGACACAGTGATTAAGGCCCTGGACGTGCATTTGGAAAGAGTAGGAATCAACTGCCCGTCGTGCGTTCTGATTTAGATGTGCCTGAAGTATTGCCGGGATTGTTGTCTCAACAAGGCCATGCCTGACTTCATATCACGTCCTTGTCCAGCTGAACTAATGTTCAGACTCTAAGCGCTTTTGTCTCATTGAAAAACCAAATCGCTTTCCTTGTCATCATTACCAATAAACAGCAAAGGACAAAAAAAAAAAACTTGACGTCAGTACCCATGTCTCCTACAAAAGTAGTAAAGCAACCCTAAGGTCGAAGGTCTACAGTGTTGACAAAACATGGCCATAAGACTGACGTTACGTTCTTATACTCGCACACACAAGAACCAGTCTATCGAGTCTTTTACGAGCGGACTCAACAACACACCGCGGTGTCTACACGCCGATGACGCTACCCCATTTTTCAAACATACATAATTTATTTTATGTATAACGATCGCGTTTATTTGTAAATAAAAAATTGTAACGTAAGTACTTTTTATTTTTAATCTATCTTTTATGCGCACCAAGACAAGAAAAGACGCCCAAGTAGAAGGCGGTGTTCATCTTCTACTTCAGTGGTTGTAGACCACTCGCGTGACTTTGTAATAAAACTAGCTGGCAAACCCGGTATTCCATTGCCTGGGTATTCGTTTTGGCTATTTTCTATTAAAAACGAAAGTAAAACATGAACTGTTTTTGTAGTGGAATATAAAAAAAAATTCATTTCCATGTACTCGTAAAAACATCTTTGAAACTATGAAACAGTACGAAGAAAGATCCATAACGTACAAATAAGTAAATCATCCAAATTACGAAACATAGTATGCAAAATACAAATTCTCTGTAATGTTTATTTAACTAAGAACTTGATTATAAATAGTATTTCTAGTTGCATGTCCAGTAAGCTGGACGCAGCTGCTTCGCGAGTCTACACTGCGATTTAGTAAACGTCTCTATGGCAACTTCTCTTCATAGCTACATCTACGTGAATACTCCGCAGATCACGCTTAAGTGCCTGGCAGAGCATTCATCGAACCACCATCACAGTAATTCTCTATTATTCCAATCTCGAACAGCGCGCGGAAAAAACGAATACCTATATCTTTCCGTGCGAGCTCTGATTTCCCTTATTTTATTAGAGTCCCGCGTTGCCATTTGGTGAAAAAATAAGACTTTATCGAGCATCGGAGCAGATTTGCGACTGGATTCTAGACTCCCTTGCAGATGGAGCTCAACATGTCACTCTTAACGGAACAAAATCGACAGATGTAAGGTAATTCGAGGAGTACCCTATGTAGGTCAGCGTTAACAGAATATTTTGCATTCGGGGGAGAAAACTGGTGATTGAAATTTCGGGGAAGATACAGCTGCAACGAAAAAGCATTTGTTTTAATGATGTCCACTCCAAATCCTGTATCATGTCAGAGATACGCTCTTCCTTACTTCTCGATAATACGAGGCGTTTTTTTTTAAGTAAGCGCCGTTTTGAAATTAAAAAAAGACGTGCTAAAATATCTCAATAATTTTATTTTTAAATGAAAGCCTGTACCTTAATCTACGCACTGACGCCATTACAGTCTGATTATTCTTTATGTTGTGTACTGAGTGTTTAAGATGCCTCCGATAATCGTGAGTCCCGTCGACTGTGAAGTACGGGCTGTTATAAGATTTCTTGGTGCTAAAGGCCTAAAAGCGGTCGATATTCATCGTGAGATCTGTGCAGTTTACGGAGAAAACGTTATGAGTGACGGAATGTTAAGAAAGTGGGTGAGAGCATTTAAAGATAGCCGCACAAATGTGCATGATGAACAACGGAGTGGGCGTCCTTCGGTCGTTAATGAAAGTTTGGTGCAGGAAGTGAACAATAAGGTGAGAGAAAACAGACGCTTTACGATTTCCTCCTTGCGGGATGACTTTCCTAATGTTTCTCGTAGTGTTTCGTATGGCATTGTGATCGAGCACTTGAATTACCGAAAATTGTGCGCACATTGGGTACCGAAAATGACGGATGTGCACAAAACCAAACGTTTAGACAGTGCGTTGACTTTCCTTGAGCGGTACCACAAAGACCGTGATGATTTCTTAAGCCAAATTGTTACGGGTGATGAAACATGGGTGGCCTACGTCACACTAGAATCAAAGCAACAATCCGTGGAAGTTGAGCAAGGGCATCGTTTTGCTGCAAGACAATGCCCCTCCGCATGTGGCGAATCAGACCAAAGATCTCGTCACATCTTTTGGATGGGAAACTCTGTATCATCCTCCGTACAGCCCCGATCTTGAGCCCAGTGTCTACCATCTGTTCCTGCGATTGGAGAAACACCTGGGCGGTCAGCGTCTTCAAGACGATGACGAAGTCAAAACAGTGGTGATGCAGTGGTTAACAAGTCAGGCGGCAGACTTCTATGCGGAGGGTATTCAAAAAGTGGTACAACGTTATGACAAGTGCCTCAATATTGGCGGATATTATGTAGAAAAGTAGATTAAGGTACAGGCTTTCATGTAAAAATAAAATTATTGAGATATCTTAGCATCTCTTTTTTTAATTTCAAAACGGTACTTACTTAAAAAACACGCGTCGTACAAAACGTGCTGGTCTTCTCTGAACTTACTCGATGTACTCTGTTAATCCTATCTGGTAAGGATCCCACACTGCGCAGTAATACTCCAGAAGAGGACGGACAAGAGTAGTGTTGGTGGTCTCTTTACTAGATCCGTTGCATCTTCTAAGTGTCCTGCCAACAAATCGTAGTCTTCGTTTCGCCTTCCCCACAACATTTTCTACGTGTTCCTTCCAATTTAAGATGATTGTAATTGTAATTGCGTTGCATGTAAGGCCTTTAGATTGGGTTGATTTATTGTGTAACCGAAGGTCAATGGATTCCTTTTAGCAATTATGTGGATGACCTTGCATTTTTCATTATTTGCGGCGAATAGCTTACAGGAGGCTATTGTTTTCGTCTACAGCTGTTTGCGTTTCGCAGTTGATAGCTGTCAGAAACGCTGCTAGGTGTCAGGGATTTGTCAACTGGAAGAGTGTGTTACTAGTAGAGAATGAAGTACTGAAACCTCATGCATGATGCGGCATTTAGTCACGCATCTCAGAGTTTGACTTCATATCTCTTGAACAATGCGACATACAACGATATAATTTTGGATGCATATTCAGCGGCATATTTTAATACTGTCTGCGAAATATTTTGCGAATAGAGTGAGTAGCAAAGGAATAATAAATATAAATGTCATGCACAATGCGGTAGTTTTTCACACATCTCAGTGCTTATATCGTCTTAACTCCTGAATTATGTGTAGTACCATGATATACTTTTGTTGATGTATTTAGCCGCCGCGTATGTGGATACTGCCAGCGAAATTTATTATGAATAAAATCAGAAACACAGAAGTAATAGGTTAAATTTAAGCATCATGCATGATGCAGCAGTTTTTCACGCATCTCATTGTTTACGACGTCATTGCTCCTGAATTATGATAGGTTGGTTGTTTGGGGTAAGAGACCAAACAGCGAGGTTATCGGTCTCATAGGGTTAGGGAAGGATGGGGAAGGAAGTCGGCCGTGCCCTTTCAAAGGAACCATCCCGGCATTTGCCTGGAGCGATTTAGGGAAATCACAAATTATGATAGGCAGATTGTTGTTACTCCCCCAGCAATTGTGTGACCGTAAGGGACATGTGTCCCAAGTTTAGCTGAAATCGGTCGTATGGTTTAGCAGATGTGGAACATATGCGCACACACAAATACATACTTTGATTTTTATAATACATGGATTATTTCTTCAAGAAGAGAAAGTCATTTACAAATGATAAGAATGAAAATAATTCATGTAAAACAAAGTGACAATACAGCGAATTATTACGTACGTGGCCGGCCGGGGTGGCCGAGCGGTTCTAGGCGCTACAGTCTGGAACCGCGCGACCGCTATGGTCGCAGGTTCGAATCAAGCCTCGGGCATGGATATGTGTGATGCCCTTAGGTTAGTTAGGTTTAAGTAGTTCTAAGTTCTAGGGGACTGATGACCTCAGAAGTTAAGTCGCATAGTGCTTAGAGCCATTTGAACCATTACGTACGTGTTATCTGTGCATACAAGGTAACAGTTCTCCCTAGGTTTCGCAATTAAGATACACAGATTACAATCGATACTGAATTATCACGGCAAAAAAAAAATTCATATAACGAGCAAATGCATTGGATGTTACGGTACAACCGGAAGCTGAAAGGTCTCCACCTGTCGAAATGATTCAGAAGTAAATTAGTGGCCCAATGGGGGGAGAGGGAATCTGCTGTGTGCAGCGGGGGTGGGAGGGGTTATAACAGGATCCTGATCGTATGAGCCTCCGAGCCGTACATTGTATATCACACTTGTACCTGTCGTAACGGTTGTAGCGTCCTGAAATCTTGGCTCTAACCGCGCACGCCAAGAGGACACTCGGCGGTGGCCATCGCGAGACACTGTGGGAGTTTGGACCGATATTGACTTGTTTCGGCTCGCTAGTGACCTTATTCCAGCACACAGTGCAGTGTACACTGGCACCGTCATCAGTCTGTTATGTCCTTGCCGTGCTGTATTGAGGGGGCATCGTTATCTCAACGAGTAACGTCTGCTTGCGTATGCAAAAGTAGACACTATGCTACTCAGTGCTGTCTGCCAACGAACTCAGGCTAGTTTGGCAACGACGGACAGCTGCCAGTGCCTGCCGAATACATTCGATGTGTGACTTTTCAGCTAGCCCCCATGCCGATTGTCTTCAGAGAGTGCGAGAGTAGTACCTTCTCCCCAAAAGTAGGTTGCTTCCAATGTCTGCAACACTGGGAAGCGCACGCAAGTGATTTCTAAATCCGAAACGCTTGCTGAGGATTATGTGATAGATCTCATGACAGCACTCTAAGGATTTTACCCATCTAGTTGTGTCTCCGTCGCCTGGAGCCAATGAGTAAGAACACAATCAATCTGCAAAATTAGGAATTTTACGTCGCCGAATTCCAAGGAAAGTCGTGAGTGACCTTGCTGTAACACGATCGAATGCTTACATGCTTTTTGTATTCTGCTTGTCAAATGAAGGCTGACGTTACTGGCAGGAGGGGAGAATACTACTGGAAAGAGGAGATGCAAGGGACAGTCAAATGAAGGGGAGACAAATCGAAAAAATAAGTAAATTGTTTATCATTTCAAAAGTAATCGCCAAAACGGTTAATACTTTTGTCCCACTGCGAGACAGGACGGTGTCTTCGTGTAAAAATGTGTGCGGTTCATTCTTTTAACGAATTTGAAAGAAATATTTTATCTGTAGATTCTAAAAATAGCCCCCAAAAATTTTGGTCTTACGTAAAATCTATGAACACTTCAAATAATTCAATACCTTCTCTTGCTGACAGTACGGGTAATGTAACGGTTGATGATAAACAGAAGGCCGAAATTCTAAACCTAGCCTTCAAAAACTCTCGTTTACAATAGAGGACTGCAGGACCTTTCCCCCTTTCAATTATGGAACAAACGCAAGGATGGCTGACATAGTGATTAGTGTAACTGGGTTTGTAAAACAGTTAAGATCCTTAGACGCCAGGAAGGTATCTGGCCCAGACGGTATCCCCGTAAGATTATATGTTGACTATGCTACAAATATAGCACCATTCTTATCCATCATCTATCAGAGATCGTTGGAACAGCGGAAAGTTCCACGGGGCTGGAAGAAGGCCCAGGTCATAGCAATCTATAAAAAGGGTAGAAAATCGGATGCACATAATTACCGGCCAATTTCACTGACGTAGATTTGTTGTACGAGTATAATCATGGAACATATTTTGTGTTCAGACATAATGACCTTTCTTGACTCTGAGAAGCTCATCTGCAGAAACCAGCACGGTTTTAGGAAACAGTAGTCATCGGAGACACAGCTTTGTGCATCATATACAGCAGGCTCTAGATACCGGCTCCCAGGTTGATGCCATATTTCTAGACTTTCAAAAGGCGTTAAACTCAGTTCCGCACTATCGCTTGCTCCAAAAAGTGCACCCTTACGGTCTATCCAATGACATATGCGGTTGGATAGAAAGTTTTCTAACAGACAGGAAGCAGTATGTCGTCCTGAATGAGGTGACTTCAACATAAACAAGCATAACTTCAGGTGAAACTTCCTGGCAGATTAAAACTGTGTGCCCGACCGAGACTCGAACTCGGGACCTTTGCCTTTCGCGGGCAAGTGCTCTACCATCTGAGCTACCGAAGCACGACTCACGCCCGGTACTCACAGCTTTACATCTGCTAATATCTCGTCTCCTACCTTCCAAACTTTACAGAAGCTCTCCTGCGAACCTTGCAGAACTAGCACTTCAGGTGTGCCCCAGGGCAGTCTAACAGGTCCGCTGCTTTTTACGATTTACATAAATGATCTGGTCGATGGTACTGACAGTGGCATTAGACTGTTTGCCGATGATGCTGTAGTCTACAGGAAAGTAGTATCACACGAAACTTGTGAACAAATCAATGAGGATTTGCACAAAATAAATGCGTGGTGTAATGACTGGCAGCGATCTCTCAATATTAGTAAGTGTAACCCACTGCTTATAACAAGGCGAAAATCCCCATTAATGTAAGAGTACAAAATAAATGCCCAGTCATTGGTAGCGGTAACATCCGTCAAGTATCTGGGTGTGACTGTTCGAAATGATCTCAAATGTAATGATCAGATTACACAAGTACCGGGCAAGGCGAATTCTAGATTGCGGTTTATTGGTAGAATCCTGAAGCGATGCAGTCCTTCAACAAAGGAAATAGCTTACAATACGTTACTTCGTCCAGTCTTAGAGTATTGTTCGTCTGTATGGGACCCTTACCGGTTGGATCTGATTCAAGAGACTGAGAGGGTCCGAAGAAGAGCGGCAAGATTCGTGACTGGTACATTTAGCCATCGTGAGAGCGTTACAAATCTCATAGAAAGTTTGAAGTGGGACACACTTGCAGACGGACGACGCGCTAAGCGGAAGGGGCTGCTCACTAAATTTCGGAATCCGATCTTCTCGGAGGATGTAGAGCATATATTATTACCACCAGCTTTCAAATCGCGCAATGATCACCATTCAAAGATGAGGGAAGCTCGTACTGTGGCTCTCAGACAGTCGTTTTTCCCTCGCGCGATCCGCGAGTGGAACAGAGGGGGGAGGAGGGGGGGGGGGGGGAATATGACTTGGGCGCGAATTGTGCCCTCCGCCACACACCGCTTGGTGGCTAGCGGAGTATACATGTACATGTAGATGTAGAAACAAACAGGCACGCCAGCTCCACGAAAGTTACGATGGCCTTTTTCCTTGACTGCAAGGGCCCATTGCTCATTGACTTTTTGAAACACGGCGCCACAATTAACACACAGCGGTACGTTGACATATTGCAAAAATTGAAGAGCGCCATCAACTCTAAAAACTCAGGAATGTTAACAGATGGCATCATTCTATTGCAGGTTAATGGCTGCCCACTTGTTGCCAAGGCTGTTTCGAGTATGCTGCAGAAGTTTCGCCGAGAAGCCCTTATGTATCCTCTACCATGTCACGATATCTCCCCACGCTGTGTTTCTATTTTTGTAGCCCTGGAGAAAGACTTACGTGGCCGTCGATTTGCTTCGGACGAAGAGGCGCTCGTCTGGGTACAATCACGATTCCATAGCCAACCGAAAATGTTTTTCAATGAAGGCACTTGTCTCACAGTGGAATAAATGTATTAACAGTTACGGCGATTACTTTTAATATTAACAGTTACGGCGACTACTTTTGAAATAATTAACAGTTTACTTACTTTTTCCCATTAGTCTCGTTTTCCTTTGCCTGTCCCTAACACATCGTGACAATGCTTATGATTAATGTACTGAACCTTGAAAAAAATGAGCGTGGGGAAATGGAGGAAGTATACAGAATTAGACCCAAATCGCTCACGTCCCTCTGTTGCAGAGTCTTACAGCTTATTATGAACTTAAACATCATGTTGTTCCTGTATAAAAAGTAGTTCCTCAGGAAAGCATCATTCATAAGAAACACAGCTCGTTTACACACATGATGCCTTGCAAAAGTAGATTCCGTGTTCCTCTGTATCAGAAATAAGTTCGACAATGTCACATCTTGTCTTTTGTTGCAGAATATTTTCACAGATACATTATTGGTTCGAATAAATTTTTGCTAATAGAACGCGCAAGCTGCAGTTGGCGACGAATGTTCAACAGAACGTCAGTCAACTTCGGATGTGGTCCACTATCTTGATACAGATACTGTTTATCAGATTTGGTTAGCAGCACTATCTGATAGTTCTCTGTTGACGACAATAAAGTTTCTTCGATGTGCGATAGGAAGGAAAAGTAGGACGACCTGGACAGTATGAAATCTACATCTATATATTTACATCTACGTCTATCTATACTCTACATATCTTTGTGACGCACGCGGCTGATGTTGCTTCCCGTTGTACCCCATATTAGGGTATCTTCCCGTTCCATTCGAGTATGTAGCGCAAGGAGAATAACTACCCAAACGTCCCTGTGCGCTCTGTAATTCTAATCTTGCCTAGAGAGTTCTACTATATTCCTAGATACCACACTTAACACTGGTTCTTGTAATTTTGCAAATATTATTTTGGGTGGGTGGGTGGTCGGAGAGGGAGGTTGGGGTCGGGGGGGGGGGGGGGGGGGGGGGGAACCTGGTCCCTGTTTTAAAACATCTGCTTAATTCAGGTTCTTCAGCACTGCTGTACGATCTTCCATATATCAAACAAACCCTGTTTTTTGGTTCCTTCGTGTTCAGTACGCTATTCGTCGTTGTCAGTATCGAGCTACTGAGCGACAAATCTGTCGCCCGAGTCAGAAAGATGCTACAAACGTAAGTCACACGTAGTGAATGCGAACTAAATATTTACTTCTGTGTTATTATGTAGCAGTTATTACTAAACTGCGAAAGGCACTTCTTTTTATATTCACAAATCTACAAAAAGTACATTAAGAGCACAAATGAAATATTTGATCTGATGACATGAGATCTGACAGACTATAACGAAATGAATACTGGGCTATCTGGAGTATGCAGTCAAACAAGAGAGCTTCTGTACATCAGAGAAACTGCGAGTAAAGCCCCAGAAAATGCTGAAAGACTAGTACGTTTTATGGAAGTGGTCCAAGAGACATCAAATTTTCTGAAGCACGGCAAGTCACTGTAGTTATGCTGTGTTAGTGTACGTTTTCGGTTAAATGAGTTTTCTGCGAAGAATTGTTATGACAAACTGATTATCCTGGCTTACTGTGTATTTGCTGTCTATAACTTAAGCTAACATTACCAGAAAGACAAACGGCTTTAGAGGGAAATACAATTGCTGGAGAATCGACAATGAGAATCAAGTAATACTTTCTAAAAATGCCGGGTGATCAAAAAATCAGTATAAATTTGAAAACTTAATAACCCACGGAATAATGTAGATAGAGAGGTAAAAATTGACATACATGCTTGGAATGACATGGGGTTTTATTATAACCAAAAAAAACAACAAAGTATTGCTAGACGCGTGAAAGATCTCTTGCGCGCGTCGTTTGGTGATGATCGTGTGCTCAGCCGCCACTTTCGTCATGCTTGGCCTCCCAGGTCCCCAGACCCCAGTCCGTGCGATTATTGGCTTTGGGGTTACCTGAAGTCGCAACTGTATCGTGATCGACCGACATCTCTAGGGATGCTGAAAGACAACATCCGACGCCAATGCCTCAGCATAACTCCGGACATGCTTTACAGTGCTGTTCACAACATTATTCCTCGACTACAGCTATTGTTGAGGAATGATGGTGGACATATTGAGCATTTCCTGTAAAGAACATCATCTTTGCTTTGTCTTACTTTGTTATGCTAATTATTGCAATTCTGATCAGACGAAGCGCCATCTGTCGGACATTTTTTGAACTTTTGTATTTTTTTTGGGTCTAATAAAAAGCCATGTCATTCCAAGCATGAGTGTCAATTTGTGCCTCTCTATCTACATTATTCTGTGATTTATTCAGTTTTATAATTTATACTGACTTTTTGATCACCCGGTATAAAAATGAAACCATTGGAATCTTCGTGAATTTGAGGAAACAACCAATTTTGCAGCGTGTTCATTTATAAAATGCCTGTCAAACTTTCAGCCGCAAAAAAATAAAGGTCCACAAACTTTGTGAACAGAAACGGCATAAAACACGTTCAGTTTCGGTGAATCTCTTCGATGATGACGGCGGGATTTTGTGACACCCAAATTCTTACACTGTGTCGGTTTACTTTACCCTACGAAACGTAGATTCGTCCGAGAAGATGAGTCTTCCGGAAATGGGGAACTGAAATGCAAAAATTCGTGCAGTGGCAGTGGAGGGTGAAGATTTGACAATGCCAGCCACTCGTGCTGGCGAAACGTCAGTAAAATCATCAGATGAACGTCGGATGAAGAACCCCAGACAAAAGCCAATAGGCAGTTTCTCAACAAGTGGCCACGAAAGCCTTAACAATTTTGTAAACTTGATTTGCATGCTAACAGTGACGCCAATAGTGCCATCCTTTTGCGACTGCCGCAAGACTTGAATAGATATCATCATTCAGATATAGAAACACGCCTACCAATTTTCGTTCATGTCGCACAACTCCTTCTTGATACGGCGATTTTCCGCCAGTGTATTTTTCGCAAGCTATTGTATCGTGAGGAGACCCCGTCTGGGGTAGTTCGGCAGTCTAATACAAACTTTTCCACTTGACGCCAATTCGGCACTTGCGCGTCGATGAACATGAGGTGAATTGAAGAGGACAGTATACTAACCCAGTCCCCGAGCGAAGAAAATCTCCGACGTGGCTGGGAATCGAAACGGAGACCCCCAGGAGCTAGAGGCAGCAACGCTACCACTACACCACGAGCTACGGCCGCAAGACATTGAAATCTTCTGATATGCGGGACGAAAACAGTGAGCCAAAATGAGCTGCATTCTCTGGAGACGGTAACTCGAGGTCAGTCACTACAAAAAAAGGAAAAAAAGAAAGCAATCATCCTGAGAGTACAGTGTTCCTCTCCAAGTCACAGCCTTGAACTGCAAACAGAGCAGCAAGTAGGTAATTTGCTGTCGTTACACTTGAAGTGTCCCGACCTTGATTACAAACAGAAGATGACGAAGAGGAGTAGCTGCCGCCTATAAGTTTCCGTCGAGAGATGAAAAAAGAAAGCAACAAGTATTCGAACCCTCACGGAAAATCCTTTCAGCTTCTCGTCAGGTACCTTCGCTCGAAACAGAAAAAAACAGCCCTGGTATTACTCAACGTAAGGACTCATGAAGCACTGTGCAAAAAATATTGCTGGAGTTTTACAGTTCGTGCTGCTGATTACCATTAGACTTGCATCGATAATTTGAAAACAACTGTGAAGTTCGTGGAAGAGGGTACTTTCCTACGTGGTTTCTTCCTGTTCTATTCGTTTATGGCGAGCGGGAATAATGAGTCAAGTGCGCTGTTGAATATACACAGTCTTAGTTTGATTCTTGTCTTCCCTATCCCTACGGAAGAGATACGTAAGGGACTGTTGTCGGTTACTAAATTCTTTAATAATTGTTCTTGAAAATTCGTAAGTAAGCTTTCGCGAGATAGTTGGCGAATTTCTTCAAGAGTCCGCCAGTTTAAATTCTTCAAAATTTATGTAACGCTCTCCAGTGAGTCAAATAAACTTAGGACCTTTCGTGCTGCCCTAATTTGTGTATGTTCAGTATCTGTAGTTAGCCCAAAAAGGTGAGAAATTTTCAACAATGGGTTTTTCATCCAGTTTGTGGACAACTGTGGGGCAGATTGCACAACTGTACTATTGAGTGGCAATGGAGCAAACGCGCCGGTTGCACTTTTATTTTTATTTTAAATGCCTCGACTGGTCTTCGTGTCACGACGATAGACAAGTAGCCACTGGAGAAGTGGCCTTGGGGGCCGAAACCGGTATTGGCATTTCAAGGAAAAATAAAACTGCAAGCCGGCCGAAGTGGCCGTGCGGTTAAAGGCGCTGCAGTCTGGAACCGCAAGACCGCTACGGTCGCAGGTTCGAATCCTGCCTCGGGCATGGATGTTTGTGATGTCCTTAGGTTAGTTAGGTTTAACTAGTTCTAAGTTCTAGGGGACTAATGACCTCAGCAGTTGTCCCATAGTGTTCAGAGCCATTTGAACCATAAAACTGCAACTGGTGGGTTCGTTCACAAGCAAAATCTAGGACGGGTCACACGAGAATTTTGCAAGAAATTGCTGTTATTGACTGATCCCATTTCCCCAGAATTCCAGCAATGAATCGGTCTGCCACCTGCTTTATCAGTTCTAAAAAAATGTGTGTGAAATCTTATGGGACTTAACTGCTAAGGTCATCAGTTCCTAAGCTTACACACTACTTAACCTAAATTATCCTAAGGACAAACACACACACACCCATGGCCGAGGGAGGACTCGAACCTCCGTCGGGACCAGCCGTTACCATTTCTACATTCCCAAACATTTAAGTAAGGTTCCACTCTTTCCACCACTTTAAAGTCAAGATATAATTTGACATTTGTGCAGTTTTCTTCAGATAGCGCTTCATCACGGATAAGTCATCTGCAAAACATAAACAGTAATAGTCTTAACACTCTTCCTTGGGGCACGCCCGAAATGACAAGCACTGCCTTTCGAGCATCAACTTCAACTTTTTAATTGGTTCGAGGTAAATCCACAATTATGTATACTCGGAAAAAGTACGAAATTCTACACAAAGCTGTGTCTCGCCTATCAACGTTGGGAGCGAGTCTGTTGCAAGATATCGCACATCCTCGAAGCACTGCAGAGGTTTCTGCTGGCGGGCGCACCAGCCATTGTACGCTTATAGCTTGCGTTTTCCATATTTCCACGAAATTAAAGCATTGTCAATAGTGCCAGAGATTCACAGATACTTAATTCCTTTTTAAAAAGCAAAACATATTTTGCAAGCATAATTATCCTCTTCCAAGTTGTATTTTCACTCTGAAATAGTGTGCGCCGATATGAAACTTCGTGGCAAACAGTAGTGTTGCACTTTTCACAGGCTGATCGCTTAGTACCGCTTGTGGAGATGGTGGTGGACCTTCGTTACTACATACTTGCTGGATACTAAATGATGAAGCATCAACCTGAATATCGGATTGGATAACTACAGGTGAATCAGTGTCAAAAATATGTGAAAAATATGTAACTGCCTATAACATCAGAATGTAAGACCGGCACCGGCTGTTTTAGTATCTAACATTTCTCAAAACTGATTCAACATTAAGAGAGAGTGAACGTTTATTTCTCAAAGAAACTCGTGTTCAAAACACAGATTCCAGTGTTCCCACCACTTTGAAAGCTGTTAAACTGTAACAGATTATTTCACTAGCCGTTCGTGATTACTTCGTCATAGTAATGTTAAAAATAATGGTACCTGTGCCTGAGTATGATAATGTCTGATAGAAACTGGTATCAAAGCCAAATGATTTATCTCGGCAGCTCTAAGTCTTTTCAGCATCTGTGGAAATCCGCCTGTCGAAATTATATTGTTTCTTGCATTTCGGTTAGCGCCTGGCTAAGTGAAAGACAAGAAGACCTGCAGCGAATAACTGTTAGCAAGCACAGACTTTGCTAACTGGTTGCATACCTTAGGACTTATATATAAGCGACAGATCTGTGTTCAAAACTTGGTAGAAAATGAATGCAGTTGTGTCACATCCAAACAGCCTTTTAGAGTGTGCTCTAATGCATAGAAAAAATTACAAGTCATGGTTTCCTTTCATAGGACCACTTTAATTATAATATGGAACATTGCTTGCAGAGCTGTAAAATATAGTGAACTCAGAGTCAAAAACACTGTAGCTGTAAAGCTACTAATTCTTCTTTGGAACGAAAGTAAATATCTCGTTTTACAGAATCGGTTATTGTTGGTGGACAGAAAACAACGTTGACAAATAGTAGCAACAATGCTTGTCTACTGAAAGTGTTGCCCATTCATCATTACCGCCTTTTGGCTGCAGACCAGCGTAATGATCCCGACTGCGTCCACATGAGGGATCACTTGCTTTTCTTGTACCCATATGAGCTGAACATTGTAACAATTGTAGGTTTGACTAGCATGCAATGAGGAACAATATGTATGCTGTTAAGAAAGTAATTCTGCTCTTGTATTTCAAGTTAACTGCCCTTATTATTTGTCAATTACGTATCGAATGCTATCTAAACGTATTGTTCAATCAGAACGGCCACTCCGGATAATAGACTATACCTAAAGAAACGTACCTACATACACCAAAAATTGTCTGTGACATTTTCACCAAGCAGTTAAATAAAGTTAGCGGTCAGAAGCATACATTAAAAATATTGGACAACAAATTATGCTTGGAATTAAAACAACATTCTTAATATTATCACAAATGAAGCTCTTGTAATTGCTATAAGGCAGGACAGTATTATTATAAGAGAGGACAATAAACGACATTATTGGGCGGAATTTGCATACTGAAATGTTATGTCAAGGGCATTGGACTGTATCTGTAGATTCTGGTGCAAATTAAACCACCTACAAATTTAGGAAAGCATTGCTTCCCATTGCCATCGTAAAATTTGTGAAGAGGCTCATAGAGGAGCGATGCAGAACACCATCGAGAAGAATTCATTACTTACGGTATCACTATAAGTAGTGACGGTCTTAAGTACGAATTAACTTGCTACTTGTTACTTACAAGCCTCAGCGGTCGGGATAAGTAAGTCGTGATGAATCCGTGGGCTCATGCTCGGAGGTTCCTGGTTGGAGCTTCGTTTGTGGTTGACGTACTAATCTACGAAGTCGTGTGGCAAAAGGCAATGTGGCGATGGCGAAGAAGCTGTGCCCACCAGATAGTTTCAAAGACCTTGTCAGCCGTCCTGGAGGAACGCTGGTGTCGGGGCGCTCTGACAAGCCTTCTGATCGCCGATGACCGTGGCAAATGAATCACAGACAGTACAACCCTTCAGTGTGAACATATTACCCTCATCCTCGTGCCACTGAACACAATCCTTGAGAGTGTTGCATTTTTTTTCCGGCAGTGAACATAAATAATCTAGAGGACAACGTCGCTGTTATCTGTATAAAGTTTGTAACGCCGGATGACTACGGGGAAATACAGGAAGACCTGTGGATACCTCATAATTGGTACATTAATGGGTCCGTAAATAGGCGGGATTCATTGGAAGAATATTAAGTAAACGTAATTCATCCACGAAAGAAGTGATATACAAAATGCTTATACGATCAATTCTTGAGTATTCCTCATCAGTCTGGGGCCTTTATCGAGTCGAGTTAATAAAAGATGTTGAGAAGGAGTAACGAAGAGCGTCATATTTCATCATGGGATCGAAAATAGAGCGCAAGGCTCTTACGGAAGTGTTCAACGAACTCAACTGGCAGACGCTACCATAAAGGAGTTGTGTATCACGAAGAAATTTTCTGTTAAGATTCCGAGAGCATAAGTTCCAAGATGAGACAGAAACATATTACGTCTTCTCACATACCTATCACGAAAAATTCGGAACATGGCAATCAGAGATATTACAGCTGATACGAATCTTTCACGACAATTATTCTTTCCTCGCGCCATTCGCGAATGGTGTAGAAGAGGGGAAAAGAGCAAAAGTACCATCCGCCACACACCGTAAGGTACCTTGCTGGGTATGAATGTAGATATAGATGTACCTGACAGGCTTAAATTTCTCGCAAATCATCGACATGCTTGTAATCCTTAGCAGGAGGATTATTTTGCAACTTTAGTCACCCCTCTCCCGTTCTCTTGGCCACCACCAATACACCATTATGAGTAGAGACCGTTCACACGAGTAGGAATACATGTCTTCTGTCCAGTAGGGAGCCGACGAGTCGGAATTTTCCACAAATGTCGCTCTCACAGACCGTGGGACTGGCTCACCCACTTAAGGCTGATTTCTCAATGCACCTGTTGCACCTGGTAAGCCTTGAATACTTGGCTAATCTTATTTTATTCATACTTCTACATTTTGCGCTCAGTAGTACTCGCTTCGGCTTTACACATACTAAAACTGGAACGATACAGAGCAAATTAGAATGGCCCCTGGGCAACATGACACGCAAAATCGTTAAACGTAGTATAGAGGTAGTCTGGCATTCAGAACGCCCTGCCGAGCGGGTTCGACCACACCACTGCTTAAATTTTTACTAAAAATCATCTGCAATACCGACCGAAACTTCTGCCAACGGCCTTGTCAATGAGGGCGCAAGAGTGGACAGATTTCAGGACAAGCTCTTGCCCTTGGCGTGGGAAACTGTCCGTAAAAGGCGGAAGAATCAGCTGTGATCAACAGTATGAGGATGTGGAAGGCAACGGAAACCACTGCATTAAAGACAGACAATTTGTATCCACAGGACATGTGGCCTATAGTGCAAACAAAGTGTCATGATTATCTCTCCTTTGTAAAAAGATTCCGCATTCGTCCCTCACTTGGATTTCGGGAAGGTCACTGCAAAGGGGAAGGTAACCGTGAGAAAAAGACTGTATAACCAACGGAAGGATAACACACTACGACCCGGAGCGTGGAACGTCAGAATTTAGAACGTTATAGGGAAGGTAGAAAATATGAAAAGGGAAATGCAGAGGTTCGGTGTAGACGTAGTGAGGGTCGGTGAAGCGAAATAGAAAGAAGAATATACGGTAATGTCAACAGCACTAGAAAACGTCATAGTGAGAGTAGGATTTGTTATAAACAGGAAATTAGGGCAGAGCCACAGTTCAGTGATTTCGTTGTACTACTCAGAACCGACAGCATACCAAAGTCAACATTAACAGTTCATATATACACACCAATTAGATTAGGAAATGAGACACTTAAGTAGTAAAGGAGTTTTGGTATTTGGGGAGCAGAATAACTGATGATGGTCGAAGTTGGGAAGATATAAAATGTAGACTGGCAGTAGCAAGAAAAGCGTTTCTGAAAGAGAGAAATTTGTTAACATCGAGTATAGATTAAAGTGTCAGGAAGTCTTTTCTGAAAGTATTTGTCTGGAGTGTGGCCATGTATGGAAGCGAAACATGGACGATAAATAGTTTGGACAAGAAGAGAATAGAAGCTTTCGATATGTGATGCTACAGACGAATGCTGAAGATTAGATGGGTAGATCACGTAACTAATGAGGAGGTACTGAATAGAATTGGAGAGAAGAGGAATTTGTGGCATAACCTGTCTAGAAAAACGGATCGGTTGGTAGGACATGTTCTGAGGCATCAAGGGGTCACCAATCTAGTGTTGGAGGGCAGCGTGGAGGGTAAAAATCGTTGACGGAGAACAATAGATGAATACACCAAGCAGATTCAGAAGGATGTAGGGTGTTACTTGAAAATGAAGGAGCTTGCACAGGATAGAGTAGCATGGAGAGCTGCATCAAACCTGTCTCTGGACTGAAGACCACAACAACAACAACATATAGATGTCGACGTCACAAGCAGAAGTTGAAGGGATGGAGAAAGCATATGAGGACAGTGAACGGGTAATTTAGTATGTAAGTGGAAATGATACCCTAATTTAGTAATAATGAATACTCTGTACAAAAATCACAAAAGGAGCTGGTATAGTAGGAAAAGGCGCGGAGACACTTGAAGAGTCCAGCTGGATTACAGCACAGATAGAGATTTCGGAATCAGATATTGTATTATGAGGGCTGCACAGGGGCTGATGTGATTTCCGATCAACATTTAGTAATGACGAAGGGCGCTGGAACTTAAAAGACTCGTTCGGACGAATCAGTGTACGAAGAAGTGGGACTCTGAAGTACTGAGGAAGGAGGAGATGCGTTTCACGTCCTCTGAGGCTAGATATATTGTGATAATGAGTACAACAATAGGCAGTTCAGCTGAAGAGGGATGGACATCTCTAAAAATTGCAGCCATAGAAGCTGGACGGACAAACATAGGTACAAGGAGGATAACTGCGAGGAAACTTAGAATGACAGAAGAAATATTTCAATTGATCGACGAAAGGAGGTGGTGCAAAAATGTTCAGGAACATTCTCCAATAGAAAAATGTCACTTAGCAATGTAATAAATAGGAACTGCAGGGAACGAGGGAAAAATGACTGCCTATATGCCTCTGTACGAACCCTAATCTCTCTTATCTTATCTTTGTGGTCTTTCCGCGAAATATAAGTTGGCGGCAGTAAAACTGTACTGCAGTCAGCCTCAAATGCTGGTTCTCTAAATTTCCTCAGTAGCGATTCACGAAAAGAACGCCTCCTTTTCTCTAGAGACTCCCTCTCGAGTTTCTGAAGCATTTCCGTAACACTCGCGTGATGATCAAACCTACCAGCAACAAATCTAGCAGCCCGCCTCTGAATTGTTTCTATGTCCTCCCTCAATCCGACCTCATAGGGATCCCAAACGCCCGAACAGTACTCAAGAATAGGTCGTATCAATGTTTTATAAGCGGTCTCCTTTACAGATGAACCACATCTTCCCAAAATTCTACCAATGAACCGAAGACGACTATCCGCCTTCCCCACAACTGCCATTACATGCTTGTCCCACTTCATATCGATCTGCAATGTTACGCCCAAATATTTAATCGACGTGACTGTGTCAAGCAACACTACTAATGGAGTATTCAAACATTACGGGATTCTTTTTCCTATTCATCTGCATTAATTTACATTTATCTATATTTAGAGTTAGCTGCCATTCTTTACACCAATCACAAATCCTGTCCAAGTCATCTTGCCTCCTACAGTCACTCAACGACAACACCTTCCCGTACAAAGTAGTTGAGTTTGTTTTAATTGGGCAGCAAAATAAATGATGGCCGAAGCAGATAAGATATGAAATGCAGACTGACAGTAGCAAGAAAAACGTTTCTTAAAAAAGGGCATTTATTAACATGTAATATTAATTTAATAAAAAAAAAAACGGTTCAAACGGCTCTGTGCTCTATGGGACTCAACATCTGAGGTCATCAGTCCCCTAGAACTTAGAACTACTTAAACCTAACTAACCTAAGGACATTACACACATCCATGCCCGAGGCAGGATTCGAACCTGCGACCCCAGCGATCGCGCGGTTCCAGACTGCAGCGCCTAGAACCGCTCGGCCACGCCGGCCAGCTTAATTTAATCGTTAGGAAGTCTTGTATGATGGTATTTGTCTCGAGTGTAGCCTTCTATGGAAGTGAAACATGGACGAGAAGCGGTTCAGAGACAGAATAGTGCAGTATAGGAACACTTAGCCTATCATATCAAATAAACAAATAACAAATCGTTATAAAAGGTATGTCCTGTGGATAGTAGAAGAGGCGTCTTTTGGAAACACACACACACAAAGTCCTGGATGACAAGGATACCAGGTTGTTTTTTAGCGCAACTTCGGATAAGAGAGCCAGTGCAGCCTATCGCCGCTAGGAGCCGCGATGAACACAGCACTACTTTCTTCCGCCGTGTGACGTGCCAGCAAGTAGGCCATACTATATCCTCCTATCCGAGCATTACTTAGGCAGCGGTCCTACCGCGGAGATTTCAGTTCATGTTGCCAACCTGGACATTACACCTCTCAACCACAAACCACCAGCCATCTCCTACGATCCTCAGCCTCTCCAACATTGGCCTCCATGGAGTCTTAGCATCAGCACTTTGTATTCACCAATGCGTATTGACTTAAGTGATTGTGTCCAAGGACAGCCATCCTCATAATGGTCCATCTGGAGTTGTACTATTTAAACTCTGAAGTGATGGTTGTCTGCGCCAGACATATTTACTTCAAGATTTTGTATTTTGGTCACAAACTCGAAGAAACTATTACTCTTTCTCAAGTGTTCAGCCGAATTGGCCGTGCGGTACTAGGCGCTGCAGTCTGGAACCGCGAGACCGCTACGGTCGCAGGTTCGAATCCTGCCTCGGGCATGGATGTGTGTGATGTCCTTAGGTTAGTTAGGATTAAGTAGTTCTAAGTTCTAGGGGACTAATGACCTCAGAAGTTGAGTCCCATAGTGCTCAGAGCCATTTGAACCATTTGAACCATCAATTGTTCATCAAGAATATCAGTTCACTGTGTTAGATTTATCTTGCATCTTGCCACGTCTGTGGACTTAAATTGTGAATCATCTATTCTGCTTGTTAAAATAGTGTCTCTGGTTTTATATCTGCCTGGGAATCTTTTCTTGTATTGTGAGCACATAAAAGGTCACTACAAATAGAAGCTTTTGAAATGTGGTGCTGTAGAAGAATGCTGAAAATCAGACAGATATATTGAATAACAAATGAGGAGGTACTGAATCGATATGGAGAAAAAACTAATTTGTGGTATGGCAAGTTTTCGGCTGGCGGACCCAATGGTGCGCACCCACTGAGCCACACTTGCAGCGGCTCTGGACTACGAACGCACTCTGCCACCACGATATAGGACGGCCGGCAGCAGCGGCTTACCCACTCACACTTCGAGCCACTTTGCTAGGGCATGCAACGCAGATGCCACTTAGTCGCATCTTCGTTCGTGTTTAGTTCAGACAAATTCATCGTAGTTGCTACTGAATGAGCTGGACACTTTCTTGCTGCCTTATTTGTAATTTGTCTTCGTACGCTTGGAGAAGTAAAAGTTGAGTAAATCTTTTGTTTACTGTGTTAATTTGTTCGCCAATCATTTCTGCTCCACTCCAACCTTCGTACGACAAAAGTTGCACCACTCTGTAGCTCACCTCCCCTTACCATTGCGTTCGAAGTCGTACACAACAGAAGAAATTTTGGAGGGGGGGATGAGGGTAAAAGTTATAGGGGAAGACCTCTGCTTAAATACAGTAAGCAGGTACAAACAGATGTAGAATGAGGTAGTTATGCAGGGTTGAAGAGGATTGAACAGTATACACTAGCGTGGGAAACTGCATCAAACCAGTCTGTGGACCCGAGACCACATCTGCATTACAAACCAGGTTCCTCAAACCATCCGCTTCGGTCTCCTTACGTAATTGCGACTGTTACTTGCAGTTCTTGTCAGATAACCTTATTCGCAAATTTTTACTATAAATCGACTAAAAGGATTTTTAACGACTTCTTAGTAGATTGTGACAGGTGCAGTAGAGCGACAGAGACAAGGAACAAACTAAGACTGTAAAAAAAAAAAAAAGGTTTGAGTGTATAACGTCTCGTCAGCATCGAGGCTATTATAAACTGTGATGGAAAGGGGAAGCAGTCTACTACGTCTTTATCATGGAATCGTCCCAACTTTAGTCTTAAATGATGAGAAACCATAGAAAACCGAAAACTGAGGGGTTGAACTGTGAGTATGGTCCAGTAACTTCATTTCTTGACCTGCCTCTCTACTCGTGACACCAGTCTCCAGACTTTTTTTTTTTTAATAGATCGGCGGGAAATGTCCTAATTTTTTTATATTTAAAGTTCTATACCGTCTGCATAATTTGGTACCAACGGTTCCCAGACTGATTTAGCTCGCTTTCTCTCTCTTTTCCCTGACTTTTGGCGATTTACAGTAAACGCCCATACATACATGACGTCTAATTCCACTTTCATGTAACATCGTATACGTATCCACACAGATATTTCTCGTAACTGATGCACATTTCTGACAAGTGAAAGTAACAATAGTAAGGTTTTTCAAAGCTCTGATGGCGGCATATGATTTTCGACAGTCATTTGCAAACAGAAATAAGATCAGTGACAAATTTAACGTCAAAATTGGCGATCTCGAGGTATACGAAGTTGACGAATTCTGCTAGCTATGAAGTAAAATAACGCATGACCAACGAAGCAACGCCAACGTAAAGAGCAGAGTAACACAGGAAAAGGCGATATTCCTGGCCAAAAGAAGTGTACTAGTATCAAACATAGGTCTTAATTTGAGGAAAACCGGAAAAGAAGAGAAAAGAGAATCCGCAAGGCGTTTGATACAGTTCCCCACAGTCGTTTAATGAACAAAGTAAGAGCATATGGACTATCAGACCAATTGTGTGATTGGACTGAAGAGTTCCTAGGTAACAGAATGCAGCATGTCATTCTCAATGGAGAGAAGTCTTCCGAAGTAAGAGCGATTTCAGGTGTGCCGCCGGGGAGTGTCATAGGACCGTTGCTTTTCACAATATACATAAGTTACCTTGTGGATTATATCGGAAGTTCACTGAGGCTTTTGCGGATGATGCTGTAGTATATCGAGAGGTTGTAATAATGGAAAATTGTACTGAAATGCAGGAGGATCTGCAACGAATTGACGCATGGTGCAGGGAATGGCAATTGAATCTCAATGTAGACAAGCGTAATGTGCTGCGAATACATAGAAATAGAGATCCTTTATCATTTAGCTACAGTATAGCAGGTTAGCAACTGGAACCAGTTAATTCCATAAATTATCTGGGAGTAGGTATTATGAGTGATTTAAAATGGAATGACCATATAAAATTAATCGTCGGTAAAGCAGATGACAGACTGACATTCATTGGAAGAATCCTAAGGAAATGCAGTCCGAAAACAAAGGAAGTAGGTTAGAGTACACTTGTTCGTCCACTGCTTGAATACTGCTTACCGGTGTGGGATCCGTACCAGATAGGGTTGATAGAAGAGATAGAGAAGATCCAACGGAGAGTAGCGCGATTCGTTACATGATCATTTACTAATCACGAAAGCGGTACGGAGATGATAGATAAACTCCAGTGGAAGAGAGACGCTCAGTAGCTCGGTACGGGCTTTTGTTGAAGTTTCGAGAACATACGTTCACTGAGGAGTCAAGCAGTATATTGCTCCCTCCTACGTATATCTCGCGAAGAGACCATGAGGATAAAATCGGAGAGATTAGAGCCCACACAGAGGCATAACGACAGTCTTTCTTTCCACGAACAATACGAGACTGGAATAGAAGGGAGAACCGATAGAGGTACTCAAGGTACCCTCCGCCACACACCGTCAGGTGGCTTGCGGAGTATGGATGTAGATGTAGAAGATGTAGTGCTATAGAAGGATGTTGAAAATTCGGTGGACTGATGAGGAATGAGGAGGTTCACCGCAGAATCGACGAAGAAAGGAACGTATGGAAAAATTGACAGAACGGATAGGATGATAGGTCATATGTTAATTCATCAGGGAATAAATTCCATGCAGCTAGAGGGACCTGTAGAGGGTAGAAACGGCGGTGGCGTACAGAGGTTGAAACAGTCCAACGAGTACTCAGAGATGAAGACGTCGGCACAAGAGAAGAATTCGTGGCAGGCCGCGTAAAACAAGCCGGAAGACATGACACAGAATACAAATATCTGCAAGTTGTAGGGATCCATCTACTGAAGATATTCCTATTAACTTTGATCTGTGTCACCGTGTAGAAACGTAGAGGGCAACCCATCTCGGCGCTTGCTTGGAGAAGAGAGAAAAATCCACGCTCGTATACGCCCGCGCACACAGTAATGGTCGTTAATCCAGAGTTGGATATCGATTCCTGTCTGGCTCTTCTCGTGCCTCAGAATTAGCAGGTCAACGGTTCTCATGGGGTTAAGTTATCGATTTCCGTCGCGTCCTTTCTTACTTCTGAGCGAGAGAATAAGTATCAGTAACATTAACGAGGACACGACTTTCCCCGACACGAAGTCCAACAGCAGCTTAGCTTCTTTATTATGCGATAAAGGCGCGACGCTGTCGATGGAATAGCTCGCAGTCGTTGAAGCGGTGATAAAAAATTGCTGACAAACTTCTAAACAAAGAGACACCGTCAAAGAAAAGACATCGCTTGCTCGTGATATTGCAAAACCTAGTATGTAATTGAGAGCAGTATAATAACAGTTGCATTTTGTCGACGTTGTTCAGTAGACTTAAGCCGAGCACGCTTCCACAAAGCCGTACATTCGCAAACTGCTGCCACGCAGCTGAACCCTGACCCTATGCAGTACATCACTCATTTCAACTTTGAGAGCCGATTACTGCAATAATAAGTCTGCTCCAGAAAGAGCTGTGTTATACAAACAGATAAGACTAAAGGGGAGCAGAAATTTAAAATGATGAAGCTTCATTCTACATATACACATACATCGCAGAAGTCGCCATATAGTTCATGTCGCAAGGAACTTCCTACCAATATTATAGATACCAGTTCTATAGATTTTCTGTCTTATTCCGTTCACGTACTGAGAGAGTGAGAGATCACGTAGTTGATCGGCTTAGTCCACGAGTAACCCACAACATTGCTACAGTACTAGTGGTGTTAACACAAAGCAGAGCAGAGGCAACGATAAAAAAAAGCAAACATTGCTCATTATATCTACAACGACAGTTCCCGAGGTTGACAGTTCCTCAGGAAGGGACCCAAGGAACTTCGTAGAGTGAGAAAGAAGTGGGAGATGAAATCTTAGCGTATCTGTCAGATGTTCAGTGGAATGTGTGGTGTCGTATACGCTCGAATGTGCGGACAATGTACATGAGTACAATGATGATGATATGTGCTTAACGAGTGAACGTTATTGAAACAGGTGAGGAGCAATTTAATTCATCATACTTGTCGGACAGTTAGCCACAAATCCGGTCTCCTATGAAATTTGGTAAAGAACAATCGTTGTCCAAGAAGAGGGTAGTAGACATAATTACGTTCATGGAAAATCATCCGCAGCATAGTAAAAAAAAATTATGAATAGATTTTGAACAAATCCGCAGCAGTATACCCCTGTAGGGCATAGTGAATAAGAAAAACTACGGACATTCAAGGGAGGACAAAGAGAACTTGTTACAAAACTGGTGTTCGCCCGTTTCAAGGATGCCCGATACAATTTACAGGATGTGCTTGATACTGACTTACTACGTTATGCACATCAAATTGCACGCAACATAGATTACAGTGCTACTGAATTGGAAGACGTAAGATAAGGAAACTGCAATCAAAGCGTCAACTCGACGATGCGCAGCAAACTGCGGAATGGTCCGAAAATTTGTTGATGAGATAAATAAACACATCCTATCGTTCAGTAAGGAATTTTTCCACTCCGATCAATCGGGACTTGAAGAGGAATTGCATCTGAAAGGAACCCTGGAAATTAGAGGTACGAAGAGAGTTGTATCAAGACCAGGTAACATCCATGCCTTAACGCATTCATATACAATTATGCCGACCATCAATCTACAGCCGGCCGGTGTGGCCGAGCGGTTCTAGGCGCTTCAGTCTGGAACCGCGCGACCGCTACGGTCGCAGGTTCGAATCCTGCCTCGGGCATGGATGTATGTGATGTCCTTAGGTTAGTTAGGTTTAAGTAATTCTAAGTTCTAGGGGACTGATGACCTCAGATGTTAAGTCCCATAGAGCTCAGAGCCATTTGAACCATCAATCTACATGGTAAATTGGTTCCAAAGTTATTTATTGTGCTGCGAGAAGTTAGACGTGCTCTGCCCCCTACGATATTTTCTCGTGTGCGTGATTTTGCAAGTTCAGTAGAGAATATTTATGTCACAGCAACCAAGACTGGGAAAATGGGCGCAAGGGAACTATAACTATGGCATGAGCACTGCCTTTGGCCAATAGCTGGTGAAAATCACTTGCTCTTGCTTGATTCCTGATCTGCGTACAAAAATCACAATCCTCCTGGAAAGTGCGTGGCATTGCAATTCATACCACCTGGAACCAATGGACAAATTGAGGCTTTGGATGTTTGTTTTTTCCGTGCATATAAAACATATTATCACACCATCTGGAGCCACGCCTTAAAGGATAGCCAGTTCCACGATAATCTCCACGACAGACTGTTTCCCATTCGGTTGCATGCCATCACATTCCATCAGTTCTCATCGCCCTGTTACACCAAAAGGGTTCTATATACATTCTTTAAGCGTGGATCCTAGCTGAACGTCCTGTATCGTTTATAGTTCCCAAGGAGTTCGGCTCAGATCTTGATGGTGCGAACGTTTGTGTTCACTGTGGTGTGCCATTTATCATTCTGTGTTCATGATGCAAGTTAATGGTTTGTTTCGAACATTTTTAATGTCGACGATGTCCATTTTGTGACATGTAATACTTACATCCCGTAGAAGATAAATCTCTGCACCTCCCGACAACTCATTTTCTTTCGTCCTCCTGATGTACATGGTGAGTGATTAGCAGCTAATATTTTTCCTGTCACAACTGTTAACATAAAACTTTCAAATGAACCATACAAAAGACTGAACTTCCGACCTCGCACTCAAGGGATTCCTTGTCAGTGAAAACATACAATCCTGGGTTACCGAGAGTCTGGCCAACCACCGCAATTGATGGACTATCCAATCTCATTTCAACCATAGCGTAACGTGACAGCAGCGATACTTTGTCTGCGACAGAGGCGCTCCAAAGGTACAGTAAGTGTTACCGTTGAATTCGGCAGCATCTTGGGAAATCTAAAGCGAATAGCAATTCCTTATATTGGTTTGAAGAATACTTTTTACTAACGGGTGCCCCTGTAAAGCAAAACATTACAGCAATTATAAGTAGAAGACACATCCGACTTTTTCTGGGTTTCCTAAGGCCCCTGACAGGTATATAGGCTCATATTACTGAACTGCATCATCAGGATACGATTATAACCTACAGCATAACGTGTATTAAAGAATAACCTTCATTTTTATGAGTAGAAAGTGGTTAGTGAATAGCAGAAGAGAAGACGTCACGAAGAACGACTCTGTTTACCTGTGTAATGGGGTACCGAGATAAACATATAGAGGTGGCGGAAGTATCGCGCACACGAAGTATAAAAGGGCAGTGCATTGGCCAAGCTGTCATTTGTACGCAGGTGACTCATGTGAAAAGATTTCTGTCGTGATTATGGCCGCACGATGGCAATTAACATACTCTGAATGCAGAATGTTCGTTGGAGCTAGAAGCATGGGTCATTCCATTTCGGAAATCGTTGAGGAATACAGCATTCCGAGATCAACAAAGTCAATAGTGTGCCGAGAATACCAAACTTCAGGCATTACCTCTCACTACGGACGACGCAGTGGCCAACGGCCTTCACTTAACGACCGAAAGCAGTGGCGTTTGGCTAGAATTATCAGTGCTGAGACAAAGAACACTGCTTGGACCAACCGCACAATTCAGTGTGGACGTACGACGAACGTATCCGTTAGGACAGTGAGGCGAAATTTGGCGTTAATAGGCTATGGAAGCAGACGACCTATGCGAGTGCCTTTGCTAACAGCACGACATCGTCAGCAGCGCCTGTCCTGGGCTCACGACCACATCAGTTGGACCCTAGACGACTGGAAGAGCATGTTCTAGTCAGGTGAGTCCCAGTTTCAGCTGGTAAGGGCTGATGGTAGGGTTCGAGTGATGTGCAGGTCACACTAAGCCATGGGCCCAAGTTGTCAACAAGGCACTGTCCAATACGGTGGTGCGTGGCTCCATAACGGTGTGGGCTGCGCTTTTACGTGGCAGTAACTGGGTTCTCTGGTCCAACTGAACCAATCATTGACTGGAAATGGTCGTGTTCGGTTACTTGGAGACCATCTGCAGCCGTTCATGGACTTCATATTTCCTAACAACGACGGAATTTTAATGGACCACGGTTGTAGGCGATTGATTTGAAGAACATTCTGGAGAATTCGAGTGAATGATTTGGCCACCCAGATCGCCTAACATGAATCCCATTGAACAATTATGAGACAAATGGCTCTGAGCACTATGGGACTTAACATCTGAGGTCATCAGTCCCCTAGAACTTAGAACTACTTAAACCTAACTAACCTAAGGACATCACACACATCCATGCCCGAGGCAGGATTCTAACCTGCGACCGTAGCGGTCACTCAGTTCCAGACTGAATCGCCTAGAACCGCTCGGCCACAGCGGCCGGCATTTATGAGACATAATCGAGAGGTTAATTCATGTACAACATTGTGCACCGACAGCAGTTTCGCAATTACGGACGGCTATGGAGGCAGCGTGGCTCAATATTTCTGCAGGAGACTTTCAACGACTTGTTGAGTCCATGTCACGTCGAGTGCTTAACTGCGCCAGGCAAAATGAGGTCCGACACGATATTAGCATGTATCCAGTGACTTTTGTCACCTCAGTGTAATGTGAAGTTTTGTTCGCTATACTTCGAAGCAAACCAGTTTATGAATATAGAAAATAATAAACTCGTATGGAATGCAGTATTCTCATTATCTGACATCCCAAATAAGTCACCCCTGTTGTCGATAATGTTATAATCCGTCAAAAGCAGTAAAATCGTCCAGGGCACAGACGCAGTCACATCCTTAATTCTCCATATATCAGAATTTGCAACACAGACCTGCTATGAAGATGAAGTGGTTAATTTAAGAGAAATTATTCGTATAAGAATGTACAAATCATTAGACGTCGTGCAAACTTATTGTGCGACAAGTAAAGTGCGTATCGTTATAAGAACAGATGGCAAAGGAAAATACACCAGAAGGACCAAATGAAGAACATTATTCTAATATATCCTTTAAACTGCCTCTAAATCTACATGGATACTCTACAAATCACATTTAAGTGCCTGACAGAGGGTTCATCGAACCACCTTCACAATTCTCTATTATCCCAATCTCCGATAGCGCCAGTAAAGAACGAACACCTATATCTTTCCGTAAGAGCTCTGATTTCCCTTATTTTATCGTGGTGATCGTTTCTCCCTATGTAGGTCGGTGTCAACAAAATGTTTTCGCATTCGGAGGAGAAAGTTGGTGATTGGAATTTCGTGAGAAGATTCTGTCGCAACTTTTTCCGCCTTTATTTAATGATGTCCAGCCCAAATCCTGTATCATTTCTGTGACACTCTCCCCCACATTTCGCGATAATACAAAACGTGCTGCCCTTCTTTGAACTTTTTCGATGTAAAACGTCAGTCCAATCTGGTAAGGATCCCACACCGCGCAGCAGTATTCTAAAAGAGGACGGACAAGCGTAGTGTAGGCAGTCTCCTTAGTAGGTCTGTTACATTTTCTAAGTGTCCTGCCAATAAAACACAGTCTTTGGTTAACCTTCCCCACAACATTTTCTGTGTGATCCTTCCAGTTTAGGTTGTTCGTAATTGTAATACCTAGGTATTTAGTTGAATTTACGGCTTTTAGATTAGACTGATTTATCGTGTAACCGAAGTTTAACGAATTCCTTTTAGCACTCATGTGGATTATCTCACACTTTTCGTTATTTAGGGTCAACTGCCAATTTTAGCACCATTCAGATATCTTGTCCAAATCAGTTTGCAATTTGTTTTGATCTTCTGATGACTTTATTAGTCGATAAACGACATCGTCATCTGATAAACTGAACTGTAATGCCGGCCGGAGTGGCCGTGCGGTTCTAGGCGTTGCAGTCTGGAGCCAAGCGACCGCTACGGTCGCAGGTTAGAATCCTGCCTCGGGCATGGATGTGTGTGATGTCCTTAGGTTAGTTAGGTTTAATTAGTTCTAAGTTCTAGGCGACTGATGACCTCAGAAAATAAGTCCCATAATGCTCAGAGCCATTTGAACCATTTTTTGAACTGTAATCTGATAAACTACTTATAATGTTTTCAAAATATTTGCACCAATATTTGGCGCTCGCTTGTCCATCATAGAATAACATAAAGATGAAGATCGTACTTGTGGCAATAGACGCCAATGACTAAAAGACAGAACGAAACGACTAATGGGGCATCGATCCCCTTTGCATGCGGAGGTACATAACCCTTCTTCTTATGTGTGGGTTTATCCAGGTAAGCTTTTCGTATCAACGTGGTAGGCTGAATTTCTATCCAACGTCACAAGTATTTCTTAGCGAATAGTAGTGGCTTGTCACTAGGTTCGTTTGGTTTTAGCTCTATTAGCGCTTATTATAGAAGGGCATGGCCCATTTCCTTCCTTATGCTTCCCTAATACGGTGCGACCAATGACCTCGCTGTTTGATCCCCTCCCCAGATCAACCAATCAACCATTCATGTCCTGGGATATGACACAAACGCTTGTAGGCAAAAAAATATAAGTATTTCGTAAATCACGTACAAAAGTGGTGATAAACGAACATTATTCTATGTAAATTGAAGGTGGGCGGGAGGGACGGGGAGGGGGGGGGGAAGGGAAGGGATTACTGATGTCAGCTGCATCGGGACATAACGTGGAATCAGAAGCGACGAATGAAAATGTGTGCAGGACCGGAATTCGAGCGCAGGATCTCCTGCTTACCAGGCAGGTGCGTTAACAATTGCCTCATCCGGGATACACTTGCGTGGACTATCTCGGCACGCCTCACTCCTACCGAGTGCCACCTATCCGTAGTCCCTGTCCATTTCCTCTATGCTCGCTACTCTGGATTTCCCGCAAGAGGTCGGACTACTTGTGCATCTGCACTGAAGAAGGTGAATCCATTGCCCATATATGAATTTGGACATGTCCAAAAGGAGAGACACCACACATTCATACACACACTACTTTGACAACACACGTCCCTGCTTTCTCAGCACTTGGAGCGCTAGTGTAGCTCAAGCTGCTATACTCTGACAACGTTTGCAACAGAAAGTGTCGCTATTGTGGTTCGTCTTCTTGTCCAGCTGAGTTTGAGTCATTCTTGTTGCCAGAAGCATATTACACTTCGCACAGCACATACCCATATAATCTACAAATTTAATCATGTAAACTGTATACATATCTATGATAATGAATACTTCTTTGGAACAAATAATTTATGTTGTCTATATATACCATATGTAAAATTCCATATGTTATCATTGCTAGTGTTCCAGTTTTAATGCCCAGTACTCTATCTTAATAGTAGTAGTTGTTGTTGTTGTGGTCTTCAGTCCTGAGACTGGTTTGATGCAGCTCTCCACGCTACCCTATCCTGTGCAATTTTCTTCATCTCCCAGTACCTACTGCAATCTACATCCTTCTGAATCTGCTTAGTGTATTCATCTCTTGGCCTCCCTCTACGATTTTTACCCTCCACGCTGCCCTCCAATACTAAATTGGTGATCCCTTGATGCCTCAGAACATGTCCTAACAACCGATCCCTTCTTCTGGTCAAGTTGTGCCACAAACTTCTCTTCTCCCCAATCCTGTTCAATACTTCCTCATTAGTTATGTGATCTACCCATCTAATCTTCAGCATTCTTCTGTAGCACCACATTTCGAAAGCTTATATTCTCTTCTTGTCCAAACTATTTATCGTCCATGTTTCACTTCCATACATGGCTACACTCCATACAAATACTTTCAGAAATGACTTCCTGACACTTAAATCTATACTCGATGTTAAGAAATTTCTCTTCTTCAGAAACGCTTTCCTTGCCATTGCCAGTCTACATTTTATATCCTCTCTACTTCGACCATCATCAGTTATTTTGCTCCCCAAATAGCAAAACTCCTTCACTACTTTAAGTGTCTCATTTCCTAATCTAATTCCCTCAGCATCACCCGACTTCATTAGACCACATTCCATTATCCTTGTTTTGCTTTTGTTGATGTTCATCTTATATCCTCCTTTCAAGACACTGTCCATTGCGTTCAACTGCTCTTCCAAGTCCTTTGCTGTCTCTGACAGAATTACAATGTCATCGGCGAACCTCAAAGTTTTTATTTCTTCTCCATGGATTTAAATATCTACTCCGAATTTTTCTTTTGTTTCCTTGACTGCTTGCTCAATATACAGATTGAATAACATCTGGGAGAGGCTACAACCCTGTCTCACTCCCTTCCCAACCACTGCTTCCCTTTCATGTCCCTCGACTCTTATAACTTCCATCTGGTTTCTGTACAAATTGTAAATAGCCTTTCGCTCCCTGTATTTTACCCCTGACACCTTTAGAATTTGAAAGAGAGTATTCCAGTCAACATTGTCAAAAGCTTTCTCTAAGTCTACAAATGCTAGAAACGTAGATTTGCCTTTCCTTAATCTTTCGTCTAAGATAAGTCGTAGAGTCAGTCTTGTCTCACGTGTTCCAATATTTCTACGGAATACAAACTGATCTTCCCCTAGGTCAGCTTCTACCAGTTTTTCCATTCGTCTGTAAAGAATGTGTGTAAGTATTTTGCATCTGTGACTTATTAAACTGATAGTTCGGTAATTTTCACATCTGTCAACACCTGCTTTCTTTGGGATTGGAATTATATTCTTCTTGAAGTCTGAGGGTATTTCGCCTGTCTCGTACATCTTGCTCACCAAATGGTACAGTTTTGTCAGGACTGGCTCTCCGAAGGCCGTCAGTAGTTCTAATGGAATGCTGTCTACTCCCGGGGTCTTGTTTCGGCTCAGGTCTTTCAGTGCTCTGTCGAACTCTTCACGCAGTATCGTATCTGCCATTTCGTCTTCATCTACATTCTCTTCCATTTCCATAATATTGTCCTCAAGTACATCGCCCTTGTATAGACCCTCTATATATTCCTTCGACCTTTCTGCTTTCCCTTCTTTGCTTAGAACTGGGTTTCCATCTGAGCTCTTGATATTCATACAAGTGGTTCTCTTTTCTCCAAAGGTCTCTTTAATTTTCCTGTAGGCAGTATCTATCTTACCCCTAGTGAGATAAGCCTCTACATCCTTACATTTGTCCCCTAGCCATCCCTGCTTAGTCATTTTGCACTTCCTGTCGATTTCATTTTTGAGACGTTTGTATTCCTTTTTGCCTGCTTCATTTACTGCATTTTTATATTTTCTCCTTTCATCAATTAAATTCAATATTTCTTCTTTTACCCAAGGATTTCTATTAGCCCTCGTCTTTTTACATATTTAATCCTCTGCTGCCTTCACTACTTCATCTCTCAGAGCTACCCATTCTTCTTCTACTGTATTTCTTTCCCCCATTCCTTTCAATTGTTCCCTTATGCTCTCGCTGAAACTCTGTACAACCTCTGGTTTAGTCAGTTTATCTAGGTCACATCTCCTTAAATTCCCACCTTTTTGCAGTTTCTTCAGTTTTAATCTACAGTTCATAACCAATAGATTGTGGTCAGAGTCGACATCTGCCCCTGTAAATGTCTTACAATTTAAAACCTGGTTCCTAAATCTCTGTCTCACTATTATATAATCTATCTGATACCTTTTAGTATCTCCGGGATTCTTCCATGTATAGCTTAATAGTACTTCCCCCAAATATTCAAATGGCGAGAGGTGCTGCAGAAATTAAGGTACTATTCTCACACCTGTGTGCTACAGTATTCCTTCTGTTCGCTGTTGGTACATGATGATGTGGTACAAGTGCACTGAAAAGTATATTATGTGATATATCCCGTTTGCAAATAGAGTACAGTGGAAAAAACAGGTGGTTTTGAGGTATCCTCCTGTATTTGTGAGCCATACTCTTTGACCAGCATCGTTCACGCTATACGCCACGTGGCAGATGGGTCTGCTTACTCGTTTGTGGCTGACGTAACAAACAAAACGAAAATTACAAATTACTAGTTAAATTATAGTCGGTAAATTGTTTCTCAATTCTCGACGTAATTACCTTCACATGATTGATGTTTACGGTAGCAGCGCCGCAAATTTGTCACGTACCCAATCACACAGGCGATAATAACATGCTGTAGAAAGAATGTCAGTCTGATGCTGAATAAAAACTGGAATCGCGACATGTCAGCGTAATAAATTTATATGGTCTAATAACATGAGAACTGTTGTTGTGCATTCATTTTATGTCTGACTAATAGAGATATAATACCAGTTTTGTAGTTATTTCTGTTAAAAAGTATTTGTAAGTAAGTTCAATTTTGTTTTTTGGAAGTTCTACTTTTATCTAAAATATTTGTTTAACCTGCGCTTAATTCACCTTCCTTTCAGCAATCAGTTATCACCAGATGATGCCTTAGGTGTGGCCCAAGAAAAGTATTGTTCAACTTGTGGGAAAGTTTTCCGGTTATTTCCACGCTCCGGCAAGTAATGACATAAAACTGTATTGAAGTTAAAATGGTAGCATTTGAATCCAGTTGCAAAAGAAATATGCAGTGGCTCATTCATATTGCTCATTCAAAACTTCGTATTGTCTGAAATATTCATTTCTAACCATCGGCCTGCTATCGCAAAACACTGTGTCATCTGAAACTGCCTGGCAGATTAAAACTGTGTGCCGGACCGAGACTCGAACTCGGGACCTTTACCTTTCGCGGGCAAGTGCTCTACCACTAGCGCACACTCCGCTGCAGAGTGAAAATCTCATACTGTGTCATCTGTATAATTTTGACCCTAATAGTTTCAATCTTATGATTACAATATCAGTCACAATTGGAATTAGACAATTTATACAGGGTCAACATTAACAAAACTGACTAACTGCAGGGACGGGTTGCTGACGGGAAATGGAGGAACAAAAATCCCATGAACATGTGTCCGGAGTGCATCCTTGCCACGGTGGATGGTACTGACGAATGTCCGCCCAGATAGCTGAATGGTTAGCGTGACGGACTGCCGTCCTAAGGGGCCCGGTTTCTGGGATTTTCTTCACTCAGGGATTGGGTGTTGTGTTGTCTTCATCATCATTTTATCCCCATCCGGCGCTCAGGCCGCCCATTGTGGCGTCGAATGTATTAAGACCTGCACCAAGGCGGCCTGACCTGCCCCGTAAGGGGCCTCCCGGCCAATGACGCCAAACGCTCATTTCCATTCCACTGACGAATGTAAGTTCCTTTGACAACGTGACCTGTATTCCTTGTGTGTTGCAGGCTGTGTGATTCACGCAGCGTACTGTAAGCGGCAAGATAGTCCGGTAAATATGTCGGGAACAAGCCAAGATTGTGTTTGTGTACGGTCAAGCAAATGGAAACGGCCGAGAGTCAGCACGGCTGTACCAAAACAAGTTCACTCACAGACACCAGTCACATCACACAACATTTCAAGCCCTTTCAAATGGCTATGAGCATTATGGGACTTAACATCTATGGTCATCAGTCCCCTAGAACTTGGAACTACTTAAACCTAACTAACCTAAGGACATCACACAACACCCAGTTATCACGAGGCAGAGAAAATCCCTGACCCCGCCGGGAATCGAACCCGGGAACCCGGGCACGGGAAGCGAGAACGCTACCGCGCGATCACGAGCTGCGGACTTCAAGCCCTTTCTGTGCGTTCGTCTATCATGGGTCGTTCCAGAAAGACAAACGTGTGAGGAGGCGGTGGACTTGGCGTACACCAGATTTGGAGGATCTAGTTCTACAAGATACTGAGATGTATCCTAGTACAAGCTCCAGTCAAGTGGTCCACCAACATGATGCAAGTCAAAGTGCGACAGTCCCACCCGACGTGGGAAAGTGTGCATTTCATCCCGCGGAGAGCACTCTGAATATCTATTGTGACGTGGACGCGATATAGCTCTCTACTGTGTTAAAAAAAATGGTTCAAATGGCTCTGAGCACTATGGGACTTAACATCTGAGGTCATCTGAGGTCATCAGTCCCCTAGAACTTAGAACTACTTAAACCTAACTAACCTAAGGACACCACACACATCTATGCTCGAGGCAGGATTCCAACTTGCGACCGTAGCTGTCGGCCGGCCGCGGTGGTCTAGCGGTTCTAGGCGCTCAGTCGGGAACCGCGCGACTGCTACGGTCGCAGGTTCGAATCCTGCCTCGGGCATGGATGTGTGTGATGTCCTTAGGTTAGTTAGGTTTAAGTAGTTCTAAGTTCTAGGGGACTGATGACCATAGATGTTAAGTCCCATAGTGCTCAGAGCCATTTGAACCATTTTGAACCGTAGCGGTCCCGCGGTTCCAGACTGAAGCGCCTAGAACCGCTCAGCCACTCCGGCCGGCTCTACTCTGTTCCGGGACGATTTGTTGTCGATGCACGTACAAGTACATCTTCCATTTCCGGACACATTTTCATAGTACCTTTTTTCCTCAATTTCCAATCAGGAATCAGTCCCTGCAGTTTGTCGGTTTTATTAATGCTCACCCTATATAAATTCATGGGTGTAACAATCTGACATGTATGAAATGGAATGATCACATAGGATCAATCGCAGGTAAGGCAGGTAGCAGGCAGCATCATTGGTACGATACTGAGAAAAGTCTACAACTGAATTGCTTATATAATACTTGTTCGACCCATATTAGAATATTGCTCAAGTGTGTGGGATCTGTACCAAATAGGACTAACTGAGAATATTTAAGGTGTACTTAAAACGGCAATATGAATGATCGTAAGTTTGTATGACTCGCGAGAGATCGACACGGATGTTATGAAAAACTAAAAGCGTCGGACGCTTGAAAATAGACGCCACCTACTCCGAAAAAGCATACTTCCAGTATTTCAAGATACAGTATTGAGTACTATGAAAATATTACAGTCTCCAGCGCATCGTTCCCTCAGGCACCTAGACGGGAAGATTAGACTAAGTATCGTGGTGCGCAGAGCAGTTTAAGCGTTCATTTCCTCCTATGCGCCACGTGCGTATGGAATGGGAGGTGACCCCCACACGTGGATGCATGGGAAGTCTCTCTCCTGTGTACTTCAAGCTGCAGATGTAGATGCTCTGGGAAACTTCATTCCCTACAAAACCGTTAATATCCTGGCTAGTGTATTCGTACTGACATGCTGACTTAGTGCACGAATTTCAGCAATAGTTCCCGTGAGCGGAATAATATGTTAGTCTTACTGGGACACTTGTAGGAAATAAACATATGCCTTTCTCGCCAAGGGCTAACATTTTCTATTTGTGGCTTTTAAAGTTCTCCGTATTTCCCTCGAATTCGTCGTCGTCTTTCGTTACGTGTTTGATTGAGCAGCTTAAGAGTATTGCAATCACTTTCCGTAATTTTTGAAATCACCTGGCCAGTTTATGGCCGCACGATTGAGTATGTCCAGTAAAAGCCTACCAGTTTTTGCTTACAGATTAGAAAGGTTTGCTGTCGCAAATTTCCTTCTGTAATTGAGTCTGAGGGCGCTAGCAACTCGCTTTCCTTCCCTAATATTTGTTGCTCTTGCTGTTAGCAGGGAGTGCGTTGGCCGGTCATTCCACAGCTTTCGCCTTCCTGCACGTTGGCGTGCCATTTGCTAGCAGGTTGGCTGAGAATGTCGCAGCAAGCTCTACGTGGTAGAGCTAGTTGAGGCTCCCGACGTTAAACATTCGTTAACGAAGTTTTAGATATAAATGCAATCAGTATCAAGCGCCAACTTTATGTTTCTGAAAATGAAACGGTAACAAGGTTTAATAATGGTGCCAGATGCCGAATATTAACAAAAATATTAATTAACTCTTAAACTGTCCCTATGAAATATCTAAATTTGAACAAAAAATAGTAAAGACGAAGTGTAGGTTGCAGGGGTCTCATTTCTCCAAGAAGTTAATAATTTCCCAGAACACACCCAAGAAAACTACAGGCTTGTATGGTACCAGTACAGTTTCGACAAGGATATATCATGTGCCGAAAAGAAAATTTAAAGGTAACTATTGGCCACTAAACGGTGAGAACAAAGCCTGTCCTAACACTTCTTAAGGTTTCAAGCAATAAGTAAACAGAAAAATGATAAATAAAACTAATGTAAAATTTGTTATTCATTCAAAATTAATAAATATAGTTCACGAGACTTTAAAAACAGAAAATTAAAAATTAAAATGAGTTGGGGATTATATCGGTAATTCAGAATAAAAACTGGTGTAGGATAGAAAACTGACCTTTTTTCTTTCACTAAACTTTGGGAAACAAGTTAGGAACTGAAATTCGGGATTTAGAAAGAACGATTTCAGATCTATGAGAGTTCATCGATTCGAATTAAGGTAAATTTCAGGTAATTGCAGATGATATGCTGCTGTAGGAGCAGAAGTTAACCAAATAAAATTCGTAACCGACGTAAAAAGTCATCAAAAGGCATGAGAGAGGAAAATATATACACGGGTACTAAAAAAGTTGCACATAAATGTATTGTAGTAACAATATTACACAACATATTAGAATTATTTTTTAAAGAAATGGAATTAATGTAGGCTGAGAAAATCGATCTGGCTATGGTTATCTCTACTGTACATAGCATGTCACGTCGCATGTACTTAACTGCTCGGCATGCTTCCCCCAAGCGGTCGGCAAAATATGTATATGATCATATCCAGATTTTGCCTCTTGCGCTCCATAAGTCAACCATTCCTCTTCAGTCATGATACTGGCACTGCTCGGCAACCTTAATGAACGAAACAATAAATGTTTATCAATACTGCTGTAGTGGTTCTCATTAATATTCTTTGTAGATGTAATCTTTGTCTTTTCTCGGCTACTTAGGGCTGCCTAGTGCACCATCATGGGAAATCCTTGCACTTACCTAATGTTAGACTACCGCCGAAAGCCAAAGGTCGTGCAGCAGTTCGCAACAGCAGAAATTTCCTCAAAACCACACACAGAAATACTTGCAAACACACTGACAGTAAAAATCGCAACGCCAACAAGGAGTTGTGCGACATGAACGAAAGTTGGTAGGCGCGTTTTTATACCAGAAAAATGGTGTCTATTCAAATTTCGCACCAGTCGCATAAGAGTGGCACTAGTAGGGCCAATATGTGTGTGAAAACCAGGTTTGCTTGAAATACACTGGTGTAGAATAGGTGTTAGTTACCTTTGAGATTGGACGTGTAGTTGATGTTACTCAAGAATTCCTTGAAGGTGACAAAGACGCCATTGTCAACGCCTCACTAAGTTTGAACGCGGTTGTGTAATAGGACTACAAGACTTCTGCGATATTCCAGGAAGACTTGGCTGGAATACAGCCACTGTACAGTTATGCTGGCAGCGGTGATCGCGAGAATGCACGGTCGCAAGATGTCCGGGCTGCGGACGGCCATGTAACACTACCGAGAGGGAAGACCATTGTGTTCGGCGTGTGGCTCTGGCGCATCGTACTGCAGCTGTAGCAGCAATTTGTTGGCACCACAGTGACGCAACGTACTGTTACAAATCGGTTACTTCAAGGACAGTTCCGAGCCAGACGTCCGGTAGCATGCATTCGACTGATCCCAAACCACCGCCATTTTGTGACTTCAGTGGTGTCATGCCAGAGTTTTCTGATGAAAGCTGGTTCTGCTTCGGTGTCCGTGATGGCCGTATGTTGGTTAGGAGGAGGCCAGTTGAGGACCTACAACCAGTCTGTGTGCGTGCTAGACACACTGAACTTACACGTAGACCTGCATTTGTGATCTGGGTTGCGATTTCGTATGACAGCAGGAGCGCTCCCTTGGTTATTCCACTCACCATGAATGCAAATTTGTACTTCAGTTTCGTTATTCGAGCTGCTGTGATGCGAATTATGAACAGCATTCCAGAGGCTGTTTTCCAACAAGATAACACTCGCCCACATACTGCTGTTGTAACACAACATGCTCTACAGGGCGTCGACATGTTGCCTTGCTCAGTACGATCACCAGGTCCGTCACTGATGGAGCACATCTGAGACATCTTCGACTCTAGTGTCTTCCACAAACAGTTTCTACCGTCCCTGTATTCAGCGACCAAAGCTCAACAGGAATGGAACTCCATTCCACAAACTCACATTCATCACTTGTACAACACAATGCAGGCTCGTTTCCATGCTTGCATTCAACATTCTGGTGGTTAAACTGATTATTAATGTACCAACATGTCATATTTGTAATGATTTACACTACTGGCCATTAAAATTGCTACACCACGGAGATGACGTGCTACAGACGCGAAATTTAACCGACAGGAAGAAGATGCTGTGATATGCAAATGATTAGCTTTTCAGAGCATTCACACAAGGTTGGCGCCGGTGGCGACACCTACAACGTACTGACATGAGGAAAGTTTCCAACCGATTTCTCATACACAAACAGCAGTTGCCTGGTGAAACGTTTCTGTGATGCCTCGTGTAAGGAGGAGAAATGCGTACCATCACGTTTCCGACTTTGATAAAGGTCGGATTGTAGCCTATCGCAATTGCGGTTTATCGTATCGCGACATTGCTGATCGCGTTGGTCGAGATCCAACGACTGTTAGCAGAATACGGAATCGGTAGGTTCAGGAGGGTAATACGGAACGCCGTGCTGGATCCCAACGACCTCTTATCACTAGCAGTCGAGATGACAGGCGTCTTATCCGCATGGCTGTAACGGATCGTGCAGCCACGTCTCGATCACTGAGTCAACAGATGGGGACGTTTGCAAGACAACAACCATCTGCACGAACAGTTCGACGTCGTTTGCAGCAGCATGCCTATCGCAATTGCGGTTTATCGTATCGCGACATTGCTGATCGCGTTGGTCGAGATCCAACGACTGTTAGCAGAATACGGAATCGGTAGGTTCAGGAGGGTAATACGGAACGCCCGTGCTGGATCCCAACGACCTCTTATCACTAGCAGTCGAGATGACAGGCGTCTTATCCGCATGGCTGTAACGGATCGTGCAGCCACGTCTCGATCCCTGAGTCAACAGATGGGGACGTTTGCAAGACAACAACCATCTGCACGAACAGTTCGACGTCTTTTGCAGCAGCATGGACTATCAGCTCGGAGACCATGGCTGCGGTTACCCTTGACGCTGCATCACAGGCAGGAGCGCCTGCGATGGTGTACTCTCAAAGACGAACCTGGGTGCACGAATGGCAAGACGTCATTTTTACGGATGAATCCAGGTTCTGTGTACAGCATCATGATGGTCGCATCCGTGATTGGCGACATCACGGTGAACGCACATTCGAAGCGTGTATTCGTCATCGCCATACTGGCGTATCACCCGGCGTGATGGTATGGGGTGCCATTGGTTACACGTCTCGGTCACCTCTTGTTCGCATTGACGGTACTTTGAACAGTGGACGTTACATTTCAGATGTGTTACGACCCGTGGCTCTACCCTTCATTCGATACCTGCGAAACCCTACATTTCAGCAGGATAATGCACGACCGCATGTTGCAGGTCCTGTACGGGCCTTTCTGGATACAGAAAATGTTCGACTGCCCTGGCCAGCACATTCTCCAGATCTCTCACCAATTGAAAACGTCAGGTCAATGGTTGCCGAGCAACTGGCTCGTCACAATACGGCAGTCACTACTCTTGATGAACTGTGGTATCGTGTTGAAGCTGCATGGGCAGCTGCACATGTACACGCTATCCAAGCTCTGTTTGACTCAATGACCAGGCGTGTCAAGGCCATTATTACGGCCAGAGGTGGTTGTTCTGTGTACTGATTTCTCAGGATCTATGCACCCAAATTGCGTGAAAATCTAATCAAATATCAGTTGTAGTATAATATATTTGTCCAATGAATACCAGTTTATCATCTGCATTTCTTCTTGGTGTAGCAATTTTAATGGCCAGTATTGTATGTTGCGCTTAGGTTAACCTGTGATCTTCCAATGTTTATCACTTAAACATGTTACCTAGACAAATGTATTCCCGAAATTTCGTTCCTCTACATTAATTATTTTTCGACACTGCGATTTTTTCGTCAGTGTAGAAGAATTAGGTAGTTAGAAACAAAAATATGCGAGGAACAGAAATATCTACAAAGTTAAAGCTACGAATATATTGTTGTTCATAAAAATATCTGCTACCAGCTTGTCAAAGTGTGCACACATTCTTTTGGGTGCAAGAACGAGGTCATTCACTCTTTATGTTATCTGGACAGTTGAGTCGTGTAGCATGTTGCTCGTGCTTCGAAAACAACGTAAAGCGTATAAGCCATATTACTTGCGGTGTACGGCCTAGGTTGGTCAATCTTATAGGGAATGCGATTGTAGGACCTCAAGGGACCATCTTGCCTTATAGAAAGGCTATGCAGAAACCCGTAAACACTTCGTGTGGTTAGGCTACAGCAGACGCATTGGTTACCTTATTATTCAACAAGAAATGACGATCTTATCGCTTTCGCACCTCAGCGAAGCGGTTAGGTGAACACTCCACGTGGCTGAGAGCTTTGTGGTCCCCCGGAGTTATCTGATGTCATTATCACTGTGCACTCCTGGGATGCTGTCGACAGGAATGTGCTTGGCTACGCTCTGTCTCAAGAAAATGTGCTAGCTGTTAGCCGATTGTGGATTGCAAATGATTATGTTGTCTTATTGAGCCCAGATTCAGCGTGATCGCGAAGTTGCAACGACATGATACACCGTGCTGTGGAGTTGTCTAAGTCAGCTGCTCGTTAGCCTACCCTACTGAACTCAAGGTGGTCTGGTCAGTGCCCTCCCCAAAAAAATGGTTCAAATGGCTCTGAGCACTATGGGACTTAACTTCTGAGGTCATCAGTCCCCTAGAACTTAGAACTAATTTAACCTAACTAACCTAAGGACATCACACATATCCATGCCCGAGGCAGGATTCGAACCTGCGACCGAAGCGGTCGCGCGGTTCCAGACTGTAGCGCCTAGAACCGCTCGGCCAGCCCGGCCGGCTGCCCTCCCTATGAAAAGCATTTGCATTTTGAAGGATCACAGTCACACCCTTTCTCTTCTGCTTAGTGGCGTTTCATGAGTCTTACATTCTCCTGTAAAAGTTAACTAGTCCACGATGCCTCATTGCATGTTATATCAACATTTCCATTCTTACAGTTCTTGAGGAATTCATTCTTAATTTAATGATTTTATATAACTCCAAATAATACTTGTCCAAATAGAGTATGATTGTAAAGAAAGAACAGATGTCAATTGTTTATAATAGAGGAACTGTGAAAGATGAAAAGACATTGCAAATGTCACTGGATAGAGAAAGGTTCAAAATTTTATGTTCGCACAGACACTAGAGCATACACTGAACGTGGGCACCATGCGTTGCTCGAGGAACTTCGGAACGGTAGTCCATTTCATTCCAAACGCGAATCAAGAGGTCTCTGGTTGTTGAATCGATAGCTTCAACAATTCGATTTCTCAGGTCTTGAATGATAGCTACAATAGATGTGACAAAGATTATCTCGTATGTACCCCCCACAGAAAAAAAATCACAAGTTGTGAGGTCCGGTGACCTCAGCGAACAAAATTTTTTGGTCCACCTCTACCAATCCAAAGTTGTGCGATGATGGTTTCAAGACAATGTCACACCTCAAGGTGAAAATGAGGTGGGGTACCGTCATGTATAAAAATGAAACCATTGGAATCTTCTTGAATTTGAGGAAACAAACAATTTTGCAGCGTGATCACTTATGAAATACCTGTCAAACTTTCAGTCACAAAAAAATAAAGGTCCATAAACTTTGTGAACAGAAACGGCATAAAACACGTTCAGCTTCGGTGAATCTCATCGACGATGACGGCAGGAATTTGTGACACCCAATTTCTTACACTATGTCGGTTTACTTTACCCTATGAAACGTAGATTCGTCCAAGAAGATGAATCTTCCGGAAATGGGGAACTGCAATGCTAAATTCGTGCCTTCTGGTATCAATGCCGGAATTCATATGCAGGCGTCATTTCAAAACGCGCCACACCGCTGTCTGATGAAGTTGAAGTTCCTGATCTGCCTGTCTTTAGGATTTGCGAGGGCTCCGTGTGAACGCATCGCGGTTACGCTCGACATGTTCATCACACGTGCGTGGCCGACCAGTATTCTTCCCTTAGCATGTGTAACGACACTCCGTCTTCAGGCCACAAGTGGCTTACCGGGACCATCCGACCGCCGTGTCATCCTCAATGAGGATGCGGATAGCAGGGGCGTGTGGTCAGTACACCGCTCTCCCGGTCGTTACGATGGTATTCTTGACCGAAGCCGCTACCAATCGGTCGAGTAGCTCCTCAATTGGCATCACGAAAAATGGCAACAGTGCATGGCGGCCTGGATGGTCACCCATCCAAGTATCGGCCAAGCCCGACAGCGCTTAACTTCGGTGATCTTACGGGAACCGGTGTGTCGAATGCGGCAAGGCCGTTGCCATGTGTAACCAACTTCCAAGAATTTTGTGTGCCAGTCATAACTCTACTTGTGCAGAGGGGGCTTCTTGCTGAATCGACGGCGGAATGGATGTTGCACTTGAAACATGGATTGACTTCCCGCAAATTCCAACACACAAAATGATTTCTCTCGTGGCGTAGCCGTCGTGTTGCTACAAATAAACAATAGCGCAGCTGTGTCAAAAGTTGGGACCCTCCTCTGTTCAGTGACATGCGCGATGTCTTTTATCTTTTATAGTTTGTCTGTAGTAAACAACTGAAATCTGTTCATTAGCGAGTCTCCCGGTATATTTGTACTGAAGTTCCCACATGTGCGCTGTCGAGAACACAGCGACCTTTGTATGTGAACAAGGTCGTCTCGGTGGCCGCATCTACGTAACCTGTGCTGAGGCAATCGGACCTTCTCAGAAGCCGTAATCAGCCACAATGGCCGCACGTGTCTTCGGTAGCGTGCAGCTCTGTTGCTGTTTGCTGACACTTTCGTGCTCGACCATCGGACGTGTCTCAGTCAAGACAAGCGCAGTCACGCCCCGTAAACACCGGTTCCTTCCACGGGAGACCGTGTACCTGTCTTCAGACGTTCCGTTCGTCCGTCCTTCAGAGCTTCCGTGGCGTCGCGCGATTCACACTCGCGGCCGCGGTCTGAATCATTAAGCGACGTATTGTTCCGCGTATCTAATTGGAAACATTTATTGACAGGCCCGAATTAATTATCTGCCCCACCAAATCAACACAGGGTGTTCCAGGAGGAATGGTCAATATTCTGGGACATGAAAGGAACGCTCCCTTGAAGCAAAAAACTTATGGACGCATGCTACATTCCGAATAGTATCCGAGACAGAAAACATTTAATGTACATTTGTTTTTGGGCTAGTGACGTGCGCGTATGAGTCTTACCCACACAACGTATCTGACGTTTTATTATAGCCCAAACTACCGCGTTTCTTTCAACATCTTTGCTCGGCATGTTTTCTCCCATTAAACAAGCCCGTGGAACGCACAGTTGTACATGGTGTGTTTTGAGTGAAGTAGTGCAAGGGATTGAGAGTGTACCAGAAAGAAGCATCGGTTAAGTGTTACGGCAAGAAAGGTAGAATGAATTGATTGTTGGTGTTAATAACGATCATTCTCCTTTACCTCCTCTGCACTACTGCAGGTGACGTGTCACTCAGCACATTTGTTCTGTGCATGCATTACACGTGAGGCGCCTAGTTGTTTCCACTGCACTGTGTAGAATACGAAGGTTCTGTTATAGTTCACTAACCAGCTGTCTTCAAGTTGATGTCCCCAGCGCAGAAAACAGCACGTAGGTCTTCGGTTCTGCATCTTGAGGCTGAAACTGAATTTAGCGAGGTTCTGTTCTGAAATAATGTATCACTTCTCTGGGATGCCACTCGCGTATTTTAATATAGCCACACGAGAAGACTACATGATCTTAATACAACACCTTCTGTTACAGCAAAGTACATGATCAAACACAATGTTTACGAAAATGTATCTTTACACTAGTTGTGGGACGTGTCTGTGTCTCATAACTACCGGAGTGAATCTTTTAATACTGAATACTGGCAAACACATCCTGCCACAGATAACATGAGTGTACATCTCGGCTGCCTAATCCAGAGTGACGCATAGAAACTTAAATAAAAATTGGAAACACATACTACGACAGACAAAATGTCTGTTCTTCTCGACGTCCTAATCCAGAGTGACGAACAGCCCGAAACACTTCGCGCGCCATACCGGAAAAGGCGTGACCCGAACGCATCGGAAGTGCTTCGTCTGCAAATTCGTCAGTCTTTTGTTTTTGATTTAAATTGTTGTTATTAATTCTAAAATGACTGATTGATAGTCAGCTGTTGAGAGATATTTATATTAAAAAGTGGACTCATTCCAATGAGTAATTTAACTAATAATAACAACTATAAAAATGGCTCTGAGCACTATGGGACTTAACTTCTGAGGTCATCAGCCCCTAGAACTTAGAACTACTCGTACTTAAACCTAACTAACCTCAGGACATCACACACATCCATGCCCGAGGCACGATTCGAACCTGCGACCGAAGCGATCTCGCGGTTCCAGACTGTAGCGGCTAGAACCGCTCGGCCACCCCGGCCGGCAATAATAACTATACTTTAACGTTTTGGCGCCCTTTCTCCTAACACAACAGCCAATCACAGAGCAGTAGCATTATGCAGGCGGTCTTTCTTACGGGAATGCTACCGAATCTAACATCTGTCACGGGTACCTCACACCACATTCGTCATCTATATACTTCTTGCATCTCCACTACTCTCGGAACAGCTTCTTGGACCCTAATATGATGGCTGACTAAGCCAGAAATATTACCCGTTTTTGTACACACGGTGGCGAAAAGTCACATATCAACACTAACGAAGAATATACAGAGATTGTGTATGTTTACGGCTTCTGCGATGATAGTGCTCCTGCAGCTGACGGAGAATACCTTCAGTGCTCTGCGACACGTGGATTTCCTGCTCGTAGAGTGCCTACCAGGGTTTTTAGCACATTACGTGAAACATGTGTTCTTCCAAGTTACCATTTTTCTTCAGAACGTGATACTGAACAATCTGCAGGAACAGTGGGTGCTACGTTAACTGTACTACCAGCACATGGCGAATTTCTGCACGCATCAACGGCCCACAAACACGTGGATGGCAGAAAACTTGTATCCATTTCAAATACAGCGTGTCCACAATCTTCACTTTGGTAACAATACCGCAGGATTTGAGTTCTGTCACTGTTTAAATGGTGATCGTCTTCACTGATGAAGCCACGTTTACACGGAATGGAATCAACAACACAGGTAATAATCATCGGTGGCCGCAAGAAAATCCACACGCTGAAGTGGAAAATAATTTCTTAGTTTTTCGATCAATGTTTGGTGCGGCATGATCGGTCACGATTTGACTGGTCCAGTTATTTTAAAACAGCGAAAGACGGAAAAGAATTACTTACATTTTTTGGAAAATTTGTTGGCTTAACACCTTGAGGGCGTTCCTTTGGTCACGCGGAAGTACTTCCAGCATAGCGGAGCCCCTCCATATTTTCCCACATGTGTAAGAGAAAATCTCACCAAAACTTTCCGTAGCCACGGCATTGGTCTTGGTACTACAATTAACTGGCCACCAAGCTCGTCAGGCCCTACGCCATTACATTTTTGTTTATGGGGTTTGGGGAAGTCTCAGGTGCACAAACGGAGGGTGAATACGCGAGATGAACTGTTTTGTCGTATCATGCCCGCTGTTGCCGTCATAAGAGAAGCTGCAGAGGCACTCACACAAGCAACGTAACATTTTCTCCCAATAGTGCAAAATGCATTTGATTTGACGGTGAGTTATTCGAACATATATTGTGAACTGTACGGCAGTTGTAACGTGACGCATACGATAACGCTTAGAGGCGCATGTGTTACAAATACATACTTTTCTATTGATGCTTTGTAAAACGCGTATTCTAATATTTACTAACTGCTGTACATTTGTGAAAATGACAGTTTAGTGAATAACACAAAATAACAATGTTTATTACATGTATTCTGTCTCGGAAACCATACAGAATGATCATTCCTGTAATGTCCGTGAATACTGACTATTCCTGCTGGGATAGCCTATTTAACCCTCGAGACACTGAGGGTTAAACGTCTCACTACTCCAGTGTCAGTATCAGGTCCCTATAGCATCAAATTACACTACTGGCCATTAAAATTGCTACACCAAGAAGAAATGCAGATGATAAACTGGTATTCATTGGACAAATATATTATACTACAACTGATATGTGATTACATTTTCACGCAATTTGCGTGCATAGATCCTGAGAAATCAGTACCCAGAACAACCACCTCTGGCCTTAATAACGGCCTTTATACGCCTGGGCATTGAGTCAAACAGAGCTTGGGTGGAGTGTACAGGTACAGCTGCCCATGCAGCTTCAACACGACACCACAGTTCATCAAGAGTAGAGACTGGCGTATTGTGTCGAGACAGCTGCTCGGCCATCATTGACCAGACGTTTTCAGTTGGTGAGAGATCTGGAGAATGTGCTCGCCAGGGCAGCAATCGAACATTTTCTGTATCCAGAAAGGCCCGTACAGGACCTGCAACATGCGGTCGTGCATTATCCTGCTGAAATGTAGGGTTTCGCAGGGATCAAATGAAGGGTAGAGCCCCGGGTCGTAACACATCTGAAATGTAACGTCCACTGTTCAAAGTGCCGTCAATGCGAACAAGAGGTGACCGAGACGTGTAACCAGTGGCACCACATACCATCACGCCGGGTGACACGCTAGTATGGCGATGACGAATAAACGCTTCCAATGTGCGTTCACTGCGATGTCGCCAAACACGGATGCGACCATCATGATGCTGTACACAGAACCTGGATTCATCCGAAAAAATGACGTTTTTCCATTCTTGCACCCAGGTTCGTCGTTGAGTACACCATCGCAGGCGCTCTTGTCTGTGATGCAGCTATCAAATGGTTCAAATGGCTCTGAGCACTATGGTACGTAACATCTGTGGTCATCAGTCCCCTAGAACTTAGAACTACTTAAACCTAACTAACCTAAGGACATCACACACATCCATGCCCGAGGCAGGATTCGAAGCTGCGACCGTAGCAGTCGCGCGGTTCCGGACTGAGCGCCTAGAACCTGTGGTGCAGCTTCTAGGGTAACTGCAGCCATGGTGTCCGAGCTGATAGTACATGCTGCTTCAAACGTCGTCGAACTGTTCGTGCAGATGGTTGTTGTCTTGCAAACGTCCCCATCTGTTGATTCAGGGATCGAGACGTGGCTGCACGATCCGTTACAGCCATGCGGATAAGACGCCTGTCATCTCGACTGCTAGTGATACGAGGTCGTTGGGATCCAGCACGGCGTTCCTTATTACCCTCCTGAACCTACCGATTCCGTATTCTGCTAACAGTCATTGGATCTCGACCAACGCGATCAGCAATGTCGTGATACGGGCCGGCCGAAGTGGCCGTGCGGTTAACGGCGCTGCAGTCTGGAACCGCAAGACCGCTACGGTCGCAGGTTCGAATCCTGCCTCTGGCATGGATGTTTGTGATGTCCTTAGGATAGTTAAATTTAACTAGTTCTAAGTTCTAGGGGACTAATGACCTCAGCAGTTGAGTCCCATAATGCTCAGAGCCATTTGAACCATTTTTGTCGTGATACGATAAACCAAAATCGCGATAGGCTGCAATCCGACCTTTATCAAAGTCGGAAACGTGATGGTATGCATTTCTCCTCCTTACTCGAGGCATCACAACAACGTTTCACCAGGCAACGCCGGTCAACTGCTGTTTGTGTATGAGAAATCGGTTGGAAACTTTCCTCTTGTCAGCACGTTGTAGGTGTCGCCACTGGCGCCAACCTTGTGTGAATGGTCTGAAAATCTAATCATTTGCATATCACAGCATCTTCTTCCTGTCGGTTAAATTTCGCGTCTGTAGCACGTCATCTTCGTGGTGTAGCAATTTTAATGGCCAGTAGAGTATTCTATCTCAGAAACAATACAGTATGATCGTTCCTGTCATGTCCGCGAATACTGGCTATTCCTGCTGGGATAGCCTATTTAACCAAAGGTCGCCAGCCTCGCTTTGACCCTCGAGACACTGAGGGTTAAACATCTTAGTACACCAGTGTCAGTATTAGATCCCTGTAGCAATCGAATTACTTTCACAAACATCCCGAGATCCGATGGCTCTACTAGGATATGTACAGTTTACTCATCGCCTCCAAATGGTCACCAGCAGCTCTCTCTGATAACCACAACAACAACAACAAAACAGAAAGGCAGTTCAAAGTCAAGAGGGAGAGAGTCACACAAAAACAAGACTCTCAGACTTCCGTACTGCAATTCATTGACATGGATTAACTCCCAGCCACGTTAATCACCTTTAATCCACACTAGCTAAAGGGTCAATGCTGTACTCTGAGGTCTGTCTCCTTATTGAGAAAGTCCACGTTCACCATTCCGCAACGCTTGCCGAGAGAAACGCGAAAGTGCTAAGTAGAATATCACGCCCGCACCTGGGAATGCACGTCGGATTCTCTGTCTTCCGCACTGCACTCAGCAACTTGGTTGATTACGAAGGCTCGCCTTCTCCGGACTTCTTATACACACAGTGAAAACACCTCCTCCACACTACATGGCACACTGCTTCTCCAGCCCACGAGTGCTGCCCGCCGACTCGTCTATTTCCTGGGCCCCCAAAACGCTTCACAAAATTACTTATCCCCTGGATAGTCCAGCCAGTCAGAAAAAAAAAAAACACAGTGTACACTCTCTCTATGGACACTTCGTTTTGCTGCTTATAGCACTTCTGTACGGTGCTGTATTGTGGTCGGCCGTCAAGAACTTTATCTGCTACAGAAATTGGAAACACCGGCAGTCATGGGGAAACTGCTCGCCCTTAAAATCAGCGTATTCGGTTCCGAGCTCCACCCGTTTAGGAGAATTAGGGAAAGACCGACCCGTCAACTTCAATCCAAATAGAAACGTCGTCATCTCAGAAAGGATGTGGGCCAGTGCGACTACATTAACGAATAGGGCTAGCACACGCGGGTGGATGGCCAGAAAATTACATGTTAAATCTTGAGACAATATTAATTCTTTTCTTTCCATTTTTACTTTAGTTTTTTCTTACGTGTATCAAGCGAGGTGTCAAAATACAAGACAATGTTTGGATGCTCACTTGTGGCGGAACAAACAACCGGACGAAGTAAGAGTTGGTTTGTGTCGTGTGGAGGAGGAGACCAAACAGCGAGGTCATGGGTGTCGTCGGATTAGGGAAGGAAGTCGACCGTGCCCTTTCAGAGGAACCATCCCGGTATTTGCCTCGAGCGATTTAGGGAAATCACGGAAAACCTAAATCAGGATGGCCGGACGCGGGATGGAACCTTCGTCCTCCCGACTGAGAGTCCAGTGCCCTAACCACTGCGCCACCCCGCTCAGTGCGAATTACGACACTGTATTCGTATTCAGGAGGACCGTGATTCAAACGCCATCCAGCTATGGATTTTCTACAAATTTATCGATGATTAGATTCTCCAAAAAGCCTCTTGATGATTTTCCGCTTCATTATTGCCTGTTCCGAGCTTGTAAACCGTCTCCTGTGACCTCGGACTTTAATCATCCTTTTGTAGTGGAACTATGACCCTGAACTACCCTCTGAGAATTAATCACTTCATTAAAACAGTTAAACCAAACCGGCATCATATAAACGCAAATAGTATTTGTTTCCTATTCTTTGAGAAATATATTTGTCAGTGTGTGTTCGTGGTAGAACATAAAATCTAATGTAGCCAACAAAACCTTTTCGCTGCATTCAAGACGATGAATCATGTAAATATTGTTTTCTTGAACTTTTATTACTTGTGAAGATATTGATCATCAAACACAAAATGCAACAGTTCTCTCGAAGAACTAGAAGTAATTACACTACTGGCCATTAAAATTGCTACACCACGAAGATGACGTGCTACAGACGCGAAAACTAACCGACAGGAAGAAGATGCTGTGATATGCAAATGATTAGCTTTTCAGAGCATTCACACAAGGTTGGCGCCGGTGGGAACACCTACAATGTGCTGACATGAGGAAAGTTTCCAACCGATTTCTGATACACAAGCAGCAGTTGACCGGCGTTGCCTGGTGAAACGTTATTGTGATGCCTCGTGTAAGGAGGAGAAATGCGTACCATCACGTTTCCGACTTTGATAAAGGTCGGATTGTAGCCTATCGGGATTGCGGTTTATCGTATCGCGACATTGCTGCTCGCGTTGGTCGAGATCCAATGACTGTTAGCAGAATATGGAATCGGTGGCTTCAGTAGAGTAATACGGAACGCCGTGCTAGATCCCAACGGCCTCGTATCACTAGCAGTCGAGATGACAGGCATCTTATCCGCATGGCTGTAACGGATCGTGTAGCCACGTCTTGCTCCCTCAGTCAACAGATGGGGACGTTTGCAAGACAACAACCGTCTGCACGCACAGTTCGACGAAGTTTGCAGCAGCACGGACTATCAGCTGGGAGTCGTGGCTGCGGTTACCCTTGACGCTGCATCACAGACAGGAGCGCCTGCGATGGTGTACTCAACGACGAACCTGGGTGTACGAATGGCAAAACGTCATTTTTTCGGATGAATCCAGGTTCTGTTTACAGCATCATGATGGGCGCATCCGTGTTTGGCGACATCGCAGTGAACGCACATTGGAAGCGTGTATTCGTCATCGCCATACTGGCGTATCACCCGGCGTGATGGTATGGGGTGCCAGTGGTTACATGTCTCGGCGACCTCTTGTTCGCATTGACGGCACTTTGAACAGTGGACGTTACATTTCAGATGTGTTACGACCCGTGGCTCTACCCTTCATTCGATCCCTGCGAAACCCTACATTTCAGCAGGATAATGCACGACCGCATGTTGCAGGTCCTTAAGGGCATTTCTGGATACAGAAAATGTTCGACTGCTGCCGTGGCCAGCACATTCTCCAGATCTCTCACCAATTAAAAACGTCTGGTCAATGGTGGCCGAGCAACTGGCTCGTCACAATACGCCAGTCACTACTCTTGATGAACTGTGGTATCGTGTTGAAGCTGCATGGGTAGCTGTACCTGTACACGACATTCAAGCTATGTTTGACTCAATGCCCAGGCGTATCAAGGCCGTTATTACGGCCAGAGGTAGTTGTTCTGGGTACTGATTTCTCAGGATCTATGCATTAAAATTGCGTGAAAATGTAATCACATGTCAGTTCTTGTATAATTTATTTGTCCAATGAATACCCGTTTATCAAAAAAATGGTTCAAATGGCTCTGAGCACTATGGGACTCAACTGCTGAGGTCATAAGGCCCCTAGAACTTAGAACTACTTAAACCTAACTAACCTAAGGACAACACACACATCCATGCCCGAGGCAGGATTCGAACCTGCGACCGTAGCGGTCGCGCGGTTCCAGACTGTAGCGCCAGAACCGCTCGGCCACCAGCGGCCGGCACCCGTTTATCGTCTGCATTTCTTCTTTAATGGCAAGTAGTGTAAATTGTTTATTTTATTTGCCTTTACGTTTACGGTTTGAAACTTCTGCATTCACTCGTATTAGGGAAAAACATAGTGGAGTGTGCGTAGGACATCGTTTCTGACGTACCTAGTTTCATCACACTTTCTTCCTTCCTTCTTTTTGAACAATTAGCATCACACATGGCCTTAGCTGGTAATTACAATCTACTTTGCATTTAGTAATAAGAAGTAAGATACTAATTATATTTTCATTATTTATTTCAAACAATACTCTACTCGCATTTCTTTAGTTTTCTGCATAAATTCCATGTTTTTAGACAATGCTTTTTTTATTACGAGACTTCGAAGCAGCTACATCCGCTACGTGAGCCGACAACTGCGATGCTTTGACGCGGAAGCGTTTAAGACAGATGCAACGGAATGGCGTATTTAGAAACGGCGTTTGATACTGTTTGTCACGATTCATACGAAAACAGGAAGGAGAGACAGATGATGTAGTATATGTAGGAATGGAATAGCTATAGACGTACTGAAAAACTTCTGTAACAGGGAAAGTGTTGTTCATCGATCATTAATTGCAGGTGCACTAAGGTGGAAACTGTGTGTGAATTCCTAAGATACCAAACTGTTGAGGTCATCGGCCCCTAGACTTACACACTACTTAAACTAGCTTAAACTAGCTTATGCTAAGAACAACATACACTCCCGAGGGAGGACTCGAACCTCCGGAGGGAGTGGCCGCGCATTCCGTGACATTGCGCCTCAAACCGCGCAGCCACTTCGCTCGGTACTAAGGTGGAAATTTTACCTTGAGTGGCAAGAGTTGACTTGAGAAAAGAACAACTGTGTTTCCAGTGCAATATGAACTCACTGATTTTGTACAGAGAAGTTTCTTAACAGACGAGAACGAGAAAGAGCAATTATTTGCAACTAGAAAAAGTTGCAAAAAAAGGGGTGTTTGTGGCGAAACTTGTGGCTTCAGCTTTACGGCGTGTTACGGAACTACCTCTCATGAAACTCTCTAAAGAATCGGTAGATTCACTGTATGTTTAAAGAGTCACAATGTATGTGACGGAACGCGAGATCTTCAAACGCATACCGTAGTGCATTATTATGCGCTTTTTTTCAGAGCTTGTACTTTCTTTAGCCATCTGTCTCTTGTTTACATTGTATACTTAATGGTACGAAGAAACAGGTATTGCTACCTCCTTCTTCTCCATTTTTTTTTTCTTTGATACTTGGGATTTTGTAAGGTAACTCTCCTTACTGACCGAATACCGTATGCACGCTGTTCGAAAACGACCAGAGCCACTCATGTCACCACTGAGCAACCAAGCCACAAAAAAACAGCTGACATCAACCAACTGAGAGTGAAACAGGCTGGTACTGCCCAGCGTTGAGATTTTTTTTTTTTACCGACTACGATTGCTTGAAGCTCGTATGTGCAGTTGTCTTAATACTGCGTGATAGATTATCTGAACTAGGGGAAGCCTAAAGCATCAGGAGAAGAAATGCAAAGAAAATGAAAGATGATTAGGGTTTAGTGCTCCGTCGAGGACGAGATCATTACAGTCTGAGCGCAAGCTCAGACTGTGGAAGGAATACGGCAGTGTTCTTTGAGCGTTTTCCTGTATAGTTCACACGGATGACTTTCTTATATGCTAGGATAAGAAATGGAGCAACTAAGTTTTCTTTGAATGAAACTCTGTAATTTCTTTTAACGGCGCTGGGTAGCTCGTAGAGCAAGAAGTTCTTTGCCATACAATGCAAAACTCCCCCGAAGCAGTGCTTGTAAACATAGGATAACACAGTCGAACCTACTCGAACCTACTATACCTGCTGACAAAGATCTCACATATAACAAATTCAGCGGATACTTCTGCGGGAAGTTTCAGTGGAAAAGAAGTTGCAGCATATTACTGTAATGCTCTTTTCAGCAACATTTGAACACAGCTCAAGGCAAGTTCGACGTTCCGCTGATAAAACACAAGATGGTTCGGAGACAAAAGGATTCTACTTGGTTCTAGGCGCTCAGTCCGGAACCGCGCGACTGCTACGGTCGCAGGTTCGAATCCTGCCTCGGGCATGGATGTGTGTGATGTCCTTAGGTTAGTTAGGTTTAAGTAGTTCTAAGTTCTAGGGGACTGACGACCACAGATGTTGAGTCCCATAGTGCTCAGAGCCATTTGACCCATTTGATTCTACTTGCAAGAATTAACGTTAAACTAATGATTCCTACTTTTTCGCATCTTCTCGTTAAAAGAGCTATAATAATTTATTCAGACTCTAGTATGTATATGTAATTGTTAAATTTGTAACCAGTTAGTTTGATCATAATAGCCGCCGATAACGGCTCTTGTATCTCTATGGATCATCAGTGGTGGAAGACACATTGAGTTATAATGTGAAATGTCAATAGGACTAGTATACATTTCATGTTAAATGGTAATCACTTGAGTCCCAGTAATCTTTCGACGAGAAGACGCGGTCTGATGTCTTAAAATAACATCACGTTGTGTGCTAGTCATAATAACTGTTGTGTGAGTGGTTGAAGCAAAGAGCACTGTGCCATTACTGTTACCACTGCTACTTTTTCAATCTTTCCACAATTTCTTACAAAAAAGAAAACTGTTAAAGACACACTCTGACCTTGTCTTTCGACAGAGACGTATTACATGACTTTAACCATAATCAGCCAAATGGTTCAAACTTATTCGATGTACTTGCACGCTTAATATTGACGTGCTAGTGTCTAATGTTGACTGAATATTATTACCACAAAAGGTGGTGAGGTTTCTGAAAAACAATAGAAAATACTCTTCTGGCTGTACTCAGCTTTATTATGACAACTCACCAATGTGGTTTGACTCTTAAAGCGGACAGCTTCCCGAATGCTGGAACACTGGATTGTCCATCTACTTTATGAAAATATAACCATTATAAACCTGAAGATGCATCTACACTGAAGCGTAACCGTCACTTGCGAAAACAGCACCTTCATATACCTATGCGGCTTTTGGAAACAACTCATCGTTCTTTACTTTTTAATTGTTACAATGTTTATGTTATTTGGTTGGCTATTGAGTGTTTTATATTGTTAATTATAATGTCCCTAAGCTGTGGTAGCCTCCCCAGAAAGTGGTGAGTTTTGTACCGCTTAATTTTTGGTTTTATGAAGTTAATCAACCTGTATATTAGCCCATTTTCCATTAGCTGAGATGGCTTGTGTAATGTGGTGTTATTTGCCGTCTAATGGAGCCGGCACGGTAGCTCAGCGTGTTCTGTCAGAGCGCTGGCTGCCCTGTGACGTCAGCTGAGGCCAAATGCCGAGAACAATCAAGAACAAAATGAAAAAGAAGTGGTGAAGCCAATTAAGGCCTGAAGCGACGGAATGTTTTGTTTGTTTTTCTACTACTAAGAATGAAAAAATTCACTGCTAACCACCCACTGCATCGAAAGGTGATACTTCGCCAGCCACCAAGCATAATAATAATGATTGACATTCCTGTCTTTTATTTAATTTGAAGTTGAGGGAGATAGCTTTGTTCTTTCAAAAAAAAAAAAAAAAAAAAAACCATTCGTCTGTGGACTTGGGTTTCTGTTCAAATTATGTAACAAATGTAAAGTATGGCGATATTTTTGGAAGGTCTCTGTTGATCAAAATCTTACGATTGTCACTTGTCTCGAACACTAGCGTCGTGTGCGTTCGCTGCAGTGGATGTGTGTCAGATCACGTGCTTGGCCCCGATGAACTCGGTTCGTGCCTGTCACGAGAGCGAAACCAATCCCTCGTCTTGTCTGCGGCTGGTTCGCGTTGCAGCCACTATGCTCACCGGCCTCCTTTGGCGACTGTAGCTACATGAGCGGCATATTAAGGGTTGCATTTTCAGTTTAGATTATCATACTGATCTTAATCTTAGTACTATGAATAAATACAAAAACTAAACACAACTACTCGTCCACTGTGGTCTAAAAACGTGAAGATCACTCAACAGAGTGAATCATAAGTCCACAGACAAAATTTCAGCCGCTGTTCACGGGTTCCTTTTGAGTACTTCGACATAAAGGAATGTGGATTCCTGTTTCTCGTTACAGGGAAATAATGTGCTAATAAGGCAGAAAGGTGGAAGGAGTATATAGAGGGTTTATACAAGGGCGATGTACTTGAGGACAATATTATGGAAATGGAAGAGGATGTAGATGAAGATGAAATGGGAGATACGATACTGCGTGAAGAGTTTGACAGAGCACTGAAAGACCTGAGTCGAAACAAGGCCCCCGGAGTAGACAACATTCCATTAGAACTACTCACGGCCTTGGTAGAGCCAGTCCTGACAAAACTCTACCATCTGGTGAGCAAGATTTATGAGACGGCGAAATACCCTCAGACTTCAAGAAGAATATAATAATTCCAATCCCAAAGAAAGCAGGTGTTGACAGATGTGAAAATTACCGAACTATCAGTTTAATAAGCCATAAGCCACAGCTGCAAAATACTAACGCGAATTCTTTACAGACGAATGGAAAAACTGGTAGAAGCGGACCTCGGGGAAGATCAGTTTGGATTCCGTAGAAATGTTGGAACACGTGAGGCAATACTAACCTTACGACTTATCTTAGAAGAAAGATTAAGAAAAGGCAAACCTACGTTTCTAGCATTTGTAGACTTAGAGAAAGCTTTTGACAACGTTAACTGGAATACTCTCTTTCAAATTCTGAAGGTGGCAGGGGTAAAATACAGGGAGCGAAAGGCTATTTACAATTTGTACAGAAACCAGATGGCAGTTATAAGAGTCGAGGGGCATGAAAGGGAAGCAGTGGTTGGGAAAGGAGTGAGCCAGGGTTGTAGCCTCTCCCCGATGTTATTCAATCTGTGTATTGAGCAAGCAGTAAAGGAAACAAAAGAAAAATTCGGAGTAGGTATTAAAATTCATGGAGAAGAAGTAAAAACTTTGAGGTTCGCCGATGACATTGTAATTCTGTCAGAGACAGCAAAGGACTTGGAAGAGCAGTTGAACGGTATGGACAGTGTCTTGAAAGGAGGATATAAGATGAACATCAACAAAAGCAAAACGAGGATAATGGAATGTAGTCAAATTAAATCGGGTGATGCTGAGGGGATTAGATTAGGAAATGAGACACTTAAAGTAGTAAAGGAGTTTTGCTATTTGGGGAGCAAAATAACTGATGATGGTCGAAGTAGAGAGGATATAAAATGTAGACTGGCAATGGCAAGGAAATCGTTTCTGAAGAAGAGAAATTTGTTAATATCGAGTATAGATTTAAGTGTCAGGAAGTCGTTTCTGAAAGTATTTGTATGGAGTGTAGCCATGTATGGAAGTGAAACATGGACGATAACCAGTTTGGACAAAAAGAAAATAGAAGCTTTTGAAATGTGGTGCTACAGAAGAATGCTGAAGATAAGGTGGGTAGATCACGTAGCTAATGAGGAGGTATTGAATAGGATTGGGGAGAAGAGAAGTTTGTGGCACAACTTGACTAGAAGAAGGGATCGGTTGGTAGGACATGTTTTGAGGCATCAAGGGATCACAAATTTAGCATTGGAGGGCAGCGTGGAGGTTAAAAATCGTAGAGGGAGACCAATAGATCAATACACTAAGCAGATTCAGAAGGATGTAGGTTGCAGTAGGTACTGGGAGATGAAAAAGCTTGCACAGGATAGAGTAGCATGGAGAGCTGCATCAAACCAGTCTCAGGACTGAAGACCACAGCAGCAGCAAGTTAGACTGACAGAAAAAACCGGAACACCAAAAAATAATTAATGTAGAGTAGTGAAATTTCGTGAATACATTTGTCTCGGAAGGTAACACACTTAAGTGATAATCACTGCAAGATCACAGGTTAACATAAGCGCGAGGTATGTCATTGCAAATGTGAAGTGCTGTTACATTAATAACCGGTGTAACCACAATAATGCTGAATGCAAGCACGAAACATGAGTGTATTGTGTTGTACAGAGACCGGATATCAGTTTGTGGGATGGAGTTTCATGCTTGTTGCACTTGCTCGGTCGTTACATTGACGGTTGTTATTGGTTAGGGATGACGCTGGAGCTGTCGCCGATGTCCCATAATTACTCGACGGGAGACAGATCTCGTATTCGAGCAGGCCGAGGCAACTTATCGACACTCAGCGGAGTGTGTTGGGTTACAACAGTGGTATGTGGACGAGCGTTATCCTCTTGGAAAGGACCACCTGAAACGCTGTTTATAAACGGCAACACAACAGATTGGATCACCAGACTGACGTACAATTTTGCAGTCAGGGTGCGTGGGATAACACGAAATCGCGCCCCGTACCATAAATCCAGGTTTAGGTCTAGTGTATCTACACTACTGGCCATTAAAATTGCTACACCGAGGAGAAATGCAGATGATAAACAAGTACTCATTGGACAGGTATATTATACTAGAACTGACATGTGATTACATTTTCACGCAATTTGGGTGCATAGATCCTCAGAAATCAGTACACAGACCAACCACCTCTGGCCGTAATAACGGCCTTTATACGCCTGGGCATTGAGTCAAACAGAGCTTGGATGGCGTGTACAGATACAGCTGCCCATGCAGCTTCAACTCGATACCACAGTTCATCAAGAGTAGTGACTGGCGTATTGAGACGAGCCAGTTGCTCGGCCACCATTGACCAGACGTTTTCAATTGGTGAGAGATCTGGAGAATGTGCTGGCCAGAGCACCAGTCGAACATTTTCTGTATCCAGAAAGGCCGTACAGGACCTGCAACATGCGGTCGTGCATTATCCTACTGAAATGTAGGGTTTCGCAGGGATCAGATGAAGGGTAGAGCCACGGGTCGTAACACATCTGAAAAGTAACGTCCACTGTTCAAAGTGCCGCCAATGCGAACAAGAGGTAACCAATGGCACCCCACACCATCACGCCGGGTGATACGCCAGTATGGCGATGACGAATACACGCTTCCAATGTGCGTTCACCGCGATGCCGCCAAACACGGATGCGCCCATCATGATGCTGTAAACAGAACCTGGATTCATCCGAAAAAATGACGTTTTGCCATTCGTGCACCCAGGTTCGTCGTTGAGTACACCATCGCAGGCGCTCCTCTGTGATGCAGCGTCAATAACCGCAGCTATGGTCTCCAAGCTGATAGTCAATGCTGCTGCAAACGTCGTCGAACTGTTCGTGCAGATGGTTGTTGTCTTGCAAACGTCCCCACCTGTTGACTCAGGGATCGAGACGTGGCTGCTCGATCCGTTACAGCCATGTGGATAAGATGCCTGTCATCTCGACTGCTAGTGACACGAGGGCGTTGGGATCCAGCACGGCGTTCCATATTAACCTCCTGAACCCACCGATTCCATATTCTGCTAACAGTCATTGGATCTCGACCAACGCGAGCAGCAATGTCGCGATACGATAAACCGCAATCGCGATAGGCTACAATCCGACCTTTATCAAAGTCGGAACCGTGATGGTACGCATTTCTCCTCCGTACACGAGGCATCACAATAACTTATATTTAGATTAAAGTTCAGTCTTGATCACGTTATGTCTGTTTTAATTAAAACAGACATAACGTGATGAAGACTGAACTTTAATCTAAATATAATGTTTTAATTAAAACAGACATAACGTGATCAAGACTGAACTTTAATCTAAATATAACAATTAATTGATCACTGTATTCCAGAAATGTTTACCAAAATTGTACATCACAATAACGTTTCACCAGGCAACGCCGGTCAACTGCTGTTTGTGTATGAGAAATCGGTTGGAAACTTTCCTCATGTCAGCACGTTGTAGGTGTCGCCATCGGCGCCAACCTTGTGTGAATGCTCTGAAAAGCTAATCGTTTGCATATCACAGCATCTTCTTTCTGTCGGTTAAATTTCGCGTCTGTAGCACGTCATCTTCGTGGTGTAGCAATTTTAATGGCCAGTAGCTTGCAGACATGTTGCCTGCAGGCCCTCAGGTAGCCTCTACGTAACCAATAAACGGCTATCAGCGGCATGAAAGCAGAACCAGCTTTCATCAGAAAATACCCTGACATTTAATAAGCTCACGCTTGACGCTACTGAAGTCGCAAATGGCATTGGTTGTGTCAGTGGAATGCACTAAACAGGCCGTCTGGCTCGGAGCTGTCTTTGAAGTAAGTGATTTTTAACAAACTGCCTATTGGCTTCTGTCTCGGGTTCTTCGGCCGACGTTCATCTAATGATTTTTCTGACGTTTTGCCAGCACGAGTGGCTGGCATTGTCAAAGCTTCACCCTCCATTGCCGGTGGTGAACTGGAGGCGAGCTCGCGGCCGCAGACTATATGTACCTGGCGCGCCAACGTCCGAGGGCTTCTCCGCGGTCATTTCCGGTGCGGTTCTCCTCTTGCTACCTGCGACGGTCGTTCGCTGCAGTACGGGAAGCCAGGATCCGTTTACCTTAAGGCTTTCCTCTTTCTTGTTGAAACTGTTCGCGTGTTTTTGGATTTCTACAGCTTCTCTGAACAAGCGCGTGTGATAGTGCTTCTCTACAGCCAGAACTTCCGTGTCGGCGAATTTTATTACGTGGTCGGTCTCATTCAGTGCGTGCTCTGCCACGGCCGATTTCTCCACCTGCCCCAACCTGCAATGTCGCTTATGCTCTTTGATCCTGGTGTTAATGGATCGTCCAGTCATTCCGACATAAACTTTTCCGCATGTGCAAGGTATACGGTATATTCCCGACATTGCAAGTGGGTCTCTTTTCTCCTTCGCCGATCTAAGACACTCTTTGATCTTCCTTGTCGGTTTGGACATCGTCTTTACGCCGTGTTTGCGCAATATACGGCCGATTCTGTCCGTCACTCTGGGAATGTATGGCAGAAAGGCCGTACCCGACATTTCTTTTTCTGGTTCCTTACTTCGCCGAGTGTTTGGCTCTGTTACACTTCTAATGTAATTTGTGGAGTACCCATTGCTCCTCAGAACAGTTTCCAGGTGTTGCATTTCTCGTTTGAGGTGTTGAGGCTCACATATTCGTCCTGCTCTCGTTACGAGCAATGGAGGGTGAAGCTTTGACAATGCCAGCCACTCGTGCTGGCGAAACGTCAGAAAAATCATTAGATGAACGTCGGCCGAAGAACCCGAGACAGAAGCCAATAGGCAGTTTGTCAACAAGTGGCCACGAAAGCCTTAACAATTTTGTGATTTTTAACAGTTCGCTTTGTAACTGTGGGTGCGACTTGCTGCTCAGATAACTGCTGCAGATGCAGTACGATGCGTCAGAGCCAACCGCAGGTCTTCCCTTTCAATAGTGGAACGTGGCGTCCGGAGCCCGGTCTCCTTGCGACCGTACATTCTTGTGAATACCGCTACCAGCAAACACGTACAGTGCATACATAGCTGCCAAGTCTTTCTGCAATATCGCGGAAGAAACATCCCACTTGTCGTAGTCCTAGTACACGACCTCGTTCAAAGTCATGAAGTGTTGATAACGGCGTCTTTGTTGCCCTAAAGGCATTCTTGACTAACACAACTTACAAAGTCCAGTCTCAAAGGTAACCAACGTCCACGACCGTTACAGAGTGTATCTGAAGCAAACCTAATTTACATTCTGATAGTGGCACTACTAATGTCACTCTTACGCGACTGGCGCGAAATTTGAATAGACATCACCTTCCTGATGTAGAAACACGCCTACCAACTTTCGTTTACGTCGCACAACTCCTTTACTGCGGTTTTTTTTCCGTCCGTGTACTTTATTTGTTAAAAAATCGTCCAAATGGCTCTGAGCACTATGGGACTTAACATCTGAGGTCATCAGTCCTCTAGAACTTAGAACTCCTTAAACCTAACTAACCTAAGGACATCACACACATCCATGCCCGAGGCAGGATTAGAACCTGCGACCGCAGCGGTCGCGCGGTTCCAGACTGAAGCGCCTAGAACCGCTCGGCCACACCGGCTGGCGTTTATTTGTTACTCCAATTACTTTTACTACTGTGAAAACACATTCAAAACAGTGAAAAAGCCTGTAATATACAATCGTACTACCTCCGAAGGATCTGGTCACTCGTAGGCGCCTCTAAACTGACACAAAAGTACAGTGACGTGGTTGCCGTCGCCGCAGCATAGCGTCGTTGGGATGCTGCATCCAGCAAACCCATGCACGAGTTGTGTATCGGCCAACTCTTACTCCGGTAAACCTAACCATACTGCTGTGTTTTACTGTTAGGGTACAACTGAAACTGCTGAAAAACCAACACGAGGCAATACCTTCCAGTATTTAATGAAAGCTTGAGGGGAAAGACTAATCTGGGCAGAAATGTTGTCAACAGAAACTATCGTAACTGAGCGGAGTAAGTTAGTTGCCAAACAAGGTACTCCGCCCAGACTGCCAACCTTTACACTGTTCTGCAGATATTTTAGTGTAGTATAGACACAGAGATAACTACAGGTAGGAAATTAAACGGACACCGGAAACCATGCGCCCCTTAGCACACTCAGAAAATCCCCAAATTACCTCCGAAATTTTGTTGTGGTTTAGGTTTACTCTGTTGCTGTGCTGTGCATGTAAGGAAAATTTCAGACATTATAGATAATTTATTTAGCGTTATGACTATCAATAATGACTATCACTAATCTCTGCCTAAAGAACTTAATTACTATTAGCCTCTATCAGCAGTTCAACGTAGGTCGCTAGAGCGACGAAACATACCATGCGATTGGTCACTGCCATGTTGAAGAAGACATTTCGCACAGACGCACGTAACTGTATAACTGCAAGGGTTGGACAAAAATTAGGAGTAAGTATCCACTTACCATCATACCGTAATGATGAAGAACAGTGAAAGTAGTAATTTCCACTAAAACGTTTCTCTGTACTTGACTTACACATCCCTCTATCTCCTTAGAACAGTATTTCACATGAAGGATATATTACTTATTTGTGGAGGCATAATACAAATGTTGTTGAATTATTCTTTTTTGTTTTATTATTCGTTAACGAAACTTACTGACTATTTGTAAGTGCTAACTGTAAAACGACTCGGATGACAATCCATCGGATATTGACAAACTCCCTCTTGGAGGAGGATATTAGTGTTTAACGTCCCGTCGACAACGAGGTCATTAGAGACGGAGCGCAAGCTCGGGTGAGGGAAAGGAAATCGGCCGTGCCCTTTCAAAGGAACCATCCCGGCATTTGCCTGAAGCGATTTAGGGAAATCGCGGAAAACCTAAATCAGGATGGCCGGAGACGGGATTGAACCGTCGTCCTCCCGAATGCGAGTCCAGTGTGCTAACCACTACGCCACCTCGCTCGGTCGAACTCCCTCTTATGGAGTTACAATTGTGCGTGCTTTTCCCTTAGATAATAGGTACTTAGCGCAATTTAAGCAAAGATTTTGTAAAGATGATAGAAAATAAACGGCGAATGCTAACTGAAATGTGTGTAAACATATCAGAGGTGCTTGGCAACAAAAAGACAGTGTGTGTGTATGATAAGAATTTCGATCGACGTTTCTTTGTAGAACAGTGGCTGTCTCCAAATTAGATCGATCCAGGATCAGCCCGCTCATAAAAATCCACTGTCACTACAAGAGCACCAAGTAAGCCATATGCATAACATTTTCTTTTGATGTAAAACATATACTTCCGACATGATCCGCGCAAAATGTTACGACCGAAATCGCTGTAAAAAGTAAACAAGTACAAAAATGAGTGTCCATTGGCAAAGCTACTTAAACGTTTTGGCTGGAATGAGATCACTTTTTTTCTTAAAAACAAGAGAGAACTGATAGTTGAAAACTAATTGTGATGTTTGTGTTACTGTTCGTAACCACTTCTCGTCAGTTGCTACTTCAACTTTGTTTTATAATACAAATAAAAAATGCCATCGTTTTCAGCTGCATGTTTTATCTTATACGTGTTTATTTATGTTACAAACATAATCGTTGTAATATTTCATAATTCATAGCTTTAACCATAAATGGTTTTAAATTCAAATGTTATGGTGAGATATAGATCCGTGACGCTTATAAATTAATAATATCTGTTCAGGCATTTAATACTGCAGTATAATAGCTGAAATCGAAGGAGGCATATTGTAAAGCACTATACTTGACACCGCCTATGTATTACCATTACCTGACCGCAAAATTCTGACAATCAAAACTAATTTTACGAAGGTCATTTATCGGCAGAGGCACGAGTAAATTGCTTTTATTAAGATGGCGAAAAATAAGAAAAAAAAATCATTTAAGCGCCCATCATATTTCTGGGCAGCAAACAGCAGTTAGTTTGAAGGTGGCACTTTTTCGATAAGGCAGGAGATGTCACTGGGCAATATCAGTCACAATACATCGTTATCACAACACCGAAGGCCGTACACGAGATAGTATTCTTAGATTAGGAGCAGAACAGACTGTGTCAAAGTCCGCGCTTCTTGGTTTCTGCCTCCATTGTTTTATCTGTCATGATTTTATAGTAGAAAGTTCAAATCAGTGCTTAACAAAGATAAAGTACAAGCTTGGCTGCTTCTTCAATTCACTCGACATCAGTTTCAGACGGTGACTTATTACTTTTGTAATGCAAGTGGTAAAAAGTAATGCCTATGTATTCTAAATGCAAGAGATGTCTTTCTTAGATTTCACAACCGTCCTGCAAGACAGATACAAATGGCACACCAAGTAGCAAGTATCATTTACACTAGAATTGAGAGCGCACTGGTCCAAGTTGGTTCACAGGCAGCTGAGTACAAGCACAGGCATTCAGAAAGAACCATAATTTCTGCATTCAGAAAAAGGTTGTGGACTCGCACTTAGTAGGGCGTCCTTAATGTTACGCACTTTGACGAGACGTTAAACGTAACCTTCATTCCATCTTTCTCTCAGCTCAATACATTCTCGTCGTTCAGCGACAGTAAGGTTTTCTGGCTGGACATGAAAAATGCTAAAGTAGGCCTCTCAGCGCAGTATGCATATTCCCCGCTCGTTTCTTATTTTTTGGAATTGCTACGGAGAGGACGAGAGGAGTATGACATAACTTATTTAGTGTTGTATTCCTTCTCTATTTTTAGAGTGGAAATAGCTTAGACCGTTTCCTTCCAAAGCACAATATGACAGTTGGCCTAACACCAAACACACTCGCTTAGTCGAACTGTAACTGTTATTGAATAGAGAGCCAAAGGACTATTTAAAAAAACATCGACGGATAGTTCATGACAAATGAATTATCACTAAATTTTGAAAAGACTGAGTGTATACAGTTCAGTACTTGCGTACTTAAAATTTAAAAAATAGTATATTCAAACAATGAGATCGAAGTAGATTGTGTTTAGTTTGTTGGACTACCGATATAGCTAACCTTAATTGAAAAACCGTCCGCCACCGGTAACTGAATGGTCATCGAGACGGATTGTCAATCCTCTGGGCATGGGTTCGATTCCCGGCTGGGTCGGGGAATTTTCTCCGCCTAGGGACTGGGTGTTCGCTTGAAGGTTGCCGAAGTGGCCTCAAATTGAAAGACCGTGACCCGGCGAACGGCCTGCCCGACGGGAGCCCTAGCCATACGATTAAATAAATAAATTGAAAAACCCATACCCTAGAATTAACGAAGCACCTTAGTTCAGGTACATTTGAAGTACCAATGATTACAGCTGCAGGTAACTGAGAAGTTGAAAAATTAATTTATCATGTTAAAAACTCAAATACGGTACGCATCTTTAATATGTCTATGTTCCTCCAACTGCCGATGAAATATTACACAAATGTTAATGTATCATTCATATCTACATACTTCAATGGTTATGGAATCATCTTCTAGAGGAAGTCAACATTATAGGGGCAACAGAAACATGTTATAAGAATTATATTAATATGTTTATATTTATACGTTTAACCTAATGTCAACAACTGCGAAACACAATCAATGGTACGTATTGAGAAAATGTCGGTATGCGCCATTAAGGTATCAGGAACTTCGGTCACGGCGTACATAGGCTTTGTTGTTGGTTCTAGAACATCCTCTGCAAAAAGCAAGACTCGATATTATCAGTTATTTCACAATACTTATGTGCATCAATGTCCCTTGCGCCGGCCGGAGTGGCCGTGCGGTTCTAGGCGCTACAGTATGGAACCGCGAGACCGTTACGGTCGCAGGTTCGAATCCAGCCTCGGGCATGGATGTGTGTGATGTCCTTAGGTTAGTTAGGTTTAAGTAGTTCTAAGTTCTAGGGGACTGATGACCTCAGTAGTTGTCCCATAGTGCTCAGAGCCATTTGAACCAATGTCCCTTGCCCTTACAAATATTTCTTTTTACTCAAAAGACAGTTTAAAGGATCAACATAATACTAGGACCAAAATCGGCCATTACAATGTACGGAAATGGGAGCACTTGCCTTCAGCAAATTGCCAAAGCATGTATAAAATTTCTTGTGTATATCTGGTAGAGCTGAAGAATGAACTAAAGGACGTTCTGTTGGCAACTCCCATATTTCATTGAAGAGCACTCAAATATTTATACAATGGTAGCACGATAATAATGTAACCTTCCGAAAAGACATTTAATTGAATTGCATATAAATAAAATACACTTCCTTAACTTCATTCCACGACCCAGGGACCGTTTTCTGGGAGACCCATGTGATACGTTTAACCGAATGTCAACAACTATTAAGCGAAACAGAATCAATGGATCGTATTGAGAAAATGTTGGTATGTGCCATTAACGTTATCAGGAACTTCGGTTACGGCGTACACAGGCTGAAACTTTTGGAACTGAAACTACAGACAAGAGAAATGTCGCAAGATTTCTATAGGCAACCAGAACGCAAATGATAAAAAATTCAAGGAGAGAAATGGCATTCCGAAACAAAGATATCCACCTCGAGTAACGGGACTATCTGTTGTCGTTAGGTGGGCCTTCAATCATATCACAGTAATTAACCAGGGGCTAGATAGAGTAAGTCGCAAGTTGCTGGGAGCACTGTTAGAACGTTTCCGACACAGCTGATAATAAATTCGAATGTCACTTTCCATCGCTTTCCGATATGCAAAGAAAATATTCCTGTGACAAACAGCTGTCAGCGGCCTTTAATTGCTTCCGTAAACACACTACTAGTGGCTATGACGATGGTAATACATATTTGAATGAGCTATTGGTTTGCGTCTACTTTCATTACGCCAGTACTATACGGATATATGCGTTTGAAGGAAAACAATGGGAATGGAGTCCTGCTACGGAAGCATTGAGAAAATTTCTGATTCAGTGACTATCGTTATCAGAACGTTATCCAGAGAAAAACTTACTGCAAATCTGTCTGTAAATCGAGCACTCTAGTAACTAAAATTTAGGAGCGTTAAGCCCAATGGGCCAAAAAAATGGCACAGTTTTCTATCTATTGCATGTCGGCGTGACAAATCACATTCATTTATTCATTAAAGAACTTTTTTACTCATTTCATATGTTCGCAGACCACAAAATCCCATATTGTTTTTATTTGACTTACTTCCTGCACCAGTTTTTTTCACATGTAATGGTTTTTTTTTTCAATCGTATTGACCAACTAGGGTCACGTTAACAACTTCAGTTCGTCTTCTTCCTAACTAGCCTAAGGACATCACCCAACACCCAGTCATCACGAGGCAGAGAAAATCCCTGACCCCGCCGGGAATCGAACCCGGGAACCCGGGCGCAGGAAGCGAGAACGTTACCGCGCGACCACGAACTACGGACTCTCCCCATGAAGTCTCTTCCTTTCTTCTGTCCATGTTGTTCCCGATTTTTTATTTCTTCTGCTTTGAAAGCCTTCCAAATTTAGTAATTTGTTTTTAAAATGGTTTCTTTCTGCTATTTCTGATTGTTTGATGTTGTTTCTTTCAAGATCTTTTCTTACTTCTGTAATCCACGCTATTGTCGATTTCTTCTTCCAGAAATATAGGAGTATTTGTTTTGTTAGTCTATTTCCATCCATTCGGTAGAGATGTCCAAAAAAGGTTGATCTTCGTTTGACCATTACTTCAGATATTTTCTCTATATTTTTTTAGATCTCCTCATTACTTCTTATTTTCCAACCATCTGCAGTTTTCATTGCACCCATTATTTTTCTAATAATCCTTCTTTCCAGTACCTCTAGTTTGTCAAATGGCTCTGAGCACTATGGGACTCAACATCTTAGGTCATAAGTCCCCTAGAACTTAGAACTACTTAAACCTAACTAACCTAAGGACATCACATACACCCATGCCCGAGGCAGGATTCGAACCTGCGACCGTAGCAGTCCCGCGGTTCCGGACTGCAGCGCCAGAACCGCTAGACCACCGCGGCCGGCTCTAGTTTGTCCATCTTATAGTTCATCGTTAGGCATTCAGATCCATATAAACATTCTGGTCGTACCATTGTAGTGTAGGGTTTTAGTTTTGTTTTTCTAGATATACATGTCTTGTTGTAAATATTTTTGGTCAAACCATATGTAATGTTTATTATTATTACTATTACTATTATTATTTCTTTACTTTCTCAGACGTTAAGTCTGGTTGAGAATGGAAAGTGACGCGGACCTTGATCAAGCGTCACTTCCTATTAACTGTACGGTATGTGTTATATTGCATTTAGGAACTTTCGGGTAATTGAACATGTATCAATAATTACGGATTTCTGTAGTTGTATATATGTGTTTGGATGTAGCTGTATTGCATTGATGTACTGGTGGATATTGTGTGGTATGGCTCCTGTAGTTGATACTATAATTGGTATGATGTCAACTTTATCCTGATGCCACATGTCTTTGACTTCCTCAGCCAGTTGGATGTATTTTTCAATTTTTTCTCCTGTTTTCTTTTGTATATTTGTTGTATTGGGTATGGATATTTCGATTAGTTGTGTTAATTTCTTCTTTTTATTGGTGAGTATGATGTCAGGTTTGTTATGTGGCGTTGTTTTATCTGTTATAATGGTTCTGTTCCAGTATAATTTGTATTCATCATTCTCCAGTACATTTTGTGGTGCATACTTGTATGTAGGAACTTGTTGTTTTAAAAGTTTATGTTGTAAGGCAAGCTGTTGATGTATTATTTTTGCGACATTGTCATGTCTTCTGGGGTATTCTGTATTTGCTAGTATTGTACATCCGCTTGTGATGTGATCTACTGTTTCTATTTGTTGTTTACAAAGTCTGCATTTATCTGTTGTGGTATTGGGATCTTTAATAATATGCTTGCTGTAATACCTGGTGTTTATTGTTTGATCCTGTATTGCAATCATGAATCCTTCTGTCTCACTGTATATATTGCCTTTTCTTAGCCATGTGTTGGATGCGTCTTGATCGATGTGTGGCTGTGTTAGATGATACGGGTGCTTGCCATGAAGTGTTTTCTTTTTCCAATTTACTTTCTTCGTATCTGTTGATGTTATGTGGTCTAAAGGGTTGTAGAGGTGGTTATGAAATTGTAGTGGTGTAGCCGATGTATTTATATGAGTGATTGCTTTGTGTATTTTGCTAGTTTCTGCTCGTTCTATAAAGAATTTTCTTAAATTGTCTACCTGTCCATAATGTAGGTTTTTTATATCGATAAATCCCCTTCCTCCTTCCTTTCTGCTTAATGTGAATCTTTCTGTTGCTGAATGTATGTGATGTATTCTATATTTATGGCATTGTGATCGTGTAAGTGTATTGAGTGCTTCTAGGTCTGTGTTACTCCATTTCACTACTCCAAATGAGTAGGTCAATATTGGTATGGCATAAGTATTTATAGCTTTGGTCTTGTTTCTTGCTGTCAATTCTGTTTTCAGTATTTTTGTTAGTCTTTGTCTATATTTTTCTTTTAGTTCTTCTTTAATATTTGTATTATCTATTCCTATTTTTTGTCTGTATCCTAGATATTTATAGGCATCCGTTTTTTCCATCGCTTCTATGCAGTCGCTGTGGTTATCCAATATGTAATCTTCTTGTTTAGTGTGTTTTCCCTTGACTATGCTATTTTTCTTACATTTGTCTGTTCCAAAAGCCATACTTATATCATTGCTGAATACTTCTGTTATCTTTAGTAATTGGTTGAGTTGTTGATTTGTTGCTGCCAGTAGTTTTAGATCATCCGTGTATAGCGAATGTGTGATTTTGTGTGGGTATGTTCCAGTAATATTGTATCCATAATTTGTATTATTTAGCATGTTGGATAGTGGGTTCAGAGCAAGGCAGAACCAGAAAGGACTTAATGAGTCTCCTTGGTATATTCCACGCTTAATCTGTATTGGCTGTGATGTGATATTATTTGAATTTGTTTGGATATTAAGTGTGGTTTTCCAATTTTTCATTATTATGTTTAGGAACTGTATCAATTTAGGATCTACTTTGTATATTTCCAATATTTGTAGTAACCATGAGTGGGGTACACTATCAAAACCTTTTTGGTAATCAATGTATGCGTAGTGTAGCGACCTTTGTTTAGTTTTAGCTTGATATGTCACCTCTGCATCTATTATCAGTTGCTCTTTACATCCTCGTGCTCCTTTGCAACAGCCTTTTTGTTCTTCATTTATAATTTTGTTCTGTGTTGTATGTGTCATTAATTTCTGTTTAATGATTGAAGTTAATATTTTGTATATTGTTGGTAGGCATGTTATGGGGCGATATTTAGCTGGGTTCGCTGTGTCTGCTTGATCTTTAGGTTTCAGATAAGTTATTCCATGTGTAAGTGTATCAGGGAATGTGTATGGGTCTGCAATGTAACTGTTAAATAATTTAGTTAGATGTGAATGTATTGAGGTGAACTTCTTTAACCAGAAATTTGCTATTTTATCATTTCCAGCGGCTTTCCAATTGTGAGTAGAATTAATTGCTTGGGTGACTTCATGTTGCAAAATTATCACTTCAAGCATTTGTGGTATCATCTTGTATGTGTCTGTTTCTGCTTGTATCCACCGTGCATGCCTGTTATGTTGTACCGGGTTAGACCATATGTTGCTCCAGAAGTGTTCCATGTCTGTTATGTTTGGTGGATTGTTTATTTTAATGTGTGTGTTATCTATTGTCTGGTAAAATTTCTTTTGGTTTGTGTTGAATGTTTGGTTTTGTTTCCTTCTATTTTCACTTTTTTTGTATCTTCTGAGTCGTTTGGCTAATGCTTGTAATTTCTGCTTCTTTTCGTCTAATTGCTCTGTCGCTTCTTGTTGTGAGATTTTACCTAACCTTTTTCGTTTTTTTTCCGAGATTTCATTTCTTATAAATTGTGTTAGCTGTCCGACGTCTTTTCTCAGTTTTTCTATTCTGATCTGTAGCCTGTGTTGCCATGCTGGTTTTGTGGGTTTCTTCTGTGTGTTGGTTGGTTCTGATCTCTGTCTAGTGTGTATATTTAGTGTAGTGAGTGCTCCTATATAAACCAGTAGTTGTAACTCTTCCATAGTTGTGTTTTCATTTATTTTGTTGTGTATGATTGTGTTGATAGTTTTTATTGTTGTTTCGACTTGTGGGTTATTTGGTGGTCTATGCAAGAATGGTCTTATGTCTGTATTTGTGTCTTTGTATTCTATATATGTCAGCTGAAATTTTTCTTCTATATCTAACATGTGTGTCACTTCGTGTTCTATTTGTGCTTGTTCTGGTGGCTGTCTTAAGATTTCGTTTTCCTCTGATTGTTTAATTGGTGCGTGTTGTTCTTTGTTTGTTTGCTCTGGAATGTTTGAGTCCATTACTGTATTTTCTTCTTCTTCTGATTGCACATTATTTTGTTCCAGTATTTGTTGTACTTGTTGTTTGATGTTTTCTAATTCTGACTGGGGTATCCTGTTATTTTTGATTATTACACGGATCTGATCAGCTAGTCGTTGTTCTGTTAAAAATTTTAATTCTGGGTATCTGGTAATAAATGTTGTGTATACTTGTGATCTGTATCCAGTTGTGTTGGTTCCTAGGTTTGTTGCTTGGTAATAACAGAACATGAGGTGTCGATTAACTTCATCTGACCATCTCATCCTCTGTCTTTGTTTTCCTTCTAGGGTGGTTGCAGGAAGCATATCCTGCAAAACACCTCTATTTGGATTTAAATCATTTTCCAGTTGGCTAGCAGTGTCGTTACCATTGTGGGCGGGCATAGGGTTCAAGCGTCGTCCCCGACCATGACGGCGCTTGTCCGAGGCTTCTTTAGTTCTGTCCTGAACCAACTAATCACACTAAAGGGGGGTTAGCCCTATTAGTGGTTTGTTCTTTTCGTCGCCTTTTACGACTGGCAGAACATACCGGAGGCCTATTCTTTTCCCGGGCCTCCACGGGTATTATTATTATTATTATTATTATTATTATTATTAATGGAGACGTTATAATGAGGGTGACCAGACGTCCGGATTAATCCGGACATGTCCTCGTTTTTAGCTCTTTGTCCGGGGTCCGGGCGAATTTTTACAGTGTCCGGCTTTTTTGCAAAGTTGAGCGTAATACAGTTAAATTTACAATTCGTCCCGTTCTGTTGCTCTTTTCATAAATACTGTAAGTATTGTCACAGCCTTGGTGATAAACCCGCACGAAGGCGGTGTTAGTAGGTGGCACCAGGACCGTCGATGTTATCGGTGATCGCCCTATAAGCGAATGCAAATATCGATTATTTAAAATTTTCGTTTCGTATCTTCGCTTTCTATTGGCTTGGCTTCCTGTAGTCACGTGTGATTTGTGAATGTAATTTTTAACCGAGTGAGTTACGTAAAGTATTTGACTATGCCTAAACGGAAGTGTAGATTTTCTGATGTCCTTTCCTGCAAATATCCGGCTTTCAAGAAAGGGAGAAATGAATTTGAAGAGGAATGTACGATATGTGGAGCTGGAACGTACGTCTCAGTGGCCAATAAAGGTAAGAAATAACTCGACAGATTGTAATGGTTTTATCTCATTGTTTCATACTCATTGAATTTATTTATATTCGGAAGGTTAAAGTGCACTTTTTATGTAGTCAGCTGCTGCTTGAATTGTAGACGTTGGTAGCGGTGCGTCGAATGGAGGTAAATGGTCTTACGTTTTTCGCTTTGAAAACAATTCCGTGTTGTTGACATAACAAAACAATTGACGCCACACTGTCACCACAATCAATGTTTTTAATTCTTTTTATATTGCTCAGTTAACCACCACCTGACCATCAGTAACAATCAACCACTAGTTTTACCGGTAATTCCCGGCAGCCACGTGACTTGTCCGAAGCTGACGGTTGCTATCCTCATCTGCAGTTGACCCGTTTGATGTGTCCTCTTTTTTCTTCCTTTGTCCTCCTTTTTGAAGCTGTTTGTCCTCCTTTTTAAACAATTGCCTCTGGTCACCCTAGTTATATAATATGAAGCTGGTGCGGCTTACTCACAAGATCTCGTAGAGCTACCAAACTGGTGAGGGGGGTGGGGAAGTGGGGGGAGGGGGGGAGTGTTTATTGCTACTTTTCACCAGCTGTTCCAAATAGTTTCAGACAATGTGAGAGCAAGAGAGCATAATTTTGCGGCCTACGCCAGGCATACGCAAAAGCACGAAAGTGTGCGCGCAGCCCTGGGAATACGGCTGTTGTCATCCTGGAAAACGGGAGTGTACACAACCCACATCATGCATATCTGCAGTCCCATTAAAATTACTTGATAGCTGACGTCTATCACTTGCCGCAGCAGTGTTGCTACATCGGCTGCCGGCTACCTCGGTTGTAGGCGACACACAAACACGGCGGGTCACTTCATAAATGCAGTTAATGTGTAACGTGGAGCAATGTTGGAAACGGCCCACCGCGAAGTATGACGGAAGTACTTGATGCTCTGTCGACAGCTGGTTTTAAGTGGCGAACTAGTAAATTGCGGCAGACGACGCGTTTTGTAGCCCTGAATTTAAACTCTGGTCCTAACCTAAACGCCGGCCGCGGTGGTCTCGCGGTTAAGGCGCCCAGTCCGGAACCGCGCGACTGCTACGGTCGCAGGTTCGAATCCAGCCTCGGGCATGGATGTGTGTTATGTCCTTAGGTTAGTTAGGTTTAAGTAGTTCTAAGTTCTAGGGGACTGATGACCACAGATGTTACGTCCCATAGTGCCCAGAGCCATTACAACCATTTGAACCATCCTAACCTAAACACAGCTTCGTGATGTGCATTGTATGCGAGAAAACGGTGGTCAACGATAAGCGTCACAACTAAAATCACCATCACTTTTTTCACGAAAATCAAAGCTAAACTCTACGAGCAAATTCAAAACAGAAAATTTTCAGCGCTAAAAGAAAGCTTTCACTTTCATTTATTGGTTACCTGAAACTACCCGCATATTGGCTACACGAACTGCCGCGTTGCCAACCAATGAGCAATCCTGAATGGCATTTGGTTGCAGATTACAGGCGATACAGGCAGAAGAAAAAGAACAAATGAAAAAGTCAATGCAGTAGTGAAAATGACGTGGCAACGTACTAGAAACAAAAAAATTACATTCAAACCAATTTATTGAATAGCAATAATAAATATACAGTAGAAGCAACGAGAGAAGCAATAGAAAATTGTAGCTTATACAGACAAACGTGCAACAATTAAAACACATTTGGAGTTTCTCATCAAAACATAAACAGTATGTTAAATGAGATAAACTGAGCTCCATGTATCACTATAAAAAATTAAAAAGTCAAAATGTGTTTTTACAAATGCGTTATTCACACCACAAAATCATTTGAAAGTCAGAGAATTCGGGCAGATCTCCTCCCTACAGGGATAAAATGTGATACTACTTCATTGTTCGGATAAAACAAGTGGTAGTGACTGTATACATAAAGAGTGAATACTTCCACGACATATACGTAAAAGAGAATTGCATATAATTGCCTGTTGAGTGCGGTGCTTCAGTAACTGACCTGGAAATATTCGAGGTAGCCACTCTGACAACAGGAAACTGTTTAAACAGTTTGTGAGAGGAGTAGTAAGGTTTTTGTAATTAGAGATGGAAATCATAGTATGTGGTGATTTCAATATAATTTCCATCAGAAACAGTGGTGATAAACGGTATCGAAAGTTACTAATGTTCCTCACAGTTGCATTGCCAATAAGAACAGGTCATAACGCAGTAGCAGTTAACAATTCACTAGTAACTACACCACCTCATAAGAAAAGTGAAGCATCCAGAAAACATGGTCGGATATGAATGTAACTTCGTACATGTGCACCATCGGCGGGTACGTTCAAAATGGCTTTGAGCACTATGGGACTCAACATCTGAAGTCATCAGTGCCCTAGAACTTAGAACGACTTAAACCTAACCATCCTAAAGACATTACACACATCCATGCCCGAGGCAGGATTCGAACCTCCGACCGTAGCGGTCGCTCGTTTCCAGACAGAATCGCCTAGAACCGCTTGTCCACAGCGGCCGCTGGTGGGTATGTAAATGATTAGAATTTCAGTTCTCTCTGACAGGTATAACGGCCAGAGTGCGTAAGTGTTGTTCGTTTTTTGTATTGTTACCAAACCTGTTAGGATATATAAGGGACGAGAATAGCGGCAAATGTTGAGTAATCACTGTGAAGAACACGGAGATGTCGCGTATTCGTGTGAGATAGCGTTTATCAGGATCTGGCAGAGACTGAAAGGGGCTCAAAGTGGGCCTCCATTTGACTGGTTTCTCGAGCAGGGCGCTGTCCAAATTTGTGGGAAATTCGGGTGTGACAGAGGCCCGATGCTCGACTGAGGTTAGGCATGCTCGTCGTCAAGGTTCTGATTGACCACGTCTGATCATCATAACGGAGGATTGCCGCACAAAGCACGTCATAGCCTCTTCACATTTGCGCCTGCCATCCGAGAACAAATCCCTGAGTCCCAGCAACGTTCTGTGTCATACCGCGTAATTGTTCAGAGACTAGTTGCAGCTGGACTATGGAAGTACCGTCCCTTGCGTGGACTGCCGTTAATATCACAACATATTTCGAGTCGTGCCGTGACACGGAAGCAAAGACTTCAGCGATGAATCGCTGTTCTGCGCTACCCCACTTGCTCGGCGAAATGGGGAGAGATCCCACTCTCCGATTGCTTTGGAGAGGCACAGATGTCTTATCTCTGACGTCATGGTGTGGGGGACCATGCTGTTGACTTCGAGTTATGTCTGGTTGTCACTGAGGAAAGTCTGATGACCCAAAGTTACGCCACGGACATCCCTCGTCCTCAAGTATATCTTCTAAGGCGACAGTATCGCGGTGCCATTTTTCATCAGGACAATGCTCGTCCAGACATGGCACGTGTCTGTATGAACTGTTCAAAAATGGTTCAAATGGCTCTGAGCACTATGGGACTTAACTTCTGAGGTCATCAGTTCCCTAGAACTTAGAACTACTTAAATCTAATTAATCTAAGGACATCACACACATCCATGCCCGAAGCAGGATTCGAACCTGCGACCGTAGCGGCCGCGCAGCTCCAGACTGTAGCGCCTAGAACCGCTCGGCCACTCCGGCCGGCTGTATGAACTGTCTGCGTGATGTCGAGGGGCACTCGTGGTGAGCAAGATCCCCAGATCTGTCACCGATAGAACATTGGTGGGAACAGTGCCAATATCAAGGATGTCAAAGATCAGTTACAAGAGTTGTGGAACAGCTTGCCTCAGGAGAGGATATATAAGGCTTTATGACACCCTAAAACACACCCCCTCGCTTCCGCTCCTGGTGGCAGACTAAAGAATTGCCGTGTTGCTAATGGTTTGATATTAATTTGGGATAAGGCATCGAATCCGAAGTGAACGTATTATCTGGAAGAAGTCATAACTTGATCATGTGCGATTTACTTTGCGCTAAAACGATCGGCAGAAATAAAAAATGTGCAAAAAAATCCGGAAACTAGCTAGTGAAATTTTGGTCCGAAATGATGAATTAATTTTGACTGTTTGGAAATTACCAAAAATGAACGGTCGCCAGCTCACTTCGTGTGAGTGAGATCAATTAAAACTCTTGACATTGAAACTAGATCACGTTACTACTGTAGCATGTTGGTAGGCGTGGACAGTCGAAAAGGCACTGATTGGTGTTCAGTATCAAAACGCAATCATCATTCAGAAAAATTTCAGCCATGGACAAAAGCAAAATTGCAACTACTTCACGAAATTAATTACTAGTTCTTTACGGTACCAGTTACATAACAACTGAATTGCATTTATCGCTGTATTGCTAACTTCTGTTAAACTGGTTTGCGAAAGGTAAACTTTTCGAAAAGAGTAATTTTAGTATTTAAAGTGACTGTTCTACAATAAGTGGTTTTTAAAATGATTACGGAGTGACTACTTCTACATCTACATACATACTCCGCAATCCACCATACGGTGCGTGGCGGAGGGTACCTCGTACCACAACTAGCATCTTCTCTCCCTGTTCCACTCCCAAACAGAACGAGGGAAAAATGACTGCCTATATGCCTCTGTACGAGCCCTAATCTTTGTGGTCTTTCCGCGAAATATAAGTTGGCGGCAGTAAAATTGTACTACAGTCAGCCACAAATGCTGGTTCTCTAAATTTCCTCAGTAGCGATTCACGAAAAGAACGCCTCCTTTCCTCTAGAGACTCCCTCCCGAGTTTCTGAAGCATTTCCGTAACACTCGCGTGATGATCAAACGTACCAGCAACAAATCTAGCAGCCCGCCTCTGAATTGCTTCTATGTCCTCCCTCAATCCGACCTGATAGGGATCCAAAACGCTCGAGCAGTACTCAAGAATAGGTCGTATTAGTGTTTTATAAGCGGTCTCCTTTACAGATGAACTACGTCTTTCCAAATTTCCACCAATGAACCGAAGACGACTATCCACCTTCCCCACAACTGCCATTACATGCTTGTCCCACTTAATGCCTCTCTGCAATGTTACGCCCAAATATTTAATCGACGTGACTGTGTCAAGCGCTACACTACTAATGGAGTATTGAAACATTACGGGATTCTTTTTCCTATTCATCTGCATTAATGTACATTTATCTATATTTAGAGTTAGCTGCCATTCTTTACACCAATCACAAATCCTGTCCAAGTCATCTTGTATCCTCCTACAGTCACTCAACGACGACACCTTCCCGTACACCACAGCATCATCAGCAAACAGCCGCACATTGCTATCCACCCTATCCAAAAATTCATTTATGTAGATAGGAAACAACAGCGGACCTACCACACTTCCCGGGGGCACTCCAGATGATACCCTCACCTCCGATAAACACTCACCATCGAGGACAAAGTACTGGGTTCTATTACTTAAGAAACCTTGGAGCCACTCACATATTTGGGAACCAATCCCATATACTCGTACCTTAGGAGTCTGCAGTGGGCCACCAAGTCAAACGCTTTCCGGAAGTCAAGGAATATGGCATCCATCTGATACCCTTCATCCATGGTTTCCAAGATTGACGTATTGTTACGTAAATTACATCTCATACAAAATTGTCTGAACATGAAGTATTGTTAAATATACTGCTTTGTAAAAATTATTTATCAATAATCAGCACTTTATAGCAAGTCCAAAAAAGCTGACCTTTTTTGTTCACTTTCATTTAAATTACTAATCAATTCGATAAATTTCACTCTCCTTATCATTTGCTTTCAGTTCATCAATGACACATTCGGTTAGTTACGGATACGGAGAGGGTCCTGACAGGTAGTTGTTACTGAGGTTTACACACCTTAATACACACAAGTTGCTAAAGTATATGGTATTGGACGAGTCGCAACTAACACTGGCAAGTCTTTTACAATTCTAAATGGTGAACTGGTCGGGTCCTACTTTACAGCGGTGCAGTCGGTGCGCCGAGGTACGTGACAGCACGACAACGTACGGTCACAGGCTCTTCACCACAATCAAATTTTGGGCCACCAGAGCTCTTCTTAAGCACTGGTTAACCTTGATGCTTTGCGCTGTGCCCAATTACTCCTCCTCATTATGCCTCGCCCTACCGTACGTGGGATCATTTAACGAAACAAGTCTTGCGTCCTCTCGCAGCAGAATTCCTCCTCTGCGTCCGAAACGCTCGTTCGCTACTACCCGACTCTCGTTGCTACCTGACAGACACTGCCCCACTGCAACACGCTCTTGCGCCCAGCTGCAGTACGACAATAACAACAACCTCCTCGGCTTAGCGCGGAGTGGCCTCGCGGTGAGAGCAACACCACCTAGACTACAGGCTGCGCGACAACTTGTGACGTCACATACTGATGTCCGGGTCTGTATCGGAACGCTCCTTAAAGCACTCTGCACCTATACGAACTTTACGAGTTTCATAGCTGAGACCGCATAGGGATTCTCGTGCTTTCCTCTTGTACGTGTCCTTATAATGAAAAGTATGGAAATTTGTATCACTGCGTAGAGTAACTGAACAAAACTGCCCTATGTTATTTCAAGATGTAAGATTATTTTGACGATTTGCGTTAAATACGCGTTTCTAGGCTTGAATACAAACTGTAATTTTAAATTCTGTCTTTTACCTCAGGAGCTGCGCTTCTTTGCAGTAAAAAATCAGCAATATGCAACAACAAGCAAATATTTTCGGTTTTAAATAAAGCAACTGGAGCTCCTACAGTATTTAAGATTTTGTTTCCCCGGTTATTTTCGTAAATTTTCCTCTCCACTTCAAAATCTGCTGGCCTCACACGAAACTCACATCATGGAGCATCTCCTGACATAATGTTTAATAAATTAAAAAACCCGAAACAATATTTTATTGCCGGCCGGAGTGGCCGAGCGGTTCTAGGCACTTCAGTCTGGAACCGCGTGACCACTTCGGTCGCAGCTTCGAATCCTGCCTTGGGCATGGATGTGTGTGATGTCCCTAGGTTAGTTAGGTATAAGTAGTTCTAAGTTCTAGGGGACTGATGACCTCAGATGTTAAGTCCCATAATGCTCAGAGCCATTTGAACCAAGCCAATATTTTATTTCCCTGTTTCTCCAGAACTTTAGAACCTTAAACATGAAAAGATTGTTTCTCCTATATCTTTGATTGAAATTCGTGTCGCAAAGTGCTGTTAATTTAATCAGAATGCACTTACCTTGAAATTCTGCTTTCTATACTGCTTAATCTGTCGAACACTGAATTCATTAAAGCAATTTTCTAAGGTAGTTTACTCAAATTGAAATTATTTCCGAATAGCTGTATATGTAAAACTGAACGAATCATTCTGTAGCTCTTCCAAATCAAAGTACTGGAAACTAAGTAATCTGGTAGGAATGATAAGGAATACTAAACATTTTCGAGTCACAATAATTAATATAACTATTCTGTGTGGCAATAGTTGCAAATATGAGAGACATTTCACAGCCAGCTTCGTATTAAGCTCGCAGCAATTGTCCAGAATTAAGAAACAAATGATACTGGTACATGATACATAACTGCTTTAAAAACAATTGGCAAATGTGGTGCAATGGAAACAAATAACACGCTACAAATTTTTTGTGATTTACTTACCTTCGAATGATGCGTAGACACAAATTCCTGTCTGGGAGTAGCGCAATCCAGCGATTTCTCGACTTCACACATTTGGGAAATCGAAACATGTGCACTTTCATGCCTTTTTAGGATTTATAACTTCTCTGGCAAAAGGGTACGCAGCACTTGTATCCCATACTTCGAAGAACTGTAGGCCAATACTGTATGAAATATACATCACTTTCACATGTCACACACTTTCAACACGACATACACGCCAACAGGTCTGCCGACTAAAGATAAGATGGCCAACAGTTTGTGACGTCACGTGCCAATATGGCCGCTGTGCGTAGGCCTTGTATCTAGAAGGCTTTGGTTAGAGACGCTATGTCACTAATCGTGCGGCCACTCCCGCCGGAGGTTCGAGTCCTCCCTCGGGCATGGGTGTGAGTGTGTTGTTCTTAGCATAAGTTAGTTTAAGTTGTGTGTAAGTCTAGGGACCGATGACCTCAGCAGTTTGGTCCCTTAGGAATTTACACACATTTGAACATTTCCTCGGCTTATGTAACGATATTCCTTGACTTGGCCAGTGCGTCTGTTACTGTTGTTTACATTGTCTTTCACTGGTTATTTTACACACAGGAAATTATTAAAACATATATACAAGGTGATTATAATTAAAGTCAAACTTTCAAACCGCTGTAGAAATAACACCACTGGTCCTAATGACGTAAGATTAGATTAGATTAATACTAGTTCCATGGATCATGAATACGATATTTCGTAATGATGTGGAACGAGTCGAATTTTCCAATACATGACATAATTAGGTTAATTTAACAACATACTTAAGTTAATATAACAACTTTATTTTATTGTGTTTTTTGTTTTTCTTTATTTTTTATTTTTATTTTTTTAATTTTTTTTATATATTTTTTTGGTTTTTTTTTCTTAATTTATATCTAAAAATTCCTCTATGGAGTAGGAGTTGTCATTCAGAAATTCTTTTAATTTCTTCTTAAATACTTGTTGGTCATCTGTCAGACTTTTGATACTATTTGGTAAGTGACCAAAGACTTTAGTGCCAGTATAATTCACCCCTTTCTGTGCCAAAGTTAGATTTAATCTTGAATAGTGAAGATCATCCTTTCTCCTAGTATTGTAGTTATGCACACTGCTATTACTTTTGAATTGGGTTTGGTTGTTAATAACAAATTTCATAAGAGAGTATATATACTGAGAAGCTACTGTGAATATCCCTAGATCCTTAAATAAATGTCTGCAGGATGATCTTGGGTGGACTCCAGCTATTATTCTGATTACACGCTTTTGTGCAATAAATACTTTATTCCTCAGTGATGAATTACCCCAAAATATGATGCCATATGAAAGCAATGAGTGAAAATAGGCGTAGTAAGCTAATTTACTAAGATGTTTATCACCAAAATTTGCAATGACCCTTATTGCATAAGTAGCTGAACTCAAACGTTTCAGCAGATCATCAATGTGTTTCTTCCAATTTAATCTCTCATCAATGGACACACCTAAAAATTTGCAATATTCTACCTTAGCTATATGCTTCTGATTAAGGTCTATGTTTATTAATGGCGTCATACCATTCACTGTACGGAACTGTATGTACTGTGTCTTATCAAAATTCAGTGAGAGTCCGTTTACAAGGAACCACTTAGTAATTTTCTGAAAGACAGTATTGACAATTTCATCAGTTAATTCTTGTTTGTCAGGTGTGATTACTATACTTGTATCATCAGCAAAGAGAACTAACTTTGCCTCTTCATGAATATAGAATGGCAAGTCATTAATATATAATAAGAACAACAAAGGACCCAAGATTGACCCTTGTGGAACCCCATTCTTGATAGTTCCCCAGTTTGAGGAATGTGCCGATCTTTGCATGTTACGAGAACTACTTATTTCTACTTTCTGCACTCTTCCAGTTAGGTACGAATTAAACCATTTGTGCACTATCCCACTCATGCCACAATACTTGAGCTTGTCTAGCAGAATTTCATGATTTACACAATCAAAAGCCTTTGAGAGATCACAAAAAATCCCAATGGGTGGTGTTCGGTTTTTCAGATCATTCAAAATTTGACTGGTGAAAACATATATGGCATTTTCTGTTGAAAAACCTTTCTGGAAACCAAACTGACATTTTGTTAGTACTTCATTTTTACAGATATGTGAAGCTACTCTTGAATACACTACTTTCTCAAAAATTTTGGATAAAGCTGTTAGAAGGGAGATTGGACGGTAATTGTTGACATCAGATCTATCCCCCTTTTTATACAAAGGTATAACTATAGCATATTTCAGTCTATCAGGGAAAATGCCCTGTTCCAGAGAGCTATTACACAGGTGGCTGAGAATCTTACTTATCTGTTGAGAACAAGCTTTTAGTATTTTGCTGGAAATGCCATCAATTCCATGTGAGTTTTTGCTTTTAAGCAAGTTTATTATTTTCCTAATTTCAGAGGGAGAAGTGGGTGAGATTTCAATTGTATCAAATTGCATAGGTATGGCCTCTTCCATTAACAGCCTAGCATCTTCTAATGAACACCTGGATCCTACTATATCCACAACATTTAGAAAATGATTATTAAAAATATTTTCAACTTCTGACTTTTTGTCGTAAAGTTTTCATTCAATTTGATGGTAATACTGTCTTCCTCTGCTCTTGGTTGACCTGTTTCTCTTTTAATAATATTCCAAATTGTTTTAATTTTATCAGAGTTGCTGATTTCAGACATGATACACATACTCCTGGATTTTTTAATAACTTTTCTTAATATAACACAGTAGTTTTTATAATTTTTAGTAGTTTCTGGGTCACTACTCTTTCTTGCTGTCAGATACATTTCCCTTTTCCGGTTACAAGATATTTTTATACCCTTAGTAAGCCATGGTTTGTTACGAGGTTTCTTACGAGTATATTTAACTATTTTTTTGGGGAAGCAGTTTTCAAATGCATTTACAAAAATGTCATGAAATAAATTATATTTTAAATTGGCATCAGGTTCACGGTACACCTCATCCCAGTCTAACTGCTGTAGGCTTTCCCTGAAATTTGCAATTGTTAAATCGTTGACTGAACGTACTACTTTGGAGGACTGTTTAGTATTGCTGAATGGAGCTATGTCATATATTGTAACTAGCTGTGCACCATGATCAGAAAGACCATTCTCAACAGGCTGAGCATTTATCTGGTTAAACTTATCTTGGTCTATAAAGAAGTTATCTATCAGTGAGCTGCTATCCTTTACCACCCGAGTAGGAAAATCAATAACGGGTGTCAAATTGAAAGAACCGAGTAATACTTCAAGGTCATTTTTCCTATTACCCTCTTTCAGAGAATCTACATTGAAGTCCCCACAAATAATAATTTGCTTCCCCCTGTCTGACAGATAGCACAACAAGGAGTCCAAATTTTTCAGAAATAGATGAAAATTTCCTGATGGGGACCTATATACAGTTACAATTATAAATGTGCCTTTATTTAATTTAAGCTCACAGGCACATGCTTCTATATGTTTCTCTACACAAAACTTTTTTGTTTCTATACTTTTTGCACAATGATAACTTTTGACATATATGGCAATTCCTCCTTTCTCCATATTTTCTCTCATTACATGTGCAGAGAGCTTATATCCACTTACATTTACCTTATCCATATCAGTAACAATGTGATGCTCAGACAGGCATAGTATATCTATTTCATTCCCAGCTTCTAAATCTTCTAAACAAACCAGAAGCTCATTTACTTTATTCTTTAAACTCCCAATATTTTGATGAAATATACTTACATTATTTTTAATTATACTTTTATGAGAACCTTTCCTTATTCTAACATTTGCAGTACTCTCCTGTCTGAGTTTCTCATTGCGCTTAGGCCTAGTTCCTATACCAGTGGTCACACGGTGTTCAGAGAGGCAGATTATGTCAACTGGGTTGGGTGACTTTAATTCATCAATGCAATTACCTAGGACTGAGATACAACTTGGTGGAGATAAAATTTCTGGTGATTGGTGAAAATTTATAATTGATAGCTGTGATTGGTGATCCAATGTGCTAGAATTGTACTGTTTAATTTCTTTCCTAAACTGAAGATTTGTTTCAATCCTGACCTCTCGTAGAACTTGACATCTTTCTGTCTTACCTATCCTATAAAAGGTGCTGCTCCAACACCTGTAACCACTGGTATTTTACCATTCATGGCAGTGCCTCCCCCCCTTAAATTTCCTGCTATTACCCCAGCCAGTTTCCCCTTCCCTTTCCTGTTGAGATGTAGGCCGTGCCTGGTATAGTCCCACCTACTGAGATAATCAACAGGAACCACACCAATATGAGCCCCCGCACCCGACCCAAGCAGCCGTTCCAACTCCAAATTAACTTTCCCAACAGAAGAGTTCAAATGAGGCCGGTCATGGCGTCTCAGGACAGATACAAATTCAACATTGGTGTGTCTCGATGCCGACGCAATCTTTACCAGGTCACACTCTATACTGTACCCAGGATCTCTGTCGATGCTGTTCCCTGGCCCTCCCACAATAACCACGGTGTATTCCCTGGTAAATCCTTTACAGAGTGAACCTAAATCCTCTGTCACCTGATCCAGACTAGCACTTGGTTTGAAAAAATTTGTGACCTGGTATTCTGGTCCTAATTCCTCCTGCAAAAGTTGGCCTACACCTCTGGCATGAGAACTGCCTAACAACAAAACTTTCTTCCTTTTCGATGACTTTCCTACATTCTTTTTCAATTTCCTATTGAAAGTTTGTTGTGTCCTGTCTACACCTACCTCTGCTTGAGGCTCATCAGTTTCTAACTAAAGCAACAGGTCAAACTTATTTTTGACATTCACCACAAAACTGTCAGACTTAGTTCTAGGCCTGTTCCTTCTGCTACCTGTTGCCACTTCCCACCTCTCTTTGCCCTTCTCCCTCCTTAACCTGTCCAGATCTTCCCTAGCCTGATCTAGCTCAGCCCGAAGGGCAGCAATTTTCCCCTCCTGTTCCACTATCTTCCTATCTCTGCTGCAAATCCTACATAACCACTGATGAGCCTGATCCACTTTCCCAACACCCACGCCACTGCAATCCCCCCCAGTGAAAAAAACTACTACATCCATCACACCAAACCCCGGAACTAACAATTCTACGGCAAGTCAGGCACTTCTCACTCATGGCAAAAATAATACTTTAGCTAGAATAAATCAATTAAATTACCGAAAATCAAAAAAGACGCTACAAGAATTAAGCCTATTCACAAATGTATATAAGCAAGTTTCTGATTTAAAATTCCGCTGTTTTTCTGAGATCTGTATTAAAACAATGAAGGTATACGCTATTTATTATATATTTCACTCGATTGAATGAAAAAAAGGACAATTAAACGAGGTACTTTAACTTTGATTCTCCAAAAACGTTACGAGAATTAGGCCTATAAACAAATGTATATAGGCAAGTTTCTGATATAAAGTTACGCTGTTTTTCTGAAATCTGTATTAAAACAATGAAGTTACACGCTATTTACGGTAGTTTACTTATTTGTTACCGAGAAACTAGTTAAATTACCGTGAAACAATAAACAAACACGTTTACAAAATTTAAGCCTAATCGCGACTTCGCGAAGTTAAGATCTTTTCGTGTTTTCTGAAAAAATACGCAAAGAAAAGTCAAACCTTTAATGGCAAGACTAAACGATACACTAATGCACGTATTTAATTTGTTGTCGGCGTTAAACTAAATTATATTCCTGTCTAAATCACTTAACTTTCTGGAAATGGTTTCTGGCGTCACTTACTCGGCGGCCATCTTTGACTGTGTACCAAAATTGCAACGCACTATTATAGGAGAAGGGGGAATACGTATGGCACAAGAAGAATATAGTTACAAAATGTAGCTATACATGTCGCTGTAAGCATCATAATTTAATAGTGATAGACTACAAATTGCAAATGAATCATACAACAGTGGCTAAGGTGTACGTTTGACGTCAAACAAACGGTACTTCTCAGTGTGCATGGGTGTACAGGTGTGGTACTGTTAGGTACGTAAGCCCATCCACCACGGCAAGGTCATATCACATCGGATGGGAAAAATCGGTTTTTAATTTTCCTGGGACCAAAAACCGCATAAAAAGCAGCATTCAAAATCAAATCGGATTATTAATTTCCGTGTGACTGCCGCAAAACATGTTCAGTATGCTGTGGACCGTTTTCTGCAACAAGTTGAAATCGAGAAACAGCATGTTCCACCACAAGTGTTTCCGCCGGCCGCTGTGCCCGAGCGGTTCTACGCGCTTCAGTCCGGAACCGCGCTGCTGCTACGGTCGCAGGGTCGAATCCCACCTCGGGCATGGTTGTTTGTGATGTCCTTAGGTTAGTTAGCTTTACGTAGTTCTAAGTCTAGGGGACTGATGACTTCAGATGTTAAGTCTCATAGTGGTCAGAACCATTTGAAGTGGTTCGCCGGCCGGGGTGGCAGAGCGGTTCTAGGCGCCACAGTCTGGAACCGCGCGACCGCAACAGTCGCAGGTTCGAATCCTGCCTCGGACATGGATGTGTGTGATGTCCTTAGGTTAGTTAGGTTTAAGTAGTTCTAAGTTCTAGGGGACTGATGACCTCAGAAGTTGAGTCCCATAGTGTTCAGAGCCAGTTTTTTTAAGTGTTTCTGCGGTCATGTTCAGAATGTATTGCGCAAAGCGTGCCTTCAGTTCAGCTAAGTTTGCAATCGGAACACTGGACACATCTTTCAGATAGCCCCACAGCCAGAAGTCACACGGATTAAGTTCAGGTGATCGGGACGGTCAGGCTGTAGGGAAATGGCGGCTGATAATTCTAGCATTTCCGGAATGGCCCTCAGCAGCTGCTTAACTGGATTAGCAATGTGTGGAGGTGCGCCATTTTGCATAAAAATGATCCCATCCACACTGCTAGAGAGCTGGAATGACGTTGTTGCGCTAAAGACACTCATAGCGCTTACCAGTGACGGTACAGGTAACAGGACCGGAAGCACCTGTCTCTTCGAAAGAATATGGCCCTATGATAAATGATGCCGTAAACCCGCACCACACAGTGACCTTTTCAAGATGAAGAGTTACTGTTTGATTTGAGTGTGGATTTTCCGTTGCCCATATTCGACAATTCTGTGTATTGACATATCCTGTCACATGGATTCAGTTTGGAACCGCGTGACCGCTACGGTCGCAGGTTCGAATCCTGCCTCGGGCATTGATGCGTGTGATGTCCTTAGGTTAGTTAGGTTTAAGTAGTTCTAAGTTCTAGGGGACTGATGACCGCAGATGTTAAGTCCCATAGTGCTCAGACCCATTTGAACCATTTTTTGTCAGATGGAAGTGGGCTTCGTCTGTCCACAAAATCTTCCACGTCCAATCATTGTCCACTTCCATGCGAGCAAGAAATTCTAAAGTAAAGGGCTCTCTTGCTGGCAGGTCAACAGGAAGCAACTCATGCACACGAGGAATTTTGAATGGATAGCAAAGAAGGTTGTTTCATTGGATTTTACGCACCGTGCTCACGGGTATGTTCGGGCAATTTTCCGTGCACCACACGTTTGCACACCACCACTCGTCTCCTCTTGCATTGCTGTGGCCACTGCTGCTGCTGACGTCGAATCAATTCATTTCCTCCCTCTACCAGGTTGCACACCAAAAGACCCCGTCTTTTCGAATTTCCGAATCATTTTTTCCAGATCCATGACAATCATCGGACCAACGCCTTTTTTCAAACCCCTCAGTGTCCGGAACTTCTGCAGAGCGACGTGTGCACAGTCACCATTCTTGTAATACAGCTTTACAAGCAGAGCGCGATCCTGCATTGAGATAGTCATGGCGAACGTCGCAGACGCGAAAGGAGGAAAAACCCTGTACCCGGCGTGTTTATACCAACTTCAATGGCTCGTACGCATGACAGGTGTTTTCATTTACGTATTCTGCCACATACAGCGCCATCTATTAATCAATTTTCGCACTGTTTTTTTTTTCTTCTGCCATACGTTTTCCCCCTTCCACGACAATATTCAGTTGCAATTTGACGTCATTCAGAACAGTGGTGTTATTTCTACAGCGTTTTGAAAAATCAAATCGCTCCAAAAGAACTACTTAAACCTAGCCAACCTAAGGACATCACACACATCCATGCCCGAGGCAGGATTCGAACCTGCGACTGTAGCAGCAGCGCGGTTCCGGACTGAAGCGCTTAGAACTGCTCGGCCACAGCGGCTGGCAGTGTTTTGAAAGTTTAATTATAATCACCCTGTACATCACAATAATATACACAGTAAATCTGACTCGATATCTGGTCGCTTCATTATCTTTCTTTTTTTTTCAGGCAGTGTATAATTGCCTTACACGAATTAGGTGTCAACCGCGCAATAAATGGTTTCTCTAACCATGACGGTCAAATGGCAGCAATAAACCGTTTCCATCGATAACGATTAGTTAGGGACAATTATAGTTTCGCAGATATACACTCCTGGAAATTGAAATAAGAACACCGTGAATTCATTGTCCCAGGAAGGGGAAACTTTATTGACACATTCCTGGGGTCAGATACATCACATGATCACACTGACAGAACCACAGGCACATAGACACAGGCAACAGAGCATGCACAATGTCGGCACTAGTACAGTGTATATCCACCTTTCGCAGCAATGCAGGCTGCTATTCTCCCATGGAGACGATCGTAGAGATGCTGGATGTAGTCCTGTGGAACGGCTTGCCATGCCATTTCCACCTGGCGCCTCAGTTGGACCAGCGTTCGTGCTGGACGTGCAGACCGCGTGAGACGACGCTTCATCCAGTCCCAAACATGCTCAATGGGGGACAGATCCGGAGATCTTGCTGGCCAGGGTAGTTGACTTACACCTTCTAGAGCACGTTGGGTGGCACGGGATACATGCGGACGTGCATTGTCCTGTTGGAACAGCAAGTTCCCTTGCCGGTCTAGGAATGGTAGAACGATGGGTTCGATGACGGTTTGGATGTACCGTGCACTATTCAGTGTCCCCTCGACGATCACCAGTGGTGTACGGCCAGTGTAGGAGATCGCTCCCCACACCATGATGCCGGGTGTTGGCCCTGTGTGCCTCGGTCGTATGCAGTCCTGATTGTGGCGCTCACCTGCACGGCGCCAAACACGCATACGACCATCATTGGCACCAAGGCAGAAGCGACTCTCATCGCTGAAGACGACACGTCTCCATTCGTCCCTCCATTCACGCCTGTCGCGACACCACTGGAGGCGGGCTGCACGATGTTGGGGCGTGAGCGGAAGACGGCCTAACGGTGTGCGGGACCGTAGCCCAGCTTCATGGAGACGGTTGCGAATGGTCCTCGCCGATACCCCAGGAGCAACAGTGTCCCTAATTTGCTGGGAAGTGGCGGTGCGGTCCCCTACGGCACTGCGTAGGATCCTACGGTCTTGGCGTGCATCCGTGCGTCGCTGCGGTCCGGTCCCAGGTCGACGGGCACGTGCACCTTCCGCCGACCACTGGCGACAACATCGATGTACTGTGGAGACCTCACGCCCCACGTGTTGAGCAATTCGGCGGTACGTCCACCCGGCCTCCCGCATGCCCACTATACGCCCTCGCTCAAAGTCCGTCAACTGCACATACGGTTCACGTCCACGCTGTCGCGGCATGCTACCAGTGTTAAAGACTGCGATGGAGCTCCGTATGCCACGGCAAACTGGCTGACACTGACGGCGGCGGTGCACAAATGCTGCGCAGCTAGCGCCATTCGACGGCCAACACCGCGGTTCCTGGTGTGTCCGCTGTGCCGTGCGTGTGATCATTGCTTGTACAGCCCTCTCGCAGTGTCCGGAGCAAGTATGGTGGGTCTGACACACCGGTGTCAATGTGTTCTTTTTTCCATTTCCATGAGTGTATGTATGCCGAGTAACTAACGGTGTTCAGAGAGAATTTACTGAACGAATAATATGAAGAAATTTGTACTTCGTTATGTAACCGTTACTAAGGAGTGGCAGATTCCGGTCAAGCGAAAGCCTCTGTCGCAAGATGATCACGAACATGGATTGTAATGCAGGTGGAATATCTTCACCTTATGGGACTTCTAAACGAAACTCTATCGTTGAAACGGAAAATTAGTGTGTAGAAGCTAGTTGATGGTATTCATTCATTCTTCCTTTCATTCATTCACATTCACACGTCGTATTCTACAAATTTTTATCATGAAGGGGAGCCTTCATGACGATGGAACGAGTCAAGAGGCAGAAGCGGTCACTACCGACTACATCTGCAAAGTACACTACGGCTATTGCTAATCTACTAACACATACAGGAGTTATTTGTGGGTTACATTATACTATGTATAGTTAAATTAGGAGAAAACAAAGAGATCTTCCTCCTACTCTACTCAACTCCTATATCTCTACCTATTGTTTCATTTTAAGCGTTTGTTTAACTCCACTGATTTCGGAGACTATTACAGCTGTCTACGTACTGGGAAAATTAAAAAAAAAAAAGTTTAATACGAACATTAGTGCAAACCGGAATTTGCATCTTCCACTCAAAATGTTCTGAAAAATTATAGAAAGAATGAGAGATAAGGTGATCTTTCACTTAGTTATTTCATCCATGCTTTATCTTGTTAAACACAGTAGTTGTTGAAACCTCCTGGCAGATTAAAACTGTGTGCCGGACCGAGACTCGAACTCGGGACCTTTGCCTTCGCAGGCATGTGCTCTACCAACGGAACTACCCAAGCACGACTCACGACCCGGCCTCACACCTTCAATTCCGCCAGTACCTCGTCTCCTACCTTTCATATCAGCGCACACTCCGCTGCAGACTGAAAATTTCATTCTAGAAACATCCCCCAGGCTGTGGCAACTCATGTCTCCGCAATATCCTTTCTTCCAGGAGTGCTAGTTCTGCAAGGTTCGCAGGAGAGCTTCTGTGAAGTTTGGAAGGTAGGACACGAGGTACTGGCGGAATTAAAGCTGTGAGGACGGGTCGTGAGTTGTGCTTGGGTAGCTCAGTTGGTAGAGCACTTGCCCACGAAAGGCAAAGGTCCCGAGTTCGAGTCTCGGTCCGGCATACAGTTTTAATCTGGCAGGAAGTTTCATACCAGCGCACACTCCGCTGCAGAGTGAAAATTTGATTCTGGAAACAGTAGTTGTTGTTCAGTTAAGAATAGCTGATGGAGAACGAAAGTGCACTAATAGAAGTGTGGCCATCTGGAGATGGGCAGAAGCCCGGAAACGATACAGTAAAAAGTAAACAATTGTAAAAGTACTTTACTTTGTCTTGGAATAACTGGGGATTTCTAATTACCTGTCTGGCAACTTGTTATGCTGCGTGCTTCTGTAGAATAGACTTTTTTTTTTTTACTTTAGCTGCAATTAACTGAAATATGGAAGGGTATGTTAGCGGTCCTCCCTGCGGCTGTAAAAGCTAGGGACTACAAGTGGTAAGACTAGTAAATATTAAACATACTGATTTTAAAATGCTCGTAACTGTAAAAGCGTTTTCCTGTTTCTTAGAACATTATTATTTGCTACTTTACAGCACAATGTGTGTGGAGTGAGGTGCTGATGTACACTGTATGATTTATCGACTAATGATATGAGAGATTTTTTTATCGGTGTAAAATTCCAGCTGAGTACAGTAGACGTTCAAGAGATCTAAAATACAGACAAAATCCTCCCGATGTCTACAGAGGCTGGTGTGTGAGAACCAGAAAAACTTGGAAAGGGGAAGGAGGGTGCAGTTGCAGAAGATAATTTCACGTATCCCTAGTTGTTAGCTGTTTTGCAGATCTGTGAAACCAGTTTGTTTTGTGGTGTTCACATTTTCAACCTTCGCAACCTGTTTGACAAGTACCAGTGTACAAAAAAAGTCTACAGTGTGCAATTTACTGTTCGTACCTGCGTGTTTGCTGCCCCACTCGTACATATCCGTCAGTCCTATTAATTAAGCAGTTGTTTGACCGTAACATTCCAATTTAGCTCTGTTTTTATGGGTTTTTCATTAATTTAATGGAAAACATCGTACTTTAAGATTGTGTTACGTCAAATAGTCATTTACTAGAAATCTTATTCGACAAGGAAATCCGAAATTCATTATAGTAATTAACTATTATAGTAATAAAAAACTATATGCTTGTGTGATGAAATGTGTCAAAGTATCGTTATATTCCATAATGCAATAATATAAATTTGCTTACTATTGAAAAATAATAATTTTGAAACTGCTACGGAAAACAAATATTATAACAAATGCTTTGCGACTAAATGATCATACACAGGCTACTGTGCCAGAGAGAAATACACTACGATAAAAAGGGTCACATTACCAAAATAATAATTAATGTAGAGTAATCAAATTTCGGGAATACATTTATCTAGGTAACATATTTAAGTGATTAACTTTGGAAGATCACATGTTTATGTAAGCCATTGCAAATGTGAAATACTGGTACATTAATAACCGGTGTAACCGCCACAATGTTGACTGCAAGCATGCAAACGTGCTTGCAATGTGGTGTACAGGTACCGGATGTCGGTTTGTGGGATGGAGTTCCACGCCTGGTGCACTTGTTCTGTCAATACATGGACGTTTGATGCCGTTTCTGGATGACGCTGGAGCTGTCGCCCAATTATGTCCCATATGTGCTCGACTGGAGACAGATCTGGTGATTGAGGAGTCAAAGGCAACAAGTCAGCTCATTGTAGAGCATGTTGGGTTATAATAGCGGTATGTGGGCGTGCGTTATCCCGTTGCAAAACTCCCCCTGGAATGCTGTTCATGAATGGCAGCACAACAGTTCGAATCACCGCACTAACGTACCGTTTTGCAGCCAGGGTGCGTGTGATAACAGCGAGAGTGCTCCTGCCGTCGTTAGAAATCGCAACCCAGACCATAACTCCAGATGTAGTGTTCAAATGGCTTTGAGCGCTATGGGACTTAACATCTGAGGTCATCAGTCCCCTAGAACTAACCTAAGGACATCACACACATCCATGCCCGAGTCAGGATTCGAACCTGCGACCGTAGCGGTCGCGCGGTTCCAGACTGAAGCGCCTAGAACCGCTTGGCCACACCGGCCGGTCCAGTGTGTCTAGCACGCAGACAGGTTGGTTACAGGCCCTAACTGGCCGCTTCCTAACCAACAGACGACCATCACTGGCACCGACACAGATCCAGATTTCATGAGAAAACACAACAGATCTCCGCCCTGCCCTCCAATGAGCTGTCGCTTGACATAACTGAATCGGCAAATGGCGGTAATGGAAATGAGCGTTTGGCGTCATTGGCCGGGAGGCCCCTTGCAGATCAGGTCCGGCCGCCTTGTTGTAGGTCTTGTTACATTCGACGCCATATTGGGCGACCAGTGCGCCGTATGGGGATGACATGATGATGAAGACAACACAACACCCAGTCCCTGAGCGGAGAAAATCTCCGACCCAGCCGGGAATCGAACCCGGGCGCGTAGGACGGCAATCCGTCACGCTGACCACTCAGCTATCGGGGCGGGTCGAATGGCGGTGATTTGGGGTCAGTGGAATGCAAGCTACAGGGCGTCTGGCTCGGAGCTGTCCTTGAAGTAACCGATCTGTTGCAGTTGGTTGTATCGCTGTGGTGCCGACAATCGCTCAGATTGCTGCTGCAGATGGAGTACGATGCTCCAGAGCGATATGCCGGACACGACGGTCTCCCCTTTCGGTGGTGCTACGTAGCTGTTCTCAGCCCAGTCTTTTTGCGACCGTACATTCTCGGGATCACCGAAGCCAGCAGTCATGTACAGTGGCTACATTCCTGACAGATCTTTTTGCAGTGTCGCAGAAGGAACATCCAGCTTCTCCTAGCCCTGTTACACGACCTCGTTCAAACTCAGTGAGGTGCTTATAATGCTGTCTTTGTCGCCTTAAAGGCATTATTAACTATCATCACCTCATCACGTACAGTCTCAAAGATAACTAACGCTCACAACCGTTGCAGCCTGTGTTTAAAGCAAAACTGATTTGCGTTCTCGTAGTGGTGTTGCTAGCGCCGCTCTTCTGCGACCGGCGTGAAATTTGAAGAGGCATCACGTTCAAATCTAGAAACACTCCTACGACATTTCGCTTATGTCGTACAACTCCTTGGTGTTCCAATTTTCTTTCCGTCAGTGTATGTCGGTAGACTTTTAAGGAACGTGATATTAAGAATACCTTTTGCGATTAAGTCCCTTTATCACTTAAATTATTGGTACCTGGACATTAATCTAAGACTTATTGACCCATAAAGGAAGCATTAATACTACAGTATTGACGAGAGAATACCGCGCACTGAAACTTACTCGCTCGTCTATAGACCGTAACTGAAATAGCAGGAGATTGCTACTGTCTTGCAGCTGACATAGGTCTGACCTAACGTTCCCACGGTCCATCGATGTTCACGTGATAACTGATGATAGCGTACAATCGGTAGATGGCTATTTTGAATACATCTCCAGCGCATAATTTCAGGGGTGTCCAGCTGAAGCCGATAACTGAAAACCTGTAACTGTTCTCGAAAAGAGCAGAGTTGAAATGCCTGTCTCGGGATCATTACGTAGATTGTCCGTAATTTTCATAAGTTATTTTAGGCAAGTATAATGCTGATTCCTTGGAAGAAGACACAACATATTCTCTTTTCTGTTCTCAAAAAAATGTTCAAATGTGTGGGAAATTTGATGGGACTTAACTGCTAAGGTCATCAGTCCCTAAGCTTACACTCTACTTAATCTAAATTATCCTAAGAACAAACACACACACTGATGTCAGAGGGAGAACTCGAACCTCCGCCGGGACCAGCCGCACAGTCCATCACTGCGGCGCTTTTAGACCGCTCGGCTAATCCCGCGCGGCTTTCTATTCTCCAACCTAGCTAGTGACACGTGCCTTAAATAACCTTGTCGTTCATAGGACGTCAAAGATTTTCTTGCGATGAACTTTCTCTGCTCTTTAGCCAGTCCACGCTGCGATTAGCATTCGTGATAAGTTTTTTTAAAAATGTGTGATCGACCGTGTTCCGCACTGCCAATCATTGCGAATGGTAGTGGCGTCACGTACCTTGTAAAATGATCTCTCTGATGTGTCCATCTTTCATGAGTGGCAGTCACCGGTTGAAAATTGATTCCAGTTGAAGGAATTTTCAGACGGTTGTTCTCAGCTACTCCGGCTTCCCATGGGCAGCATTATTTTGGCCGGGCGACATGTCTGCCGTAGCGGTCATAAATTATGTATAAAAACACACCTCCTGAATCAGTATGTCCACAAGTGAAAACCGTGTCAAAATCCCTACAGCAGTTCCTGAGATTAGCCTCCGCAGAAAAACACAATCAGAGATTTTAATTTACAATGAGGTGGCAAAAGGCATAGGATACCTCCAAATATCGTGTCGGACCTTCTATCGCCCGAGGTAATGCAGCAACTTGAAGTGACATGGGCTCACCAAATCTTTGTAAGTACCATGCATAACTATAGAGCGACGCTGCCCCTATAGCCGTCCACAACAGTGAAAGTTTTGCCGGTGCAGGATTTTGTGCACCAACTGACCTCTCGATTATGTCCCATAAATGTTTGATGAGTGACCAGATCGTTCGCTCGAATTCTCCAGAATCTTCTTCAAACCAATCGCGAATAGTTATGGCCCTTAGACATGGCGCGTGGACACCAATAAAAATTCCATCGTTGTTTGACTGGAAATGGTCTCCAGGTAGCAGAAAATAATCATTACCAGTCAGTGATCAGTTCAGTTGGACCAGGAGACCGACTCCATGTACTGTAAATACAGCCCACATCATAATGGAGGCACCATCAGCTTGCACAGTGCCTTCTTGATAGATAACCTGGGTCCATGGCTTAGTCGGTGGTGCGCCACACTCGAACCCTACCATCAGCTCTCACCAGCTGAAATCGGAACTCATCTGACCAGGCCACGGTTTTCCAGGTCATTAACGGCAAATTTCAACCCAATGTCCTAACGGATACTTCGTCGTACGTCCCACATTGATTTCTGCTGCTATTTCACGCACTGTTGCTTATGAGTTAACACTGACAACTGTACGCCAACGCCGCTGCTCTCGGTCGTTAAGTGAAGACCTTCGGTGACTGCGTTGTCCGTGGTGAGAGGTATTGTCCGAAATGTGGTATTCTCGGCATCTCGTGACACTGTGGATCTCGGAATACTGAATTCCCTAACGATCTGCGAAATGGGATGTCGATGTGTCTAGCTCCAACTATCATTCCGCGTTCGGAGTCTGTTAATTCGCGTCGTGCGGCCATTATCAGGTCGGGAATCTTTTCACGTGAATCACCTGAGTACAAATGACAACTCCGCCAATGCGCTGCCCTCTTGTTCCTTGTGTAGTGACACTACCGCCATCTGTGTATGTGAATATAGTTGCCGGCCGTGGTGGTCTCGCGGTTCTAGGCGCGCAGTCCGGAACCGTGCGACTGCTACGGTCGCAGGTTCGAATCCTGCCTCGGGCATGGATGTGTGTGGTGTCCTTAGGTTAGTTAGGTTTAAGTAGTTCTAAGTTCTAGGGGACTGATAACCACAGCAGTTGAGTCCCATAGTGCTCAGAGCCATTTGAACCATTTTTTTGAATATAGTTACCCTACGATTTGTGTCACCTCAGAGTACAGTTTGTGTAGGTTCTGATTAAGCGTCACTGTTCTCTGAGGTGACCGTTCACTCTTTTCTCCGGTAGATACCGCCTGCCTTGTAGTTGATAATCTTGTAGCTCCCTTTCTCATCATTGCCGCGAGATGTCACTCCCCAAACGCCAGTTAAATATGGAACAGATAATACATATTTTACACTCTGATCTTTTCTATAATTATAAATTATGTACATAAATCTTAGTCGTGAACCGCATCAAATTCCATACCGTAGTTTCTCAGATCAGCATTTTTATAGACGGAAGAACGCGTTGGGAGTCTAAGTTAATAATATGGATAGATACTTTTGTACTTGAGAGCACCGCTTTTGCTTCACTTTTCGTGTCGAATACAACTGGGGCCACTACATACTCTCTTTTGCTTGAACCTTGTAATGACGTAACCAGCTTTGCTGCTTCAAAAATAATTTGCCCCACTTCAATATCTCCAATGAGGACTCGAAGGAATGGTTTTCCCTTGAAATTTTTTATGCTCTGTAAGTAACTCAGGGACTCAAACCGCATAAACTTTTCGAACGATGACCGTGAAATTATATCCAACGCTGCAATGTGTTCAATTGACAGAAGTGCAACAAATCCTTTCACACTTAGTCACAATCACAATCTTCCATAAGCTTTCCCTTGTTTTTGTAAGTGAAGGCTATCCGAGAATTGTTGTTAAAGGTTTCCTGCTTCCCCGTCTTGAAAATGTCTCACCCGGCGACCTTGCATGCAACACCATGTCCGTGTTCAGTTTTAATAACGAGGGCTTCTTTTTTAATAATATTTCAGTGGTAGCTTTTTGACAAACAAAATAACTCGTGCAGGAAATCTGGTTTTCGTTTTGAAAAAGATCAATTCTCATATAAAATAGAAAGAAATGAGAAACACTTATTGTTCATTAAGTGCTTTGTGCCCTCATAAAATGAACTTATATGAAAATTCAAAACTGCCAGTCGTTCTCTGCCTGACACCTGCCAATGCAAAAATGCTAATCTTGCAAATTACGTACCTTGCATCTTACCGACGTCGTTTATTTACCGACGTCGTTTATTGGCATAATTATCTACTTATCACACAACTTTCAGCTCGAATAAGCTGTCGGGTTTCCACCTTGCAACGTTATGTAAGCTACATATGCTTGTTGAATCTCTCGCATAAACACAACTTCTTATTTATTTTTGTCATGTATTTTAGTGAGGGAGGATTTCTTAGCTTCATGGATGAAAATTACCTGTCTCACATTCTTATTCTAATAATGCAGTTAATACAGTCCGGGTTTGCAGGCTACCCTCAAGGTAGACTTGGTAATACGTGTCAGATGGTTCGTGGGTTTGCTAAATGACCGTAAGTTCATTCAGTTTCCGATGTGTAGCTCGTTCACCTCGTTCTGGACTCCAGCATTCATGTGATTGACTTGAGCCTAGCTGAATAACCGCAAAGGAAGTGAAAGACGAAGCACTGGCGGGTTTTAGTACATGGTACTAGTACCACTGGCTGGTCAGATACTCGTATTTGGCAGATCTGCACGTGATTTTCTTTCTGTCTACGACTTCTCTAAAAGAGAATGTCGTCTCAGTCCTCTTTCCTACTCCGTCAATAAAAAGACTATCTAATACTGTTTGGCGGTGTTAAACTGAATTTTATCTAATATCACTTAGTTACGCAATAATATTTTATTGAATTAATGAAGAACTTCTTACGACGACATGGACCAGCTCAAAGAAGCTGTATTCCGATACGTTAAGCTGTAGGCGTACATAATTCAATGTCGATTTTCAAATTATCGTGAGGGTGACATCCGTACTCGATCTCGTAAAGTGCCGAATACTATTTTCTAGCACCGACATTGATTAAAGGAATCAATGAGCTTGGTCATCTGTAAGAATTTCAGACCTTCGTTTTGTATTGACTTGTATTTTTTTTTAAATTCTAATAAATTACCATTACTACAAAATATTTATAATTATTACTAACTCCACTTGAAATTAAAAACTGTTTTGTCCCAAGTCTTTTGGACCGGTCAAGGTAACTGTTGTATTATGTTTTCTCTGATGGGGACGGGAAGTATAAGTTTCGGGCAGTTCATTATTTTTAGATCAAGTAAGTATGTGAATTTCGATCAGGTCTACTAATAATACGCACTGAGGTTTGCCGATGTATCCTCATCCGTTTATGACCACAGTAAACAGGGGAAATAAACAGACACCTGTAATACTCGAGTATCATACTTGACGCGGTGCGGATGAAACTCAGTAGTCATGCTAAAAGCATATGAGCGCCACAGTGGAACTGTAAGTAGTTAATTTTAAGGACCAGATAAGCGATTAGTAAAAACTACGGATAATTTAAGAAAATTAAGGTTACCGTTAAGTTTTCGAAAGAACCAGGATTCAGTAACGGGACAGCTGTCCTAAATGAGGTTTCTCATGTTTTCTCTTAATCACTTCTGTTGAATGCCGAGATGTTTCCCCCAACAAGACCGCATGTGGTTCCTTCTCCCATCCATATCTAATCCGAGCTAACGCTCTGCTCGAACGATCTCGATGCCAACGAAACGTTGAACTTTAACGTTTCCTTTTTCATTCCTTTCTTTCTTTTATGTATACTGCAAATTTGAATTACAGTAATTACGGCACTGTCCAGCCCCGAGAGAGGAAAACCGGCCCCCCATACCTTGTAGGGCTATTGCTCCTGCTTATGTCGCGGTACACTTTAAAGCAGAGCAGGACGTTTTTTGCTGAATTATAGCTCGACTAACCACTTTGGACGTAACTGCTACTTTGAAACAAATAAATTAGCACATGACAGGAATACGTGGCGGGCCCCATCAAACCATCCAGTTTTAAAAAGTTAAAAAAAAAGCTTTAGGACGTCTCTCCACCTAGATTTATGCTTTACAAGTCGCAGTATGGTGTATAGCTTGAAGGTATCTGGAATTGGTCTGATTTGTCCCATTCCTTATTTTCCATTCAGAGTGCAGCGCCGCTTTGCTCGTGAATAGGGTAAGAGATAATCACAGTAAGATGGCAGGTATACGGCGGTGCTCACGAACTTTGAAGATTACTGCAGCCGAACAGTTGCTAGCTTGGCGGTTCTGGCATTTAAAGTAAACTACTCGGCCTAATGTCGCCACTAACCTTCACCGCCTAATAGACCCGTTATCACAGCATGCGCTTCCTGCAGTTCTTAATATGCAAAGCAGGAGCACGGAAAAAATAGAGCAGAGCTAAACTGATCTGTAAATAGCCCAAGACTCTCGCAAATGTAGACATTGGACCTCATTAACTAAAAATGTTTTACTCGTAACACATATTTCGTATCACCAGTTTAATTCGCAACAGAAACGTAAACGACAGAAACACTTATCAAACATGAAAATGTCCGCAGCTTGTGGTCTAGTGGCCAGCGTTGCTGCCTCTGAATCACGTGGTCCCGGGCTCGACTTCCGGGCGGGTCGGGGATTTCCTCCGCTTGGGGACTGGGTGTTTGTGTTGTCCGCATCATTTCATCATTATTCGTGAAAGTGGCGAGACTGAACTGTGTAAGGACCGGGAATTTGTACGGAAGCTGGTAACCTCGCAGTTGAGCGCCCACCAACCAAATATCATAATCAAATATGACGATGAGTCGTGACTATCGGTGATTCTAGCATCTGACTTCCTGTGTTAAAGAAATATTATGAAAAATTTTATTGAAAATTTTTGTTACTTACTCAGTGGTGTTGTACGAGGGGCGTTCAGAAAGTAAGCTCCGATCGGTCGCGAAATGGAAACGACTATTAAAATCCGATAAAGCTTTGCACAGATGTGTTGGGTAGTGTCTCTAGTATAACCCCAGTTAGCATCACGTCGCTCTTCTCATTTCTGAGCTCGCAGTGAGTGCGTAAAGATGTCTAGAAAATAGTGTCTGCCGCCAAGTACGAGGGCCTGGTGAGAAATTTCGCCTGAAGCTATGCAGCTAACATTACATAACTGTCGTGCTGTTTCTTCTTCAAGACAATTCTCAGCCGCATTCTGCAGGGGCAATGAAGATGCTCCTGCATCGTTTTCAAATGGAAATGTGAGATTACCCACAATACAGTCCGCAATTGTCTCCCCCTGAGTTTCATCTCTGGTCACATGAACCGCTGTCTTTGAAGACAACATTTTGACACAGACAACGAGGTGTAGGCCAGCGTGGAGAATTGGCGGAAAGCACTGGCGGCTGCCTTCTATGATGAGGCTATTGAAAAGTTGGTACAACGCTATGACAAAAGTCTAAGTCAGAACGGCGACTACGTAGAGAAGTAGCTGAAAGGTGTAGCTAATTGTTACAAGTAAAACATTTCTGATGTTCACTGTGGTTTCAATTTGGCAATCAATCGGAGCTTACTTTCTGAACAGGCCTCGTATTAAGTACCGGTATGAGTAGAATCGTTTAAGAATATAAGATGTCGAGCAGTATTTAATTCTGTATTTGTGATACAAATAAGAATAAAAGGTGATGTTTTGAAATTAAGTTTAACATGTGTAAAACTGCGTTAGCGAATATGGCTGCCGAATTTAATTCTCTTTATCGACGATACAATAACCAGATTCCATGCTTTCGCGACACTGCATGTAATAACATGTCTTAGATTTGTACCTGAGCTACAAGCGAGACTGAATGAGTCGGAGATAACAGCTCCTGCCAGGAAACCTGCAGTATACGAATTCAATTAAAAAAAGAGTGCAAGTTTAAAAGTCAGATTCTGAAATCTGCTTCAGACTCTCAGGTTAGGAAGAACTGCAGATGCAGGCTACACCTGGTGTACGCCTAACGTGCCTTCCCTGCGTTATTTTCATTTCAAGATGCTCAACGGATCCATACAACGCTAGCGTGTTGGACACCTTGTATATACCTTTTATTTCTTGTTTGCTTTAATTTATACACACGTGGAACTGTACTTCCGATAATACTGAGGGGAGTGGCAGGTTTTGAATTTAGCACCCTGGTATCCGTTTTCCATGTCAATAAATGCCGATGTAGTCGTCTTCACTACTAAGGAATTTGTTGACAGAAGTACCAGGTGGTTACAATTAAGCTTTCGCTAGTGGAGCCAGTGGAGACGGAAAACGATTTTCTGTATTGGTACTCAACCTTACGGGAACGATATTCAGACTGTGTGCTGCAGGATTTGCATTGTTAGTAGTGTAAGGGTTTTGACTTCCCGTTAGGTGCCGGTACTGGTACAGCGGTGGAGGGTTGAAACACAAGAATCAAAAATGTTTCAAATGGCTCTAAGCACTGTGGGACTTAATACCTGAGGTGGTTGTTGTTTTTGGGAAGGAGACCAGACAGCGAGGTCATCGGTCTCATCGGATTAGGGAAGGGTGGGGAAGGAAGTCGGCCGTGCCCTTTCAAAGGAACCATCCCGGCATTTGCCTGGAGCGATTTAGGGAAATCATGGAAAACCGAAATCAGGATGGCCAGACGCGGGATTGAACCGTCGTCCTCCCGAATGCGAGTCCAGTGTCTAACCACTGCGCCACCTCGCTCCGTAAACATCTGAGGTCATCAGTTGCCTAGACTTAGAACTACTTAAACATAACTAGCCTAAGGACATCACACACATCCATGCCCGAGGCAGGATTCGGACCTGCTACCGTAGCAGCAGCGCGGTTCCGGACTGTAGCGCCTAAAACCGTTCGGTCAAAGCGGTCGGCACACAAGAATCAGTGTGCATTAAAGTTGCAGACAGTCAACGTGGTTGTGGACAAGGTGCGCACGGCTTTACTCACAAAGTCGTTCTATCAAAACAACAGTGGTGTTGCTGTTTGCGAGTACCGACGTGTTGAAGGAGTATAGAGAAGTTCTGTTTCCGCACCCTGGTTGACGAACTTAATTCGAAAGTTATAATTAACTGGCGATTTTTGGTAGTAGCTAATAAGAGACTCCGACGACCAATTGCGCCACGAATTGTTGAACATATTAGTGTTGCCATGACTGAGAATGCTCGATGCAATATACGAACTTTAAGCAGTGCTCGAGCTCTGTCACAACAGCCGAACATTCCATGGTTCACCTTTCTTCGGGCAGCAGTAGAAAAATCTCTATCGGTGATCCAGTCTGTCTTGGATACAGGTGGTCGTCACACCGAGCAACGTTTGTAACCTGGAGCGTAAACGTGGAACGCAATTAACAAATGTTGCCCTCTCGTGTGGAAATTAAAATGTGTTTCTTTCAGTGATGTATTCGTTATTTATCTCTTCCACATGTCCTTACCATTGTCCTAGGATCACCCCTCTTTCATAGGGGGGGGGGGGTCCACTCGAATAGCGAAATGTTAATTGTGACAACCATGTAGATAGAGAGAGAGAGAGAGAGAGAGAACAAGAGGTCAGACAAACGAGCTGAATCCCAATTCCACTGACAAAATTTCTGAGGTTTCTTGGGTTATATTCCGAGCATTTTAGTATAGAAACCCACGGTCTCTGGTGATCCGTTGGTTCGTTTGATTTCTTACCCTACTTTATCTTTGTGTCTGTATCGCTCCTAAAATAGTTGTGTGTCTCGTTTGGAAACAAACTTGTCCCATACACTTACCGCACTTGCTGTTGACATTAATGTCCATTTTTATCTTTGCCCTCAAGCTTTCAGTCAGTACTATTCAGTTCTGTTGTCGTTTTCTTCGACTGTGTTATTCGTGCGTTAATACTGATACACAGCAGTCCGGATAGGTTTGCGATCGAAGAGTTGGCCTGTGTGCACTCCGTGTATGGCTTCACTGAATGCAACGACACAGCGACACAGTGGCGCATAACTGTTGTCAACAGCAAGCACCTGAGTGAACGGAACCAATTCGTTTCTAAACAAGATGTAGAGCGCATACCGTCAAGGTTTACATCGTTGAACAGAATTTTCAGTGCAACACATATACAAAGATAAATGTGGATAAGGAATAAAACGAACTGCAGTTACTCTGTAGCGAACCACCGGAGGCTGTGAGGTCTCTTATACCAAAATAGTCAGAAAATAACCTAAAAAATCCTCGAAATTTTGTTGATGGCGTTCGGCTTCATCGTGTAGAATGATATTGGGGAACCTGAAATAACCACCACGCTTCCTGTTTTGATTTAGACGCATCCTGTGACGGCTATTCCGTAACCAGATGTAACTTCCGGAAACAAACCAGAAACATTACGCAAAGGCAGGATATATGGTACGGCAGCACCTTTGCCGTACATCCCGCTGTGCGTCATCACTTAACTGTGGCCTAATTTATTACTGATTCTTTTCTCGACTGTCAATGCAGATTTGTAAGAGCGTTTACTCTGAAGTGAAATAAACAGGGTATGTGATCAAAAGTATGCGGACACTCCTACGTAATATCGAATTGGCCACTAGATGTAACGAGGGACGAAGCCGCCTGTGTAAAAGGAGGCGCATGGTTCTCTATTGCGAGAAGCAGCGACAGCAGTATGGGTCCTTCAGGAGACCTCCTCAGTGACTTCGAACGTGGACTAATCATTGTATCTCACCCGAGTAGCAGATCCATCAGGAACATTTCAAACCAAATAAAGCTGCCCAAGTCGTCTATTGGTGACGTAATTGTATTGTATTGTACGTTAAGCGGGGACCTAGAAACGACGGAGTGGCTCCGTCCCCGCCGCAGCCGCAGTGGTCCACAACCCCACGACGACTACCGCAGTCCACTTCAGCCCTCCGCCGCCTCACACCGAACACAGGGTTATTGTGCGGTTCGGCCCGCGGTGGACCCCTCCTCCCAGGGAACGTCTCACACCAGACGAGTGTAACCCCTATGTGTGCGTGGTAGAGTAATGATGGTGTACGCGTACGTGGAGAACTTGTTTGCGCAGCGATCGCCGACATAGTGTAACTGAGGCGGAATAATGGGAACCAGCCCGCATTTGCCGAGACAGATGGAAAACCGCCTAAAAACCATCAACAGACTGGCCGGCTCACCGGACCTCGACACAAATCCGCCGGGTGGATTCGTGCCGGGGACCAGGCGCTCCTTCCCGCCCGGAAAGCCGTGCCTTAGACCGCACGGCCAACCGGGCGGGCTTTGGTGACGTGACAGTGAAGTGGAAACGCGAAGGAACAACCACGGCTAAACCAAGACCAGGTAGACCTCGTGTACTGACGTACAGAGACCGTCGAGTATTGCGGAGAGTGGTTGCAAAAAATTGTATGAAATAGGCGGAAAGAAACACTCGTGGGCTCCAAAAGTTTACCTGCAGTCCAGCTAGCACAACTACGTGCCTATGGATTTAAAAAGAATTGGATGCAATGATCGAACAGCTCCTCATAAACCACGCATTTGTGCAGCCAATGCTTAAACAGGCCTTGAGATGATGTACAGATCGACACTACTGGTCAATGAATGACCGTAAACTATCTCAGGGTGAAAAACGACGACTTCTCAGCCAAGATCGCATTTGTAAAATCTTTATTTATCATGACCGGTTTCGACAGAGTAACCATCATCTGGTCTCAGTACAGGTTAAGGGATTAGCCCAGTTTCAGCTATAAATGTTCTCCGTATCTTAGCTGGACAGTTGATGTAAGATATATTGACATGTCAAAGTTAAAATCAGTATGTTCAAAGTTTAAACCAATATTTACAAAACGCGTTAGGCAAAACATTTTGTAAATACTGACTTAGAAGCTTAAATCGTTTACACCGCCAAGGGAACGCAGATATTAATATTCGACATAAATTTCCACATGATGCCTCTTATCTGATGTTGAGAAACAGGGTCTGCTGATCGTATAAGAGTTCCATATTTACCGATTGATATTCGGAACCTTAGGGCAGGTTTACTATCTTTGACCCGAAAAAAGCATATTCTTTGAGATTTTTTATCTCGGGATGTGTGATATATCGATGTCAAATTCGGTCAAAATGTTTATTGATATTTCCTCTACAAATTGGAATTTTTTCGACCGCTATATGGAAGAACAAAGGCGGAAGTGCCGTCGGAACGAAACAAAATTTCGATGTAGACCTCCACGCGCGGTATGTCACAGGTCAATCGGCTCGTCTGAAATCAAAACTGAGTTGACGTTTGCGAAGTATATAAGATTATTTAGGAGTTGTACCTCGCTTAAGTTATTTGGACCATAGGAAACAAAATGGCGGCCATTTGAAAAAAATTGGGTTTTTTTCATCGATTTTTCGACTTCGTCGGCCAAGTAAAAATATTTATAGTTGATGGATCGGAATAAAAGTGGTACAACTGCTAGACAATTTAGTTAGCTTTGTCGGAAACAAATGCCAATCGGTTCAGTAGATTTGAAGTTACCATTCCGCGCGATAAAAAAGAAGTCATTTCGAGAAAAACCGGTTTGAAGTTTTGACTACATACAAATGCAATATTATGCAACCTGCGCTGCTCCAGAGCCGCTCATACGGTCGGTGACAAGTGGTTTTCGGTCGCTTGAATCCTGTGGTCGTCCGAATGCTTGGCGAACTGCGTCGAATAGAGTCCCAGGGTGTCGTCCATCTTTATCATGGTGGTCAGAATTGCTGAATACCCTTCGTTGAAGCTGCTCACTGCCAGGAAAGTCGCAGCCTCCACAGTCTTCGCACCAGAATGCAAATGCTTGAGGGCTAACTTCTAAACACATATGTTAACTTTGATTTGAATTTTGTGTGTTTCCTCCCACGCACCGGTATAATAACTCGTCCTCCGAGAGAAAAAAACTGGTGCGTGAAAAAGGCCGATTTCAGGCAGGTGCATTTTTTTGTTCAACCGCGTATAACAAACATTTCCGTTCCGTATTCGGAAAAACCGTTTCAGGGGTGGATTCTAAACACTTTTATGGATCCAAAAATGCAATTTTAAAAAAAATCGATTTTTTGAACCAAAAGATAGTAAACCTCCCCTTAAAAATATTTCACGTTCACGATCACTACGTTTAGATTTATTTTTAAAGGTCTACCAAGAGTGAAGGAAAATCAAAGGTGACGAAGGCGGGAGGGGCAAATAGTATGTAGCTTGTACTGAAAAAATTTTCTCGAACCAACCCTGCAACGAAAACTGCCAGGCCCACCACTTTAGTATCTGGACTACGTGTCGGTTGAAAAGCAGTTACCACGTCCGACTCATCTGATAGCCGCAAACTGACTCCTTCTGTTTACTATTTTGTAGGGCGGGTTTTTCTGTAACAATACCAACACAATACCAACGCCCTACTCCCATCCCGGAATGTAATATACTAATAGCGTTCAGAATTTAATTCTGCTGCTAATTTATGCTTTTGTTCATGAAGCTGTACACTGAACTTAAACGGAAACGTTTCATAACCAAATAACGTTTGTGTCGTCCTTATAATATCGTTTTTCTCCAGCCGACTTTCGTCTTTCTCCACTCTTGTGTAAATCTTTTCACCGCCAGGCAGCTACTACAACGAACATCCACTGTAAGACATTTAGCAGCCAGGTGTGGTATTAACATAAATTAATCTCCTCGTGTAATCCTCGAAGGAAGTGTCCGTCAGCATGTCATCAAATTACGTAATGGGTCTTGCAACGGGACGATCTCCATAAAGCGCGTTTGGTTTTCGGGGCTGGGCTCATCGGCAATTAGTCAAATGCAACCGTGCCGCGTAAACACAAGCAAATTTTGTTTAGTTCGGAAAAAAATCCTTGTAAATGTGCATCGAAGTAGGTGACTGTTAATGAAAGTAAAGACGTTATTACTGCTGATGTTCATTCATCATACGCTAATGAATTTGTGGAATTTTACTATGAACTCACATCTTGTGCTGTCTACGTGTGAAGTTCTCTCATTGTACTTTGATTTGCTAGAACATGTTTCGTAATAAACTTTAACAGAAGCTGAGGATGGCATCTAGGAGACACTTTTGTCTCGCGAAGCCACTTTTGGGCAACAATTGGTGTTCAGTGTCGTATTAAAAAAACATTTTAAAAAATTCAAAAAGATTTCGGGCTTGCAGCCGGTCGTCGTTAGCTTCCATCCACGATATTTCGACTGGACAACTGCCAGCCATCCTCAGGTGAGTCATCGAAGACTGACGAAGACGCCCTCCGTTCCGTAATATATAGCGTGCAACATCCTTTTGGGACTCCGTCATAAAAGAATCAGTGGAAATTCGAATGACAGACAATCTTATCAACCGTGACAATGGCTACCAGCTAGATAATGAGTGGAACCCCGTCATCTCTAAGATCTGCTCCAGACGAAGACGTCAGAGTACTCCGGAGGCCGCGGCAATTGACAACGCCGAAGACAGCTGAGTTCTGCAGTTCCACCAGCGAGGGCGCTGCTGGCGGGCGGTGTGGTTCGTCTGTCCATATGATTTTGACGCATGCGCGGAATACTCGCTGCACGCTATATATTACGGAACGGAGGGCGTCTTCGTGTCTTCGATGGCTCACCTGAGGATGGCTGGCAGGTGTCCAGTCGAAATATCGTGGATGGAAGCTAACGGCGACCGGCTACAAGCCCGAAATCTTTCTGAATATTTAGTTCGCAGGGAAAATTTTAAATTTCACATTAAAAAATTTGTTTGCTCTGCAAGTGTTCTATTGTGTAGAGGTTCTGCTGTCGCAACTTGTGCAATTGAAATTTAATGAACGCATTCAGCTTTTCATGTTTCCACCATAAAATCTCAACATGCTACGTAAAGCCCGATTTATATCTCAACAAGGTTAAAAATTCGTAGTAACCTGCTTTTTGCTGAGGCAGCTGGAGGCCACACACTTGTGACCAAGGCCAACATACTTTTTGCCAGCGGCGATACCGGTTTGAATGAAGGTGACCCGCAGAGAACACGCTGACCAGACGCCTATGTTATGTACGAACGATGGAAGTAGTGTTGACAGAAAATGTATCGATATTGCGAGGATGATGGTATGTGGTTTGTGGGGCGCTCAACTGCGCGGTTATCAGTGCCCGTAAAAATTCGCTGCTCAGTCTTGCCACTTATCCCGAATGAAGAGGACGACACAAACACGCCGTCCCCGGCAGGAGAAAAGCCCCAACCCGGCTGGGAATCGAACCCTGAACCCCGTGATCCAGAGGCGCCAACAACAGCCACTAGAACACGAACGGCGAACTATACTGCGAGGAACTCCTACAGGGCAACTGTTTCTGGTCTGGAAAGTTCTTCAAACAGCAGGAGAAGATACAGTCCCAGGCAAAACTAGCACCTTTGAATCTTATAATCTGTGCGTGCTAATACTTACGAGGCGCCCTCAGATCTGACGCTTCTCTCTGCCCTCACGAGACCAAAGAACTGTAGGGTCTCATTGGGAGATGACTCTGTGTAGCGAAAACTTTACTGTAACCTGAAAGAGAGTATGGAGAATAACCGATCCCATAATGTAGTATCTAACAATTTATCATATCGTATTATGAATTTAATACGACATTAGCACTCGAATTTCTGAGTTTGTAAATGGAAATTTGTGGTAAGGTAGTATGGGACCAAACTGTTGAGGTCATCGGTCCCTAAGCTTACACACTACCTAATCTAAAGTACGCTAAGGACGATAAACACACCCACGCTCGAAGAGGACTCGAACCTCCGACGAAGGGAGCCGCGAGGACCGTGACAAGACGCCCTAGACCACGCGGCTACCCCGCGCGGCTTCTGAGTTTGTGATTAAGTTACCATATATAATAAGATCTTACTTTTCTTGTTCCGTTACAATGGGTCTACATCAAGATGTGAACACTAACGTGACAGAAGTCATGGAACGGCGATATGTACATCTACAGATGTTGTTAGTGTCGCGAACATAAGGTATATGGTGCAAATGGCTCTGAGCGCTATGGGACTTAACTTCTGAGGTCATCAGTCCCCTAGGACTTAGAACTACTTAAACCTAACTAACCTAAGAACATCACACACATCCATGCCCGAGGCAGGATTCGAACCTGCGACCGTAGCGGACGCGCGGTACCAGACTGTAGCGTCTAGAACCGCTCGGCCACCCCGGCCGGCGTAAGGTATATATTGTGATAAAATAAAGGACATACCTTCTAACATCGTGTCGGACCAACTTTTGCCCTACGTAATGAAGCAACTTGACGTGGCATCGACTCAACAAGTCGAAATCTCCTGCAGAAATACCGAGCCACGCTGTCTCCATAATCGTCGATAGTAGCGAAAGTGTTGCCAGTGCACGATTTCGTGCACGAACTGACCTCTCGATCGTGTCCCATAAATGTTCGAAGGAATTGACGTCGGATGTCTTGATGGCCTAATTATTAGCTATCCAAACAAATCGCGCTCAGTTGTTGCCCAGTGATATGACATCGTTGTTTAGGAACATAAAAGTCCATTAATGGCTTCAATTGCTCTCAGAGTGATCGAACATAACTATTTCCAGCCAAAGATCGGTTCAGTTGGACCAAAGGACCCAGTCCATTCCATGTAAACGCAGACCACATCATTATGGAGCCACCACCAGCTTCCACAGTGCCGTGTTGACAACTTGGGTCCATGGCTTCTTGAGGTCTGCGCCATACTCGAACCCTACCATCAGTTCTTACCAATTGAAATCGGGACTCATTTGACCAGGTCACCGTTTTCCAGTAGTCTAGAGTCCAACCGATATGGTCACGAACCCAGGAGAGGTGCTGCAGGCTATGTCGTGCTCTTCGCAAAGGCACTCGCGTCGGTCATCTGCGCCATTGTCCATTAACGCCAAATTCATCTACATCTCCATCTACATGGATATTCTGCAAATCACATTTAAGTGCCTGGCAGAGGGTTCATCGAACCACCTTCACAATTCTCTATTATTCCAATCTCGTATAGCGCGCGGGGAGAATGAACATCTTTATCTTTCCGTACGAGCTCTGATTTACCTTATTTTATCTTTGTGATCGTTCCTCCCTATGTAAGTCGGTGTCAACAAAATATTTTTGCATTCGGAGGAGAAAGTTGGTGATTGGAATTAATGATGTCCATCCCAAATCCAGTATCATTTCTGTGACACTCTTTCCCATATTTCGCGATAATACAAAACGTGCTGCCTTTCTTTGAAATTTTTCGATGTACTCAGTCAGTCCTATTTGGTAAGTATCCCACACCGCGCAACAGTATTCTAAAAGAGGACGGACAAGCGTAGTGTAGCCAGTCTCCTTAGTAGGTCTGTTTCATTTTCTAAGTGTCCTGCCAATGAAACGCAGTCTTTGGTTAGTCTTCCCCACAACATTTTCTATGTGTTCCTTTTAATTTAAATTTTTCGTAATTGTAGTTCCTAGGTATTTAGTTGAATTTACGGCTTTTAGATTAGACTGATTTATCGTGTAACCGAAGTTCAACGCATTCTTTTTAGCACTCATGTGGATGACCTCACACTTTTCGTTATTTAAGGTCAACTGCCACTTTACGCACCATTTCGATGTTTCTTCTAAATCGTTTTGCAGTTTGTTTTGATCTTCTGATCACTTTATTAGTCGATAGACGACAGCGTTATCTGCAAACAACCGAAGACGGCTGCTCAGATTTTCTCCCAAATCGTTTATATAGATAAGGAACAGCAAAGGGCCTACAACACTACCTTGGGGAACGCCTGAAATCACTTCTGTTTTACTCGATGACTTTCCGTCAGTTACCACGAACTGTGACCTCTGTAACAGGAAATCACAGACCCAGTCGCATAACTGAGACGACATTCCATAAGCACGTAATTTCACTACGAGCTGCTTGTGTGGTACAGTGTCAAAAGCCTTCCGGAAATCCAGAAATACGGAATCGATCTGAAATCCCTTGTCAATAGCACTTAGCATTTCATGTGAATAGAGAGATAGTTGTCTTTCACAACAACGATGTTTTCTAAACCCATGTTGACTGTGTGCCAATAGACAGTTTTCTTCGAGGTAATTCATTACGTTCGAACACAATATATGTTCTAAAATCCTGCTGCATATCGACGTAAACGATATGGGCCTGTAATTTAGTGGATTACCGCCGAATTGCTCAACACGTGGGGCGTGAGGTCTCCACAGTACATCGATGTTGTCGCCAGTGGTCGGCGGAAGGTGCACGTGCCCGTCGACCTGGGACCGGACCGCAGCGACGCACGGATGCACGCCAAGACCGTAGGATCCTACGCAGTGCCGTAGGGGACCGCACCGCCACTTCCCAGCAAATTAGGGACACTGTTGCTCCTGGGGTATCGGCGAGGACCATTCGCAACCGTCTCCATGAAGCTGGGCTACGGTCCCGCACACCGTTAGGCCGTCTTCCGCTCACGCCCCAACATCGTGCAGCCCGCCTCCAGTGGTGTCGCGCCAGGCGTGAATGGAGGGACGAATGGAGACGTGTCGTCTTCAGCGATGAGAGTCGCTTCTGCCTTGGTGCCAATGATGGTCGTATGCGTGTTTGGCGCCGTGCAGGTGAGCGCCACAATCAGGACTGCATACGACCGAGGCACACAGGGCCAACACCCGGCATCATGGTGTGGGGAGCGATCTCCTACACTGGCCGTACACCACTGGTGATCGTCGAGGGGACACTGAATAGTGCACGGTACATCCAAACCGTCATCGAACCCATCGTTCTACCATTCCTAGACCGGCAAGGGAACTTGCTGTTCCAACAGGACAATGCACGTCCGCATGTATCCCGTGCCACCCATCGTGCTCTAGAAGGTGTAAGTCAACTACCCTGGCCAGCAAGATCTCCGGATCTGTCCCCCATTGAGCATGTTTGGGACTGGATGAAGTGTCGTCTCACGCGGTCTGCACGTCCAGCACGAACGCTGGTCCAACTGAGGCGCCAGGTGGAAATGGCATGGCAAGCCGTTCCACAGGACTACATCCAGCATCTCTACGATCGTCTCCATGGGAGAATAGCAGCCTGCATTGCTGCGAAAGGTGGATATACACTGTACTAGTGCCGACATTGTGCATGCTCTGTTGCCTGTGTCTATGTGCCTGTGGTTCTGTCAGTGTGATCATGTGATGTATCTGATCCCAGGAATGTGTCAATAAAGTTTCCCCTTCCTGGGACAATGAATTCACGGTGTTCTTATTTCAATTTCCAGGAGTGTATTTATTATAGGCCCTTTATTGTTCCTGATCTATTTTAACGACTTCGGAGACAATCTGAGTAGCCGTCTTAGATTGTTCACAGATGATGCTGTCATTTACCGTCTTGTAAATTCATCAGATGATCAAAACGACTTGCAAAATGATTTAGAAAAGATATCTGTATGGTGCGAAAAGTGGCAATTTACCCTGAATAAAGAAATCAGCTAAATTTCGATTACGCGACACAAATCTGAGGGCTGTAAATTCAACTAAATACTTAGGGATTACAATTACAAATAACCTAAATTGGAACGATCACATAGATAATATTGTTGCTAGAGCAAACCAAAGACTGCGATTCATTGGCAGAACACTTAGAAGGTGCAACAGGTCTACCAAAGAGACTGCTTACACTACGCTTGTCCGCCCTATTCTGGAGTTCTGCTGTGCGGTGTGGGATCCGCATCAGGTGGGACTGACGGATGACATCGAAAAAGTACAACGAGGGGCAGCTCGTTTTGCATTATCGCGATATAGGGGAGATAGTGTCACAGACATGATACGTGAATTGGCGTGGCAATCATTAAAACAAAAGGGTTTTTCGTTGCGACGGGATCTTCCCATGAAATTTCAATCACCAGTTTTCTCCTCCGATTGCGAAAACATTCTGTTGGCACCCACCTACATAGGGAGAAATGATAATCATGATAAAATAAGAGAAATCAAGGCTCGCACGGAAAAATTTAAGTGCTCGTTTTTCCCGCGTGCCGTTTGAGAGTGGAACGGTAGAGAGACAGCATGAAGATGGTTCATTGAACCCTCTGCCAGGCACTTTATTGTGAATAGCAGAGTAATCTTATAGATCGTAGATGTAGATGTATATTCAGTGATGGTGAAGACGAATTACAGGATGTGTTGACTGGAATGAACAGTCTATTGGGTACAGAATATGGACTCTCAGTAAATAGAAGAAGGACGAAAGTAGCAGAAATGAGAACAGCGATAAACTTACCATAATCACGAATCACGAAGCAGATGAAGTTAAGGAATTCTGTTACCTAGGCAGAAAAATAACCCGTGAGACTGACAAAGCAAGGAGGACGTAAAAAGCAGATCAGAAATGGCAAAAAGGGCATTCCTGGCCAAGAGAAGTTTGGTAGCCTCAAACATACGACTTAATTTGAGGAAGAAATTTCTGTGACTGTACGTTTGGAGCACAGTGTGGTAGTGAGACATGGACTGTGGGAAAATCGGAACAGAAGAAACGCCTTTGAGATGTGCTGCTACAGAAGAAGGCTGAAAACTGGATGGATTGATAAGGTAAGGGATGAGGAGGTTCTTTGTGGAATCGACGAGGAAAGGAACATTTGGAAAACACTGACAACAAGAAGGGATAGAATGGTAGGTTATCTGTTAAGACATCAGGGAATAACTTCCGCTGTACTAGAGGGAGCTGTAGAGTGTAAAAACTGTAGAGGAAGACAGAGATTGGAATACATCCAGCAAATAACTGAGGATGTGGGTTGCAATTGTTACTCTGAGATGAAAAGGTTGGCACAGGAAACGAATTCGTGGCGGGCCGCATCAAATCAGTCAGAAGACTGATGACTCAAAAAATAACTAAAATGTAGAAAAGAATGCGGTTAACATCCCATGAGTAGGAGGAGGAAGAGATTAGTGTTTAACGTGCCGTCGACAATGAGGTCTTTAGAGACGGAGCACAGGCTCGGATTAGGGAAGGATGGAGAAGGAAATCGGCTGTGCCCTTTCAGAAGAACCATCCCGGCATTTGCCTTGAACGATTTTAGGGAAATCACGGAAAACCTAAATCAGTATGGTCGGACGCGGCTTTGAACAGTCGTCTTCCCGAGTGCGAATACAGTATGCTAACCACTGTGCTACCTCGCCCGGCCGGCCGGGGTGGCCGAGCGGTTCTCGGCGCTACAGTCTGGAACCGCGCGACCGCTACGGTCGCAGGTTCGAATCCTGCCTCGGGCATGGATGTGTGTGATGTTCTTAGGTTAGTTAGGTTTAAGTAGTTCTAAGTTCTAGGGGACTGATGACCTCAGATGTTAAGTCCCATAATGCTCAGAGCCATTTGAACCATTTGCCCCTCGCCCGGTAACATCCCACGAAGTCTGATAAATATTGGACGGGTGCTTCACGGTGTAACACTTCCGATTTCCATCAGTGTAATTCAGTTGGGCATCAGTGCAGTAACAGGGACGAATCTTTGGTGTAACAATCACATACCTTGATCGATTTTACGTGCTCGGGGTTTCCTTACTGCTCTGAGAAAATACTGCGATGTTTATGAAAAATGATGCCAAATCCGACATGTTTCACTCTTTTTGTCAACGTGCTATTTTGCTAAATTATTATTGCAACATCTTATGTTTCTAATAAGAATTTATTTGTGAATCAAAGTCTTTGTCATGGATTTCGCTACGCGACTGGTGATCCAATTTTTCCATTACAGTAGTTGTATTATTGTCACTTTAGTTAGCAGACGGTTCATTGATAATGTCCACAACAAAACCAAATTTTTCAAAACTTTTCAGTCGTCGATAACATTACGAAGCTGTTGAAGGTCGTCCTACGCAACCATTTTGTCCGATCATTGCCATGAGGCGTTAATGAGTCCTTTTGAGATTCAGCCGGCACACAGTACAGTGTGTAGCTCTCTTTTGACAAAGAAAGAGAGGAATATTATCATTTAACTTCACGTCGATGGCTTGCTCATGGTAGTTGAAGCGCAAGCTTTAATTGGGGTAAGACGGAAAAAGAAATCGCCTGTTTCTTTTAAAGGAAAGCATGTCAGCATTTGCCTTAAGCGATTTAGGGAAATCTTTGGAAACCTAAATAGGGGTGACCTGAATGCTACCCGAAACCCGATTTTCACGAATGTGAATTTAGTGTCTTATCATTGTAACGTGTTTTGCCACAGAAGATTACGGTTACAAACAGAAAAAATCGTGGAATCAATTTCGTTGTATCACTCGCCTAGTAGGACACACACACATAGTATTCTCCTCCTCCCTACCGGGTTAGGGAAGAGGCGGCCAACATGTACCGCGTTCTGTGAAACACCTTTGGTGCTTGGTTTTCGTTCACTCCGTTCAGCTGTAGGCTCGTGGATGCATGCGTGAGACACGTCCACGTGAACTTCATCCTTCACAAGTTCATCAAGAACAGGCTTTTCTGGTCCTAAACGGGGTAAGGAGAACGAGTTTCGCAGACGTTAAGGAAGGCTATCCAAGTTCGCAACTTTCGCTTTTATTATGAAAGGTGCAACGGAACTGTTGCTTTAAGGGCGTCAGACGAGGAATTTTGTACTGCTGCTTCCAACGCAGTAACGGATTTGGAAGCTCGTATTGAAGACATGACAGATAAAATTCTTATACTATGTCGATTACCGGCAGAAACGCCAGCTGTTACTGAAAAGCGTACTTTGAATTAAAAGCGAACAGCACCGCAACTCTCCTAGGAAAACGAACTAAAATAATTCATATGCTGAGAACCATAACGCCCTGAAACTCGCCGTCATCAATTTTTGAGTTTTGCTCCTGATATCTGTACATCTTATGGTGAACCACTTTTATCTATGTCAAATCAAACACGTTCCATCTGTCTAATTTCCAAACTGTTATTTTAGTGGGCTACCAGTTTCGGCGACTTACTATATCATCTTCACTATTCCTGACAGTCGTTTGGGAAGATTCCAACCTCGGTTCTGGTCAAAATATGGGCCAGCATTCAAAGATTGGTATCTGTAGATTTCTGCTTCATACAGCAATCACTTCAAACATCATTTGCCGACCTTGCCTTGGTCGGCAGGTGATGTTTGAAGTGATCACTGCATCAAGTAGAAATCCACAGACACCAGTCCTTGAATGCTAACGACTGTTTTGGTCAGACCCTAGGTTGGAAACACTCTAACGTCGGTCAGGGGGAGTGAAGATGGAGTAGTAAATCGCCGAAACTGGTAGCCCAATAAAATAACAGTTTGGAAATTAGACGACTGAAGGTTTTTGATTTGACATTCTGTACTAAACAGCCGAGTCCCGCAACCATCTCTGAAAAGACAGACATACAGAGACTTTTATCTATATATATAGCCCCACACTGTGAATATGAACGTTTACAAAAAGCTTTCACACTGATTCCTCGGATATTCCTCTCCATGTGGGCACAAAGAGCAAGGCATAATTTTGTTGCCGTGCGCTGCTCAATTGTTATCTAGGGTTGGTAGCATAATTTAGTATCCACATCATATACATGGCAATGCTTCATAATCCTAGGTTTATCGTCAGTTTTACCAGAACCACTGAACATGCCTTATGAAAATAATAACGACGACCATGAAGTGCTTTAATAGGTCTTAAATGCCTGTGTGGTGCATTTAGTATCTGTTGTTTATGTTCTTGTTCTAGTTTCATATTAATTCCAAACTTTATAGTTGCCCGTCTTCACCAGCCTATATGTGGAAATTTTGTGAATTGACATTAATAATAAATATAATCTTAAATACTAATTGCTATTTCATAAGAAAAAGTGGATATATAATTTTTTCATAGGAAGTATAGCATGTTGATACTTGGTTGAAAAACAATTCAGACATGAGCTTTGTAGTTTGGCTATAAATTTGATTTTTACAAGCACCTCTTTTCATCAAAATTTGGTTCCTGTGCTTTGGACCCTTATGGTTCTCATTGTATCAACTGCTCTCGTTGGCTGTGCTGACGATAGGTTTGACCTGAATCATTATGTGCGTGACCGGTCTTAAACTAACGTAAGCAACACATCGTAATTCAAACAGTATCCAACTCGAACGAAAATCAATACGCCATCTTTTGGAGCTGATGTACTGCAAAAAGAAATATACGTGTACAAGTGCAGTAAATATAGATTTCTAAGACAGTGAAGCTAGCAGTTTACTGCACAAGACGCCTGGTCAGATGTAAAACGTGACTTCAGTTCCACGATTCTCATCTTGAGATGTACCTAAGTCGACAACGTTCCACGAGATGCTATGTACGGCCTACAGAAATTGTCCTTTTTTTAGTGTTCCTTCAGTCGGTCTGTTTTTCATGTGAGACTTGATGTATTGATCAATGAGCCATTTTCAGTCATCATCATCTCAAGCAGATTTTAGTAATGTTTTTTCGGGGACTTCATAGCTGCTCTGTAGCCCACGCAGTCGTGTGATTCTGATGCACATTTTTACTATGCATTTCAGTCACCGGACGGATCCCTAGAAAGAAGCATAAAGTAGTCCGCAAATTCAAGAAAAGGTTTACCGACTACCAACAGACATGGAAGATAAATTAAGAAAAAAGTACGGAATAAATAGCACTAAGTCGTTTGATTTTATCTGCAGACTAAATGCACAGCAGATAGTTATAACGTGAAGACAATAATAAGGAAACATTAAACGATTGCTGATGCAAAAACGTCTGCACACCGCGCCTCTTCTCAGTTAATTACGTCGTGATCGTCAGGAGCTTACAATCATCGTCCCGTTCAGCATTTACACTCTACGCCTCTACTTCACCCCACTGAAATAGCGTTATACGACAGCACCGTACAGTTCTTTAATCGCATTCTCTCGGTTTAGTTAGTTGTCAGTTGACTTCGTACCTTATTCGAAAATTCCTAGTGTTCCAGTTGGTTGTTCCACAGATCCGAGTTGCCTTTTTCAATGATCCACCACTTCCTCGTACGTATTAGCAATTGTATATCAGATAATTGAATTAGGTGAATAAGGATCAATTCGTAAACATTAGTGGCATACCGTAATGACATCTCCGTTAGATTTGACAGATGAAACAATGTAGTACGGGAGGAACACTCAGCTGAGAATCTCCAAGCACACGCACGTCCATCGCGCAATCACAATGCGAGATATGAATTTTCAGTGCGTATGACATTCTTCAGTACTACTATATTTTGCACCGTTGTAACCACCTCTCGGCGAATGACATACTTCCAAATGCTAACGGAAGCTCAGGGTATACTTTTCTCGCACAACATGGATCGAACCAGTCATGAGGATGCAATATTTCTTTCTTCCAAAAAGCTTTTGGCTTGGTACTACGCCAAAGTTTGTCAAAAAAAGTATGATCAAACGAAGCATAAAAACAAATTTGTGATTGGACTTACTATTTGCCGGTAGGCAGGACACAGCGTGATATCTTGCGTGAGGAGGTCACTGATCGAAATAAAAGTAACTTCAACTGTGCACCAGATAAATATGTTGGGACCCTGGCTGTTTATATTGTATATTAATGACCTTTGAAGCAAGATTCACAGTAATCTCAGACTTTTGCAGACGATGCAGTTATTTATAACAAATCAATATGTTGAATATGTCCACTAATATTCAATCAAATACTGAGAAGATTTCAAAGTGACGCATAGATTGGCGACTTGCTGTGTATGTGCAGATATAACTTGTCTGCTTCTCTCTATCTGAGTGAATCTTCCTGAAACTGTCTACCAAAACTTCCCAGAAATGGTTACCAAACAAACTAATCCCTAACTTAGTCGTCTACGGTGCCAAACTCTGAGTATGCTGAATTATACAAAGACTTAATATGATTCGCTCAACACTGGCTACAAACTGAAGCTAATTGTTTCTATAGAAATGCAGTGCTACCCTCAATGAACGTGGCTTATGAAATAAATGCGCAGCTGAACTTACAAAAAAAATTCCTGATCCTAAACTGAATTTTCACGTACCTCGTGCGTTGAAAAACATTTTTTTGGATTTCTCAAAAGCAGCTCATAGCGTACAGCAGCAAAGCAGCATTAAAAATGTAACTGAAAATTCTGTACCACAAAGGGCATTGGGCGTACATACATAATTAACTGAACGAAGAGTGGGAATTTTTACTGGTAAGAAGTGACATCTGACAAAATTCAAATGAAGCTCTATATTAAAAACTAATGCTTTAAAAATCAGCTGAATATTTAAAATAGTCTCTTCATAACATGACTTTAAGGGGCTCCGGAACGCCCTATACTTGCAATGTTAAAATAACGCTTATAAATTACATCTTTCCTCACAAAGTATTTGAGGTAGGAAGTTGAACTTTTTACAGATTGTTTATTGGAATATGGGCTACAACTTAACACAGGGATTTTACAAAATTTTAGTTCAGTTATTAAAGATGATTTTTTTTCAATTGTAATGAAAATTCACAACTTTTTTGCAATTTTTTATTTATATATTCAAAAATATACAGTTTTTTGGAAAAAGGCTGTGTTAAATTATGCAGAAGGTACTGTGTAACATTTACTGAAAGTTTGAAACAAATATGTTTGGAAGATCCTTAGAAAACATGTAATTAGTATGAGAAAATAAAAGTTTTGGGAATCGAGCGACAAAGATTGGATTAACTTTTTAGTGCATTTCAGGTCCATAGGATGGATTATCTTCATCCTCTGCAAACTCCTCCTCCAGCTTCCTCTTGTTCCTCCTCCTGTTTACTCTTGCTTGAATTTATAGACTCTTTACAGCCCTGTCTGCAGCCCGAAGGCGTTCCTTGTCTAAAGCAAGCATCGCTCGTACCATGTTAGAACCTATCTTCATTCCCATATTTCTAAATACCTTGCACCTTACAATGTTGCCATCATTGAAAGTCGCAGCAGCATCATACACACCAAAGTGAAGTGTTTCTATTCCAACAAATACAGTCTTGGGGATTCTCGACCATATAACACTATTCACACTTTCATTGGGGTTTTGAGTTTTTCCGTGAATACACTTTTTCAACAGTTCAGGTGCTGCTAAGTCTCTGAAAATAGGTTTTATCACCTCCATTATTGAATGAGGCAGACTATGCTTATGAGTGTACACTTCACCAGTTAGCAATCCTTTGTTATATTTACACCAACTGTCTTCTTCTTTGGGACACAAGCTATGTTGGGGATTTTCATCGTCTTTATTGTTTACAGTAATAACACATACCTTTGGCTTTCCAACATTTCTCCTTTTCTTAAAAGCCTTCAGAGGATTTCTAATAACTTTACTTTTACTCATTATTATACTTCAACAAAACAGAGACTCAAGAAACAGAATTAATTACGAATATTTTCGAGATAACGACAGAGTAAATAAACATGAAACAATCGACAATCACACCAGCGATATATATTGAACCATCACAGGTTAGCCACAACACATACCTTATCTCACATCACTAAAATGTACCTGATGAACACGGACGTTAATAATAACACCATTTGACAGCAGTTTAACAGCGCCACAGTGGGTCACGCCCATGTAGAACACACTTCAAAAAAAAATTAAAAATTGCTGTAGTCTTCGGAATTGAATAAATTATATCTATTAAAAGGTAATAATCTGCAGATTCAGAAAACGCAAAAAAGTAAAAATTGAACTTTTCATGATTTTCAGCCTTTCCGGAGCCCCTTAAGAAATATCTTTAACCAAGGGGTATCTCACCTTCTGTCAGTCAAGCCATATAACAGTCCTACTATTTGAGCTTCGTTACTACAATCTCAATAACCCAAAGCAATGCTACGCGCCTGCGTGCTTACCTCAGTCTCTCAACATTCCAGAAAAACTCACAAATAATCTCCTTAGCTTCTCTCTCCATAATTGCATCAAAAATATCCATACTGCAATTCCAACAATCTGATATCATACTTCTAAAGAAAATTTTCTGAGCATTCTTCAAAATACATCCGCTATTCAACGCTCTTGAACTTACAATGCGTGTATCTTTGCTAGTTCTCTCAGGCAGAGGCGCTGTAGCAACACAAAGCTATTGTAGCAATAGTTAAAAACGATTACTCAGCTACATGGTTTTCCTCTGTGTGAGCTATCCATATCCATACTTGAAGATAGACGTCAATTATCCCACGAAAGCCTACTTAAAAAGTTTCAAGAACCAGTCCTAAATGAAGAATTCAAAAATATGCGACACTCCTCAACGTATCGCTTCCGTAGGGATCGCGAAGATATAGTCACACTGATCAAGCATTCTTCCAGCGCTCCATACGCGACTGTAACGGGAAGAAGCAATAACATATGGTTCAAATGGCTCTGAGCACTATGGGACTTAACATCTATGGTCATCAGTCCCCTAGAACTTAGAACTACTTAAACCTAACTAACCTAAGGACAGCACACAACACCCTAACATATGGTACAATTCTAACAAGGGAACCTCCCCATCGCACCCCCCTCAGATTTAGTTATAAGTTGGCACATTGGATAGGCCTTGAAAAACTGAACACAGATCAATTGAGAAAACAGGAAGTACTTGTGTGGAACTGTGAAAAACTAAGCAAAATACACAAACTGAGTAGTTCAAGGGAAGATAGGCAACATTATGGACGATGGGAACGCAGGAGCGCCGTGGTCTCATGGTAACGTGAGCAGCTGCGGAACGAAAGGTCCTTGGTTCAAATTTTTTATTTTCAGTTTATGTGACAAACTCTTATGTTTTCATCACTTTTTTGGGAGTGATTATCACATCCACAAGAAAACCTAAATCGGGCAAGGTAGAAGAATCTTTTTACCCATTCGCCAAGTGTACAAGTTCGGTGGGTCGACAACATATTCCTGTCATGTGACGCACATGCCGTCACCAGTGTCGTATAGAATATATCAGATGTGTTTTCCTGTGGAGGAATCGGTTGACCTATGACCTTGCGATCAAATGTTTTCGGTTCCCATTGGAGAGGCACGTCCTTTCGTCTACTAATCGCACGGTTTTGCGATGCGGTCGCAAAACACAGATACTAAACTTATTGCAGTGAACAGAGACGTCAATGAACGAACGGACAGATAATAACTATGCAAAAATAAAGAAAGTAAAATTTTCAATCGAGGGAAGACTTGAACCGAGGACCTCTCGTTCTACAGCTGTTCACGCTACCACGGGACCGCGGCGCTCCTGAGCTCACATTGTCCATGATGTTGCCTATGTGGCCCGTGGACTACTCAGTTTGTATATTTTGCTTATTTTTTCATAGTTCCACACAACTTCTTCCTGTTTTCTCAATTGATCTGTGTTCAGTTTATCAAGGCCTATCCACTGCGCCAACTTATAACTAAATTTGAGGGGGGTGCGATGGGGAGGTTCCCTTGTAAGTACCCTATACCATGCGCTTCTCATTCATTTGCAGAGTGTGTATGTGGAGGTAGACAAATGCCGGAAGGCAGTTTTTACCCAGCCTCATCAGTTTGACTTTGTCACACATAGAATGGTTTATGGCCACTGCCCGTTAATATCCCTATATTACCTTATAAAGGAACCGCCGTTTAACTGCGTCTTCTTTCCGCCACTGCATAACTGCCATTTGAGAGCGCGCAACGTAAATTTTCCTGAAGCCTCAGGAATCGAGAGTCCGGATCAATGGACAGCATTAGTAATAGCCCCTCCAAGGTCCCCAGCGTAATTGAAGGGTGGTTTGTACATAAAAAACGTAATTGTCACTCTAGCTGAACCCTTCAAAGTACAGCATCGATAGCCATGCGTCTTTCGACGATACTGCAGTCATCAAACATCATTTCGGATTCCTGTAGCTCGTAAACATTTATACTGAGCACCCACGCTTAGTTTCATGTAACGTATATGGTCAATCTACTTTGCTCTCCGGAGCGAACCTTATCGTTAAAGGCAAACTAACAGAAAAGTATTAGCCCCCGCATCTATAGCAAAGATCGCCTGCGCTTGGTGCAGCGAACAAAAATAACCAGTTCAGTTCGTGAGGTTAGAAATCGATAATTTTCAACAGTATTCAGTCGCCCAGAGATGAAACAGTAATGGCATACATTTGACCGTACTGCGATACAGTGACCTGTGTTAAACCCCACATGTCTGTGTATTGTCTCATAGAGAAGACTGAGTCGTAAATGTTTGCTCCAGTTAGTTGTGCTCCGACGTCTTTGGCTTCCAGCAGTAATTTCTTTGTTCGCTGCCACTGAAATGATCGTTTTTGATGAAAATTGTAACAACGCAAGGGTACCGTTCAAGTTCTAAAAATAATAATTCCTTAAAAATGCGAGAATTCTCTTTAATTTTGTGTCAATGTCCACTGCCCAGTTTTCATTATACAGGGTTACCCTAAATGTTTCATCGGATTTCAAAGCGCTGTTTATTTGTAAGTATACGATGTATAAAGACAGGTCGTACATGAAAAGACATATGCTAACCAAGTTTCTAGGACATTTTGCAAATGTCCAATGTGTGCGTCTTTGGTCACCAGGCACACATCTAAACCGTAATCCAGTTCCGTCCATACGTTCACTAGGATTGCGGCGGCGCGGTTCTTTCCGTCCCTTTACGACGAACCTGCACCTACCTGTGAACATTGTCTCAGCATATCATCAGTAGGGAAGCCGAGCGAAACCTACTGTACTTCGATGTGAACCAGGCTGCAATTAAAGTCACTAATCTACGTTTCGGGAGAAAGTTTTCACACGAAATGAAAGGTTGGAAATTTTGTCCTTAATTAGTATATTCTGAAACTTATGGGAACAAGTATCACTGCCAAGCCAGTGCTAGTCTTAACACAATCACTCACTATCCCTTTCACTCACGCTAGCAAGTTTATGGTTTTGCATTTCCCGAAAACGTAATAGCTACAAAAATACGGATTGTTTTTGATTGAGACTTCTCGCCAAATATTAAGTCTGTCGGTACCTAATGCAGTCACAGTTTTTAGCCACCGACCTGCTAAATACGCCACGCGGAATTTATGTCTTTTCTCGTCACAAAATTCACTTAAAAATTCCGAAATTTCTACACACCCATCGGAATAATTATGCCGTCACTTTACAACACTTTTGATGTATCAAACACTGCTAGATCCGGCAACTTATCATTTCCATCGGAACTACTACTACACACGTCCGAACTGTTTCATGGCTAGGTTCCGACTCCTCCCTAGAATACTCTAAGTCTTCTCTGCCAGCACAGGAAGACGCGCGAAGAATATTGCTTTACCATTGGTCAGTTTATTCAACAGCCAATAGCAAAAACAACATTCTCCCGCCTCAGTCCGCGCTTTTCATCAATAACCAATCGCAAAATAGTAAACCTAACGACTGCACTTTATACCGACGTAATTATCTAACATGCTGAAGTTTTGTTTATGCATAAAGTTATTTACTATTGTTATTTATACCTGAATAAACTTTCCCTTTACCATAAACTTACTTTACAAATCTATTCTACAAAAATCCCCTTTGTCCACATCCATACTTCTTCGAAATGTTCCCACACTAAATCCCACTACATAACTCGTTAAACAATTATTTTCAAATTAACCTTAAACCACACTCACGCATCATTCATACTGCTAAAACACATTTATAACATTTTACCTACACAAAAAGACATAATAACACTTTATGAAAATACTAAAACAGTTTATAAAAAAACATTCTATTACTTTAGTGCACTCTAGTGGGCGCAATCGAAACTAAATCAGTCTCCTATCCTATATTGTCCTGTATCGGCTGATACATAAACTACGTGCGCGTCCAGTCTCGCGTCACCATCTGTCACTCTCCAGCTCTGAGACACATCTCCCACTTAACCGCCTCCAACGCAGGATCGGTATACGGCGCTATGCCTGAGCATGTTTCCATCAAGTGCGTCACAGCAGTAGTGATGCACTGCTGCGGTGCCTACAGAGTTGTTGGTATTGGAGGGTGAATAAACTTTGTCCTTAACATAAGCCTACAGGAAGAAATCACATGGCATGAGATCTGGCGACCTGGGGTCCATGGCAATATCCAGCGACGTGGCAGTTCACAGTTGAAAAAGGCGAGGACAACTGTGCTCGAGTGAGGTGGAGCCCTGTCCTGTTAAAAGATGAAAGTCGAGTAGTCAACAGTAAGTTGTGACAAGAACTACAGCTGCAACCTACCCCAGTACACGGTACTCGTTCCCAACTGTTCGATGAAGAAAAAGAAGCCCCAAACCTTTGTCTTGGATATGGCACAGAAGACATTCACCATTGCCACAACCCTTTCCAACTCCACACAGACATGCAGCAGTTCAGTAGCCCACACTTTCACACTGTGACGATTCACGTTTCCCGACATGTAGAAAGTTACCTCGTCGCTGAATGTCAATCTCACTGCGAAGCCGTCATCTTTTATAGCTTGCTGCTTTCGGGTACAAAACCCGTCAGTGGGCAAATCATGTAGAGCCAGCTGTTGTAACAGCTGTAAACGGTAAGATTTGAAATGCAAACGCCGCCCCAAAATATTCCACACTGTTTCTGCAAAATGTACAGTTCGCGGTTTGCACGAACCGTGGGCCGCACACGAAGCTCAATCCCACGCGCTCCACGATTTCCTCTGAGAAATGCTGTTGCCCCATGCTTTTCCCTTTACACAGACAACCAGTATCATTAAACTGGCGAAAGCAACGAGAAACGCTCCGGTGACTAGGTGCAGCTTTTCCGTATTTGCGTCTGAATGCACAGAGAACGCTCGTAACCATGGAACACTTCGCATCTTCTAAGATACGAAAACTCGTCTCCTGCATTGCCGCCATCTTGTACAGTGCCGCCACAGACCTGCCATCTAGCGGGCACGCAAGACACGAGGCAGGATTTTTAATCTTGCTGACTGTATCTATGAGGGGCGTCCAGTAAGTAACGTAACATAATTATTTTCCTGAATGCAGGTTGATTTTTTTTTCGGAATTCCAACACAGCATATAATTCTCGACTCTTTTGGCTACAACACTCTATTTTTCAACATAATTTCCGTTTAATGCGAAGACCTTAACCCACCTTACTGGGAAGGTCTGTTATGTCCACATTGTACCACTCTACAGGTCGACGTCGGAGCCGTCTTGCTGCATCAGTAACCTCCTTATCATCCACACACTGCTTCCCATAGAGTCCATCCTGCATTGGGCCAAGAAACCGAAGGTGCCAGATCTGGGCTGAAGGGTCGATGAGGATGAGGTGTCAAATGAAGTTTTGTGAGCTCGTCTGCGGTGCGTTGACTTGTATGAGGTCTTCCGTTGTCATGAAGATGAAGTTCGTTCGCATTTTTGCTTTGAAACCCGATGAATCGCCTAGGCTAACCCTTTTGCCTCAAGTAGATGATGCATCTGCTACATTATCCGCCATGTTTAATAGCACAAGGTGTTTACAATTGCACTACTCTGTTGCTTTTCATTTCATTGTTTCTGCGACTTCTTTACCCAGACTCAGTATGGAGCACTGATTTCTCTTTGCTGTCTCGCGGCTCTTGCGTGAACGCTTGTAGTTTCTGCTCTATCGTTACTAGGCCTTTCCAGTTCATTTTTCTTGCACGCAACGAATCTTTGGCTCTATACGATAAATTTCCTCGTTCCTGGCGCAGAGCGACACGTTTACCCGATATCGGGCTGATATTAACCGACTTCCTCCTTTGCTCGCTCCCACAGAGGACGCGCCAATCTGTGCCTTCACGTTGTGGCTTCGGCGGCTGTGAGCGGTACAGACCGGAAGAAGTCGCCGCGGCGCCTTGACCGGACTTGTTCTGCCCGGCACGCTTACGGAAACAGGCCGCGCCAGCTCTGCCAAGGTCGTCAGAAACCTGCAGTCGGAGCTGGAAACTCATTTCTTGTTCCAAGGGCTTGCTTTTATGATTCTGCAAGCGGCTGAGTGTACAAGGTCTTCACCAAAAAAAAAAAGGCACATTTCAGAACGACAGCTTTGAAATGCTCATATTTGACCTTCGTTATCCAATGTTTCCCTGAAAATTCAGTTACACTGTCAAGGTTAAAGTCCCCCTCTCTCCTCCCCTACCCCCACCCACCCTCTGTGTAAAATTACTGTGCTATTCACAGTTACAGTTAAATGTCTCCATTAATAACCGGCTTTTCCCCCTTTAGGACACAATGTTCGGTCAGTACTGTGTCAGAAGCGAACTTCTCCGATATAGTAAATCTATATCACCCTCACCCTCATAGAAGCGCACGTTTCCGACAGACGCCGAAAGCGGTCTACATCTACATCCAGACTGGCAAGCCACCTGACGGTGTGTGGCGGAGGGTACTTTGAGTACCTCTATCTGTCCTCCCTTCTATTCCAGTCTCGTATTGTTCGTGGAAAGAAAGGTTGTCGGTATGCCTCTGTGTGGACTCTAATCTCTCTGATTTCATCCTCATGGTCTCTTCGCGAGATATACGTAGGAGAGAGCAATATACTGCTAGAGTACTTGGTGGGCCGGCCGTTGTGGCCTAGCGGTTCTAGGCGCTTCAGTCTGGAACCGCGCGACCGCTACGGTCGCAGGTTCGAATCCTGTCTCGGGCATCAATGTGTGTGATGTCGTTAGGTTAGTTAGGTTTAAGTAGTTCTAAGTTCTAGGGGACTGATGACCTCAGATGTTAAGTTCCATAGTGCTCAGAGCCATTTGAACCATTTGACTACTCGGTGAAGGTATGTTCTCGAAACTGCAACAAAAGCCTGTACCGAGCTACTGAGCGTCTCTCTTGCAGAGTCTTCCATTGGAGTTTATCTATCATCTCCGTAACGCTTTCACGATTACCAAATGATCCTGTAACGAAGCGCGCTGCTCTCCGTTGGATCTTCTCTATCTCTTCTATCAACCCTATCTGGTACGGATCCCACACCGGCGAGCAGTATTCAAGCAGTGGGCGAACAAGCGTACTGTAACCTACTTCCTTTGTTTTCGGATTGCATTTCCTTAGGATTCTTCCAATGAATCTCAGTCTGGCATCTGCTTTACCGACGATCAACATTATATGATCATTCCATATTAAATCACTCCTAATGCCTAGTCCCAGATAATTTATGGAATTAACTGCTTCCAGTTGCTGACGTGCTATATTGTAGCTAAATGATAAAGGATCTTTCTTTCTATGTATTCGCAGCACATTACACTTGTCTGCAATGAGATTCAATTGCCGTTCCCTGCACCATGCGTCAATTCGTCGCAGATCCTCCTGCATTTCAGTGCAATTTTCCATTGTTACAACCTCTCGATATACTACAGCATCATCCGCAAAAAGACTCAGTGAACTTCCGATGTTATCCACAAGGTCATTTATGTATATTGTGAATAGCAACGGTCCTACGACACTCCCCTGCGGCACACCTGAAATCACTCTTACTTCAGAGGACTTCTCTCCATTGAGAATGACATGCTGCGTTATGCGGGGGACCCGGCTTATCCAATGATGAGTGCCCATTGCGTGCCTTCAGCTGCTCTCACTACGAACGCCGTCTTCCGCTTCAATATAAGACGGCCGACGGCAGCTACATAGCCCAGTCTCAGTGGCAGTCTTCAGTATTAGTCAGCCTTCGACAGTTCGCTAGTGCATCAGTAGCATGAGCCTGACTCTGCACGACAATCTTTACTTCTTGTAATAGCTCCTTTCTTTGCAATCGCTTAGAGAAGGCTACAAGTTAAGTAAATCTTCTGCTTGCTTTATTTACGTGTTCGCTAATCATTTCTGCTACTGTCCAGCTTCCCTACGATGACAGCTGCTGCACCGTTTATAGCACAAGTCTCTTTACCGTTGTGTACGAAGTAGTACAAAACAGTTTCTCGAATTCGACAGCAAGATTCCGACGGTCGGTAAGAAATCATTACGACACAAGCACACTTAAAAACTTTGATATTCGAATCGATAAAGGCTGACTCATCAAAACGCATACCTGTGCTGTCTCTCAAGTGACATATCAGAAACGAAAAGATAGATGTGTGTCAGAGGAACAGAATCACTACATGTATACCACGTTCAGATAGATTCGTATAGCCAAAAGTGCGCGGATTCTCTTGTAGTGCAGTACTTGCAAATAGTGCACATATTACTTTTTCTCGCCATCTTCATAATAAATCCATATTGCAGAAGATAATCGTCTGCTCCACATCATAGCTGAAGGGGGCATATCGAAGTGGTTCATCCTGTTCTATTCTTTTCTGCAATTTATCGCTTTTTCAAAATTAGGGACCTTCTTCTACATTGACGTATAAGAGCGCTGTAGGACTGCTTCTTTAGACAGCAATTTGGCACAAGAAAACTACCATCCTGTGTGCACTTGCAGTTTTCACCAGATGATGTGGATGCAACAAGCCTATGGAAAATCTCAGTACGTATTATACGTACTTTTCAGTTATGATAGCAACAAACTGATGCATCTTACTGGAATATTCAGCATCTGGGCTGGATAAAACAGCCCATTGTGTTCTCTTGAAGTAGTGAACTAGAAACACCGTACTTGGTGCACGTAGCAATCCTTTTCCTCCTTTTGGGGGGAGGCCTCGTTGTATGGACTCCACGAGAGAATGATAGCTTTGGAGAGCCAGTCTTGTCAATGACCATTTAACCATCGCTCCCACCCCAAAGAGAGTGGCGGGAATTGAGTTCAAAACGCACATTCCCCGTTCGACGATGTCAAAGATGTTCTCAATAGGATTGAGACCAGATGTCGTGGGTGTCAACACATGAACGCCAATTTCTAAACAAAGCGTCCACAAACCGTTATAACATTGGCATTTCTGGAGCGATTGGGTGTTGCACTGTCTTGCTGAAGGTCAACAAAGTGATACACGCCATCGGACTGTATTTATCTGTATCTCTGCCACTGAGAGGGACTGGAAGGCTACCAGCGGCTCTATTTCATCCTATGACACAAAAGAACACCCTCACCATCTAAACGGTGCCCTGTTGGCGAGTGGAGTGCGTTAATGCGTTCGTCACCATTAAGTAATAAGTACCGCGAATTATGGGGCGAGCTTTTTACACGCTTCGACCGTTCAATGGAAATGTTCGTGCATCCATGCCAGTCTCTGATCCTTGTGATATGCGGTTAACAGGGGCTTCTATAGCGTGAAAGTGCCTCTGAAAGGCAAGACTCTTTGTCCTGAGTCGTTGTCTAACAGCAAACTGGCGAGTGATTTGCTGCTCTAGGGCTCGTCCATAACCTGTTACGACCCGTTATAGTTGGCGGGGCCCATATCAACAACTCATTTTTGTCCCTGGTAATCCACTTTGACGGAAGTGATACTCCACAAATCGAGATACTCGCGCTATATTTTTGATACGCTTGCACGTGAGAAAGTTCTGCGTCTGCACAATCGTAGAAATGGAGATCCCCTCTGCTGTGCACCCACAAGGTGGCCGTGATCAAAAGCGGTCATATCACGCGTCTTGTCTCCGCCCTGCGCCCGACGGCTGCCCCACAGCCAGCACGACGCGTGACTAAGTCTGAGTTATGTGATTCCCCAAACCCTTCCAGTCGTACCGAGTGCGATCGCGAACTGTTCAAAGTATTGGACTCGCTTTCGGGAGGAGCTGGCTTCAAATACCCATCTGGTCACTCATATTTAAATTTGTCGTAGTATCCCTAAACCAATTTCAGCGGATGCCTGGATGGTCTCTTTGCAGAATAAAGGTCCGATTTTTTTCCCTGTGCTTGTCCTGTCCGAGCTTGTGCCGTGCCTGTACTGATCTCGTCGCTCTCGGGACAATGTTAAACCTCAATCTTCATTTTTTCCTTCGCTGTGGCGAATATTTTCGTAACGTGCAGGCTTCATGTTTCGTTAATGCTGCTCCCCCCCTCCCCTACTACTTCATAGTATATTTTATAAATTCAATACAAACTTAACGACCGATGGAGTCTGGTAAACAAGGACTATGGAAACTACGAGAATTTGGCTTCACGAGAACCCGCATTGCGCTAGTGGCTTCATATCTCTAGGACAGAACCTTTACGTTTGCAATGAAGACTCAGTAGCTACAATCAGAGGAATCGAAGCCAGGATGCCACAGTGTTCAGCTGTGAGGGCGCTCTGTAACGGATTTATTCATCGAGCCTCTGAAAACTCCAAGGGTCGAACAAACTATGTATGTACTTGCAACAGCCATGATCATGCGGAGCATAGAAGAATACAGAAGGCATGTCAGGAATTTGAAACCTGATCATCGAAATGGTAAGTAGCTTTCTACGCCATGAAGAGCAAAGCAGTCATTTTCACCGGAAGACGAGAACCGCATACCAGACTTATTAAACCACCCTAATAGCAGAAACAATCGTTCTTATCAGAAAAAAACCCTCCTTAACCCACTCCATCACTTAGCCGCATTCTCGTTGTCCCTTATCGACAACGGCAGTTCAGCGTGGTGCAGTGCAGCGACGACACACTTGCAGAGGCTGCAGACTCTGCCGAATATGAGACTGAGAAGGCTCTTGCAGGTACGGACGACCTCGCCTGCGAAATACTTCCACAAGGCAATAGAGCAACAAGAAGTCCTAAATAAATTCAAGGAGACAGCGAGAGCGTATCGCCGGCCGGTGTGGCCGAGCGGTTCTAGGCGCTACAGTTTGGAACCGCGCGACCGCTACGGTCGCAGGTTCGAATCCTGCCTCTGGCATGGATGTGTGTGATGTCCTTAGGTTAGTTAGGTTTAAGTAGTTCTAAGTTCTAGGGGACTGATGACCTCAGCAGTTAAGTCCCATATTGTTCAGAGCCATTTGAACCATTTTTTTTGAGAACGTATCAAAAAGAAGCAGCTTGTAAGGAATCTTGGATTCCTTCGCGACGACCGAGACTGCTGACGACCAGTAGCTTGACTCTGTATGCAGCACAGTTACGCGAAGGTAACTTCTGTTAAATATTGCGCTGCAATAAGTCACAAAACAATGCGCAGTCACAAATGCTCTCATACCAAATGAAGTAAATGCCTATCGATAAACGCTGCACAATAACTCATAGAATACGAAGAATGCAGCACGTTATGTTGCACTCACAGCGTTAGTCTTACTGGCATATCAAGCGATTCACGAGTCTTACACAAGGTGCGGTTAATACATTATGCGATACGACATGTTGCACTAAAGGTCGCGCGACGCGACGCTCATCGGTGCCACACTCCAGTGGAATGCAGCCTGCATTACGACAAACGACAAGACAGCACATATCACGTTCCTGTCTCAATTGCAATCATGAGATATTCTGAAGAGGAATTTTTTTGACACATCATTATTTAAAGCTGAAAAACTGAAAAACGAAGTTCTGAGTGTAACCGTACAATGGTGTTAATAGGAAACATAGTTCGACCTTGTTGTTTCGTCAGCTCTCTCAAAGGGCAACACAAATTTCACGAATGCTACAGAATGAGTCCAGGCAGTTTCCACTTTTTCGAGCTACTGTTATCCGTTATTCTGACAAGCAGTGCACAAATTTGTTAACTTGATGTTTCTCTTGTTGCGAAGGTAAGATGGTGAAAGAGAGCGAGTGACCTTAAAAACACCACCATCAAAAGTTTATTTTTAGTAAGACGACATACTGTGCTACTTTATTTACTGAAGTACATAAACAAATAATGGTTCGAAGTTAAAAAGCTACAACTGTTCTGTATCGTAAGGCAGAACGTGATGCAACTTCAGATGTAATCACAAGAAATGCCGCATCTGAAGTTAGATCAGTTGCCATCGATGTTGTTGTAGTGGCTGGTGAATTCTGTGTGCAAATAATGTGGTTTCTTGACTGTAGACAAACTTTATTCCAAGCTGCATGTTTAAATGTACTGAAACTGGGGCTTGCTTAGTTTGCATACCAGCAGTTGACGCTTTCCGAATCTCAGATAGGGGCTCCTCCCATGAAGTAACTTGTATAATATGATTAACATTTTACAATCACAGACCAGGGCCATAGATTTGTTATGCGAATATGAGATTACAGCAATGAAAATAAGGAGATGCACAGATTCCACAGCAAGTCCTTACCTGGTTCTCTGATTTCCGTTACTATCTTCCTCCACGCCCAAGATTGCCTCATCTGCCACTGACTACGATTTCATTGTGTAATCTCATAGATAAGGGCTTTTCCAACTATCTGTACGAAAAAAATTATCTTCTAACAGTTCTCCCGTGTGAAGATGTCTTTCAAACTTGAAAGCACAGTACGAATGAATGCTTCGGCTTGTATCGGCAGCACACGAAAAAGAGAAAAACAGGGCAGCTCCACAAAGCGCGGCGCGCGGCCACGGCTTAAGAGAGTGGCGTCGTAACTCGCTCGGCGAAACATCAAAACGGATTATCAAGCTGTGGTATCAGACTACAAGATGTGAAAAAATAATTTTTTACCGAATAGTTACCTCAAAACCGAATGAGAGAGACTCACGCATGTAACCCAAAGCAGTAAATTTTAATTTTTTACGCGAAAAGTAAAACCTTACTGAGAAGCTGGCTACAGATGTGTATGTAGTTTTTTTCATTTGCTTAAAACATTTTTTAAGCACATCAGATGGCTTGAAATTTCCCTTTCCATACATCGGACAGTACGAGTTGCGTGGATCGACTAGCACTCCGTGTTGCGCCGTTCGAAGCGATGGAGATACGTGTCGCTGTCGTCCCACTGTGAACCAGTTAAGTCGCTTCCATTGTTTCCTTGCGCTCCGCCGATGCAGGCTGCTTCTGTGTCTTACCGCTTGTTGGGTCGCATGTCGCATTGCCTCAGTGGCAGCCACGCCTGAGAGTAACCGATCGGGGAGATAAAGCACACACCATGCACTAGAGAAGCATAAGCCAAACTCTTAGTACGTCCTTTAAGAAAAAGTCAGCAGGTTGGAGGAAAGGAAGGAAGGAAGATTAGGATATAACATTCCGACTATCATGAGATCATTAGAGACAGAGCACTCCGTATTTTATGGACTGTAAGACGCTACGGGCTATAAACGCACCTTAATTTTTAAGCATTTTTTTTTAATTTTTACAGTTTTTATTATTAGACTGCACTGCCAGACTAGAAAAAATTCTTAGTTTATAAAACTGAACTGACCTTTAAAATCCCTGAAAATCGTCTTCTGAACTTTCTTCTTCTTCTTCGTCGTCGTCATCGTTGTCCATATATAAGATGGTCGTCTCTGCCATCGAGAGCTTTACTCACGCCGCACTTTTTGGAAGATTTAACAATAATGTCTTCTCTCACTAACACCACGACTGTTTTATCCACTGACTCGTTTGATTGTATGTCGTTTTGAAGCTCCCTTCGGCGTAAATTCATGTTGGGTTTCTTCCATTATCCATTTGTTCCATTCCTCTCTCATATACAGTTTAAATTGTTTATTTATCTAGACATCATGAGTTTACAGTTACGAAGACATGTCTTCCCAGAATAACAGCAAGCTCTGTACTCAGCACCCTTTTTAAAAAAAATTTCAAATGGCTGCTACGCTGATCTAGCACAACAACAGAACTCTTCTTCAATAAACCACCTTTCCTTCTCTACCACACTCTGTTAATCCGTAATTTCATACCAGCCTCGTCCATCGAACCCTTGTCATGTACGTGAATACCACCTTCTAGTGGTATTTTAGGAGGTTTTGGCATTGTTTTGCACTTGAAAATGATAATTAGATTAAGTTTAGTACCGTGAGCACTACATGAAAGGACAACAGTGTAGCGCATTTTTTCATGTCCACTTGTTTTTATAGTTACAGTTTTAGCACCTTTCATGGCAACAGCTCTGTTATTTTCTCCCATATTCGCTATTTGACTTAGTGCCACACTGGTTTTCTTTCGATGTTGAAGACTAAAGCGATGAAAAAATGTTTCCTCTTCATACTCTTGTGGCATTTTCTGAGATGTTTTGGTTTTGGTTCGCACTCTAAGTCCATGAATACGGAAATGTGGTGCCAGCAGCCAACATAGCGCTGCAGCGGATGATAATGGCCTCTCCTCAGGAGATAAAGCGACACGTTTACGGGGACGAGCTTCCGCGGAGGAAATATTGGGAAAACGACTTCTTGCAGCTTACTGATTATTAAGATTACTGCCACCTAAATGTTTTCGATGGGTTATTGCTTTTATACTGCGGTATTACTTTCATTGTGTTACCTCGTTTTCGGCTTACAAAACCATCTTCAGACATTTACTATTGACGTCAAAGAAGTTACAAAGTTTGTAAACAACATTGGAAATGAAGTTCCACATCTAGATTGAAGCAGAAACGTACAGTAAATAACATCTTTGACAGTTGAATAGCAAAAAATATAAAGGGAATAAACAGAAAGAACTTTAACACAAAACTGGAACAGCAAGCCTACATAACAGTTTATATTATTAAACAAAACCAATAAAATAAAATTTGTACTTGACAATGTTATTTCAGGAAGTATAAAATATGGAGAGTGATACACAAACCAATTAAAAGAAAAAATTATCAATTAACTGTAGAATAGGCCTGTATGACGAACTTAAACAATATCAATAATATAAACAGAAGTGAATAAATGCGGGAAAATGGAGGAGTGTGGAGGGAACACACAGCAAATGCCATCTTTGAGAATGTGGTGTTACTGAAATTTAAAAAGTCATTTTTATGTAAAATAACCAACAGAAAAAAAAACAATTCGCGATTGGCGGGCTAGTAAAGAACTTAAAAAAATGAGGAAGCCTAAATGTACAAATACAGGACTGAATGCAAAATGGTAAAAACTAGAAGGAAACCTATTTAAATGGATTCCAGGACATCGTCAAAATGGCGTTGGAATTAATACAAAAATAATTCAAATAAACGCTTGTAAGCTATCGCTACACTGGGACTTATCAGACTTTAAGTGTGGAGTTGGTTGGTGCTACAGTTTTATGAGTTGAACAATATACTAAACGGAGCAAATACTATTCTCAAAATTGTGCCTATGTAACAGTTTGCATTAAATAAATGATGCAAGTAAAAGAAAAGCAGTACTTGATGAGACAATTTCTAGACATATTAAATATGAAAAGTAATAAAAGTACCCATTAAAGGAAGACTTAACAATTGTAACTACAGTCTATATGATTACACATACAATTCCAATAAAATAAAAGAACTCAATGAATATAGGAAAATGGGGTAATATGTAGGAACAGACAGTGTGAGAAGTAACGAAAAACAAAGAGGATTCTGTGAAGTTTAGGAGAGGAGAAGTAGTAAGCTGTGTCTGGCATTTAAGATTAGATCTGGACGGTGTGCTAAATGTTTGTTAATTTCCAGGGCTTCCAGCAGGTTGAATTTTTGGCCTTTGTTTGCTAAGTGAAGGATTTGGGACTCTGCTGGTAGTTGTGGCCGTTATGCGGTACATGCTCAGCAAAAGTGGAATCAGAATTTTGCAACCTCCAGCTGCATTCATGTTCAGTCAGCCTTGTTGCTATGTCTCTGCCTGACTGACCAATGTAAAACTTGTCACAATCAGAAAAGATAATTTTATATACCCCACTGTTGGCTAATACCTGGATCTTATCTTTGTTATTGATAATACACTGTGCTGTGGTGTTCTTAACATAGTAGGAAAGTCTATAAATACAGGATTTCAGTGTTTTTGCTACGATCTGAGATACCTCTCCTAGATATGATATTGTACACCACTTCTTGCAGACAGTTGAAGGGGCAGGGTTGAGGCAATGAATTAGGCAGATTCTAACTCACTCGGGGGCTTATGGAGAATCAGTCTTCGTGCGAACCACTCGCGTATGGACCAGGAAAAGAGAGAAGTGATAGTATTACACAAAGACCCTTCGCCACATACCAGAAAGAGGCTTGCGAAGCAAAGATCTATATATAAAAGGTTATCGACCGGTGATAGTATATACACGGACAAGCATGTGTGATAATGGTTGTAACTTTTTTACAACCGAGACGGTCTTTTTAAAAGTTGATTATTTTATTTACATTTGCGAATCTTGAAAAGAGGAATGCACTGAAATATAGCACTTGAGAAATTATTTAGTCAAATTTTCCGGAAAAAGGTGGAAAAAGAGCGACATCTGAAGCCAAAATCAGCCAGCACAGCGCAGTTCCAGCCTCGTTATGCAATGTCGACGTATCAGTGGAAGTCAACCTACGGTGCCTTGACACAGTTTGGCTTCGCATTTATCACTTTTTCCAGTTACTTTAAGCAAAGTTGCATTGCGCACATTGAGATTCTTTCGGTATGACATGTTTCTCATAGAGTTTGAGAAAACTTCTTACTCAATTGCAAAAAAGGTATGTATTAACAGCTCTTGAGAAACAATGCACTTATTTGCTTTGTATTAGTGTACTCAAGAATATACTCATTAATACTTCAGCTTCCACCAGACTTATTCAGACTGATTGCAAATTCAGAATTGAAAGAATATATTCCGCAAGCCTCCATACTTTGTACCAATGCTGCTCATTCTCTATCCTGTTCCACTCGCAAATGGAGCAACAGAAAAACGTCTATCTACACGTCCCTAATGTCTGTTATCTGCTCTTCGCTGCCCTTATGCCAAATGTACGTTGGTGGCAGTAGAACCATTCCGCAGTCACCCTCAAATGACGGTTCTCTAAATCTTCTCAACAGCATTCTGCGAAAAGAGCGTAGATTTCTCTCCAGGCGTTCCTATCTGAATTCACGAACCATCTCAGTAACACTCACGTGTCGTTCGAACCTACCGCTAACAAATCTGATTTCACGTTTCAGAATTTCTTCGATATCTTCCTCTAATCCGACCTGGTGACGATCCCAAACACTCTAGAAATACTAAAGAAAGGGTCGTATTTTTGTCCTACGAGCGGTCTCCTTCATACAGTAAGTGATCAAAAGTATCCGGACGCCCTAAGAACATACGTTTTTCACATTAGGTGCATTGTGCTCCCACCTACTGCCAGGTACTCCATATCAGCGACCTCAGTAGTCATTAGACATCGTGAGAGAGTTGAATGAGACACTCCGCGGAACTCACGGACTTCGAACGTGGTCAGGTGATTGGGTGTCACTTGTGTCGCATGTCTGTACGCGAGATTTCCACACTCCTAAACATCCCTAGGTCCACTGTTTCCGATGTGATAGTGAAATGGAAACGTGAAGGGACACGTACAGCACAAAAGCGCACAGGCCGACCTTGTCCGTTGACTGACAGATGCCCCCGAGAGTTGATGAGGGTCGTGATGTGTAATAGGCAGACATCTACCCAGACCATCACAAAGGAATTCCAAACTGCATCAGAATCCACTGCAAGTACTATGGTAGTTAGGCGGGAGGTGAGAAAACTTGGATTTCGTGGTCGAGCGGTTGCTCATAAGCCACCCATCATGTCGCTAAATGCCAAACGTCACCTCGCTTGGTGTAAGGAGCTAAACATTGGACGATTGAACAGTGGAAGAACGTTGTGTGGAGTGACGAATCACGGTACGCAATGTGCCGATCCGATGGCAGGGTGTGGGTATGGCGAATGCCCGGTAAACGTCATCTGCCAGCGTGTGTGGTGCCAACAGTAAAATTCGGAGGCGGTGGTGTTATGGTGTGGTCGTGTTTTATGGAGGGGGGCTTGCACCCCTTGTTGTTTTGCGTGGCACTATCACAGCACAGGCCTACATTGATGTTTTAAGCACCTTCTTGCTCGAAGAGAAATTCGGAGATGGCGATTGCATCTTCCAACACGATCGAGCACCTGTTCATAATGCAAGGCCTGTGGCGTAATGGTTACACGACAATAATATCCCTGTAATGGACCGGCCTGCACAATGTCCTGACCTGAATCCTATATAACACCTTTGGGATGTTTTGGAACGCCAACTTTGTGCCGGGCCTCACCGACCGACATCGATACCTCTCCTCAGTGAAGCACTCCGTGAAGAATGGGCTGCCATTCCCCAAGAAATCTTTCAGCACCTGATTGAACGTATGCCTGCGAGAGAGGGAGCTGTCATCAAGGCTAAGGGTTGGCCAACACCGTATTGAATTCCAGCGTTACCGATGGAGGGCGCCACGAAGTTGTTAGTCATTTTCAGCCAGGAGTCCGGATACTTTTGATCACACAGTGTAGATGGTTTACACTTTCCTAAAATTATCCCAAAGAACATAGTCGACCAGTCGCCTTTCCTACTACCGAACTTACGTGCTCTTTCCATTTCATATCGCTTTGCATCGTTAAGCCTGGATATCCAATCAATGTGACTATTTCAAGCAGCACATTATTAATACGGCATGCGAACGTCACAGGATTGATTTTCCTACTCATATGCATTAACATAAATTTTCCTACATGTAGAACAAGCTGCCACTCATCACACTGAAGATAAATTCCGTCTAAGTCATCGGCTACTCACGCTATCGTCATATCGTTGATGTATATAGATAGAGAATGTCCTGTTACATTACCCTGGGGCATCCATGAAGACACCCTTGTCTCTGAGCATTCATCGTGATGGGTTCTATTACTCAAGGAATACGAGCCACTGACAACCAATTCTGTATGCTGGAACCTTCGTTAATAGTCTGCAGAGGGGCAATGAGACTCCGTGTCAAACGTTTTCCGGAAATTTAGGAATAGGGAGTGTCCATGTTGCCCTTTATCCATGGCTGGCAGAATATCGTGCTAGAAAAGGGCAATATGCAATGAAAATGAGATTGGGTGAGTAGGGTATGTAGCCAGGTGAAAGAGTGGTAGACGCAGCAAGGGAGAAGCTCTTTGCAGTGTTCCAAGATATAAGGAAAGAACGAGACGATGACCTAATGGAAGATGGGTCGCCGGCCGGAGTGGCCGGGCGGTTCTAGGCGCTACAGTGTACAGCCGCGCGACCACTACGGTCGCAGGTTCGAATCCTGCCTCGGGCATGGATGTGTGTGTTGTCCTTAGGTTACTTAGGTTTAATTAGTTCTAAGTCTTAGGGGACTGATGACCTTAGATGTTAAGTCCCATAGTGCTCAGAGCCATTTGAACCATTTTAAAGGTGGGTCAGTGAGATTAGTAAACATTCGGGAGCAACATGGATCCGTAATGGATGGAAAATTCGAGAAGAGTTCTTTGTCTAACAGTGGGTGGCAGATCGCTGTTAGTAATGATTGTGATGAAAAGTGTTCCACTGCTTGCTTGCGCACAAACGGGTGAGTGCGAGTGTGTATCTGTGTGGTTGAGTGGGCGAGGAGGAAAGGGGGGGGGGGGAGGAGGGGGGGAGGGATGGAGAGAGAGAGAGAGAGAGAGAGAGAAGTGACTGAGGAAAGATTCCACTGAAAAAGTGATGAGAGTTGTCAGGCGAAGTACAGTTGCCTTGAACTGCCCAATTAACGCATTTTCTTGTTTCTCTTCGCAGCTGCGGCGTAACATCGCGGACGTCAGACAACCACATCACGATGACCATTATCTGCTAAGGTGGCTCAGAGGTAAGTCAGCGTACTCTATCAGAATGGCAGTACACAAGAAATTAAACTTTTGTCTCCGTAACTAATATCCTAAAACAGTGCGTGTACCTCGGACAAGATCAGCGACGCACTGTGGCATCAGTGCTCTTCTGATTTCCAGAAATTAGGCAAAAAATACAAAGTAAGTTATCCAAGGAACGAAACTGCTGACAAGTTGCTGAAATTTATTGGTATCTCAGCAAATTTGTACCAAATTATCAAATAGAATCAACTTACGCAGCCCATGACGTAATCAGAGTGGAGCACAGTCGCCTCATGTCCATCACCATTACTAGCAGATCTGTTCAATATCATGTCATTTATAGCATGAAAAACTCGAACAGGAATTCGGCAGTATTTGTTTGGTATGCGATGCTGAACGATACCCTCGCTACCCTTCCTCCCCTCCTTCTCGCTCTCTCTGTCTCTCTCTCTATCTATCTGGCTGTCTCTTTTCCCTTGCTGACCTCTCACATACACACACACACACACACACACACACACACACACACACACACAGCGCGCGTGCGCGCGCGGTGTGTTTGGGCGGACTCGACTGCTGACAGGTTTCCTGTGCGTAACTGACACATGGTGATGCATGGACGGCAGACGGAAACGTGTACGGGATGTTTGCGTGTTATCATATTTCTAGCAACACGTGTTACAAACAGTTTACAAGAAATATAGCTAGTCATTCTGAATCATACAGGAGGTATGAAGCGCGTACCTACCAACTGACAGAGGGAACTGAGCATTTCCTGTTTTAGAATGGCTCTGAGCACTATGGGACTTAACATCTGAGGTCATCAGTCGCCTAGAACTTAGAACTAATTAAACCTAACTAACCTAAGGACATCACACACATCCATGCCCGAGGCAGGATTCGAACCTGCGACCGTAGCGGTCGCTCGGTTCCAGACTGTAGCGCCAGAACCGCACGGCCACTCCGGCCGGCCAATCGCACTTCTCCTTGACGATCGTACCTTCTGTTTTGCTGTTCAACCGTTTGACCGACTGCAGCCACGGTAGCTGACGAAGCGCACAGGCTGATTTCTTGCCAACCATCTGGTTTGATCTCTCTGGCGCAGTTTTTTTTACGTAATAAAATGTATTTAGTATCTGTAGTGCTTAAGATGCTTAATTGTCATGGAGCTCAGTTACTTCTACAAACGACGAATTAAAAATATTCTAATATTCAGAAGTTCGTAGCGATGTATAATAACCAGCTGAAATTATGTGGACGAAAAGGAAGCAGAGTATATCAGTACAACGAAAAACCAGCCAAAAGTTACAAATGCTGGAAGTTCCTAAACAGAGTATACTGTTTATACTGATAATCACCTAGATTCATTCTCGCAAACAAAATGAGCAACACTTTAATTAAAGTCATTACAATTCAAATTGCCCCATTTAAGAACATGAAGAAACGGAAAGTGACATTCATAGTGTCCGTGAGACAGCAACTTTACGTGGAAACTAAAGCTTAAAGTAAAGTGTTTCGTTCTACCAACACAATGGACGCACCTCCTGCTAACAGAGTTCCAGGAATTGGTAGATGCTGAGGCGTAAACCACACCTGCGAAATATTTCTCAGTGAATTGTGTAGTTTAAACTCTTTACCTATTTCAGGCAGCCAAAAAGCCTTTTTAGCAGTGTATAGCTACTTATGTTCGGCTATTGTGATGGTAATTTAGCTGCGACAGTAATTGAGGAAAATAGTAATGTATTCCATGTAAGATGATTAGACATTAACTACTTTCAGTGGCAGTCTTCTTTTCTTTATGTCTTTGAACTGAATCGGTGCGAGGTTTGCATGGTTGTTAAGTGATGTGGCATAGTGCGCCTGCGGCTTAGAATCGAGTGCAAAGTAAGCGGAAGTTCTGAAAATTGTTGGTAGATGCCGCCGCAACTAACTTCTGCCGTCGAATATATGTAGCGCTACACAGGCTTGTTTTGCAGGCACAATGATAAATACTGGTGCCAAAACCTCGGCGTCAGTAAATAAATTTAAAAAAAAAAGGTGGAAGACGAGCTTTTTTATCCGTCCCGAGTTACGACCACTGCATTTTCATACATTATTCAACGAAATAAATACAAATTCCGCATTGTTAATCTTCGAAAGTAGCAGCATTTCAATGTACTACGATAATTCGACTGGCAAGACTGTTTCGGATATTTGTCAATACGGCCAACTCTGCGATCTGAAATTTTCCTACCTGTGAGAAGAGATGGTTGCTAATAGGAACTTTCTGAATTGTGAATCACATGCAATATTCTCTTCACCGTGAGAATAATACGAATATAAACATTTTTCCATGTATTCTTTCGTGTTTGCTGCTATCTGATTTAAATCCTGTCTGCCTAATAAACTACGAAACTAGAGTGAGACAACAGCAAACGCGGAAGAATATACGTATCGTGTCATGTTTATATCCGTATTATTCTAACGCCTAATAGTGATACAGTCAGAAAAGAATTGACTAGAATTTTAAATCTAAGATGACCCTAATTTCTGTGCAGAATGTAATGTACTAAAGAGGCGTCTGCAAAGATTTTCAAACGGAGAAAAATTTTCGCGAAACTCTCGTTCAGAACATCTCCTATCATACGCAGTCTATTATTTAGTTCTTGTTGATCATTATCAAAGAAAGCAGCAGTGTAAGTAACAACAAACAGCAGTCTCTTGCCATTGTTTCGCTAATGAGACGATTTCTCTCTCTAAGCCATGCCGCGAGCGGCGACAGGCCGTAAACACTCATTATCAGAATGTGAGAAACAATGCATGACACAGTACAATAATGCATTTTCAGCTTAGAGTGACGTAAACACCTATAACAAAAAGAACGGCACTTATCAGATCAAAGAAAAATAAGCAATCAATTCAAACCAGACGAAGTATGTGAAAAAGGAAGGGTAGCCGTATAAATACAGACGGAGCGCCTGACGCATAACAATGGCTACCTGGTAAAGCTTAACTGCTAAGCTTACGACTCGAACCAAACTACTGTAGCTATATCGCCATTCATTTGACCTAAATTGTGTCTCATATTACAATGGACCAACTTTGTTTCGATTTGGAGGTGCGGCCTACAACTTTTCTCTCCCCTTGAATTTCGAGTCTCAAATTTCAGGTGCGGCTTAGATTCGGGAATTTTTTTTCCCCTTGATTTCGAGTCTCATTTTTCATGTGCGGTTTAGATTCGAGTAAGTACGGTATATCGATTATTGGCCACGGCAGTGTAATCTGACTGTTGAAAACGCTGAAAATAACCGGTTTCTGAAGTAATCAATTTTCAGGTTTTTTATTCCTATTATTTCCAGTAATCAACGTAGAAATCTAATAAAGGATTGAAAAATTTTGACTCTCTGTTCCAAGATACATTAAAACAAAATATTAAATTAAATAGGGAAAATAAAGAAAATTTAGTGCGTCCACCTTTCGCTACTTTTATCGAAAATACTAGAAAAAATCAGCAGCATTCTCCTATGGATTCTAGTTTTTTTTTGAAACTATGTTAAAAATGATGTTGAACCCGGGGATCATACTACTAACAGTCAGTGCCAAAGGGTGACAACTGACGTTGAAGAAATCTGCTTTTCGGGTTAATTTCTCCGTTTTCAAAAGCTAGAAGCAGATAAAGGTTTACTATATTGAGACAGACATCAGATCATCTACTTTCTGTTTTTATTGTATACTGTGAATGGAAATGGAAATGAGCGTTTGGCGTCACTGGTCGGAAGGCCCCTTGCGGGGCAGGTCCGGCCGCCTTGGTGCAGGTCTTATTACATTCGACGCCACAATGGGCGACCTGCGCGCCGGATGGGGATGAAATGACGATGAAGACAACACAACACCCAGTCCCTGAGCGGAGAAAAATCCCTGACCCAGCCGGGCCCGTAGGACAGCAATCCGTTACGCTGAACACTTTTTTTTTTTATCTCATTTTGTTCTATATTGTTCGTTGAATTTGTTCGTGGCGGACGTCCGTTGACACCCGTCCAGGTTGTTCGTTTTTTTATCACAGAGGTTAGCTTGGGTGGGGGGGCGGCAAGTCTGTCAGACTTCACGTACAACCGTACCTAAAGCCACCGCACACGGCAACATTGTCTGAGCAGTACTGTACCAAACTTCCTGGCAGATTAAAACTGTGTGCCGGACCGAGACTCTAACTCGGGACCTTTGCCTTTCGTCGGCAAGCGGTAGAGCGCTTGCCCGCGAAAGGGAAAGGTCCCGAGTTCGCGTCTCGGTCCGGCACACAGTTTTAATCTGCCAGGAAGTTTCATATCAGCGCACACTCCGCTGCAGAGTGAAAATTTCATTCTAGTACTATACCATTTCTTATGCCATGTATGCGTTGCTCGTTTCTGTCGGCTTTGTTGTTAAAATGGCACTGATCGATTTTCCCATTTTACATAATAACGCAATATTTCAAATCAATGCAAATTTTACAAATAGAAAGACTCCTTTCTAGAAAAGGTTTATTTAAAAATGAAAAATTTTAGCACTGCTGCTATGGCTGATAGATATTCCAATTTTTTACTCGATTACTAGTAAAAAAATAAAAAAAAACACCTGCTATAACCGAAACCAAATACATACCGAAAATACCGGTTACCCAGAACTACAATACCTAAAATACCGATTATCCAGAACTAAAATACCGGTGTCTGTTTTAATCTATTTCTTTCCGTCAAAATATGGCATGGTTTGTTTAAGGGTGGCAGATGCACTTCGTGTCACCACCCTGTTATCCCATAGGACGGAATGTGTGTGCCTCCAACTGCCTGCGACTACTTCTACACTTTTATAAAATGCGTTTCAGCCGTCAACTGTATATTTGTCACAGATCCATTCTCCGCGTACAGGTGAGAATAATGGGTAAAGTATGCATTGCTTATGACTCTTTGCGTGACGTGGCGGACACCATCTTCTGTCGTCACCTCGTGGATCAATAATCTGTCTCTGCGCTTTCTTTCCATGGCTATATGGTACATGCAGGGCCGTTCGTTGGCGACTCCGTCCGTTTGACGCGTACGAATGATGGTCCCTTCCAGGAGTTGACGTGTCAACGTTAAAATCTTCGCTTTTGCTCGTTTGAGAGTCATGGCCATCCGTTGATGTGGCATAACTCTGCAGTGCTGAGCCTCCATGCCGCGGCTTCCCTACTAAACATCTTCAAGGTACGTCGGCGGCTCGGCTTAGCACAGTGAAGCACCACTGTAAAGCAGATGTATACTCTCCGCGTCGCCGTAGGCACAGTCTCCACATGTCTCCCACCGCCGCTTGACATTCCGGTGAGGGCAGGTGAGCTGTGCTGCGCCATACTTGATTGCGTCAAAGCATGATGGTACAGGTTGTAACGGCGTATCCTCCTCCTGCATTACCTTTCGTCAACAGTAGTTGTCGATACTAGTATTTTTTTTTTCTTCGAATTTTGGACAGGTCAATATTATCTCAGTTGCTTTTCTGAAAACTTTCATGTAATTTTATACACAGTACGTTATATTTCAAGTTAAAATTTATGAAAAGGGATTTACGTTATAAAATGTTTTAGTCTCGATGTTCCAATCGATAAGTACTAGTTCGTAATTTCAAATGTTTCTAAAAAATAATTTTAATTGTCCATTCAGAACTATTGGCGCACTTCCAATACGCAATCCTGCACTGTTTACTATGTTTATTTCTGGATTCATTTATGAAATAATAATCGAAATTAATAATGTTACAGAAACTAGTAGGAATTCATTAGTTAATAAAAATTGTAAACCCTTCGGAATATGGTTATTTCCCCAGAGTGTGGCAGTCATAACCTTGCTTCCTATGTGATCGGATGTATTTTTGTGCGAACAATGTAATTTCCCCTTTGTTAATGTGAAAAATCAAAAGACTATATGATATACTAAGATATGAGAAAATATATTTACGTGAAACCAAAAATTTATTTAGTTTAATCCACCCGTGACGACCTAAAATTTTAGATTTTCAGATTCAAGAACCAGACCCCTAGATAAGAAGAACTGGAGCCATCTCAACAAGACAAGATAAACGAACTAGAAAGTTTATTGTAATCTTCCCTCACATCAAATCTTCATAAAAGACTTTACTTATTCTTTAATGTGGACAATAGATGGAAGTAGGAAGGAGGGGATAGGTTACAAGATGTAAGCAGTCTGGTGAATAAGTGCTGCTGGCCACAACTCGGCTGGCATATATCCTATCAGTTCTGTTCGACGAATGTTGCGTAAAGTACGTGAAACCCTGTCTTGCATAGTTGATGTCCCTAGTGTCTATCAAACTGAGCTCGCGAATGATAGCGCCGAGTGCTGGTTCAACTGGCTGTGAGCACTATGGGACTAAACATCTGAGGTCATCAGTCCCCTAGAACTTAGAACTACTTAAATCTAACTAACCTAAGGACATCACACACATCCATGCCCGAGGCAGGATTCGAACCTGCGGCCATAGCGGTCGCGCGGTTCCAGACTGAAGCGCCTAGAACCGCACGGCCACAACGGCCGGCCCACCGAGTAATCAAGCAGTATATTGCTCTCTCCTACGTATATCTCGCGAAGAGACCATGAGGATGAAATCAGAGAGATTAGAGCCCACACAGAGGCATACCGACAATCTTCCTTTCCACGAACAATACGAGACTGCAATAGAAGGGAGAACAGATAGAGGTACTCAAAGTACCCTCCGCCACACACCGTCAGGTGGCTTGCGGAGTATGGATGTAGATGTAGACCGGTATCGGCGTCTGTCGGAAACGTGCGCTTCTATGAGGGTGAGGGTGATATAGATTTACTATATCGGAGAAGCCAGCAGTTCGCTTCTGACACAGTACTGACCGACCATTATGTCCTAAAGGGGGAAAAACCGGTTATTAATGGATGCATTTAACTGTAACTGTGAACAGCACAGTACTTTTACACAGAGGGTGGGCGGGGTAGGGGAGGAGAGAGGGGGACTTTAACTTTGACAGTGTAACTGAATTTTCGGGGAAACATTGGATAACGAAGGTCAAATATGAGGATTTCATAGCTTCCGTTCTAACATGTGCTTTTTTTTTTCGTGAAGACCTTGTACATTCAGCCGCTTGCAGAATCATGAAAGCACGCCCTTGGAACAAGAAATAAGTTTCCAGCTCCGACTGCAGGTTTCTGACGACCTTGGCAGAGCTGGCGCGGCCTGTTTCCGTAAGCGTGCCGGGCAGAACAAGTCCGGTCAATGTTGAGGAATTTGGTCCAGGAAGACTCTGTACAATTAAAATCGCCCCGATCATCAGATCATCTATTCTACCTTGGCATAACAGTGTTAATTCCTCAGTAAAGAATAGCCTCTTGCTGGTACCGGATGGCGCGTAAACATTGACGAGGTGTATGCCTTGGACCGTAAGCGTCATGCCCCTGGCATTCGGTAGGTAACGTACATCGGAAGCTATTAAACCTTTTTTGAGAAGTATTGCAACGCCACTGCCCGTATCCGACGAGTGTGATATGCATCACGTGTGTGTGGAGATGTTCTGGAAGCCAAGAACGTATACCTCCTGCAATAAGGCCACGTCAATGTCGGTCGCATAAAGAGTGTCGCTTAAGGGGGGTAGGACGTCAAACGGGCCGGCTTGGAGCAGGAGAGGCACCACAGGACATTTCAATTTCCATTGTCTATACTTTTACAAATAAATTCATAAAACTTTGTCAGCATGACCAGGAAGGATTCAGAATTTACACTCATAGCAGTGGAAGTTCTAAAACATAACGAAGTAATTTTTTTACGTGTGAAATTTCATCATTTTTTTCACTTATTAATGGCAGCATTTTATGCTATAGGTACACATTTCTTCATAAGTAAGAGAGATTCTTCGATGAATTTTGCACAGCATACAAACCATACTTAAAGATGTATGAAACTCTAGAATTTTCCAAATATATTAAAAACTGTGGTAAAAATTGAGGTAATTAACTATAAAATTTGCGTTTGTTCCAAACATGAAGTTTAAAATATAACAGTTCATTTGTTTTTTCATAAATTAAATAAATTCTAGAGTTTCATGCACCTGTAAGTATGGTATGTATGCTGTGCAAAATTCATCGAAGAATCTCTCTTACTTATGAAGAAAAGTGTACCTATAGCAACAAATGCAGCCATTAGTAAGTGAAAAAATGATTAAATTTCGCACGTAAAAAAAATTAATTTTGTCATGTTTTCGAACTTCCACTGCAATGAGTGTGAATCCTGAATCCTACCTGGTGATGCTGACATAGTTTTATGAATTTATTTGTAAAAGCGTAAGCACTGGAAATTTAAATGTCCTGAGATGCCTCTTCTGCTCCAAGTCGGCCCGTTTGACGTCCTACCCCCCTTAACGATGACAGCTTCTCTCGCGATCGGATGGTATTGATGTCGATAGTCGCGAATCGATATGACTGCCCTCGAAGGCAGCGGTAGTCATCGGTGCAAGCAGTCGCGACGGGTTTGCTCACCCCAACGCTACCCTGTCGTCTCTATTATCTTGCTATCCGTAGGAGACGGGGATGACTGTGTAGCTCCCCCTCTTCTGCGAGTGATGTGCCCGCCAGAGTCGTCTTCCACTTCGTCCGCCCAAGAGTCACTGGAGAGAGGCTGTCGGTGTGGCACATCGGCTACCAAAGAGGTCCTTGTCATGATTCCTCGCGGCTGCGATGGTGTTTCATCGCCCCCTCTATCTCCAAACGGGTGTCCAGGAGATGAGTAATCTATCGTCTCAGTTCCTAAAGAGGGAGCAGTGTCGGTCGACGCTTCCGGGGCAAGAGCGTCCACGACTCTGTCGAAATCAGTACGGTCGTGTGTATCTGTCGGTAGCAAGATGTTTTGTGTTTGCGGGGCGAATGCTGCTTCCGGATGTGCGTCTCCGTGTCAGGATGTGAGTGTAGATCCGAGTCCTCTGCGCCTTCCGAGAAGAAAGCTTGGGTTGGCACGACTCGTGGATCAAAATCCATCCGCTCGTTGTGCGGTATCTATTGCGGTTCGGGTTTATCTGGCCGTAGGTGTGCGGTGGTAACCTACCCCGATCCCCACCTCCAGACGTCGTAAGTGTCGTCAATTGTTCTCCAGACGTCATAGGTGTCATCACTTATGCATAACAATTGGTAGGATCGAAGGAGGAACATGTTGTACCGCTTCTCCTGATAGAATCTGGGTTGTTCGCCGCTGTAAACAGTCAGAGCGAAGATGAACCTCCTGTCCACACACTGAGCAGGTGGGCGGTTGTCCATCGTACATGGCCAGCCGCTGTGGCCGAGCGGTTCTAGGCACTTCCGTCCAAACCGCGCTGCTGCTACTGTCGCAGGTTCGCATCCTGCCTCGGGCATGGATGTGTGTGATGTCCTTAGGTTAGTTAGGTTTAAGTAGTTCTAAGTCTAGGGGACTGATGACCTCAGATGTTAAGTCCCATAGTGCTTAGAGCCATTTGAACCATCGTACATGATAATTGCACGACAACGTCTACAGACGTTGAAGTAACCTCTGGCGTGCCACAGGGGAGTGTTATGTGACCATTGCTTTTCACAATATATATAAATGACCTAGTAGATAGTGTCGGAAGTTCCATGCGGCTTTTGCCGGCCGGAGTGGCCGTGCGGTTCTAGGCACTACAGTCTGGAACCGAGCGATCGCTACGGTCGCAGGTTCGAATCCTGCCTCGAGGATGGATGTGTGTGATGTCCTTAGGTTAGTTAGGTTTAATTAGTTCTAAGTTCTAGACGACTGATGACCTCAGAAGTTAAGTCGCATAGTGCTCAGAGCCATTTGAACCATTTTGAACCATACGGCTTTTCGCGGATGATGCTGTAGTATACAGAGAAGTTGCAGCATTAGAAAATTGCAGCGAAATGCAGGAAGATCTGCAGCGGATAGGCACTTGGTGCAGGGAGTGGCAACTGACCCTTAACATAGACAAATGTAATGTATAGCGAATACATAGAAAGAAGGATCCTTTATTGTATGATTATATGATAGCGGAACAAACACTGATAGCAGTTACTTCTGTAAAATATCTGGGAGTATGCGTACGGAACGATTTGAAGTGGAATGATCATATAAAATTAATTGTTTGTAAGGCGGGTGCGAGGCTGAGATTCATTGGGAGAGTCCTTAGAAAATCTAGTCCACCAACAATGAGGTGGCTTACAAAACACTCTTTCGGCCTATACTTGAGTATTGCTCATCAGAGTGGGATCCGTACCAGGTCGGGTTGACAGAGGAGATAGAGAAGATCCAAAGAAGAGCGGCGCGTTTCGTCACAGGGTTATTTGGTAAGCGTGATAGCGTTACGGAGATGTTTAGCAAACTCAAGTGGCAGACTCTGCAAGAGAGGCGCTCTGCATCGCGGTGTAGCTCGCTGTACAGGTTTCGAGAGGGTGCGTTTCTGGATGAGGTATCGAATATATTGCTTTACCCTACTTATACCTCCCTAGGAGATCCCAATGTAAAATTCGAGTGATTCGAGGGCGCACGGAGGCTTTCAGGCAGTCGTTCTTCCCGCGAACCATACGCGACTGGAGCAGGAAAGGGAGGCAATGACAGTGGCACGTAAAGTGCCCTCCGCCACACACCGTTGGGTGGCTCGCGGAGTATAAATATAGATGTAGATGTAGCACCTGCAATGTTAAGTATGAAGCAACGTGCTTCATGAATTCGATTTTGACCTGTCTTACTCCACTGAGTACGGGATACGTTGCAAAAGTCTGTCACCTTTCAGCCACGTGGCTAATGACTGTTCCGTGCGGTTTCAGAGCGGAGATAACGGACTCGGCGGGTGCCTCAAAAGGTAGCTCGGAATATCCGGAGGGTCCTTATGCCTAGACCTGCGTGTTCAACGGTAACAGCGCAGATATGTCCATCTGAGTGCCTAATCTGGAGTTTGTCGGCAGCACCGGTCACCACCTTCATGCACGCTTCTTCGTTAATCGTCTTAACGTTGACTACACTGGCCATGATCGAAAAGTCAATAGCCGGCCGCTGTGGCCGAGCGGCTCTAGGCGCTTCAGTCTGGAACCACGCTACCGCTACGGTCGCAGGTTAGAATCTTGCCTCGGGCATGGATGTGTGTAATGTCCTTAGGTTAGTTAAGTTTAAGTAGTTCTAAGTTCTAGGGGACTGATGACCTCAGATGTTAAGTCCCACAGTGCTCAGAGCCATTTTTTTGAAAAGTCAACACTAATTATGTCCATTTGGATCTATACGTAGTTCATCTCGCAAGAAGTTTTCTACTTCATATGCTCGCGGTCGTGGGTGTTCGGCTTGGAACGTTATCTTGATAGTGATCTTCCTATAGGAGTTCGCCATGTTACTTCAATGCGCTTGTAGTAAGCGACTCGCCTTCGCGAGAAGTAAACAAACACGCGTACGCCACTAGACCGACTGGACAGTAAGCACACGTCCTCGCCGCTCCGTCACTGAGGGGTCACCTGCCACTTGACCACCAAGACTTCTTAAGGCCGCAACCTTCACACAGATACATCAGTTACATAACAGACGCGTAAAACTCCTCGAGATTTTCTCGTAATTGCCAGGCAGTGCACCTTACTATTTGCACATTATGTTGTTTTACTAGCCTAGTAAAGACGTACAAAGTTTGAAGTCAATCCGTGATCCCAACGTCGTTACCTCCCCTTGTAGGTTTGTTCGAAACGATTGACAGCCTTCAAAAATTCGGCTTCACACAATGTCATGCGAAGTTTAATATTAGCCGATTACTGTGATAATAACTCTATAAACAATGCTGAATCGCGTCTTGTTTGGAAAGATCCTCTCGTGTTTGAATAATGCTGTGTAAGAAGCGTGTGTACTTCGTTGGTATCGTGTGTGTGTGTTCTAAACATTCTGCGTGGTGTCTGTTCTATATCGTGTCTCCCTACCACTTTCGCGCAACGACGCTTTGAGCGTGTTTTTTAGGCAATTGACTAGTTTGAACCTGGGACCTGTTGCTGGTAAAGAGACGCCAGACCACACATGGCATGTAGAGTTCAGAAGAGTTCAGTGAGACTAGCGATGATATAACCAAATACTTAATGATTTCAGCGTCAGCTCCACTGCACTCCCTGTAAAAGAATCTTAATACTAACTAAATTTAGTGGAAGGGGTTCAAGGCTTTCTTATTTTTAGTTAGCTGGTAGAATAACATCGAAAAAGCAGTTAAGTTTACCATTGGAAATTTTATTCCACTCACAAAACACCGTTTATAAATTGCACTATTGATAAAAGGAAATGTTTTAATACAGGATGGTAAAAACCAACTGCGTTCAACAAAAATGTGAACGAATATTCCCTGAATGGATTTCCAAGTTCTACAATGGCTCGAAGGATGACCTATGCCATATCACATCTATAATCTAGGTTTAAAATAAGTTTCACAAAAGAGAAAACTATCAAAATGGTCTACAGTGACCCTCAATTATCTTTAATTACTTATCTAACTTGTCGTAAATTACAGTGGCTGATGTGGCTTCTCAATAACTATATAACAGAAAAATCAACGCGTTTCAGATTTTACTTCAAGTGGCAAATGTGAACACCATGAGCTTTAATTGACGATCGACACTAGTATTACGCAAAAAGGGGGTGTAACAGATGAGACTTCTGCAGTTCTGAGTGAAGCTTTATGCGCTGTTATGCGGCATCGCGTGCGTTCATTACCTTGTCGGTGTTCGTCAGGGGGCGTCGGGCAGCACAGCTCCGTCCAGCTCGCCCTCTCGGAAGCAACTCTCTCCTAACTTCTCCTTACTACAATTTACCGAAGTTGGTTTAAAAAAAATTATCTGGCTGTGTTTTCATCTGACCAATCAGGGTCTCAATGTTAACCTTAAGCTCCGCCTACAAACATTCTGTCTATCCAATGAGAAACGTTATACTTTTCGTGGTGGGGCAATGTTTTTAAAGTTTGCAACGTAACAGAGACGCGAAAAAGTCTCACGCTAAAAACTTGTGGGTGGTGTGGTCCTAGCAGTTAGCTGGCGACGTGGGTGTCCGTCCGTCACTTATCGTAGGGCCTTCCAGCTTAACACGGTTCTGCTCTCGGCTTCTGTTCTCGTTTCTCCCCTCGGAACTGCGTCTGTCTCACGGTGGGAAGGTATGACATGCATTTAGGCATTCTTGTGTTAGTCTGTGGTATTCCATTTGCTCACTCGTTACTCGTATTACTTTGGTTAATTTAATGTCACGATTTATTCGGAGCTATGTGACATACTACTGGATTTGCTTATCAAGTCAGGGTTTTCATGGAAGGTGTTGGATTTGCTTGACACCTTACAGTGTGTGTGTGTGTGTGTGTGTGTGTGTTGTTTTCGGTGTGGTTATCGTGTGTGATAAAATACGAAATACCAGTGCGAGACCCAGAATTCAGGATCCAAACACATCAAGAAAGAAAGCCAGATAAGGAATTGGGAGTGAAATAACTCTTGTAGTAGTTTGGCAGAGGTGAACGGTTTAGGCGTGACGTTGAGCGCTCTGATTGGAGGAAGCCAGATGCAACGCGCGAAGTGTCAACTCGTATTAGGTAATTTTAATCTGACTATAGAAAAGTCATTTTTATGATAACGGAAAAACATAAAGAAATTGAAGAAAACGGAACAATATTGCAAGTATTTTGAATGACGAACGTTATTTGATGTAATGAAATGGATGTAGAAAAATTCTAATTCGATATTCAAGGGCGAGAGAGTGTTTAAAGTCCAGGAGACGTTTATACGAAAAGTTTCGTCTTTACGAACGAAATGTAGCGATTTAAGCAAGTGGGAAGAGAAAGGTGGGCGTTCGAGGCGTGAAGCGAATTCGGTTTTTGCGGTCGGAGAGAAAGTCCCAGGAACAGCACCGCAACGTGGAATGTAATTTCCATAAGATTTCTGCTCGCTGCGATTCCTACTTCCAGACACAACAGCGAGCAGAAGCCGTCCGTTGAGTCCTCAGAAGAGATAGCGTCCGGCGCGATCTTATCATCTGTGATTAGTCAGATTTTCTCGTAATGTGTATCTGCGTTATGTAGCACAGACATACCTTATATCAGTGAGTTGTTTTTGTCAGTTGCACGTACTCCCAAGCCATTTGTACATACACTCTTAACAGGGTGCGGCACTTAAATCTTGACAAATGATACGTCTTTTAAAAACAAATTGCAAGAGTAAGATTACTCATCATAACCCCCTTCAGCCGCATTGACCGCCTCCAATCTCGTCCTGAAGTGATCGTACGCACTTTTCAATTCGCATTACATACGACTGCCAGGGAACTTTTCTCAGGTAGTGTACATATTCATTTTTGGCCATTTCTTCATTACGTCAAAGTATTTTGTTTAGGACGCTCTGTCCTGTGTATAACTTTGATCCTAAAGCTATGAAACACCTATAATTGTTTCACACCTTAGCACACGTGACGAAGTCGGGACTGCGATCGACAAGGCGGTGCAGTGCAGTCGAGCCAGCTGACGTTCGTTATTTTGTCAGCTTTATCAGCAAACTACAATCGACTTCCATGAAAGCAGAGACAATAGTTATGATGCCCTGATTTCATCTTTGATTTTACCAAGGTATTCGTTCTGACACCAGCCTGAAGTAATTTCGGAAATCGGAGGAAACGTTAATCAGTATGATTGGACAGCGACTTCAGTTGACCAGCTCGAGAAGCGACTTCAGTTGACCAGCTCGAGAAGGGAAGTCCTGTGTCGTGTTTTGTTGTTTCACCCACATTCGCACGGAATGCAGCGGTCAACATATGCAAGGAGGCCACGCACGTGAAAGGAGCGACGCTTTCCCCGGCTTGCCTGCGCAATAATCGATAGACGCACTTCCGCCTACGTCGGGAGCTTTGTGCAGATGCTAGACTGTAACACCCGACATGAGCACTGCTCGCGTTTGAAAATAACTTCATCTGCTATAGCCGATGGTGAAAAGTATGTGATAAATGAGCACCGGGATTACTAACTCTATCATGTATTCAGTTAGGTTCAGAAAGTGATAATTATTCTAAAGATGCCACGCTTTTTGTATGTAGCGTTTGTCTCTTGTCCGGACTACATCAGTCATTCTTAAAGTTTTGCCGGCGGACACAGTATTCCATTATTTTTTGAGCATGCCTCTGACAAGGAACCTCTTTAGCACGAAGAGAACAGTCTTTAGTAAGGTTCACTTGAAAGTGTACAGGAAAAATATTAGCTGCTAATGGCTGACCATGTGCATCAGGAGGGCGACAGCAATTGTGTGTCCGAGATACGCAGACATCAACCTTCTATGGAATGTATGTATTACAACTCACAAAATGGACATCGTCGATATTTAATAAATGTTCGAAACAAACCAGTAACTTGCACCATGAACACGGAATGAAAAATGGAGCGCAAAAGTAATCAAAAAGGTTCGTACCATCAAGATCGAAGGTGATCTGCTTGGGAGTTACAAACCGTGCAGGACTTTCAGCTAGGTAACCACTCTTCAACAATGCATATGGAATCATAGGCGTAACGGGATGATAATTGATGGAATATGATGCCATGCAACCGAATCTGCAGTCATGGACTGTGCGGCTGGTCCCGGAGGAGGTTCGAGTCCTCCCTCGGGGATGGGTTTGTGTGTTTGTCCTTAGGATAACTTGTGTTAAGTAGTGTGTAAGCTTAGGGACTGATGACCTTAGCAGTTAAGTCTCATAAGATTTCACACACATTAGAACTTTTTTTTCAACCGAATGCGAAACCGTCAACCGTGGAACTTATCGTGAAACTGGCTGTCCTTTAAGGCATAGCTGCAGATTGTGCGATACTGTTTTATAGGCACGGAAAAAACAAACATGCAGAGGACGAATTTGTCCAGTATTTCCATGGGGTATAAATTTCAACGTCACACACTTTTCAGGAGGGACTGTTTGCTCTAAAGAAGTATGATTTCTATATGCAGAATAGAAATCGAGCAAAAACAAGTTACTTTGAAAATTTGTGGTAAGGTCTTATGGGACTAAACTGCTGAGGTCATCGGTCCCTAAGCTTACACACTACTCAATCTAACTTCAAGTGACTTGTGCTAAGGACGACACACACACACACACACACACACACACACACACACACACACATTCCCGAAGGAGGACTCGAACCTCCGACGGGTGGGGCCGCGCGGACCGCGACAAGAGGCCCTAGACCGCGCGGCGCAAGTTATTTTGACCAGCTATTGGCCAAGAACAGTGCTCACACCGTAGTTGTAGTTCTCTTACGCCCATTTTCCCACTCTTGCTTGCTGTGACATAAATATTCAGTACAACCCTTGCAAGATCACTCACACGAGAAAGAATCGTAGCGGACAGAGCAGAGCACCTGCAACTACTCGCGGCACAATAAATAACTTTCCAGCCAATTTAGCATCCAGATTAGCAGTCGGCATAATGGTTTACGAATGCGTTAAGGCTTTGATGTTAGCTGATCTTGTTACAACTCTCTCTCGGTACCTCTAATTCCCAGGGTTCCTTTCATATGCGTTACCTCTTCAAATGCCGATTGGTCGCAGTTGAAAAATTCCTTACTGAACTATGGGATAAGTTTTTTTTATCTCATCCACAAATTTTCTGACCGATTCCGCTGTTTGCTGTGCTTCGTTAAGTTGACGCTTTGTTTGAAATTTCGTTATCTTTCGTCTTCCAATTCTGTAGCACCATCTGCTGCTTCTATTGAAAACACTGTAATCTGTGTCACGTGCAGTTTGATGTGCATAACGTAGTAGGTCACTACACACCCTGTAAACTGTGTGAGCATCCTTGAAACGCAATAACAACTGTTTTTGTAAAAATTGCGCCTTGTCCTTCCTTGAAAATACGTTAGTTTTTCTTATGTACTACTCGGTCATACTGCTACAGATTTATTCTAAATCTGTTCATATTTTTTTTTATACTACGCTGCGGATGATCTTCCACGTCCGTAATTATTTTTAGTATCCGTTCCTTGGACAACGATTGTCCTTTACGACGTTTCACTGGAGAGAGGATTTACGGCTTCCTGTCCGAGAAGCATGGTGGACAACATGGCTCGACGCATGTTTGAATATCACTTTCACTTGTTAAACAAGCGTCGTCGTCATTGTACTCACTTTCATTGTCCGCCCAGTCGAACGTATACGACACCACACATTCCACTGACTCATCTCACAGAAACGCTAATACTTCATCTGCCATTTCTTTCTCACTCTGCGAAATTTCTTGGGTTCCTTTCTGATGAAATGTCAACATCGGCAACTGTTGTTGCAGACATAATGCCATGTTTGCTTTCAGAATGACATTTTCACTCTGCAGCGAAGTGTGCGCAGATATGAAATTTCCTGGCAGATCGAAACTGTGTGCCGGACCGAGACTCGAACACGGGACCTTTGCCTTTCGCGAGCAAGTGCTCTACCAGCTGCGCACACTCCGCTGCAGAGTGAAAATCTCATTCTGGAAACATCCTCCACGTTGTGGCTAAGCCATGTCTCCGCGATATCCTTTCTTCCAGGAGTGCTACTTCTGCAAGGTTCGCAGGAGAACTTCTTTGAAGTATGGAAGGTAAGTTACGAGACACTGGCGGAATTAAAGCTGCGAGGGCGGAGCGTGAGTCATGCTTGGGTAGCTCAGTTGGTAGGGCACTTGCCCACGAAGGGCAAAGGTCCCGAGTTCGAGTCTGGGTCCGGCACACAGTTTTGATCTGCCAGGAAGTTTCAATGCTTGCTTTGTTTACCGTTGCCACTGCTCTGCTTCGTATCAACACCAAAAGCACTGTAGTATCACTGTTGTTAGTAGTTGACTAAGCAGTTAAACTACGCCCCGTAGCCTCATGCTGCGCTCACCACTGGTAGACAATATGTGGTGCGTCGAATGCCGTAAACATCATTGGCCTTTTGCGACCTCGCACTCAAGGGGTTCCTTGTGAGACATTATTTTCTGTTCGACGATTTGGTTGTTGAATTTCCAACCGACGTCAAGTTCTGTTGGCTATCTTTTTCTCATCTTCCAATAACGACAGGTCGGGCTGCGATAAAACATTTTTGTTTTCAACCAAATCCCAGATAGCTGGCAGTGCGCCAGAGGGTTATCCAGTTGGAAATATTTTGGAGGACATCACCAATTCTGGTAACCTCCCAGAAACCTAGGTCGGCACTTATTTCATTAAATTCTGTGATGATATTATCCATTCTCCCAAACAAGGAAATATATGCAGTTCTGATGTATGGTTTTATGAAACAGCAAGAAAAGAATTTCTGAAAAGGAGATTTGTTAACATACAATATATTATTTTCTGAAGATATTTGGAATGTAGCTTTGTACCGTAGTGACGATAAAGGTGGTTGATAAACATTTCAGACAAGAAGAGAATAAAATCTACGTAATGATGAGGACTAGATTGGTAGATCATGTAACTGCGTCGTATTTGGGAGGAATTAAATTTATGGCACAACTTGACTAAAAGATCCTTAGACACCAGGAAGGCATCTGGCCCAGAGGGTATCCCCGTAAGATCATATGTTGACTATGCTACAAATATGGCACCATTCTTATCCATCATCTATCAGAGATCATTGGAACAGCAGAAAGTGCCTCGGGACTGGAAGAAGGGCCAGGCCCTAGCAATCTATAAAAAAAGGGTAGAAAATCGGCTGCACGTAAAAATGGTTCAAATGGCTCTGAGCACTATGCGACTTAACTTCTGAGGCCCTCAGTCACCTAGAACTTAGAACTAATTAAACCTAACTAACCTAAGGACATCACACACATCCATGCCCGAGGCAGGATTCGAACCTGCGACCGTAGCGGTCACGCGGTTCCAGACTGAAGCGCCTAGAACCGCACGGCCACACCGGCCGGCTGCTGCACATAATACCGGCCACTTTCACTGACATCGATTTGTTGTAGAATCATGGAACATATTTTGTGTTCAGACATAATGACCTTTCTAGACTCTGAGAAGCTAATGTGCAGAAACCAGCACGGTTTTAGGAAACAGCGGTCATGCGAGACACAGCTGGCCCTCTTTGAGCATGATGTACAACAGGCTCTAGATACCGGCTCCCAGGTTGATGTCATATTTCTCGACTTTCAAAAGGCGTTCGACTCAGTTCCGCACTGTCGCTTGCTCCAAAAAGTGCGCGCTTACGGTCTATCCGATGACATATGCGGTTGGATAGAAAGTTTTCTAACAGACAGGGAGCAGTATGCAGTATGTCGTCCTGAACGGGGTGACTTCAACAGAAACAAGCGTAACTTCAAATGTGCCCCAGGGCAGCGTAATAGATCCGTTGCTTTTCACGATTTACATAAACGATCTGGTTGATAGTATTGACAACGGCATTAGACTGTTTGCCGATGATGCTGTAGTGTACAGGAAAGTAGTATCACACGAAAGTTGTGAACAAATCAATGAGGATTTGCAGAAAATAAATGCGTGGTGTAATGACTGGCAGTTATCTCTCAATATTAGTAAGAGTAACCTACTGCGTATAACAAGACGAAAATCCCCATTAATGTAAGAGTACAAAATAAGTGCCCAGTCTTCGGAAGCGGTAACGTCCGTCAAGTATCTGGGTGTGGCTATTCGAAATGATCTCAAATGGAATGATCTGATTACACAAGTAACGGGTAAGGCAAACTCTAGATTGCGGTTTGTTCGTAGAATCCTGAAGCGATGCAGTCCTTCAAAAAGAAAATATCTTACAATACGTTAGTTCGTTCAGTCTTAGAGTATTGTCCGTCTGTATGGGACCCTCACCATTTGGGTCTGATTCAAGAGATCGAGAAGGTCCAAAGAAGAGCGGCAAGATTCGTGAGTGGTACATTTAGCCATCGCGAGAGCGTTACAAATCTCATAGAAAGTTTGAAGTGGGACACACTTGTTGATAGACGCCTCGCTAAAAGGAAGGGGCTGCTCACTAAATTCCGAAATCCGATCTTCACCGAGAATGTAGAGTATATATTATCACCACCAACTTTCAAATCGCGCAATGATCACCATTCAAAGATAAGGGAAATTAGAGCTCGTACTGAGGCGTTCAGACAATCGTTTTTCCCTCGCGCGATCCGCGAGTGTAACAGCGGGGGGGAGGGGGGGGGGAATGACTTTGGCGCGAATTGTGCCCTCCACCGCACACCGCTTGGTGGCTAGCGGAATATACATGTAGATGTAGAAGTAGATGTAAAAGAAGGGATCGGTTGATACGACACATTGTCCTGATACATCAACTGAACGTCAATTTAGCAATAGAGGAAAGTGCGTATGTGTAGGGGGCAGGTGGTGGTGCAGAATAAATTGTTGAGACAGATCAAGGCTTGAATGCAATAAGCAGATTCAAATGAATTTCGGGACAATAATTATGTAGAGATGAAGAAGCTTGCACAGGACAGACTAGCGTCCAGAGCTACATCACGGTTGTCTTCAGACTTACGATCGATTCGGCACGTCCTTGGTAGGTTTCCGCAGGTATGTGGCACTCTATGTCTACGCGCAGGTCACTCACTTCGCCAATGTTTTGTTGACGTGGAGCTGACTCCCCATAGCGTCCCAGATGTCTTCCATCAGCTTCAGATCTGTGACCAGTACATCAACATGAGTTCGCTATCGTGCTCCTCTAACTACTGTAGCACACAAACAATCCTGTTGGAGCAAAATCCGCAACCGAGCATTATACCAGAGGTTGAAAATACGGCTACAGTTGTAAAGTTCTTTTATTATCACACGACAGGTTTCGGGCTCTTATACGCCCATCCTCAGGTGTCGTAACGTGGTGCTGTGGCCCCAGAGCGCCGCGGACGTGTACCAGGCGCAGTATGCTACCTACGAGCGCACAACATCAATAATGCGTTCGATTACTACCACAGGTCCCCTGGAGGGTCAAGTGAATGGCTGCCATAGTACAGTATAACACCGCCTCTCCCGCCTGCGTCCATGGTGCAATGCATGTTTCGAGCAGCCGATCACCTGGATGATGGCGTCGCTGGTGTAACAAGGAACGTAATTCATCTGAGAACGTAATTCATCTGACCAGATGACACATTTCCTTTTATGATTTCGATGACCCCGTGCCCGCTGCACTCGTAATTGTTGATGTCGTTGGGTCGACATGGAACGTACGCGTCGTCCTCTGCGTAAACCCGTATTCAACAATATGCACTGAATGGTGGACTCCGAACGATTTGTACTTGCACCAGGAATGTACTCTGTCGTCATATTTGCTACTGATCGCGATCTATCCTGCTGTACAGAGCCGTATTTTTTTCCGATCTCCACTCTTGGCAATGAGGACTGGACGTCTATATCTACATCTACGAGGGCTATTCGGAAAGTAGGTCCGATCGTTTGCGGAATAGAAACAACAGTGAAAATCAAAAATGGTTTATTTGCAACGGTTAGCTACGCCTTTCAGGTTCCAGCTACTTCTCTACACCGTTGCCGCTCCGTCTTAGACATATGTCGTAGCGTTGCACCAACTTCCCAGTATCCTCGTCATACAGTAGAAGGCAGCCGCCTGTGCTTTCCGCCACTTCTCTACGCTGGTTCTCAATTCGTTGTCTGTGCCAAAATGTTGCCTTCTTAGTCAGCGGTTCACGCGAGCAGAAACGAACATCAGAGGGAGCCAAGTCCGAGCATCGAAAGAGCTGTAGTGTGCGGCCGATAACTGTATGAAGAAGGAAATGTATGACAGTTCCGTTATGTGGGATTGCATGAAATCAAGCGAAACTTCTCAGCGGGCACCTATACTTGACGGAGGGCGCTTTTGTTCTAGGCATTCTTATGTGCTCACTGTGTGCTGAGAGGTGAAAAGAGCGATGTGACGCGAACGCCAAGCATACTAGAAACACTGCCTAACACGTCTGTACAAAGCTTCACCGGATTTTCACTGTGGTTTCCGTTTCGCGATCTATCGGGCCTTACCTTCTGAATAGCCCTCGTATAGACATACGCCGCAAGCCACCTTACGGTGCATGGCGGAAAGTACTTTGTACCAATGCAAGTGCCGGCCGCGGTGGCCGAGCGGTTCTAGGCGCTTCAGTCTGGAACCGCGCGACTGCTACGGTCGCAGGTTCGAATCCTGCCTCGGGTATGGATGTGTGTGATGTCCTTAGATTAGTTAGGTTTAAGTAGTTCTAAGTTCTAGGGGATTGATGACCTCAGATGTTAAGTCCCATAGTGCTCAGAGCCATTTGAACCATTTTGAATCAATGCAAGCCATTCAGTTTCCTGTTCCTCTCACAAACGGAGCGGGGGGAAAAAAACAACTGTCTGTAGGAATCCGAACGGGCTCAGATTTCTCTTCTCCTGTCTCCGCAGTCCTCACGCGAGATGTGCGTGGAAGCAGTGCAGTCGTTCTTCAGCCAGCCGCAAATTCCGGTTTTCTCAACTTTCTCAATAGTATATCGCTAAAATGACGTCTTCCACCTTCCCGGGGTCACATATCAGTTGCGGAATACGGAGCAATTGTGTAAAGCGTGTTGATCGAACGTGCCGGTACCAAAATTAGCAGCACGCCTTTGATTCACTTTTCCAATCCGACCTAGTAGGGATCCCAGACACTTGAGCAGTACTCAACAAGGGATTGGAAAAGTGTGATGTATGCAGGTTGTAGACACATGGTTAACGACGTGAGGAAGTTTGGGTAAGGCCGTGAGTCACGCTCGGATAGCCTAATGGTAAGGCGACCGCTCGTGATAAGCGGGAAACCCGCATTAGAGTCCCGGTCCGACAAAAACTTTCACCATTGTCATTCCTTTTTGCTGCTGATGGTTGTCCATAATCGTAAATGCGAATACATTTCATGTGTTTCATAACGGCTGTAGTCGTCGCAGTGCCTGTTCCTTCGAACATGCGGGCACGTCTATAGGAACTTTGCAACTGCTTCTGAACAGCAAAGGCACTACAATATCGCACGATATTAAACCCCGATGGGTCTCTTACAACCTTAATCCACTTACTCGGCACATACTTCAACACCTCTTCGCCTAAAAGTGGTCTCACCGACCTCCAACCACTTTCCATAGGTGCTGACGACAGTTGCACGCGAACAGCCGACCAGATTCGCCGTTTCCAAGGAACTCGTTCCCAGTTACCGCCAATAATATTCTGCCCTTTATGAAACTCTCTTATGTCAGTGGATTTCCACAATGGAGGCCCGTATTGTCTCTAGAATGATTTCTCATTCGTCTCTACGTAGATTACATTCTTTTCTTATCGCGTCACGAGTTCGTAATGCCATCGGACGACAGTCAGTCTGTCTCGCGGTGGACAGTGGTTCCTGTGTGTGTGTGTGTGTGTGTGTGTGTGTGTGTGTGTGTGTGTCTGTTTAATGACTGACTTCCGAACGTGAAAGCGCGTCTAATCCACGCTAGGGTGTTCAGTGTCCATGCGTCACAGATAACGTAAATGGCTCAACAGCGTCAGTTACAGATAAATATTATTTGTCACTGATAAAACGTTGCAAGCTCCGAGTGCAAGTTAACACAGATTTGGTTGAGCCACCGCATGTCAACAGTACAGTTTGATCGTTCAGGTCGGTGGCACATGGGAGAGTCCCAGGCAGCAACGTCTCAGAACACAAATATTGACACGGATATAAAAACTTCACCTTTAGCTGCTGAGAATCTTGGTGTAATAGTTTTGCCTGACTCCTCTTTCAGTTTAGAATATCCAGCGAGCCTGACGAAATGTGAAGGAAGCTGTAGTATTGATGTACTGTACGTAGTCTTTAGTACATTAATATGTGCTTAAACATTGCCGTGTCTCTCAAGAGCCATTTAGAGAAGCGCTCCAGTTTTGTGCGGCACTTTTGTTTCGTAGACATTCTGTATACTTGTCATTGAGACATCCGTGGCCACTACTTATATATTGTCTCGCAGTGTCTGGTTCGAGATACGTGAACTCACGCTCGCTAGCTCCACTTCGGTCCGTAACGATCAGTGGGGGATAGTTCTTTGAGAAAGCCACCCACGAATCGTTGTCTCCATCTACACCTGTACTCCACAACTCACTTTACGGTATTTGGCCGAAGAACTTCTGGAATCACTATCATTTCCCTCACCCCTGTTCCAACAGCGAAAAGCACATGCGTTGAACGACTTTCGATATACTTCCGTATGAACTCTAATTTCTCTCATTTTCTCCTCATGATCAGTTTGCGAAACATAGGTGGGAGGAAGTAATACGTTACCCAACTTTTCTAGGAACGTACGCTTTCGGAATTGAAAAGTTAACTTCTACTTGGTGCAAAACGCTGCTCTTGTAGCGCCTGCGTCTTCCGCATACTTACACACATCAACGAAAGTTTTGCGTCACCCCTTTATTTCGATATTTATGTCACAGAAAACAAAAATTGGCCCTGAAGCATACGTACGTTCATTTACAATATGTCTACAAGGCCAAGAAAAAAATGCAACTACAAAATTGTGTTTGCCAAGTGGGGTTTTGCACAACACTCCTCAATACGTAGTGGAACGTCCCCTTCCTCGGAGGCAGGCTTAAATCCGTCTAGGTATACCGTCGGTGAGACCATCGAACTGTATACTTCTTAAATGGCGATTCTGCGCGAGTCGCGCACAGTACGCGGTCGTAATCGACTTCCTAAAATAGACTCATTCGATTGGGTTCACGTCTGAAGAGCGGGCAAGCGACTCCATTCTCGTGATGCTGAAAAAACGTATTCACGACAACAGCCAACGAGCAGACAACTTGCTGTCCATCAAGACGACTACTGGCTGTATAATCTTGTCCGTGTACCATAGAGCAGTGAGACTGCCGTCAATGGCACTATGCAGTGCCACCCCAGAACGTCACTCCTCCTCCACCACCACCACCATCACCACCACCACCACCACCACCACCACCACCTTGCTGCCCATGTGCAACACAGTGTTAGGGGCGTTCGATTTTAATGAGTTTTCTCCAAACACGTCTGCGATTATCAGGGTACAAAACAGATCCGAGTATCGTCTCTAAACAACCGACGCCAGTTCTGGGGCTTCCATTCTGCATGATTACTTGCCCGTCTGTAACGGAGTCCATTGTGTCGTGTCGACCATGGCCGCCGGGAATGGAGATTCGCACCATGCAATAGTCTCCTAACAATTTGAAGCGATATATGAGACCCTGTAGCCTCTTCGAATGCAGAATTCAGTTCTGGAGCACACAGCCCACGGTTCCTTTAACTAATAAGCGATATATATCGATCATCTTGTGCACCTGTAGAACGTGGACGACCTTTACGGTGTAAGCCCTCAACACTATTGGAACCCATTCCATGTCCGCACCACATCCGAATCAGGAGCGCACGTCGAGCAGCTTCCCTGGCTGACAAGCCTTCTGCACGTAACGTCATGATGTGGATCCGATCATTCACCGCGATTGTCCTTCGTGGTATGATGGACGTTCACTCTACTGTTCCACTGACGTCTCTAATGCGTCCTTACCGATATTTTGCTTTCAACTGAACTGCTGCAACACATTCGAGTGTGGCGTTGTACCCGTAGGTAGCGCTCATGGTAACTGAGTGAATGTTTACAAACAACCTCAGAAGTGTCCTTCCGATCAGTACATGAACAGACACAGTAGCAACAGACTTGCACGTCGTATCAGGGTGATGCAGAATTTTTGTTCATGTATGTATTGCGATTACCCCTTTCGTAAGCCGTGGGAAACATGCTTCCCACTACAATGAACTCGCTCCTAGTCCCGTGGGATTCACAGTTCCCACCTCTGTACGGTGCTACCACCTAGTGAACAGTATAGGGTACTACTTGCAATCGGAAGTTCCCACCGTTTTTGCTGTAACTTCGCGCAGAGGCATTGTATACCCGAGTGTTGCTGTGTAGAGGAGCCTTTCAGTGCTGTTTGCGTGACATTTTGTGATTTTTTCCTCAGAGCTATAGTATAAGGTAAATACTTTTGATTTACCCAAATTTATGAAGGAAAAATGAGTAAAATGGATAGATAACCGTCCAGTCACTTTCCTGTCCTCAATTCATGACCCATGAGAAACGGCCACAGTGAAAAGGAAAAACAAGGATGGTACTAGTACAGAGATTTCTTGTCCTGAAGTTGTGGCAGAATACAACAAAATAATGGGTGGTGTCGATAAGTTTGATCAATTACGAGAAAGGTATGCTATTGGCAGACGTTCTGTAAAATGGTGGCACAGAATATTTTATTTCCTGATGGACGTTGCTGCAGTGAACAGTTATCCTGTGGAAAAAAAGTAAAAGAGAAAGTGGACAGCATGATCAGCTCACACACAGGATCCATCTAGCCAGACAATTGATCGCTGGCTTCTCATCCCAAAAAATGCGTGGATAAAAACCTGTCTTTCTGGCAAAAAGGGGTAAAGTACCTGAAGATTTTAATCATGCGGCTGTAGGGGAGCATCAGCCCATTTTAGGAGAAACCTACTGGACGTGCCGTCATTGTAGTACCAAAGCTGCGGAAAAGAGCACTCGCTGTGTTTGTACATATTGTCAAATACCACTTTGCATAGACCCATGTTTCAGAAAATTTCATGGCAAGTAATTGTGAACAATCATTGTAACAAGAGAAGTAAATTTATCAAATAAATATGACATATATTGAAAAAGCTGTTTTTGTCATTTAACTCCAAGGAAGGGCAGTGGGAAGAATATTTCCCACCTTGTTGTGTGACCTCACTTTCACAGTTGGAGCAAATTTGATATTCTGTATGATAAATATACCTATCTGTTGACTACTATCTGCTCTCCATTCATTAAAAAAACTGCTCAATAATTTTGCCCACAAAAGGGTTAATACAGATTCTTCCAATGAACCTCAACCGGCATTTGTTGCAAGTCCAGCCAGACGGTTTCTCCTGCGTATTTTCTGACTGTTACTGTTTCCAATGATTTGTTGCTAGTGCGATCAAACAGCAATGTATCTCCTGGACTACTTATATACAATACGTTACATTTACTTACGTTCACCGTCTATTACCAATATATACACAAATCATCGATCCTCTGCAGGTCTCCCTGGATTTCCTTACAGTCTTGTGGCGTTGCAACCTTCCTATAAATAACAAAATCTCCCACGTAGAGCCTCATGGAGCTACCGAGTTCTGCTTTAGATCGGAAAACAGTATAACTGTAACACACTGTTGGCGCACTTATGAAGTTTCTTTTCCATTTGACGATGTGGCACCGTTAAGAATTACTTTGTGAGTTCTCTCTGCTTAATAGTGCTGAATTCAGTGGCAATTCTGATACTATACTCAAAGTTCGTATTTTGTTCCGTGAACGCGGTGGTGGTGGTTGTGGCAAGTTTCTATGGGACCAAACTGCTTAGGTCATCCGTCCCTAGCCTTAAACACTACTAACTTACGCTAAGGACAACACACACACCCATGCCCGAGGGAGGACTCGAACGTCCGACGGGAGGAGCCGCGCGAACCGTGACAAGGCGCAACAGATCGTGAGGCTACACCGCGCGGCTTCTGTGAAGGACAGTGTTGAACATCATCGAATCCATTCCGAAAATCAAGGAACACAGAATCTACCTGGGCTTTGTTGCCTAAGACGCTGTGGATTTCATGGACAGAGCGAATTGAGTTTTGTACGAGCTCTGTTTACGGAACCGATGTCGATTTTTATAGAAGGAATTTTCGTTGTTGGATAAGGTCATAATATGTGGGCGTAAAACACGTTCCATAATTCTACAATTGATCGTTGTAAGCAATAAAGTTCTATAATTATGCGTGTCTGTTCAACGACCCTTCTTGAAAACGGGAAGGATCTGTGCAGACTTTCACGGCCACTTTTTGACGTATTTCCCAAAGGCGTCTGTTTCGGATTACTTGCATTTAGCGTCCGCGAGATCGACTTCATTTAGTCCTGAGCAATGAAGGATATTTCTTTGAGAATGACACTCGTGCAGGAGACACGTCGAGTATTTAATCAAAGAGCCGTCTACCAAAGATACCGAAACGGAGACCTCAGGTAAAGTGCCATTGTGTAAATAATTTTCTAAGTTGCTTCTGTATTAATAAATACGGTCAGTCTTGGATCTGCACCAGATAGGATTGATAGAGAAAATAGAGAAGATACAAAGAAGACAAGCACTTTTCGCTACAGGTACATTTAACAAGCGCGAGCATTCGGGAGGACGACGGTTCAATCCCGCGTCCGGCCATCCTGATTTAGGTTTTCCGTGATTTTCCTAAATCGCTTCAGGTAAATGCCGGGATGGTTCCTTTGAAAGGGTACGGCCGACTTCCTTCCCCGTCCTTCCCTAATCCAATGAGACCGATGACCTCGCTATTTGCCGGCCGCGTTGGCCGAGCGGCTCTAGGCGCTACAGTCTGGAACCCCGCGACCGCTGCGGTCTCAGGTTCGAATCCTGCCTCGGGTATGGATGTGTGTGATGTCCTTTGGTTAGTTAGGTTTAAGTAGTTCTAAGTTCTAGGGGACTGATGACCTTAGAAGTTAAGTCCCGTAGTGCTCAGAGCCATTTGCACCTCGCTGTTTGATCTCTTCCCCCAAAAACAACCCCAACAACAACAAGCGCGAAAATGTCACGTAGATGCTCAGCCGCCGCGGGGAGTGGCCGCGCGATTAGAGGCGCCGTGTCACGGATTGCACGATTAGAGTCCTCCCTCGGGCATGGGTGTGTGTGATGTTCTTAGCATAAGTTAGTTTAAGTAGTGTGTAAGTCTAGGGACCGATGACCTCATCAGTTTGAACCCCTTAGGAATTCACACACATTTGAACATTTTTGACGCTCAACCAACTCCAGTGGCAGACACAAAAAGAAGGGCGTTGTACATCACGGTGCGATTTACTGTTCAAATTTCGAGAGCGTAATTTCCTAGAAGAGTCAACCAACATACAGCGTTTTCCTACGTATATCTCGAGAAACGATCGTGAAGGGGCCGGCCGCGGTGGTCTCGCGGTTCTAGGCGCGCAGTCCGGAACCGTGCGACTGCTACGGTCGCAGGTTCGAATCCTGCCTCGGGCATGGCTGTGTGTGATGTCCTTCGGTAGTTAGGTTTAAGTAGTTCTAAGTTCTAGGGGACTGATGACCACAGCAGTTGAGTCCCATAGTGCTCAGAGCCATTTGAACCATTTTTTGATCGTGAAGGTAAAATAAGACATAATAGAGTTCACACAGAGGCTTACGAACAATTCTTCCTGCGGAACATTCGCGACTGGAACAGGAAAAGTGGGAAGTGACAGCAGTACACGAAGTACTCTCAGCTACACAACATGTCTCGTACCAGGACACCTTTTTGCCAATTCTCCAGGACCTGAAAGTCCCCAATAAGAGAGCACGAAGATGCTGGCATCGCTTTCGCAACTCGGAGGACCGTAGAGAGATGAAGAGTCTCTCCAAGAACTACATCGGCGAAGTGCTGAACATAGAGAGGACGGCCTCTCTTGCATTCCATTCGCGAGATCATTGGAATTTAGTCAGAAATTTGCGAAATCCAAGGTCACCTAAGGGAGAGATTCAGAGTCCGGCGGGTTTGATTTATGACCTTCTGGGCAAGGTACAAACTTCTGTGATCACCTCTGACGCCCAAAATACGATCGAAGAATTGGGAGACAACGTAGAGACTGAAAGAGTCCGCTGCAGGGCACAGGAAATTAGAGAATCGTGCTACATACCGAACTGGTACTGACTACACCAGCAGAGGTCAAGAAGGTAATCAGAAATCTGGGAACTCACTCTGCATCTGGTCCGCAGAGTATTACAAATGTGCATCTCAGACACATTCCTCGCAAAGCTCTTGTTCCCTCCCAAGGATTTACAATAGTTGCATGAGTCTAGACTGTTTCCCAGTACCATGGAAGGTCGCCAGCGCCGTCCTCTTTAAAAACCTGGCAAAGACAGATCAACCACTTAACTACAGACCAATCAGCCTTTTGTCAACACTGCAAAAAATTCTGGAACGGAGTATCCTGCACCGATTACGACCTTTCGTCACTGATCGCGACATCATCTGACCTGATCCGCCTTCCAGTCTTCGCTGCCTGCAGAACTCCAACTCTTGTGGGTAACGGAATACATCGCCTGCAATCTCCGTGTGTCGAACTATACTGCAGCGTTATATTTAGTCATCGGAAAGGCATACGACAGGTTGTGGCGAGACAAGCTTCTTCTCAAACTCGATTCCAGACCATTCCAAACTACTGCCTTGGACTGATTACCAGCGTTTTACAAAACCGACGGATGGCGGTCAAGACTGATGGGCAGCGGTCAAGCTAGACACTACTCAAGGATGTCCTCCGACAAGGATCGGTCTTACGGCCGACACTCTTGGTCGTTTATGTAAACTATTTACGAGTGCTACCCCAAGCCGTCCTCACCCAGTTTGTGCACGGCACCGCCCTACTGACGAGCAGCAGACGAATTACTGCTGCCATAGGTCAATTACAGCGTCAGATCACCTTAATGGGAGAATAGGCAGCCAGGAAACATATTATACTCAACGCTGAAAAAAGGTAGAGCGATCATGTTCACTCACTGACATCCCGACCTGCGTGACAGACTTATTCTACGCAACAGAGAAATCGCCTGGACCAATACATCTACACCAAATGCTGGCCAGCGTGCAAATGAATGTAAAGACAGAGGTTCAGCAGTCCTACCCGCATTACTCTATGGCTGCTCAATGTAAGGGATCTCAAGCCACTACAGGTGATCCAGAACAGGTGTTTAACACTCGCCCTTGGTGCCCCGAGATGGGCCCAAATCAACGACTTACACCAAGAACTCCACTTGCTACCGACCTGCAACCGAATCAGGAGTAAGGCCCAAACTTTACTGGACAAAATCGACGCGCTACGGCCTACCACCAGACACACACAGGCTCAGTCGCCCCAGAAAAATGACACCTGGTAAAAATGCCTCTCGTAATTGTGTAGGTAACCTAATGAAACTACAAACTAATCGCAGAAACCACAGCTGTAGTAGAGCCTACGGACCACGATGAAAGCCTTTGCTTATGTCTAAATAAAGCCGAAATTGAATTGTAAACTTCCCTCATCCCAAAAGTCCAGCAGGTAACACTTTCGAAGTACCACACACACACACACACACACACACACACACACACACACACACGTACACGCACACACACAAACGAGTGTAGATGTATATCTAGAATAAGATATTGTTATATCTACAATCAACAATGATCTCATTTATAAAATACTAGATTTAATACTAACCAAAAGCGGAATGAATGCTACTTATTTTCTTATCCTTTGCCATGCAGCATATGGTGACTGAATACAAATAAGGTTGTCGGTTGAGGAACAAGGTTGTCAAGGAACAAGTGCATCCAGTACTTATAAATTAAAAGTCATTTGCGGCAGGAACTGAGTCTCTGCAGTGTGTTGTAAAGGGAACGCGAGGCTTGTGCCTTATGGGCGATGTTAACAGTGCAGGTGGAAAGCCAGACCTGCTGCGGGCTGCGCGGCGCGGTAGCAGAAGCGCGTCGCCACTTTCTCCGCGGCTCCTCGCCTGTCACGCCTCACTTGTTAAACACTGGATTCCACCGGCACTTCGGGCGTGCCGCTTACGTCACTGTTTGTTGTCACCGGGTCGAGCTATCCGCTAGCTGCGTGGGAGGTTTACTCACCGGCTGGGCATTGCCGCCGCTGTTGACCGAAGCGACGAAGATTGGACTTAATAAGACACTTGCCGGCTGCATGCCATGACACGCTTTTGTGCCTACCCACCTACACCTATATCACATTCCGCAAGTCCCCTAACGGTGTGTTATGGAGGATACTTCTGGTACCGCTAACTGATCCTCCCATTCCTGGCGCGTGGGAAAAATGACTGTCGGTATGCCACTGTATTAGCTCTAATTTCTCGTATTTTGTCGTCATGATCGTTTCCTGAGATGGAAATGGAAATGAGCGTTTGGCGTCATTGGCCGGGAGGCCCCTTGGGGGGCAGGTCAGGCCGACTTGGTGCAGGTCTCATTACAGTCGACGCCACATTGGGCGACCTGCGCGCCGGATGGGGATGAAATGATGATGAAGACAGCATAACACCCAATCCCTGAGCGGAGAAAATACCCGACCCAGCCGGGAATCTAACTCGGGCTTGTAGGACGGCAATCCGTCACGCTGACTACTCAGCTATCGGGGTGGACATTTCCTGAAGTGTACGAGGTGCGGCTAGAAAAAAACCGGACTGATGCTGGAAAAAACATTTATTTACAATTATTTACAATTTTCATGTTATCTCCTTCAATGTACTCTCCTCCTCGGTCTCTACACCGCTCCATACGAATTTTCCACTGTTCATAGCAATGCTGCAGATCATTTTCGGTAAGTCCATACATTACTTCCGTCGCTTTTTCTTTTACTGCTTCAACAGTCTCAAATCTAGTTCCTTTCAAAGCTGACTTGACTTTAGGGAAAAGAAAAAAGTCACAGGGGGCCAAATCAGGTGAGTAGGGTGGATGATCTAAGATGGGAATGTTGCGTTTTGCCAAAAACGTCTTCACTGACAACGCACTGTGAGCTGGGGCATTGTCTTGGTGAAGGATCCATGACTTTTTTCTCCACAAATCGTTCCGTTTTCTCCGTACTCGCTCACGTAGGGTAGCCAGGACGCTAATGTAGTAATGCTGATTCACTGTTTGTCCCTCTGGTACCCAATCAATGTGCACAATCCCTTTGATGTCAAAAAACAAAAACAATCATCATTGCCTTGAATTTCGATTTTGACATTCGTGCTTTTTTTTGTCGTGGAGAACCAGGAGTTTTCCAATGCATCGATTGGCGTTTAGTTTCGGGATCGTAAGTAAAAAACCACGATTCATCGCAAGTAATAACATTTTGTAAGAAGGTGGGATCACTTTCAATGTTTTCCAGGATGTCAGAACAAATCATTCTTCGGCGTTCCTTCTGTTCAATTGTGAGACACTTTGGAACCATTTTTGAACACACTTTGTTCATATTGAAACTTTCATGAAGAATCTGCCTAACACTTTCCTTGTCAACTCCTGTTAACTCAGACACTGCTCTTATTGTTAAACGGCGATCTTGTCGAACAAGTTTACCGATTTTTTCAATGTTTGCATCAGTTTTTGCTGACAATGGTCTGCCACTGCGAGTGTCATCACTGGTGTCTTCGCGGCCATCTTTAAATCGTTTAAACCACTCAAACACTTGTGTTAGCGATAAACAATCATCGCCGTACACTTGTTGTAACATTACAAACGTTTCACTTGCAGATTTTCCTAGTTTGAAACAAAATTTGATGTTAACACGCTGTTCTTTCTGTACACTCAACATTTCCCGACGCACAGACAAAACGTCAACTACTTAAAACAGACGCCACGGGCAGACTGAGTGCAGGAGGCAGATGAAACTCGAGCAGTAGGCGGAGCGAGAGTCACGTGACAGGCCACGCGACTTTCAGCCTTATTGCATTCGTTTTATTGTTTCACCAGTACTAGTCCGGTTTTTTTCTAGCCACACCTCGTATATCCCTATGCTACAATCCCTTGGAGATCAGAGCTTTCCACTCTAAGGCGAAGGGTAAGATCGAGAAGAGAACTTACCAACGTGCTTTTAGGGCAGTCAGAGCTCACTGTGAGGCACCATGAATACAGAGCAGTTAAGATGCGCAGCAAAACATTGCTTCAGAAAACTAAAAGAATACACTGGGAGAAATTTGTACGAAGGAAACTGCAATTTTACTTGTGGGGAAGGCCGTATAAGTTATTGACTGAAAAGGTTAAGGAAACTTGTAAAGAGGATGGCTCAGTTACTGCAGCATGGAGGAAGTCAGCAGAATATATGCTAACTTCCCTACTTCCTGATAACAGTAAACATATACTCAAATACGCGCTTAACGTAGAGGTGAATTAGACAACGAATACGACAATCACATGTTGGTGATACCTTTCGCTGTAGAAGAGGTTGCTATCGCAATTTCCAAGCTCAAAACTGGAAAGGCACCTGGTCCGGATGGCGTTTACCCTGAAGTCTTGCGGATGGTAGGTCCACTGATGGTGCCACATTTGAGAGCATTACTAAATGAGGCGCTGCGATATCGAAAACAAATAGAGCGGCATGACTGAAAAAGGACAGCGCCAGGAACAGGCTCAAACTGCGTAACATTGCCCTTACTCGGGGTATGGCGTAACAATTAACAGGTCACAGTCCACATGCCAAACATTTGCATCGATTGGATGTAGTAACTTACCAAACTATGAATGTGGAGAGGAAGGTTAAGCTGATCATGCTGTTTTAAGTTGCCCTCTTTTTCAGGTATAGAGAGGCTGCAGGCAATTTGACTGCAAGCTGCAAACCATTGTAAGTGACCAAAACTTGCGAATGCAGTTAATATGATCGCACATAGAACATATAAAAGAAAACTTTAACTCTATAAGATGAAGTCGATGCTTTGAATATCAAAATGTCATCAGATCACAAGGAGCATTTCCTCCACTATAAACAATGACAGGCATATATAATTTTAATTTAAATAAGATAAATTAAAAAAGGAAAGAAGTAATGCTATGGCCACCCACACAAGTATGAGTAGCCTCGAAGATTGCCGAGGCACTCATATACCAGTGTGGACAATGTAGAGCAGTGTATCTACAATAGATTTAGAAGTAGGTATAGTAGTATTTAAGCAGGCATACCTCTAGTTATTCCGAGGCTACAGGTAACTTATCTAGTAATACACTATAGAGCCAAAGAAACTGGTACACCTGCCTTATATCGTGTAGGGCCCACGTGAGCACGTAGAAGTGCCGCAACACTACATTGCATGGACTCGACTAATGTCTGAAGTAATGCTGGAGGGAACTGACACCATGAATGCTGCAGGACTGTCCATAAATCTCTAAGAGTATGAGGGAGTGAAGATATCTGCTGAACGTTGTACGTTGCAAGGCATCCCAGATATGCTCAAAAATGTTCATGTTTGGGGCGTCTGGTGGCCAGTGGAAGTGTTTAAACTCAGAAGAGTGTTCCTGGAGCCTCTCTGTAGTAATTCTGGATGTGTGGGGTGTCGCATTGTCCTGCTGGAATTGCCCAAGTCCGTCGAAATGCAAAATGGACATGAATGGGTGCAGGTGGTCAGCAGGATGCTGGCATACGTGTCACCTGCCAGAGTCCTATCTAGACGTACCAGGGGTACATTATCACTCCAACTGCACACGCCCCGCCGGCCGGGATGGCCGAGCGGTTCTAGGCGCTACAGTCTGGAACCGCGCGACCGCTACGGTCGCAGGTTCGAATCCTGCCTCGGGCATGGATGTGTGTGATGTCCTTAGGTTAGCTAGGTTTAAGTAGTTCTAAGTTCTAGGGGACTGATGACGTCAAGATGTTAAGTCCCATAGTGCTCAGAGCCATTTGAACCATTTTTTTGCACACGCCCCACACCATTACAGAGCCTCCACCAGCTTGAAGGGTTCCCAGCTGAGATGGAGGGTCCATGGATTCATAAGGTTGTCTCCATACTCGTAGAAGTCTATCCTCTCGATACAATTTGAAAGGAGAAAAAAATGGTTCAAATGGCTCTGAGCACTATGGGACTTAACATCTTAGGTCATTAGTCCCCTAGAACTTAGAACTACTTAAACCTAACTAACCAAAGGACATCACACACATCCATGCCCGAGGCAGGATTCGAACCTGCGACCGCAGCAATCCCGCGGTTCCGGACTGCAGCGCCTAGAACCGCACGGCCACCGCGGCCGGCTTGAAAGGAGACTGGTCCAACCAGGCAACATATTTCCAGTCATCAACAGTCCAATGTCGGTGTTGACGGGCCCAGGCGAGACGTACAGCTTAGTGTTGTGCAGTCATCAAGAGTATAAGTGGGCATTCGGCTCCGAAAGCCCATATCGATGATGTTTCGTTGAATGGTTCGCACGCTGACACTTGTTGGTGTCCAGCATTGAAATCTGCAGCAATTTGCGGATGAGTTGCACTTCTGTCACCGTGAACGATTCTCTTCAGTCACCGCTGGTCCCACTCTTGCATGATCTTTTTCCGGCCGCAGCGATGTCGGAGATTTGATGTTTTATCGGATTCCTGAGATTCACGGTACACTCGTGAAATGGTCGTACGGGAAAATACCCACTTTATCGCTACCTAGGAGATGCTGTGACCCATCGCTCGTGCGCCGACTATAACACCATGTTCAAACTCACTTAAATCTTGATAACCTGACGTTGTAGCAGCAGTAATCGATCTAACAACTGCGCCAGACATTTGTCTTATATAGGCGTTGCCGACCGCAGCGCAGTATTCTGCCTGTTTACATATCTATTTGAATGCGCATGCCTATACCAATTTCTTTCGCGCTTCAGTGGATAAGTTGGAAGTTATTCATTTGGAACTTAAGATAATTCCTTTTTTTTTAATTTGTCTAAGCCGTGCCGGCTTTCGTCCTATCGATTCTCCTCCGGTGATCGTACCCCTTCGGTGGCACGCACGAGAGAGGTAATCGACCGTACGAACGTTCCGATTGAGGTGCAGTTAGTACCAGCCTGTGGTTGGCAGTGGACACGAGAGGCAACCTTGGCGGTGAATACTGTCGTGATTAAAACATCTGTTCGCGTCGACGCTGGCTGTGTTGGGCGCGTTTTGGGATGGACTGCGTAGCAATAAATGTTCGGGGTTCCGATGCTGTTGAACACGGACTTCGACTGGTGTAATAAGGTGATATCATTGTATTTACGTCATTCGTTGGAGACACATTTTCTGCCCTCCGTGTTGCAAATGTGATGAACTTGAGACAGATTACGAGTTAATTCTCAATCACGAAATTCTGTGTACAATTTATGTTGTGATTCGCCACTGCGAACCTTGTTATGCCATTCTGACTATAGTAATTTGTGTTGGCGTCTGATGGCGTTGATATTCTGTTTTACCACTTAAAACTTGTGGTTTACTGAGTATTATTTCTTAATCTTAGCGTATAGTCTGTTTCAGAAAGCACTGTGTATCACTGAACAGATCGATGCACCAATGCATGGTCATTCCGACAGATCTTTTTGCGGTCTCTTGAATGTTTAGTTTCATCAAGGACAAGTTAATATTGTGAGGCTTATTCATCATTTTATGACTTCCCTTGAGGTAATATTATGTTAGTGTGATTCGAATCACTCGTTTTAAATACGTGGATTTGAGTGTGATTCGGTTACTGTTTGGAAGCAGTGACAATTTTTTAGCGTGTTTTGGTGCTAATTTGATGTTTTATCTAATATTGTTCTAAGTGCACTGCCTTGAGTTCATTAGGGTAGGATTATTTATTTAAAGAGTTTAAGTTATGGGCCGGCCGAAGTGGCCGTGCGGTTAAAGGCGCTGCAGTCTGGAACCGCAAGACCGCTACGGTCGCAGGTTCGAATCCTGCCTCGCGAATGGATGTTTGTGATGTCCTTAGGTTAGTTAGGTTTAACTAGTTCTAAGTTCTAGGGGACTAATAACCTCAGCAGTTGAGTCCCATAGTGCTCAGAGCCATTTTTTAAGTTATGGCGTGTTCGTTAACATGTTGGGACGCGCGATTTATTGGACCATTATTTCTTACGAGTTGTTGTATCTCTCTCGGGTTGTGGGTTTGACCTACGCCTTAGGGCCCTTGCGTCTCTCTCTTATTTAGTAGATTCTCACGTTCCGTTTATGCTCCAGTGGACTCAGTAACAGTTACCTGTTTTGAAGTTGAAACTGTTTGGGGGAGTATATGTGAGATAAAGTCGGTCTGAGACTTGTACACCTTCTACTACTGGTCAGGCCGAGAATTTGTGGTCGAGCGGGACAACTGGCCGTTGCCCACGTGCCTGTTGTATAGAGCGTTCGTATCCATACCTGGTTGGCGCCTGGAGCTCAGATAAGCCTATAAGTTTCATCCACTGGTCCGAGGTTCACAAACTTAAAAGTAATTTCTGTATATGTAATTATTGACCGTCCGTTCCTGGCGTTAGCTATGTTGTGTTTCAGATGAAAGACTTGCCTGTTTTAAGTTGCTTATTCTACTTATTCAGTTACGAATGCATTTGACAAGTATGTCATTTATTGTCTGTAAGTCGATTTTGTCACTGTTCAGTTCGTCTTCAGTCTAGTCCTTGAGATGCTTGACATCGAAAGCATTTTATTGTAGTCGCATTAACGTAAATTGGCTTCTGTCGTTTCATCTGTAACGACTTATCCGCATCATTCTATTGTTAATCATGGTACAATAATCCGATGAAAGCTGCACTACCGTAAATCGGCTTCTGTCGTCTGCTGTGTAACTAGTAATCACTGTAACGACAAGCTGTTCAGAGAGTTGTTATTTAATACTAGTTTGTTGCTGTTACTGATTGTATCTGTATCAGAATTGTTGTCTCAAGGGCAAACTTGTACCTGTTTAGATATCTGGTAACCACTCATTTGGCAAAATTTTTTATTATCATTGTCATTTGAATTAATTGTTAACGTGATTAAAACTTCGTGTGTAATAAACGGTGAATGAAGTTCTCTCTCCCACCAAGATCCAGTCCTTCCACTTAGTCCTTTGTGGGTGTTTTATGAGGCGCCGATGTATCCGTTAACATGATTCTTACTTTCAATTTTCTGTTTTATTTCTACAATAATGTTACCAATGGCTGCTGGGAAGGTAATTTATTACTATATACAAAATAATATTAATCATTGTACGTTACTTTGGTTATTGAATATGTACGATCTGTTTAAGATTTCTAGATAACATGTCAAAAATTCGTGGCAATAAATCGAAACTGAAATTAAAATGTGGGAGGAAGCAATATGTTATCCGACACTTCCCGGAAAATGCTCATAGTAAACCTCTCCGTGATGCACAATGCCTCTCTTGTAAGTTGTGTCACTGGATTTTGTTGAGAAGCTTTGTAATGCTCTCGCGTTGACTAAACGAACCCACGAACCCGTGAGGAAATGCGCCACCGCTCTTCGTTGGATCTTCTCTATCTCTTCTATCAGTCCTACCTGGTAAGGGTACCACACCGATGGACAATACTCAAGAATCGGTAGAATAAGCGCCTTGTGTGTCACTTCCTTTGTGGATGAATTACATTTCCTTCAGATTCTTCCTCTGAATCTCTCTGGCGTCTGCTTTTCCTACCATTTGCTTCATGTGATCATTCCAGTGAAGGTCGCTCTAGATAATTGCTCCTATATATTTGACGGTAGGTACTGTTTCCAGCACTTTGTCATCAATAATGTGGTTTTATAGTAGTCCATTTCTTTTCCTGTATATGCACAATATGTAATATTTATGTATACGTTCATTATCAACTGCCGGAACCTGCACCATTCATCAGTCTTCTGTAGGTCTTTCTGAAAACTGATACTGTCTTCTGGCGTTGCTACTTTCTTACAGACAATTGCGTCATCTGCGACCAGTGTGAAAGAGCTTCCGACGCTTACTATTAGAACATTCGTATACACGGTAAGTAGTAACGGTCCTATCACACTCCCTTTGGGTGCTCCGGAAATTACCTTTACATCTATTGATGTTGTTTCGTTAAGAGCGGCGTGCTGAGTTCTGTCTGCAAGGAACTCTTGAATCCAGTCGCAGGTCTGGTCTGATACTCCATAAGCTAGTTCTTTCTTTTCTTTTTTTTTCACTAAAGGGCAGTGCGGGACGGTGTCAAATGTCGTTCTGAAGTCAAGGAAAACGACGCCGACCTGAGCGCCGTTGTCTTCAGCCCTGTGGATCTCATGGAGGAACAGAGCGACCTGAGTTTCGAAAGAATCCATGTTAATTTTTATAGAGGAGATGTTTGTTCTCCAAAAACATCATAATTCTTTAACATAAAACATGTTCCATAAGTCTACAACAGATTGACGTCAACGATATAGGCCTGCGTATCAGTCCTGTAGCCATTCTTGAAAACGGGAATGTCCTACGCATTTTTCAAATCGCCAGGTACCCTTCGTTCGTCCAGCGATCTACGATAAACTGCTGCTAGAAGGGAGCAAGTTCTTTCCTGCAGTCTTTGTAGAATCTTACAATATCTCATCTGGTCCTCATGCCTTTCCGCTAATAGGCTATTATAGTTGTTTTTCTGTTTCTCGATCGGTTATCTCAACATCTGCCATTTCGACGTTAGTACGACCATTGAAAGCGGGGACCGTATTACGATCTTCAGCGGTGACACAATTTCGGAAGACCAAATTCAGTATTTGGACCTTTGTTACCTTCCGTTTCGGTGCCATACGGTCACTGGGTCAATGAATATGGTATTTCGAACCGCTCACTGGTTTATATAAGATCAAAACATCTTAGGGTTTTTGCACAGGTCGTTTGGCAAAATTTTACTTTCAAAGTCATTTAATGCTCCTCTCATTGCTCTCTGGACTCTCATTTTCGCTTCGTTCTGCTTTCGTTTAACTAGCTTTTGACTCATCTTGAATCTATGATGAAGCTCTCTTTTTTCACGTAGCAGTTTTCCAAACGTCTATTAAACGACGGCGGGTCTTTCCCATCCCTTAAGACATTGCTTGCAACATACTTGTCTAAGACATATTGAACAATGCTTTTGAATTTTTTCCATTTTTGCTACACAGCTTGGTCCTCAGCACTGAATATTTGATGCTGACTGCTCAGATACTCTGAAATTAGTATCCTGTTAAACTTACTAAGAAAAATATTTTCCTGTCTCTCTTAACATACCTTGTAATACACGTAGTCGTAGTTGCCATCACAGCCTTTTGATCGCCGCGTGGGGTAGCGGCACAGTCAATGGGAGCCTTGACATGGTTCGCGCGTCACCCCCCCCCCCTTTCCTCCCCCCGACGGAGGTTCGTGTCCTCAATCGGGCATGGGTGTGTGTGTGTTGCCCTTAGCATAAGTTAGTTTAAGTTAAATTAAATAGTGTGTAAGCCTAGGGACCGATGACCTCAGCAGTTTGGTCCCATAGGAACTCACCACCACAGCCTTTTCATCACTGATACCTTTCAGCAGCTCGATAGAGAACCCTGTGACGCAATTACACGCGAGCTTTTTGTAAACAGTCACCCCAAGAGATGTCACACTAATAGAGTGTAACACCACCTCTAGCTTCGATAATGCCTTCAGTTCGGAGAGAAAGAGTTGTTAGGGTACAGAAATCGATCCTCTTCCGGACATATCGAATTTACCCTTACGCACACCTGCTCGAGCGAGTTAGCGTCGCTGACGGAGAAGCACTATTGTACTAGAAGCGTGCGTTTTGGCGCCCGCAATTTGTTTTTGTGCAAAGTGAGCCACTACACCCCCCCCTCCCCCCCCCCCCCTCCACCACCTTCGTAACGAGAGCTCCGGGAGTTGTTTATTTACTTTGTTATGTCATAGAGACTGCTACACATTGATCTTGCCAAAAGCCGAGAAGCGATTCTTCTTGGTGTTTTAGCTCACTGGGGCACTCTGGGATGCTCTCTGGGGTACTCTGCGATGCTCTCTGGGGCACTCTGGGATGTCCTCTGGGGCACTCTGGGATGCTCTCTGGGTTACTCTTGGATTTTCTTAGTCTTAGCATCCTTATCTATCCCGTGAGTTTTTTTTTAAAAAAGCATATTTATTGATTCACTAAAAAAGCTTATCTTTTAGATCTATTAACTAATTGATTATTGATTATAATCATTTGTGGGCTGCAGGGGTTCCGACCCCTGGGGAGGTGGGTGGGTATTCATGCATGGCTGTGTTCACTTAGCCGCAGCAGCTACGTAAGGCGGGTGACCTTGAACGAGGTTCGCCTGGCTGCCGCTAGCAAGGTTTGCTACCATGTACCAAAGCTATTAATTTCTAGAACTGAGGTCATTTAGAAATGGGAATGGCTCTTAAGTTAAAGGCGACTGTAAAAAACGTACTTTCAATGGCATGCTCGATTCAAACAGCGTTATGTAAACGAATGCGGTTGCAGAGCGAGTGTAACTAGGCTCATGGAGACGACCTTGTTTTTGTTTAATTTATAGGATACTGAGGTGACAAAAGTCGTGGGATAGCGATATGAAAATGTAGAGATGGCGGCAGTGTCGCACACACAACGTTTAAAAGGACAGTACTTTGGCGGACCTGTCATTTGTGCTCAAGTGATTCACGTGATAAGGTTTTCAACGTGATTATGGGCTAGCGACGGGAACTAACAGACTTTGAACACGGACCGTGAGTTGGATCTAGACGCCTGAGACAGTCCACGTTAAAAATCACTAGGGAAATCAATATTCAGAGACCCACAGTGTTAAGAGAATACCAAATTTCAGGCATTACCTCTCACCACGGACAACGCAGTGGCCGACGGCCTTCAATTAGCGACTGAGAGCAACGGCGTTTGCGTGGAGTTGTCAGTGTTAACAGAGAAGCAACATTGCGTGAAATATCCGCAGAAATCAATGTGGGACGCATGACGAACGTATTCGTTAGGTTCAAAAAATGGCTCTGAGCACTATGGGACTTAACATCTATGGTCATCAGTCCCCTAGAACTTAGAACTACTTAAACCTAACTAACCTAAGGACAGCACACAACACCCAGCCATCACGAGACAGAGAAAATCCCTGACCCCGCCGGGAATCGAACCCGGGCGTGGGAAGCGAGAACGCTACCGCACGACCACGAGATGCGGGCTGTATTCGTTAGGACAGCGCGGCAAAATCTGGCGTTAATGGCCTATGGCAGCAGATGACCGACGCGAGCGCCTTTGCAAACAACACGACATCGCTTGCAGAGCCTCTCCTTGGCTCGTGACCGCATCGGTTGGACCCTACACTACTGGAAAACCGTGGCCTGGTCAGATGAGTCCCGATTGCAGTTGTTGCTAAGAGCTGATGGTAGGGTTCGAGTGTGGCGCAGACACCCCCCGAAGCCATGGACGCAAGTTGTCAACAAGACATTGTGCAAGCTAGTGGTGGCTCCATAAACGTGTAGGCTGTATTTACATGGAATGGACTAGGTCCTCTGGTCCAACTGAACCGATCACTGACTAGAAATTTTATGTTCGTCTACTTGGAGACCATTTGCAGCCATTTAGCAGTGGAATTTTTATGGATGGCAATGCTCCATGTAACCAGTCCTCAGTTGTTCGCGATTGGTTTGAAGAACATTCTGGACAATTCTAGCGAATGACTTGGCCATCCAGATCGCCCGACATGATTCCCATCGAAGATTTACTGGAAGTAATCGAGAGATCAGTTCGTGCATAGCATCCTGCACCGGCAACACTTTCGCTCGCAAGGGAACCTCCCCATCGCACCCCCCTCAGAATTAGTTATAAGTTGGTACAGTGGATAGGCCTTGAAAAACTGAACACAGATCAATCGAGAAAACAGGAAGAAGTTGTGTGGAACTATGAAAAAATAAGCAAAATATACAAACTGAGTAGTCCATGTGTAAGATAGGCAACATCCACGTGGGTGTAAACCCATGAGCGCAGTGGTCCCGTGGTTAGTGTGTGCAGCTGCGGAACGATAGGTCCTTGGTTCAAGTCTTCCCTCGGGGGAAAATTTTAATTTTTTATTTTCAGACAATTATCAAAGTTCAGGCACTCAAGTATACAACTTCGCTCTCCAAAATTCCAGGACATGTTCAGATTTGCTTGGGCATATGCAGGATTTGACGGTCTACACACGGAAAAATTTGAAAACGTTAAAAACATATGTTTTGACAGAGCACAGACAAAACTGTGCGACTGTGAAACTGTTGCATTCATTTGTTGCAGTTTATGTAACAAACTCTTATGTTTTCACACTTTTTTGGGAGTGATTATCACATCCACAAGAAAACCTAAATTGGGCAAGGTAGAAGAATCTTTTTACCCATTCACCAAGTGTACAAGTTAGGTGGGTCGACAACATATTCCTGTCATGTGACGCACATGCCGTCACCAGTGTCGTATAGAATATATCAGACGTGTTTTCCTGTGGAGGAATCGGTTGACCTATGACCTTGCAATCAAATGTTTTCGGTTTCCATTGGACAGGCACGTCCTTTCGGCTACTAATCGCACGGTTTTGCGGTGCGGTTGCAAAACACAGACACTAAACTTATTAGACTGAACAGAGACGTCAATGAACGAACGGACAGATCATAACTTTGCAAAAATAAAGAAAGTAAACTTTACACTCAAAGGAAGATTTGAACCAACTACCTCTCGTTCCGCAGTTGCTCACGCTAACCACGGGACCACGGCGCTCCTCAACTCGGACTCTCCTAGATGTTGCCTATCTTGCACATGGACTACTCAGTTTGTATATTTTGCTTAGTTTTTTCATAGTTCCACACAACTTCTTCCTGTTTTCTCGATTGATCTGTGTTCAGTTTTTCAAGGCCTATCCACTGTGCCAACTTATAACTAAATCTGAGGGGGGTGCGATGGGGAGGTTCCCTTGTCAGTATATCTGCAGGTAACTTTCAACGATTTGTTGAGTCCGTTCCACGTAGAGCTACTGCACTACGGCCGGTAACAAGAGGTCCGACACGATATGAGGAGGTATCCCATGACTTCCATCACCTCAGGGTAAATCGAGTGCTGTTAAATAATTGTGAACTTCATTTAACCTCATCATATTGATGACAGCAGTTTGGTGGGAATTACAGGTATGATTAGAGTTATTGGAGTTGTAGATCGGCACGTGTCAGTGGGCACACGGTAGGGAACTTCCTCGAACTGGTACGTGTACCACGGATGTAATTTCGGCCTCCATGTGGTCGTAACCATCAAGTCCGATAGCAAGCTAAAATTCGGAGAGTCAAAAATATGTGAATTTTTTCAAAAGAAAGGAGAAGCGACTTACAAGGTCGCCGTGGTTTCTTAAGTTTGCCATATCTAGATGAAGCTATTCGATGTTGGTCAGATCTCATAGGACCAGCTAGTTATGGGATTGTTGACTGCTACGTTTCAGCTGGTTACAACTCGCGCGATGTGCCGGGTCAGGAACGTATACATTCAGCCCTGTATATACGGCTACTGGCTTCTTGGAGTGTCCACAGTATACTCACCATGAAAATGTAGAACAAAGGACAATGCTTAATCCCCAGATTGTTGAGATAATCATCCTGGTTCATGTGTAGGCGTACCTGAATCAACACGAAACTACGAAAAACATTCCAGAACGTCACAGAACCACCTGAACTACATCCTCTACATACTGCAGATTGAACACCTGTTGGGCCATCGCTGCACTCAACGCCTTGAATCATTTGAAAAGAGACGAAATCGCGACTTGGGGACCACACTACACGCCTCCAGTCAGCTGCTGTCCAGTTTCTGCGTTGTTTTCTCCGATTGTAGGCTTGCAGCTTTGCGTGCTACTATGGGCAACTGCATTTTACAACGTACCCGACTGCAAATATCTACTACTTGCGGTTCACTTCGCAATTTTCCCCTCGGACACAGGTTGAGATAAGCCTTTATTCACTGACGGCAGCAATTCCTGACGGATTTAAAACTGGTCGGCCTTCAAAAAGAGTGAAGCTCATCTCCGGTTCCCGTCGGTTAGGATCTTTTTACGACCTCTTCTTACACCGGTCAACGGCCTTCCGACAGAGGTCACATCGGTTCCCTTCAGATCACCGACGTTAAGCGCTGTTGGGCTTGCCTAGTTGGGCTTGCCTAGCACTTCAATGGGCCACTGTCCGGTTGTGCCGAGCGCTGTTGGAAGGGCGGTAGGGGGAGGGGGAAGGGGCGCACTCAGCGAAATAACACTAACGTGCCGTGAAACACGCCAATTTCACCGTCCGAGAGGATTTCGAAGTTCGACCGTGCGTGTGTCTAAGGGAAAAGGGTATCGGACTATAATTTCGAATTTTGTGAAGTTGACAGTAAAACCAAACGGGCCTGAACCTTGGGGGTTCACAGAAGTGGTAAAATTATAAGCGAACGAAAAAAAAATGAACGGTCTACAGTCTAATTAGGCACATTAATTTGGAAATATATATATTTTAGAAAATTGAATATTAGTTATTGATGTTACTTTTGTTGAGATTTCCCTTTGAATAGCAAACAGGATACAAACTGACACAGTGCACTCTATACTGTAAATTATGGGGAGCAAATTTCCACCGAGCTCATGCTAATGACGTCCACAATCATTAGCATTATTTAATCAAAATACTGAAACATCACTACATGAAGTGCAGAACTAATTTTGGACATAAGGGGCTTCTATCTTGACTGACATGAATAACACAAATAAATACGAATAAGATCTTATATACAATGTTTAAGCTCCTCTGCATATAGCAGTTCTCCTTAGTAACAGTAACAGTTCATTTTTTTCTTAATAGGAGGACAATATGATGGGGACCCATAAACTGGTGTCGTTTCACTAGTCAAGGTTCTTTGATTTTTGCAAAAGTAAAAACTCTCTCTAAAAGCTAATCATTCACTTAAATTACTTTGCAAGGTAATAAAATGCAACGCTGGGCCTAGTTAAATTCAAAAGAAACCATTCATGATGGGTACCAAAACTGCACTATCTAATAATACTACCTAATAGTACTCTCGCAAATCGGTTCATCAAAGATTTATATGTACTTTTACTGTAATCACCTGTGAAGCAGGTTTTCTTGGTAATAATATTTACACGATATTGTACTGTAATCCCACAAAAACTATATTGTATAATAAACAAAGGATACTTTAGCAAAAGCCTATCCAACTTCGTTTTTATGGTTTTAGCTTTTAAATAATTAAGGTTGAAATGAAACTGCTACGCAAAAACAAAAATTATTAATTAATTAACTAACTTGCTCTCTGTCTTTTGTCTTTGACAAACCTAAGACAGGTACTGCATTAAAAAACTGCCTTTTGAATTTTTTGCCTAGATGCATACATCATAAAATTTTTACCTGTCTAATACTAACAATCTGTGAAAAAATTTGACTATAGATGAATGTGTTTTCTTCGTGGTTGCTATAAAGACAGAACGGGTTAGGTACAGGATGAGTTGACGGTCGGAGGTTTCTGCTTCTCTGGTTCTCAGAGAACGCGAGGCAAAGACGGGGAAAACTGCTACAACTCGCGCGCGTGAAGGCGCCGCTCCCTTTCCAACTACAATATTCACAGTCGCCGTAAGATTTTCTTTTCTGGAAACACTTTCAGAATGATACGGTTGAACAACAGTGGCAGTATATCTTCAGACTAACAAACTGGTCGCTTAGGGAACTTCTTGAACATACTAGATGACGGCGAAATATTGCGCGTCGTTCGACCCGTGATAGGAGCAGATTCGCCCAGTATTGTTAATTCAGAAGAAATCATTATGCACTGCATTGCTAAACACACTAATAGTTTTTATGAAGGTCCGAGGATCCAACATCGAATCAAGGTTCGTAAAGATATTTACCTTCCTTTTTTTCACAAATTCAATTTTTAATCTAGATAATCGCGATTACATGTTGACCTCTGCACTTCAAATTACTTCCACATGCAAACTTATCTGACCTCATAAGGCACAAAGTCCAACAGGCATTTCTTATTTCCCACAGTCACAAGAAAGCATAGATGGGGGTAGCGCATCATCGCTGGATCGCTGGTACTCGCAGCCGGAATATAACAATCATATTACATTACATAGGGACATTACAAGTTTTTCACTTTTCTATTGGTTGATCTTTAAATTTTTGTACTTAAATTTCCTACGTTAACAATTTCTCTTGGAGTATTCCATAAACAGACATACGAAGTTTACATTACTTTAACGTATCTTACTCGTTTTATTTTAGACAAATAATCACTTTTAAACACATGAAGGTCATAATTGTTCATTTAAATCAGGATACTCGGATTTAGTAGCACTTAGGTGAGGATCCTGCGTAGGCTCATGATCAGGATTAAAGTTATAGTTTCGAACACGAAATGACGTTTTATGTGATTATTATTAAAACAACACACAAATTAACTGGTCCATGCCAATACACATCACATAACTGAATGTATGAAGTCTGTGAAGCAGTGGCGAAGATTAGTGGCAGGCGAAATGGCGGCTAACTCTACTCACAGCTCTTGAAGTGCGAATGCTCTATAAAATCTCTTCTTGGCGTCGGATTTTCAGCATATTAGAGTCATTGGATTATTCCGTGAATACCAAATAATAGCCAGATCCATATCCGAGGCAAATCCCTTCCAATGCAGCTTCTAATTGACTCTCTTAGCACCGTCGAGGTAGCCGGCACGGTAGCTCAGCGTGTTCGGTCAGAGGGTTAGCTCCCTCTGTAATAAAAAAAGTGAGTTAATCGATCAACAACGAACTTAAACGGATGTCTTACGACGTCCGCCCCGAGCAGATGCAACGAGAAAAAAAAAGTGTACCATGCTAAGGCTAGACACATACTGCGTGCCGTTCACACAAAGGAGCCGCTCAGTTCGACCGCCAAACCCACCTTTTACATTGCGTCATGCCATTATCGTTGAGGAGGGACTTCCCTACAGCGTTTACGTGTTACGAATACAAGTGCCCTTAGCATGAACCAGCTTTTAACAAACATACTTCTTTCATAAACATATTCATATTATAATAATTTAAAATTTCAACATATTCCTTCGCTTTTTTCATATGTACATTACATAACACTAATTTTCTTGCCATACATCAAGGAGTTCAAACAACACAGAATGCACACTTCATAAATTGCAGATACACAGTTACGTAAAATAAACCTTCTCCTACAAGCTCTTGTGAGGCCAATTGGAGACTAGCGACTCAGTCCAAGAAAACTGACAGCGACCGGGAGATCGGTGTGCTGACAACGTCACTCTCCATGTCCGCCTACAGTGACACCTATTCGCAAAGGATGACAAGCCGGTCGGCCTTTACCATAGGGCCTTAGGAGGCCTGTTCGGGCGGAGAGGACGAGTCTTCTTACACCGTGTTACGTGGCTGTGAGTCGTACACGGTCCCACGTCCAGACACAATAGCTCGTGTCAAACTTGAGTTTCTCCCGGCATACAAAATGTTCAGACAACTTACGGAAATGCACCAGGTGACCTTTTCTACAACCGACAGGTGCACACCCCGTCATTATCCAGGCACGAATGTAACGAGAGCACAGTGGAAGGAAATGTAAAACCTCAGCAGGCGCGGCTAAGCCGACCGAAAACCATCATACGGCATAGTCACAAACACACACCTTAAACAACTAGTGCCACCCCGCAACCAAAGATGACCGCCGTCATAAGTTAACGATAGTGAATGCCATAAGGGAGAGTCAAACGAAAACGGGACATGCGGAAAAAAGTAAGTAAAGTGATTATTGTTTCAAAAGTAATCGCCATAACTGTTAATATATTTATCCTACTGTCAGACTAGAAGGTCACTGCTTTCATGGAAAACTTTTTGCGATTATCTACGGGTCCATGATTGTACACAGCCGTGCGCCTCTTCATCCGAAACCAAGACGGCCTCGTATGTTTTTCTTCAAGGCTCCAGAAATATGGAAATTGCAAGGGGAGAGATCGTGACTGTATGGAGGATGTATAAGGGCTTCTCTCGTACAACTTCTATATTGTAGTCGAAACAACTTTATCAATATGTGGGCGGGCATTATGCTGCAACAAAATGTTGGCCGGCCGAAGTGGCCGTGCGGTTAAAGGCGCTACAGTCTGGAACCGCAAGACCGCTACGGTCGCAGGTTCGAATCCTGCCTCGGGCATGGATGTTTGTGGTGTCCTTAGGTTAGTTAGGTTTAACTAGTTCTAAGTTCTAGGGGACTAATGACCTCAGCAGTTGAGTCCCATAGTGCTCAGAGCCATTTGAACCATTTTTTGAACAAAATGTTGCCGACAGTCAACATTCCTGGGCGTTTGGACTTCATGACGCGCTTCAGTTTTTCCAAAGTGTCCAGTTACCGCTGTGGTACCATGTTTCAGGAAATGACTGGGCAGCGGGCCCTTGCACCCAAGGAAAAGGTCATGACTTTCCCCGAGCTGGTGTGCCTGTTGTTTGGACTACGCTGAGGAAATGTCGCTTGAAAGCCCTTACACATCCTACATACAGTCCCGATCTCTCCCCATGCGAGGCCCATATTTTTGGAGCCCTAAAGACAGACATTCGTGACTCTCTATTTGTTTCGGACGAAGAGGTGCACGCCTGTGTACAATCATCGCTCCGCAGGCAACCGCAAACATTTTTCCATGAAGGCACTGACCGTCTTGTCTCACAGTGGGATAAATGTATTCAAAGCTATGGTGATTACTTTTGACACAATAAACACTTTATCTTCTTTTTTACCATCTACATCTACTTCATACTCCGCAAGCCACCTAATGGTGTGTGGCGGACGGTACTTTCGGTACCACTACCCGATCCCTCCAACCCTGTTCCACTCGCGAATAGTGCGTGGGAAGAATGATTGTCGGTAAGCCTCTGTATTGGCTCCTTTTGATTGCCAACGGATGAGCTTTAACATTAACTGTGTCCCTCTCTTGTTTGAACAGAGAGAGAGAGACAGCAGGATCCCAAGCATAATTTAAACAAACAGCTCCGTCTCTATTTATAAAGTCTCTTGCTAATATCAACTGCTCCTTAATAAAACTGTCCCAGCAGCTGAAGATACACGCGAGAATCTCTGTTTTATTATATTCCATTAGGATGACCAGTACTCAGGTAGTGTTCTGCACTATTAAATTTGCTCGGCCGCTGTAATTATGTCTTAAATCTCGTGTTCTGTACACCATTCCTTTACGGTCCTGATTGTCTGATCAGTGTAAGACACGCCACGGCTGCAAGGTATACGGTAGACACCCGCGGTATGCAAACCAAGATCATACTTTACAGAAATTAATTCTTCATAAATCAAATCTATTCGGCAAGCAATATAAAACAGAAATTAAATTTATAATATTCCTACTGTATCTCATGAAAAATACCATAACCACCTAACGTCAATAAAACACCAGGAAGCATCATTCTACCAGAAATGCCCGAAGAGGGCCCTAATCTTCGATGATGACCGAAAAACATTTCCACAGAATACGGTCAATACTACTGGAAAGGCTACGTGCATAAAGCAGAAAGGTTGTAGATTTATATGTTAATTCGTTATTTTCACTCACCCGATTCAAAATTGGTTATTGTCGCGACGCGCGTTTGATCTTTCTTCCACTATAATCATTCTGCCAGAAGGTGACTTCGAGGTGGGCTAACTCGGCTGAAAAACTTTGAGAGTCTGAGAAGATGCGGTCTCTACGAATCAAGATACAAAGCACAGCTTTCACGCTGAGCCCGATGGTGGCAAATATCAGCCTGAAGATTCTAATGAGTGCGTAAGCTTCCTGTAAAGGGCATGTCCCAACGTACTATCAATGTAACCTCCCCACACGAAATTTTGTTAAATAAAAATTGTGAAATGGAGCCAAGTATAACCTCCCCACAGAAATTTAGGAATGATAATTGACCATGAACCACACAATAATATTAATTAATTAATGAACCATGAACGAAATGTAACCTCATAACAGAAATAATAATATCTGGTAAATTTTATAAGGCCAGCAGCGCTGACCTTCGGCCCTGTATTCTGAATAAAACAAAAGCAAAAATTCTTACCTCAATAAAAACTGCAACTATTTCTGCTCTTATTTATCGACACAGCTTCGTGCAATGCTGGCGTATATATATATATATATATATATATATATATATATATATATATATATATATATATATATATATATATATAATTCTTGGAAGCAATGATAATGCATTGGAAAAATTCTTTAAATTGAAATGAATGCTTTTTCTTCAAAAGAGTGACTTTATATTATAAAAATTATTATTGGGGCATTTTTTTGAACAAATTAAATTACAATTAACATACATTATTAAATATGCGCAATGCTACTTCTTTACCTTCTACAACAATACTCATCGTCCAGAGTCCTGACCAGAGTCGCGAGCAGAGCACACCGTCGACGCATGCCGACACCCGCAGACTACTACCGTCCACTCGCTACTAAAGCCGACCGACTACTACTGTATCCGACTGACTACTACTGCAGACTCGCGCAGACTAGCGCAGACTGACTTCTACTGTCGACTCGCGCAGACTAGCAACAACTAACAATAAACTACTCTCTGGTCAGAGATTCTGTCATGCCTCGCCCATCGCCGGCGAAGCGTACACCTTACATCAACCATCATTCTGACCAACACATCAATTCAAGGAAGGCGACCATCCTATGCCACGCCATAGTGAAACTAATATTTGGGTGGATTGAATTCAGGTGTTCTAAAAAGATGGCTAAATTCTCACTGCCATGAGGCCAAACAACGTAAGTATCGTCTACATAGCTAGAAACAAAAGGATGCTGCTGTCGACTCCAGGACATGTTCTCGAAATCGTCCATAAACAGATTGGTAATAAAAGGCGAAAAACGGCTCCCAACAGCACCTTTCTCTGTCTGTTCATAGGGCTGGTCACGAATAAAAAGTGGAAGTCAACACACGTCGAAATAAGTTTATTGCAACAACAAATCCAATTTTAATTAACCATAACGAATAAGACAGAGGAAAGGAAGTGAAGAGAGAGGCCACATTGAAACTTACTAAAATTCAAACCCAATCGTTCTAATCGATTTAAGAAATCCCCTGAGTTCTTAATGTAATGTACAACCAATACATTAGTGGGTATAACAGAGTAGCAAGGTGTTTGGGCACACGGTACCTCGGAGCACCAGTTTTACTGACAACAGATCTCAGAGGAACCCCTTTTTGTGGATCTTCGGAAGACCATATGATCTAGGAGAGACAGCATACGAACGCTCTTGATATTCTCTTCGAATAAGTTGATCAAAAGAATTTTAGTCTTCCTTGCAACGATATTTGTCGGGTCAACACTGTGTTTGCGAATGTGCTGGATCAGATAACGTTCACTACAGGGGCGGCGCGAGAGCACACAGGAGGACTGATGTGTTTGTTAATTCTCGTCGCCAGTTTTGTAAAGGCCTCGTCGCTATTAATATGGAGGCCGAGTTGCCATTGTTGTTCTGGTACGCCAAGTTTGTAAGTTCATGAAACGGCTTCTGGTGCAGTACACCGCTAAGACAATTTTCTCTGCCACTATGACACAGCAATGCCCCAGCGTCAGGTAACAGGATAGAAGAACAAAGGTTCTACAGCACTCCAACAAATTAATAACAAAGTCACACAAATGAGTTAAAAGATTAACTTATCTTTGTGTCTTGTTGAATAATGAAGTCTGCAACAACACTGCATGTAATACATAACACAAAAAAGTCTCTCAATGGCCAAGTGCAAATAATTGTAGGTAAACTTCACAGCACATAGCAAATGCAATCTACAACAACTGTCTGTTCACTTTTAATTGGGGTAGGACGTCAAACGGGCCGACTTGGAGCAGGAGAGGCACCACAGCACATTTTAATTTCCACTGTCTATACTTTTACAAATAAATTCATAAAACTTTAACAGCAGGACCAGGAAGGATTCAGGATTCATACTCATAGCAGTGGAAGCTCAAAAACGTAACAAAAGACATATTTTTTTACATGTGATATTTCATCATTTTTTCACTTACTACTGGCTGCATTTGTTGCTATAGGTACACTTTTCTTCCTAAGTAAGAGAGATTCTTCGATGACTTTTTCACAGCATACAAACCATAGTTACAGATGTATGAAACTCTAGAAGTTATTTAATTTATGAAAAAATGAATGAACTGTTACATTTTAAACTTCATGTTTAGAAAAAACTCAAGTTTTATAGTTAATTATCTCAATTTTTTCCACAGTTTTTTAATAGATTTGGAAAATTCTAGAGTTTCATACACCTATAACTACTGTTTGTATGCTATGAAAAATTCATCGAAGAATCTTTCTTACTTAGGAAGAAAAGTGTACCTATAGCAACAAATGCAGCCAGTAATAAGTGAGAAAATGTTGAAATTTCACATGTGAAAAAAAAGGTGTTTTGCTGCGTTTTTGAACTTCCACTGCGATACGTGTGAGTCCTCAATCCTTCCTGGTCATGGTGACAAAGTTTTATGAATTTATTTGAAAAAGTATAGACAATAGAAATTAAAATATCCTGTGGTGACTCTCCGGCTCCAAGTCGGCCCGTTTGACGTCCTACCCCCCTTAAGAGTTCACTAAACGACGTTCCCTGTCTAAGTCAGCCCTGGACGATGATCTATAACCAAGTGGGCGAAAGCTGCTCTTCTTTCTTCCGAATAGGCTTCTGTCCGGTGTTGTTCGGTCATTGGCGGATTGTACTCGGCCGGCAACTGGCCGAGGCGAAGTCGATATCTTCATTGCTATTCACAATATACATAAATGACCTTGTGGATGACATCGGAAGTTCACTGAGGCTTTTTGCAGATGATGCTGTGGTGTATCGAGAGGTTTAACAATGGAAAATTGTACTGAAATGCAAGAGGATCTGCAGAGAATTGACGCATGGTGCAGGGAATGGCAATTCAATCTCAATGTAGACAAGTGTAATGTGCTGCGAATACATAGAAAGATAGATCCCTTATCATTTAGCTGCAAAATAGCAGGTCAGCAACTGGAAGCAGTTAATTCCATAAATCATCTGGGAGTACGCATTAGGAGTGATTTAAAATGGAATGATCATATAAAGTTGATCGTCGGTAAAGCAGATGCCAGACTGAGATTCATTGGAAGAATCCTAAGGAAATGCAATCCGAAAACAAAGGAAGTAGGTTACAGTACGCTTGTTCGACCACTGCTTGAATACTGCTCAGCAGTCTGGGATCCGTACCAGATAGGGCTGATAGAAGAGATAGAGAAGATCCAACGGAGAGCAGCGCGCTTCGTTACAGGATCATTCAATAATCGCGAAAGAGTTACGGAGATGATAGATAAACTCCAGTGGAAGACTGCAGGAGAGACGCTCAGTAGCTCGGTACGGGCTTTTGTTAAAGTTTCGAGAACATACCTTCACCGAAGAGTCAAGCAGTATATTGCTCCCTCCTACATATATCTCGCGAAGAGACCATGAGGATAAAATCAGAGAGACTAGAGCCTACACAGAAGCATACCGACAATCCTTCTTTCCACGAACAATACGAGACTGGAATAGAAGGGAGAACCGATAGAGGTACTCAGGGTACCTTCCGCCACACACCGTCAGGTGGCTTGCGGAGTATGGATGTAAATGTAGATGTAGATTCTCAGTGCCACCCGTGTCGCTTGTGGAACTCTCTCAAGTGGCGAGTCTCTATGGCACTGGCACCATCTCGCATCTTCACGCGTGTGGTGCTTTTTCCCTAGCTGTGTCTTGTTCGGAAGACACAGCAAATGTAACTGGCTAGTATTTTCAGGCCAGTGCGATAAAAATGGCCGCCGCGCGGGATTAGCCGAGCGGTCTAGGCACTGCAGTCATGGACTGTGCGGCTGGTCCCGGCGGAGGTTCGAGTCTTCCCTCGCGGATGGGTGTGTGTGTTTGTCCTTAGGATAATTTAGGTTAAGTAGTGTGTAAGCTTGAGGACTGATGACCTTAGAAGTTAAGTCCCATAAGATTTCACAGACAATTGCACATTTTTGATAAAAAAGGCCGAAAATAGTTTCAGTGTTCCTTTTCAGCAGCGCACTTCAGCTGACATCATAATATTCGCCAATGCACAACGAAAGATCATTTTTGTCTATCCATATCTCGTGACGCATTGCTGGGGAAAATATAACAATAAAGCAACAAATGGTTCAAATGGCTCTGAGCACTATGGGACTTAACATCTGAGGTCATCAGTCCCCTAGAACTTAGAACTACTTAAACCTAACTAACCCAAGGACATCACACACATCCATGCCAAGGGCAGGATTCGAACCTGCGATCGTAGCAGTCGCGCGGTTCCGGACTGAAGCGCCTAGAACCACCCGGCCCCCGCGGCCGGCTAATAAATCAACAAGGTGTGCTCGAATCGTCCACGCACCTATTTTAATGTAAACAGCTAGTCTTCTGATTCATTATCTTTTGTATTATTACAATTGTAGCAGCTGTTGTGGTTAATCTCGGCAGAAACTCATCATTGAACACTTCCGCGCCATCTTGGTGAATGCGTCAAGGTTACACTCCAGGGTCTGGCAAGAATATCAGCGCAAAGCCGTCATGCCGGCTCGTAATTACTCAGCTGTTTCAGAACTACTGGTTTCTGACGTCCTTCAACTTCGATCACGCAACGAACTTCCAACATCTCCGCTGCTAAGGCTCCGACCTTAGTTTGTAGATTATCGCTCCTCAATCTAACACTGTAATATAGGAGTAGTCATCGCTATTCATTCCACTGCCTTGATAACGATATTGCGTCTTCTTTTCCTGTTCCAACTTAGTTTTCAGTCTCATAATAAGTCAGTAGCCTTTCTACCTTACTCTTAATTTCTAATATATTGCACATCTTCATAGTTAGAGATAACGTTGGAAAAATCTTGACGCAGGGAAACTATTTATCGAGAGTGTTCCTGCTTCTGCCAGTTAAAATATGGGAAAGCCTAAAACAGACAGATTAGGCTAGATTGACTGATCGAGGTCTTAGAAGTGGTAACAGTGCTAATCCATCAGTTTAACAAGTTATGTTCTCAAAATATTGACTTGAATTATTTGCGAAAGAATGGAAGAACGTTGGAATACGATATCAGGGCAGATCTGATTAAGTTCCGAATAACGGTAAAAACAGGCAAGGCAATACTGACCTTACGACTTACCTTAGAAGATAGGTTAAATAAAGGCTAATCCACGTTTACATGGTTTGCAGATTTAGAGAAATTTTCTGACAATGTCGACTGGAATACACTCTTTGAATTCTGAAAGTAGCAAGGATAGATACAGGATGTGAAAGGCTATCTACAACTTGTAGGGAAATCAGGATGCAGTTATAAGCATCGAAGGGCATGAAAGGGAAACAGTGGTTGAGAAGGGAGTGAGACAGCGTTGTAGCCCATCCCCAATGCTATTGAATCTGCACACTGAGTAAGCAATAAAGGAATCCAAGGATAAATTAAAGTTCAAGAAGAAAAAAGGTTTGCTGATGAAACTGTAAATCTGTCACAGACAGCAGAGGATCTGGAAGAGCAGTTTAATACAATGAGTAGCGTCTTGAAAAGAGGTTATAAGTTGAGTATCGACAAAATAAAACAAGGTTAATGGAATGTAGTCCAATTAAATAAGGCGATGTTGAGGAAATTAGATAAGGTAATGAGACACTAAAAGAGTAGATACGATTTTGATGTCTGGGGAGAAAAATAAGCGACAATGGCCGAAACAGAGGATTTAAATCGCAGACTGGAAAAACCAAGATAAGCGTTCCTTGAAAAAGAGAAATTTAACTTCCAACACATTTAGAAAAAAAAAAAAAACGGCTCTGAGCACTATGGGACTCAACATCTTAGGTCATAAGTCCCCTAGAACTTAGAACTACTTAAACCTAACTAACCTAAGGACATCACACACACCCATGCCCGAGGCAGGATTCGAACCTGCAACCGTAGCAGTCCCGCGGTTCCGGACTGCAGCGCCAGAACCGCTAGACCACCGCGGCCGGCCAAATTTAGAATTAGAAGTCTTTTCTGAAGGTATTTGATCAGAGTGCACCCTTGTACGGGAGTGGAACGTGGAGGATAAGCAGTTCAGAAAAAGAAAAAATAGAAACTTCTGAAATCTGGTGCTACACAGGAACGTTCAAAATTAGACGGATAGATCGCGTAACTAATGAGGATTGAGGAAGAAAGAAATTTATGACATATTTTGACTAGTAGAAGTGATCGGGTGACAGGACAGATCTTGAGACATGAAGGAAATGTTAATTTGGTAACTGAGGGAGATGTTAGGGGTAAAAATTGTAGAGGAAGACCAAGAGATGAATGAACTAACAAAGTTCAAATGGATGTACGATGCAGTAGTTATTCGGAGATGAAAAGGCTTGCACAGGATGGAGTAGCTTTAAGGGCTGCATCAAACCTGTCTTCGGAATTAGAACCATAATAACAAAAAAAAAATCATGTAATGTTGATCCAGTGGTTGCCGCAGCGTTGTATTTGTCCTCATTTCCTTGCTTATTGGACAAAAAAGAAATCTTGTGACGTAATAGGAGGAGATTAAAAGTCCTATCCGTCAGCATTCAGGTTAGCTGGTTAGCTGAAGTGATACACATCTGCCTGCTAATCTCACTGTCGTCCACTTGTTGTAGAATATTGTAACATATTCCAGCCTCGAATATAATGATGTATCTCTAATAGAATGACCTCTTCCATGTCATTCAGCATGGATTCCGAAAGTATCGGTCATGTGGAACACAATTCGCACTGTACTAACATGACACGTCATCAAAGGAACGGATACATCTACATCTACATCTATACTCCGCGAGCCACCTTACGGTGTGTGGCGGAGGGTACTTATTGTACCACTATCTGATCCCCCCTTCCCTGTTCCATTCACGAATTGTGCGTGGGAAGAACGACTGCTTGTAAGTCTCCGTATTTGCTCTAATTTCTCGGATCTTTTCGTTGTGATCATTACGCGAGATATATGTGGGCGGTAGTAATATGTTGCCCATCTCTTCCCGGAATGTGCTCTCTCGTAATTTCGATAATAAACCTCTCCGTATTGCGTAACGCCTTTCTTGAAGTGTCTGCCACTGGAGCTTGTTCAGCATCTCCGTAACGCTCTCGCGCTGACTAAATGTCCCCATGACGAATCGCGCTGCTTTTCGCTGGATCATGTCTATCTCTTCTATTAATCCAACCTGGTAAGGGTCCCATACTGATGAGCAATACTCAAGAATCGGACGAACAAGCGTTTTGTAAGCTACTTCTTTCGTCGATGAGTCACATTTTCTTAGAATTCTTCCTATGAATCTCAACCTGGCGCCTGCTTTTCCCACTATTTGTTTTATGTGATCATTCCACTTCAGATCGCTCCGGATAGTAACTCCTAAGTATTTTACGGTCGTTACCGCTTCCAATGATTTACCACCTATGGCATAATCGTACTGGAATGGATTTCTGCCCATATGTATGCGCATTATATTACATTTATCTACATTTAGGGAAAGCTGCCAGCTGTCGCACCATTCATTAATCCTCTGCAGGTCTTCCTGGAGTACGTACGAGTCTTCTGATGTTGCTACTTTCTTGTAGACAACCGTGTCATCTGCAAATAGCCTCACGGAGCTACCGATGTTGTCAACTAAGTCATTTATGTATATTGTAAACAATAAAGGTCCTATCACGCTTCCTTGCGGTACTCCCGAAATTACCTCTACATCTGCAGATTTTGAACCGTTAAGAATGACATGTTGTGTTCTTTCTTCTAGGAAATCCTGAATCCAATCACAAACCTGGTCCGATATTCCGTAAGCACGTATTTTTTTCACTAAACGTAAGTGCGGAACCGTATCAAATGCCTTCCTGAAGTCCAGGAATACGGCATCAATCTGCTCGCCAGTGTCTACGGCACTGTGAATTTCTTGGGCAAATAGGGCGAGCTGGGTTTCACATGATCTCTGTTTGCGGAATCCATGTTGGTTATGATGAAGGAGATTTGTATTATCTAAGAACGTCATAATACGAGAACACAAAACATGTTCCATTATTCTACAACAGATTGACGTAAGTGAAATAGGCCTATAATTATTCGCATCTGATTTATGACCCTTCTTGAAAATGGGAACGACCTGTGCTTTCTTCCAGTCGCTAGGTACTTTACGTTCTTCCAGAGATCTACGATAAATTGCTGATAGAAAGGGGGCAAGTTCTTTAGCATAATCACTGTAGAATCTTAAGGGTATCTCGTCTGGTCCGGATGCTTTTCCGCTACTAAGTGATAGCAGTTGTTTTTCAATTCCGATATCGTTTATTTCAATATTTTCCATTATGGCGTCCGTGCGACGGCTGAAGTCAGGGACCGTGTTACGATTTTCCGCATTGAAACAGTTTCGGAACACTGAATTCAGTATTTCTGCCTTTCTTCGGTCGTCCTCTGTTTCGGTGCCATCGTGGTCAACGAGTGACTGAATAGGGGATTTAGATCCGCTTACCGATTTTACATATGACCAAAACTTTTTAGGGTTCTTGTTTAGATTGTTTGCCAATGTTTTATGTTCGAATTCGTTGAATGCTTCTCTCATTGCTCTCTTTACGCTCTTTTTCGCTTCGTTCAGCTTTTCCTTATCAGCTATGATTCGACTACTCTTAAACCTATGGTGAAGCTTTCTTTGTTTCCGTAGTACCTTTCGTACATGATTGTTATACCACGGTGGATCTTTCCCCTCGCTTTGGACCTTAGTCGGTACGAACTTATCTAAGGCGTACTGGACGATGTTTCTGAATTTTTTCCATTTTTGTTCCACATCCTCTTCCTCAGAAATGAACGTTTGATGGTGGTCACTCAGATATTCTGCGATTTGTGCCCTATCACTCTTGTTAAGCAAATAGATTTTCCTTCCTTTCTTGGCATTTCTTATTACACTTGTAGTCATTGATGCAACCACTGACTTATGATCACTGATACCCTCTTCTACATTCACGGAGTCGAAAAGTTCCGGTCTATTTGTTGCTATGAGGTCTAAAACGTTAGCTTCACGAGTTGGTTCTCTAACTATCTGCTCGAAGTAATTCTCGGACAAGGCAGTCAGGATAATGTTACAAGAGTCTCTGTCCCTGGCTCCAGTTCTGATTGTGTGACTATCCCATTCTATACCTGGTAGATTGAAGTCTCCCCCTATTACAATAGTATGATCACGAAACTTCTTCACGACGTTCTGCAGGTTCTCTCTGAGGCGCTCAACTACTACGGTTGCTGATGCAGGTGGCCTATAGAAGCATCCGACTATCATATCTGACCCACCTTTGATACTTAACTTAACCCAGATTATTTCACATTCGCATTCGCTAATAACTTCACTGGATATTATTGAATTCTTTACTGCTATAAATACTCCTCCACCATTGGCGTTTATCCTATCCTTGCGGTATATATTCCATTCTGTGTCTAGGATTTCGTTACTGTTCACTTCCGGTTTTAACCAACTTTCCGTTCCTAATACTATATGCGCACTATTTCCTTCAATAAGAGATACTAATTCAGGAACCTTGCCCTGGATACTCCTGCAGTTTACCAATATTACGTTAACTTTTCCTGTTTTTGGTCTCTGAGGACGGACGTTCTTTATCAACGATGATAATGTTCTCTCTGGTAAGCCGTCAGGTATTTTATCGTTTCGCCCAAGGGGGGGTCCCTCTAACCTAAAAAACCCCCGTGTGCACGCCACACGTACTCTGCTACCCTAGTAGCTGCTTCCGGTGTGTAGTGCACGCCTGACCTGTCTAGGGGGGCCCTACAGTTCTCCACCCAATAACGGAGGTCGATGAATTTGCAACCATTATAGTCGCAGAGTCGTCTGAGCCTCTGGTTTAGACCCTCCACACGGCTCCAAACCAGAGGACCGCGATCGACTCTGGGCACTATGCTGCAGATATTAAGCTCAGCTTGCACTCCGCGTGCGATGCTGGTTGTCTTCACCAAATCAGCCAGCCGCCGGAAGGAACCAAGGATGGCCTCAGAACCCAAGCGGCAGGCGTCATTCGTTCCGACATGTGCTACTATCTGCAGCCGGTCAGACCCAGTGCGTTCAATAGCTGCCGGAAGGGCCTCCTCCACATTACGGACGAGACCCCCCGGCAAGCACACCGAGTGCACACTGGCATTCTTCCCCGACCTACCCGCTATTTTCCTGAGGGGCTCCATAACCCGCCTAACGTTGGAGCTCCCTATAACTAATAGGCCCGCCCTCTGTGACTGTCGGGACCTTGCCGGAGAATCGGCCACTGGCCCAACAGGCGAGGCATCCTGTGGTGGCTCGGAAACGATGTCATCACCACTAGGAAGCACCCCGTACCTGTTGGAAAGGGGTAAGGCAGCCGCCACGCGGCCAGATCCCACCTTCGCCTTTCGGCCAGGCACGCGCGAGCCCACCACTGTCCGCCATTCACCCTGGAGTGATGGCTGACCGGTAAGATGCTCACTGCCGGAAGACTCAGCGACATCAGGGGTTCCATGTGATTCCAAGGCCACCGAAGTAGGCATAGGTCTCACCACAGTTGCCCCAACGCCACTACGAGCCGACGCCTGCGCCTCGAGCTCGATGAGCCTAACAGACAAAGCCTCCACCTGTCCCCGAAGAGTGGCCAATTCTCCTTGCGTCCGCTCACAACAACCACAGTCCCTACACATGACTATGTTTACCCTACTCTATACGGTGACAAATTCCCAAGATAATCTTCTGATGAGCTACTCTGATAATCAAGAAACACTGAAATACGAGACGCGAAAACTACGCTAGGTTTTCCCAGAAAAACTATTTAAAAGCTAAGCGCAGCAAATAAGTACAAAAACACTGTTATTGAAATAAAAGGTTCTACCTAGTAAGCACTCGAACACGCAAGAAATTACAAAAATAAACTAGTAATTACACAGATAACTGAAAATAAGTCGCTGCTGTTTGTAAAATATGTAAGAAGCAAACGGTGTACTCGCCTTAGTAGTAGCAGGAGCTAGCGATGCGCTCTCGCTGACGGTCTAACTGACAGTCTGGGCAGTCTGGGCAGTCTGGGGGGGGGGGGGGGGGGGGGTACTGTATTCCATGCCTTTCGTGAAACGTACTCGGTACCACGCCAGAGTTTACTAACATAAGTACAATCACATAGGGTACAACTAAACTTCACTGGCTTGATGATTTTTCTGTAGAATTGACGCGGGAAGTTGTCTTGGGTTCAGAGCCATAGACAGATGAAGTAATTGAGGGGTGCAGGAGGGAAATGTACTGTGACCGTTGCTGGTAATTTTGTATTAATGACCTGCCAAACAATGTTAGTAGTAAGATAAGACTTTTTGCAGACGATGCAGTTATCTATACACTGAGGTGACAAAAATCATGGGATCGATATGCTTGTATATGGACGGTCGTGGTATAGCGTACACAACGTATGAAACCGCAGAGCTTTAGCGGAGCTTTCATTTGTATTGAGGCGATTCATGTGATGGTTTCCGATGTGTTTATGGCTGAACGACGGGGATTGAGACACTAAACGCGGAATGGTAGTTGGAGCTAGACGCATGGGACAGTCCATTTCGAAAATCGTTAGGGAATTCAATATTTGGAATCCACAGTGTCAAGAGTGTGCCGAGAATACCACAGTTCAGGCATAACCTTTCACCACGGACAACGCACTGGCCGAGAGCAGTGGAGTTTACGTAGAGTTGTCACTGCTGACAGACAGGCAACACTGCGTGAAGAAGCGCAGAAACCAATGTGGAACGACGAACGTATCCGTTAGAACAGTGCGGCGAAATCTGGCATTAACAAGGCACTGCACAAAATGGCAGTGGCTCCAAAATGGTCTGGGCTATGTTTACATAGAATGGACTGGGTCCTCTGGTCCAACTGAACCGATCATTGACTGGAAATGGTCATGTTCGGCTACTTGGAGACCATTTTCAGCCATTTATGGGTTTCATCTTCCAAAACAACAATGGAATTTTTGTAGGTGACAAAGCGCCATGTAATCAGGCCACGATTTTTCGGAATTGATTTGAATAACATTCTGGACAGTTCAAAAATGGCTCTGAGCACTATGGGACTCAACTGCTGTGGTCATCAGTCCCCTAGAACTTAGAACTACTTAAACCTAACTAACCTAAGGACATCACACACATCCATGCCCGAGGCAGGATTCGAACCTGCGACCGTAGCAGTCGCACGGTTCCGGACTGCGCGCCTAGAACCGCGAGACCACCGCGGCCGGCTTCTGGACAGTTCGAGCGAATGATTTGGCCACCCAGATCGCCCGACATGATTCCCATTGAACATTTATGTGACATAACCGAGAGGTCTGTTGTGCACAAAACCCTGCACCTAAAACACTTTCACAATCATGGACGGCTATAGAGGCAGCATGGGTCAATATTTCGGCAGTGGACTTCCAACGACGTGTTGCGTCAATGCCACGTCGAGCTGCCGCACTACGCCGACTACGACGGACAAAAGGAGGTCCGACACCATATTAGGAACCATCCAATGACTTGTCACCTCAATTTAATGACGTACTATCTGAAAAAATGCTGCACAAATGTCCAAGCAGGGCTTGATAAGATTCCAAACCGTTGCAAAATTGGCTTTAAATTTTTCTAAATTGTAAAAGTGTGCGCTTCACAAAACACAGAAATGTAATATCCCATGATTGCGTCACCTGATTCAATTCGTTTACTCTCCATTGCTCTTGTTTTGCTTTTTTTTTAAGTTCTCTCTTCAAGGCCATACGGTTGGGGTGATTGAACCTTGCTGCGGCTCGCCTTGGTGCTGTCTGTAAGTTCCTGTCCTCTGTTGGAGGCGATAACGTGTCGTTTAGCTGACATGGTTGCGGTTGTTTGTCTTCTTCTCGTGTTCTCTGGCGCCACTTGGTTTCGCAAGCGTTGCCTGTCCGCTAGTGCCAGCAGCGGCGGTTATCGATATGTAGTAACTGTGGCCCTATCTTTGGGGCGACGTCGTTCTTCTTCCGGGTCGCGTCAGTGTGGAGTTCAGCTGGGGACTCACGAGGAGCCAGGTCCGCGCAGTGCGCGAACACGCCGGACCGCTGGCGGCGCGCATGGACTGCCTGTGGTCACGAGAGTGCACGACCTCGTCGTAAACCGGATCCTGCAAGCTTTTAAGTTTAGTGCATTTGAATTCATGTAGAGAAACCTCTAACACTGCGAGATCTTGCGATTCTGCAGTGATTTGGGTTCGTGATGCTGCTCGTAGTGTTGCCGGGGCGAAGAGCAACGAGTGGAGTGCTTGGGGAAGGCGGATCTGACTAGCTTTCCTCGAATTCTTATTACTATTTACAGCGTTCAACTTGTTACAATTTGTTAATTTCAACCAGCGGTAATTTTTCTTGCCTGGTGGCCGCTACCGCCCCAGTTACCTGCCCTGGAGGTTAGTGTAGGTAACGGCAGTGTACATCTCCTCGCCTTGCTGCTGCTTTCCGGTGAAAATGGCTCTGAGCACTATGGGACTTAAAAATCTGAGGTCATCAGTCCTCTAGAACTTAGAACTACTTAAACCTAACCAACCTAAGTACATCACACACATCCATGCCCGAGGCAGGATTCGAACCTGCGACCGTAGCGGTCGCGCGGTTCCAGACTGAAGCGCCTAGAACCGCTCGCCACACCGGCCGGCTGCTTTCCGGTGAGGCGTGAAGTTTCGACAGCTTTCTTGATTGTAGGTTGGTTAGCGATTCTTCTACTCTGGTGGTAGTGATACCTTTCTCGTTCCAGGCGCTCTAAGCACAGTATTCCGCGGGCGGAGTCCAGACCGCCGGTTCCGGCTTTGGCATATTCTTACATCTTTGCGTTTGTTATTGGACGTCGCGTAGCCTCAGCAAGATTATCATTAGTCATTCGTTAGACTGCCACTAGTCTGAGTCACCATCTAGTGAAGTGAATGCAACTCTTGGCTGCCTATCTTATCGCTCGCGAAAGTGTTTTTTGCCGGACCTACTCAGAGGTCGATTCCTGGTGCACCGTGTGTGACTGGCCATTGTTTTTTATTATTGTATTTTCTGTTTTATTGTATGTTTCTAAATTTTTTATATAATTCCTATTCTTGGCGTTACAGCAGGTTTAAATGATTGTGCTACCAAGTTTACCATCATTTTGTCTCACCTGTTTAGTGATCAGTTGCTTGTGCTTTTAAATTAACCCTTGCTGTTGTATTTGCTGTTTTACTGTATATTTTTTAATTTTTGATGTAATTGCCATTCTTGGCGATACAGCACATTTAAATGGTTGTGCTACCAAGTTTATCATCATTTGTCTCACCCGCTTGGTGATCAGTTCCCTGTTCTTTTAAATTAACCTTTGCTATTGCATTGCTGTTTTACAGTATCTTTGTAAAATTTTTAATCATTGCCGTTCTTGGCGTCAAAGGCCTTTATTGTGGTTACTTGTCTTAAAATTCTAATTGGGATCAAATTGGCTTGTTTTTTAAAACATTATTTGCTGTGTCTGTATTTTATACTCATTTGATAAATTGTAACGCACTGAAAGCACGTCCGGAACCGTGCGACTGCTACGGTCGCAGGTTCGAATCCTGCCTCGGGCATGGATGTGTGTGATGTCCTTAGGTTAGTTAGGTTTAAGTAGTTCTAAGTTCTAGGGGACTGATGACCACAGCAGTTGAGTCCCATAGTGCTCAGAGCCATTTGAACCATTTGAACTGAAAGCACAATTAATTACACAGTTGATTATTTCTTCATTAATAACGTGTTGTTGTTGTTGTTGTTGTGGTCTTCAGCCCTGAGACTGGTTTGATGCAGCTCTCCATGCTACTCTATGCTGTGCAAGCTTCTTCATCTCCCAATACGTACTGCAGCCTACATCCTTCTGAATCTGTCTAGTGTATTCATCTATTGGTCTCCATCTACGATTTTTACCCTCCACGCTGCCCTCCAATACTAAATTGGTGATCTCTTTAAGCCTCAGAACATGTCCTACCAACCGATCCCTTCTTCTTGTCAAGTTGTGCCACAAACTCCTCTTCTCCCCAATCCTATTCAATACTTCCGCATTAGTGACGTGATCTACCCAACTAATCTTCAACATTCTTCTGTAGCACCACATTTCAAAGGCTTCTATTCTCTTCTTGTCCAAACTATTTATCGTCCATGTTTCTCTTCCATACATGACTACACTCCATACAAATACTTTCAGAAACGACTTCCTGACACTTAAATCTATACTCGATGTTAACAAAGTTCTCTTCTTCAGAAACGCTTTCCTTGCCATTGCCAGTCTACATTTTATATCCTCTCTATTTCGACCATCATCAGTTACTTTGCTCCCCAAATAGCAAAACTCATTTACTACTTTAAGTGTCTCATTTCCTAATCTAATTCCCTCAGCATCGCCCGACTTAATTCGACTACATTCCATTATCCTCGTTTTGCTTTTGTTGATGTTCATCACATATCCTCCCTTCAAGACACTGTCCATTCCGTTCAACTGCTCTTCCAAGTCCTTTGCTCTCTCCGACAGAATTACAATGTCATCCGCGAACCTCAAAGTTTTTATTTCTTCTCCATGGATTTTAATTCCAACTCCGAATTTTTCTTTTGTTTCCTTTACTGCTTGCTCAATATACAGGTTGAATAACATCGGGGAGAGGCTACAACTCTGTCTCACTCCCTTCCCAACCACTGCTTCCCTTTCATGTCCCTCGACTCTTATAACTGCCATCTGGTTTCTGTACAAATTGTAAATAGCCTTTCGCTCCCTATATTTTACCCCTGCCACCTAAAGAATTTGAAAGAGAGTATTCCAGTCAACATTGTCAAAAGCTTTCTCCAAGTCTACAAATGCTAGAAACGGAGGTTTGCCTTTTCTTAATCTAGCTTCCAAGATAAGTCGTAGGGTCAGTATTGCCTCACGTGTTCCCATATTTCTACGGAATCCAAACTGATCTTCCCCGAGGTCGGCTTCTACCAGTTTTTCCATTCGTCTGTACAGAATTCGCGTTAGTATTTTGCAGCCGTGACTTATTAAACTGACAGTTCGGTAATTTTCACATCTGTCAACGCCTCCTTTCTTTGGGATTGGAATTATTATATTCTTCTTGAAGTCTGAGGGTATTTCGCCTGTCTCATACATTTTGCTCACCAGATGGTAGAGTTTTGTCAGGACTGGCTCTCCCAAGGCTGTTAGTAGTTCTAATGGAATGTTGTCTACTCCCGGGGCCTTGTTTCGACTTAGGTCTTTCAGTGCTCTATCAAATTCTTCACGCAGTATCGTATCTCCCATTTCATCTTCATCTACATCCTCTTCCATTTCCATAATATTGTCCTCAAGAACATCGCCCTTGTATAGTCCCTCTATATACTCCTTCCACCTTTCTGCTTTCCCTTCTTTGCTTAGAACTTGGTTTCCATCTGAGCCCGTGATATTCATACAAGTGGTTCTCTTTTCTCCAAAGGTCTCTTTAATTTTCCTGTAGGCAGTATCTATCTTACCCCTAGTGAGGTAGGCATCTACATCCTTACATTTGTCCTCTAGCCATGCCTGCTTAGCCATTTTGCACTTTCTGTCGATCTCATTTTTGAGACGTTTGTATTCCTTTTTGCCTTCTTCATTCACTGCATTTTTATATTTTCTCCTTTCATCAATTAAATTCAATATTTCTTCTGTCACCCAAGGATGTCTACTAGCCCTCGTCTTTTTACCTACTTGATCCTTTGCTGCCTTCATCACTTTATCCCTCAAAGCTATCCATTCTTCTTCTACTGTATTTCTTTCCCCCATTCTTGCCAATTGTTCCTTTATGCTCTTCCTTTATCCACGTCCCATCTCCTTAAATTCCCACCTTTTTGCAGTTTCTTCAGTTTTAATCTACAGTTCATAACCAATAGGTTGTGGTCAGTGTCCACATCTGCCCCTGGAAATGTCTTACAATTTAAAACCTGGTTCCTAAATCTCTGTCTTACTATTATATAATCTATCTGATATCTTCTAGTATCTCCAGGGTTCTTCCATGTATACAACCTTCTTTCATGATTCTTGAACCAATTGTTAGCTATGATTAAGTTATGCTCTGCGCAAAATTCTACCAGGCGGCTTCCTCTTTCATTTCTTAGCCCCAATCCATATTCACCTACTATGTTTCCTTCTCTCCCTTTTCCTACTGTCGAATTCCAGTCTCCCATGACTATTAAATTTTCGTCTCCCTTCACTACGTGAATAACGTGTGATATCTTGATTTATTGCTGAGTCTGGAATTACCGTTTTAAAATAATTGTGTGTAATTGCAAAAGGGAACCAATGTTAACTGATTACGGCCCCGTTCACAATCGTAACCGAATCCTGCCTTCCTTGACTATCAGGTCTCAATGATCCTCCAAGGATTTGGTGTCCTCGATAAACGTGCCAAATGTTGTACCTGCGACCAGCGCCTTTCACCTAGTTGTGGTGCAGAGAACGTTTCTTCTGGCTCGGTTCCGAGATGACAGGTGCAGTATGCCATTGTTTGTGGTGGGCACTTTCGCAGCTGTTGCGAGCAACTTTCTCCAGAACCGTCAGACCAACCGTAGTGTCTAACTCTACAGCATTAGTTAGCATTTACGCTGCACCGACAACTGACGCCAGCTACTTACTCCGGAGAAAGTGTTCTCCGTCACTGCCACGATATACTTCTGAGACTGAATCACATCTTGCTTAGAAGCAAGGTGCTCTGTGGGCAAAAGAGGTGTGGCGCCGCGTGTAATACAGACGGACAGTCTTCCGAAGACTACACCCTTGGTTACAGCTGTCGTTAATAATTCTGTTCCATTCGGCAACCAATGTGACTAGTGAGATAACTGCCTTGTGTCCTTTTTCCGGAGTTGGAGAAGCGTCACGAAATGACAAGTGAAATGTTCCAGTCATCCTTGCAACTCTCCCTATCCCATGCTGTTGACCTGTCGAACTCATATTTCTAGAATTATATAATATATCTGAAATAGATTTGCAACAAGTGATACCACGCCGAGGTTGCACATTTTGCTGTAGATGCAACTTATTTAACACAACTATAGCCACGTCAGTTGTAGAAGTACTATTTACGGCAACACACATCCTTTCAAAACAGCTTTTGTTTATGCCACTATTTTTATAATTTATGGGTAATTCTTTCATCGGAAAAGATGGGCTTGAATGAGTTACATGTAAAAACCATAACTAAATTTAATAAAGCTTACCAAGACGTATTAATTATGTTCCTCCGTGGGATTTCATTATGATCAATTTGCAGTACCCTGAAGGAACAATTCAGGTACAGTACCCATAAGGAAATACACATTAATGTAGTCAGCTGTAATAAGTCGTCATTCTACGTCGTACTTATATCGCATGTTACACGTCACTCCCGAGTTCAACTACAAAACATTCAGCGGACTGGAATGGTCAAGGAGCTTTTACGTTCAAGTGGAATATTATTTTTACGAGGTCACGTTAACTATCCAATGAAAGCGTTACACAAAGATAAAAGTGCGTAAATTCTACATAATTCAGTGTGGTGGTAGTGCTCAATATTGATCTCCGTTAACAGCCAGTGGAAGATATTTATAATGACTTAGTGACAGAGAGATTCCTTAGGATAATGCTGTGAAAGAGAACAAACAGATAAGAATAGATTTCAATTTTCCCTTAACAACACGTAAAATTTAAAGTAGTCGTTCTGCTTTATTTTTTCTCGCTTTAGCAGCTACGCTGTCAAATTTCATAATAGTCTTTCTTTTTTCAGCGCGAGATTTCGATGCTGATGCTGCGGAGAAAATGCTGCGAGATGTAAGTACGAAACATTATTCTGCTAATATTTATATCATAGAATGAAGAAATCATAAAAGACAATACTTATAATGTTACACAGTTTGTTTGCCGGCAGAAGTGGCCGATCGGTTCTAGGCGCTACAGTGTGGAACCGCGCGACCGCTACGGTCGCAGGTTCGAATCCTGCCTCGGGCATGGATGTGTGTGATGTCCTTCGGTTAGTTAGGTGTAAGTAGTTATAAGTTCTAGGGGACTGATGACCTCAGATATTAAGTCCCATAGTGCTCAGACCCAGTTAAGTGCACGCTTCCCCTCAGAGCTGTCCGATAGTCATGGTGGTGGTGGTGTTATTGCTGGAAAAAATGGGCTCAGTACTACATAATGCAGAGCGTACCAATGTCTCGCAGTAACTACTTGAATTATAAATCGTACGTAGCTTATTTTCTTTACAGAATAAAGTACCAATTCCTATCTTGTAAATTGTTGCTATCGGCGGATCGTATAAATTCTACGGTGATAAAATTGCTCTTACTGAAGGTGCATCATTTTATATAGTTGCAGTTATTTTAAGAAAAATCTGAAACTGTCTAACTGGAAATACAAGAGAAGGAAATATACAAGGCCGTGCTGAAAAGTAAGGCTCCGAATTTTGCATGTGAAAATTCTTAAATATTTTTAACTAGAACGAAATTATCAATGTAATGTATTCTTCATGTCTACATATTTATTTATCAACGTGGTCCCCCAGGCGACGAACACATTTCTCCCAATGAGAGACCAGCTTGTTGAGCCGGCTGCTGTGACCGAGCGGTTCTAGGCGCTTCAGTCCGGAACTGCGCTGCTGCTACGGTCGCAGGTTAGAATCCTGCCTCAGGGTATGGATGTGTGTGATGCCCTTAGGTTAGTTAGGTTTAAGAAGTTCTAAGTCTAGGGGACTGATGAGCTCAAGATATTAAGTCCCATAGTGCTCAGAGCCACTTGAACCAGCTTGTTGATACTCTGTTAATGGAGCCACAGCCTCACCTGTCCCTGCACCGCTTCATTACTATGAAAGTGAACTCTTCAAAAGAGTTTGGAAACAGATGAGAATCGAATGCAGCGAAGTCGGGAGTGAATGGAGGATGATCGATGACAGTGAACCCAAGGCGTCGGATTATTGCAGATGTCGCAGCGCTCGTGTGTGGCCTGGTACTGTCAGGAGATGATTCTCTGTGTGTTCATAAACTCTTCGAATTCGAAAATCGATTACAGCACACTGTTTTTCACGCATCGACATAGTTACGTTACGCACCGTCTTGTTACATGCTACAATTCAGAGCCCGCTAGCGGCAGAGGACTGCAAATACGACTATGTAGACATGGAGAATAAAGACGTAAAATGTTAATAACATACAGAATCGCAGGCATTACTTTTCACCTCGCTCTCGCACAAAGTACCGAAAGCTGAAGAAAGTATATACAACACCTTTTGTGAGATAGAAAAAGACCATATCATAAATCTGCAATATCCGCTCTAGTTTGGAAGACTCAATCTGCAAACATTCCCTTAGCTTTGCTACGTAATTTCTCTGCTATATCCTTTCTTCTAAAAGTGCTACTATGTAGAAGAACCTTAAGGATGACTACAGTAGTGATAAGACTAAAACTAAAACAACTGTCAAGTCGTACCCCATCATTAGATAACCCGAGCACATCGTGACAAATGACGAAGAAACAATAATAATATTTTACTGATCATAATTTGTAAAAGTTTGTTGCAAGTGGTATTTACTAAAGGTCGCCAACAATTTGAAGCTTTTATGATGAGCAATTTATCGTCTGTAGTCAAGTTCAAACTTTCACTGAAGTGAAATGAATGATTTGCTTTCCCTAGCCGAGATCATGTGGTGCTGTCACAGCTTTCTTAAGCTCATTTGTGAAACGAATAGTGTGATTCAAGTTTCTTTGGCTGTTTTATATTGATCCTATGCACTCTAAACGGACGATGAACTGCTTATTTAGTCGATATTTGTCATTATAACTGGTCGATAGAATAAACTGGAAAACTGAGGAGCTCCTCGAGCGTTAAAACACTTCTTCAGCGTCAGGCGTATGACGTGGTCTGTTTCCCGTGGCGGCGACAGATCGTTGTTCGCTAATAGCAAAGACGAACTCGGTGCACCTCATTTTGCCCGATGTAGTGCAGCAACTCGACGTGGCATGGACTCAACAAGATGATGGAAGTTCCTTCGGAAATACTGAGCCATGCTGCCTCAATAGACGTCCATAATTGCGAAGGTGTTGCCGTTGCAGGATTTTGTGCGCGAACTGACCTCTCGGTTACATCCCATAATGGATGGGATTCTTGTCAAGCGATCTAAGTGGCCAAACCATTCGGTCGAATTGTCTAGAATGTTCTTCATACCAATCGCGAACAGTTGTGACCCGATGACGTGACTCATTGTCATCTGTGAAAATTCCATCGTTGTTTGGGAACATGACGTCCATGAATGGCTGAAAATGGTCTTCAAGTATGATATACAGGACATAAAATCCCGTCTGAAGCCTGCGATCATTTTTACGTTAGTAACTGGCAACCTTAATCGGGCAGGTAGGTTAGAAAATTTGAAAAGGGAAATGGATAGGTTAAAGTTAGATATAGTGGGAATTAGTGAAGTTCGGTGGAAGGAGGAACAAGACTTCTGGTCAGGTGACTACAGGGTTATAAACACAAAGTCAAATAGGGTTAATGCAGGAGTAGGTTTAATAATGAATAGGAAAATAGGAACGCGGGTAAGCTACTACAAACAGCTTAGTGAACGCATTATTGTGGCCAAGATAGATACGAAGCCCACACCTACTACAGTAGTACAAATTTATATGCCAACTAGCTCTGCAGATGACGAAGAAATTGAAGAAATGTATGATGAAATAAAAGAAATTATTCAGATAGTGAAGGGAGACGAAAATTTAATAGTGATGGGTGACTGGAATTCGAGTGTAGGGAAAGGGAGAGAAGGAAACGTAGTAGGTGAATATGGATTGGGGCTAAGAAATGAAAGAGGAAGCCGCCTGGTAGAATTTTGCACAGAGCACAACTTAATCATAGCTAATACTTGGTTTAAGAATCATGATAGAAGGTTGTATACATGGAAGAACCCTGGAGATACTAAAAGGTATCAGATAGATTATATAATGGTAAGACAGAGATTTAGGAACCAGGTTTTAAATTGTAAGACATTTCCAGGGGCAGATGTGGACTCTGACCACAATCTATTGGTTATGACCTGTAGATTAAAACTGAAGAAACTGCAAAAAGTGGGAATTTAAGGAGATGGGACCTGGATAAACTGAAAGAACCAGAGGTTGTACAGAGTTTCAGGGAGAGCATAAGGGAACAATTGACGGGAATGGGGGAAAGAAATACAGTAGAAGAAGAATGGGTAGCTTTGAGGGATGAAGTAGTGAAGGCAGCAGAGGATCAAGTAGGTAAAAAGACGAGGGCTAGTAGAAATCCTTGGGTAACAGAAGAAATATTGAATTTAATTGATGAAAGGAGAAAATATAAAAATGCAGTAAATGAAGCAGGCAAAAAGGAATACAAACGTCTCAAAAATGAGATCGACAGGAAGTGCAAAATGGCTAAGCAGGGATGGCTAGAGGACAAATGTAAGGATGTAGAGGCTTATCTCACTAGGGGTAAGATAGATACTGCCTACAGGAAAATTAAAGAGACCTTTGGAGATAAGAGAACCACTTGTATGAACATCAAGAGCTCAGATGGAAACCCAGTTCTAAGCAAAGAAGGGAAAGCAGAAAGGTGGAAGGAGTATATAGAGGGTCTATACAAGGGCGATGTACTTGAGGACAATATTATGGAAATGGAAGAGGATGTAGATGAAGATGAAATGGGAGATACGATACTGCGTGAAGAATTTGACAGAGCACTGAAAGACCTGAGTCGAAACAAGGCCCCCGGAGTAGACAACATTCCATTGGAACTACTGACGGCTTTGGGAGAGCCAGCCCTGACGAAACTCTACCATCTGGTAAGCAAGATGTATGAAACAGGCGAAATACCCTCAGACTTCAAGAAGAATATAATAATTCCAATTCCAAAGAAAGCAGGTGTTGACAGATGTGAGAATTACCGGACAATCAGTTTAATAAGCCACAGCTGCAAAATACTAACACGAATTCTTTACAGACGAATGGAAAAACTAGTAGAAGCCGACCTCGGGGAAGATCAGTTTGGATTCCGTAGAAATACTGGAACACGTGAGGCAATACTGACCTTACGACTTATCTTAGAAGAAAGATTAAGGAAAGGCAAACCTACGTTTCTAGCATTTGTAGACTTAGAGAAAGCTTTTGACAATGTTGACTGGAATACTCTCTTTCAAATTCTAAAGGTGGCAGGGGTAAAATACAGGGAGCGAAAGGCTATTTACAATTTGTACAGAAACCAGATGGCAGTTATAAGAGTCGAGGGGCATGAAAGGGAAGCAGTGGTTGGGAAGGGAGTAAGACAGGGTTGTAGCCTCTCCCCGATGTTATTCAATCTGTATATTGAGCAAGCAGTAAAGGAAACAAAAGAAAAATTCGGAGTAGGTATTAAAATCCATGGAGAAGAAATAAAAACTTTGAGGTTCGCCGATGACATTGTAATTCTGTCGGAGACAGCAAAGGACTTGGAAGAGCAGTTGAACGGAATGGACAGTGTCTTGAAAGGAGGGTATAAGATGAACATCAACAAAAGCAAAACGAGGATAATGGAATGTAGTCGAATTAAGTCGGGTGATGTTGAAGGTATTAGATTAGGAAATGAGACACTTAAAGTAGTAAAGGAGTTTTGCTATTTGGGGAGCAAAATAACTGATGATGGTCGAAGTAGAGAGGATATAAAATGTAGACTGGCAATGGCAAGGAAAGCGTTTCTGAAGAAGAGAAATTTGTTAACATCGAGTATAGATTTAAGTGTCAGGAAGTCTTTTCTGAAAGTATTTGTATGGAGTGTAGCCATGTATGGAAGTGAAACATGGACGATAAATAGTTTGGACAAGAAGAGAATAGAAGCTTTCGAAATGTGGTGCTACAGAAGAATGCTGAAGATTAGATGGGTAGATCACATAACTAATGAGGAGGTACTGAATAGGATTGGGGAGAAGAGGAGTTTGTGGCACAACTTGACCAGAAGAAGGGATCGGTTGGTAGGACATGTTCTGAGGCATCAAGGGATCACCAATTTAGTATTGGATGGCAGAGTGGAGGGTAAAAATCGTAGGGGGAGACCAAGAGATGCATACACTAAGCAGATTCAGAAGGATGTAGGTTGCAGTAGGTACTGGGAGATGAAGAAGTTTGCACAGGATAGAGTAGCATGGAGAGCTGCATCAAACCAGTCTCAGGACTGAAGACCACAACAACAACAACTGGCAACCAATGCTGTACCATCGCAATAAAGTCATGAGATGTTCAATTGCCTCTTTTGTTAGAACATGTTACGCGTTTCGGGGTTACACCCATCTTCAGACATCACAAACTTCAACTCCTTCCTAATCAACCAGGTGTACAGCCTTAACAACTCAACGAAAGTGTCCAATAACGTATGACTGTGCAACACAGGCAGTCTTGAAGCAGAGCTCTGCTGCTTGCGTCGCAGATATAGTTATATGTTATTGGACACTTTCTTTGAGTTGTCAAGGCTGTACGCCTGGTTGGTTAGGAAAGAGTTGAAGTTTGTGATGTTTGAAAATGGATGTAACCCCGAAACGCGTAACATGTTCTAATAAAAGAGCCAGTTGAACATATCATGACTTTATTGCTATTGAACAGCATTGGTCTTCAAGGTGCCGAACACCCAGACCATTCCATGTAAACACAGACCACAACATTATGGAGCCACCGCCATCTTGCACACTGCCTTGTTGACAACTTGAGTCCGTCGCATCATGGATTCTGCGCCACACTGCGCCATGCTTTACCATCAGTCCTTACCAGCTGAAAACCGGGCCACGGTTTTCCATTCGTTGAAAGATCAACGCGAGAGAGACGCTGCACGTAACGTGTTGTTAGTAAAGACCTTCGTTATCTGCACCATAACCCATTAACTCCAAATTTCGCCGCACTGTCCTGACGGATTCGTTCGTTGTACGTCCCATAATGATTTGTGCTAGTGCTTGAGATTTGGTATTCTCGGCACACTCTTGGTACTGCGGATCTCGGAATACTGAATTCCCTTACACTTCCCGAAATGGAATGTCACATGCGTCTAATTCCAACTAACATTCCACATTCAAAGTTGTTAATTCCTGTCGTTCGGCCGTGACCTGTATAACTTATTATGCGATTTTTGCGGTTGGCCCAGCGTGACTGATAGACAAAATGAAATCGTCTATCTGGATGGATCCCTAGAATTATATATTCTATACTCCACCGGTTCACAGCTGTAACTCGTCTTACTAGTCAACAATATCGAGGTTTACAGTCTACAACGAAATTGCATTTAGGATTCAATACAGGGCACGGCGCTACCAGTATAATCTGTATATAATCTTAATACTGTCTTTATAGAACCAATAACAAGGATAAGGATTCGTGCAGTTTTTGCAAACTGAAGTCTTTTGGACACTGTTGTTGTCGTGGTATTCAGTCCGAAGACGGGTTTGATGAATCTCTCCATTCCCGTCTGTCGTGTGCTGGCCTCTTCATCTCCACTGCAACCAACAACCAAATAAACCGACTTACTGTACTCAAGCCTTGGTCAAGTTGGCACAGTGGATAGGCCTTGAAAAACTGAACACAGGTCAATCGAAAAAAACAGGAAGAAGTTGAGTGGAACTACGAAAAAAATAAGCAAAATATACAGACTGAGTAGTCCAAACGCAAAATAGGCAACATCAAGGATAATGTGAGCTCAGGAGCGCCGTGGTCCCGTGGTTAGCGTGAGCAGCTACTAAACGAGAGGTCCTTGGTTCAAGTCTTCCCTCGAATGAAAATTTTACTTTCTTTATTTTTGCATAGTTATTATCTGTCCGTTCGTTCATTGACGTCTCTGTTCACTGTAATAAGTTTAGTGTCTGTGTTTTGCGACCGCACCGCAAAACCGTGCGATTAGTAGACGAAAGGACGTGCCTCCCCAATGGTAGGTAACTGAAAACATTTGTTCGCAAGGTCATAGGTCAACCGATTCCTCCACAGGAAAACACGTCTGATATATTCTATACGACATTGGTGACGGCATGTGCGTCACATGACAGGAATATGTTGTCGACCGACCTAACTAGTAGCCGGCCGCGGTGGTCTCGCGGTTCTAGGCGCTCAGTCCGGAATCACGCGACTGCTACGGTCGCAGGTTCGAATCCTGCCTCGGGCATGGATGTGTGTAATGTCCTTAGGTTAGTTAGGTTTAAGCAGTTCTAAGTTCTAGGGGACTGATGACCAAAGATGTTAATTCCCATAGTGCTCAGAGTCATTTGAACCATTTTGAACCTAACTTGTACACTTGTCGAATGGGTAAAAAGATTCTTCTACCTTGCCCGATTTAGGTTTCCTTGTGGATGTGATAATCACTCCCAAAAAAGTGATGAAAACATAAGAGTTTGTCACATAAACTGCAACAAATGAATGCAACAATTTCACAGACCCTCAGTTTTCCCTGTGCTCTGTCAAAACATACACTCCTGGAAATGGAAAAAAGAACACATTGACACCGATGTGTCAGACCCACCATACTTGCTCCGGACACTGCGAGAGGGCTGTACAAGCAATGATCACACGCACGGCACAGCGGACACACCAGGAACCGCGGTGTTGGCCGTCGAATGGCGCTAGCTGCGCAGCATTTGTGCACCGCCGCCGTCAGTGTCAGCCAGTTTGCCGTGGCATAAGGAGCTCCATCGCAGTCTTTAACACTGGTAGCATGCCGCGACAGCGTGGACGTGAACCGTATGTGCAGTTGACGGACTTTGAGCGAGGGCGTATAGTGGGCATGCGGGAGGCCGGGTGGACGTACCGCCGAATTGCTCAACACGTGGGGCGTGAGGTCTCCACAGTACATCGATGTTGTCGCCAGTGGTCGGCGGAAGGTGCACGTGCCCGTCGACCTGGGACCGGACCGCAGCGACGCACGGATGCACGCCAAGACCGTAGGATCCTACGCAGTGCCGTAGGGGACCGCACCGCCACTTCCCAGCAAATTAGGAACACTGTTGCTCCTGGGGTATCGGCGAGGACCATTCGCAACCGTCTCCATGAAGCTGGGCTACGGTCCCGCACACCGTTAGGCCGTCTTCCGCTCACGCCCCAACATCGTGCAGCCCGCCTCCAGTGGTGTCGCGACAGGCGTGAATGGAGGGACGAATGGAGACGTGTCGTCTTCAGCGATGAGAGTCGCTTCTGCCTTGGTGCCAATGATGGTCGTATGCGTGTTTGGCGCCGTGCAGGTGAGCGCCACAATCAGGACTGCATACGACCGAGGCACACAGGGCCAACACCCGGCATCATGGTGTGGGGAGCGATCTCCTACACTGGCCGTACACCACTGGTGATCGTCGAGGGGACACTGAATAGTGCACGGTACATCCAAACCGTCATCGAACCCATCGTTCTACCATTCCTAGACCGGCAAGGGAACTTGCTGTTCCAACAGGACAATGCACGTCCGCATGTATCCTGTACCACCCAACGTGCTCTAGAAGGTGTAAGTCAACTACCCTGGCCAGCAAGATCTCCGGATCTGTCCCCCATTGAGCATGTTTGGGACTGGATGAAGCGTCATCTCACGCGGTCTGCACGTCCAGCACGAACGCTGGTCCAACTGAGGCGCCAGGTGGAAATGGCATGGCAAGCCGTTCCACAGGACTACATCCAGCATCTCTACGATCGTCTCCATGGGAGAATAGCAGCCTGCATTGCTGCGAAAGGTGGATATACACTGTACTAGTGCCGACATTGTGCATGCTCTGTTGCCTGTGTCTATGTGCCTGTGGTTCTGTCAGTGTGATCATGTGATGTATCTGACCCCAGGAATGTGTCAATAAAGTTTCCCCTTCCTGGGACAATGAATTCACGGTGTTCTTATTTCAATTTCCAGGAGTGTATGTTTTTGACGTTTTCAAATTTTTCCGTGTGTAGACCGTCAAATCCTGCATATGTCCAAGCAAATCTGAACATGTCCTGGAGTTTTGGAGAGCGAAGTTGATAATATAAAAAAATTAAACTTTTCACTCGAGGGAAGACTTGAACCAAGGACCTCTCGTTCCGCAGCTGCTAACGCTAATCACGGCGCCATAGCGCTCGTGAGCTTACACGATCCATGATGCTGCCTATCTTCGCATGGACTACTCACTTTGATCATTTTGCTTATTTTTTTATAGTTCCACACAACTTCTTCCTGTATCTCGATTGATCTGTGTTCAGTTTTTCAAGGCCTATCCACTGTGCCAACTTATAACTAAATCTGAGGGGCGTGCGATGGAGAGGTTCCCTTGTAAGAAGTAACTGTGATCAATAATGCTACATTTATCTTTGTTGTTAAGAAGTAGGGAATAATCCACCTGATTGCGTTGTAAAATTACTATGTCATTTTTACGTCATATGAATAAAATGTCACTACTATAACATGTAAATAAGATTTATAGCACCAAGATTACAGCCATATGTATCAATACCACGGTGCACTCACATTTGTGATTGTATCTCATCAACGATTAACAAATACTAGGATATCCCTACTCTTTATATTATGTTAAATTTAAATGTGCTGTTTAACATGAAATCTTTTGATTCTTTTATTTGCTTAAATGCTTTCATGTACATGAGTTCACCTACCTGTGTTCTTTGCACTTATTCCTAAGTAATGTTCCACCACATATAACAGGATTTACACGCCTGATGATACGTACATCATAAATATCACTTCAGACCTCACTATTAATTAATGAGTGAGTAGAATAAGTAATTGCACTGTATTGTATTAATTCTGAATTGATGTTAAATTACACAACTTAGAGTTGGCCATGTATTAATTTCACGTACAAAGCTGTATATTTACCTACTAAAATGTACTTTAAACAACGTCAGTGACTAGCTGGACTGCGATATTTATGGATGCAGCGAATATTATTGAGAGGTTTCTTACTGTTTATGTTAATGAGCAGGCAACTTCATTGTATACGAAGATAAACAGGTACTACAAAGATGTAACAACTACCAAAGAAAATAAATTTCTCATAGCCTTTCCTATCCTACCGGACACTGAGTCCAAAGACTAAATAAGGTCACCTGCTTGTAACAGTTATTTCTTTGACCAAGACAATTTGACACTTAGCCAACTGTCATTCAGTCAAGATGGTGTACTCAGTAATGAAACAAAGCAGTAGGCTCTTCCAGAAATATCGAGTCTTAGACAATGTGTCTAATAGTGTATTTTAATACGACAGTTTGCCATCTTAGGCAATTTATAACACTTGTAAGTAAGAATTACAAATATGAATTCTTATACGGCTATATCGGGGCAACAGCCTTGCCGCAGTGGTCACACCGGTTCCCGTGAGATCACCGAAGTTAAGCGCTGTCGGGCGTGGTCGGCACTAGGATGGGTGACCATCCAGGCCACCATGCGCTGTTGCCATTTATACCATCATAACGACCGGGAGAGCGGTGTGCTGACCCCACGCCCCTCCTATCCGCATCCTCCACTGAGGATGACACGGCGGTCGGATGGTCCCGGTAGGCCACTCGTGGCCTGAAGACGGAGTGCTTATATACGGTTGTATCACTTGATAAGTATTTCACTGTTATTGTCTAACTCGCTTTCAGGAAACACTTAATAATGGCACTTTCAAGCCGAAATCATGTTACGGATCAATGGCACAAGCGGTTCTGAGGTACCACGTATCGAACCATGATGTAACACCTATATTAGTACATGGTGTAGCCTCCAGGGGCAGCAATGCAGGCACTGACTATTTCATCCAGTCGATCGTACAGATAACGAATACTGTTTTGGGATACGTCATGCCACGACTCCTCGACTTAACCATGCAGTTCTGTAAGAGTTGTCGGCCGCACGAGTCACTTCTCTCGCCATCATATCGAACACACGCTCGATTGGAGACAAGTCCGGGATCGTGCTGATCACGGAAGTTGCCGCACTTCTTACAGAGCACATCGAATTTCACTGGCAGTGTATTGGCGAGTATTATCCTGTTTGAACAGCACACCACCCTCCTGTTGCAAGAACAGCAAAAGAATCGATCTAACAACATTCTGCACACACCGAATGCTGATTAATGACGCCTCCAGAAACACCAAAGGTGAACGAAAGCTGTAGCTTACCACACCGCAGATCATAAGGCGTGGGGCGTGACCAGTGCGTCTTGGACTAAAGCACTCTACGAGACAGCGCTCACCAGGTCTACGTCGTACGTGCGAAGGACCATCACTTGCGTGCCGGCAGGCTCTGCTTTCATCGCTGAAGACCATGGCGCGCCATTTCATCTTCTAAGCGACGATCTGACGGCACCTGTTGGGCTTCGATGATGTAGCGTGAGTGGAAGACGGGAAAGAGGTGTGCGTGCCCGTAGTCCAACTGCTAATAACCCGTTCGCAACAGTTCGTGTTGACACGTATTTTACAGAAGTACGAAATATGGCGCGTACTTCAATGCGAGCCGGCCGCGGTGGTCTCGCGGTTCTAGGCGCGCAGTCCGGAACCGTGCGACTGCTATAACAGGCCTATATCACTGCAGGTTCGTATCCTGCCTCGGGCATGGATGTGTGTGATGTCCTTAGGTTAGTTAGGTTTAAGTAGTTCTAAGTTCTAGGGGACTGATGACCACAGCAGTTGAGTCCCATAGTGCTCAGACCCATTTGAACCATTTTACTTCAATGCGAGATGCTTTTAATAATTTCCACAACGAAACTCTGTCTCGAAATCTGGCACAAAACCCAAAGAGATTCTGGTCATACATAAAGCACACCAGTGGCAAGACGCAATCAATACCTTCACTGCGCGAAAACAACGGTCAAGTCACTGATGACAGTGCCACTAAAGCAGAGTTATTAAACACGGTTTTCCGAAACTCCTTCACCAAAGAAGACGAAGTAAATATTCCTGAATTCCAATCAACAACAATTGCCAAGATGGGAACCATAGAAGTAGATATCCTCGGTGTAGCAAAGCAGCTTAAATCACTTAATAAAGGCAAGGCCTCCGGTCCAGATTGTATACCACTCAGGTTCCTCTCAGAGTATGCTGATAAAATAGCTCCATATTTATCAGTTATATACAACCACTCGCTCACAGAAAGATCCGTACCTAAAGACTGGAAAATTGCTCAAGTCACACCAATACCCAAAAAGGGAAGTAGGAGTAATCCGCTGAATTACAGGCCTATATCACTAACGTCGATTTGCAGTAGGCTTTTGTAACATATGCTGTATTCGAGCATTATGAAGTACCTCGAAGAAAACGATTTATTGACACATAGTCAGCACGGATTCAGAAAATATCGTTCTTGTTGAACACAACTAGCTCTTCATACTCATGAAGTAATAAGTGCTATCGACAGGAGATGTCAAATTGATTCCATATTTTTAGATTTCCAGAAGGCTTTCGACACCGTTCCTCACAAGCGTCTTCTAACCAAACTGCGTGCCAGTTGTGCGACTGGATTCGTGATTTCCTGTCAGAAAGGTCACAGTTCGTAGTAATAGACGGAAAGTCATCGAGTAAAACAGAAGTAATATCCGGCGTTCCCCAAGGAAGTGTTATAGGCCCTCTATTGTTCCTGGTCTATATTAACGACATAGGAGCCGTCTTAGATTGTTTGCAGATGATGCTGTCATTGATCGTCTTGTAAAGTCATCAGACGATCAAAACGACTTGCAAAATGATTTAGATAAAATATCTGTATGGTGAGAAAAGTGGCAATTGACCCTGAATAAGGAAAAATGTGAAGTTATTCACATGAGTACTAAAAGAAATCAGCTACATTTCGATTACGCGATAAGTCACACAAATCTGAAGGCTGTAAATTCAAATAAATATTAGGGATTACAATTACAAAATACCTAAAGTGGAACGATAACATAGATAATATTGTGGGGAGAGCAAAGCAAAGCCTGCGATTCATCGGCAGAGCACTTAGAGGATGCAACAGGTCTACTAAAGAGACTGCTTACACCGCGCTTGTTCGCCCTATTCTGGAGTATTGCTGTGCGGTGTGGGATCCGCATCAGGTGGGACTGACGGATGACTACGAAAAAGCACAAAGAAGGGCAGTTCGTTTTGCATTATCGCGAAATAGGGAGATAGTGTCACAGACATGATACGTGAATTGGAGTGTCAATCATTAAAACAAAGGCGTTTTTCGTTTCGACGGGATCTCGGGATCTTCTCATGAAATTTCAATCACCAGTTTTCTCCTCCGAACGCGAAAACATTCTGTTGGCACCCACCTACATAGGAAGAAATGATCATCACGATAAAATAAGAGCCGGCTGGTGTGGCCGAGCGGTTCTAGGCGCTTCTGTCTGGAACCGCGCGACCGCTACGGTCGCAGGTTCGAATCCTGCCTCGGGCATGGATGTGTGTGATGTCCTTAGGTTAGTTAGGTTTAGGTAGTTCTACGTTCTAGGGGACTGATGACCTCAGGTGTTAAGTCCCATAGTGCTCAAAGCCATTTGAACCATTTTTTGATAAAATAAGAGAAATCAGGGCTCGCAAAGAAAAATTTAAGTGTTCGTTTTTCCGGCGTGCCGTTCGAGAGACAACTTGAAGGTGGTTCATTGAACCCTCTGCCAGGCACTTTATTGTGAATAGCAGAGTAATCACGTAGATGTGAGATGTAGTGTGGACTCATAAGCCCTCTTATCTATGCTGTGGTAGCTGTACGGTCTGCCACTGCTGTCTTTACAATACGATGATCCAGGCGGGCCTTTTTGCTGCGTGCTCGGCCAGAACCTCGTCTACGGGTGTGGGAATGTTCGTGTGACCACTGACACCAGCGTCGTTCCACTGCTGACGCAGCACGTCCAACTAGCGTAGCAATTCTCGGAAAGGACCATCCCGCCCCTCACAAGCCCACAATTTGATCCCTTTCAAACTCCGCTCATTTGGCTGTTGGAAGCACGAATGCGTCACCGTAGCATAGTTGCCTGCTTGTTTCACACGTTTGCGCCACAATGAGCCTTCTGGCTGTGGGCATTCTCTGTTAAGGGGAGTAGGACGTCAAACAGGCCGACTTGGAGCAGGAGGGACGCCGCAGAACATTTTAATTTCCACTGTCTATACTTTTACAAATAAATACATAAAACTTTGTGAGCATGACCAGAAAGGATTCAGAATTTACACTCGTAGCAGTGGAAGTTCTAAAACATAACGAAGTACTTTTTTTTACGTGTGAAATTTCATCATTTTTTTCACTTATTAATGGCAGCATTTGTTGCTATAGGTACACATTTCTTCATAAGTAAGAGAGATTCTTCGATAAATTTTGCACAGCATACAAACCAAACTTACAGGTGTATGAAACTCTAGAATTTATTCAATTTATGAAAAAATGAATGAGCTGTTACATTTTAAACTTCATTAGAAAAAACTCAAATTTTATAGTTAATTACCTGAATTTTTACCAAAGTTTTTAATAGATTTGGTAAATTCTAGAGTTTCATACACATGTAAGTATGGTTTGTGCGCCGTGCAAAATTCATCGAAGAATCTCTTACTTATGAAGAAAAGTGTACCTATAGCAACAAAGGCAACCAATAGTAAATGAAAAAAATGATGAAATTTCACATGTAAAAAAAAATTATTTTGTTATGTTTTCTAACTTCCACTGCTACGAATATGAATCCTGAATCTTTCCTGGTAATGCTGACAAAGTTTTATGAATTTATTTGTAAAAGTATAGACAGTGGAAATTAAAATGTCCTGTGGGGCCTGTCCTGCTCCAGGTCGGCTCGTTTGACGCCCTACCCTATTAAAGGATAGCGATAGACGCGGATGATCAGTACATCAACCATCCTCCAGATGGCTTATGCCCTCATTGGAGCAAAATCACCATTGTCTTTCCATGTGAACTATTTTCTTCGGCAATGTATTTACCTTAATGTGCGTAATGAATTGATCGACGTACTTAGCTATACTCCCCGATTTTAAATACATTTTTATCCCCGATTTTAAATACATTTTTACAATGAGTTCGAGTGTTGATGGTCCTCAGTTACTGTTACGGACCTGTTCCTTCGGATGGAAACTGCGTCAATATCGTGAGCATCTGATACTCGAAAAAGATTCCATAGCTAAGAAATGCTCGAACTTGCGATATTTATTACATTCAATCTCAGCATCTGGAAACTTGTTACTGACGGTGGCGGCGACATGGGACAGCCCAGGGTCTTCTGCTTTCTACTGCCTTCCTCCTACACGATGACAAATTTCTACAGAGATGGTATTGAAAAATTTGTAATACGGAGTTATAAGTGCTTCAGTTTCAATGGCGATTATCTTGAAAAAAAAAAAGCTTAAGAGCACACCTTTAAAATGTATATAATAAAATTCGTTTTTTCCCATATTGTTAATTTTTTTATTTCAAAACATCTGTTACTTTCTGGATAGCCCTCATATAATTCGACGTTACATCAGTTTCTGATGATACAAGTTTTGAGGAACTTGGGTCTTTCATCACGCCATTTCTTTTTCACTATTGAAAATATTCTTCAACGAAGACGTTTTATACTGGTATATTTAGTACAAATAAAATGAACGTATACATATTTGGTAGTGCTGATTTAGGAAACTTGCTGAAAGTATAAACTCATTCACTCGCTACGCTTTTAAAATTCAGTTCACACATTTCACTGAGAGTGAATTTACATTTACAGAATTCTTCATAAAAATCACAAAGATTAAAATTTTTCAAAAATCCTAAAAAAGGTAAGACTCTTACTGGATTTCCATTCATGAGTAAGTTTCACTACATGCAAATGTTTAAGAATATTACCATCACTGAAATCAATTTCTTTTTCGATATACTTCAAAAACACTCCATAAAAATAGCTTCTCTGTGCCTCATGTAAAAGTTTTTCAAATAGCAGTTTTGTTTCCGTACCTATTAAATTATCTATAATTCTGTTAAAAATTATTTCCCTTCATTTACTCATAGTTTCAGATGTTTCGTTGCTGCTAAGTGAGTTTCCTCTCATTTCAGATTTATTGTGTGAAACAATTGAAACACATTACAAAAAAAGTGGATCTTAAAATATTTCCTTCTGTAGACAAATCACCTTGAAAAAATCTTTTTAAGATAAACTGTGTACTCAACACTTTTTAAATATCTTGAACATGCATGTAAATTACTAAGTCTATCTACTGCTTTGCCCAAAGGCTGGAAGTACATGACGTTGCTGAACGAGCTTGCACAGCTGTGCATGCTGTTCACCATCCGATCAAATGTACTAATGGACAGTAATATGGAGTGTTCCCAATCTTCTCCCTCATGGCGGCTTGAACTCTGCTAGGGTCAGTTTCAAGGTTCCTGTATGTCTAGAAGAATGGCAGCCCTTTCTTCCTCGAGAGGTGAAACCGGTGAAGGTATAGTCCGATCCACGAACGATGGCGGTTCGCGCAGGTCGAGCAACGGACTGCGATTGCGCTGTTGCCGGTTCCAAGCGACAGTTCGGCACGCGCATATATGTGTTTTGCAATTCATGTAAACGCGTATCATGCAAATTGTGTGTCTCACTTTCTTGTGTAGAATTTGTCGCTTACCACCATCATCAGCCACGACAGCTTGCAATAAATGGAATAAAAATTCACTAAATAACTTGCTACGATCACGTTTAATGCTTGCATTGGGTACGACGTTCAGAGCAGAACGCTCAGAACACTACTGAACGATGATTGGCTGCCGGAGAATGCATGATGTAGGTGCGCAGAAAAAGCCTAAACTCGCCCGCCATAATTTGTGACTATAGCGAGTACATAGACAAAGGTTGCGTTCGGGGGTGTCCCGACCACACCACCCCACCCCCTCCAAATTACGTAACGAAGCTACACACGACCTAGCTGCCGTGTAGAAAGATATTTTGATTTGCAATAAGACGGCGAAAAATGGTTACGCACTATTGATAGTCAAGAAAGCCATAGATAAATTTAAACTAGCCAAAACCAGTTACTGTATTTTCTTGGTCGTTCTGTAGCTCAGTTGTAGTTTTTTAATTACTTCCGTTCTTACTTGCAGTTGAATTTAATGTAAGTGCTGCAGTTTATTGCTTTTGTGCTGTGGTGATAGTTTCTAATTATCGATAAGTTTGAAACAAGAAAGAAGATGAAAACCGCTTTTGAATAGTCCGCTAGCGTTATGGTAAGTTAAAGTATGTGCGCACTACTGTAATAGCCTAATTACCAATCTACAGTAGTTTAATGTTAGCACTTGAGTCGTTATTTGTGCCTAGTCCACTTTCGAAATCACTGACCTACCCGTTCTGCTGTTACTGGTTCTGTATAGAAACACAGCACTCCCCGCGTTCTTGCATACTAGCGGGTCCGCCTCTCATGACATCTAGTAGTCATTTCTGCATTACTTAGGGGTGCTCTGATACTTTAGATCAGATTGTGTACACTGACAAGGGAACCTCCCCATCGCACCCCCCTCAGATTTAGTTATAAGTTGGCACAGTGGATAGGCCTTGAAAAACGGAACACAGATCAATCGAGAAAACAGGAAGAAGTTGTGTGAAACTATGAAAAAAATAAGCAAAATATACGAACTGAGTAGCCCATGCGCAAGATAGGCAATATTAAGGATAATCTCAGCCCAGGAACGCCGTGGTCCCGTGGTTAGCGTGATCACCTGCGGACCAAGAGGTCCTTGGTTCAAGTCTTCCCTCGGGTGACAACTTTATTTATTTTCGCAAAGTTACGATCTGTCCGTTCGTTCATTGACGTCTCTGTTCACTGTAATAAGTTTAGTGTCTGTGTTTTGCGACCGCACCGCAAAACCGTGCCGTTAGTAGACGAAAGGACGTGCCTCTCCAATGGGAACCGAAAACATTTGATCGCAAGGTCATAGGTCAACCGATTCCTCCACAGGAAAACACGTCTGATATATTCTATACGACACTGGTGACGGCATGTGCGTCACATGACAGGAATATGTTGTCGAATGGCGAATGGGTAAAAAGATTCTTCTACCTTGCCCGATTTAGGATGTGATAATCACTCCCAAAAAAGTGATGAAAACATAATGGACGGACGGATAATAATTGTCTGAAAATAAAAAATTAAAATTTTTCACTAAAGGGCAGACTTTAACCAAGGACCGCTGGTTTCACAGCTGCTCACGCTAAGCACGGGGCCACGGCTCTCCCGAGTTCGGACATTCCTTGATGTTGCCTATCTTACGCATGGACTACTCAGTTTGTATATTTTGCTTATTTTTTCATAGTTCCACACAACTTCTTCCTGTTTTCTTGATTGATCTGTGTTCAGTTTTTCAAGGCCTATCCACTGTGCAACTTATAACTAAATCTGAGGGGGGTGCGATGGGGAGGTTCCCTTGTGAGTTGACAAAGTCATCGGGTAGCGATATGCACGCTACAGATGGCGGTAGCATCACGTAACAAGATATAAATCGGCCGTGCACCGGTGGAGTTGTCATTTGTACTGAGGTGACTCCTGTGAAAAGGTTTCCGATGTAGTTAGAGCCGCACGATTGGAATTAACAGACTTTGAATGTGGAATGCTAGTTTGAGCTAGTCGCATGGTGCATCCCATTTCGGAAATCGTTAGGGAATTCAATATTCCGAGATCCACAGTGTCAAGAGTGTGCCGACAATACAGTATTTCAGACATTACCTCTCATCATGCACAACGCAGTGGCCGAAGGCCTACACTTAACGACGGAGAGCAGCGGCATTTTAATAGAGTTTTCAGTGCTAACAGACAAGCAACGCTGCATGAAATAACCGCAGAATTCAATGTGAGACCTACGACGAACATATCTGGTAGGACAGTGCGGCGAAATTTGGCGTTAATGAGCTATACCAGCAGATGACCGACCCGAGTCGGAGCACGACATTGCATGCAGCGCCTCTTATGGGGCCGTGTCCATATCGTTTGGCCCCTAGACGACTGGAAACAGTGGCCTGGTCAGATGAGTACAGATTTCAGCTGGTAAGAGCTGATGGTAGGGTTCGAGTGTGGCGCAGACCCCACGAAGCCATGGACCCTAGTTGTCAATAGAACCCTGTGCAAGGTGGTGTGGGCTATGCCTGCATGAAATTGACTGGGTCCTTCTAGTCCAAATGAACCAATCATTGACTAGAAATGGCTATGTTTGGCTGCTAGGAAACCATCTGCAGCCATTCGTGGACTTCATGTTCCCAAATAAAGATGGAATTTCTATAGATAACAATGCGTCATGTCACCAGGCCGCAGTTGTTCGCAATTGGTTTGAACAACATTGTATAGAATTCAAGTGAATTACGTGGTCACCGATCGCACATTTGTAGGACATCATCGAGAGGTCAGTTCGTGCACAAAATCCTGCACGCGCAACACTTTCGCAGTTATGGCAGCATGACTCAATATTTCAGCAGGAGACTTCCAGCGACTTGATGGGTCAATGCCACGGTAAGTTGCTGCACTACGCAGGCCAAAAAGGGGTTCGACACGACACTAGGCGACATCCCATTACTTTTGTAACATCAGCGCACGTCTTTTCTGGGTAGTAGTCGCGAGGAGCCGTTCAGATACTATGTGAAGTTGAGTATGGCACTTCTGAACCCTTGGATTCCATATTCACGTGAGTCATAGGATCGCGACAAACGCAACGGAAAAATTGCAGAACGATAAACCTCAGTCTCTGCGGGGCACGAGCCTACCGCTGACGAATTACGACAAGTATTCTCTAAGGCGCTGCAGTCATGGACTGTGCGGCTGGTCCCGGCGGAGGTTCGAGTCCTCCCTCGGGCATAGATGTGTGTGTTTGTCCTTGGGATAATTTAGGTTAAGTAGTGTGTAAGCTTAGGGACCGATGACCTTAGCAGTTAAGTCCCATAAGATTTCACACACATTTGAACATTTTTTTGACAGGTATTCCTGCTCTCTATATTAGACTTAACACGATTTTCTCACAAACAACCAATACTGAAACGTCATTTCTAAATAAACTGCTGAGCAGTTTTTCTTTATGTAGAGAACGTATATGGCGTTACTACCGTCTGCTTTGTGTAGCTGTGCTAAAATGGTAATCATTTGCACCACCAAACATGTGGTGCACTTCACGCCAGTTTGGTATTTGCTGCATGTCACCTTCATATTGTTGCAATTTCTATGGCCAGTAGTGTTACAGCACAAAGGAGACGTCAAGTTTTGTGTCGCCATTCAAGGGATTCATTATCATCAGCGTTGCCATATTCCTTGACTTCATGAGTTCAGAGACGTTAACGATTGAACCAAAACGCTGGCGAGCAATCTCTTGATAGGAACTGTATGCCTAGTAGGCCAAACACTAGCAATGCGCATTTCTTGCGTCTCTAGAATTCGAGCCAGTTAACTCCAGGTTCAGCATAACAACACCAACATGCAGTCGCGGAGGCCGAGCGGTTCTAGGCGCTTCAGTCCGAACCGCGCGACTGCTGTTGTCACTTGTATCATCCTGCTTCGGGCATGGATGTGTGTGATGTCCTTAGGTTTAAGTAGTTCTAAGTTCTAGGGGACTGATGACCTCAGCTGTTAAGTCCCATAGTGCTCAGAGCAGTAAACAGCGTCGGCTACGTAGGCAGGCAGTTAGTCACATTTAGCCGGCCGCGGTGGTCTAGCGGTTCTGGCGCTGCAGTCCGGAACCGCGGGACTGCTACGGTTGCAGGTTCGAATCCTGCCTCGGGCATGGGTGTGTGTGATGTCCTTAGGTTAGTTAGGTTTAAGTAGTTCTAAGTTCTAGGGGACTTATGACCTAAGATGTTGAGTCCCATAGTGCTCAGAGCCATTTGAACCATTTTTTAGTCACATTTATTCGAATTATATTGCTCTTACCTTCTTTACTGTTTGTTACAGTCGCTGCAATGGAGACAACGCTGGGACGCGGATAACATTCTGTCGTGGGAGCCACCGGAGGTGCTGAAAAAATACTACCCGTCTGGGATATCTGGTTTCGACAAGGATGGAGCTCCAGGTGAAAACACATTCTCTTCCCCGTGTTTGTCGAAACTGGCGAGGATTGAAATGCTCAGATTCATTTAAAAAGCTATCATGATTTTCTCCCATTGAGAAATACAGCTTAATATCTTAGTGTAACCTTTTACGACGCAAGTACCTTCACATATCCCAACGAGTTCATGAATCATTGTCAACATCATTACGGTTTCGATTGACTTCCACTGTTTCCTGTTTATATTCCTTTTGTCATTTCGCTGACAAGGTACTATGACTTGATAAAGGGATTATATACACTGCCAGAAAGGAGTTAGTACTCCCTTTTAGAGTTTTCCAATTTACTCAAGATTTATTGTTGCAACAATGCAGATGGAGTGCATGAAATGGTTACAATTACAGATCAACAGCACAAGCGGTTCTGAGGAACCGGGTATCGACCCATTCTGAAACACCCATAGTAGTACGTAGTGTAACCACCAGAGGCGGCAATGCAGCCGCTGACTGTGTCACCCAGTCGGTCGTACAGATGGCGAATACTCTCCTGCTCAACCTGTTAATGTAGTTCTGTAAAAATGTTAGTTGACAAGTTCCACAAGTCACTTATTGTCCCATCATACCCTACACGAGCTCAACTGGGGACAAGTACGGGGCTCCCGTTGGCCAGGGAAGTTGCTGCACATCTTGCAGAGCGTTGAGTTTCAAGGACAGCGTGTAGGCGAGCATTATCCTGTAGCAACAACACATCACCTTCCTGTTGCAATAGTGGAAAAAACTAGTCTAACAACAAAGTACCGAGCGCTGGTTAGCGTCCCCTCCAGAAACACCAAACATGAACGAGATTTGTAGCGTATCGCACCCCAGACCATAAGGCCTGGGGTGGGGCCAGTTTGTCTTAGGAGAAAACACTCTGTGTCGTACGCACAAACGACCATCGCTTGCGTGCAGGCAGAATCTGCTTTCATCGCTGAAGACCACGTCGGGCCATTCCATCTTCCAGGTGATCCTCTGATGGCACCTGTTGCGCCGTGAATGACACTGCTGTGCGTGAGTGGAAGACAGGTTAGAGGTATGCGTGCCCATAGTCCAACTGGTAATAACCGGTTCGCGTTAGCTTGTGTTGACGTGTGCAGGCTGACAGTGCTCTTATTTGTGCCATAGTAACTGTACGATCTGCCACTCTGCCCTTACAGTACGACGATCCTGGTGGGCTTCTGTGCGGCATGGACGCCCAAAACCTCGTCACGTGACCAATGATACCAGAATCGTTGCACAACTGAGGCATTACGTACAACCCGCGTGTCATTTCTCTGAAAGAACCATCCCACAACTCGGAAGGCCACAATTTGACCGCTTTCAAACTCGGTCTGTCGGATGTAGGAAGCACGAGTGCGTCTCCGTGGCATTGTTACGCACAACATTGAGTCTTCTGGCTATGAGCATTCTCTATTAAAGGGTAGACACAATTGAGGCCCTGGTAACTATGCCACTGCGCTGTCTGTTGGCAGAATACGCTGAAACCATTATCGGTACTTATTCCTTTCTTTCGCGTACATCATAGTCCCGCAGCGATCGCAGGGTCGGCGTGGTTACAACGGATTTGCCAATATTAGTGTAAGGGATGGCCGGATGCCCTTCCTGCCGCCACCCCGTACCCCCCCAGGACGGAATCAGTGTACCGCAACTGTCTGCGTCTAGTGTAAATCGTCAAATAGTGCGGACGTGAGTCAAATGTCTACAACGCGTGTAACTGAGGCGGAACGTGGGGACCAGCCCGGTATTCACCTAGCGAGACGTGGAAAACCGTCTAAAAACCACCTCCAGGCTGGCCGGCACACCGGCCCACGTCGTTAATCGGCCTGGCGGATTCGATCCGGGGCTAGCGCGCCTACCCGCATCCGCGCGTTAGCGCGCTTGGCTACCCTAGTATGTCATTATCGGTACATCTACTATCAACCAAATGGCATATGCCGTGATCGTATCAAAATCGACGTCCTTTCCAGGTGCACTATTTTTTTTCCCAGCAGTGTGTACATGGGCACAGCACATACGAGAGCTACGAAGTTTTCTTTCACGGAATTACTAAATGGCACTGCTGAGATGCAGCATTAATACTCTTTTGAAACGTGTCATCTTTTTAGTGTTTAAATTATGGGAACCCTGAAATTGGCCCAGTAATCTGCTTATGGGTGTGATGCATATTTGTGATTTTCTTTGTGTTACGAGGATGGTTGAGAGATATCATATAGTGATGATACCAAGAATATGAAAGCATTGTCCATAAATCTTTCGGTTCGTGATTTCTAATGATTCAGAAGTTGATAATTTTCGCCAAGGCGGCGTTTTCCGTGCAAGGGAGTGCTTTATACCTAATTTGAACAGGCCCTTTTGCACTGATACAACAGAGCTGCCAGAGAAGCGATCCTAACCGCGAGAGGAAGACAGCGCTAGTCAACGTATTTTGAACTTTGTAACCTGTCCGAAACTGTGCGAATAAGCAGTGATAGATTGTCTTCGAAAAGCAGAGCCTTCGATGCAGTCGGCCATTTTCTCTGAAACTCTACGTGTTACATTACTCCTACAGCAACAGCTCTGTCTCATTTGCCTTCGACTTCTTCTGCAGGCTAGACGTACTTCCGTGGTTGCTACAGTCTGTTTCCCGACAACATGGTTTAGGTTCCATGTGGAGATAGTTTAACTGAATTTTGAAGGCACCAGGCTGTAGATGTGATGCTACCAGTTAGTTGGAAAAACCACACGTAGTCTTATTGCCTACTAGTTGCGACAATATATCCATCTCAAATTACCATGAACTCTTGTAATTATGATCACAGCTGTACAACCGACGTCTCCACGCCACCGCTAAGGTAATTATGCCATATTTGTTTTTATCCATAAAAGTAACTGCTGTTGCAAAATTCGTTGTTATTTTTCCAGCTAATGTCCTACCTTTGTGTCTCACTTCTTTCCACTCGAACGATTTGTACCTTTCGTCAGGTGCCACTTCACTTGATTTGTTCTTTGACCGTAGTTCCCGATTTTCATTCTTGAGAGTGGTGATTTTACTTCCTAAAGTGTTGACTAAGAATTGTAGACCTGAAACTCGTTCTCTTAAATTTGTTATTTCGACGTTAGAATTCTCGCAAACTCCCTTTTTTAGCACATAATTGTAACTTTTTCTCGTATTAGAGTTACACACTTCTACACTCGCGGCCATCTTGTAATCTCCAGGTGACCTTTAATCTGAACACAGTTCAACACAGTCATCAACTGGCTTGGATGTCCTTTAAAAGTTTTAAAAAGATGACAAAGTCAATCAGACAGAAAAGACAAGACATCCATTTAAGGTGTCGAAGCAGATCGTCCATCATACCTTCAAAGGTGGCTAGGAGCATTACACAGTCCAAATGGCATAACATTAAACTCTTTGAAATCATCAGGAGCTATGAAAACAGTCTCTTCTTGGTCAGCCTTGCCAACACTGATTTGCCAGCAGCCTGTCTTGCATATCCATAGTTGAGAAACACTTTGCTCCTTTCAAGCAATCTGTAGTGTCAGTCAATTTGCAGCAACAAAATTTCTTTATGAGTTTCTTTAGTCATTAGTGGTCAATGTGAAAATGTCATGTGCCATCCTTCATCTTAACAAGAACCACAGGAGGGGACCAAGGAGACTCTGAATGTTCAGTGATGGAATCTTGCAGCATCTTATCCATTTTCACTGGATTATCTGCCATTCAAGAGGTGACACTCTGTACAAGTACTGGCTATTTGGTGGATGATCCCCATAGTTGATATAGTGTTTTACTATGGACCACTTGGTCTGTCTTTTCTCCACTCCTCTTTTCAAAGCATCCAAAAATTGATGCAGAACAGCTATCACTCACTGACATTGTTCTTCAGACAGACCAGATCCTATTGGAAGTTTGATAGTAGCTTTCTCCTAGCACTGGCTGCTGTGGTGGTAGAGCATGACTGTTCATTGGTGACATTACGTTGCCCTTGTTCAGCTGTCCCTATGCACGTACCTTTAGAGATGAGTTGTGGCTGCTCATGATAATTAGTAGGCCTAATCCAAAGTTCTCCTCGAACATCTACAATATTTATGATCATCACTGGCATGTATATTTATATTGTGAGCCTTAGTAGCTTTTTGCACTCTACATAAGCTTAACAGTTTCACAGAGTATCTTAACTAATGACTGAAGCTCATCTCATTGATGATGGCACTATAATAATGTCTTCAGTGGCAAACCATGCAGAGCAGTCTTTGTTATGTGTGCTTGTTGGAATAGCTTTGTTAATCTGGAGCTCTGATCTTCCATACCCTACGATCAACTGTAGTGCAGCAAGAAGTTCCATCTGAGAATAACATCATGACTACATTCTGTTAACATGACAAATATGAAGGGCTGTCTGTGTCCTGTCATTGATAGTTATTCTTGCAATATGTGTTCCTGTCAGCTGGATGTATTTTCCATTTGCAACCTTCAGCACAGTGACTTTTGTATCATGGAACATAGTCTTCTTTTGGTGTTCATAAGCATTCAACATTACAGAAAAAGAAGCCCCTAAATTGACTAGTGCCTGGATGAGATGGCCATTGATTATGATGTCAGTGGCATTTTCTGATATCTTGGTGGCTGAAATCCATGGAGGATTTTCATCTATGGCAGCCTCACCTCCATAGATGATAAACTCATTTAATTTTCCTGAACTTGGTGGCTAGATGAGTGGCTGGTACCTCTCCACAGTGAGGGTGAATGGCTACAGCATTTTGAGGAACGACCTCTTACAGGATCCGGCATTCTGCAAGTTGACTACAATCGTCTGCAGTCAACTGATGAGAACAGGACTGTTGTGGTGGTTGACACCTTGTGGCTTAGCAGTCATTTTGTTCTCTATTACTTCCTGATGCACAGGGATGACATTCATGGCTGCTACCTTGTATGTACTTGGTCTGACAGTCCTAGCAGTCATAAAATGCTGTCTCTGTTCTCTTATAACCTGGCATATGAGAGAAACAAGGGCATCATGGTTTTCCACAAGTTTCATAGGGACCACATTCTGGAGAAAAATCATACCTCTTTCATCTGACTCTTTTTATATAGCACTTCCTTTGTTGCGACATCATTTACCAGGAGACCCTGGTACACATATTCTGTGACTCCTTTCATCAAATGTGAAATTTTGGCTGCTTTTGTCACATTCAGGTTCACATTGTTGCAAAGGGCCAAAATAATCTGTATGTACGAGTGTTTTTTTTCATCATGGTGTTGGGCCCTACTCTCAATTGTTCTTCTGCTAAGTGTACTTGTGCTGTTCTTGAACTATTGTGGGCTGTGTCATTCAAGAAATAGCATACATCTGCCACATACATCATGCTATCCCACTTGTTGTATTTGGCAACTTGTTTGAAACCTTTCAGCCATTTGATTGGTTCCTGACCAGCATCTCCTGATAACACTGACGGGTGCCTGATGTGCTGCTGACATACTACTGGCTTAGATTCCATGGTTCTCTGGAATATCCAGACCTTTGGAACTGTGTACTGCTTGTATCCCCATTCTTGTCCATGTAGACAGCAGCTATTACGTTGCCTAATTGGAGGCATGATGATGTAGTTGTTTTGAAATGTCCATTGTTGCCACCAAATACTGTCGCAATGAAACCACAGTCAAGTCCAGATCCAAAGGCAGGATCATCTGTGAAGCACAACACTTGGGGCTAAACGTACATTTGTAGCTGACACTATTGTACGGATGGAACATAACTGAACTCCTGGACAGAGAGTTCAGCTATTTATACAGTCATCGATTATTCCAGAATGCTTGTGTTTATGCAAACATCAAATAGTCCAGATTGCAGAAACAGTACAAAGATACATATTTAAAGAACATTCTAGAATAGGTTATTCCAGAATGCTTGTGTTTATGCAAACATCAAATAGTCCAGAATGCAGAAACTGTACAAAGATCATATATTTAAAGAACATTCTAGAATAGATTAATGTTAAATAACAAGTAACTGTGGATGGCAAGATTTGAACTGCGACCCACAGTGTGCTCACCAGCAGTGCTAACCCCTATGTCACCTTGTGAACACCACAGTTTGGCAATATATCACCATATTTGGACTCAGGGATGAAAATTCCAGGCAACATCAATACTGACATTAAAGTTTTTAACATTTCAGTACACAGATCACTGATAACAATCTTTGAAATAAATTAAAGTTGGGTTCATGTGCCGAGGATGTGGTTGGAATGAAATTGAAAAGTTAAATGTGTCATCATCACATGGGTCCAGCACTTGGCACCAAATGTTTTGTTCAGTTCGGCCTGGAATTTACCACAGCTACTCAATGTCTCTTCATTGTTCTTGAACCATTGATGGTATAGGATGTCATGGGGTACAGAATGTGATCACCTCTCATTGCACAGCCTGTAATTTGGGTAGCAGCTGGTACAATTCTGATGTGTTAACACCAGTGACTGTGCCCTATATTCAGAATCTCTGTGATGTTACCATTCGGTAAAGTAACACAAAACCACATTTCCCTTGCTGTCCTAACCTACTTCTGTATTAACACCTTTCAACTGTTGCCTTGGATAGCATATTCTCCCAATTGCTCACCCACTGAAAACATCTGGTCACAGTTGCCAAGAGAGTTGCATGCCACCAACTGGTGAACCCTGACACACAGTTGAAACAGCACATACTTACATACCGATAGCTGTGCTGTCATCCAAGCTGTGTTCTGTTCAACACCCAGCGGGATTAGAGCAGTTGTTGCTGCCAGAGAAGGCAGTTCTCTGACCTAAATTTCACACCCTTTATACCTGAAAATTACCTACCAGTACAAATGTAATCATATATTCTTCTTACTGCACTGTACATGCATAGTCAATAAAATTTTATTATTTTCTATCCTTGCCAGAGTTGCAATTTTAATGGCCAGCACTGTAGTAGATAAAGACAACACAGAAGAGAAGTTGCTTTTCTTAAAATAGCTAATTTTATATTAATAACATAACTGTAATAGAGTAATCCAAAACAAACTCTCTCAGAAACACACTAACAATGTTAATACAGGTGATTCAAAAAGAATACCACAACTTTAAAAATGTGTATTTAATGAAAGAAACATAATATAACCTTCTGTTATACATCATTACAAAGAGTATTTAAAAAGGTTTTTTTTCACTCAAAAACAAGTTCAGAGATGTTCAATATGGCCCCCTCCAGACACACGAGCAATATCAACCCGATACTCCAACTCGTTCCACACTCTCTGTAGCATATCAGGCGTAACAGTTTGGATAGCTGCTGTTATTTCTCGTTTCAAATCATCAATGGTGGCTGGGAGAGGTGGCCGAAACACCATATCCTTAACACACCCCCATAAGAAAAAATCGCAGGGGGTAAGATCAGGGCTTCTTGGAGGCCAGTGATGAAGTGCTCTGTCACGGGCTGCCTGGCGGCCGATCCATCGCCTTGGGTAGTTGACGTTCAGGTAGTTACGGACATATAAGTGCCAATGTGGTGGCGCTCCATCCTGCTGAAATATGAATTGTTGTGCTTCTTGTTCGAGCTGAGGGAACAGCCAATTCTCTAACATCTCCAGATACTGTAGTCCAGTTACAGTAGCACCTTCGAAGAAAAAGGGACCAAAAACTTTATTGGCTGAAATGGCACAGAAAACGTTCACCTTAGACGAGTCACGTTCATACTGAGTTGTTTCCCGCGGATTCTCAGTGCCCCATATACAGACATTGTGACGGTTGACTTTCCCGTTAGTGTGGAAAGTTGCTTCATCACTAAACACAATCTTTGAAACGAAAGATTCATCTGTTTCCATTTGAGCAAGGATAAAATCACAGAAATCGATTCTTTTAATCTTATCAGCTGCAGACAGTGCTTGAACCAATTTCAGACGATAAGGTTTCATAACTAACCTTTTTCGTAGGACTCTCCATACAGTTGATTGTGGAATTTGCAGCTCTTTGCTAGCTCTGCGAGTCGATTTTCCTGGGCTGCGAACAAATGCTTGCTGGATGCGTGCTACATTTTCATCACTCGTTCTCGGCCATCCAGAACTTTTCCCTTTGCACAAACACCCATTCTCTGTAAACTGTTTATACCAATGTTTAATACACCACCTATCAGGAGGTTTAACACCATACTTCGTTCAAAATGCACGCTGAACAACTGTCGTCGATTCACTTCTGCCATACTCAATAACACAAAAAGCTTTCTGTTGAGCGGTCGCCATCTTAGCATCAACTGACGCTGACGCCTAGTCAACAGCGCCTCAAGCGAACAAATGTACAACTAAATGAAACTTTATAGATCCCTTAATTCGCCGACAGATAGTGCTTAGCTCTGCCTTTTGTCGTTGCAGAGTTTTAAATTCCTAAAGTTGTGGTATTCTTTTCGAATCACCCTGTATATTGGCACTAGGTGTATGTGGTTGTCAGTACACTTCATAAAAGTAACCTGCAGTTGCTGATTCTGCCCATGAATGTGTAATTTGATTTGTTCCATATCCATAAAAGCTCTGCTTCATTATGTGACTTACAGAGCATAATGTGCACATGAATGTATGCTGTAACAGGAGACCATAATAGCAATCACTCCTCTGTCAGTTTCCCCAGACGATGATGGTATCATCAAAATACAGGCCTTCAATTCAGATATGTCATGGCAATAACAATGAGAATATTTATACGACGATATCATAGGACATCTTTGCCTCTTACCTTCATTTGTTGATACCAGTACTTATTTTGACCATTCAAGTCAATGACATGTTATTATTGAGGTTCCTCTGTAACAGTCTTTCAACATCTTTATTATATTGTAAGTCGAATCACCCTCCCACCCAAAAAAATAAAAAAAGAACAGAAAGCTTCAATAGAATCAAAGTAGGCAATGTGACTTTAGTTTGGGGGTTCTGTGTTCTAAAATTTGTTGTCCTGTTTGTTTATGGGCACTAATTCCTGAGCCACATTTCTTCTTCCAGAAAGTGGTTCAGCTATTATGTAAGTTTTTAATTCTTGCATCTCACTGCTAGTGTGGGGATGCAGAATCGCTGGCTCTAACCCCCTCTCCTTAATAATATTGCTGCCCTAGTGGAGCAAGACCAACTGTATCTTAGCCAGACCTGTTCTCCGAAGTCTGTCCTCTATGCTACACGCATTGTGTATATGCTGCGAAAATAAAAGCATTCTTAGTAAGCGATGGGATTGGGAGTGATTATTTATCATTATAATTACCATGCCCACTCCCCACTACCAACAATAGTTTGTCACTTCCCATTACTCACTTTGTTCCAACCACAGATACGTAATAGGAAGTAATCTCCCCTGTAATATCATTTTGCCATATATTTGATGTTCTTCATTGTTTTGCCATTTCATTTGCTTCAGCTTCGTGTGTAATTGCTTTTCCACTCACTTATCTATGCATAATGTCTGCTTGTGTCTGTTTATGTGTGGTTGGATATGGGTGTGTGTGCGAGTGTATACCTGTCCTTTTTCCCCCCTAAGGTAAGTCTTTCCGCTCCCGGGATTGGAATGACTCCTTACCCTCTCCCTTAAAACCCACATCCTTTCGTCTTTCCCTCTCCTTCCCTCTTTCCTGATGAAGCAATCGTTGGTTGCGAAAGCTAGAATTTTGTGTGTATGATTGTGTTTGTTTGTGTGTCTATCGACCTGCAGCGCTTTCGTATGGTAAGTCACATCATCTTTGTTTTTAGACATACATAAAGTAATGTACAAGTAATAAATATGTTGTAACAATTGAAAATTTTTCATGAAAAGTAGGAAATCCAGGTTCACATACCATTATGAGGCAAATTTTCAATTGTCACGACTTATTCATTACATTGTATATTTAACAACTCTGACTGGTTTTCACTTGTATCACTGCATATCTTTGCATCTTCATTAGTATCATCCCAATTCACTCCATATCCATTTTACTTCAGAGTTACTTCAATTCATGATCTTATATTTAGCAGAACAATTGTTTACATACTTTTAATGGTTGCCTGCAGTGGCTGCTTCTCCCTGTTAATATGTAACCTGACTCATTTCACATGCCTGAAGACCCTCTTTCATGATGGTATTTATGGAACACAATGTTTGAATGAATGAATAAATAAATGAACGAATGGCAAAATAAGTAAATAAGTAAGGATATTGCAGCTTACACCATATCAGCTGAGTTATAAGGCTAAAAATGACTGACTGTACATGTATGACAATTCTATGAAACGTAATAAGCCTTCTTTTGATCTTTTTCAGTGGTTGTAGTTCCATTTGCTGGCCTCGACATATGGGGAATGCTGCACTCAGTCTCGAAGAGTGACTTTATTCGTAACACTATAAAATACATTGAAACGTTTAGTGGGATAGCACGGAAGCAAGCAGCTGTACATGGCCAAGTAGCATCCCAAGTGACTGTTGTATTTGACATGGATAATTTTAACTTGCGCCAGTATGCTTGGAGACCAGGTAATAAAAAAACCAGCTGAAACTTCATAACTTTTGAAATCTTTTCTTTTATATTATAGTTACTATAAAATGAAAGATGGTTGTAACATGGAGTAACATATATGAGGGTAATCGTCATCAGAGCTGAATTGCTGGAACCACAATTAACACTGACAGGTACTGTGAGAAGCTGAAAAAGCTCACATGGGCAATTCAGAACCGGAGAAGAGGAATATTGAGCAAGGGGGTACACATTCTCCATGACAATGCTCGCCCACACATCACTCAGCAAACCATTGCTCTCCTGCAGCAGTTTCAGTGGAACATAATCACCCACCCACCCTATAGTTCTGACTTGGTGCCAAGTGATTGTCACCTGTCCCCTAGGTTAAAAGAACATTTGGCCAGAAAGCAATTCAGCTCTGACGACAAGGTGAAAGAAGAGGTTCATAACTTTCTGAACAGCATGGCGGTGAGCTGGTATGACATGAGCATACAAAAACTGCCACAGCATCTACAAAAATGTATTGACAGAAATGGTGATAATGTCAAAAAATAGCTAAATGTTAAAGCTGTAAACTGATGTAAACCATTATAGAAATAAAAACAGGTCTACGTACTTATAAAAAAAATAGAAGACCTTACTTTTGGGATTACCCTTGTATATTGAGTTTTGTTGGTTGTTTGTCACCCATGTCACTTAAGGTGAAGGCTTGCATGGTTTCTTAAACAAGGGCAGAGGGCAGAGCAACTTCCCTTTTTTCACCTTCATTCAACTGAGGTGGTGTGCAGATCATACTGCAGTAGCACACAGGTGGAAAGAAAGACAGAGAGAGAACAGATGTTTGACAGGTACTGTGAAATGTTGTAAGTAAAGAAACGATGTCCAAACTCACACCGAGCGAGGTGGCGCAGTGGTTAGACACTGGACTCGCATTCGGAAGGACGGCAGTTCAATCCTGCGTCCGGCCATCCTGATTTAGGTTTTCCGTGATTTCCCTAAATCACTCCAGGCAAATGCCGGGATGGTTCCTCTGAAAGGGCACGGCCGACTTCCTTCCCCATCCTTCCCTAATCCGATGAGACCGATGACCACGCTGTCTGGTCTCCTTCCCCAAAACAACCAACAACCAACCATCCAAACTTACAAAATGACTTCATCCTTAAGAGACCTTCCACTTTTCTGTGATGAAAGAGGAAGCATGATGTAGCTTTATTCCGTGCACTTGTTCATGCTTCATGTAATGGTTTGAAAAATCTAATAATGTCTTCTACATATGTTCTCACTGTCTGTTGTTAAACAGTAACAGAGAAAATGGTTCTTGGATGCAAAAGATATCTCAGTGACTTAATAACGCCGTGGGGCTAGGGCCTCCAATTGGGTAGACCGTTCGCTTGGTGCAGGTCTTTCGAGTTGACGCCTTTTCGGCGACCTGCGCGTCGAAGTGACTTAAAATTATAACCATACACTGAATATATTTTCCCCCATCAGCAGACGTGTGTGTAATGTTTTGAAATTTTGTGGCAGATTAAAACTGTGTGCCTGATAAGGATTTTAATCTGGAACCTTTCCTTTCATAGGAAATGCTTTTATCAACACAACTATCCAAACATAGCTTTAATTCTTCCAGTATCTTCTATTTATTTATAAAATGTTACAATACAGCTGCACTGGGTCACATTGTAAGTATTACACACAAACATTTCTAACTTTAAAATGATCTTTACATTTCCCTGAGAGATATTAAACCTTCTGAAACCACCTGAAACTTCATAACTTTTGAAATCTTTTCTTTTATATTACAGTTACTATAAAGTGAAAGATGTTTGTAACATGGAGTAACACATAAGAGGGTAATCGTCATCAGAGCTGAGTTGCTGGGACCACAATTTTGTTGCTAAAATCACATTTGACTCATGTTTCTAGTATCATTCCACTTTTTGATTGTGTCAGAATTCAAATCTTGAAATGAGCTGTTTATTTATTTATTTATTTATTTACAGGGTTTTCCAGAAGTCAGAAATGAAAGTCCTGTAATACTTACCCTAACAAAATATGTTTCACACAACAACTGTTGCATCTGACATCTATTTTACACATTTCCTTAAATGCAGGTTTTGTGAACAAGTCTTTCAATAGCTTTACTATGGTCTCCTTGTTCATCATAACAGAGCCATCTGATTTCTTGACTAATGTTAATGAATGTTTGCCCTCTACTAAGTGGCTGTTTTTCTTTCTTGCTACTTTGGTAGTCCATGATTGTCTCCCCTATAATTTTCTCATTATATTTTCTGACATCTGCTCATAACTTTTCAAAATAGTTTCTTTAGTTCAGTTAATTTTGACTTCTGTAATTTTTTACAAAATCTTTTCTCTTCTTCATCAATTGTTTTATGTCTGCAGGAAAAGTTTTTTGTCTTCTTTATTCTTGCAACATCTGCAGCAGTCTCCAGTACAATACTTATTAAAGCACCATTTCTCATATTTAAGTCCACATTTTCTTCATTCTCTTGAGCCTGAAAGCCATTTGTTAATTTTAATTTGAATCTTTCTCTTTGTATACAGCTATTCACTTGCTTGTCTCTAGTTCCTGAATCTGTATACTTACGTTCTTAGTGTATAGTGTGAGAGGGCTCACTGCCCTCCTCGTGTTTCTATTCAAGTGATAAAACAGAACACAAGTTGTTTGGGGCATAAATCACCCTCATTTTAATAAATGGCAAGACACACAATGTGTTGAAGTCACAGTGAAGCTTGCCTGGCTGAGACAAACTTGCTTGCTGTAATATCTACACAAAGGTCCAGGTAGGTGCGTCCAACACAGTTACTGAAGAGGAGCACATTGTACTGGACTGGCTTACCTGACCAGTTGTAAAATGCAACACTGGATATGACTAGGAGTGACAGAGGTGACAGAGAACCTAACATATTCCCATCCTAAAATAAGTCTTCTCATTTTAGCAACTAAGTATACATTTAAAAGCTCAACAAACTGAAAATGTAAATTCCAAATCATAGAAAAGAATAAAACTGAATGTTACTACACACACTATCAAGGCATATGAAGCATGAACACACTAACATTTAACATATACACTAATAATGAAATTTACTTATCAACAGTCTGTCTTCCAAAAAAAATTTACATCTTCTTAAGCTAAAATCGGGACTTAGGATTTGGTTGCTGTAAATTATAGTGTAGCATTTGGCATTCATTGTGAACCACCTCAAAAATGGGAAGTAACACTCCACTCTTTCACTAATAACAGCACAACTTCAGTACAGCCCTCTTAACCCACCCATTGCCAGTTTTCACTGTCACTACATAAATGTACTCACCAGGACCAGGACAGCTTCTAGATGAGACTAAACCTTCACACCGACAGAGGTAAGTTACCTTGACCAAGGCCTGATTGTTGATATGGAGCTGCCATGCTCCTTCTGATGTCCATTTACTGTATTGCTGCAGCTGATGCAGACACTCATCTCTTCCAAAAGAACCATTTCAGCTGTTGCAAATGTCACCTGTGCAGCCTGTTGGAAGGAATTTGTATGATAGAGGGTTTAGGATAGACTTTGATTCTCCAATCAGCAAGAGGCTCATCATGATTCACCAAGCGGTACCACAGATCTCAAATTTCCATCATGAGCTGTATGTTGCTGAATGCATGCTTCACATAATTGCTTTATGTGAAGTTGATGAAATACTACCTTACAAAATTCAACCCAATTCTGTGTCAGTTAGTGTGGAGTGATTTGATTTCTCCAATTTTTCCTTGCCTAAGATATCAAATAAAACATATGTGCCCCAGTATCATATCTATTCTGACAGGCTTATAGAAGTTGGGTTCAGCAAGTAGCAGATCAAATGCAATGTTCCCAGCTCTTGAGTCTATGCACCTATATAACAACTCACTAGTGACATTGTCAGCAATAACAAAGGTGGTTAAAATGCAAAATTCAAAGACATAGACATCACAAGTGTATGACACAGAAGTAGCAAAACTATTGTTTGTGCTTTTTACAGGAAGTGACTGTTCACTGAGTTTCCACTTCAGTTGCTCAGCCATGCTCATAGATGTAAAAGATAAGTGACTCATACTGTCTAGTAACACACTACAAATCTGGTTTACTTGCTGTCCTTGATGTTGACAATTCTGTTGCCACTAATGCATTACAGTTGATACCAGGCCTCCCCATTGTAGCCTAGTCCACTAAGGCGTAGTGACTAGATTGAGCAGTCTGTCTATCCTTTGAGTCAGCTGCTTTGTGGAGCAACGTATTATTGTTTTTGTTATACATCTTACAAGAAGATATCTTGTAGTTACTCAAGAAGTGACCAAAAACAGCTTATTCTCTGTAACAAGAGCCCATCAATCATCAGTAGTTAGTATTTGAAACCCCTTGCATTTGGTGACACCATGAAGTTCATTACAAAGTTTGTGGTAACTCCAAAGAACTGACACTTAAGAGACTGTGATAGGCGAGTGTCCCTGTTCATTAAGCCCTTTATAGTAGAATAAACTGAGTCCCATGAATCCTCAAATTATGCCCTATCATCACTATGATCTATAGATTCATCTTCAATTCCGATATGCTGGAGCTAACTCAAAATCAACCTGAATCTGTATCAGTCTTCTAAATTCTGCTTCCAGCATCCAGTGTTAGACTGCCTGCAACTTGTAAAAAAACTCCCTATGTGCACGAGAGCAGCTTTTGTAACCTCTCTCTATTTAAATAGTCTTGTGCTCTAACAAGAATACATTTTGAGAATGGGCAGATGGTAACAGGTAGCCAACAGTTATACTTACCTGACTGCAGTCAATGTGTGAGGTCAATATGACTGAAACAGCAGTGGCATCACAAACAATGGTAGCTAGTGCTGTTCAACGCTGCAGTCTCTAATGGTGGAGCACCAGTGAGAGCTGGAGCTGACATGACAGAAGAAGATGGTTGGCACCATCTGTGCCTGTATATCTTGTGTTTAGAGTTCAACAAGGCGCAGGAAGTATCTGTGAAAAATAGTTCATGCCACTAGGAGTGGCAAAAGTGGCAGAGAACATAACTTTTATACATACTTTGTTTTGAATCACTGACACTGTATTAGTACTTAATTAATTTAGTTCTTTCTAACTTAGGATCTAGTTTTATTTTGCATCTTCCTAGCCTGTGGTCACTAGCAAATCTGATTTGGTTTCAAATCCAACACATTCTGCATGACTTATTTATTGTCTGACAGCACTCATTTGGTCTCATTTTTAATTCAATTTCTTTCTTTCCAAGTCCTTTTTTGGCCTGAGTTTTTCCTGAAAAATGTGCTTAGGATGTATTTTGATTTTTTCCAGTAAATTCCACTAGCTTGTCTCCACTATTGTTCCTAGTAGTGAATGTGAAGTTCGCTACTGGAGAGTCATTTCTCCAAGTTTGTCCTCGCTTTTGCATCAAAGTTGTCCATTTCTATAGTAGAATTAATTACCTTTGCTTAACAGTTCTTGCAACTCCTCTTAAAGATCTTCAACTTCTTCATTAGAATGCAAGGTTGTTGCACATAAACTTCTACTGTTTCCAGTGAGTATCTTTTATCTATTTTTAATACTGTTCTTATTATTCTTTCTGAGAGTTCAATTTAAACAATTTGATCCTTAATTTTCTTAATGAAACCTACTACTGAGAACCTGCTTCAAGTTGTGCATGCACAGTAAAAGACATTTCCTGGATTTGGCTTTCTTGCCTACATCATACCTCTGACACACCAATGATACCATGCTGGATACCAGTTCTGCCTCCAGGTCTTGTAGCCTACCTTCATTCCTAAATGTCCTGCAGTTTATGATCACTATATGGAGTATAGGAGAAACAGTAAAGTCTTCATGAGTCATGATATTTTGTTTTAACCAATATTTGTGTACCAGGGTGCAGGACAGAAGTAGCTGAGACGCCTCATGTTACAAATATACTACCTGAATTCTGTAAGTCCACATGCCATGCCCAAAGCGTTTGGTGCAACATGCATCCAGTGTTGAACCCAAACAGAGCAGTGCTTACACAGTTTCATCCTATCTCTGATTATTTCTAAATGCAAGGATCGACAAAATGTGACCAGTCAATAGTCACTGGTCAGTGGTCACAGTTCTCATGCTTAATATGTGATGGCAGAGATTCATCCTGTTAAGGTTTGTCAACATCAGTCAGTATTCTACTGCAGAAAATAATGTGGTCTGTTTGGAAGGTTGCAGATGTCTATTCTCATTGCTGTGTCTGATGCAGATTGGAGAGCTGCCCTTCAGTGTCATTTTACAAGAATGTTGGCTGCTTGGTTTAGTGTCACGTAGGGCCTTAGTATACACATTTAACGCTGTGACCTCTCTGGCTGGGAGTCATGCTGATTGGTTTTCCTTGCTGACTTCTGTCACTGTGCAATGAAAAATAGTTTAACTGTTTCACATACCATGCAGCTTGTCATGATTGCAGTGAGAAATGGCAGGAGGAGGAGGAAAGGATGTTTACGTGCACACCCTGTATGAACAGATCTGTACAAGAAAATGCTTACAAGAGCAGATAATCATAAACATAAGCCTGTCTGCATGAAATAATGTTTTGTTACGCAACTTCATGAAAAGTTAAGAAACATGGAATGTTCACAACTTACTCCTCCTGTAGCAAGCACACATATAAAATCAGACTAATGACAACACAACAGTTGCATATGAGCAATAGTTTTACCATGCTTCATCTGTGAATGATACGGGACAAAGCCCTAGTACATAGTACAGTCAAACCTTCATGTTCCATACACTTTATAGAGATGAAAAGTAAGTAGATGTAAACCTTTTATTGCCAGAAGAGTCACAGGAGAACATAAATCAGCTTAATTTGCTCTACCTCTCATGTGAATTAAAGTACATAAACAGCTAGTCAGCTGTTTTCCTGCTTCTGCTGTGAGCATTTATGGAAATTTATTGAAGGATGGTGAAACTATGAGTAAGCAACATCACATTGAACATCCATGCCTCATCGCAGAACGAGGTTGGAGGTTTGCTTGTTCTTTAAAGCATGACAGGTAGATGATCTATGGCAGATGTGCCAATAGACTACAGTGCTGGTGCTGGCACAAGTGTTTCATAGCACACAGTTCAGTTCACATCGTTGAACATGGGGTTCTGATGGAACACATCTGGGATGCTAACAATGGCCAGATCTGCACCCACAACCCATCAGCCCAAAATTTACAGAAACATCTGATGCCACTTGCCTCTGAAAACCTACCAAGGACTTTTTGAATCCATGTGATGTTGTATTACGATCCAAAGATGGACTAAAATGCTACCAGGTGTTCATCATATTTTGGTTATCAATGTGTGTTCATTTATAAAATTTAACAAAATTTGGTTACTTTTCCTTTTCTTCTTTTAGTAGTATCTTAACCATATATTGATAAAAGAAAGAGTCAACAAAATCAAACTTTCAATGTAAATCAAATTTATTTTTGGCTTTTCTTTCAGCGGGAGAAGTAGTGATTGCACTTATTCAGATGTATGAAGCAAATTACCCAGAAATATTGAAAATTTGTTATATCATCAACGGTAAGTGTAAATATAGCATTTAAAAATATTTCATTCATTTGTTTACTATTTGCCAATCATTTCAGTGTTAGTATGGTGACATAAGGAGAAACTAGCTAAAATTAGTAGCATGCACTGTGTCTGATGAAACTAATGTAGAATAAAAACTTTTATAAGAATAAGTGCTGCTATATTGCAGTTCACAGTTAATCTATAGGAATTATCTTCTTGTATATAAATGTTGATATTATGAAAGTAATCTTTTCTTGTCAATTTTTTCCACAATAATTACTCCACATGCAAGCTACATTATTTTGATCTGATGCTGGTGTGCAAAATTAAATGTAATACAAATGAAAAACAAAGGAGTTAGTGACTCACTATCACGTTGTCATTGTTTGTTTGTTTGTTTCTGTTGCTTCATATCTGCATAATTACTGCAACCTACATCAACTTGAAGCCACCTGCTGTAGTCCAGCCTTGGTTTCCCTCTAAAATTTCCCCCTACCCTAAATTGCATAAGCAAACTGATTACTTCTTGATGCCTCAGATTGTATCCTATCAACTGATTCCTTCTTTTAGTCAAATTGTGCCAGAAAGCTCTTTTTTTCCCCCCAATTCAAATTCAGTACTGTAATCAACCCCTCCTTCCTAGTTGCTGCTCTTATTCACCAATGTGCAAAATTTTTTATTTATTTATTTATTTATTTTTATTTTATTTATTTATTTATTTATTTATTTATTTATTTATTGACAGGAGTAAGATTACAATAAACTTTTTAGTGTACTTATCTTTTCTTGCAGAGTTGGCTCGAATTCTTCATGTCTAGGGGTCTGATTCTTGAAGCCAAAATTCTCACATTTTAGGTTCCCATGGCCCAATTGATCTTAACAATTTTGAAGAATGTCATTGCAGAATTTTTTATGTTAATTTATTATGTCGCATTTTACTATATCACACAATCTTTTGAATTTTCACATTACCAAAGCTGAAATTACATTGTTTGTCCAAAATACAAAAATAAATCTTATCACATCAGAGGCACGCTTACTTCTCCTTCACTCTGCAGTAGTAACAATATTCCAAAGGGTTTTTAATTTTTCTTGACAAATGAATTTCTATTAGGTTTGATTATTATGTTATAAATGAATTCAGAAATAAACATAATAAACTGTACTAGATTATGTAAGTAATAAGAGAAATTTTAAGTGTGCCAAATAATTCATAATTTCAAATGTTTCTAAAGCAAAAAAATTTTAACTGTACATTCAGAGCTAGTACATATCGATTGTAACAACGAAAATAAAGTAATTCCTTTTCATAAATTTTAGCTTTAAATATAATATATTGTGTATAAAATTACATGAAATTTTTCAGATAAAAACAGCTGAGATAATATTGACCTTTCTGAATTCCGAAAAATATTACTGGTATCTACTACTACTCTTGAGGAAAAGTAATGCTAGAGAAAGATGTTGCTTTAAAATATCCCCCTCACAAAATACAGAAACAATGTGTTTACAATATTTTGTGACTTTCTATAAGGTTTGCCAAACAGTGTACAAAATTATGCCAAAAGTTAGAGTACAGGTGTATAGAAGTATCTGTTAAATAACATATTACAGAAAACATAAGAAAAACATCTATTACACAAGTCCTAATCTAAACATATATAAGGACATGGCATTCAGATTTTCTGATCTGTGGAACATTTTGTCACAAGACAAATGATAGGAAGTCAAAACCACATTACAACATTAAACTATAGGAAGACAATGTAAATTACTGGAATTACAAATTTCAAGTTTACATCTATAAACACACCTTCAAAATTATCAAAAGAGAAGAAAAACACGATTCAGAGCCTAAGAGTACAACGAGTGAGCCGACTCAAAAAACTCACAATGATGGGCACAGACCAGAAGAATACAATCAGTTACAAGTAGGAGTATAGCACAAAGTCAATCAGCCACGTAAACCAGAGTATGTAAGAATATGTTGACTCATAGAAGAAGAAAATAATGAAAATGATGTGGGGACTGACCCATGAATCCAAACCACACTGGGTATATATCAGCAGAAATGTTTTGACACAATAAAATTAATAAACTTCATAATCATATATCAGTAAGTTCAATCATATGTAAATAATAATTATCAGAAGCACTTAGCCTCAATCAATAGTTGCACACTCTCCTCAAGTACACACACACACACACACACACACACACACACACACACACACACACACACACACACACACACACACAGATTTGCGGATGACCGGGGATACCCAAAACAGAGTTAAGCATGAGCTTGCACACAACTCAAGTTCCAATGAGATACAATAATGCAGTACTCAGGATAAATACAGGTAATCAGAGTTGTAAATAGCATGGAATGATGAATGATGACATACTCGACTAGCTTGAGGACCAAAATCAGTGTGTGAAATCAGAAATGTATGAATTCTGTTATACAGTCTACACTCGTAAATGTCTTCCACTCTCTAGAAGATTCATCTACAATTGATTAAAAAAATATACATACTGAGTGTTGAGATAAGAAAATTCATTGAAATGTATGACTACTAACCTAACAGTGCTTAATTCTATCAGATTCTGATAATTATTTACAACATGATTCATAGAACGCACTCTAGAACTTTTTGAGTTTTCACATAACAAATCATCACTCACAGAACATCAACTTACATAATGTATTGGGAAGTTAATCCCCCTACCTGAAAAAAAAAAAAAAATACATTTATGCGGAATAACATTGTCCATTTCAGTGACTACTTCTCCAAACAAATAGTTCCACAAATTCTTCATATAGAATAATTTCTTGGCTAACAATTTACAAATCTCAGTCACAGCAGTGATGTAGTTGATAAATGCTTGAGTACATTACCCAGCACCTGTGATCTCTTGTAAGTCAACTGGACCAGCAAGGGTGCAGCCATATAGGAGTGTAGGAGTGAATCCATCCATATCTTTGTTTCACCTTGATTTCTCATTGCTTGCTCCAATGGATAAGTAACTTCCTGTCTACCTTCCACATCAAACCCTGAAACATGTTTTGTGTGTGAAGCATGCTGTTCAATACTTCCCTCACATACCATGGCATATGTTTTGACTATCTACTTTGAAAAAATAAGTGTCCAGGATTTATGTCAGAATGGATTAAAAAGTGTTCACATATGAAACTTTAAGATATTAATCCTAATATTTATGGTACATGTGAATAAAATGAGTCTTCACTCAATTTACCACATCATCAATGACTTTACCCAAAAGAATTTGTGACAATTAAATTTTATTATTTTCTGCAGAATACATAGGAATAATAACAATATTTAACACTAATAGCATTCTTAGATAAGAAATTTTTTTTACTGGATATTTAATGGCATTGTCCCATTTCAAAACTGTAAAAAGATCTACTCATTTAGTCACATAGATATATGTAATAAATTCTAAAGCACAAATCTATTACAAAACAGAAGTATGTAGTTGAATGAATCTGCAAAGACAGTGTGGCATAGATTTAAACTCAGTCAACAGATAAGACAGAACTTCAGAAATCACAAGATCTTACATACTACATTTGTGACATACAAAACAGAAATATGCAGTTGTATGAATCTGCAAATACAGTGTATATTTTCTTTCAGACTAGGGATCACTAAGCATCCATGTTCAAATATCTTGTCTTCTACACTAAAAGTTAACAGTACCTGAGATTTTACCAATTTGCTTTGCTTACCTGTAGCTCCTGTTATCTTTACACCTACAATGGACCATTTCCATAAATTCTTACTGTACATGACCTTACCCCTAAATTGTTCAGATATACCAAAATTGGGCTACCTGTATCAAACGGTTACCTTTCCATTGAGCAATCTTAACTTTAATTTAATGACACACAAATTCTGAATCATCCTCTCTATTGTCAGGCACTTCATGCAAAAGACCACTTTCAATTTCATCTAATGCTAGATCCACACAAGGTTTTATCAACTTTACAGGTATCATAGCATTACTTTGGTTACTCATGTTGTGAGGTAAAGATTAAACACAATGAATAGATTCCATGGCTCAACTAACATCACTTGTTACAGCAGGAAAACAACACACAATACTGTCAAAATTACACTTTCTGTTTAGTTCCTCTTTCACTTCATTCCACCGATTGGGATACAAATTCTGACTAACCACAGCTAACTTATTCCAGAATGCACCTTTATCTGTGTTATCATCAGTCTTGTCCCAAATAATCTTCAAAAGTTTTCACCTTTATTCTCCAGGCTCACGGTTACCCAACCTTCACTGTTTGGATCTTTACTCTGAATAGCATTAATGAAAAACTGTTTCGATTGGACTGGTATTCCATGACCCTCGCTTACATCACTTACCTTATGTGTATCATTAACATCATTTACAAATGGTTCCAAAACTTCATTATTCTTAAACTTCACAAATAGCTGATATCATCATCAGCAGCAGAATATTCCCCCAAAAGTACTTCATCAATAACATCTCTAACAATACAAGTCTCACCTTCATCAAAGTCACTTACCTCACCTGCATTCATTTGTAATAAGCCACCAGTCAAAGTCTTACCAACCTCAGTAATTTCACAGCTCTCATTCACATCTACATCAAAAATACCACCTAGTTCAGATCCAATACAGTCATCACCTCATTTACATACATCAACAACAGTGTTTTCCACCGAAGAGAAGAAATCATTAGTATAGACTACATCAAAATTCCCACTACTCTCACATTCTGGTTTGTGATTAGCACCTCCATCGCCATAATTAAACATAGTATCCCAACTTTTGATCAAAATATAAATGAGAAATCTGATATTCCTTCTCTTCAGTTTCAGATACATGTGCTATATCATTTAACACTGTTGTTATTGTCTAACTGCAAGTGCAACTTAGGGGGCCCCTTTTGTTTCCACCCCCCAAAACTGTGGACCTCCATTGAGGCAAACTGCCGTTTCTCTGGTTGCTACTTCTATGATTGTCTTCTATTAAAATGCCCATGGTTATCCCCATTATTCCTATCCTGCTGATATCCAAAATTTTCTCTCTATTGACACTTTGATCCTGATAGAAGTTACCACTATCTCTGATTATGTGATTAGTCCCATTGTGATTTCTATCATTCCAATTATTATGGTACATACATGGTGTGTCTAAAAAGTTTGGTGAATGCTATCAGACAACAAACAAAACAAAATATACAAACAAATGTTCTTTATTGCCCTTCAAAATAGTCGCCATCTGCTACAACACACTTTTGACAACGTTCATATAGCTTCTTGAAACTATCAACAAAGACCTTCTGTGGAATCAGTCACAGAACAGCTGTCAGGCGATCTTTGATGGCATTGATTTCAGCACAACATTCACCTTTCATGACCACCTTTCATGGCCACCTTCAAGCGGGCAAACGAAGAAGTCTGCAGGAGCCATATCAGGGGAAAGCGAAAGGTGTTCAAGAAGTTACCATCTTCTATGCTGGGAATTGGCGCACACAGTCCTGTGCAACGCTGGCCAAACCCACTGGATATGCTGTAGCAATTGGTTCAAAACAGATTGGTAAAAGGCAACATTAATGGTTTGACCTCCAGGAACAAATTCCTTGTGGATGATGCCATTGTTGTCGAAGAAGGCGATCAACACTGTTTTCACTTTTTTTTTTTTTTGTCGTAGGGAAGACATTGAACACCAAGACATTGATTGCTATTTTGATTCTGGATTGAACTGGTAGCACCAGGTCTCAACTCCCATGACGATGGTATTCAGAAGCAATGGATCCTGATCACACATGGAAATGAAATCACCAGAAGTTTCCATCTATTTTGCTTTCTGCTCATCTGTGAGGTTGTATGGCACAGATTGGGAGCAGATCGTCCACCTACCACAATCATTGCAACTGAACTCGGGCTCGTTTACTACCTATTTTTTCACGTGGCTCATCTGTAAAGGGGGTTGGTAGTAAACGGTTGCATTTGCGCCCCTATTATTGAGTCTGATATTGGCTGGCTTTTGAAGAGCAGTGAATTGAACTATACACGTTCAGATTGAAACTTATTTATTCAAAAGAAACACTTTAACGTTGTGGCCATGCATTTTTAAGTTCACAAATAATAATAATCGGTGCAATTCGTACACTGTTTGTCTCACACCCTCACACACACCCACACACTTGTTCCTTCGAATACCCTGCCGTCCATGCTTGCACTCGCGGCACTTTGCCGCTCCCCACTCACCACCACAACGGCCAACGACAAAAGACCCCGATTTTCCCGCTCACATCCACAGTCCTGAGTCGGGTCACATGACACCACAGTAGTCAAAATAATTGCTAAACATGGCCACAACTCGTTTACAATATTTTATAATATTTAAATACTTAAATCTAAATACATTATATAATTTTACAAATTATCACCACACTTATATAATTCGTTGCAATTAAAAGAAAACCAAAACACTATCCAACGGAACTACAACGTCCATCAAAACACAAACAAGTATTTTCCGGTCTATTTTGCCCAGCATATCATCTCTGCTGCCGTGCTTTAAATTTTAAATTACTTGAAAGAGTTCCATATTATCCCCTGTTACCTTACATACCCCCACTTCATGGAGACATTACCTTAGTAACGGCAACATGAAGTAGCACCAAATGGAGTGAACCCATATTACTTTATATATTAAACATTTTAATTATAACTATAATGGCACCAAAACACGTAGAACAGTGTTATAGTGGTGAGTTAATCAGTGCATGTACTATCATTAGGAAACATACATACATAATCCAACAATGTATCCAACTCAAATATACAATTAGATAGTATCCTATTGAGTGACTGGGCAGGCAAAATAAATGCCCATGTTAGTCTATATGTAGGTTGCCCACTCACTGCACATTAACACTTCCACTTTTTACACAGTTGTTTCTGTAAGTTGCACGAAGTTGTTGTAACCAGATCCTTGTGTTCACAGGTTTATGCATTGGAATACAGTCTTTCCAAACTTGTCAGCCAACAGCACTGTGCTTCCTCTCATTAGCCAAGCCATCCTATCAAAATTTAATCAAATCCTCATAAATCTTGCCTAGACATGCAGACCCACATTTCCCAGGAATCAGGCTATCCAAATCCTCCCTGGAACATCCTGTTTTCACTGATCAGTTCTTACTGAGGTTGGTACAAATGACAAACATGCACACAAATCAAACACAAACATGGCATAGTTAAATATATTCTATTTCACCCTTCAAATGTTCCCAGATCAGGACCTCCGACACTTCTACCCGCACGCACCAGTATCAACTCCAGGTGCCACAGATACATTAGAAATTTTAATAAAATCTCAACTATTTTTTAACAAACTATTTGCAGATTTCCTCCCTCCTATATTCTCCACATATTTATACAGAAATAGACTATATGTACAGTAGGTTTCAGTTCCCGTATGACTTTCAACAAGGCTTCTATCACACCCACACCAGTTGTGCAAATCCATTGGACAACAGATTCCCTTATTGCAAATATATACAGTATAATGAAGTTTGTTGACCACCAACAATGGTATCGCAACATACACAGTAACACAAATAATACTCCAATTATAAATACACGTATACATAGCCCCCAATAATTTTTTTTTAACTCGACAATAGTGTACATGGGAATCTCACTTCCTTAACCTTTATTCTTTTACCACATATTTTTTCAACTCCGTTACATTTATCAGTCACCCGTTATCTCAAAGGGTCCATGGTATAATTCAAATAACTTTTTGATTTCGCCATCAATGTCACTGGATTTTTTCTTGTTCCTCACCAGCACCTTATCTCCCTCCTTGAACTTTGTTGTCTTATACTTTTCTCCATGCCTCCTCTGTCTCTCATGTCCTTTCTTTAACATTTGCTGTCTGGCCACCTGCATCTTCTCTTGACTTGTCAAGTCTTGAGATGGAGGAAAATCTATGTGTTCTGCTATTAGATTGTCAGGCTTGATATCTTTCATGAGCTCATAGGGTGAGAATCCTGTTGCACAACTCTTCACTGTGTTCATAAGATCCTCAAACACAGTTATATATTCTGCCCAAGTACTATGCTTTTTACTGCAATATGTCCTACATAGCCTACCCAGCTCCCTCATATACCTCTCAGCAGGGTTTCCCGCAGGGTGATACACTGAAATCCTTATATGCTTCATCCCAGATCTTTGCATAAACTTCCCCCACACACTAGATACAAATTGTGCTCCATTATCAGACAGAACATTCTCTGGTTTTATATCATTCACAAAGTAATCTTTCTCTAGCTTGTTAATTATATTCTGGCTAGTGGCCTTTTTCAGTGGATACAGCCTTACAAACTTTGAGAATACATCAACAGCTAAAAGAACATACTTTACACCCCCTCGACCTGTTGGCAGCCTCCCGAATAAATCAATAGCCAGCAGTTCACCATTTCTTTTAGGAACAATATTCTGCATCTCTCCTTGTACTGCAATAGTATTATACTTCACTTTTTGACATTTGTCACAAGAAGCCAACTGTCTCTTTACTCTCCTGGCCATGTTGTTAAAACTAACATAGTCCTGCAGTATTTCCAAACATTTTTGAGCCCCATAATGCCCATGGCTAAGGTGGATGTAATTTATTAATTTTTCCACATGCTCATCTGGAAAACATACCTTCCACTCCTCTTTGTCCAAATTTCTTCGTCTAAATAAAATACCTTTACAAATTCTATAATATTTAGCTATTTTTTCATGTTCTTTACTTCCAAAGTTTGTTTTGATAAACTTCAAGGTTTGGTCCCCATTCTGAAGTCTCCTCATGTCCTTACAGATGGATCTGATTTCCTTCTCTCCACCCACTCCTTTCATATACAATATCTGTAGTTCTTTCTCATCTCCATTCGCTTCATGTTCTTCTCCAATGAAAGGTAATCTTGATAAGGCATCAGCCACATTGTTGTCTGTGCCCTTAATATATCTTACCTCATAGTTAAACTGCTGCAAAAACATGGCCCATCTCATGAGTCTATTATTTAACAGCTTACATTCTTGCAAATAGCTCAGAGCCTTATGGTCTGTGTAAACAATCACTTTCCTACCTTCCACATATATCCTGAACTTCTGAAATCCAAAAACTGTGGCTAAAAGTTCCTTCTCTGAGATACCATACATCAATTCATGTTTGGAGAGCATTCTGCTTGCAAAAGCGATTGCCCTGTGCTCGGTCTTCCCATCTACTACCCTCTCCTGAAATAGCACTGCCCCTATCCCATAATCTGAGCTGTCTGCCCCAATACAGAAAGGCAAAGACAAATCTGGATAGAACAAAATTTTGCTGTTTTTTAAGCTATTCTTGATGGCTTTAAATTCCCGGTCACAGTCAGATGTCCAGCACCAGGTTACACTTTTCTTTAATAGTCTACATAAGTTAGGTGAATTCAGGCTATAATCACTTATGTACTTCCTATAGAATGAACATAGTCCTATAAATGATTTCAATTGTTTCCTGTTCGTTGGCACCTTGCAGTCAACAATAGCCTTGATTTTCTCTTTATTGGGCAGAATGCCATCAGGAGTTAACTGATGACCGAGAAATAGTAATGTTGCTTGAAAAAATTCACACTTACTTAACTTAAGGGTCATCCCCCCTTTAGATATAGCCTTGAATACATCCTCCAACAGCTGACAGTGCTCTTGCCAATTGCTACTCGTAATCAAAATGTCATCTACGTACACTGTCAATTTTCTCATTAGTTCATCATCCAACACATGACTTAAAGCCCTTACAAAAACTGCTACAGATATTGATAAACCAAATGGCACAACTGTAAACATATAAGTCCTGCCCTCAAATAAGAAAGCAGTGTACTTTCTGCTCTCTTCAGCCAATTGCACCTGCCAGAACCCTGAAGTCAAATCAACACTTGACAGAATTTTAACATTATAAAATTTTTTCAACAGCTCATCCATGTTCTCTGGCTGATCATTTTCTTTGACTATTATTTTATTTAGCTTTCTTGCATCCAGTACTATTCTTATAGAACCATCCCTCTTTTTCACCACTACTATTGGATTACAATACTCACTCCTCCCCATTTCCAGTATGCCCCACTTCAACATCATCTGTATCCTTGCCCTTACAGCCTCTCTATTAGCTATTGCTATAGGATAAGGTTTGGCCCTTATCACTTCATGTGGCAATACCCTCAAAACATAACTGAAATCTACGACTTTTCCAGGTCTGTCAGAGAACACATGCTTATGCTTACACAATAAACCTGTAAGCTGCACCTTTTGTTCCTCATTTAAATGTCCCATTTCATTTACTTTGTCATGTATCTGCTGTTCAGTGCAGATCTCATCACCTACCTCTTCTATCCTTTGTAAATGAGTAATTGTCTCACCTCCTTTTAATTCCCCTTTAAATTTTATTCTTCGTCTATTTCCACCAGCATCAAATTCTACCATTCTGTCCTTTACAAAAATGCTACATTCATACTTGTACAAGAAGTCCATACCCAAAATTACATTCAATGCCAAACCCTTCACCACAAAGCAACTAATATCAAAACAATACTCATTACTATTAAATTCCAGTAATACTTCCCTGCTGATGAGCTTGCTACATGTCCCAGTTGCTGTCTTAATTTTGACTCCTGTAACTGGTAATTCTATTAATCCTAAACCTTTAATTTGCTGCCAGAAAGATTCAGAGATTGCAGATAAACTTGAGCCAGAGTCTAATAATGCTATATCTGCAACTCCTCCCACACTGATATCAATTATTGGCTGTATCACCTCTATTTCTACTCTGTTCAGCCCTGATTCCTGTAATAAATCTCTTTCTACTTCACTCCTGCTTTCCTCTTGCATAATGCAAATATCTTTAGGTCTTTCTCCAAAACATACATCAGTATCCCCTTCAAACAGATCCTTAATAGCAAACTCAACATTCTCTTCTTCACTTAATTCTTCCAATTTTCTGGCAATTTGAAATTTTATTTTACCCCATTCTTCAGGCATCAAAGCTTTATGTAATTTTGCATAGGACACCCAATCACTCAAATCATAATCAGCCTCCTCCTTTCCTAACCATCCACAATTAACATCTTTGAGGCTTGCATCATCAGTTAAGAAAACACAGGTTTCAATTTTATCTTCTGGGCAACCTACAGCAACATTCTCCATATCATTACGCATTTCCATATCCACACTGAAGTCATTATCACTACCACAGTTAACACCTGCACCCACAAGCACAGTAACCTTATCAGTAGGTAATTTACCAGCATTTTCCACATTGTCAAATACACCACTCATATTAGCCTTTACATCACACTGAATAACCCTCTCCTCACCTTTTCCACAATTCTCCATACTATTTCCAATAGACATCTCTACCCATTCATCACACCCATTATTACTGTGAACATTGCCCCTTAATTCCATATCCACTTCTGTTCCCCCTTTTGATGAAACTACCTCTGTCTCTGATCTTTCAATGAATTTTTCTGCACACAAACCAATATTGTCCTCCTCTGCTTGTAATTTCTCTTCCCTTTTAAACATGTCATCAATGTAAAACTCACACTGTTCATTGCTGATATTAGCCTTGTTCCCTTTTTTCCTCTTATACCTTTTATCTGTATTTCTATAATTGTTAAAACCCCCCCATAGATTTTCATTTCCTAAGACAGCATCCATATGACATATCCCAATGTCCCTATTTTCCTTGCTGACTTTATTACTCATCCCATCATGTCCTTGTCTGGCCCTGTTCACATAATTACCAGCCCCCCTGCAGACCTTAAGTGAGGCATCAATTAGTTTTTTGATTGCCTACCCTGTCCATTTGCATCTGGCATTCCTACTCTCATACCTTCTCTATCACTCCTCATCTGATCAAAATTGTCTCTTCTCCCTCCAAAATTTCTGTTATACCTTTGTGGCTTGCTTCTCCAATCTCTATCCTGATTATTCTGATCACTTCTATCTTCTCTCCACCTGTTATGGTTATTACTGTATTCATAATTAATACTGTTTCCCCTTTCATGATACCTTCCACTCTCCCTATGTTCCATGTATTTAGGTCTGTAACACAATGCCCTGTCCATATTATCCACAAAATTAAGAAATTCTTCCACTGAATCTGTTGCACTGTGAATCAAATCCCATTGCAAATGCTCTGGTAATCTTCTCTTTAGTGTAGATATTTCTGTTAATATGCCCAGTGGCCTATCCAGATGATTTAATTTATTCAGTTCTCTAACACAGAACTCTCTCATACTTTCCTTTCCGCTCTTGTAACTGGATACATTCAAAAAATCGTTTTGCAATCTTAATTGTTTTGCTTGGCCCCAGTATTTGTTCAAGAACAGGTTTTCGAAGGTTTTAAAATCACAAAATTTATCATAATTTTGGTTTGCCCATGTTTGAGCTCCGCCTTCCAACTGCCTCTTAACATATTTAATTTTTGCCTGCTCACTCATCCCTGTCACAAAGTTATCCTTACACGCAGCTAGAAAGTCAACTGCATGGTATTTATTCTCCCCATTAAAAGGTTTTGACTGAAATCCATGCCCCAGAGGATATCCCAACAATAAATTTCCATTCCCTGCTGCCACAGTATTAACTGTTTCCCTCAAGACATTTATTTCCCCTTCTAATTCCTTCTTATTGTCAGTAATTCCCTTATGGCAATCCAGCACTCCTATCTTAATGGATTCAATGTCTGCCTCTGTTTGTCTTTGAAATAATGTGCATTTCTGTTCCTGTACCTGAATCTGCCCCACAAGATTACTTTGCACAGTGTCCACCTTGGCTACTAGGCCTCTTTCAACCTCATCAACTCTCTCAATAATTCCCTCAACAATTTTAACTGTTTTCAACTTTATCTGTAATTTGAGTTAATTTGAGATCTAGCTGATCAAAATTTTCATTCACTGTCTTTATTTTATCACTAAGCCTTAATTCCATATCCCCTATTTTCGAATCCATTTCTCCAACTATTGCAGTTTTTATATTCCCTATTTTCGAGTCTATTTCTCCTAATTTACTAGTAAGTTTTACAAAAAAATGTGCTGAGGTCACTTCCTGGTATCCAGCCTATTTCTTTTGGCATGCTAGGGCTACTACAGGTACTCCTAACATCCACTGATTCGCCTTCACTTTGAGATTCACGCGTCTCATCGGCCATGGCTAATGAAAGGACACAATTTTGCAATGTAGCTGCTTGCTGTACTTATCTTTTATATCCTCGTGTGACACGAGGTCTGCAGTGAGCTCCGCAGCACAGCTATGCAATGAATCTTAATCGGCGGCGTGGACACACAGCAAACTCAATCAGGAGCGAGAACACGTTGCGTAGGCCCCTGGCAGCATGTAGTCATGTTGGTCGGTGGCACGGACGACGGCGTTGATTGTCGGCAGCACGTGGATACAGCTTCGACTGCTTTACCCGTAGCAACACATGGACGTGGCACGGACGACGGTTTCTTCTCGTGGCAGCACGTATCGCGGCACGGACGACTGTTTTACACGCGGCAACACGTGGATACGGCAAGCACAGCGGTTTTACCCGCGGCAACACGTGGTCGACTCATTAGACTGTGTAACTGACTGCTTCATAATCGTGGTGGCCTTATATCAGCGTAACCACGGGGCAGTGCGTATCTTGTCCAGCACAAACACTCCGGTACTGCTAATGCACTGATTTTAGCTCAGAGCCCCCACACTGACTGTTCAAAAGCCTAACATCAGACGGACATTCGATTCCGAAATACTATGGAATATGGAAGAAAGTCCTATCCCGGACGAGCCCCCAATTGCAACTGAACTCGGGCTCGTTTACTACCTATTTTTTCACGTGGCTCATCTGTAAAGGGGGTTGGTAGTAAACGGTTGCCTTTGTGCCCCTATTATTGAGTCTGATATTGGCTGGCTTTTGAAGAGCAGTGAATTGAACTATACACGTTCAGATTGAAACTTATTTATTCAAAAGAAACACTTTAACGTTATGGCCATGCATTTTTAAGTTCACAAATAATAATAATCGGTGCAATTCGTACACTGTTTGTCTCACACCCACACACTTTCACTTTGTTCCTTCGCATACCCTGCCGTCCATGCTTGCACTTGCGGCACTTTGCCGCTCCCCACTCACCACCACAACGACAAAAGACCCCGATTTTCCCGCTCACATCCACAGTCCTGAGTCGGGTCACATGACACCACAGTAGTCAAAATAATTGCTAAACATGGCCACAACTCGTTTACAATATTTTATAATATTTAAATACTTAAATCTAAATACATTATATAATTTTACAAATTATCACCACACTTATATAATTCGTTGCAATTAAAAGAAAACCAAAACACTATCCAACGGAACTACAACGTCCATCAAAACACAAACAAGTATTTTCCGGTCTATTTTGCCCAGCATATTATCTCTGCTGCCGTGCTTTAAATTTTAAATTACTTGAAAGAGTTCCATATTATCCCCTGTTACCTTACATCATCTGGGACGATAGTGTGCACTGTGTCCTTGATAATGCCCAATTGTTCTGCAATCAATCTGAGAGTCCGTCACTGAAATTGTGCCAGCATTTGTCACACTTTCTTGATCTTTTCTGGGGTTCTGCTTGTCAGTGGCCAACATTAGTGTGGCTTATCTTCAGTTGTCATTGGAGGATCAATAAAATAAATAATACATTTCTGCAACCAAGACATTTTGTTCTTTCAAATTGTTACTGCCAGTTGCTCTATTACACCAATGTGGATTGGAAAAAGTTCTCTTACTGTCAGCTTAATAATAATTTTTAACTTTCATAGGCAAAATGTCATCATCTATTTTAACTTGGTTATTTCATCATTTATTTTATAAACTACACATGCACACGACAATTTACCACTATCAACACCTGTTACTGCAACAACAGATACTTATACTTCACCTATTAATGATTGGTCGTAAGTTAATAACTTCTTGTTGTTATTGTTGTGATCAGATGGAGGACTGGTTTGATGCAACTCTCCCCACTAGTCTGTCGTATGCAAGCATCTTCATCCCTGCATAACTACTGTGACCTATAACCATTTGTACCTGCTTATTGTATTCATGCCTATGTCTCCCTCTACAATTTTGACCCTCTACATGTCCCTCATTACCAAACTGACTATTCCTTGATACCTCAGTATGTCCCCTACCAACCCAACCCAACCCAACCCTTCTTTTAGTCAAATTCTGCTTATATTTCTTTTTCCTCAATACACTTAGCACCTTCTCATTAGTTAATCAGTCTACCCATATTATCTTTAGCATTCTTCTACAGCAACACATTCCAAAAACTACTTTTCTCTTTTTGTCTGTACTACTTATTGTCTGTGTGTCACTTCCACACATGGCTATATTTGCAACAAGTACCTTCAGAAAATATTTCCTAATACTTAAGTCTAAATTAGATTCTAACAGTAACTTTAGATATCAGAGAGGTCACCTTCCAACTTTTCTGTTTAAATGTGCAATTCAAAAACTTAATATTGAGCATTTGTTTTATTGATAGCAATACCTTTTACATCATAATGATTATGACTTGATTTCTGATTAACATCAAAGGGATAGATTATGCAGGATTTCACTTCTTAAATTATAACTAACCTAAACATTCTTTAACATTATAGCTCATGACATAGAAGAAATGATCAGATATGATTTCCTTGTATCCTATATCTCCGTAAATGTCATTTTTCAGTATTGGAAAAAAATTAAATATGAAAAATGTATCTTGGTCTGTTTAGTGAAGTGTGTGTCTTGGTTTAAACTACCTGACAGGATAAAGTGATTCACTGGAAGCCATTGCCTTGAGCAAATAATACTCTTAATGGTTGAGCTATCAATGTATGATTCACTGCCCATCTTCGCTACTGCAGAAAATAGGTACTAATAGAAGTGAAACAGTGAAAGGGGTTATAAATCCTGTCTCAATAACTTGGTTGCATTAGAAGCACGTGTGCAATTAGGTTCCAGCCTGGCACATAATTTTATTAAAGTACAAGTACAAACTCCCCCACTCTAAGTATACAGTAATCAAATGTAGAATTAATTCTTCCAATGACATTTACTTTTTAATTGAGGATTTCAGCATAGGATGTGTGGCAAACAGTGAGCAGCTGTGTTCGTAGAACATTGCCACTACAGTTAACATGCATTTACTGTTGTATTGTATTTCTTAAAAGCAAAAGTTGTTCAAACAATCATTGATTTTTTCAGCACCAAAGGTTTTTGCAATTGCTTTCTCAGTTGTAAAAAATTTTCTGAAGGAGTACACATTAAGTAAAATACAGATTATAAAAAATGATCCAGTTAAGTGGAAGGCTGCAATACTCAGTACAATACCAGCAGATCAGCTGCCAGCATATTATGGAGGAACTCTAACAGATCCTGATGGTGATCCAAAATGTCCGTCCAAAGTAAGAGCTTAGCAATAATTTGTACATATTATTAGAAATATTTCTGTAACTATGGAGAAAAGTGTAAAAGATGATACAAAAGAATATCACATTAGTCAACTTGAAAAAACATTTATGATTCAAAAGATTCTTACTTTCATTGCCTTATGTATGGGACTGCAATTGGTAGTAACCAAAACACATACTTAAGTAGTGCTCTATGAATCTCTGTGTCTCACTTGGAATTGGTCAGTTTGAAATTTTGACATGGTTTGTTGAAACAGACATCTGCAAAGTACATCCATAGGTGGCAGAAAACTGTGCCCTGAAAAAAAAAAAAAAATTAGCAAGTAGTAGTTTGAAATGGAAGTGTAGACAATGTAAGCTGGAATAATTTCCTCTGAACAAGTTGCGTCATGAATGACTGTAAGAGATTTTTTTAATGGTAAAGGTTTTCTCAATTTTCCAAAGTGACGGTTTCGTACACAATAATTAAATCTCACAATTTTTTATGAATTTCAGAAAATACATAACTCCTTCAAATCAATATTAATGTTATCAATAACATGAGTAAGTCAAATCAAGCAATGGAAAATCCAGCATGAAATAATGACAATATTATGGAAAGCATAGATTGCTATTCACTGAATAGTGCACATGTTGAGACAGGCACAATAAAAAGAAGCCAGATTGGCCTTAGCAGCTAGAGACAGTGGTCATCTGTGTGTGAGCTGCATTTGTGTGAATGAATGTATGTATATACTTATGTTGTCTAATGCAAGAGAAGGCCTTTTGGCTGAAAGCTTACTTGTTTAGGGTGTTTTTATTGTGCCTGTCTGTGACTCAGCATCTGCAATATGTGGTAAGTAGCAATCTATCCTTTTCATGATATTGACATGAATAAGTGAAATGTAATTTTGTTTGTGTGTGTGGGGGGAGGGCAGGGGGGGAGGGTGCGGGGGGGGGGGGGGAGGCGTGTGCCAGGGGGGGGGGGGGGGGAATGCGCATGTGCACACACATAATGTGCTGACTGAAGTTTATTAATGTTTCAGTTGGCTACATGACAGTTTTCAGTGTTTATACATCCATGTGTCAAGGATGTTATGGAGCTGGGTATATGGTAACAATACTGCTGGTCCACATCAGTAACATATTCCACTTCTTAGATCTGGTTGCATCAGTTCCTTGCAAAAATAAGTCGTGCAGTTTTGTATGCTCACATTAGGCAGGTTGCAGCTGGTCCACAACACATGTTGATCAACACTGGGTCAAAGCTGAAGTCATATAAATCCTACAGGAGAGGTTTTTGTAAGTCATCCTTGTGATCAATGATCAGTGGGACTTTGGCTGTTCACTTATGTAATAAAATGAAACACCCACAGCCATTGTTTTGATGTTGTTTTATTACATTGCAACCAGCTTCGGTAACTCGGTACACCATCTTCAGGCTGTAACTGGTACTGAGGGGGTGACCTCCCATCATATATATGATCCCATAATCAGCATACATCTTTAAACCGGCTTCTGTAGAATAGTATAATAGCAATGTTGTATCTGGAATCATCAGCTACCAACTCACACACAACATCACTGTTGCAATATTCTATGGAAGCCAGTTGATAGATGTTGGCCACTGATGGAATAATGAATATGATTGGAGTTCATCTTCTCAGTGTCAGTTACGCCTGAAGATGGTATATTGAGTCACTGAAACTGATTGCAATATAATAAAAGAACATCGAAATGTTGACTGCAGGTGTTTCATTTTATTACATATGTTATTAAAAACTTGTATTACCTGTTAGAATGCCTTGATATGATGCTAACACAATCTCATGAGATGTAAAGACTGTAGATTCAGGATATAGGTGGTACTTTTTTTCCACTAGAAGACCCCCGTCTCCTCCCTATTACTACTACAAGGAACTTGAGTCAATACCAAATGGATCTTCAAACCATAATCCTAGTTATGGTCAAGATCTGTTACTCCACAGGATTTGCAGAATTGGCCCCCTCTAGTTGATATTACTGTGCCCACACATAATAGACATCCTTGGCAATGCCAAATCAGAACTTATCAGGGAAGATAAAGTAATGTTGTTTATTAGCTGTTAAAACCTCTCAGCTGATTACAGTCTGAAAGTAATCATATCTGCCCTAATGTTACTACAGCCTATACATGATGTAATGAGGCCACTGTGAAACTGCTACCAGTCACGAGTGACTCACATTAAAATAAAGAAGCCACCACATGTGTCCATTTGGTAGCAGTTTGAGTCTCTTGGTTGTATACTGCACAGTGTGAAATAGAGTATTCTGTTACTGGTGTAAGATGCACATGGCTGACTAGAACCTTTGAATATGTAGGTGTCCTCAGTGGGGGAATTTGCTTACATTGAATGCACATTGTGTCAAAAATTTGCAAGACATGTAATTCTGTCCAGATGTAACTCGCTGATTTGAGTGGTTCTTTGTTATTGATGATTGAGCTCTATTTAGATAAACAGTTTTATCACAAAGGCTTCAGCATATTATTGCAATAAAGACAGTGTTACTTCAAGTTCACTCTCATGTTCCTACAAACACTATGAAAAGTTTAATGTACTCACTGGCATTTGCATTATTGGTCCTGTTAATAAAGCATATTGGTAATTTAAATCTATTGTTGACAGGAAAACAATGTGTTCTTAAGTGTATAAAAACTTGTAAACTGGCTCATCAACTTTCATGCCGGATTCCCGGGTTCGATTCCTGGCGGGGTCAGGGATTTTCTCTGCCTCGTGATGACTGGGTGTTGTGTGATGTCCTTAGGTTAGTTAGGTTTAAGTAGTTCTAAGTTCTAGGGGTCTGATGACCATAGATGTTAAGTCTCATAGTGCTCAGAGCCATAACTTTCATGCAATTATTGATCAACTGCCACCTTCTAATTACCTGATCTGAAAAAACGGAACTTCCGTAAGTGCACTGCTGAAATTTTACTGTAATGCTCAAACCAACTGTTTATCATCAGGAGGTGATTACAAATTGTGCTCATTAACTGCAGTCTATTTATTCACTTCATTGACCTCTCGCATCTATTTATTCACTTCACTGACCTCTCGCATCAGGCTCTACACTTTTTTTCATTTGTTGCTGGCAGCAGTTGAGTGGTTGCCATTTATAATATTTAAGTTTTACTACTCATTCCAAGAACACTGTATTATTCGCACTGCAGTATTAAAATTTCACACTAGATCAACATTAGTTGTTGTTATCCAGCTATGACAAAATTTAAGTTCAAACCATACAGCGGGAGAAAAATGAGGTAGTGTATACAAAGAATTAGGCAAAAAGTGGGTTTTGTCAATATAGGAAACATTATGATATATAAGATACCACATTTTTCATTGTCATACTAGAAGAGTGATGATGAATACAATGAGATATTTGTTGTGTTTAAATTGATTAGACATATTTTTGATTTCAGATCAATCAAGGAGGTAAAATCCCAAAATCATACTATTATAAAAACAGTGAAAAACTTGCAGAAAATGAAAATTACACTTCTGCTGTAATAAAGAAGGGAGACAAATTAAAACTTCCATTTGTTGTTGCACAAGACGGCTCTTTCCTGAAGTGAGTAACTTTTCTCAGATAATAATTTTATCAATGAGATTATCAGAATTCATTGGCCTTTTTCTTAAGTTTCTGTTCTGGTAATTACTCCCATTACCATACTTACTAGCTGTATTAAAATCTTTTAATAAGTATTTGTACTCTTCAGTTTATAGGCTTTACTCATCTTTATCTGTAGATTAATTTCTTACTTCCTTCCATCTAAATTTGTGACACTACTGTGTCCATAAAGTGAGCTAATCCTTGAGTTTTCTTTTATATTACAATAAAATTCTTCAAAATTGTATACCATTGGAAAAAGATTTGTGGTCTCAAAATATTTTAAGACACTCAGAACAATACACAGTATCAATTAAAAGCGTACCCAACAAATGCAGACCAACCATAAGCAGATAAACTTATAAAACCACCCAAAAATTAAAAGAGTTAATGGACGATGGACCAGTGCTGAGTACTTCAGAAATGGCTATGTGAATCTTATATTATAATAACCTCTTAGCAACTTGAAAAGAAAAGCGCTGTAACAATGTATAAGGTGAACACAAAATACTAAAGAATCAATACATTCCACATGGGGTAGAGACTGTTCATCTTGAATTTGCCAATATCGTCTTTCAAACTGGAGTTGGGGAAAGATCTCTGATTAGCTGCTTTCTCTTTATGCATTTTATGTAAATGTGCATTGTAAACAAAGTGTGAGATGATATATTGTAGTATGACTGTGTCCCGTCGAGATTGCAGAGTACATTAAGAGTATGTACCAGACAAACAGATATAGAACACAGATGGCCATTTGTAACACAATACACTCCATGCAACTATCCATGGGTTTAAAATCTACATCTACATACATACTTCGGAAGCCATGGTAGCACGCATGGCAGAAGGTACCCTGTGCCACTAAGTCATTTCCTTTCCTGTTCCACTTGCAAACAGAGTGAGAAAAAAATGACTATCTGTATGCATCCATATGAGCTCAAATTTGTCATATATTATCTTCATGGTCCTTACATGAAATGCATGTTGGCATCTGCAGAATCAGCATGCACTCAGCTTCGAAGGCTGGTTCTCTAAATCTTCTCAACAGTGTCCTTGAAAAACAATGCCACCTTCCCTCAAGGGATTCCCATTTGAGTTCCCGAAGCGTCTCTGTAATACTTGTGTGTTGCTCACACCTACCAGTAACTAATCTAGCAATCTGACTCTGAATTGCTTTAATGCCTTCCTTTAATCCATCTTGGAGCAGGTCCCAAATACTTGAGCAGTAATCAAAAATATAGTCCTATATGTGGTCTCCTTTACAGGCGAACCACACTTTACTAAAATGGTCCCAATAAACCAAAGTCAACCATTCACCTTCCCTAGCATAATCATGATACACTCATTCCATTACATATTTCCTGGTAACTTTAATCCGAGATACACTACTGTTTGTAAAAAGTGAAACATTTAGAAACAATGGTCTGCAACATGTCATGATAAGAACAGCAGAACCGTAATAAATGATTCAAATGACAGGCAGGTACTGTGCATATAGGCCCAACAGCACTCTCTTTTGTGTGGCCAGAGAGGTCAGAATTACACGATGCTCAATTGGTGCACAGCTGTCATACAAAGTGGAAATGTGTCACCTAGTGCCACTAGCAGTCAGAATAAGTGATAAACACCTCCTAAATAAAGACATACATGACCAAGCAACAAGAGGAAAGGAGAATTATTACACAAGACAGCAAAATCTGAAATTTACAATGAGTGCTCCCAATGAAGCAGGAAAAAGGTTTCCAACAAGCATCCAAAATCAATTAAGGAAGTAAAGGAATTTATATAACAGTCATTTTAAAGTGTATCTTACAGAGAACACTATGAGTGAGAATTAAATGTCAAATTAAATATTAGCTATTGTACAGTAACATAAAATATGTAATAACTTCATATGTATATATGAGAGTAATCCTGTTTTCTTTGCTGCACATTTATTGTATATATAAAATTGTATGATGCACCCTTTACTCTCAGCTGAAAATTATTGGCTGGAGTCCATGGGCAAAGGATAAGTAAGTAAATAAATATATATACAAAGATGTATCAAAGATGATGTGACTTACCAAACGAAAGCGCTGGCAGGTCGATAGACACACAAACATACACACAAAATTCAAGCTTTCGCAACAAACTGTTGCCTCATCAGGAAAGAGCCTCTCCTTCCCTCTTTCCTGATGAGGCAACAGTTTGTTGCGAAAGCTTGAATTTTGTGTGTATGTTTGTGTTTGTTTGTGTGTCTATCGACCTGCCAGCACTTTCGTTTGGTAAGTCACATCATCTTTGTTTTTAGATATATTTTTCCCACGTGGAATGTTTCCCTCTATTATATTTATATACAAAGATGATGTGACTTAACAAACGAAAGCACTGGCAGGTTGATTGACACACAAACAAACACAAACATACACACAAAATTCTAGCTTTTGCAGCAAACGGTTGCTTCGTCAGGAAAGAGGGAAGGAGAGGGAAAGACGAAAGGATGTGGGTTTTAAGGGAGAGGGTAAGGAGTCATTCCAATCCCGGGAGTGGAAAGACTTACCTTAGGGGGAGAAAAGGATGGGTATACACTCACACACACAGATATCCATCCACACATATACAGACACAAGCAGACATATTCAAAGACAAAGAGTTTGGGCAGAGATGTCAGTCGAGGCGGAAGTGTAGAGGCAAAGATGTTGTTGAATGACAGGTGAGGTATGAGTGGCGGCAACTTGAAATTAGCGGAGATTGAGGCCTGGTGGGTAACGGGAAGAGAGGATATATTGAAGAGCAAGTTCCCATCTGCGGAGATCGGATAGGTTGGTGTTAGTGGGAAGTATCCAGATAACCCGGACTTTGTAACACTGTGCCAAGATGTGCTGGCCATGCACCAAGGCATGTTTAGTCACAGGGTGATCCTCATTACCAACAAACACTGTCTGCCTGTGTCCATTCATGCGAATGGACAGTTTGTTGCTGGTCATTCCCACATAGAATGCGTCACAGTGTAGGCAGGTCAGCTGGTAAATCACGTGGGTGCTTTCACATGTGGCTCTGCCTTTGTCTGCCTTTGATCGTGTACACCTTCCGGGTTACAGGACTGGAGTAGGTGGTGGTGGGAGGGTGCATGGGACAGGTTTTACACCGGGGGCGGTTACAAGGGTAGGAGCCAGAGGGTAGGGAAGGTGGTTTGGGGATTTCATAGGGACGAACTAACAGGTTACGAAGGTTAGGTGGATGGCAGAAAGACACTCTTGGTGGAGTGGGGAGGATTTCATGACGGATGGATCTCATTTCAGGGCAGGATTTGAGGAAGTTGTATCCCTGCTGCAGAGCCACATTCAGAGTCTGATCCAGTCCCGTGGAATGTTTCCCTCTATTACATAAATATATATACAGATAGATAGATCAACTATGATATCACAGAGTGCAATATCAGCCTGTGAAGGAGTTCAAACAGGGCAGAATGACTGGTCTCTGGGAGGCAGGTCTGTCACCCGTGACACTGTGGCTTATACAGGGCTTGCTGCTTAAACAGTGAGGGGAAAGTGGAACCAGTGGAGAGAAGGAGGACATACACAGTGCCAACAGGGTATTGAATGAAACGATGTGGTCACAGTGGGAGATGACCACTATCTTGTTTGCTTTGCCGTAACGGACTGAAGAGCTTTGTTGACAGTGTTGGCATGATGCTGGAACACTGCAACAGGTGTGGACATTTGTACATTGACAGTTCAGTGCCACCTTCTGCAGGCTGGACTGGTGACACACATGCCATTGCTTTGGTTTTCAGTGGCCAGAACCCACCAACACTGCAGTCTGCAATGGTTACATCAATGTCAACACTGGAAAGCTGAGTGGCAAAATGTAGTGTTTTCATACGAATCCAACGTCAGATGCCCTACAGTGATAGCCACATAAATATTTCACACTGCTGTAGAGAACGCAATTGGACAGACTGTATTGTTGAGTGGCATAGCAGACAAAAGCCAAGTATGATGGTTTGGAGTCCCATTGCCTGCAACACATGATTTCGCCTCCTTCACATTGAGGACAATCTGAACAGCTACTGCTACATCAGGGCAGTCTTACAGCCAGAGATACTGCCTCTCCTGCAGGCCATTCCACATGCCATATTTCAGCAGGACAATTCCTAGCCACAAGTGGTGAGGAATGTGCAAGCCTTCTTTGAAGAATGATGGATACCACTGCTTCCGTGGGATGCCTGTTTGCCTGATGTCACCCATTAAATATGTCTGGTATGTGGTCAGTTAGCAACTTGTTTATTCAGGTCCTCCTGCAGCCACAGTTGATGCTTTGTGGACTCACCTACAAACTATGAGGTGGAGTATTCCCCAGAAGCATGTTTAGGTGCTCTGCTATTCCATGCCATGATGTCAACAGATCTGATTGTAGCACATGGTTGCACTACTCTGTACTGAAAGTAAAGTAAAAAATAATGTTATCATTTTTCGCCAAAATATTCCGGGATTGAAGAATAAAGTAGATGAGCTCCTGGTTTGTTTAGACGACATTGAATCTGGTAATGTAATAGATATACTATGCTTGTCTGAGCATGACATTGTGTCTGATATGGAAAAGGTGAACATCAGTGGTTATAAACTAGCTGCACATATGAGTAGAGAGAATAAGGTGGGAGGAGGAGTTGCCACATATGTCAAAAGTTATCACTGTGTAGAAAGCTTAGGTACAAAAAAGTTTTGTCTAGAGCAACATATAGAAGCATGTGCCTGTCAACTTAAACTGAAGGAGGGCTTTTTTATAATTGTAACAGTATACAGGTCTCCTTCAGGAAACTTTCATTTATTCCTGGAAAACTTGGATGCCTTGTTGTGCTGTCTGTCAGATAGGGGAAAGCAAATTATTATTTGTGGGGACTTCAGTGTTGATTCACTGAAAGAGTGTAATAGGAAGAATGACCTGGAAGTCTTGCTCTTCTTTCAATTTGACATCTGTCATTAATTTTCCTACTCGGGTAGTAAAGGACAGCAGCACATTGATAGATAACACTCTTATAGACCAAGATAGGTTTAAAAACATAAATTCTTGTCCTGTTGAGAATGGGCTTTCTGATCATGATGCTCAGCTAGTTACAGTATATGACATAGCTCCATTCAGTAATTCAAAACTACCGTCCAAAGTTGTGCGTTCAATTAATGACTCAACAATTAGAAATTTCAGAGAAAATCTTCAGCAGTTAGACTGGGATGAGGTGTACAAGGAACCCAATGCTAATTTAAAATATAACTTATTTCATGATACACTTGTAAGAGAATTTGAAAACTGTTTCCCCAAGAAAGTTGTTAAATCTAATTATAAGAAACTATGCAAAAAACCCTTGGCTTAATAAAGGAATAAAAATATCTTGTAACCACAAAAGGGAACTGTATCTAACAACAAGAAATAGTAATGATTCAGAAACAGCCAAATATTATAAAAACTACTGTGCTACATTAAGAAAGGTTATTAAAAAGTCCAGAAGCATGTGCACCATGTCTGAGATTAATACCTCTGATAACAAAATCAAAACAATTTCTAATATTATTACAAGGGAGACAGGACAACCAAGAGTACAGGATGACGGCATCACCATCATAGCTAATGGAAACTTGATATACAACAAGCCGCAAGTCGAAAACATTTTGAATAATCATTTTTTAAATGTTGTAGAGAAAATAGGATCTAAATGTTCATTAGAAGAAGCAAGGCAGCTAATGGAAGAGGCCTTACCCACACCATTTGATACAACTGAAATTCCACCCACCTCTCCATCTGAAATTAGAAAGATAATAAACTCTCTCAAGAATAAAAGCTCACATGTGATTGATGGCATTTCCAGCAGGATAATAAAAGCTTGTTCCCAAGAAATAAGTGGGATTCTTAGCCATATATGTAATAGCTCTCTGAAGCAGGGTATTTTCCCAGATAAACTGAAGTATGCCATTGTTATACCACTGCATAAAAAAGAGGATACGTCTGATGTCAACAACTACCGCCCAATCTCTCTTCTGACTGCCTTATCCAAAATTCTTGAAAAAGTAATGTATTGTAGAGTATCTTCACACCTTTGTAAAAATAAAATTTTAACAAAATGTCAGTTTGGTTTCCAGAAGGGTTTTTCAACGAGAAATGCTATATATACTTTCACTAATGAAATATTAAATGCTCTGAGAAACCAGAAGTCACCCGTTGGGATTTTTTGCGATCTATCAAAGGCTTTTGATTGTGTAAATCATGGAATACTTCTAGATAAGCTCAAGTACTGTGGTATGAATGGGACAGTGCTCAAATGGTTTAAATCATACCTAACTGGAAGAGTGCAGAAAATTGAAATAAACAGTTCACATAATATGCAAAAAACTGGTGATTTCTCAAACTGGGGAACAATCAACAATGGGGTGCCGTAAGGTTCGGTCTTGGGTCCTCTGCTGTTCTTAATATATATTAATGACTTGCCATTCTATATTCACGAAGATGCGAAGCTGGTACTTTTTGCCGATGATACAAGTATAGCTATCTCACCCAACAGACAAGAATTAACTGGTGAAATTGTAAACGATGTTTTCCAGAAAATCATTAAGTGGTTCTCTGCACATGGGCTCTCATTAAACTTCGACAAAACACAGTATATACAGTTCCACACGGTAAATGGAATGACCCCATTAATAAATATAGACTTCGATCAGAAATAGGTAGCTAAGGTAGAATATTCAAAATTTCTAGGTGTATGCGTTGATGAGGGGTTGAACTGGAAAAAACACACTGAGGATCTGCTGAAACGTTTGAGTTCAGCTACTTATGCTATTAGGGTCATTGCAAATTTTGGCGATATACATCCGAGTAAATTAGCTTACCATGCCTATTTTCATTCTCTGCTTTCGTATGGCATCATATTCTGGGGTAACTCATCATTGAGTAAAAGAGTGTTCATTGCACAAAAGCGTGTAATCAGAATAATTGCTGGAGCTCATCCAAGATCATCCTGCAGACACTTATTTAAAGAGCTAGAAATCTTCACTGTAGCCTCACAATATATATATTCATTTATGAAATTTGTTATTAACAATCCGCACGAATTCAAAAGTAATAGCAGTGTACATGGCTACAACACTAGCACAAAGGATGATCTTCACTACTCAAGGTTAAATCTAACTTTGACTCAGAAGGGGGTAAATTATGCTGCCACAAAAGTCTTTGGTCACTTACCTAATAGCATCAAAAGTCTGACAGATAGCCATATAGCATTTAAAAGGAAATTAAAAGCATTTCTTAATGGGAACTCCTTCTAGTCATTAGATGAATTTTTGAATATAGTAAGTGGGTAATTCCCCAACCTAAAAATAATAATAATAATAATAATAATAATAATAATAATGAGTGCCATGTAATAATTTGTCTAATGTAATATCTTGTATAGACACCTTTTATTAACCTGACACGTTCCACATCATTACGAAGTGTCGTATTCATGATCTATGGAACAAGTACTAATCTAATCTAATCTGCACTGTCACAGTGCATGTACAGACCAGTAATGCCAGTCATTTGTGTAGAGTCATGCCCATAATTGGTGGAATAAATTTCATTGTGATCACATCTCTTGGTCTTTGTGTTTCACTTTTTCCAAACAACAGTGTACTTAAACAACATGCTGTACCCACACATTACAGGTTTGTTTTTCCTACTCATTTGCATTAACTTACATTTTTCTACCTTTTTCTATAAAGCTAGTTACCATTCATCACATCAATTAGAAAATTTGTCTAAATCATCTTGTGTCCTCCTATAGACACTCAACTTTGGTATCTTCCCATGCACCAAAGCATCAACAGCATCTGCTCACCCTATCTGCCAGATCATTTATGTATATAGTAAATAATATCAGTCCTACCACACTTTTCTGGGGCACTCCTTACGAGACTCTCGTCACTGATGAATAGCTGCCATCGACGACAAGATATTGGGTTCTCTTACTTAAGAAGTCTTCAGGCCAATCAAATATCTGGGAATCTATTCCATATGTTCATAGCTTTATTTAAAGCCTATAGAGGGGCACTGTATCAAATGCTTTACAGAATTGTAGAGATATGGAATCTGCTTGTAACCCTTTTTTCCATAGTTCACAGCATATCATGTGAGAAAAGGGCAAGCTGAGTTTTATATGAGCAATGCTTTCTGAAACCATGCTGATTAATGAACATAGCTTATTGGTTTCTAGGTCTCTACAAAATTGAGACTATGTTCAAGAACTGAGAATATGTTAAAGTATTCTGCAGCAAACCTGTGTTAAGGGTATTCGTCTGTAATTTTTCGGGTCCATTCTTCTAACCTCTTGTATACAGGAGTCACATGCACTTTTTCCATTTGTTTGGGTCTTTGCACTGGGCAAGAGATTTGTAATACATGCAAGCTAAGTAATGGGCCAATGCCATAGAGTGCTCTTTGTAAAATTCAATTGGTATTTCATCTGGACCTGGCATTTGCTTCCAGTTGTTTCTCTACAACAGGGGTACTTATTACTGTGTCGTCAATACAGGACTTTGTGCAGTAGTCAAACAATGGTACATTTGCATTCTGCTAACAGCTGCTAAAATTGTTGTTTATTGAAACACAGCAGTTTCACGGCCTAAATACACACTATAAGATGCAACCTACATGGAAAAGAGCAATGTACAGTGTCACCACTTAGTGGACATTAAAATTAATAAAGGAATAAATATACTCACAATGTGAAAATGTCATAGGCATTCCTATCACTCCTACTCAGAATTTACTATTCAGTGAATATTGTCAATACTACGTCAAAAGAGAGGTAACAAAGGCATGCTCCATTCATTTAGGCCAAATTGCTGATGACGAAACTTGCAGTTACACAGTCATGTTTTAAAATTTGCCTCCAATTAAAAAGAAAAAAAGAGATATTTTATAGTCAGAGGATCTTAAAATTTTTTTAGAGGGGCTGGATTAGCAATAAAAAATTATCGCTGCTAACATAGTCACAGCACCATGCAAATTACTGTGTGGAATGTATCAGGTGGCAGTGTCTTACCTGCCATCTTCACAACAAAACAAATGAACAACTGTGCTACAGACTGAATTAATTTACACTTACACTTACAAAATGTGAGATTGAAACTCTTAAATAGAAAAACATGCATAAAATTTAGGAAATATAGTACTGTGAAAACACAGGGAAAGCCAAGTACTTAACTTATCACACTGGAGATGTGTAGCAGGTAATAATATTAGCCACTGTTTGTGGACAGCTTCTGCAAAACAGTCTGGCCCACACTGAATTTGACAAGAAAAAGGTCATAGATTTTTCTTTAATACAAGTAGATGTGTAAGTAGCTGAAGACAATGATAAAAAGTCTCAGACAGCAGACAAAACAATGAAATTTATGTAAAAAAGAAAATAAGAAATGCACAAGATCTGAAAGGTAAAAGAAAAATGTTAATATTAGGGACTCAGATACAAAATTGGAGAGACTGGTGTGAATTGACTGATGAGAGCAAGGTACATGCTGAACTGCAATTAAAGTAAACCAGAAGAGCTAAGTACGGATTAGAATTATTTGATTGGATAGATAAAAAACCTACTCACCAAGTGGTGGCATTTTAATTGGGAGAAGGTATTCAGAGATTCCAGGAATTTTAGCAGGTCTGCCTCACCATGAGTCTACATGGTAAAGATGTCATAATTTGGTGGGTGCTTTGAAGCCAGCAACTATAGGACAGAAAGGATGATTGGGTTTGTGGATTTTAGGAAGAAAGTAAAAGGTGGGCATGTGGTTTGGGTGGGGTGAGAAGTTCTATGGATTGAGGTGTTAGTCCTTGTGAGGGGCTTGAAGTTTCAAGGAGGGACTGCAGGTCAGTTTGAATCACAGGGATGTGATCTTGATAGCAGATGCTGTATGTAGAGGCATCAGACAGCTGGCATAGACCTTCACTAACATAATCCTTTTGGTCAAATACCACAGCGGCAGATCCTTTGTCTGCTGGGAGTATAATGATGGTGTCATCAGCTTTTAGGGAAAACAGAGCCTCAAGTTCCGCAGAGGACAGGTTAGGGCCATGTTGTAAGGACCTGAGGAAAGGTTGTAAGGCAATGCTGGATGTGAGGAATTCTTTGAAGGCTTGTAAGGGATGATTTTGAGGTAGTGGTGGTGGATCAAGTTGGGATCGTGGTCTGAACTGTTCAAGGCAGGGTTCAATGTCAGGTTTACTGTTGGAAAGGTCTTGGGGTGGGTTGCAAAGTGATATTTCCAATGGGTATTACATGTGAAGAAAAGGATGTCCTTCACCAAAGAGGCAATATCAAATGCAGGTTTAGGGCTGAAAGTGAGGCCCTTAGATAACACAAATAATTCAGGAGGGGAGAGCGCTTTAGATGAGCGCTTTGGATTAATACACTAATACACTACGCAGATTCAGAAGGATGTAGGTTGCAGTAGGTACTGGGAGATGATGAGGCTTGCACAGGATAGAGTAGCATGGAGAGCTGCATCAAACCAGTCTCAGGACTGAAGACCACAACAACAGCAACAACAACAGTTATTATTTGTTATCCTCAGTCTATGCAGCTAACCCCAGAGTTCCGGAAAAGCACAATAGTCATATCGCTTAAGGAAGGAAATTGGCGAAATGTGGTAACTACATTGAATAGAACGTTAAGCAAAAGGGAAATGTAATAGAAAAGCAATTTTACTTTGTAGTGACAAACAACTTAAGTAAGGTTCGGTTGCTTTCACAGCACTTGTGATAAGAGAAAGTACAGTGGAGTAAGACATTTATAATTCTTAAAATAGATTTAAAACATGCAATGAAGAAAAATACAAAATATCCACTGTTATAATGTAGTAACAAGTGGATAGAGACAAGCACAATTTAAAAGGAATATCAAAAAGGCTGTAGTTAATATTCTTATAGAGTAACTTACATGATTAAGTGGCATTGAAGAAAACAAAAGAAAAGCTCGGAACTTGACATTGTCTGGGGAATTGAAAAAAATAATAAGAATCGTAAGATCTACTGAATGGGATGGACAAGCTGCTTAGTGGAGAAAGTAGCTTGTTGACAAAAGAAAGCAATAAGGTAAAGTAGGGAAAAAAGAGGAAAACACTATTGTTTGAGCAAGAAACACATAAAAAATAGGCACAAAATAATACAGATTTTCTTCAAAAAGATATATATCAGTCCCAAACACTGATCAGTAACTACAGAATAAAATTCCAACATTGTATATTGAATACATCTTCCATAGTGTGCTAAAAAAATGTTAAAATGAAGGGGGGATATTAATGTAATGTGTGTTAAGCAGGTTAAAATAGATTTTTGGGGAAGCCATTGTCAAATAAAGAATTTTTTTTCTTTTTATCCTATTAGATGAGTGCTGCAGTGCCTGATTTTACAATAAAACTTGTAGGAGTTCCAAAAATGATAATGTCTCAGGTTTTTGAGTACTGATCTCACTAATACTTGAAAACAAAGTTAAAAAAAATCACTACTAAGGCAATAATATCATGAAAAGGAAAGTTGCTACTCACCATATAGTGGAGAAGCTGAGTCGCAGACAGGCACAACAAAAGGACTCTCACAATTAAAGCTTTTGGCCATTAGGCCTTCGTCAACAATAGACACACACACACACACACACACACACACACACACACAAATGCAACTCACACACACAACTGCAGTCTCAGGCAATTGAAACCACACTGTGAGCAGCAGCACCAGTGCATGATGGGAGTGGTGGTTGGGTGAGGGTAAGGAGGAGGCTGGAACAGGGAGGGGGAGGTATAGTATGGTGGGGGTAAGGGACAGTGAAGTGCTGCAGGCTAGACAAAGGGCAGGGGAGAGGTGGGGAGGATTGTAACTATGAAATGGAGAAATAATTTTGCAAGCTTGAGCATGATGCACATTTATATTGTAGGTTGCATGCCTGTATGTACCATGTAACCAATAAAGAATTTACTTGCAGCTATAAATATTAAATAATTCTGTAAGCATAAATGAAGTCAACATTTGTCAACTATGGTGTCATATTGGTTTGTAAACTTCTTTTGTGTACCCTGTTGACCCAGGAGTAATATACTTAAACCTATTTTTTTAAAAAGAAGAGAATATTAATGTCCAAGGGCTTCATTTATGATCATGGACATATTTTACTCAGCCTTATTTTTTCAGTTTATTATTGCACAATATCAATTGTAAAATAAGAGGCAGCAGGTTTGATCTTTTATTTTCAGATTATAAGCATTTTCTATTACCCACAATCAGAACATCATTATCGTACTAACTCTTCCATGTACTGATATCATTTGAAAAGTAACTGACAAAATATTTCCTCATTATGGACAAATTGTGAAGCACATCTTCACAATTTGTATTAATGGGTCATCAAATTCAGTTGTAACATTGTATCCATGGCAGCACTTAACACTAACAATTACCAACTGTGTTTCCTCAGAATTAAAATTCCTTTACACACTGCCTGATAAAAAAAGTGAAGCAACCAGAAAGCATGGTCTGATGTCAATGTAACTTCATACCATACACACTATCAATGGGTCATGTGAGAAAGCATTACCAGCACCTGACAGAGTTTGAAAGGGAACTCAATCTGAGTCTCCATGTGGCCAACTGATCAAATTGTGCCATATCCAGTTTTTTGGAGCATTCTGATGTGACGGTGGCCTGATGTATTTCATGGGACTTGTGGTGTAACATATCAGTTTGGTAAAGCGATGTGTTATCCAATGTCTGCCTAAACGAAAAAAACATTGATTAAAACAGTTAAAAGTATTTCCATTAGTTAAGTAATGAAGGATCATAGACTGTTTGGAATTTTTTGTTATTGCCAGTGCCTACAAACTGGTGTGGACAGACACAATGTGTCTTCATGAAGGGGCAATGGTGGCTGCTTTGTTATGCATTATGGTAATTGCTGGTTTGACAGTTATTTAATGCTGCATCATCCTTGCTTGAAGAAGAAGAGAGAACCATCAAGTAAAGAGGGCTAGGACAATGGAGATGACATCATGGAGAAAAACAAGATAGTCCTGTTATCTTTCAAATAGATATTAGCATCTTGTGGTTTTACCTCAAGCTGTCAGTTTGACATTTCACATTGATTATTGAGGTGTTTGCTATACAGAGAATATTATGGAGAATCCTTGTATTTGAGAGTTCAGATACATGCCATGTTAATTTGAGAAGTGCCATGTTTATTTCAAAGTTGGATATTTTTCACAGCTCTTGACTTCCAGCAGCTGCTGCAGAATTTCAGTGACAAAAGTCAGAGCTGTTCAAAATTATTGTCACAAAGAAACAACAAGATGAGTGAATTAATAGTCTGAAGTTAATAGTTCATTAACGAAGTAGCCAACTACAATCAACAGGAACATTTCCAGAATGTGAGGACAGGCACATTCGTCATCAAGGTTTTGGTGACCATGACTGATCAGCACAAGGGAGTATTGCTCTATTGCACACCAAGCACATCATAAACCATTCACAGTTGCATTTGACTTCTGAGAACAATTAATGAACGCCCTGAAACATTCTGTGTCACCCCACACCATTGGTCAGACTAGCAGCAGCCAGGCAATGAAATTACTGTCCTGTGCATAGGCTGCCATTAAAACCACAACAACAATGTCCTCATTTGGAGTGGTGCTGTGACCAGGAATCATGGACTACTGATGAATAGCATCGTATTGTGTTCAGCAATGAAGTCTGTGCTACCCCTGATGACGTTCATCAGTGATTTGGTGGCAGCTTGGAGAGAGGACCTATTTTTCTCTTGGCATCATGGTATGGGGAGTCATCAGGTATTATTTCAAGTCACAGCTGGTGGTGATTGAGCTTTAATGGCATAACCTCCTGCATCCCCATGTTTTACCTCTCATGGTGCCATTTTTCATGAGGACAATGCTCATCCACACACACACACACAGCACTCTCTGTGAACTGTCTGCATACTGTTGAGATACTCCCATGGTCATAGAGATCCCCAGATTTGTTCCTAATAGAAGATGCGTGGGACCAGCTCAGATGTCAGCTCTGTCTGAGGATCTAGTACATCAAGAATCAGTTACAACAGTTGTGGCCAATCTTGTCTCAAGAGAGGATACAATGGCTTTATGATGCCCTTCCCAATCAAGTCAGTGTAATCACCCATACTGATATGTGAGCTTATACAACCAACTTTTTTGTAAGCCTGACAGTCTCAACATTTGAGGTTTCATTTCATTTCCTCCTCCCTTTGTGGCACTCCACTTTTTTTGCCAGGCATTGTATTTCTTAAAATTATCAGCACCATATTAAAACAGTGACATTATTCCATAGGTGGGGATTCAGAACTGAGAATCATGACATCAAATTTGGAATCATTTGTACAAATGAAGAAGGCATTGAGTCTGAAGCAATTCCCATACGAAAAGTCAACAGCCATCTATCAGAAGAAATGGGAGTCATAACATGTTCTGCACCAGCAACATGTAAGTATTTTATTTGTACAGCAGATCATACTAACAATAATGTACTTTATATAATCACAAAACTAACAAAGATAATAGTACACATACAAACGTTTTACATTAACAAAGTTGGAACAATGGAACTTTTCTCCAATCATCAAATGATTTATTCTTTGCTTATTCTGTAGCACATGCATTTTTATTCTATAAGCAATTGTCAAGGAAGTAAGGGACATAACCTGAAGGAGAGACATTCATGAAAAATAATTAAGTCATGACCATTTGAATGATAAAAGTATTTCCAACAACAAAATATTTTTAAATATATGATAAATAATTTATACACCTCAAATTGTTGACAGGCACAATTAAGACACTCACATAAAGTTTTTGGCCACAGGCCTTCGTTAGAGTATGATGAGGTCATACATTTGCAAATAGAATACTGACAATATTTCTTTTGCATCTGTATTAGTTTTTGGAGTGTAGATTGTGGTGCCATACTGATCTATAGCGCAGCATGAGGTCTATGTTAGGCTGAAAAGTGAAAGGGTGGTTGTGAGTTGGTGAAATGGTATCAACTTCAGTTAATCCCTTGTCAAGTTCACCATGGTGAAGCTGGGTTTGGGCCTGAAAGAAAGGCCTTTTGAGGGAACAGTGATTTCTTCAGCAGTCAGTTTCATACAAAACAGCTTGACTACAGTGGAGGGGATCTGGAGATGGTGTCTCAAACTATCGTCTTTTATGGGGGGAAAAGGAAGTTAATGGGGATGTGAAAGGTGGAGGTCAACCAGGTAGGGACTGAGAGTTATAAGGGACTGACATCTGGCTTGGATGGGAGTAATGAATAATTTAGTGTGAGGCAGTATTCCTGAATGAGAGTAAATCATAAGCAGCTGAGGTGGTGTTGAGAATGATGACCGTTTTCTGGCTATTGGATGATGTAGATATCATCTCAGACACAGGACGCAGCAAATTGTCAAAGTTGCTGGTGTAACAGGTAACTGACCAATCATTTAAATACATTTTGCCCTCAACAGTTTCATTCATAATATCTGATTTAATGTGAAATTTTTATTTTTAACAGACACGATAATCTTTGATAACAGCTACAGTTACCTCAGGAGCAAGAAGATCAGTTACTCTGTTGGTGTTGTACCTCCAGTAGAAACAAAAGAAGAGGCACTCACTGAAGAATGAAACTCATGGCAACCTCAGTGAACACAACAAATTGTCTTTGAAGTCATGACAACAATCCTTCAATAACCATCAGCATTGTATTTTTCAACAATGTATAAATTGTATATATAAACCATTAAATATTTTATTTAAACAAATACCTTTTATCATTTCAGAATCACCTTTTGAAGCCCAGCCTCACATCTATGTAAAAATTAAGAACCTTAGGGGGGAGGGGGGGGGGGGAGATAGACTATCAGCATATTCCTCCAGCTTGCACAGTCTTGGGATATTTTATGCCAGGTAACTCATGTTAAGCTAGAAAAGATAGTCTATCCCTTTCCTCATAACTTTGCTTGGCACCTACCTGTTTAAAGTGTGTTGAACAATATTCTTGAACTTTATCCACTGATGCTCAACATTTTTGGTCCTGGAGATGGATTTTATTCACTTATCTCCACAAGAATGAGCTTTGCCCAAGTACCATGCAGTTTGTTGCTCATCAGACTGCTAGCTAAAGAGTTATATAGGTGGCCAACAGAAGCTTGGAAAGTGCACAGCTGACACACTAACAATGTCTTACATGCAACCCACACCAATAGATGGTATCATCAAATGTTTGCAGGATGTCATAACTTTTGCTCAAGGACTATGAATGCGGGTATTTCAGTAACCACCTCCAGACAGCCTAGAATTCTGTGGTACAATAGCCTTTGTTACACAAATTATAATCAAGGTTAAGCCGGGACCAGGCTTTAGGTAAGTTAAATTTTAAGATTTCACTAACATTTAGTCATTAGAAATGGAGCTCCAAGTGTGTCTGGAGACAAAGCTAATTTCTTACTACAGTAGAACCAGTAAAAGGAAAGATGATACAGTGACATACACTAAAGTAGGAGCTAAGTCCTTTTGTTGTAGGATAGACTATTTTCTAGTAACAAATAAGTTATTAGAACTAACATTTATAGGTTATCAGCAGGAATAATAAAGTCTCCTCAAGCAGTTAGAGTATTATTAAAATTGTGAAAACTTATTAACTGGAGATTTATTGTTTGTGGAGACATTACTTTTGATTTTACACGTGTACTGATTAAGAATGCACAGTTTGTTCACATCCAGACTTTAGAAAAAGAGAGATATCAATGAGGATTTAAGGTCATTATCAAACAGACTCTGCCAACTTCTAATTAGACACCACTGTCCGTGATGTATAAGTAAAAATAACTTTTTATCTGACCACAATGGTCAAAAGTTATCAAACACACTCATCAAGTAAGTTCTAACCATGTGCACTACTACTTTACAACAGCATCATAGCTGATGAACTATTAAGTGTTTAGATATAACTTATGGAAAGAAAAGAGTGCAGAGAAATTTAAAAGCAAACACTTTAGATGGAAAGATTGGTTTCATAAAAATATTCCCCTAGCATTTGTGACTCGTGTCCCAAATTAACAGAGTCTGAATTGCCCACTGGGAGTTGTAATGAGACACAATTTATAGGGTGGCACCATGCCCATGTCATATTCTAGTGGACTATTGCAATCTGAACCAAATGCATACAACTGTATGCCACCCTTCATTGGACCACCTTATCTGTCTGCTCACGACAGCTGTGTTGACAATTATTGCTGTACTTTGCATTTTTTACAACACTTTTCTCCAATTTGGTTAGCCCTCTCTTTAAATTCTTTCATTATTGTCTTAATTCTTCTCTGCTGTTAAGCTGCCTATTCAGTTAACTCTTTTTGGCTACACTGGATTTTCAAAATTCACTGTTAATAGCAAACTGTGTGGATTGCTTATTTTAGTTACTCTGTGTTGTTAGATTTGCCCATGATTGTACTTTAATTTAATAAATTTCCCAAAAGTGCACAATGAAGTCAAATATGCTAAAATGCTCTAAGCAGCATCAGAAGCTACACCTACAGCAACTCTAAATGTTACAAGAACAATTAACACAGCTACAGACTTAGGGCCGAAAAGTAATTATAGTAGTCGCTCAGGTGATCCATCAGCTGACACCATAATCAAACCATGAACAAGCACCACAGCTACAGCAGCCTCTACCACAGCTGTCACAACACTTTTTTTAATGAAGCCAACGATGAGTGAAATTACTCAGTCTGAATTTCCAAGCACAATTCCATAGTTTTCAAGGTTTTAGACTGTCAGATCTTAAAATTGTGTCATTCTCAGATATTTGTGTATGTCATGAAGAGTTTGCAAGATTGCAGATTCACTAATGTCACAAATGAGCAGGGTTGTCTTATCTGGAAAAGGTGGCTGAATTGGGTGGACTTAGCCACATTCTAAGCAAAAAAGTCTTCTGTGGACTTATTAATTCAAAATCTGGTGGTGAAGATTGCCCCAGATGAAGAAGTCAGAAAGGAAGAAGAAGTCAGAAAGGAAAATGTAGAGCTCTGAGACATCGCTCTAGAATATATAATAGCATGTTAGACCAAGCAAATTAAACCAGCGGAACAACAAATACAAAGAAACCAAAGATATTACTGCTCAAGGTACTAGCCCAACACCATCAATCATCTAGAGCCAACTGAATGTCATGAAATACAGAATCATTAATACCGCAATTTTCTTATAAGTGCTCAAAGTTACAATTGTGCTCAATCTGTCTAAGCAAACACAGCCAACCAAAGTGAGTACATCATAGGGCACATCATTCAGCATCCGACAATAAAGTCCATCTTGTCTTATTTTACTGTAACAATTAATGCAAATCCAAAAAAGCAGCAAACAAACGTACCACAACACTGCACATATGGATCCACCCTCAGCAACTTCATGTTATGCAATTTGGAAATTAGTCAGCACAGAGACATTAACATGTTATTAATCCATAAAATTACCATAATCTAGCATATTAGCCAGTTTCACAAAAACAATTGCACCTACTGGTGGTAGGTTATGGAAACAAACATTTTCAGCTTACATTGCAATCACCTTTACATGCAATGCATGGAACACTTATCTTACAGACCACCAGGGGAAGCAAATTGGAATTTCTCAACATTATGGAAGCACATAAAGTATTAATCTTTTCCAAAGAAAATAAGGTATTGTGTGAAATTTGTCCTGAAAGAAGTGGTAAACATGTTAAAAAACCTGTTTAGGATCATATCCACAAGGGGAAGCTTAATATTACTACCATATGCTTCTCAATATCCCATCAAAGACTTCCTACCATACAAACTTATGGAGAGCATAGAACATGCTGTTGCCTTAACTACCAAAACTCGTGCCACCTCAGCAGAACTAAAACAAAAAAGAAACCACATAGACCGTAATTTATGCAATAAAGGAGTTCCACACTTACCGATGCATAACATGATTTCACCTGGTTCGTTATCAAAAACCTTCCAGAGATTTTTAGATCATACTGCAAGCTTCTGGAAACGACAGGACAACATCAAAATTGTTGGAGTTAATAATTATGACATCAGTTTATGATTGACACTTAATGATACAAATGCTGATGTTCTACTATGACTCATTATACAATCAAGATGGCGGCTAGTGTAAAAATTCGTTGTGCTTGTCCGAGAAAAAGTGTGAATTTTGCCGTGAAAAAGAAAAATTGTGACAGTTGTAAGGATGAAATTACAAAGCTCAGCGAACGGGTGTCTAGTTTACAATTTATTATCAGTTCCTTGAAGATGGATATCAAGAAACTGAAAGAAGAAAAAAGTGAACGGAACATGAAAAACTCGCGCCATGAAAGTAAGAATATGTCGGAGAATTGGACGGAAGTGAAGTACAAAAGACGCAAACAGATAATACAAGATACAGAAAACGGCGAAAGAAACATAAATATAGTGAACGAAAATTACTTTCAAGCACTTTCGACTACGGATTGTGAAAGTGAAGTTAACAGTGCGAGTGTACCATGTAGAAAACCAAACGACTTTGTGAATAAAGTAAAACATGGAATATTTCAGCAGCACTTAAGTAAAAGATCATATGCGAAAGTGCTCACGAAAAATCTTCCACCGCTAAGCTGCTCTACTGAGACAATATCGACATGTGTTAGCAAACAAGACACAATAAATAGTGCCAAACAAGACTTCGCTTACTGCAAAGGTAGGCAGGAAACAGGCAATCTCGGAACAGCAAGTACCGGTAAAATTGAACTGTATGCCGACAGCCAAGGACGAAATACAGCCGCTGAATTTCGGCGTACAAGTAGTCAGAATTTTAGTTTTAACTGTACAATAAAACCAGGAGCAAAATTCAGTGCTGCTACGTCAATGAGTCAAGAAAAAATTTCCTCATTGAGCAAAAAGGACTTTTCCATCTTCCTGGCGGGATCAAATGATATAGCTAGGAACGAAAAAAACGATCTCTTACTCTCGCTAAAAAGAAAACTGTATGAGCTGAGAGGAACAAATGTTATTGTTTTTTCAGTGCCACACCGTTACGACTTGATGGAATGGTCCTGTGTAAATAAAGAAATTGAAACTGCAAATAAAGAGATGCAAAATATTTGCAAGCGGTTTGAAAATGTAACATTTGTGAACATCAGCAATTTAGGGAAAAGGTTTCACACAGCACATGGTTCCCATCTAAATGTACTTGGAAAAAACGTAATAGTAACAAAAATTTTAGAACTTGTAAATAAAATCTCAAATGTGCGGTGTGATGATAGAAAAGTCATACCTCTCATGGACAGGAAGTGTGTGTATCCTGTAGAATCCAATGTGAAATCTGATGTCAGTGAAGCTGCACCCCTCCAAGACAAATGTGAAATTTTATCAATGCAAGTGAACACTCCAAATGTTAATAATTCACAGAAAGGCACAGCAGTTGTAGAACAACAAACACCAGAAATAAGTGAAACAGCAGCAGCACCATCATTATCAGCAGAAGCAGCAGCAGCAGCAGCAGAACCAACAACGACTGGAGCAGCAACACAGCAATGCTTAAGGAGGAGCCAAAGGAAAAATACATCTGTGTCATTCAGTGATAATTTTTTATGGTTTCAAGCCAAGAAGAAAATAAAAATGTGAAAAACCAGCCTGCTAACTCACAGATAAGTCACAACAACATCCTATTTTTAAACATTCAGGGTCTTGAAAATAAAGTTGAAATTCTGGAGGAGTCATTGCCACAGAATAAGTATTCTTTCTTATGTCTATCAGAACATTGGCTTAAACCAGAACAAATACAATACTATGTACCAGAAGGTTATAAATATGGAAACAGTTTTTGCAGATCTCAGTACCGTAATGGTGGTACTGTTATCTATGTTTCAAATGAAATAGAGTGTAGAGAACTAGATCTTAGTTGGGCATGTGCAGAGAAACACTTTGAAATTACCGGGATCATATGTGATATGATGAAACTTATCATAGTATGTATCTACCATTCCCCTGACTCAGATGATAAAACTTTTTTAGATAATTTAGACAGTGTACTCTGCTACGTAACAAAATGGAAACAGTATGTAACTGTAATTGGGGGAGACTTTAATTCAAGCTTTGATGTAACATGTAACAAACCCAGTGTAAATAAGTTACTGAATATGCTAAGGCAGCACAACTTCCATCATGTAAATTCAGAACCAACAAGACTACAAGCGTGCTTGGATAATGCTTTTGTCAACTGTGCTCGTGATATGTACTCCACCAAGGTAAAGGAATTTGTTTTCTCAGACCACTCCATGTTAACGGTAGAGTTAAGACATTTTATAAAAGGGGATGAGAGCAAGGCTGCACAAAAGTTAACAAAATCTAATACCTTAATATTAACAAAACACAATCTCATAAAACTAACACACCAGCTGAGCATAACAAACTGGGACAAATTATTTCAAAACTGTGATTCCAGTGCCCAAACAGTTTATGAAACATTCCACAATTACTTAACAGATATTTTAAAAGCCCATCTTGTTCAAAAGAAATACCATAAAACAAGAAAGGGTAAATTTTGGTACACCAAAGAACTGGAGAATCTAAAAAATAAGCTACTGCTGTTGAAGCGCCTTGCCAAAGTAAACAATTCTAATGAAATTAAGGATCTCGAAAAAATCACTAAGAAACAGTATAAGAAAGAGTTGCAATTGGCGAAACTAAGATACAACACAAATTTCATAAAAAATAGTAAAAACCAATGCAAAACAGCCTGGTCATTAATTAATACTGTTAAAGGTGAAGTCAGAAACTTCGACAAGACAGTCCCAATACCAGCAGATACATTCAATAAATATTTTGTAAGCTGTGCTGATGATATCAAAAAGCTGATCAGTAAACCCGATGTAACATGTATAGATTATCTGAAGAGAGCAAACCTAAATCATAATAGGGCCAGATCATCATTGAAACACTTCAAAGAGGTATCCCAACATGAAGTTCTTAAAATAGTCAAAGAAATGAAAAATTCATACAGTACAGATATTTTTAATATGTCAAACAATCTATTGAAAGAAATCATACATTACATTGCAGCACCATTAACATATTCTATAAACCTGTGTCTCATAGAAGGGTTTTTTCCTGATCCTCTCAAACTATCCAAGGTAACTCCAGTCTTTAAGAAGGGTGTCAAATCAGATCCTGCAAACTACAGACCAATTTCACTAATTCCAGTACTAGGAAAAGTGTTTGAAGGCATAATATATAAGCAGATGTATGAGTACCTAGAACTAAATGGTATGTTAAGTGCATCACAGTTTGGTTACAGAAAAGGAAGGTCAGCTATACATGCCATAGAGCTCTTAGTCAGAGACATTCTAGCAGCATTTGAGGACCATGCGCATGCACAGGTAACCTTATGTGATCTGAGCAAAGCTTTTGACTGTGTTGACCACTCACTTCTGCTCTCTAAACTTGAGTACTATGGAATATGTGATAAAAGTTTAAAACTCATCAAATCATACCTCAATAAAAGGAACCAGGTGGTGAGTTCAGGAAGTCATCTGTCAAACATACTCGAGGTTCAACATGGAGTGCCACAGGGATCTAAATTGGGACCACTTCTTTTCCTTGTACACATAAATGACTTACCAGGAAATATAGATGTAAAGACATATATGTATGCAGATGACACAACTTTTCTATCTGTAAACCATGTACTTGATAACCTTGTAAGTGATATGAAATTGGCAAAAGAAAATGCAACATCATGGTTTAATGCCAATGGTCTGCTATTAAATGAGGAAAAGACCCAGAATATGTGGTTTAGTCTATCAAAGACTACAAAAATAGAAAAACAAAAGGCAAAGTTTTTAGGTATTGTACTTGACAACAGTCTAACATGGAACTCTCATGTTGATCACATAGTGGTTAGGTTGTCAAGAGTTATATATTTGTTGAAGAGACTGATGTGTTGTGTGACATTTGAGTACGTAAGGACAGCGTACTTCGCCTTTTTTCAATCTGTTTTAAGGTATGGGTTAATACTCTGGGGAAACAGCAGAAAAATAAATGAAATTATGGTGATCCAGAAGAAAGCAATCAGAGTAATGGCTAAGGTAGATAATAGAACACATTGTAAACCATTGTTCATTAAATATAGAATTTTAACAGTAATTAATTTATATATTCTTGACAGTGTTAACTACATACTTGCTGAACTACCTAATTTAAGTGTAACAAATGAAAGGCATGGCTACTATACAAGAACGTGTACTTCTCTGCTGTTGCCACAAAATAGATTAGCTAAAACTAACAATAGTCATAAGTATATGGCAATTAAAATATATAACAAATTGTCTAAAAATGGGTCAATCAAGCCTGACAAATTATTTAAAGATAATGTTAATAACTTCTTGTTAACTAATCCATTCTATTCATTAGAAGAATTTTTAGAAATGCCCAATATCAACTTAAATATGTAAAAATTTATTTTGTAAAATTAATAGGTTAAGTGAACTGACGAAGTCTATTGCATGTAACTATGCTGAATGACTAATAAAGAATCTGAATCTGAATCTGAATCTGACTACCCAGAGGGCAGAACTGAAGATTTAATCAGCAGGAACACTACTGGTTTTACAGTGACATTGTGAAAGACACAATGTTAGTCAATTTCTCAGTTTATATTGCCAGTGTTGCACCATTTGCAAGATAGAATTCCACAGAATACAAGTTCAACACTAACTTTGCAAAGGGCAGTCCACACATCTGTCAATGTTAGCAGTATGATCCTCTTAGGCAAGGAATGTGAAAAATATTACAGTCTCATCTCAGGCTCTCTGGAATCAAATATTACATCTATTATGTACTGCGTGAAGAGTTTGACAGAGCACTGAAAGACCTGAGTCAAAACAAGGCCCCAGGAATAGACAACATTCCATTAGAACTACTGACGGCCTTGGGAGAGCCAGTCCTGACAAAACTCTACCATCTGGTGAGCAAGATGTATGAGACAGGTGAAATTCCCTCAGACTTCAAGAAGAATATAATAATTCCAATCCCAAAGAAAGCAAGTGTTGGCAGATGTGAAAATTACCGAACTATCAGTTTAATAAGTCACAGCTGCAAAATACTAACACGAATTATTTACAGACGAATGGAAAAACTGGTAGAAGCCGACCTCAGGGAAGATCAATTTGGATTTCGTAGAAATGTTGGAACACGTGAGGCATTAAAATCCATGGAGAAGAAATAAAAACTTTAAGGTTCGCCGATGACATTGTAATTCTGTCAGTGGCAGCAAAGGACTTGGAAGAGCAGTTGAACGGAATGGACAGTGTCTTGAAAGGAGGGTGTAAGATGAACATCAACAAAAGCAAAACGAGGATAATGGAATGTAGTCGAATTAAGTCGGGTGATGCTGAGGGAATTCGATTAGGAAGGGAGACACTTAAAGTAGTGAAGGAGTTTTGCTATTTGGGGAGCAAAATAACTGATGATGGTCGAAGTAGAGAGGATATAAAATGTACACTGGCAATGGCCAGGAAAGCATTTCTGAAGAAGAGAAATTTGTTAACATCGAGTATAGATTTAAGTGTCAGGAAGTCATTTCTGAAAGTATTTGTATGGAGTGTAGCCACGTATGGAAGTGAAACATGGACAGTAAATAGTTCAGACAAGAAGAGAATAGAAGCTTTCAAAATGTGGTGATACAGAAGAATGCTGAAGATTAGATGGGTAGATCACATAACTAATGAGGAGGTATTGAATAGAATTGGGGAGAAGAGGAGTTTGTGGCACAACTTGACTAGAGGAAGGGATCGGTTGGTAGAACATGTTCTGAGGCATCAAGGGATCACCAATTTAGTACTGGAGGGCAGCACAGAGGGTAAAAATCGTAGAGGGAGACCAAGAGATGAATACACTAAGCAGATTCAGAAGGATGTAGGCTGAAGTAGGTACTGGGAGATGAAGAGGCTTGCACAGGATAGAGTAGCATGGAGAGCTGCATCAAACCAGTCTCAGGACTGAAGACCACAACAACAACAACATGTGGGAGACACTGGGAAATAATGTGCACAGGACGAGAGACCAGAAAGACACCAAAAAATAGTCCAACCATGTAAGTTGTGCAATGTGTACCACACCACACCAAAAGCACCTTGGGGGAGAGTTTTGACACCACATTTCTCCACAACATGGTGTAAGTGGTTGTGGGTGCACTCTCCAACTGCCTTTATATTATTAACATGAATTCCATACTACTGGTGCCTGTCAGGGTGGCTAAATATCTGTCTATAGTCACAGACACAGACAATGGTTCAAATTGCACATAAACAGGTTGGCATAATAGGTGATGTGCAGGTGCTGTACAGTAATCAGTCCAATGATATATTAGGAATATTATGATACCTGTGGGTGTTGATATTTTTGTTTACATATTATTTAACACCTAAATATTTATTTGAGGTATTTAAAATAATGTTGAAGATTTAATATAAAAGTTTGTAAACTCACTTCCATTAATTTCTTCTAACACTGTACTAATGAGTGTCTTTGACAAAGGTTTTAACTCTTTGCTTTATATAGTATCTCTGAGCTTCTTCATTGAGTAGAAACTTGGCAGGAATTGGGTATAAATGAAAACTGAGTCATTTTTGTGAGGCTGCAGAAAGCAGTTGTATTTCTTCTTTTGTTTGTGCGAATTTTAAAACCATAGTACATGAAATGTTGCAGAATACAGACGTTTAAAAAATCAGATACTTTATGTCATTTAGTGTTTTGAGAACTAGAACTAACCAATTTTGACATTCTTTTCATCAGTCAATTTTCTCTTTACTAGAAGAAAACTTGCATACATTGTCATGCCTCCAAAGAAAACAATAAAAGCAATGTCAAGATAATCAGCTAAGTAAAACTTCATACTCTCATATGTAGATACCGGTATGCCCTTTGAAGCAACTCACTTCAAACTAATGGTTAACATCTGGTCTGGGGACAAGCCATCAAATATGCAGTATTGAAGAGGCACATTATAGCCCTCATGGCCATGCTGTGGAATTTATTTTTATATCTTCCTCTCAAAGAAACGGTTATGGATAAGAATACAGTTTGTCACAGGTGTATAAGTAATGAGGTAGTTGGTGTGGAGTTGGTATGACATTGACAGAGAAGGTTTTCAATGGCAGCAAAGCTATGAGCCATCCACAGGAAATATTCATAGCCGCCAGAGATCCTATATCAACATTATGAAAAGCACAGTTGCTGCTCACCTTTAGAGAGAGAGAGAGAGAGTGTCTATATATATAGTACAGAGAGTTCCCACCTGTGCAATTCAGAAAAGCTGGTGTTGATGGGAAGGATCCAGATGCCACAGGCTGTGAAGCAGTCATTGAAGTGAGGAGTGTCATGTTGGGCACTGTGTTCAGCAACTGAGTGTTCCAACTGTTTCATTGTCACAGTTTGTCATTGGCCATTCATGCAGATAGACAGCTTGTTTGTTGTCATGCCCATGTAGAATCCAGCACAGTGGTTGCAGTAGCTCATAGTTCACATGACTGGTTTCACAGGTAGCCCTGCCACGATGGAATAAGTGATGCTTGTGACAGGTCTGGAGTAGATGGTGGTGGGTGGATGTATGGAGCAGGTCCTCATCTAAGTCTCTCATAGGTATAGGAACAATGAGGCAAGGGGTTGGGAGCAGGGATTGTGCAGGGATGGATATTGTATAGGTTTGGTGGGTGGTGGCATACCACTGTGGGAAAGGTGGAAAGGATAGTGGGTAGGACATTCCTCATTTCAGTGCACAATGAATGATAGTTGAAACCCTGACAGCGAATTTGATTCAATTGATCCAGTCCTGGGTGGTACTGAGTTATGAGGGGAATGCTCCTCTGTGGCCGGATGGTGGGATTTTGGGATGTCGTAGGGGACTGGAAAGATAAAGCATGGGAGATTTGTTTTTGTACAAGGTTGGGAGGATAATTATGGCCTGTGAAGGCTTCAGTGAGGCCTTTGGTAGATTTTGAGAGGGACTGCTCATCACTGCAGATGTGATGATCATGGGTGGCTAGACTGTACGGAAGGGACTTCTTGGTATGGAATGGGTGGCAGCTGTCGAAGTGGAGATATTGCTGGAGGTTAGTAGGTTTGATGTGGACGGTGGTACCGATGTAGCCATCTTTGAGGTGGAAGACAACATCTAGGAAGGTGTCTTGTTGGGTTGAGTAGAACCAGGTGAAGCAAATGGGGGAGAAGGTGTTGAGGTTCTGGAGGAATGTGGACAGGGTGTCATGCTCAGTGCAGATCATCATCAGTGGATCTGAACTGTTAAGGGATTTGAGGTGCTGGGTGATTTGAAAGGATTACACTAAATGGCCTATGAATAGGTAGGCGTAGGATGGTGGCATGTGGGTGTCCATGACCATACCCCAAATTTGTTTGTATGTGATGCCATCAAGGAAGAAGCAATTGTGGGTGAGAATATAGTTGGTCTTGGTGACTATGAAGGAGGTTGTAGGTTTGGAATCTGTTGGGCATTGGGAAAGGTAGTGTTCAACAGCAGTAAGGCCATAGGCATTATGAATGTTAGTGTAAGAGGAGGTGGCATCAATAGTAATGAGTGGGGTACCCTGTGGTAAAGGAATAGGAACTGCAGAGAGCCAGTGGAGGAATTGGTTGGTATCTTTTATATAGAGGGTAGGTTGTGGGTAATAGGCTGAAGTTGTTGGTCTACAAGAGCAGATACTCTCTCAGTGGGAGCACAGTACCTAGCCACAATGTGGCCTCCTGTGTGGTTGGGTTTATGAGCTTTAGGAAGCATGTAGAAGGTAGAAGTGCAGGAAGTGGTAGGGGGGAGGAGAGAGGTGGTATCCAGGGAGTGGATTTGAGGAGAGACAGGAGATCTTATTGGATTTCTGGAGTGGAGTCACTGTGGCAGGCTGTGTAGGTGAATGAATCTGACAGCTGGTGGAGTCCTTCTGCCACGTAATCCTTGCTGTCAAAACGACAGTGGTAGAACCATTGTCAGCAGATAGGATAATAATGTTGGGATCAGGTTTTAGGTGGTGGATTGTGGTTCTTTCTGCAGAAGTAAGATTAGCTTGCATGTGGAGGGAACTAGGGAATGATGGGAACACGAGGTTCAATGTCAAGAAATTCTGGGAAGTTAATGGGGTGATTTGGGGACAGTGGGGGTGGATCGCAGTTGGATGGACAAGTGAACTGAAGTAGGCAGGGCTCAACATTGGTCTTTAGCTGAGTCTGGTCAGTAGGGTTGATGGTGAGAAACTGTTTCCACTGTAGGGACTGGGAGAAGGAGAGAAGGCTTCTAACAAGTCCTGCATGACTGAATTTGGGAGAAGGGCAAAAGGTGAGGCCTTTGGAAAGGACTGATACTTCTGTGGGGTTAAGGCTTTTTGAGGAAAGATTCATGCCTGTGTTTCAGATCTGATTAGGTTCTGGATTCTGTATGGTGGTGGGAGGGAGTTTTTGGAGGTGGGGTAAATGTAGTAGGTTTGCAAGGCAGGGCTTGTCAACTTCGAGGGGTGTGGGAGAGGTTTGGAAATTGTTGTAAAGGTGGTGGATATCGTTAGTGATATTGGTAGTCCAAGGCAGGAGTAGGAATTGAACAGGTTGCCGTTTTGCATGCTGCTCTAGTTCCTGTAGGGCATGAATTTCAGTGTGTGATATGGGATCCAGGAATTTGGGATTGCATAGCATGAGAATTTTAAGGCTGGATAGGAGTTATTGCAAGTTGGTTTGGGTGTGACTGATATGGCTTAAAAGGACTATGTTGGTGAGGGTTAAGGACTGGAGGAATCTGAACAGATGGAGGTCATTGTAGAAGGAGGGGTTGCAGCCAGAGTTGGGTAATTTGATGGTAAGGCCATTTGGGGGGCTTTGACAAGCCAAGCAGCAATTCAGGAACAATATTTTGGACTGGGTTCTGGCTAGGGATAAGGACATTTTTCTGTATTGACACAGATGGAAGGAACAAGGATCTATGGTGGAGGATAAACCATGAATCCTGTCTGACTCAGTTCACTACTCCATCCAAATGTGATACACCCCCATTGCCCCATAAATCCCATTACTCCATAAATCACCCTCTATGAACTTTCTAGTATTTCTTAAAATTGAACCTTGCATCACCATCATTCCCCAAATCCCTCAACATGCAAGCTAAACTTACAGCCACAGAAAGAACCACAATCCATCACCTAAAGCTTATCTTGACCCTATAATCCTAGCTGCTTACAAAGACTCCACCACTGTTGATTTGAACCTCTATGGTAACTTGGCAGAAGGACTCCACCAACTATCAGATTCACCCATCTACAAACCCTGCCACAGCGACTCCACTTCAGAAATCCAGAGGGATCTCCGCTCTCACCTCACATCCTTAGGCTAATCCCAGAACCTCTCCTTGCAGTACACCTCTCTCCTCACCTCTACCACTCTCCACTTTCCTACCTTCTACATGCTTTATGAAGTCCATAAACCCAACCACCCAGGATGCCCCATTGTGGCCAGTTACTGTGCCCCCAATGAGATAATCTGATCATGCAGACAAACAACTTCAGCCTATTACCCAGAACCTACCCTTCTGTGCAAAAGATACCAATCATTTCCTCCACTGACTCTCCTTTACCACAGTGTGCCCTGCTCATCACTATTGATGCCATCTCTTTTTTCACCAACATCCGTAATGCCTGTGGCCTTGTTGCTATGGAACACTACATTCCCCAATGCCTGACAGTTTTTAAACCTACAGCCTCCTTCATAGTCACCACAACAAACTATATCCTCACCCACAATGCTATTCCTCTGAAGGCATAAATTACAAACAAATCTGATGTATGGCTATGGACACCCACATGCCACCATCCTATGCCAACCTACTCATGAGCCATCTAGAGCAATCCTTTCTAACCACCCAGAATCCCAAACTCCTCACTGATGAAATCTCCAGAACCTCAACACCTTCTCCCCACTTGCTTCACCTGGTCCTCCTCAACCCAACAAGCCACCTTCCTTGATGTTGACCTTGACCTCAAAGATGGCTACATCAGAACTCTGTCCATATCAAATTTACCAACCCTCCAGCCAGCAATACCTCCGCTTCAACACCTGTCATCCATTCCATGCCAAGAAGTCCCTTCCAGACAACCTAGCCATCCACGGCCATCCCATCTGTAGTGACAAGCAGTCCCTCTTGAAGTATACCGAGGATCTCACTGAGACTTTCACAGACTGTAATTGCCCTCCCAACCTTGTATAAAAACAGACCTCCCAAGCCGTATCTCTCCAGTTACCTGACACCTTCCAAAGTCCCACCATCTGGCCACAGAGAAACATTCCCCTCATGATTCAGTACAATCCAGGACTGGAACAACAGATGAACATTCTCCGTCAGGGTTTCAATTATCTCTTGTTGTGTCCTAATTGTGTCCTACCCACTATCCTTCCTACCCCTCCCACAGTGATATTCTACCACCCACCAAACATACACAATATACTTGTCCATCCATATACAATCCCTGCTCCCCGCCCCCCTCCCCCCTTGCCTCACTGTTCCTATACCTGTAATAGACCTAGATGCATGACCGTCCCATACATCCTCCCACCACTAGCTACCCCATCAAAGGCAGAGCTACCTGTGAAACCAGTGATGTCATCTACAAGTCAAGCTGTAACAGCTATATCACATTCTCACAGGGGCATGACAACCAACAAGCAACCTATTTGCATGAGGCCAATTACAAATTGCGGCCAAGAAACGGATGGAACACTCAGTTGCTGAACACACTGCCCAACACAATGCTGCTCATTTCAATGACTGCTTCACAACCTTTACATCTGAATCCTTCCCACTATTACCAGATTTTCTGAATTGTGCAGGTGGGAACCCTCAGTACAATACATACAACATTCGTGTAACCCTCTTGACCTCAACATTCATTGGTTGTTGTCCTTCAGCCACCAGTCTCTTTCCTTATAAACATTCCAGCATTACACTGCCCTCTGTTCCACCTACACACACAAAGTCTTTTTACCTCTCTCCTATTCCGCTTCCATGCCCCCCCCCCCCTTCTATCTCACATCCCAACTGCACCTAGCTGATCTACCCTCTTCCCACCACATTTCTATATGCTCCCACAAGCAGCATTAACCATCCCCTTCTACCCTGCTATCCCTCCCCCTCCCCACCCCAGCCTCTTCCTAACCAAACCACCCAGTTTGCTTCTCTCATCATGCGCTGCTATTCACAGAGAGAGAGAGAGAGAGAGAGAGAGAGAGAGAGAGAGAGAGAGTTTTGTTTATGTGAATGTGTATTTGTATACTGTCTGTTCTGATGAAGGCCTGTTTGGCTGAAAGCTTTGTTTGACAGTCGTTTTGTTGTATCTACCTGCAACTCCACTGTGCAGTGGGTATCGACTATCCTTTTCATAATACTGTCATTATTCCATCTTGGATTTTCCATTGTTTAAAGATCTTAAATCTCTTGTCTGGTACAATTTCATTGATGACATCTTCATGATCGGGTCTTAGAACCAAGACACCTAATCCTCATTCCTCTACATCCTCAACACTTTCTCTACCATTTGCATCACTTGGCACTTTATGGCTCAGAATGTTGACCTCTACCTCTCCAAAGGTTCTTTAAAACCCCACGTCAGTATCAAGCCCACTAACAATCAACAGTGCCTGTAGTTTGATGGCCGCCATACCACCTACACTAAATAGTCTTCCTTCACTTGTAGACTGCATTGATAAGCAATCCTTTGCCCACTATGCTGAAGGTCTTGTCGAGACCTTCACAGACAGACATCACCCTCCAAACTTAGTCTGCAAACAGATCTCCTGTGCCATATCCACTCATGCCTCTAAATCCTCCATCCACCACCATGAACCAGCTGCAGAGAATTATCCCCATCATCATTCATCGTCAACACAGACTGGAATGACTTAATAATTTCCTTCATTTCAGCTTTGTCTCTGACTATGTCTGGAAATGATTCCATCCATAATCCTTCCCACACCTACAGCAGTGATATTCTGCACCCACCCAAACCCTGTGGAAGACCTAAGTAGAAGGCCTGTTCTATGCCCCCAACCCAGGACAGCCCACTCTACTCCCATAACAGACATATTCTATCCTACATGAGGCAGGACCACCTGTCATAAAAACTTCACTGTAACTTTTGCACAGCTTTCATGTGGGTATCATGACCAGCCTGCTGCCCACCTGAATGAATGGCCATCACCAAATTGTGGCCAAGAGCATAGCTGATGATGCAGTGATAGCAAATGCTTCTGGGTACAACATTCTTGACTAAAATGGAAGCTCCACAACCCATGCCATCTGGCAATTAGTCATTGATTCAAAACATATTCTCAGTTGAATATGCAAATATCGATACCTATTAATAAAAAATTCATGTAAAAAGTCTTTTCTTCATTATTTCCTTCAGACTTTTCAAAGTATTTTCAGGAAGAGGCTTGCAATAGAATACTGCCTAAGGTTATGGTAGTAAGCAATATGTATCTTTGGACTTCTTTGGATCATGTTCAGAGTTGAGTTGAGGCTAGAATGCTGAGTGGAGTAATCTGACTGTTGGAAGATGGAACCGAAGCTGGAGTGCTAAGTATGTAAGAAGGAGAAAAGCATATGTGTGTGTATTAATTGGTTTAGTGAAATAAAAAGTTTTGATTTATCTGTTTTCTGAAAGTTTATCTTCCCAGTTATCTAAGTATAATGAATGACATAATACATGATAGTTCAGTTCCAGCTCTTTTGCATTAATATCTAACAAGCGACATCTTCTGTAAAGATGAGTGGGGGTGGGGGGGTAGGGGGCGGGGGAGGGGGGGGGGATTAAATTGAAGTCATTATACTAAAATAAAAAGTGAGAGTAGCAAGACTGTTAAATGCTGACAATAGCTGGGAGAGTACACACTGTTGAGCCTCAAGTCGGAAAGAAGTGTTCAACAAGCAGTGGAGCAAAAAAAGGTCTGGCTGTTTCCGACAACTAGAGGAAGCAATGTGGTGCTGGTCTGCAAGACTCACACGTCCCCTTCATCATTGGACTTACTTGCAGGAGCTTTGCCGATCTTCTTCTCAGGATAGCCAGCTGCGATGATCTTCCCAACTTCTTCTCCGAAGATATGATGCTGTTTGGAGAAATTTTCTCTACTCTTAAAATGATTGCATACACTCAGGATACTTTTAAATCAACCCTACTATATTTCACTTCCACAAACAGAACACCACGTAACAGTTTCACATCAATGAATCATATTTCGTAAATCCAATGGCTTCCAGTCCGTCAAGAACTATTGATTACTGTACACTAAATACAGTTCCAAAAAATCTCTCAAGGCTCTCACGAGTCCACCATCTGCAACTCTAGAGAGTCAGTAAGTAAGTAAGTAAGTAAAAGTAAGTGTCTTTTCTTTTTTTCACAATTTTAGCTGTTCACAATAATGACTGACATAGCACCATCACGGAGTAAGGCGTGCTTGCTCATAGTGCTGGTCATGTAACTTCTGTGACGAGCGAGGCAACCACTTGCCCGTGCTGATCAACCATTCACCTTGTGGCATTCTCTTGACACATGTCCACCCTGCGCACACAGAAAACCAGCACAAGGTAGACACTCTCCCATTTCTCACGCACGTACCTAAAATATTGGATGTTCGAGATGGTGGAAAGTGGAGGGTCTCTAGAATTTGCGTCAGAATTCTCGAGGCACTACACATCCCTCTCCCCTTAGCTCAAACACTTGATATTTTATACATATTCAATATGTACATTGACATCATACTTAATAACAATCCACTTCTTTGAGTGTTTCATGTACTCCATAATTCCAGATATATATTTATTTTTCATAATTCTTGAACTTCACATGATAAGCTCCCTCTTTCAGTTCCACTCGTAAATTCGGGGTGTCATGGACCCTTAAACATTTTATCCTTTACCCTTAATCCTTTATGCTACTCCTTCGTTTGTTCATATGGACTAATACTCTTCTATACAGCTTTCTGTGCTCTGGAGGAACTCTGAAGAAAATTTATGAGCCTGTTCTTTCCAACATCCATAAATCTTAATAACGCTAGAGGTGTTAAGAATTCAAACTTACCAGGATAATTACTACCAAATATGTTATTTCTATAACTATACTGCCCTTTTCCCCTTAGGAACAGTACTTATCCGTTACCTGTGGGTCGATCCTATGGGTAACCTTTCTCCCGCCATTCTGGTAGGTACGCCAATTTCTTCTTCCTATATTCTATGGTACAGGTCAATCCCCTTCTTGCTGGCCCTGCCCACTCAGTAAAGGTCAGCCTCTCTTTGGTCTGCCTATCTGCCTTTTTTTCCATTCACTAAAAGCTGGGTGCGCCCTCCCTTTATCCTTTGTGAGTAGGCCCCATGGTTTATCACCTTAGTATACATCTTCATGTCTGCTATCACTAAATATTATCTGGTAAAATTAAAATCTACTTCAATCTTCAATCTTGCTCATTAATACTTCACTTTGATATATATATATATAGAATTAGTCAACATAGATCCATCACTTATAATACCATGAGCTCATGCTTTCCCATGTGCACGTACTTGCCCCTACAACACTTGATGGTTCTTGCAAGCTCTCAAATTGTACTTTTCCTGTCTGTGTCTTTGTGTGTATGTGTATGGGTAGTCATATAGCCTGATTCTTTGGCCTACTTATGTAAAATAAGTTGAAGGTTATAGGAAACCACAGAAAATGAGACGGACTTCAGTGATAGAAGTATATGCATATAGAAAGAAGGAAAGAAAGACCAGTACTCAATAGAGAAGTAAGAAAGGAAAAAATAGAAATGGTTGCTAATATCAAAGAAGCAAAAGAAGATAGCCCCAAAGACAGGAAACCCTTCCCACCCCTCTTCCCCAGAATCCCTATTTCACTGGTACTTGAGTGAGAAGCCGGAGGAGGTATGATGTTAAATGTCTCCTACAGAATGGACATTCTCACATTCACCTTTATAGTCCCCGAAGAAAGAGCTTAGCAACTCCTATAGAACAGCAAATGGTGAAGAATCAGTTACACTTGTCTGCGAGGGTTGTCTGAAAGGTGGGGTGTGTGTTTAGTGTTAGTCAGGTTTGTACCTACACTACCCACCCCTTTTAAAATCAATATAAACCCTCCCTGTCTACATCACATCTCACCAAAAGGTATAAAATATTCTATATTCAGTATAAAATTATGTATCATATTATCACAAATATATCATTATTCATACTAGATTGAATCTTCCATCATCATAAAGAAACTGTAGAAGGGATTATTCTCCAAGACTAGCTTAGGCCAGGGTAAGGCCTAACTACGTGCTGGTTGGCTAGACAAAAATATGACCTAACTATACATGGAGGCCGTGTCGGCTGCTGTTGACATTACAATCGAGGCTGCAGGACAAGTCCTGAAGCCTGGAAGGGTGCCCCTGGCATAACCGAGGAGGATGTTGTAACATGTCCTAGCAGGCACAATTCCCTACCATTTAACCACATTTAACCATCAAAGATGATTTAAATACTTTCAAACACTTAGAGGGTCCAACTCTCCACTGTTTTTGTTAATTTCTCCTCCAATGCCATTCCTCAATATGTCTACACACAGGTTTGTATGGACAACTGGTGAAAAGATTATGTAAAAAACTAATTTAAGCAAAAATACAACCTAAATATACACAGATGGTGTTTATATTATATTATGTTATGTTATGTTTCCTCTAAATCTTTATCTCTTGTTAAACTAGAATTTCTTAGTAGCACCAATATACAAAATTAAAACCTTATTATTTTCGGATTTGAGACCATTGATGACTAGAGCTGAGCGTGCTGTCAACTCATATTTACATTGGGACTAGAGCGGAGACTGCTGTCAACTCACATTTACATTGGGACTAGCGCTGAGCCTGCTGTCACCTTAGATACTACCATATGCTTCAGTCCTGACTCGATATAACAACTGGGAGTCACAGCGCCTGTAAAACTTTGTATAATGATGAGATCACTGATCTGCTGCAAATCTTGCTTGTCCGCCACGTCAAGATGAGTATGCCGGAGTAACTAAACTATACAACAGTATAAGAATTTGAGAATAGAATACAGAATAGTATAAGATTTGAAGAGAATTTGGTATAGGAAAACGAATATGGAAGTAACACCGAACACAACATAAGATCCGACGGTCGTCACTCCGCCCGTTAACACAGAACACGTCCCTGGGGGTACAGATGTAGCTTCGCTCAGATCCCATGGATCTGACATTAACTTCACTTTAGCAAATGCAAACTGGTACTTATCATTAAATTTTGTGTGAAGGTCTCCCCACAGTAAAACAGTCACCACTTTACTACATAACACAACATTAGGTAAAGTTATTCTATTTTCTACTTTGTCATGGACAAGTTTGAATTCTTCATCCGTAAACTTGTCAGTATCATTAGGTTTGGAAAAAGCAACAGTCGCAACATTTCCAGGTATTATAATCTCGGTAACTTCTCGATCTATAGTTAGTTCAAAAGGTTCCGCCAGACTACTTACATTTATAATGTCAAAGTTGACTATTTTTCCCTAACATTCCGTCCTTCATTATTTACTCACAAACCGACAGCTCGTCTAGTAACAGCTCATATACTAACACCTGGAATTTTCGATATTACATCCTTAGGTCAATCTGTGTTCTCTTTCAAAATAGGCATTTCCTGTCTTGCGGATTTAAATATACTTATCTTCAATATCACATTCTAATTTGTGGGTCAACTTCTGAAACTGATCACATCCTGCTTTTGGCTAAAATCCGTAAATATTTGATTCATTTGGACAGTTAAAGAATTACTTAATTCATTCTTTAAATCTAATCATAAATTTTTCCACTTTATCATTTGATACATCAAACTTATAATTTAGAGCTTCACCCTGTGTTTCTAACTTTTCACTTAAAGTGGCTGTATTGGCTTTCCGGTTATCCAACTTAGCGCTTTGGTCATCTGATCTAGCATTCAGTTCTTGTCCCTGGTTATCTTATTTAAGGCTTAGTGCTTTAATTAAATTTGCTACCTCAGTCCAGTCAGACATTTCCTTTGTTACAATCATTGTCATGGCTGGTTCTAAAGTTTCCCCAACTTTCTGAATATTATCCAACTCTCTACCTATCTTTGACCTCGTAATCATCTAACCCAAAATACAATATTGTGTACAATAACTACACTCACAGTTTATAGTCCCTCTTTCAATTTTATCTAACAGTTATTGGTTTTCGCTTACCTGTCGTAAAGGTCTAGATTGCGTTGGTGAGCAGTTGTAGAATCAGAACCAGCACGGGCACTGGCAACGTCGAACGGTGATTGCGGCGTCAGTGAGCGGATGCAAAGTCAGCAACACTGAATGGCAGTTGCATACAACGACAGTGTCTGGTTACTACATCAGCATCGGCTGGTTACTGCGTTGGCATCGGCTGGTTACTGCGTTGGCATCGGCTGGTCACTGCGTCAGTGTCAGCTGGTTACTGGGTCGGCATCGGCTGGTTACTGCGTATATGTCGGCTGGGTCGACATATGTGTGAGGACTGCTTACTGCCCCACACCAGATCTTCTTTGTCAAACTATTATCTGTGTCTTCCTTTGTTTGGTGCTTATTAACTTTTTCACTCCTATTTTCTTTTAGGCAGAATCCAATTCTGCATAACAGTTTCTATGTCTTGTTACTCTCAGTTGCTATGGCAACTCAATATCTTCTTATCTCGATTCGTGTTGCAACATTCCTCCTTTTTGAGTCCTGTCATGATTGTCATGTTCTGGCAGTTTCCAGTGACTAGAGGAAGCAATGTGGTGCTGGTGTGCAAGACTCACACATCTCCTTCATCATTGGACTTACTTGGAGCTGCTTTGTTGATCTTCTTCTCGGGATAGCCAGCTGCGATGATCTGCCCAACTTTTTCTCTGAAGATATGATGCTGTTTGGAGGTATTTTCTCTACTCTTAAAATGACTGTGTACACTCAGGATACTTTTAAATCAACCCTCTTATATTTCACTTCCACAAACAGAACACGACATAACAGTTTCACATCAATGAATCATATTTTGTAAATCCAATTACTTCTGGTCCATCAAAAACTATTGATTACTTTCACAATAAATACAGTTCCAAAAAATCTCTCAAGGCTATCACCAGTCCACAATCCACAACTCTAGAGAGTCAGTAAGTAAGTAAAAGTATCTTTTCTTTTCTGTTTTACAATTCAACTGTTCACAATAATGACTAACGAAGTACTGTCACGGAGTAAGGCGCACTTGCTCTTAGAGCTGGTCATGCAACTTCTGTGATGAGCGAGGCAACCACTTGCCTGCGCCAATCAACCGTTCACCTTGTGGCATTCTCTTGACACATGTCCAACCTGTGCACACAGAAAACCAGCGCAAGGTAGACTCACTCCCATTTCTCATGCTTGTACGTAAAATATTGGGTTTTCAAGATGGTGGAAAGCAGAGGGTCTCTAGAATTTGCATCAACATTATCAAGGCACTACAAATGGAATATATTTACAATGTGTTGAACAACTATAGAAATTGTAAGAATGTCCAGGAGCAGTTTTGAACATTGAAGAGCACACCATTCTACACAACCTCAGCAGTTTAAGACAACACATTAAGTCTTGAAAAAACATCTTCCATCTGATTCTGTAGAAAGTACGTATCCCGCATTAGTTTGTGAATTACATTTTCCGAAGAATTCTGCTAACTTAAAAAAAGGATACAATCCGCAAAACCTGAATTCTCTTGTTCTTTCTAACTTTATTTGTTGTGTGATGTAAAAGCAGGAGAGCCACACTCACTTCCCATAGCTTGCATTCAACAATTTTGTGGCAATAGTGTGGCCCTATGTAAACACATCTGGCCCAGAAATTTACTGCCACAGGCATTGCTGGGCAAAAGTGGCCCGTAACATCGTCTTACATGTGGCTACCATTCCTGTGGCCGCATTTTTGCCGGACAACATTGTCAAGTTATATTGTTGGCAATATGCTACTTTTATGGCTCTTGTAAATGTACCTCAAAAGATATGAACGAATTTAATTTGTACACTACAATAAAATTCTAAATTGCCGCTAGTAGTTGTACTGACTGTACTAGTTTCTATAATTATTTATAACATAGAAGGTGCATTAAACTACAGTAATATGGTAGATTTAACCTGTAAGTGTTACATGCGACATGTGGAGGGGGGGGGGGACAGAATGTTAAATGTCCCATTAACAAAGATAGCAATTGTTGTGGGGCGCTCAACTGCATGGTCATCAGCACCCGTACAAAGTCCCAATTTTTCCACAGTCCAATTTTGGCACTGTCATGAATGATGAAGAAGATGATGATGATTATGACGACAACACTAACACCCAGTTCCTGGGCAGAGAAAATCCCCTGCCCGGCCAGTAATCGAACCCGGGACTCCGTGATTCAGAAGCAGCAATGCTAGCCACTAGACTACAAGCTGCGGGCAAAACAACTGTTAGAAATTAATTTTGTTCAATAAATTATCTTGTTAATTGATTCTTCTGTCATGTCTTGTAAGAAAATCTTCATAATTACAAATGAAAAACACAAATTGCGGATATTCTACCCTATTTATTAGTTTCATTAACCAGTTTACGCCGGCCGCGGTGGTCTAGCGGTTCTAGGCGCTAAGTCAGGAACCGCGCGACTGCTGCGGTCGCAGGTTCGAATCCTGCCTCGGGCATGGATGTGTGTGATGTCCTTAGGTTAGTTAGGTTTAAATAGTTCTTAAGTTCTAGGGGACTTATGACCACAGATGTTGAGTCCCATAGTGCTCAGAGCCATTTGAACCATTTTTGAACCAGTTTACCTGAGAATCAGCAACATTTGAGTGAGTGTTCCATATAGATAGTGAGGTTCAGACACAGAGTGAAAGTCATTTTTGAAAGTGCAGCAGTAAAGTAAGTGAAAATGTTTGTTCTGCATTTACATACATTCTCCACAAGCCAGGCTGTGCCACTACTAATAATTTCCTTTCATGTTCTACTCACAAATAGAGCAAGAGAAAACTGACTCTCTATATGCCTCTGCACAAGCCCTAATTTCTTTTATGTAATCTTCGTCACACTTACGTGAAATGCACATTGGTGAAGGTGGAATTGTTCTGCAGGCAGTTTCTAATACTGGTTCCCTAAATTTTATCAGATGTGCTAAAAAGAATGTTGCTTTCCCTCCTGGGATTCCTACTTGCGTTCCTGAAGCATTTCTGTTGGGTTGGCAGCTGGTGAAACATTGTAAGGGTGACCTACTTGGTCAGTCTGTGAGGACAGGGAGTTCAGGATAGTGGTCGGTTTTTCTCTGTAAATATACGTGGGTGGCACAACATACTTTTTCCAGAATGAACGATTTTGAACATCTTGTTGAAGAAATAGGTCCGAGAAATGCTAAAGCTGATACAATTATGAGACTTTGTATACCAGTTATAAACTGACTGCCCATCACCCTTCGAGTTTTAGATTCATACACAAATTTCATGTTCCTCTTTACATTGCACTATTTATCAACAAGCCTGCCGGCCGCAGTGGTCTAGCGGTTCTAGGCGCTCAGTCCGGAGCCGCGCGACTACTACGGTCGCAGGTTCGAATCCTGCCTCGGGCATGGATGTGTGTGAAGTCCTTAGGTTAGTTAGGTTTAAGTAGTTCTAAGTTCTAGGGGACTGATGACCACAGATGTTAAGTCCCATAGTGCTCAGAGCCATTTGAACCATTTTCAATAAGCCTCTTGGTACCAGAATTACCGTATTTACTCGAATCTAAGCCGCACCTGAAAAATGAGACTCGAAATCTAGGGAAAAAAAATTTCCGGAATCTAAGTCGCACCTGAAATTTAAGGCTCGAAATTCAAGGGGACAGAAAAGTTTTAGGCCGCACCTCCAAATCGAAACAAAGTTGGTCCATTGTAATATGAGACACAATTTAGGTCGAATGAATGACGATACAGCTACAGTAGTTTGGTTCGAGTCGTAAGCTTAGCAGTTACGCTTTACCAGGGAGCCATTGCTATGCGTCAGGCCCGTATTTATACGGGTACCCTTCCTTTTTCACGTGCTTCGTCTGGTTTGAATCGATTGCTTATTTTTCTTTGATCTGATAAGTGCTGTTCTCTTTGTTATAGGTGTTTACGTCACTCTAAACTGAAAATGCGTTATTGTACTGTGTCATGCATTGTTTGTCGCATTCTGATAATGTGTGTTTACGACCTGTCGCCGCTCGTGGCTTGGCTTCTTTTGTGCGTGCTACCGCCGCTTACGATAAAAAAAGAGAGAGGAAGTGTCTCATTAGCGAAGCAATGGCAAGAGACTGCTATTTGTTGTTACTTACACTGCTGCTTTCTTTGATAATGATCAACAAGAATCAAATAATAGACTGCATATGATAGAAGATGTTCTGAACGAGAGTTTAGCTAAAATTTTTCGCCGTTTGAAAATCTTTGCAGACGCCTCTTTAGTACATTACATTCTGCACAGAAATTAACGTCATCATAGATTTAAAAATCTAGTTAATTGCCGTGCTTCATTTCTGCTGTATCACTATTAGGCATAAGAATAATACGAATATAAACATGACGTGATATGTATATTCTACCGCGTTTGCTGTTGTCTCACACTAGTTTCGTAGTTTATTGGGCAGACAGGATTTAAATGAGATAGCAAGCAAACACGAAAGAATACATGGCAAAATGTTTATATTCGTATTATTCTTATGGTGAAGAGATTACTGCATGTGATTCTCAATTCATAAAAGTTCCTATTAGCAACCATCTCTTCTCGCAGGTAGGAAAAAAATCAGAACGTAGAGTTGGCCATATTGACAAACATCCCAGTCTTGCCAGTCGGATTTTCATAGTACATTGATATGCTGCTACATTCGAAGATGAACAATACGGAATTTGTATTTACTTCGTTGGATAATGTATGAGAATGCAGTGGTCGAAACTCGGGGCGGAGAAAAAAGCTCGTCTTCCACCTTTTTTTTTTTTAATTTATTTACTGACTCCGAGGTTTTGGCGTCAGTATTTATCTTTGTGCCTCCTGCAAAGCATGTCTGTGTAGCGCTACATATATTCGACGGCAGAAGTTAGTTGTGGCGGCACCTACCAACATTTTTTCAGAACTTCCGCTTACTTTGCACTCGATTCTAAGCCGCAGGCGGTTTTTTGGATTACAAAAACCGGAAAAAAGCACTGCTTGGATTCGAGTAAATACGGTATACAATGCTTTGGTAGAAGGACTTAAGGATTTCATTAAGGTAAGTTTGAAGCAAGAATATTTATGTATATTTTTTGTTCACAGCGCACACCACTGTTTACAGTATAATCCCACTTTTACATTTCCGGAATTAACATCTCCCTGCCGTTTATGACATTTTTTTATCATTCCTGTCAAATTTCTTATGTCCACAATGTTAATTTTCACCCAATCTTGTGTCGACATCTTTAAAATTTTCCTGCTATTTATACATTACGAAAAAATGTTCATGTAGAAAAAAATGATGCTGACATTATGTTGGCCATCCAGTAGTGGTTACAAACATTTTGTTGTTACGTTTCTTGACACCGGGGCACTCTTACCAGCAGATTTGAACCAGTAAACCTGTAAAAGTTGGAACAATTCGTGCCATATCTCCCGCCGCTGCCAAGTTCTACTTGGCATGGTGGCTGATGGGATTAACTAGGTTCATTCGAATAAAGATATCATGACCAATCACAACCATTTCCAAAGTGTCTCTACTGCGCAAACGTAGTTTTGTGATTGTTGTGATCATCCTGACACCTTTGTCGAAACATTATTTAGCGTGTTTCAACATGGCCACTTGTAGCACTAGCTAGCACTATCATTCACTTTGCATTGCTCAAAATCTCAAATGTTTGTAGTTTATACCCAGCGCTGGTGACTTATTTTTTTCGTTCTGAGGAAAACACGTGTCATGAATTTATTCTTGTTGTCAAGCGCAGTATTTACGAATGTAATTTTTTTTGTGATGTTACAAAAACAATGTGAGCAATAGTTTGCGTGTGTGTGGTTTTCCAGATAACTGAGGAGAGACAGTACCTGATAACCTCAAAAAGACAACTACAGTGCAAGAGAGAGAAAATAACACATTCAAACACCCCACTTCATACTTATGTAGACAATTGCACTAGACAATGAGAACAAAATTCTTGGAACACATCATGCTAAGCATGAAAAAATACGCAACTAGTGCTGTATTTCATTATTTAAATAATGAATGACAGCTGCAAGCTTTCAAAAACATCGATTATGACGTATGAAATTGAGCCAGACGTCCCTATTTCCCAGACAGGTTTCAGTTCCAATTACACCAGCATTTTTTGTTAGATAATAAACCTTTATCAGATAATAAACAATTCACTGACAAGTCTTTTGATGTCTGTTACGTACATATATCATACATAAAGTGCGAAACTGCAAGGGGGTCCTACAAAACTTTTACGGCTTAAAACATTATTTCCCACATTTTACACTTTCACGCCATTTTTTTTAAGTCCCTTGAAAAATGTAAAAGTGGGCTTTCACTGTATTGCTTCCTGCTTGAGGTGCATCTCAAGATAATATAAAACTCATGGCATCAAATGCAAATCATGTGGATGAAGAGCCACCTGCAATTCCGCTCCCCCTAAACAACTTCTTTCTCTCCTAAAAGACATCATAAGTTTTTGTATGCTTCATCAAACGCGATTCCAAACTCAATGGTAACAGCTGGCTGACTACCTTTTCCAGATTAAAATTGTATATATTACTTTCAACCTCTCATAGCTCAGGTCATGGATGAATCACATTTATTAGTTGTCTCGTGTCTCCACTTCTCCTTAGTTGTACACAATTAACAAGTATAAGAAAACAGAGGCTATATCGGTTTGCTATCAGTCACAATTTTCTTTTTATTTACATTTTTCAGGACATGTTTCGGGAAATGCTCCCATTTTCAAGTGCATTTTCTGAGCGCCACATCATTTATTGATGATGTTTCCAGTGTATAAGCCACTCGTATTTAACATCACACACAATTCACTTTGTACAGTGCACCATGAAATTAGCGAACATACATAACCAAAAAGTTAAAAATATAATGGGCATTCAAATGAAACCTGGTCACTAGTGTAAAGGAAAGGTAACAATTTTATTAACTCCAAAATGTAATTATACACAGTACACATACTCAAAAAGAGTCACGAAAACTGTTGGCACATTTATCCCATTGTGACACTAGCTAGTCAATTCCATCCTTGAAGAAGCTAGTAGGCTGCTGTCAGATCCAGGCGTGGACCCAGTCACACACTTCATGCATTACGGTGTGGGTGGTGCCCACGCTAATACCCAGTAACCAATGGATCTCGTGCACGGCGATTCTGTGGTTGTCCAAGTCTAAAGCATTCACTTCCGCAATCATTTCCGGTACAATGACACGATGAGCCTGTCCAGGACAAGCATTGTCTTCCAATGACTCGCGCCCCTCAAGGAATTGTTTGTGCCATTCCACAACACTTGAACGACTTGGACCGTACTCACCATACACAGCCTTCATCCGTCAATACATTTCACAGTCTCCAACTCCCTCTGCCACCAAAAATCGAATCACTCCTTGTTGTTCCTGCTTACTCGCCTGCATGTTCGGCAGTGAACGATAACTTGGGACCACCATCTCTTCGGCGTGAAACCACACTGGTGCTATGCAACATCAAACGGTGCGCAAACGTCAGTCTCTCTATCGACACATGGCGCCACCATACCTGCAGCTACGTGGTGCCACCTTACGTGTAAGGCAAAAGTAGACACACTGAACATGTTTAATTTGAATGAACCTCATACATTGGACAATACTAGCAGCTACAGAAACATATGCACACCTACTGTGGTGGTACATGTTGCTATTTAAGGTAGCAACACATCCCACCTCTGCCGATGAAAGGTGGTCCTGTAGAAACCATTTATGGTATTAGTTGTAGAGGAAAGACCACACAGTAGCCACATTTTTTATTTATGTGCAGAAACAAAACACAATGTATAGCCACAAGGTGTGATAGAGAGTGAGTATTGTAATGGTGGGAATGAGCCATTTTCACTTTGATGTCATGAGTTGCAGGGTGCCTTGGACGCCAAAGAAGAAGATGACAACACTAGCAGTAAATTCTAATTCTATGGGCGATACTGTTGATCAGAATGAATTTCAAAAAGTGTGGCAAGAGCTAAATAACACTAAACAGGAACTTAGGAATAACATTTCTGCATCCAACACTGAGTTATCAACAGAGGTATTACAGGAATTATAACTAGGATATGGATTAAATTGGCCATAACAACTCTCTAAATTTAAATCCAAAGGTGATGTACACCCAACATATTGCATTTCATATACCAGGTGATCAAAAAGTCAGTATAAATTTGAAAACTGAATAAATCATGGAATAATGTAGATAGAGAGGTACAAATTGACACACATGCTTGGAATGACATGGAGTTTTATTAGAACAAAAAAAAAAAAAAAAAAATGCAAAAGTTCAAAAAACGTCCGACAGATGGCGCTTCATCTGATCAGAATAGCAATAATTAGCATAACAAAGTAAGACAAAGCAAAGATGATGTTCTTTACAGGAAATGCTCAATATGTCCACCATCATTCCTCAACAATAGCTGTAGTTGAGGAATAATGTTGTGAACAGCACTGTAAAACATGTCCGGAGTTATGGTGAGGCTTTGGTGTCGGATGTTGTCTTTCAGCAGCCCTAGAGATGTCGGTCAATCACAATACACTTGGGATTTCAGGTAACCCCAAAGCCAATAATCGCACTGACTATCTGGGGACCTGGGAGGCCAAGCGTGACAAAAGTGGCGGCTGAAACTATAGCATCGGAGGGTATGCCTAAGTGCTAAGCAAACAGTAGTGTATGGAATGCCGGTGCGAAGTGCGACTGCACGAGCGCTGACTTCCCCGTGCATAGATGACCCGCTACAGTCTCCATTTCTTCCTGAACTGTCTTAGCAGCATTACGCCTTGTACTCGGTCGGCCACTACGAGGTCTATCATCTAAACAACCCGTGGCTTCGAACTTCGAAATCATTCTCACCACAGCTGCATTTGTCAACGGACCTTTACCCGTTCAAATCCCCTTTTTATGGCAATAGGATCGTAACGCTGAACTAGCACATTCCCCTTTCTGATAATACAGCTTCACTAAAAGCGCCTTTTCAGGTAACGTCAACATGCTGCGACTGCTGGCGCATCTAATTCTCTCTCTCATTACAGCTACTTTTATACACGATTGTCATGCGCAGTCATTTACGTTTTGCTGTCCAGCGCCATCTATCGTACTTTTTGTGAACTTTTTTTTTTTTTTTTCCTAGTAAAACCCCATGTCATTCCAAGCATGTGTGTCAATTTTTACCTCTCTATCTACATTATTCCGTGGTTTATTAAGTTTTAAAATTTATGCTGACTTTTTGATCACCCAGTATGTGTCTTATACAGTCAGTGCCCCACCTGGGCACCTCTTGCCACTCTAAATGCAATGTTTGCATCTTGTTCTGTCACAGTAGTATTTGTGTGCACCCCAAAGGGACATTATGCTGTGTGCAGCTCATACTGCATTTATTCTGTAAGCATGGCCCTATTTTGGAGGAGTCAGCTGCTGTGGTCAAGGTAACATGCAATAGTCGGCAAAATTTTTTCTGCCATCTCTCTGTACCTTCTTAGTGGTATACTGCTGGTTTTCTTCCTTTCAACTGGGTCCACCTCGCATTTTATTTGTTGTTTTTGTGGATGCATTACATATCCTGTTACTGTTGCATCCATTTTCCATTTTATGTGGCTTTATAATGGACGAGTTTCATATCCCGTGCTTTTATGTAAGTTTCTATCAGTTTCAGTTCATTTTACCTGCACAGTCGTGCGAGATAGGACAATGCCGATTCCTATATTTGTTACTAAATGATTGGTTTCTTGATTTTATAGACGATATGAAGATGCCCCAAAGGGGTGAAACATATCATCGATATTAAAGACTTTCTTTTCATTCTGAAATGATTAATAGCTTTTACTCAAGAAACATGTTCAAGGTAGTGGCTATTGCAAGAGAATAAAATAGAGGAGGAACAAGTGGAACCATTACCAAGAAGAGATGTGTGGGGAAAGAGTGTAAACATATACCTACACTCTAGAAGTGACATTTCATTGCCATCACAGGAACATCTCGAAACAATTAGAAACAGAAATACATGCCCTATTCAACTGGTGACACAAGGGTACATTACAGGAATCATTGGTAGTAAAGGAGAACAAATTCAACAAGAGAGACAGTAACCTATAGAAATAAATCATTTTTAAGTTTATGCAAACTTTGTTACTGGTACCTAATATTACCTTACAGATATTATGTATTGATTGGCTAGTGAAGTATAAGGCAAAAATCCACATCTACAATAAATTATTGTACTGGAATCACCGTTGTCAGAGTTATGTTGCATCATTTAAGGTGAATCACCTAGGAAATAATACTGACTTTTCATTAAATATTATGCAGTTATATACTAAGATGGTATCTGTTCTTTCGGACATAATGGGCGGGGGCACTACGAATGTAGTGCGGGACAATACATTGAGAATGTGGGTTTCGTGGGAGGCGTGCCAGGGATAAATCCCTGCAGTTGCGCTATCCTCTGCATCCTCGGTGGCTCAAATGGATAGAACGTCTGCCATGTATGCAGGAGATCCCAGGTTCGAGTCCTGGTCGGGGCACACATTTTCATCTGTCCACGTTGATGTATGTCAACGCCTGTAAGCAGCTAAGAGTGTTCATTTCAATGTAATTTCATTATGCAGTTAGTTGCTAAAGGTCAAGTAACGCAGAACCAACACAAGACATTAATGTGTTACTCAAACAAATAAGGTTCAAAGCTCACGAATCACATCTGATAAAGGAGCAACAAAATGATTTACACAATATTTTATTTAAAAGAAAGTGTGTGTTTTCTGATAAGTCGGGAATTATCAGAGCTACATTTGTAGCTTTAAGATAAAAGATCATGAACCATTCCTTGAGCTGTACCCAGCTCTACTAAGTTTAAGACCAGCTATGAATGAAGAAATAAATAAGTTCGTAGAAAGTAAAGTAACAGAAATAAGTCCAAGCATATACAGTAACCCTTTACTAGTAGTGAAGGAAGCCATGGGAGTACTACGCTTAGTTTCAGAAGTTCATACATTGAACAAACATATAGAAACAGAAAGGGACAGAACAATTTGTATTGATAATTTCTTTAGCTAAGTTTGAGCAAGGAATATACTTCAGCTCAGTGGAGCTGATGGATTGGTAGGTAGAATTGCATAGTGACTCGAGAAAATATACTGCTTTCCTCTTTGACGAAAAATCTTATCAATTTAAAGTATTGTCTTCCAGATCAAACATATCGCTCTTCTTGGTGCGCATATGAGCACTGTATGAAGCTCTGGGTACGGAATTATTAGAGGAATTAATTACAGGCATAGGTGATACATTTCTAGTAACCAAGACCTGGGCAGAACACTGCATATTATTTATTAAAACATTAGATAAATTTTATGACAAGGCATCACAATTAAGCTCTCAAAATCACACTTTGGAAGGGAATCAGTCTTTGAGGCCTATCTTCTTTTTTTCTTCGATCTTAACATGCCTATTCTTTTTCTTTCTTCTTCAATACGAGTACTAACACTATCCTCCCTCTTTCCACATGCAGATGTTATTGTCACTGTAAACTTTCCTTTATCTGTACCACATAGTGGTGATTACAACCTGTATTCACAGGAGTAAGTCAGAGTTGTATGGTATCACATAAAGTGCATAGACATGAACAGATGATCATGTTAGGAACATCACATTATTTTACTAGGGCGGGGGGGGGGGGGGGGGGGGGGGAGGAAGTAGTACGCACAATTCCACCAAGGATATTTTGACGGCCTAACACACAAATACAGGAGGTAAGGTACATAGGGCAGAGGTATAAGGCAACTCTTGTTGCTTAATAATACAAAGAGTGTGCCACTATTATTTGTGAGGAAGGAATATTGCAGCAATCATGTGTTAGTGTAAAAAAAACTGGTGTGTTTTATGGCCTAGTACGGTCACTGTGCAAGAAATTTCAACAGTAGTGAAGAGGAAATGTCAGGAACTGTATATACTATAATACATTTTTAGGTGAATCCACTGTGTGTTAAGAAATAAGAGGTAGGCAGATCCAACATAAGGGGATAGTCTAACCCGTGATCAGGTGAGTCCGGAGAGAGAATGACCTGAACCAATTTTATAGGAAATAAATATATAAATATTCAAGGGACACTTGCATCATAGATATAATAAAGTATGTTCTCATTATCTGTCCAGATGATTAGAGAAGAATAAATCAGTCATGAAAATACAAAATTGTAAAGCAAGAGTAAGGAAATTTACAGAAGTTTCTCCAAAGTAATTAAAGCATGTGGACTTATCTGGTCAATGTTGGTTCTTTTGAATCTTCATTTTTCTGTGCTCGTTGTATTAAGGCAAATCTGAGATTTGAAGATGGGAGACGTAGACTAAATGGTAACGCAAACATGTAACTACTTATGGTAACCAGAAGGTTGGAACATTGTTTATCAAATAACCGTTTCCACCCGAACCCGCACGATCGTGTGGGTTCGGTTTTTATTTTTTTATTTTATTTTATTTTTTTTTTTACGATAAACTGAATCTCTTGCCTTGCTACCAACCCACCTGCAACGATCGTGCAGGTTGTGCGCTATGCGTTTCTCATGTTTATGATGCCATTCGGCACCAACAGATTCCAGCATATGTTGTTTAAGTTGATCGAGAAGTGAGCATTATGCCGGTGCCTGGTTAGTAGCTCATAATTAAGTTAAATTTAATTGTTTCAGTGATTTGCTGGATCTGGTTATTTGTAATAGTGTGTACAACGTTGTGATATGGATAATTATTAGTAACTTCATATCTTTGCACAGTAATTGTGCGTTAAATTTGTACTAGCATGATTGTGCGGGTTAGGTGTTGACTGTGTAACTTCATCCTCGGTGGGTGTTGTCGATTGTGTCATTGGCCTCCCCATATTACTGCTTTTCATACAGTTTTGAATGGGAAAGTTTTTATGCACATTCCCGTTATTGTATGCTGGTTTATCAGACAGTCAAATTCGTTCTCTATTAGAGGATTCGGATTTGAGTGGCATTTCGTCAGATGAAGACGACGAGTTTGTTCCTTCTCCTTCAAATATTCAGCAGGCAGACGACTCGTCTGATGATGATTTGAGTGCCGAAGAAGTTCCTGAAGAGTGCAGGAGTTCACACAGTGTCACGGAAGGTGTCAGACCACTGTTTTTTCGGAGATCAAATTTTGTTCAGAAGTTTCATCCACCAAACATTAATTACAGTGCTGTTGAGATCAGTGACAAAGAGGTGCGATCTGAGTTACCTATTTCGTGTATCATTCCCATTTTCTTACTAAAATATCTTCCTTTCAATTCTAGAGTCCTTTACCAACTGGAACCAAGTGTTACCGAACGTGGTTCAGAACCAGAAAATGGACACTCAAGTGCTTGCTGCATTTCATAGACCTTTCAGTGGTCTACAGAGAAACTGTCGTGAAAACCAGACTGCCAAAAAGAACATATGAATCTTTTTAAATTTAGAATGTCTCTAGCTGAGGCTCTTCTGTCATGTCCAGACAGAAAGAGGAGAGTTGAAGAGTTTGAAACACCGTTAGATGATATGTTAAGTATCTCCACAAAGGCAAAAGTTTACAAACCCCATCCGAAACCAGGTTTGGACAAGCGATATGATAGGTATGATCACTGGCCGACAGTGGATGATATTTTGTCACCACGAACATGTCAGTATGAGCGCTGCAGTTTCAGAACAAAGACAAAGTGCATAAAATGCAATCAGTACTTATGTCTTGCAAAAGGAAAGGATTGTTTCAAATTATTTCACGAAAAGTGAAGTAGTCTGAACCATGACTTTGTGTTACAAAATAAATAAAAACATTTTATTATTAATTTTTTTGTCACAGAATATGATTCGCAATCTATGTAACATTTTTTATAATAACTAATAAATAAAGGTAACTTATAATATCAAACAAATAGCAGGAAGTCAGAGAATAATTTTGGTGAAATAAAACCTGACTCTCACGATTGTGCTACTTGTTTTCCCGCTACGTTTTTTTTATTATTTTTCCCAGTGTCTGCTATGCCCAAGTATACAGAGAATTCAACTTTATTCACCATTAAAAAAAAAAAAAAAAGTGTTCAGGGTGGAAAGGGATAAATTGAGGAAATTATGTTGTTGCAGAGCAATTATAGGGGATTATCCATAATCAATAGATATTTAATTAAAAAAAAAAAAAAAAAGAGAGAGCCAAAACAATAACGGAAAATTGTTGAAATTGGTCTTTATGACAAGGAACATATTTTCAAGCAAAGGAATCAGCTGTCTCAAGAATTTTCTGTTAAAGTCATTCATTAATTTGTGGCAATATTCTATTTAAAACAATGTTCACAGACAGAGTGTGACATATGGTGAAAGAACAAAGATGTACCAAGGAGGGCGTACCTCTCGAGGCAGTGGCATAAATTATGAAATAATAATCATCATACATCAATATAAATAGATTGACATTTATATCCAATGAACCAGGGGATTACAAATGGAAAAATAGTTAACTGAAAATATCTGAAGGAGTGTAGTTTGTTTTGGAAAGAATGGGAACAATGTTTGTCTTAAGTGGCTCTTGATGTGCAAATAATAGTAATTTATGGGAAGTCAGAGCTATACAGTATTGTGATTAGTTATTTAAATTATTCTACACAACATCTTTCATCTTAATCGAGGTATCTTTGATGGTACATGTTCCTATTCAAGGCACCAACATACATTACTTCCTTTCTACAATGCTGATGAAAGATGGTCAAGTGGAAACCTTAGTTTATGGCGGTAGTGGTGTTACCCAATTTTGTAGCTACTGGGTACCAAACTTACCTTCCATCATCACATTGCTTTCCTACAGATGCTGAATAAATTTGATGTAGCTATGAGTGGCACTGCATAGCAGGACCACAACTTCTTGGACTGGCAAGTGCAGAAAGTGTAGTTTAAAGGTAAAGGCAATTATGAACATACAACTGACAGATCACATTCACAGAATTGGTTCCCATCTTAAGAAATCTCCAGCAGCGAATATCAGTGGTAACATTCCACTACCTGCAGCATCTGCAATAGTGCTTGGCTGTTGTTGTGGTCTTCAGTCCTGAGACTGGTTTGATGCAGCTCTCCATGCTACTCTATCCTGTGCAAGCATCTACATCTCCCAGTACCTACTGCAACCTACATCCTTCTGAATCTGCTTAGTGTATTCATCTCTTGGTCTCCCCCTACGATTTTTACCCTCCATGCTGCCCTCCAATACTAAATTGGTGATCCCTTGATGCCTCAGAACATGTGCTACCAACCAATCCCTTCTTCTGGTCAAGTTGTGCCACAAACTCCTCTTCTCCCCAATCCTATTCAGTACCTCCTCATTAGTTATGTGATCTACCCATCTAATCTTCAGCATTCTTCTGTAGCTCCACATTTCAAAAGCTTCTATTCTCTTCTTGTCCAAACTATTTACCGTCCATGTTTCACTTCCATACATGGCTACACTCCATACAAATACTTTCAGAAATGACTTCCTGACACTTAAATCTATACTCGATGTTCACAAATTTCTCTTCTTCAGAAACACTTTCCTTGCCATTGCCAGTCTACATTTTATATCCTCTCTACTTCGACCATCATCAGTTATTTTGCTCCCCAAATAGCAAAACTCCTTTACTACTTTAAGTGTCTCATTTCCTAATTTAATACCCTCAACATCACCCGACTTAATTCGACTACATTCCATTATCCTCGATTTGCTTTTGTTGATGTTCAGCTTATATCCTCCCTTCAAGACACCATCCATTCCGTTCAACTGCTCTTCCAAGTCCTTTGCTGTCTCTGACAGAATTACAATGTCATCGGCGAACCTCAAAGTTTTTATTTCTTCTCCATGGATTTTAATACCTACTCCGAATTTTTATTTTGTTTCCTTTACTGCTTGCTCAATATACAGATTGAATAACATCGGGGAGAGGCTACAACCCTGTCTTACTCCCTTCCCAACCACTGCTTCCCTTTCATGTCCCTCGACTCTTATAACTGCCATCTGGTTTCTGTACAAATTGTAAATAGCCTTTCGCTCCCTGTATTTTACCCCTGACACCTTTAGAATTTGAAAAAGAGTATTCCAGTCAACATTGTCAAAAGCTTTCTCTAAGTCTACAAATGCTAGAAACGTAGGTTTGCCTTTCCTTAATCTTTCTTCTAAGATAAGTCGTAAGGTCAGTATTGCCTCACGTGTTCCAGTATTTCTACGGAATCCAAACTAATCTTCCCCGAGGTCGGCTTCTACTAGTTTTTCCATTTGTCTGTAAAGAATTCGTGTTAGTATTTTGCAGCTGTGGCTTATTAAACTGATTGTTCGGTAATTCTCACATCTGTCAACACCTGCTTTCTTTGGGATTGGAATTATTATATTCTTCTTGAAGTCTGAGGGTATTTCGCCTGTTTCATACATCTTGCTCACCAGATGGTAGAGTTTTGTCAGGACTGGCTCTCCCAAGGCCGCCAGTAGTTCCAATGGAATGTTGTCTACTCTGGGGGCTTGTTTCGACTCAGGTCTTTCAGTGCTCTGTCAAACTCTTCACGCAGTATCCTATCTCCCATTTCATCTTCATCTACATCCTCTTCCATTTCCATAATATTGTCCTCAAGTACATCGCCCTTGTATAGACCCTCTATATACTCCTTCCACCTTTCTGCCTTCCCTTCTTTGCTTAGAACTGGGTTGCCATCTGAGCTCTTGATATTCATACAAGTGGTTCTCTTCTCTCCAAAGGTCTCTTTAATTTTCCTGTAGGCAGTATGTATCTTACCCCCAGTGAGACAAGCCTCTAAATCCTTACATTTGTCCTCTAGCCATCCCTGCTTAGCCATTTTGCACTTCCTGTCGATCTCATTTTTGAGATGTTTGTATTCCCTTTTGCCTGCTTCATTTACTGCATTTTTATATTTCCTCCTTTCATCAATTAAATTCAATATTTCTTCTGTTACCCAAGGATTTATACTAGCCCTCGTCTTTTTACCTACTTGATCCTCTGCTGCCTTCACTACTTCATCCCTCAAAGCTACCCATTCTTCTTCTACTGTATTTCTTTCCCCCATTCCTGTCAATTGTTCCCTTATGCTCTCCCGGAAACCCTGTACAACCTTTGGTTCTTTCAGTTTATCCAGGTCCCATCTCCTTAAATTCCCACCTTTTTGCAGTTTCTTCAGTTTTAATCTACAGGTCATAACCAATAGATTGTGGTCAGAGTCCACATCTGCCCCTGGAAATGTCTTACAATTTAAAACCTGGTTCCTAAATCTCTGTCTTACCATTATATAATCTATCTGATACCTTTTAGTATCTCCAGGGTTCTTCCATGTATACAACCTTCTATCATGATTCTTAAACCAAGTGTTAGCTATGATTAAGTTGTGCTCTGTGCAAAATTCTACCAGGCGGCTTCCTCTTTCATTTCTTAGCCCCAATCCATATTCACCTACTACGCTTCCTTCTCTCCCTTTTCCTACACTCGAATTCCAGTCACCCATGACTATTAAATTTTTGTCTCCCTTCACTATCTGAATAATTTGTTTTATTTCATCATACATTTCTTCAATTTCTTTGTCATCTGCAGAGCTAGTTGGCATATAAACTTGTACTACTGTAGTAGGTGTGGGCTTCGTATCTATCTTGGCCACAATAATGCGTTCACTAAGCTGTTTGTAGTAGCTTACCCGCGTTCCTATTTTCCTATTCATTATTAAACCTACTCCTGTATTGCCCCTATTTGACTTTGTGTTTATAACCCTGTGGTCACCTGACCAGAAGTCTTGTTCTTCCTGCCACCGAACTTCACTAATTCCCACTATATCTAACTTTAACCTATCCATTTCCGTTTTCAAATTTTCTAACCTACCTGCCCGATTAAGTGATCTGACATTCCACGCTCCGATCCGTAGAATGCCAGTTTTCTTTCTCCTGATAACGACATCCTCTTGATTAGTCCCCGCCCGGAGATCCGAATGGGGGACTATTTTACCTCCGGAATATTTTACCCAAGAGGACGCCACCATCATTTAACCATACAGTAAAGCTGCATGCCCTCGGGAAAAATTACGGCCATAGTTTCCCCTTGCTTTCAGTCGTTCGCAGTACCAGCACAGCAAGACCGTTTTGGTTATTGTTACAAGGCCAGATCAGTCAATCATCCAGACTGTTGCCCTTGCAACTACTGAAAAGGTTGCTGCCCCTCTTCAGGAACCACATGTTTGTCTGGCCTCTCAACAGATACCCCTCCGTTGTGGTTGTACCTACGGTACGGCTATCTGTATCGCTGAGGCACGCAAGCTTCCCCACCAACGGCAAGGTCCATGGTTCATGGGGGGAGTGCTTGGCTATAGCACAGAATTATCATGCATTACAGCCACGTTGCAATGATGTTGACAGAGATGCTACTATGGCAAATATTGCCTTGAAATATACTCCATGTTAACACACATTAGGGCCCATGGCAGGAAAAAAGTGGAAAAAAATCATTTTGGTATTTTGAGAAAATAATCTGAAGTTTCGTTACAAATTTGATTTTACTGGTACCCAGGACCTTTCATTATACTGCATTGTATTACGCATTTATTTATAGATTCCTACAACTTATGTATTCATATATACTGCTATGCTAGTTTGTGTTAGGGTTGTGACTGTTACACATGCAATACTTTATCCTTAAGACAGTTAATTGCCACAGTGTGTAAACAATGATAAAACTATACCCAATAACACTATAAAACAAGACTTTTTTATTTCATTAATTTATCTGGAAACCCCATCAGGTGCCTACATTTCAGAAGAAGGTATAGGTAGTGATGTCCATAACTACACAATTACTTTATAAGCCTACAATCAGAAACAGACAATTATCAAATGTGTTGTTACCTGGAAAACCCAACAGCACAACTCAATACACCCTTCCTGCCAGATGTTAGTTCAGGTAAAACAGACACTACGTTAGTATCATCAGCTACAACATATTCACCAGGGACACCCAGAAACACAAATATGGCACTGCCTACTTCAATTTTATGTTTCCTTGTAAATTTAAATGTGTGTCTAACTCAGAGATACTGATAATCTGACCAACATAATGTTCATACAATGGAAAATCCAGGATGGAATGTAACAATTATGAAAAGGAACGTCGATACCATACAGCGAAGATGCTGAGTCGCAGACAGGCACAACAAAAAGACTATCAAAAAATGAGCTTTCGGCCAGTAAGGCTTCTTCAAAAATAGACGAAACACACCACACACACACACACACACACACACACGACTGCAGTCTCAGGCAACTGAAGCCACATTGTGAGCAGCAGCACCAGTGCATGATGGGAATGGTGACTGGGTGGCGGTAAGGAGGAGGCTGGAGCAAAGAGGGGGGAAGGACAGGAAGGAGTGTGCAGGACGAGGTGGAGAGAGGGTACGGCACCTATGTGGAGTCAGGAACTGCACATTCTCATGATATATGCACATGCAGTCCTCTTTATCTTCCCTCTGTTGTAGTTAATTAGAATATAGCTTCGTATGATCTGTATTATATGTGAAAACTCATGCATAAATAATTTTAAGCCTCTTTGATAGTCTTGTTAAGGTAACTTTTCTTCATTAGCTCTCTCTTTCTCTCTTTTTAAAAAAAAGAACTTCAATGGATTTGACAACCTCCTTGCCAAGAGACATCCTGCTAACACGATCATGGACATAGAGAGCCTTAATCACATAGCAGATATCACAGACAACCTTCTCAAAGCTCTTCTTGCATTGTGTTTCACCAACTGTCTTTTTTATTAGTGACATTTTGCAGTAAATTTCTACAGTAGCACTGCCTGTTTGTTGAGTGACAGACAGCAATTTCTTAGCTCTGCAAACTGCTCTTCCCATGCTTGAGGAGAGAGTTTATGAAGATTTGTGTCTTGTTGCTGCTTTTATGTTTTCCTTGTTCTCACTGATACTATTTCCCTTCTACAGCCGTTTTGCATTGTTCTTCCTGTTCAGCCAATTCACACTAAATTTCTTCTTTTTTACGATACTCTCTGCCTCTCTCGTTTCTTTGCTGTATGTTTTCCTTCACCTGCTACCTTCTTCCTCCACTTATGTCATCTTACTTTCCCAAGTGTATGAGCCAGGGGCACTTGATTTAGCAAACACTGGAGGGAAAAAAAAAAGGAAAAAAAAAGAAAAAAGGCATAGTGTGGAGTAAGAACAGTCATATCATGTGCCTAACAAAATGAAGCTTACAGAAATCTATTCCTCATATTTCAGTAACATACAATTAGATATTAGATGAGAATCAATCTTTCATGTAGACTTGCTTGATGATGAAATTAGAGCATGTAAGTTCCTAGTCCAGAATGTATTGTTTCACAGCTTTAGGAGAGAAAAAACAGCTTAGGTTGTTACATGTGTAACCAGAATTGCAGATCCAAAAATATTGCTGGCAGCCATTTTGAATAAAGGAATGTATAAATGAAGGATTGGTGAAAATTGTGATCAGCTAGAAAAAGAATGTGAAAACAAGGATGACAAAAGACAATAAGCTTCACTTTATCTTCCACACCACTTGAAAGTACAATCTGATTTGCCAATTTGTCCTATCTGAGCTGTTTTCTGTCTCCCAAATAACAATTTCATGTGGCTCAAGGTTTCAGTTCCACAATGGTTTCCAGACGCGCTCTACTGCTAGACCACCAAGCCTGATGAACTGTCTAATGATCTTGGAGGGGGGGGCTGCTTAGTGGCCTTACATTAGCAGTCGCATTTTAAACAAGTAACTTAATAAAATTCCAAAGAGATTAAGACTGTCAATACTGGGATTCAAGCACAAAACCTTGTCTTTTGGGCCAATATTCTCTTTGACTGAGCTGTACAGGTACAATCTACCTTCACGACTTCAATGCTGCCAGTCCTCTTACCAGCTGTTATTGACTAATGTTGTCCCATATTTCTTCTACAACTAGCACTCCTAGAAATAGAGATACTGTAAAGATATGGTTTCGCTATAACCTACGGACTGTATGCAGAATTAAAGCTGTAAGCGCAATTCCAGATTGTGTCTGTATGGCTTAGCAAGAGCATTAATGCCAAAGTTCCAGGTTCAAGTTCCCATCCAGTCTGTCAGGAAGTTCAAACCAGAGTACACTCTACTGGAGAGTAAAAGATTCGAGTTGTAAAAGCTATGATGGTCACAATATCTATCTAAAACTTATTTTATTGAAAAAAGTCTTTGAAGAAATAAGCACGTAATCACAACAAGACATAACCTGCCAACAAAAGGAAATGAAAATTAAATGACTTTTCACTTTCAGTAAATGAATTGTAAGTTATCAGCTACACTAATAACCCTGTCCAGATCAATTCCTGTCAGACAAAATGAGAATAAATTGCATTACTTCTCAACCATAGTTGCAAATTGGCACTGGCTGCGAACACCACCACATTTTCATTCTTATTACATTTTCTTAGTTGCTAGTTGTTCTATTCTATTTTGTTTTCTTCACATAGTTTGCATGTACTTTAAGGTGTATTCTTTGACACTGTATCACTAAGACAAATGCTCAAGTGAATAAAAATTAATTTAATAAAAGTTGAAAGGCAATGGAATATTTGAAATAAAGCATGAAAAATGTGGTCAAAACTTTGCACACAGTTCAACAGCATTATCATGGGGTGAACTATGTTAAAAAGAAAGAGCATCTTTTAACAAATTTCTTTTAATTGTACATTAAAACAGGTATACAATGATTTATCTTTCCCATAGCGCAAAGTTCTCCAAATGATGTACAACAGCAGCTTGATCTACTGATTATTATTGTGATATGCTTTCATAAAAAATTAATTTCCATCTTTATCTTACTCCAAAATCATTTCAATTAATTGTTCATCAGCACATTCTGATTCTACCAGCCGTTGCCGTGCACCCCAACGCAGGAGAGTTGGGACACCTGTCAGCAGAAGTCTAGAGTCTTTCCTGAATGGGCTGTTTGGATCCTTCCACCTGAAAACAATTATATTGGTATTCATTCACAAGACAATATTCTTACACATTTAGAATTTGCAACACATTAAGCAATACTCATTGTCAGAGCTGAATTTACAAGTACGATCAAACATAAAGCAGAGACCTAGAAGATGGGAACTTGTAATTTTGGTAGATTTGGAAAAAAAAGTAATTAGGAAACACAGAAGTCAAGCCAGCAACACTGTCACTAGAACAGTGTTTGCTTCTTTGTTGAATTCAATTTCGAGGAGTGGGATTGTTAATGTTCCTGTTTGCAACTGCTGTATAATTGTATTTTGCAGTGATTTACATAACAGACGTCATTGTGTCATTGCTTTGGTTGTCAGTTATCATTGTGTATGTTAGTAAAACATTTTTTAGTACTCTATCCAACAACATGTTCCAGTGTGAGGAAGCTAAATGGCGAACAAAACAAGAAATTACTGATCAAAAAAGGAAATAGGCCTTTCCCAGCTGAAGGCTTTGCTAAATATAAGTACAGAGTGAAATGTTTCTTTTAAGTAATTCCATTATTGATCACAAAAAAGAAACGTATTTGGGGGTGGGAGGGGGGGTGGCAGTTAAGTAACTAGGACACTGCCATCTGTGAATCTGGCCCTGGCATTACTTCTGTGCTATTATGCAACACCTTTTGTCTGCTTGAAATTATTTAGGCTCATGTTTTATAAGAATTATTAATGTAACATTCACATGGACATGTAATAAAGATGTCACAGAAGTAATGCAAAATTGGTTGAAATAAATTTTTGCTTTCACACAATGAACTTAAAAAGTTAGTGGGAGTTTGGCTAGAATTTAATACCTATTCAAAACTGGTGTAACCACAGATGCTGCAACAGTTCAATTGAAGGGTAGAGGAAGAAATAATCATGGCATGCTCGAGGAACCCTATCAGCATTCAGTTTTAAGTGAGTTAGGGAAACCACAGGAAACAAAATTCAGGAATGGCTGTTTGGGATTACTCATTCCTCTACATTACAGTGGTACTAACTAGAAGTGTACTAATATATACAACACCAATTTAAGGGTACAAACACAAACATTATATAATCAGTATAAGCTTATTATTCGAAATATCAAAATGTCACATTTCACAATACAAATATTTCTAAATCAATAGAACCTATGAAAAATAATTACTACCACAAAATAGTAATTTCCAATCTGTCTTTTCAAATAGTTGCTGCATCAACACAGTGTTTCCAGGAAAGAGAGAACCAAGAAATGATCGAAAAGTTCAAAACTAAACTACATGAAGTACATCAGTCCCCGCCCGCATCTCGTGGTCGTGCGGTAGCGTTCTCGCTTCCCACGCCCGGGTTCGATTCCCGGCGGGGTCAGGGATTTTCTCTGCCTCGTGATGGCTGGGTGTTGTGTGCTGTCCTTAGGTTAGTTAGGTTTAAGTAGTTCTAAGTTCTAGGGGACTGATGACCATAGATGTTAAGTCCCATAGTGCTCAGAGCCAGCCACATCAGTCCCCTTGTATTAAAATTTCAAATTCTGAAGGTGGCAGGGGTAAAATACAGGGAGCGAAAGGCTATTTACAATTTGTACAGAAACCAGATGGCAGTTATAAGAGTCGAGGGGCATGAAAGGGAAGCAGTGGTTGGGAATGGAGTGAGACAGGGTTGTAGCCTCTCCCCGATGTTATTCAATCTGTATATTGAGCAAGCAGTAAAGGAAACAAAAGGAAATTCTGAGTAGGTATTAAAATCCATGGAGAAGAAGTAAAAACTTTGAGGTTCGCCGATGACATTGTAATTCTGTCAGAGACAGCAAAGGACTTGGAAGAGCAGTTGAATGGAATGGATGGTGTCTTGAAGGGAGGATATAAGCTGAACATCAACAAAAGCAAAACGAGGATAATGGAATGTAGTCGAATTAAGTCGGGTGATGTTGAGGGTATTAAATTAGGAAATGAGACACTTAAAGTAGTAAAGGAGTTTTGCTATTTGGGGAGCAAAATAACTGATGATGGTCGAAGTAGAGAGGATATAAAATGTAGACTGGCAATGGCAAGGAAAGCGTTTCTAAAGAAGAAAAATTTGTTAGCATTGAGTATAGATTTAAATGTCAGGAAGTCGTTTCTGAAAGTATTTGTATGGAGTGTAGCCATGTATGGAAGTGATACGCGGACAATAAATAGTTTAGACAAGAAGAGAATAGAAGCTTTCGAAATGTGGTGCTACAGAAGAATGCTGAAGATTAGATGGGTAGATCACATAACTAATGAGAAGGTATTGAACAGAATTGGGGAGAAGAGGAGTTTGTGGCACAACTTGAAAAGAAGAAGGGACTGGTTGGTAGGACATGTTCTGAGACATTGTGGGATCACCAATTTATTATTGGAGGGCAGCATGGCGGGTAAAAATCGTAGAGGAAGACCTACATATGAATACACTAAGCAGATTCAGAAGGATGTAGGCTGCAGTAGGTTCTGGGAGATGAAGAAGCTTGCACGGGATAGAGTAGCATGGAGAGCTGCAGCAAACCAGTCTCAGGACTGAAGACAACAACAACATATTAAAAAAATGTTTGTATGACTTCCTCTCATTCATTTCAAAGTTACCATAATGCACTGGCTACAGTAATGTGAGACTAAGCAGCATCAAGTCCAGCTTTCACTTGGAGAAGGGACACACACACACACACACACACACACACACACACACACACACACACACACACACACACACACACACACGGGTCCCATGGGAGGGGCACTATTGACCTCTTCCCCTATTTTGTGCCATAAACCTTTTTTTTGGGGGGGGGGGGGGGGGCGCAAAACTTCTATGGTCATTAGCGCCCGGTCCGTGACACTTAGGAAACAGTAAAAAACCGAAATTTAAAACCAGCAGCAATGAGAACGAAAGTCATAAAATTGGAGAAACTAAAAGCAGAAGGAAGGCTTAAAAATCCACTACAGAAAGGGGTTGGTTGTCCCCAAAAAAGCTTCGAATGACTGACCTCATTTCACTGGCACTAACAAACTTGAGAACGCGGTCGGCGGAGTGCGTGTCATCTGCTAAAATCGACGATATATCAGGCGATAGCTGTAGACGGGAGCGTAACGGATTAAAATAGGGGCACTCAATTAAAAGGTGTCTTACCGTCCACAGCTGAGAGCAGTGTGGACATAGTGGGGGAGGATCGCCGCTTAAAAGATGTCGATGGCTAAAAAGACAGTGCCCTATCCGGAGTCTAGTTAAAATTACCGCCTCCCGACGACGCGTTCGGGAGGAAGAGGTCCAAGCACAAGGAAGAGCTTTCACGTCCCGCAATTTATTATGGGTAAGTGTCGACCAATGCGTGTCCCATAAATGAACAACACGACGACATAGAACGCTCCGTAGATCGGCGAAGGGAAGCGATTGAATAGCTGGCCGAGGAAGTGAGACTGCAGCCTTGGCTGCAATATCGGCCGCCTCATTTTCACAGATATCAACGTGTCCCGGGAGCCATAGGAACGCCACCGAGACGCCCCCCAGGTGGAGCAAGCGCAGACAGTCCTGAATCCGGTGGACCAGAGGGTGCACAGGATAAAGAGCGTGGAGACTGAGGAGAGAGCTGAGAGAATCTGAGCAGATAACGTACTGTATCCGCTGATGGCGGCGGATGTAGTGGACAGCCTGGAGAACAGCGTAAAGCTCCACAGTATAAACCGAACACTGGTCGGGAAGCCGAAAGTGATTTGGGGTGTCGCCAACAATATAGGCACTCCCTACACGAACGATGTTTTCGAGCCGTCGGTGTAAATAAATGTGGCGTCCGTCATTTGTGCACAGAGCAGCAAATGCCCGACGATAAACAAGTGAAGGGGTACCATCCTTGGGAAATCGACAAAGGTCACGGAGCAGGCAGATCCGGGGACGGAGCCAAGGCGGTGCTGTACCCCAAGTTGTCAAGAAGGTTTTAGGAAAGCGGAAGGAAAGAGAATGGAGTAGTTGACGGAAGCGGACTCCCGGTGGTAGTAGGGAGGAGGGGCGGCCTGCATACCCTACATCAAAGGAGGCGTCGAAAAAAAGGTCATGGGCTGGATTAGCAGGCATGGAAGACAGATGGCTAGCATAACGACTCAGAAGAACTGCTCGCCGATTGGACAGCGGAGGTTCAGCAGTCTCAGCATAAAGGCTTTCCACAGGGCTGGTGTAAAAAGCTCCAGACACTAAACGTAATCCACGGTGGTGGATAGAGTCTAGACGCCGAAGAATAGACAGCCGAGCAGAGGAGTAGACTATGCTTCCATAGTCCAATTTCGAGCGCACTAAGGCGCGATAGAGGCGGAGAAGGACCACTCGGTCCGCTCCCCAGGAGGTACCATTCAGGACACGGAGAGTGTTAAGGGATCGCAGACAGCGAGCCGAAAGATAGGAAATGTGGGAGGACCAGCACAGTTTTCTGTCAAACATAGGACCCAAGAATTTAGCGACGTTGGAAAACGGAAGGTTGACAGGACCTAGATAAACCATCCTGACTGACATTTATGTTGAGCTTGTAACATTCATTATGACATATACTTCCTCTTCAGTGGTTCACTGGGCTGAAGTGTCCGATCTGAAAGTGAGCTGCTCTACAGTTGGTCTGACCTGAACGGCCTCCTCAACTATGACACACTTTGCTGCACTGAGCGACGGACTGCTTAAACTTTGCCCAAAAACTTTTAAATGGATGAATCAACAGCGTGATTCATCACACTTGTAATAAGCCTGGTTCTGAATATGTCCCTATGTTCAAAAACAGTCAACTAAGTGTACAGTGCGCAGTTTTCTCTGTTCATGACCCATTTCAATGGCTTTATTAGAGTACTGCTCTGACTGGTGTATGGATGCAGATAGCAAATTACTCACAGGAACAGAAATCGGTAACTTCCTATAGAGCACTAAACAGAATCTGTGAGGACTGGAGAGCAGGACAAGAGATCTGCAGCAGTGTATAAGTTTGTGTTGTCACCAATGTGGAGGACACACAACAGGCTTACAAAAACTTGGCTTCTGGGGCACATCAATGTTGAGCCCAATGGCATGCTGTGCACATTTTTCTAAAAAATTAAGCTGCAATTCAGAAAGTGATACTTCAGGATAGTTTGCAGATCTTTAAAATGGAACCCCAGAATGTTAAACTTGGTTTATCATTTTCTTTGTAGGCCTACATCAATCCACCAGGCCTTTAGTCTGACATAAGCATAAAATATTCATGCTGGTTACATTGAAGCTCTTGATGCAGGTACGCAACTTTGATGGGTAATATCACCATCAACACCAAACTATGGCTATGGTCCCAGTCTGATCTCTAGTGTTGCCCAAGCCTAGATAAGGTTGGAAAGATGCAATCTGATTGCCAGCTAACAAAACTCAATAAATGTATCATGACAATCTTAAGTAAAAGTGCAGTTGTCTGTAGCATGGCTCTTCCGTTGTGTGCTGGTGGTGATAATAGTTTGCATGATGAATGATAGGAACTGAATATGACGTATCGTGAGTTAGATGTCTGTAGCCAATCACACAACTCGTTTGTAAAAAAAAAAAAAATGGCTCTGAGCACTATGGGACTTAACATCTGAGGTCATCAGTCCCCTAGACATAGAACTACTTAAACCTACCTAACCTAAGGACATCACACACATCCATGCCCGAGGCAGGATTCGAACCCGCGACCGTAGCGGTCACGCAGTTCCAGACTGAAGTGCCTGGAACGGCACGACCACACCGGCCGGCAACTCGTTTGTAACTTCCTAAGATTTGTAAATTAAGTTAGCAGGTATTCTGTTTCATTTACAGCAATTTAAACTGAGCTGTTAGGTCCCAACCCAACCACAACCTCAGAAAGCTTGATGTATTCAGAAAAAAAAACAACCAAATACCTGTGACAACCTAGATTACTAAATTGAGTGATTTTCATTGGCTACTATATATTATCACTTGACTGGCTAAGAACAGTGATAGCAAATTACCACAGCAGCGCACAATTGAACAGCTGTGGTACACTGTAAGTGCACTTTAGCCCTGTCTCTTTATGTATGTAGATTGTTTATGTTATGTGAACAGGCATGGTTCTGAGTTCGAGTCCATGTCTGGCATATAGTTTTTATCTAACAAAACATTTCTTACTTATAAGCATACTTACAACAGAAAAGTCCTTGACTCAGACCAATATTTGTATTACATCAACAATAGCCCACTACTGTATCAATAATAGATATAATTTTAATGAACAGACAACTCACTTTGCTCTTTCACCAACACCAACATGAATAAAGTGAATGGCTAATGTTGACCTCTTTAGTACCTTATCGATGACAGGTTCAGCTGTTAAGAAAAACAAAAAAAAGTTGCTGCAGCTTTCAATAGGCATAAAAATAAATCTAAGAGCACCAAATTGTTTATTACTACAAACATTTTTAAATGAACACAAATTACACTAACATCCAAAGGCTTTATTAGAAATTCAGTACTATAATACAGTGGAAGTAGAAAGATTCTCAAATTGAGGCAACATCGGCATTGTGTTAACATGACAAATTTCAAACAACAATTTTCACTAAGTTCTTTAACTTTTACTTCCTGTATTAACACAAATGTTTCCACTCATAAAACTTATTTTTAAATATGAGGAAGCGGATTAGTCCATACTCTGTATGTGACACCTGAATATCTAGCTCATACTTAACCCTCTAACGGTAAGGTTGGGGTAGGATCCGACCCCAGCGAGTCTGTTTTGTTTATAACTCCCCACTCCCTTTTCTGAGAGCGCTGTGGTTCCAGCTACCCTACCAGCCAGTTGTCCCGAGAGCGTCAAGGAGGCCACGTCAGTCTGGTGAGTGACCTGCAGCAACTATCTCTATCCGAAACCTACATTACCTGTGCTCAGGTTGGATCCGACCCCACCTTACTGTTTACGTCACACTTATTAGTTTCTTTTGTGTGGAGGATTCAACCCCATATTGATGTTTATATTACATATAAGTTTTGTTTTCTCTTCTAGTATCTTACTAAAATGGTGCATGAACTCCTTAGAACTCCTGAGGAGATATACAACGAGTTTCTCCGACAAGAGACTGAGTCAGAGGATGGCGACAATATCGATGCAGAAAACTGTTAAGAAACCGATGATGTATTACCTAATACTGATAACGAGGATGATGTATTTCATTGTGCGGCAGGAGCTGTTGAGTTTCATAATTCTCAGTCAGATGTATATGAGGAGAGAAATTTTGAGCTAGGTAAAGACTTAAGAGAGAATATGGACCTACAAATGACGCGAGAATATCATTTCTCAAAAATTTGCGCTCTCTTTGACAAACCCTCCTATGGAAAAGAGGTTGAATAACACACATCTTCCCCGTGATCTCTGTTCGTCTATTGGAAAACTTTTAGAAAAAGAACCAATCGAATTAGACAAGCCTACCCAAGCACAGCCACTAAAGAAAAGAAGATGTGATTTTTGTGACAGATCAAAAGATAGGAAGGAGAATGCTTTGTGTAGTAAGTGTAATCGTTGTATATGTGGGGAGCATAAAGTTATTATATGCCCTGGCTGTAAAGAAACTGAGATGTGATAAATTGTGCCAAATATGTATTTTCAGGGCTGTATGTAATTGTTTCCAGGATAACATTATACATTTATTATTTGTTCCTATTACATTATGTATACAAAGACATTTATTATTGAGAATTTTATATTTCGAAACTGCTGACACTATAATTATTTTCTACAATTAGTAAGAGATTTTTTCATTTAGTTCCTAGCTTTAGAATTTCTAAAGCACTCAAGTTCCTAGTTAATGACTGAATCTGTTGATTTTTACTATGTTTTCTATAAGTTTATGGAGAATATTTCTGTTAAGGTAATTTTTTGTAATCAAGTTCCTATTTTTTTCCAAAGTACTTTATATTCTTACTTATTGACTACAAAAATAAAAAAAATGTTGTTATAACAAATATTATATATGTTTAATTGATACTAAAACTTTTTCCCATTATTCATTTTTTTTATTTTACCCCGAAAAATCGATATTTGGAGGGTGGGGTGAGATCCAACCCCACCTTACCGTTTATGTCAGGAAACTTCACCTTACCGTTAGAGGGTTAACATTTATTTCACAAACTCCTATTGATCAAAATTTATTTAACAACTGTTGGTCTCGATCTCGCAAACTTGCAAATCAGTGACCCACGTTAATCTGTAGCAATGAGCTCGCGGCGAATGCAATGGGGGCGGCCCATGTTCGCATACAAATAGAAATGTCAGCCATGCGGCCAAGTGCGTAAGTTGCCAGTACCTAACTGGGTGATGTAAACAAACATCAATAATTCAACAACCCATGGTTGCACAATCATTTTACGCTAAAAAAATTACCGGTCTATGGACCCATGAATAACGACTTTAATGAAAGAACACTACTATTCATAATCTTCGCAAAACCTCCAGAACTTTATAGTTAGTGCCATATTTAAGCATGTAGATCAAAATTCGAGAACAGGTTTATTTAAAGACTACATTGCAAAACAAACGGCAATAAATGTGAAGGGTAGAAGGATCGGGCATTATCATCGCATCGAGCAGACAATGTGACACTTCAAAACATTGTGCGCAAACAATATCGAAGAATGCCAAAGCGGAGAAACATTACATACATACCTTCTACACAATCTGGACACCAGCTCTTTCCGTCAGAATCCTTTGAGCCGGAAAAGAGAACATATATCGGTTGTCCTAAGTCTTCCAATCGCTTAATCAACCCACAAAAATCGTCATAGCCTTCCGCGCTATGATGAGTAACCATCCTTTCTGCCGAAAGTGATGTTGGGAAAAGCGAACACGTTTCCTTTATATGTCGTTCGTTATCTAGAATAAAATGTTTACACTTTGCAGCCTCACATGATTACACTCACAGCTGACAATCATCGTTGACCAACCGCGCTGAGCGCAGTCAAAGATTAAACACATACCCAACAATTTCTTAATATACGAAATGGCACTTCACTTACGTCTGGGGACAGCAAATTGTGGAGCCGTTCGGGTGAACTCGGGTAACTTCGGTTCGTTCTACAACACTCCACTGAGTGTGGGAGAACTATCATTCGACCGAAACCGAACATGGAAATTTGGAGCGAATATAAACATTACACTACGTTAAATGTCAATTTGTTACCACAACCTTTATTTGGCATTCCCATAGTTTGATGTGACAGCGAAACATAGGAAGTAACCTAGTTCATAGTAGTTATCGCATCCAGTTGAGGGATTCGACCATAGGTACTACGTTGAGGGTGAGTTGAAGGCGTTGTGGGTATTGTCTTTGAAGACGAAATGTTTGGCTGTTAGAGAGGTCTGTGTCTGTTGTTTTCGTCAATATTCCAGCATGCTGTACCGAACTGTAGTAGTAACTCAGTAAAACGCTTCAGGTTGTTCCGATTTCTAAGAGGCGAAAATGGGAACGGGAAATGATTACAAAATTGTTGGAGAGAGAATAGGAAATGTGCTATTTATCACGTTCTATGAGGAAAGTAAGTCGATCGGTCCAAATTAATGCAGCTAGAATGTCGTATTTCTCCATAGACTATAAATGTATATCATTTATTTAATATTGTGATGTATGTATTCAAGCTGCAAGTGCAGTGCTGTACTGATGAACTGCAGATTCAGTTTCATAGCTGTGTGCAAGTGAGAGTGTACAAAGCTGTGCTGTATGCAACTTAATTCTATTGTAATGCCATCCGTCCTGACATATCGGAACCGTGAACGTTATCCACTTTCTTGTCCTGACAAGACCCGATTTTGTAAAATATTGTTACAAGCTTGGCTCAAGTACTAAAGTTGTGCCAGGTCTCACATTGTGCCATCTGTTAGCACAACATGTAAATGCAGCCTCAGGTAGTTTAATTTATCTAAACAAAAACTTGTTTATTGAAATGGTCGTCTCGCAGATGCCGTTGCAAGTTTTGTATCCTGTATCGACGATGCGAGCTAAAGTAATTAGACACTGTAAGGTAGGCCATTGCGCACGTGTGGGCGGCCAGGTTTCCCACAGTGCCTTCCGCGCTGTGACACCTTCCACAGACATCGGGCAGTTTGCGAGTAGCACGTGTAAAATCAAGGCGGAACGCGAGGTTAAATAGCATAGCGAGAGAGCGAAAGAGATGAGTAATTGTGTAGTCGCAAACTGTAACAATTATGACCGTAAATCTAGTGATATACCGTAATACATCATCGATTCCCTAAAAATGCAGTACAAAATGAGTGGATAGCTCGTTGCAAGCGAGCAGATAAAATCAATGTTAATAATGTACAAATCTGCTAAATTCATTTTCTTCCAGAAGATTACGAGCGTGATTCAAAGAACGAGCTCCATGGTTTTCCGATAGAAAGGAATCTGAAAGCAAGTGCAGTTCAATCACTGCATTTACCAAAGATGTACGTATTGCTGAAAGCAACAGTGAAGCTGCCGACAAGGTAAGCAATCTAAATATACTGCCATTTATTGTTGAATTGATTAAACTAAATTATAATGTCGATATCGTTAACTTAAATGTTCTCAACTGGCATGTATTTTATGTGCGGATACATAGTTATTATTCCTCACATGTCATTAATAAAACACACAACATGAAACAAACAATTAACCGCTTTTTTTTTATTTATTGCTGCAGAATGTTCATGAGCGAGCTCTACGTTATCAAAATGGAGATCTGCAAAAGAGAACAGTTGGAGCCTTGGAATCTCTATCCCTAAAGAAGAAGAAAGTGGACCAAGCTAAAACTACAGTGCTAATCTGTGAACTCACTTTCTGAAGACTTAAGGACAAAGCAATCAAAAGACTGAATAAAGGAATAGAAGTTTTGAAGAACAAAAATGCAGTGTTAGAAATTACCCTAAAACAACGTGATGCAGTCCTGAAATGGCTCAAAGCTGTCAGGCTCGTGTTGCTAAAAAAAAGAAAATTGAGTACAACTGTGAAAGAAAGTGTGATATTGAGGAATTATCGAAATGTTTAACTCCAGGACAAATTCGCTGTTTGTTACAAGGCAACAGACGGGTTAAACGGAGTCCTCAGCATATTGCCAATGCACTAACTTTAAAAACCATTTCTCGAAAAGCTTATATATATTTGAGAAAGCACATCACTCCTTTGCCCTTCGTGCAATGCTCAAATTTTAAGTGCCATCCAGGCGCTTCGCAAGAAAGTTTGAGAGCAAAGGTTCATACATTTACTGTGCTAGAAAAGAAAACAGTGCTGTGTTTTGACGAAATGAACATTGATGGCTGCAACTGTTATGATGCGACAGAAGACAAGATTTTAGGCCCTTGCTACAGTGTGCTAGTTGTGATGATTCGTGGTTTATGTAAAGCAGCCAGTTTATTATGATTTTGAGGTGACAATGAACAGTAACCTGCTCCAAGACATAGTAATGAAAGTTGAATGTTCGGGACTGCATATTGTGGCTGTAATATGCGATATGGGAGGAAAACATACTAGAGTGTGGAATAAGCTTTGCGTCAACACATCCAAAACATTTTTCGCAAATCTGGGGCACAAGGAAAGAAAGATCTGGGTTTTCCACGACGTGCCTCACTTACTGTAGCTTCTTAGAAACCAATTTTTGGATGGATAAGTTCTACCTAATGGAACTTCAGCAATGAGGAAATTAATTGAGAACCTTTTAGACAGTCAGAAAGGTGACATGCATATAGTGCACCACTTATCAGGAGCTCACATCAGTGTCACAGGTAGAGCATGACAAAATGTTAGGATGGCTGCTTGTTTATTTCCACACAGCATGGCTAAAGCTCTGTTGTATGTTCTAGGAAAGGAATGTGAAGGTATTTTCTTTGAATTAGTCAATGATATGTTTGAAGTTCCGAATTCTAAAATTTCCTTTGAGCATGGCACTCCTCTACATAGTGGGTTTGGTCTGAATCTTCCAACCCAAGAAAACACTTTACGTAGTTTCGAGATGTTTGCCATGAAAAATGCGCTTTGGGAACAGAAAGGGCTTTTTGCCGTTTGAAAAGGGGTTTATCATCTCCAATACATCACTACTAGGCCTGTTTGAAGAAGTAAGAAAAGATAAAGGAAGGTATAACCAAACATCTCGACTAAATCAAGATTGTCTGGAAAATTATTTTTCGAGAACTCAAGTCTTGGTGCTTTCTGTAACAATCCTTCAGCAGTCGAGGTCAAGCACAGAATTCAGCTTCTTTTTGTAACAGGAAATGCAGACCATGTACTGTTATCAAGCAGTGCATCATTTACTGATAAGATAATCAGTGGTACAGATGCAACAGACACCTAAACACATGATGACGAATTCATGAAATTCATTACCAGTGAACTTTCTATTGAGTTGACAGAAGACAACCAAGTGAAATTTCAATGTGCAAGTAGTTGTGACATTGGACACATTACGGAAGAGGAAGAAGAATTCGTGAGAACAATCCACAAAAAAGATTGACTTCGTGCACTACATGGCAGGCTATCTTACTTTTAAGTGTCGAGCCACTGTCAAATCCTTGGGATCATGAACTGAAATGTGCTCAGTTCGTAGAACAAGTTCTGGTTCCTGGATGTCTACTATTCCGGAGGGGTCTTTTAAATCTGACAACAAACTGGGTGAACTCAATAAAACACTTTTAAATTATGTTTTCTGAGTTTCATGGACGTACCACTTCTAAATGTGAAAGAGTAGTTAAAACTTCGACGTCAATCCTCAAAGCAATGTTTCTTCTGATGCACAAAGACATAATTAGCTTGTATGCAAGAACGAGAACATTTATCAGCATTAGGCTTTTGAATAAAGAGAAGCAGTTTCAAGCAAGGAAGAAGAACTCAACAAAGAAGAATCTGATGCGCGCAGCATCTCGACCATGCAAAAACTGAAAATTCTCATCCCTTCACTCGCAACAGGCTATTAATACAGGATGCTGGTATGTTCGTTTACCGAACTGAATTATTGCATCTATAGCTCGCATCATGTTGAAAGGCGTCCCTATTTTGAGCAATTTTGTGCATCCCCCACTATTATCTGCTAGCAACCAATAAAGGCCCCCACACACGGTGCTTGACAATCACGCTTGCGCAAGCGTGCTTGCTCAAGCGTAAACAAATTACTCGCGCCGCCACACGACTCAAGAACGCACATACAAGCATCAGTTTGTTTACATTGGAAAATGTCGAGCACAGACGACGATGCTGTTGCTGTTGCATCGTTTTTGGTTGTTTTACGGAAAAAAACAAAAGAAACACGATATGTGGAGTAAAGAGTGGCTTAAGAAACGAAAATCGTATTCTCATACAAATTTACTGAGTGCATTGAATATATATCCCCGTGATTGGCATAATTACCTCAGGATGAATGAGGAAACGTATGTGAATCTTTTGTCCCTCGTGACGCCTTTGATTAAGAAGCAGGATACAATCATGAGGGAGGTTATAACACCACACGAAACGCTAACAGCAACATTACGATTTCTCACTACAGGAAGGAGTTGGAAGACCTCAAATACATGTCTGTAATTTCACCACATGCACTAAGCGTCATAGTGCCTGAAACCTACCATGCTATCTATGAGGTGCTTTCTTAAAGGTAAGTGAAACACTGTTTTCTCATTATGAAGTTTTTCTATGGCCACTGAATGTATTTTCGGTTTATGTACTTTAACTTCTTGTAGGCAATACCTTATTGAGCCCATTGCATTTACAGTCCCTACTCTATAAATATTGTAATACTTATTCATGCTAAATTCCTGCACATTTTTTGAACTTGAAATGAAAACATTTCATCTGCTAGCAAACTATTTTTCATCAGTACATTCGTGGCAACATTTTATCAGTCACCTATCTGTGAACCTCTTGCTTTTGTTTCAAATGGTTATTGCCATACCATACAGCATAATTTTATTTTATGGGCATTTGGTGACAGTTGTCCCTGTGTGTCTTTTGCTTTATTTTGAAATGGTTGTTGTAGTACCCAACTGCATTACTTTATTTGGTAAGCCTTTGATAGCAGTGAATTCAACAGGAAAATTGCAGGTCATTCATTGCAAAATATATTGACATTTCAAAGCGAATCTTGAATACTGAAATAATAGAGTTAACACTCGTTTTTCTTTTGGCACTGCCTGCAGTGACCAAGATCATTACATATAGGAAAAATAGTGTTTCAAGACTGGGTTAAAGCTAATCAGAAGGACAATGCAACTTTCGAAACTTTTAAAATTTAAATTTTACTCTAAAAGCACAAATGGACTTGTATTCAATGGAAAAATTGTATTTTATTTTAATTTCTTTATTACAAAATGAATAACTTTACATATTAATTACATATTAATTGTCACTGGTATTATTGACAAATGATGCAAGTGACTGTGAACTGCTTCTGCTCACTGTTGCACAGTAATTGCTGTATAGAAAAGTTGAGTCTGCACTCACAACGCAAATTGCATAGGTTGGCTTCAACTGGCCCATTTCAGCCATGAATAGCGTATCATTTATAATTTTTTCTGCCACCAGTCTTTGTTTGTGGTCCAATATGTCTCTCATTTTAGCAGCAACCGATTTCCCAAAAACTTCACGGTGGTCCTCATCTTTCTTTTGTTTTTGTGTTTGGAAATGTTTGCTAATAACTCCCAGAACTCAGTCCATTTCAGTACCCCTTCTTTTACTATTTGGTACTCTCTTTACTTTTTGAAAAAAAAAAAAAAACTTCTGGTGACCCTCCATCACTAGTAGATGGGACAGTGGAAATTTCATATTTCTGTGAATGAGGTAGAGACTCTACTTCCACCTCCAACTCTTCCTCCATATGCTGTGATATGGGGAGTGGTACTGTGGTAATTTCATTCTGCAAATAATATTGAAAACTCATGAATATTGAACATTGAAAATGCAAATCTATAGGAAGATGGCGGCTAGTGTTGATATGCATAGTGTTCATGCGGAAAAAAGTGAAAATTACACCGATAAAAACAGCTAGTGCACGAATTGTAGTGATGAAATCAGAAAGTTAAATGATCGTTTAAGTAGTCTGCAATTAACCATTAATACTCTGATGAGCTAACTAAAAAAACTTACGATCAGAAAGTGTGAACCTACATCAAACTTGCCTTACAGTAACCACGAAATTCCAGGCAAAGTGAAAAACAAAGTGCCTCATTCTCAACAAAGATTATTGTATGACCCTAATACCGCGTTTACAAGCAGGTTCAGTGTGCAATCAACCGTGCAAGGTAAGAAACATTGTGCATGTGATAAAACTAACTTCCGAGCTGAATATGAAACTACAAATACGCGGAGTGATACATCCAAAAGAATGCCTAACAACTCAACTACTGTTATGAAAGGAAATGAAACTGAAAGACCTGAACACTTGCGTGACCCAAATATCAAGTATATGTCCAGCATTGATACTAAATTGTTTGGCCATAACGACGGTGGACCTTCTAAACAGGTAGAGAAACCTAAACGAAGAAAAGTAGTTTTGATGGCAGACAGTCATGGTCGTGGATTTGCTCGCCTTCTGAACGGTCAGTCCAGTTTACAAACAATCGCTTACATAAAGCCTGGTGCTTCTATGTCGGAAGTTTGCAATCATGTACGATCCACAGACGTTGCTGACTTATCCTCTGAAGACTTTGTTGTGCTAATTGGTGGGTCAAATGACGTATATAAAAACGAAACCCACAAAGCAAAACAAGAACTAAAAAGGTGCTTAGAACAGTTGACACACACAAATGTTTTAGTGCTGAACATTCCACATCGGCATGACTTACCGTCTTGGTCATGCGTAAATAAAGAAATAATCAATGCCAACCAACAAATTTCATTACTTTGCAAACATTTCAGAAATGTAGAACTCGTAAATGTTAATAATATTGGGCGCAGATTCCACACATTACATGGATTGCACGTTAACAACATGGGGAAAAAACTGCTCGTCGGAAAAATTGAAGAAATTATCACCAAGAGGCATCAAACACTCAAAAGTAAAATCATCCTGGATTGGCCCCTCAAATATTCGAAGGAAACAACGCCAGCAAGACCTTACTCACCAACATCAACAACAAAAGAAGGAACTAGGTGCCTCCAATATTCAGGCACAGTGAATGCAGTAACAGCTCTACCAATTGCAGACCCAGCTCTAACACCAGCAGCAATATTATCAACAGCAGATGCAGCAGCTGAACAACTACCAGGAGAGCCAGACACAGAAGAAAATTCTGCTGCAGATGATAATAGAAGAATAGGTGCTGTCGGCAAAAGAAAAGCAGTACTTCCAGCACACCTGAATGATTTTTTATTGACATGGTAAAGGTAAGTGATCAATTAAATATGCCAAAGCCTAACAAACCCTTTAATTTCATGCTGATTCATCAAAATGTCCAATCATTGCTAAACAAATTAAGTGAAGTTGAAATTTTATGTACTGATGAGCTAAACAACGTTTCTGTAGTGTGTATAACTGAACACTGGCTGCCTAAAGATGCAATGTCAGTCACAAAACTTGCAGACTTCAATCTTTCGTCATCATTTTCTAGAATTACATCCTGTCATGGAGGGTCATGTATATTTGTTAAAAGTGGCATTGATTATTGTAACATAAAATGCATTGAACTGTTAGCGGAAGAGAAAATTTTTGAAGTATCCGCAGTTGAACTCTCTGCATTAAAATTAATAATTATCTGTGTATATAGGAGCCCTGATGGGAACTTAAATGATTTCTGTCACCAACTAGAAGCAGCTTTAAATACTATAAAAAACTTCAACAAAACAGTGATCATATGTGGAGATTTTAATATTGATTTTCAAGAAATCTCAAAAGACCAGCAAAGCTTGATGACCCTACTGGAAACATATAACATAAAAGCCACCATAGACTCTCCTACAAGAGTTACACCAACATCTAGCTCAACAATTGATCAGATATTAATAAACAAAAATGTAAATCACAATTTCTGTGCGGGAAATCTTAATACTGGCTTCAGTGATCACTATGCATAGTTTATTGCTTTGCACACCCCAAGTGAAACAACTGAGAAAGAGGAACTTGTAAAAGAAGCAAGGAAATTCACTAACAATCAAATAAACCTTTTTGTACAGAGACTAAGTGAAGAAACTTGGTATGAAGTGTATACCTGTGAAAATACTAACTAAAAGTTTGAAAAATTCATGGAAATCTTCATGTCATACTTTGAAGCTGCATTTCCATTAAAAAAGCAAAAATGTCAACCTAACTTCAAAAAGAATAAATGGATTACAATAGGTATTACAATATCTTGTGCAGAGAAAAGAAGATTACACGATATAGCAAAGACACAGAACATGCCTCATGAATTTCATTTGTACCTGAAGAATTACAAGAGGATCCTCAAAAATGTTGTAAGGAAGGCTAAAACAATGGCAAATGACAAATACATTGAAAACTCAAAAAACAAATCTAAAGCTATATGGGAAGTTATAAAAAATCAAACAACAAGTGAAACTAAACAATATAAAAATGTGAACTTATGTTATGAAGGACAAATGATTTCTTGCCCAACAGAAATTGCAGGGACCTTCAACAAATATTTTGCAAACGTAAGTGAACAGTTGGTGAGTGGACTGGAAAAACACAACAAAATATCACCTCCAACATGCAATAGTGTAAGAAATGTGTCTACATCTTTGTTCCTTTCACCCACAAATTCTGAAGAAATTTTATCAGTTATAAAAACCTTGAAAACAGGCTACTCATGTGGAATTGATGGAATACCAGATGCAATTATTAAAAAATGCTGTCTTGCCTTAGCTGAACCCTTGACACATTTGTGCAACAGCTCACTGGCATCAGGAACCTTCCCTTCATGCTTAAAAACAGCAAAGCTGAAACCACTGTTCAAAAAAGGAAATCCAGAATGTGTTTCAAATTATAGACCAATAGCCCTACTGCCTGTATTTTCTAAAATTTTAGAAAAAGTTTTTTATAGGAGATTGTCTGATTTCCTAAATAAAAATAAGATTATCTCTCCTTCACAGCATGGCTTCAGGAAAGGCTATTCAACTGAAAGTACAATATTTGAATTTCTTAATGAAATCTATACTAAACTGAATGCAGGTGAGTTTGTGACAGGCATATGTCTTGATTTATCTAAAGCTTTTGACGTCATTGACCATAGTGCCCTACTGCAGAAGCTTGCCCAGTTAGGAATTAGAGGTATATCCAATGAGTGGCTCAAGACATACCTATGTGGTCGCAAACAGGTGGTTGAAGTGCAATATACTGACCATAACAAAATCAGCTACTACTATTCAGGATATGAAAATGTGAAATATGGTGTCCCTCAAGGATCAGTATTAGGACCCATTCTGTTTCTCCTCTATGTCAATGATCTTATGTACAACAAGTATTGCCAAACTACCCTCCAATTTGCAGACGATACAAGCTTCCTTATTAGTGGTAAAACAGAAGAAAAACTTAAAGACTCCGCTATCCAAACAATGAACAGTGTAGAACAGTGGTTCAGCTACAACAAGCTAATTATAAACAAAGAAAAGACAGTAGCACTGAATTTCTATAATGTAAAAGGAAGACACCACCCAAACATAGAAATAGAACTTAGGGACAGAGTTCTTGAAAGTGTTGACAGCACTAAATTTCTGGGACTCTGGCTCCAGAACAACACAAAATGGGCGGTACATATTGAATATTTGCAAAGAAAACTAAGCAAAACCTGTTACATGATACGGATCTTAAAAACTTGTTGCAGCAAAGCCAGCTTGTTAAATGTATACTACTCCTATGTGCATTCTGTAATTAAATATGGCATAATCTTCTGGGGCAATACAACAACAAATATTAAACTTTTCAGGATGCAAAAGAGAATACTAAGAATTATTGAAGGGGTAAACAATACGAAATCGTGCAGACCCATATTCAAAAAACTGTCAGTTCTTCCTCTTTCTTGCATTTTTATCTATGAAATATCAGTTTTCATCAAACAACATATCGATAGACACCCAGATATCTTATTAAAAAATGAAGATATACATGCACACAATACAAGGCAAAAAACTGACCTTTATGTGAAACAGGTGAGAACATCATTGTGCCAAAAAGGCACACTACACACTGGGATAAAGATTTTCAATAATCTACCTAAACATATTAAATCAATAGGTAAACTCAGTAGTTTTAAGGCTGAAGTAAAGGCATATTTAATTGATCATTGCTTTTACAGTCTGACAGAATATATAAAAGCCAAACAACAAAAATAAAGATGCATTATTAATATTCTACTTTGTATGTTGCCTGTAATGTTTGTTGTATTTATGAATCTGTGCTAAATTACTTCAATATCTAGTCCTTAGGATTGCAATACAAACTGTATTTTATCTTGTAAATACCTAACCATGTCCAATATCCTTGTATATATTCTTTACATATAGGATTTGAAGGACTAAATAAATAAAAAAATAAACAAAGAAGTAGCTATATTATCACAAAATAATCTTTTTTATAAAACAGTAAAGAACAATGCATGCAGTGTTGGAAATCGAACGACATTACAATTATAATGTAAATATAGTAATAGGGGCAAATATTACCTTGATGTAGATAAACATGTTTCATGCAGGGGAGGATGGGGGTGGGAGAAGAGGTCACATAGATGTGTTTATGGTCCCAAAAAAATTTAATAGATGTAAGGATACTATCCATTACTTTCCATAATAATGTAATTTTAAGCTAACATTTTTAAAATTGGGATTTTTCATTTTTCAGGATCCAGAAACAGTGCATGAATGGGCCAGCATTGCAGAGGACTTTGAAAGGAGGTGGAAGTATAGACAGAAAGCATGTAGAGATTGTACCTCCAGCTGGAAGTGGATCATTTTATTTGAATTACAAACATACACACGGTATGGTCCTACTTGCAATAGCTGATGCAAATTACAGATTTATTCTGTTCGATTTTGGCACAAATGGCAGAATATCTGAGGACGGTGTTCTTCGGAATACTGAATTTTTTAGGATATTACAAAGTAATACCCTCAACATTCCAAAAGAGAAAAAAGTAGCAAACAGTTCACAAAAATTACCATATGTATTTATAGGGGATGATGCATTTCCTTTGAGAATTGATATGCTGAAACCATTCCGGCAGAGTGACTTGAACTGCATGGAAAAGAAAATTTACAACTACAGATTGTGCAGAACTCAGGACATTGTTGAGAATGTATTTGGGTTCTTGGCAGCACACTTTAAGATTTTCCACACAGCTATTAATTTGGAAGTCGGCCGTATCGATAAGGTGGTAAAAGCAACAGTTGCTTTATATAATTATTTAATGACTACTGTGAATCAAACTTATGCCCCACGAGATTCTCTTGATTCGGAGAACATGGAACATGGCTCGTTCCATAATGGCTTAAAAACAGAGGATTCTAATATGCTACCATTGCAAAGGTCTACTGCAGGAAACATTCCACTTGATGCCAAACATGTGCGAGATCAATTTATTAACTACTTTGTGAATGGAGGACAAGTTCCTTGGCAACATAATTTTGTGCATTAGCAGTAAAGGAAAATGTGAAAGAAAACAATGTGTATTGCAGTATAGTATAAACAAATAAAAGCGTAGGCACATATCTTAATTGTAACAGTGCTACTGAAACTAAATACCACTGCCAACCTATCTCACTTACCTCTATTCCTTGTAAATTACTGGAAGAGCCTCTTACTGTCTCCTGTTCATTTAAAAAGCTGAAAAGATCAAAGTACCACAGAACAGGTCTGTAAACTTCGTCTGCTGCAGCCCCTGATTTGCAAGTGCTGTCACGTTTCCTTTTTTCTCCTCTGTAATCCGTTTGTAATGTATTAATTTTCTTAATAACAGTGTCGTTAGTTGCTCTATTTCTTTGTACTTTGTGGGAAGCACCTTATATGCCATGTCTCTTTTCATTTTATCGTGATATTCTTTACTTTTAATATTGCATAAACATGAGTGTCTTTTGTAGCACCTAATAAATTCCTCCAACACTTCCCGATCCGACATCAGAACGAAGGAGTAAACGACAGAAAATCTAAATAAACGCACGCTCTCCATAGTCTGTGTCTGAATGACAGATGTGTGCTTGTTCAAGTCTCCCTACTCTAGGCGCACACGAGCAAGCATGGACACGCTTGGAGGCTTGCAGAAACACGCATAATCGGAATTCGGTCAAGCGTCAAGCTGTTTGTGCAAGCCTGATGCTTGCGCTAATTTACCCTACGCACGGTCAAGCAAACTTGCACAAGCACACTTGCGTAAGCGTGATTGTTAAGCATGCAGTAGCGTGTGTGGGGGCCTCAAGATTCATCCTCTTTCAAGGCATTGCTAGCCACGAGTTACAAACTGGACTACGAGAATCTCTCTCCCACATTCTGCGTGTTGCCATATTTTGTGACAATGCAGTTTCATTTACAGAGCAACCGAATTATTCACTCAGATGTTGATGTTACTTTCTTGTAGCAGTATAGGTGTGAATGTGTATCTGTAAATGTTTTTATGTGATTTCCAAATGAAAATGTCATGTAACGGCAATAAACGTGAAGTTCCTCACGAGCAACTTTGGTTAAATTGCGTACCTACAGGGTATCGTCATACTGGTGTAACTGGTTTCATGATTTCCTGTCAGAAAGCAAACAATGGAAAATCGTCGAGTAAAGCAAAAGTGATAGAAGTGATATCTAGATTTTGCGAAGAAATGTTATAGGCACTCCTCTGTTCCTGATCTAATAAACGATTTAGGAGACAATCTGAGCAGCCCTCTTAGACTGTTGGTAGATGACGCTGTGATTTTACCATCTTATAAAGTCATCAGATATCAAAACAAATTAGAAAACGATTTCGACAAGATACCTGTATGGTGATAAAAGTGGCAATTTACTCTAAATAATTAAAGTCTGAAGTCATCCACATAAGGATTAAAATGAATCTGCTTGCTTACTGGATAAAACACATGCCAAGGATATGATACGTGAATTGCGGTGGCAATCATCAAAACAAAGGCATTTTCCATTGTGGCGGGATTTTATCATGAAATTTGAGTCGCCAAATACTTTGTTGACGCCCACCTATATAGGGAGGAATGTTCATCATAATAAAATAAAGGCACATAGAGGTCTCAAGGAAAGATTAAAGCGTTCATGTTTTCTGTGTGCTGTTTGAGAGGGGAATTGTAGAGAAATAGCTTGAAGGTGATTATGAACGCTCTCCCAGGCACTTAATTGTGAATTGAAGAGTTAGCTTGTAGATGTAGATACTTCACAAGTAGTCGAGGAGGTTTATGTCCCGCATCTATAACTTCTTCATAGTAAATCTGAAAGCAATACTTCTATTTTTGACATTTTGAAGTCTCAAGAATGAATTGCAGAAGCACGTGTCGGCAAGAGAACTGTACAGAGAATAGTAAATAAAAGCGTCAGAGCTGTAGAAACGTCAGGAAAATTTGTTTTCGTGTCGCCTGAAAATCATCGAAATCGCAAGAAACCTGTAACACAAATAGATGGTTTTGACAACGATGTTTTAAAGCGCTCCGCATTTCAAATGTATATAAGAAGGAAACACCCTACATCACAAAAAGCTGTAGCAATTATACCTGAGCAAATTGGCTTCAAAGGTAGAGCTTCGTCAATGTAAAGAATTTTAAAATGTTAAGAAGAGAGTTTTTAATTGAAAGAAGTGACATAAGAAGTAGCACAAAGCATGTCCATTTTAAAGATTCACGATACAAGAGGAGGAGGTAGTTCTAGAGTGTATTACCCAAACATGGATGAATCAGAATCATTCCATGAATACCTGCTGGAAAATGAGTTATGGTTCTGGCAGTTTTAAAGTTTCCTTAGGAAATGGTTCTTGGATACTTATACTGTATGCTGACTCTTCTTCTGATTTGGTTTCCGAGGTTAAACTTGTATTTAGATGTAAGAAAAACAGTAGTGATTGCCTTTCGGAAGTGAATGCTGTCACTTTCAAGAGGTGATTTACCGAACAGTTCTTGCCATACCTGGCTTCAAAGGCGGTCATGGTAATCACTGTGCCAGTTGTCATTCAGTTGTTACAGCTGACCAAGTAAGAGTGCTCTGGCTGAAAAATAAAAATATTCAGGACCATATAAGCCAGACTCGAACTCTTGCAGCTCATTCATTTATAAAAGTCGCGCAACAGAATGTACAAATTTGATTTTCTTGCATGTGAATGTTATTGCATAGTTTTGCGTTTATCCACATATTACTGTCAGTATAATCTGATATAGTTAATTTGGTCACAGGTTACAAGCTATGTGGGGAAAAAACACGAAACATTCAAGTTAAGACACTGAAAGGCTTGTGCATGAAGCAACAGACAGCATGCCACCCTCAGCGTGGGAATGCTGTTTGTGTCATGCTGAAAATTTTCAAAAATAAGACTTTCACAGGGAGGTGAAGATGTATAAAAGCCTTGAACATATCATTCTAAATATACAATCAGATGGTTCGGAAATGGGCTCAGATAGCAGATAGTATTACAATGTAGCCTTTCAAACAAAGTAAAGTACTGATCTTTCTTGGTTTTAAAGACTCCTTGTTCAAAAACGTTTCTGTTAACATATCTATTGTGTACATTGTATACAACAACTTCCTAGCTTTTATTGATTAGGCCGGTATTACACTATCAAATTTCTTTGTCAAAGATTTGATCAAAGATGTGATCCAATATTCCGTCCAATATATTTGACAAAGATCTTTGATGTAGCGCTACAAGGGGTATTACACTGTCATCAAATTTTTCGTCAAAGTTCAAGATGGCTGACAACAACTTGTTATTAACCGCAGCAGTTCTACGTACTCCAATTGCATTGTGTGCACATGCGGAAAAGAAGTGGGGGGAAAAAATGGAACCATACATACGAAGTTGACAGTCTTAAAAGTCCTGGGATTACAACTTGATAATAAATTCAGTTGGGAGGAGCACACCACAGAACTGCAGAAACGCCTTAACAGATCTGTATTTGCAATTCGAGTGTTAGCAGACATAGGCAACATAAAAATGAAAAAGCTTGCATACTTTCATTCCATAATGTCATATGGGATATTATTTTGGGGTAAATCTTGAAGTCAAACAAAAGTTTTCAAGGTCCAAAAGCGTGTAATACGTATTATTTGTGGAGTAAATTCACGGACCTCCTGCAAAAACCTCTTCAAAGAACTGGGTATACTAACTACTGCCTCTCAGTATATTTACTTCTTAGTAAAATTTGTCGTAAATAATATATCTCTTTTTCCAACAAACAACTCAGTTCATACATACAATACCAGGAACAAAACTGATCTGCACAAGGACTTAAAAGCACTTACTTTAGTTCAAAAAGGGGTCCACTACTCAGGAACACTCATCTTCAATAATTTGCCGGAAACATAAAAAATTTAGTTAGAAATAAAGATCAGTTTAAAAGGAGCCTGAAAGACTTACTACTGGCCAACTCCTTCTACTCCATTGGCGAAATTTTTAATAGAAACAAATGTTGTATTGTATTTATTCATACTATTAGTATTTTTATTTCAGCTTAAAAAAAAATCGACATGTTCCACATCCACGAGGATCTCCTCAGCACGGATCTATGGAACGAAAAACTAATCTAATCTGGGTGAAGCCGTGGGTTTTACGACGACACGATAAAAGCATTCAACAAAACTTGTTACGTGAGCTTACAGTGGAAGACGTCAAGTCGTACATCAATTACTTAAGAATGGATGAGCATACATTTCTGTATGTGCTCAATGAAGTGTATCCTCATATCACAAAGCACAATTTTCACTTAAGAACTGCTACATCTTCAGAAGACAGGCTCACTATAACACTCGGATTCCTTGCTACAGGAGAGGGTTATGTTAGGTTAGGTTAGGTCAGGTTAGGTCTCCAATCTTCTTAATCTATTTTTGTATTCAGGGTGCCTCACGTTGTAAAGCGCCTCATCAGCTTCAGACATCTCTATTAATTCTGTAGTTGTCGGCACACACCAATTGTATTTACAGGCAATGGTTATAAAAACACTACAGACGACAGAGCGCTGCAGCGATGCTAGCGCTCCATGTGGTAACATGTCACATTGCAGTGAACAGAAGACAAGCGATTTCTTTGATCAAATATACGGCCTCGGCCTAGATTTGATCGGGAAGCCTAACAGACACATCATTGTGGTCCAAAACCACTCGGAAGTGACGTCAAAATGACGTATAAGCAAACGCGCTGCACACTTGTCGAGTATCGAGATCCGTGGTCGAGTCGAGTTACGTGAAAGTTTTCGGACCACACTGGAGTGTATGTTAAAACGTCGGTGCGTGTCTGCTGAATCGTCCTGAAACGAGTGTGATCCGCTGATATGTGACCGTAATGTGAAAGAAAGGTGGCTGTTATCGCACGCACACTGTAACGGAAAAAATTTACAAACAACAGAACGCTATGAAGCTTTCCATAAAGCATTCTTGTAACGGAGAAATTACGTAGAAGTAAATAAATCGTACGGATTCTCAGCTTATTGGATTTTACCTGTTTCTTGACCATGCTGTGATTGATCTGCTTATTCTGTCGAGGACCAAATAGGTAGCATAAAATGTTATACACCTAAATAATAAATGCAGTATTTCCGTTACACATTCCATAAACCATCATGTATAACCGTTGAGAGAAGCTAAACATTGCCATTGCTTACGAGAAATAGCATTTGTTGTCGAGTACGCAGCTCATACTGGGGGAAAAAACAAACTGTTAAGAATAGTGTCGTGACAAGGCTATAAATTTTCGTTTCCTGGGATACGTAAGATTCCAGTGCAATTATATTGAAATATTGGTTTACCAACAGCTGTTACTTGTGTTAAAATATATATATATATATGTTTTCTAAATTATGCCTCACAGGAAGTTAATGCCTTTTGCCGTCTTCTCAGTTAATTGTGAAAACAACTTTTCAGAAGAAGCAGGCTTTGTTATACATTTAAGGGGTAGTTGTTTGGCTATACATAGGACAGCCAATCTTTTATATTAATAATAGTTTCTATGATCATACAAATGAATTTTGATCATGTAAAAGCGGCCTCAAAGGATCATGAAAGAAACCTCCAAGGGCAAAAACTACTTCCTGTGTTCATTATACCACAGTTAAATTAGTAAGAATACTTGTGTGTTGTGCCATGCAGTGTCACACAAAAACTATATATGATTTAAGGAGAATGGGTAAATAACTTGACTGCATAAGAAACAAGGCAGTTTGCTATGGGGTGCATAGCTCACTCAGCAAGAAAGAAGAGTGAATGACAGGCTGTGTTACAAAGAGTGTTGTCTTAAACCTTTCACATTATTTCCACTTTCCTGGCAATTTAACTATGCACAATTCATAGCTGAATGAAATATTTCATTTTGTATATGAATCCAGGTCATGTGGACTTTCTTCTCATGTGGCTGTGACTTCAGTTTTGGAAAATTTTACTAAAAATTTACAAACAACAGAACGCTATGAAGCTTTCCATAAAGCATTCTTGTAACCATTCTTACTGTGAGAGCATATAAAAATTAGTTCTGCACCCCTCCAGTATCACAGTACATTTACATTTTGCACCACATAATGCAGAGTAACTGTAGATTTGATTCAGATGTTCAAATACTGAGAGATGTAAGGTATTTATTGTGCTACACAGTTTTGATTAAGAAATTGTCTCCAGAAAACATTTGTTTTACTAATGCATCTGGTATCCTGTAAATAATGATAAGATAATCTGATACACTACAGTCTGACAAGACGACCAAATTTAAAGAGACTACAGTAACAGCTATGTTACATTAACTGTGATTAGGAAGACAGGCTACTGTTTGCCTTACAGATAACACTGAAAGAAAATAATTTCTGCTGCCATCTGTAAATTAAGTAGCAGTCTGACTTCCTATTGAGATAAAGCCATGTGTTATTTAAACTTGTTGTTGATGCTGTGATACATACAGGTTTTGAATTTTGAAAATTCCAGTAACACTTCAAATTAAAGTAAATGAGACATTGGTAACAAATGCATGTAGTGTTGCAAACTTCTTAAATAGGTGCAGTACTTTGTATCTGTTACTGACAGCTTCAAGTTATCAGGTTCAGTTAACAGTGCAATTGAACATCTGAGACCACTCCCTACAAATAACTTCAGTAAAATGGAAATGACACTCACTTCTCCCTAAGTAGCAGCATCCATCATAAAATCCTTAAAGTATTCTAGTGAAGTTTTTCAAAGTGTATTCATGTGAGTTGAGTTGTACCTCAAATTATTTGTGTAATCAATCTCTTATCAGTGGAACATTTCCAGGCTGGCTAAAATATGCCTAAGTTAAGCCTCTGTACAAGAAGAGCGTTAAAGAGATACTATCAAATTATTGATCATTTTCACTTTTGTTGGTGTCTTCAAAAATATTTGAAAAGGTTGTGTCTAAGCATCTTCTTAAGCATCCGACTGCAAACAATATATCATCCAAGTCACAGTTTGGGTTCCTTATGCTTACTGATATAGAGAAGGGTATTTGCACATAGAGTGGGAATAATTCATAAGAAAACAAGTTAGAGGCTACTGGCATTCTCTGTGACCTGTCAAAAGCCCTTGACTATGAATCACAGCTTTCTCTCAAGAGAATTAGAATATTGTGATGTCACTGGCAGTGCTGCAAAATGGTTAGAGTCTGACCTAACTAAAAGGAAACAAGGGTGTCACTGCAAATACATGCAGAGTAAGCAAATAGTCTTAGTCTGATTGGGAAGTAATTACATGTGGTGCTCCTCAAGGTTCCATCTTGAATCTGTTGTTTATTCCTGTCTACAGTAATGACCTCATCTGTTAAATTGCCAGATGCTAAGTTTGTTTTGTTGGCACATGACACAAACATTGTAACAAATAGCAAGTCAAGTACAGATTTAGAAATTGCTACTAATCAAATTTTCACTTACAATAAATGGTTTAGAAGTAATTTACTGTCATTAAACTTTTGGAAAGACCCACTATATGCAGATAAGAACCTGTAAGAAATTTGTTTCCAGGATGTGTATAATGTACGAAGACATGCAGATAGAAGAAGTTGACAGTGTTAAATTTCTCGGGTTACAACTCAGTAATAAATTCAGTTAGGAAGGGTGTGTACCACAAAATTGCTGAAGCACCTAAACAAGTTTGTATTTGCAATGGGAATGATGTCAGATGTAGGAGATAGAAAAAAAAACTTGCTTACTTCATTTGCTTTCATATTTTGAGGTACCTCGTCAAACCGAGCAAAAGTTTTTAGACTGCAGAAGCATGTAATAAGACTCAATTGTGTTGTAAATTCCATATAATCATGTACAAATCTGAGCAAGGAAGTGGGTATTCTAACCAATGCTTCAGTATATTTATCCCTTAAAGAAATTGGTTGCAAATAACGTTTATTTCCAGACAATAGCTCAGCACATAGTAAAATACTAGGAACAATAAGACCTAAAATTGCTTACCTTGGTCCAAAGAGGAGTCCAGTTTACGGGAACACACATTTTCAATAAATTGCCAGCTACCATTAAAAAGTTTGTTTCAGAAACAGCACAGTTTAAACAGAGTTTGAAAGATTTTTAGGCAGGCAGCTCCTCTATAAATGAGTATCTTAACAGGGACTGTTAGACCAGCTTAAGTAAAAATGTCTTGGATTTGGTTTTACAACAGTTAAGATTAGGTGTTGTGTGTATGATAAATTTGTTAAAAGTTCATAACTGTTTCATTCTGAGTATTAATTCTGTAAACATTGGCAGTCCCAGTTTATCTGTTATGTATTCACATATCTTTAAAGTATCCTGACATGTGATCAGGGAAGTGTTATATTCAGATGGTCTTTGTTTTTTATGTTGTACTTCGACATATTCCATAGCCAAGAAACCCATCTCATTTTTGGGTCTATAGAATGAGAACTGAATGTAATGTAGTAAAATACATCTGAGGATGTTAAACATGGCTTCAGTTATCAGCATAGATGTGTAGCCGTTTCAGTTGCTAAGATGAGTACTTAAAGATACCAGTGATATTTATTATGGGTTTATTATGTTGATCATACCTGTGTACACCCAATTCAATTGATAATCAACTCGTATGGCTATAATTTATATGTAAAATATTGTCAGGATAGAACAATTGTCATATCAAATCGCTCAATGAACACTACTTTTATGTCAGGTCTTTCGTTCCACTGTTGAATCTTCGAATTGTGTGTAATGAACTGGCAAGAGCTACAGACAGTGCCATGATATACAGCCAAGCATTTTAAATGCATGTTGAATCAGAGCTTGAAGATGATACTCATTAGTTAAAAACCTTTGTTGAATTTGTATACCGTTACTTTAATATTTCCATTCCCCTCAAAACATTGGTAATACAAATCACAGTAAGGATTGTACACTAAATTAATTCCTCTGCAACAGGAACAACACCCCTTTAAACATACATCTGCAAGTCGTGGTTTCACCTTCTACAATACTTCACTCCCGGTCTCACTCCCTTCCCAAGGACTGCACACTTTTCATGTCTTTACACATACTGTTACATCAGTGTGCAAATTTTAGTCTTTGTATTTTATCCTTGCTACCTTCAGAATTTCCTAGTGTATAGTCCAGCTAACAGTGTCAAAAGCTTTCTCTATATCCTCTTGTAAGATTTTTCGTAGGACCAATACTGCCTCATGTGTTGCTACTTTTTCCCAGATACCAAAGTAATGTTTCCTGAGGTCAGTTGGCACCTACCAGTTTGTCCACTATTCTTTACTTAATTTGTGTCAAACTACAACCATGACTTGCCACACTGATAGTTCTGTAATATTTCCAACTTTCAGTGCCTGGTTTTCTTGGAATAGGAATTATTACTTCCTTCTGAAACGTGAAGGTTTCTCACTTGTCTCTTATCTTGCATACCACATGAAATAGTTCGACTTGGCTGTCTGTCTGAAGGATCTCCACAAATGTGAGGGAATGTCTACTCCAGGTGCCTTGTTTGGGTGTAGGTCTTTCATCACCATGTGAAATTATTCTCTTAGTCTATCTCCCACCTAGTCTTCATCTGTCTCTTATAATATTGTACTCTAATTTCTCTTGTTATAGTAAACAGTTTAAGTAAGAGCCCGTATTTACTCTTTTGATGAATTTTATACACAATCTAATGTACCTTAGGTTAAAGGTAAGTTAAACAATCCCCATTCTTCCTGCTACAATAAAAATATTCAGAAAGAATATGTACAATCTGAATGCCTTGACACAGTGTATTTTTTGGAAAGTGGTCCATACATGAAGGTAGTTACCAGTCCTTTGTGTATTTAATAAAGTTTTTTCTACTCTGTTCATATAACACTAAGGTTCTTGGTTAGTCTATCTCTACAATAGGATGCAGCTGGCTGAAATATCCAGAAAGGATATGGAAATAACTTAATCCAACAAAAGTGACTGCTTATGGCAACCTTTATACTTTTGGGGAACCCTGCCTCCTTTTCACGAGTTTGTAAATGACTTTTTTCTTAATCTTCCTTAATGTGGCACAAATCAACTCTTCCATCATAACAGTTACCAGCAACAACAGAGTGAAACTGAAATAAGGTTGTGATACATAAGGAATATCAGTCACACGTTACCTATGTGGATTGCTAGTGTTTGTAACAGAAGCCTCTTTAAGAAATTTAATAAATCTAAAAGGAAAACTTAGCAGCAGAGTGCAAAATCACATGACATTCAAGGCAAAGGTTTCTTAGTTGCCTGTGAAACATACCTTGAAGAATATACTTTGCTCCTGCTGATCTAAACCACTTAAAGGGTTCAAAGTTGTACTGAAGTATCACCATTATGTAGTACTACTACTGAATGCAGCCTGTTTTGTCGGCTTTGGTGAATAATAGTCAGTAAAAACCTTACTAATTTATATGAAGCTGGTATCTGTACAGATACCATTGGTGATCTTGCAGCTCTCTAAGAATGAAATTATAATGAAATCCAGACCTTTAGCTGCTTACAGGTGTTGATAATTAGGTATATTCTGCACACAATTTCTGATCTGTTATTGCCACATTTCCCATGAAATGATAATATCTTACACACACACACACACACACACACACACACACACACACACAAACTCAGGTCACCAAGCTACAGAATTATTATACAGAAACAAAAAATATAAATATCAATCTATTTTATTGGGCATTTACATATTATTACACCTTACTACAATCAATGTTAAAAATATTACATGAACATAAATCCATCTGCCACCCAGCAAAAAATAAGCTTAAATGGATAATTCAAAATTTAACTTCACACAGAATAGCCTTAAAAATTGAAATTGTATCAAGTGTCATCAGTGAAGAACTAAACATTTTTAAGTGTTGACACATGAACTGCAATCCACCATAATGGCTTACAAATACTCAGTTTAAGAATATAAAACATTTCTCCAACCACAGTTTTACTTCACTTGGCTCATACTGGAAGGAAATCCTAGGTTTACCACCTGACAGTGGATCAATACTGTGGCTATGGCAATCTCTTCCACAATCACCAACTGAGGAACTGTTTATAGTTTGTACAGAAAATTTGAAAACTGTTTTTCATATCAATCAGGACACTCATTTCTAAAGCACCTCCTTTAACTGTCTCAAAGATAGCTGAAACACTATCTCTCTGCTTCTCCAGCAAATCAGCGCACACACACATGCTAACAATAGCTTGTAAAGGAAATACAAATTCAGGTGCACAATGGAATGACATCATACAGCCAATAATTTGGCTCTAGATACATTTATTGATAATTTCACTGGGACACACATACCAGGTCTAATGAATACTACATTTTACCCCACTGAAAAAAATTATATTCACACATATTGGACCTTGTAATGTACAAATAAAGCATTGTTTGACGAGACTAGATTGCAGAATCATGCTGACGAGTGGCACAAGGAATAAAGCAATCACATGATTTATTACAAACTTGGTATGGGTGCCAATGGAGGAGTGAAACCATCACTTTTTTTCTATCAGAGCTGTTAGCAAAGAGATCTTTTGAAGAAGTACAGGGATAGTTGTTATATGCAACATACAAAACAACAACACATGATATGCCTTTATTTTTTTACAGCTGTAAAGAGTAATGTGGGTTATTTGGTTTTCTTTTTCATTCAAGTTGAAAATGCGAGATCCATTCATGAAGCACTAGCCATTTTCAAGGATTGGAATCCCACCTACTGGGTTACTGATTTCTTATAGTCTGAGACAAACGCAACTGATCAAGCATATCCTCAGACAAAAGTTTACTTGTGCCTTTTCAGTCAAACAGGTTTGAGGAAGATGGCTGAATAAATACCAAATGACATGAAGAGATTTCTGGGCATGTGGCAAGAAATTTCAGAATCACCAACAGAGAATTTACAGATCATACAGAAGAGATAGTGAGGCTTCTCAGAGAAACGAATATGCATCACTGTACATTTAACAGCAGTGGCTATTGATACATGAAAAGTGAGTGGAAGCTTATGAGGACAAGGGCAATTTTGATACCATTGACATTACAAGTGGAGTTGACGCCATGAACAAGATTGTAAACATTTTTTTTCCTAAAATGGAACACAGATGGGACCTTCAATGGGGCTACTAGGGATATAAGAAATCAATTTCTTCCAAGCCTAATTAGAAAGTACTGTCTGCAGAATTCTGCCATCAAATCATAACAGACATGTTCCACTGTTTTTTCATTTTTTTTTTAAAAAAGTTTGTGAAACATGTCATGCAGTGATACGCACCAGGGAAAGTTGAATTAACTGCAAGATTAGTGAATGTGAAGTTGGACAATGTTTTATATGGAGAGTACAATGTTCAAAGACTAATTATGTTGTAAGCTTTGCTCTACCAAACTGCGCATGTGAAGATTTTGAGATATATAAATACCCATGCAAGCATTTCTGTGCAATCTTTATTTTCTATCCAGAGTGGGGTTTTGATAAAATACCAGAAAGCTGCAGGAATAGCCCATTAATCTGTCTTCACAAGATGTACAGGTTTGGTTTCAGAAGTGTGTCTGCAGTAATTTCACATGAAGACAGTAGCAATGAGGACACAGTTGAGGAAACACATATAGAGCATCACACTGATACCTTAACCATTTCTTTGCAGCAATTTGAAGTGAAGGTGGTGTTCAAACAGGTTTATCATCTCACATACAACTGTATCAACAGTGAAACATTATGAAAAGTACTTGAATCACTCAGCAACTGTGTGCCAGATTTGCAGTTAGCAAACCCTGAAATTTGTGGTCTCCCCACAGCTGTGCCATCAAATTACCAACAATAATATTAAGTAAGATGCCATTACTTTTACAGGGCCTGGCAAAGACCCCTCTCATTGTAATGTTCATATATTTGTGCCTTAATGGATAATTAACTACTAAGGAATAGATCACATGGAGGTCATAGCATTCCATTTGAAGGATCAAACAATAAGAGCTACCTAAAAATACTAATAAGGGAGATCTTTATGCCAAGTTCTGTAAGCAAACTTTGTCACACATTTGAATTTTTAAGTAGCAGTAGTGAAAAATATTTCTCTGTGGAAAGTTAATAAGGTAGTTATATTGACCGTGATTTGTATTTCCTTTACCCAAGCAACAATGTCTACTTCTCATTACAAGAAATTCTTGGACTGTTGAGGAACTGTTCGAAAATTACAATCAAATTGCAAACATTTATGTGCCACAACAAATGGCAGTTTGATACACACGTGAAATACTATATGGATTGTTTTCCTTCAGGAATACTATCAATCTTCCAAGATATCCTTGGAATATAACAGTCTTGATGCAATCTGGTGTGAATTTTCCCATGGACTGAAGGCCAGAAATCCATCATAACTGAACCTAACAAATAAATTAACAACAAGTAATTGAGTTATGCAACATGAAGACAACTGATACACATGTTTTCAAAGCACAATTCCAAAATTTAGTACTCACTTCTTTTGGTGCCCAATGACATTGCTCGCCAGCTGCAATGCCCAGAACTACTTTACAACTGAATTTAATAAACATTACTGGTATTCCAGTAACAGTAATTGCTTCTGTGTGGTATCTGCAGTAACTCTGCAAAGTTATTAAGAACATTAGAACCAGGGTGGTAGATATCCAATATGTAGGTAACTGATACACATTAAGCTTCCAAAGCAAATAAAAAAAGTCAATACTTACTTCATTTGGTCCCAATGACATTGCTGACCAGATACCATATCAAGGAAACACCATACTCTTCTGTCAGAGTGATACTGGGCAATCTCATGTTCATTAACAGGGCAGTATCTTTTTCTCTGTTTCACGTGAATCACTAGACATGTTTTGAAGCAAGTGAGAGCAAGTGCATTCTTACTTGGAAAAAGAAATGCAAAATCTTTCCTCCATCAGTCATACGACATCTCAATGCCACTAAGATATATCTTATTTATTTTTTCCACCTTTTCAATTCTCAACATTGTCCCATATTTGAATTAACCTAATTTAAAGTTAAAATCTTTTACTTCATATTTTAAAAAGTTTGCAAGTTCTACACTACCATCTAGTTTAATTCCTCAGAAAAATCTTTTCTCTGATGAACAACGAAAAATCCAGGATGGAATGTAACAATATTATGAAAAGGATAGTTGTTGCTGCTCACCAAATGGTGAAGATGCTGAGTCACAGAAAGGCACAACAAAAAGACTGTCGGACTTATCTTTCGGGCAACAAGGGCCTTTTCAAAAGCGCGCGCGCACACTCGCTCACTCACAAACACACACACAAATGTAGCAACTATCCTTTTTATAATATTTTATCTATTGCTACCTCGAAATTCAAATGTGCAACAAAGTTTAAAAGCAGAGACCAACATAAAGACCTCATAGCATTCCATCTTGAGGATCAGAAATGACGGAGCTTATTTGTATTTTACATAGACAAAGAGCTATCTAAAATTCAAATAAACAGTAATTTCTTACCCTTCAAATGGGAAGTTATAATGTGTTTAAGACAGATCTTGTAAGGCTTTTGGCATCGTTCTTCGCTATTGTTTGGAAGTTGATGGCACTGCTAATGGGAGACCACCAACTTCAGGATTTGCTAATTGCAAATCTTGCACACAGTTGCTCAGTGATTCAAGTACTTTTTGTAATGTTTCGCTCTTGCTGCAGTTGTATGTGAGATTATAAATCTGTTTACACAGCTCCCTTGCTTCAAACTGCTGCAAAGGAATATTCTGGGTTTGAACAACACCATCTGTATTTGCTGCCTCGACAGCCTCCTCAACCTCGACAGCCTCCTCAGCTGCTTCAACTGCCTCCTCAACAGCTTCGTCACTACTACTGCCTTCATATGAAATTACTGAAGAGCCACTTCTAAAGCCCACCCCATACATTTCATCAAGACAGATTAATGGACTAGTCATAACTTCCTGGCATTTTATCAAAACCCCACTCTGGGTAAAAAATAAAGATTGCACAGAAATGCTTGCATGGGTATTTATATCTCCGAAAATCTTCACATGTGCAATCTGGTATATCAAAGTTTACAACATAATTACAGTTTTTGGACTTTGCACTCTCCACACAAAATGAACCATCCGATCTACTCACTGATCTTGCAGTTAACTCAACTTTTGCTGATGCATATCGCTGCATGACATGTTTCACAAACTTGTTTGTTTTTTTATGCAAAAACAGTGGAACATCTTTGTTATAAGCTTTGATGGCAGAATTCTGCAGACAGTGCTTTCTAATTAGGCTTGGAAGAAACTGGTTTATTATAACCTTAGTAACCCCAGTTAAAGTCCTGTCTGAATTGTGTTTAAGGAAAAAAATGTTTTACAACCTTGTTCATTGCTTCAACTCCATTTGTAGTGTCAATAGTTGCAAATCTGCCCTTGTCCTCATACGCTTTCACCCGTCTTTCACATACCGTTAGCCATTGCTGTTGAAAGTATGGCCATGCACGCTCTTTTCTCCGAGAAACCTCATGCGTTCGCAACTCTTCTACGCGATCTCTAAATTCTCTCTCTGTTGGTGATTCTGAAATTTCTTGCCACATATCCAGAAATGTCTTCATGTCATTTGGTACACGTAGATTATCCTTTTTTTTCAACCATCTTCCCCATGCCTGTTTTCGATGGAAAAGGCACAAGTAAACTTTCGTCTGAGGGAATGCTTGCTCACTTGCATTTATATCTGACTCCGAGAAATCAGTAACCCAATAGAGGGGATTCCAATCCTTGTTCCAGTCCTTGAAAATGTCTAGTGCTTCATGAATGGATCTTGCATTTTCAATCTGAATGGAAAAAAAAAAAAACCAACAACCAAATAGTCCACATTACTCTTCACAGCTATAAAAAATAAAGGAATATCATATGATGATGTTTTGTATGTTGCATCTAACAAACAACTACCCCCATACTTCTTCAAAAGATCTCTCTGCCAACTGCTCTGATAGCAAAAAAGTAATGGTTTCACTTCTCCATTCGCTCCCGTACAATGTCTATAATAAATCATGTGATTGCTCGAGTCTTTGTGCCACTCATCAACCTGATTCTGCAGTCTAGTCTCGTCAAACAATACTTTATTTGTACCATAAAGGGTCCGATAAATGTGACTGTAAATAGTTTTCTCTGTGGGGTAAAAGGTAGTATTCATTTGACCTGGTATGTGTGTCCCAGTGAAATTGATTTCAACAAATCTGTCTCGAGCCAACTTAATGACTTTGAGAGATGTCATGCCACTGAGTACTAAGTTTTTGATTTCCTTTACAAGTGAAGGATGTATGTACCCACTTGCTTCAACACTTTCAGTAGCATGTGTGTGTGCACTTGCTGGGGAAGCAGTCAAATAATAATGTAGATAGCTCTTAGGTGGGCATGGCAATGCCAAATCTTTCTGTAGACTTGCAAGAACCTGTAAGACAAAAATGTATCAATTATTTAATTAAGAGCATTAAAAACAACAGATTTTAAAGTATACCGTCAACTGATCATGTAAAATTTTCTCCAAGCAGAACCCAAACTGGATACTTACTTTTGCCTTGGTATCCCTGTGTTCATTTGCTGAGTGCATACTGTAATCAGAATACACCCTTATACACTTCATATTTAAAGTTGCTGGGCAGTTGGATTTTCTAGTATCCATGATCCTCAATCTCTTACGAGGAGTCACATGGTCTTCCTAAAGAGGGTAAAGAACTACTATAAAATTTATTTAATAAACTTTCCCTGTAACGAACTTGTTTTATGGAAAGTAAGTATATCTTAACACAGCATGATATTACCAAGTGCTCAGGTACACTAGACTCTTTACTTTTATAGTATTTTGGCCCCAAAACACAGTGCCTCGACCACACACTCTCCACTGCAAATGCACAACCAAAAAAGGGGATAGGGACATGTTCCTGCATTTGCTTGAAGAAATGCTTTGTTTTACCTGGAACAGTTAATATATTTCTCACAGACAAAAAAACATTGTTATTGTTGAATAATTCACATATGTTATTGTTAATTAACTAAATACAATGTGAGAAAACATTTCATTCATTTGACAGGTATTGTCAAAGTTCTGAACTGATGGAAGCAGATTGTCTATCTACTTTACATAGTACTGGAGCAAAATTTTACAGGATGTCACACCTATTGTATCTAGCAAATAAATGGAACTGTCTGCCATGTGCAATGAGGATACCATACTGATTTCGGGCAACTGAAGTGTTTTATTGTGGTTCCAATAAATGTGGAATTAATATTCTTTGTAAACAAAGGAGATGTGAAGAACACACATGTAGAAAAATGTAATTACTATAAATGTGGAATTACAAAAAATAAACTTAACTAGGAAGACAATAAAGCTAAACATGCCTGTCAATAGGTTCAATGAGCTGACTACTGCTTTACATATCAACACCACAATTATCGAAAACCATAGAAACCATTCAACATGAACACAGCAGTATAGATTCATTAAAATTATTTGTTAGTTGGCATCTGTCACTTGTTGACAAAGTGTTAGCACACCGGCTGCTGCTGTATTATAGGCAACAAACAGAGCAGGTCACTCAGCAAGTGCTGTTCAATTTAATTTTCATGTTAAAAAAAGTAGGTTTAGCTCAGTAGAGGCAGAGCACAGGTTGGGATTACGAAAGGATGGGAGACGTATACATGTAACTCTGTGCAGTGTTGGAAGTGGCCATTATGAAATAACATGAATATGACATGCTCTGCTGACAACTGGTTTTGGAGTGACCAATGGCATAACTGTGGCAGATACGACATTTTATAGCCCAGAATTTAAACTCATTTGATAACCTAACCATAACATGATGTGCAATATATCCTAGAAAATGGCTGTCAGCATTCTACAGAAGAACTGTTAATCATACTTTGTTCACAATTAATACACTGACTACGGGCAGTCGCAGCAGAGCCTCACACCTAATGCTGTTGCCTGGCCTGGCTTGATGGTGAAATATCGAACACTAAGCATGTGGCAGGAAACTAGCTGAAGCTATTCTCTATAGGCAAGCTCAAGAAAAAAAAAAAAAAAAAAAAAAAAAAAAAAAAAAAAAAAAAAAAAAAATTTGTATTTCAATGCTAAAAGCAAACTAATTTCTTCCTTTCATTAATTATGGCACCTGAAACTGTCCTCACACAAGCTGCATGGACTGCCAAATTACCAACTAATGAGCAGTCCTGGTTTGTATTCAGTTACAGGTTATAGGTGACAAGCTGATTTCAAATGAAATAATGATATGAAGAAGAAATATAAGGAATTAAAAAGTAAATACAATGTCGAAAATGACACAGCAGAGTGTTAGAAATAAAACTGCATCCAAACCTATTAACTAAATAAAAATAATGAAGTAATTTTGGTATAAAAAATATGAAAGAATCTGTCAAGACGCAAATCCACAAGTTTATATGGATCAGGAATGTTTCTTATCCATTGCACTATGCCACCACTCTACATTACACTAATGTAAGATTATTTGGTCCCAACGATCATGTGCTACCTTCAACCAGATCAGCCTTTCACATTATGTTACGATGTGAAAGCTAGCTCTAGCACCATAAAGATATTGTAAGGATACATAGTTATGCCTGCTGTCTGAAAATGTTGTTTAAGGCCGATCTTGTTGAAGGCAGCAAATGATTGCATGGTGTTCAAACACATCAAGAAAGGAAGTCAGACAAGAAAATGGAAGTGGATTGATCAGCTGTTGTGGCAGTCAGGAAATGGCGAACAGAGATAGTTTGGACCTGACGCATTCAGCACTCTGGAGGAAACCAGCTCTGACAGGAATTGTCAACCAACTAATAATTTTAATCAGCCTATTATCAAATGCAAGTGTGTAAAAATTACTGAGTGTATGGCTGTGAAAATGGATAAATGACAAACAAGTCAACACAGAGGAAAATAATTAATACAATTCTGCCTTGCATATCACAACAACTATTAACAATAACAAAAACAGTCAATTCCATCAATTGTTAGTGCAGCTTAGAAAGAAATGTCCATTTAAAGTAGCCTATATATACTATCCCTAATTCCAGCAAACTAAGTTCTTCCTTCAAGTATACATATATGAACTAAAATGGTAAACCACAGAAAGTAATTAATGCAGCAGTTCACTTACTTTTCATAACATCTGAAGAAGGCTCTTTAAAACGACTACTTCTCACGCAGTATGAAAACCCCACAGTTTTCAGCTGATCGAGAAGTGTTTCCACCTGAGAATAAAGTGACCAGTAGCATAAACTGAGGGTAACTACACTTAAGGTTAACTGGGAAACATGAATGAAGAGGGAAATTTTAGGCTTTACAAAATTCAGTTATTTAATGTACACAGCCTTTCATCACATCTGATGTTTTTGACAGCTAAAGTAAGTAAGTGTTATGTTATTAATCATGGATGAGTTAACAAAATTGGGAGTTCATTTGTTTGCTCTTTTGCTTTTATTCCATTGTTATTCACTGACCACAAATTATGTTACTGTTGACTTCAGATAAAATTGTGATCATAAAATGTTCTTTCAGTTGTGATTATGATGATGAAAAATATTTTCCAAGTGCACATGAAGTTTAATGACCTAGTTTTGGGGTTAACTGATCAGTGCTTCAGTTAACCTCATTTCAAGCACGCCTTGCCTTATGTCAACAAAAGCTTTATTAAGCATACTATGAATTCCAGGTTGTATATACTAAGAATAAGAATCACCAATCAAAACTATCCAGTACAAAAGTTGAAACTGGTTAATACATCCATGAAAAAGTTTTTGTAAAAATTACAAAATGATTTCTCTCCTACAATTGAAAAATATCAGTTTTCGGCTGTCAAACTCTTAACAAACGTTAAAGAAAGACCTCTGACTACATTACTTCAATACAACATCCATTAAGCTTAATCACAAAATCTGCAAGCATCTTGGCACATTAATTTGCAAAGGGATTGAAATCTGTGACAAAGACCTGGGAAAGAGAGCATGATACGACGAACTGCTCACAGAATTCATGAAACTTCCATTACGTACATGAGACACTCCCCTCAAGGACCACAACTTATGATTCTGCATAATCATCATATGAAAAAAAACAGCATAATTTTGCATACTCTGCCACATCATACAAGCCATAAGCTATGACTTCTTGTCTTGAAGTCTTACTTAAGTTATTGTATGATACAGGAAATTATCTAATGACAAATAGAGCAAAATCAATCACGATCTGGGCTGGTTAGCCAGAATTCATCCTTATCACCAACAGAAATAATACAGCACTTTTAAGGCTTATTTGACTGATACACTCCAAATTTAAAAATAATTTGCCATCTATTTCTACTATTGGTATTCCTGACAAGGTTATAGATGCAGACCTCAACATTTCTCCTCCTCGAGAAGTCAACACTATCCAGTAGAAGAACTGAGATAATATATCCAGAAGACATTTTGCCTCATCCCAAGTCCTATGTTGTGAGACGAAAAACTAAGAAAAATAAATAAATGACTTAATAACTCACTCCCATCATCATTATCTCCCGTAAAAACCAGATCAATAGAAGAAATTAAAATAAAATCTAGCAGGGCAATAAGAAGAGTGTAGATGTAAAAGAACACCTGTAAGAGAAGTTTAACTTTGAGGGCTTCAAAGTGTCATAACGTTCTATACCCTATGAGGACCCATATTAACCAACAAGTATTTCTAAAGACTAAAACAGCTTACATTATCATCAAAATTTCAGTGTGGTGCTGAGAAAATTTTAAATCCTGACAGACTCTGTCTACCAATATAATCCAGGAATCCCAATAGAGTTCCAACATTATCCACACATACTTAAGCAGCCACCTAAGCAGTGGTAATAATTGAAACATCGTAACATGTATTAATTAAGCGGACAGTTATTACTGAGCAATGGTATCCTGAACAAAAAGCTCTCACTCAGCATCCATCAACAATACACCTTTGCTCAGAATTCAGTAGGGAGGCCAAATGTGGTCATGTTGCAACATTTGCATAAAGTGGCATTCATTACAGTGCTATTGATGAAAAAAGTTGTTTCATAGTTGATGTCACTGACCTTGCTGAAACTTTGGTGAGAAACTAAGGATCTTACAGTCATTTGAATTACAGAGCTCCATATCCCTGCATAGACAGTTTTCTAGCTAATCTCTGAATTCAGTACCTCAATGAAATTCAGCTCAGTGCCAGCACAAAGAAAACAGCAGTCATGGATTTGTGCAATTATGCACTGGAGCTGATAGTGCAATTAGAAAGAACTACGTAAAATTCCTGGGAAAATGCAGGATACATTTATGTGGAATACAGAGCCCACGCTCTGGCAATGACATTAGCTGCAAATATACTGCTTTTTATTTTCCTTTTGCATGATTGTTCCCAGGCCCTGAGTCCCATTTTCATGTGTGTGTTCTAAATTATGCCATTTACTCGAGACGACGTTTGCGCTTGAGCTGCTGCAATGTTCAGTTTCTCTTACTGTAATACATAGATGACGAACTCACAAACGGCGAATTTTGAAACAAAGTTGCCATTAAGTTCCTAAACACCGATCATTAATTACAATATTCCACGTGTATATGTTACAGTAAAGGTAATGTAACAATGCAGCACCTCACAACGAAAACAAAGAAAAAACTGCATAATACATAAAAAAACTGACTTAAAAATTGGAATCAGATCACGGAAAGCGACATATAAAATTTATTAAAATGAAATCTTAACTGGCAGCAGAAAAAAAGTTATTTTCTAAGGCGCATATTTTTGCCAGCCAATTCTAACATAAAATTATTATTACCTCCTCCAACGAATTACAATAGCCTGAAATCAGGCAATCCTCCGAAATTCTGAAATCTTTCACAGCGTCACGAAAGATGTTTTCATACACCTGAGACATTTTGCTCGATAGCGAAAACACAACCACTCAACATACACGGTCAGTATGACAGTGCAGAACAAAGCAGACGCTTTTCCCGCTAACTCGATTCGACCACAGATCTCGATCAGTCGACAAGTGTGCAGCGCGTTTGCGTATACGTCATTTTGACGTCACTTCCGAGTGGTTTTGGACCACAATGATGTGTCTGTTAGGCTTCCCGATTTGATCAAATATTGGACGACATTTGTCAAAGATCCCTATTACACTATCAAATATCTTTGACAAAGATATTGGACAAAGAAATTTGATAGTGTAATACCGGCCTTAGGAATATGTAGCCTGTGAAGTATTCAGACTATAATGTTCAACACATTTCCCAAGGAGAAGTCAAGTTTTTCCCAGCCTTTTGTATTACTTAGAGAATAAAGCTGGATAAATTCGTCAAAAACTCCAGGACTTTGACACGTAAACCCCCTGTCGTTTTCATAGCATGAATTGGAAAATACCTTAAAATTAAAGGGAGGATTACCTGTCGAGATATCAGTGGTTTTACGACTTCATTGGTCAGCATTCCACCGAGTTATGCAGAGAAAATGGTTAACTGTTAGCTTGTTCAAGGAAACATAAATGCGTTCTCCCACTGTAATGTCGAACAAGTTAGTTTAAAGTCATAATGCTTGTTGACACCGAAAAATATGATAAGTATTGGCAGTCTTTACGACAGTCTTTTGCACTAGTGTTTGCTACCAGTAATTCTTTTTTTACACATCGGGATTTAAATTGAACAGCAGTGAAACACACCCACATATGCACATTATACACATTTAAAAAATTTTATGTAGTAGAAGCAGATGTCAAACAAATATGATGATTTATCAGTTGAAGCCTAAAGTATGTATATGAGTCCGTGATTGTTTTATATTTAGTACTTTTATTTTCACAAGTCCATCTTGATCACATAGATTTCTTTACACTTTATGACCGATTTCAGCTTATCGCCATTATCAGATCTGTTGTAAATATAAATATTGTGTAAGCGACCAGGTTCAATTAATTAAGATTAAATCTATACAAGTCTTAGTGGTGCATGAAATATAAGACATAAAAATATTTATAGCCATGTACCGTTAAAATATTCTGATATAAATCGTCATCAAGTTAAACAAGTGCATGCTAATACTCAGATTGCGTCAGTATTTATACAAAAACCTAATGCCAGCAGAGGGTGCTTTAACCAGGGCAAAAAAAAAAATTTTCCCCCTTGGCTAAACGAGCGTCTGTCATTAAAAACATATACTGATATACTATATGTGAAATTAGACTCATACTTGAAATCCATAAAAAGTACAAATAATATACAATACAACCCTTAGCCTGGTTAGGTAACATACCACTTTTATGAATGCCAGTATAAAAGTATAAAATAAATAAAAAAAATTAAAAATCACAAAATCTTCAGACAACAGCGAACGAAATCCTAATAAAATTAATAAATCAGTGACCCTTAATTAAAAATAGAAAATTGATAATCAATGTTATATTAGAGTGCAGTATTGATGGCGAATATGTCGTGGCTTCTCTGCGTGACTTTCTTGTTTTCCTATGGTTGAGCTCACAGAGGACAGCCCAGTCGCCTCATCACCGGCGGCCGGCACGCGCCAATCCACTGGGGTGCTCCACACTACTCAAACTAGTAGGACTCTGAATATATCAAAGTAAGCATTCAAGTTAAACTCGTTCTGTTCATTCAGCAGTAATTCCGGTTGTTGTTTCCTGTGCACATAAATCTCCATTTCTTTGAGCAGGTTCATTAATTGCCCCTTTGGCACCTTATGCAACACTTTTATTTTACTACCTATACGTCCTAGCGAAAGTCTTTCCCTGTCCTAATGTGTACCGAATGGACTTTTTTTCCCTTTATTGTTATTTTAAACCTTCACGAAAGGTAGGTTGGCAAGGACCTATCCATGCTGCTCTTCGGCCACAGAAAAAAACGTACAAGAAGCATGAAGACATAAAACCAGATGTACATGTAGGATAAAAACAGAAGACAGACAAATGAAAAAGAAATGAAGTCGTTCACGGAAGGCACTGGTCACACAGGGAAGTTCAGCTCAGTGCACAAACGTAGACAGACGGTTGAACACGTGAATGTAGGAGCACTGACGAAGAAACACCATTGCACTAAGACGAAGAGAAATACTAACATATGACGGTGATCTTTGGCGCACTATAAACACATTGTTGCACGAAAAAAGGGGAGGCCTGCCACAGAGAAATACGGGAGGGTAGAGGGGAGAGGGGGGAAGGGTGCCAGGTGGAGAGAAGATGGGAGGGAGAGAGTATGGGGGGTGTGGAAGCCCAGGGAGGGGGGAGGAGAGGGAGAGAGGAGGGAGAGAAGGGAAATAGAGTGCCCTGGAGGAAAAACACAGGATGAGGAAGGGGAGGATTAAATCTGGTAGGAGGGGACGATGGCATCATTCGAGAGGGGGAGCTGGTGGAAGCCACATTGGGCAAGGGTATAGAGTGTGGTAAGATGGAGAGTGGGTGGGATGCAGATGTACAGGCGTGGCAGCGGACGGGGGTGGGAAAGGATGGGAGAGACAAGCAGGTGAGTGGGATCAAGTTTATGGGAGGTGTAAAGGATTCGTATCCATTCGAGTGAGAGGAGGAGGTGTGGGAATGGAATTAAGTCATAGAGGATCAGCATGGGGGGATGGGAGGTGGATGCGATAGGCGAGGTGGAGCACATGGCGTTCCAGGATTTCAAGGGACTTGTAGAAGGTAGGAGGGGCGGAGATCCAGGTGGGATGGGCATAACAGAGGATGGGGCAGATGAGGGATTTATAGGTGTGGAGGACTGTGGAGGGGTCCAGACCCCATGTGCGGCCAGAAAGGAGCTTGAGGAGGCAGAGTCGGGAGTGTGCCTTGGCTTGGATCGTCCGGAGATAGGGGGTCCAGGAGAGGCGACGGGCAAGGTACTTGAGGGTGGGGGTAGAGGTTGATAGGACAGCCATAGACAGTGAGATAAAAATCTAGGAGACGGAAGGAAGGGGTGGTTTTGCCTACAATGATAGCCTGGGATTTGGGAGGATTGACCTTGAGCAGACACTGGTTACACCAAGTGGTGAACCAGTCAAGATGGGACTGGAGAAGGAGCAGGGAGCGTTGCAAGGTGGTGGCGAGGGCAAGGAATGTGGTGTCATCAGTGTAATGGAGAAGATGTAAGGGAGTGAAGGTGGTAGCATGTCCACCATGTAAAGCAGGTAGAGAAGAGAGGAGAGGACAGAACCTTGGGGCACACCAGCAGATGGGTGGAAGGTGTAGGAATCCATGTAATGGATGGTGACATAGGAAGTACAGTGAGAAAGGAAGGAGGCGATCAGACAGACGTAATTAATGGGAAGGGCGAAGCTTTGGAGCTCGAAAAAGGAGACCAGAATGCCATACACGGTCATAAGCATGCTCAAGGTCGAGAGAAAGGACGATGGCGGAGCGACGGGAATTTAGTTATTTGGAGAGGAGTTCAGTGAGGTGAAGGAGAAGGTCATTGGTAGAGAAGGATGGCCGAAGGCCACATTGGGTAGAGGGAAGGAGGCAGTGCTGGTGGAGGTACTCATGGATGCATCTGGTGAGGATGAATACCAGGACCTTGCTGAAGACCAAGGTAAGGCCAGTATTACACTATCAAATTTCTTTGTCAAAGATTTGATCAGAGATGTGATCAAATATTCATCAAATATATTTGACAAAGATTTCTGACGTGGCGCTAGAAAGGAGTATTACACTGTCATCATATTTTTCGTCAAAGTTCAAGATAGGTGCAACAACAACTTGTTATTAACTGTAGCAGTTGCATGTACCACAACTGCACTGTGTCCATGTGCAGAAGAGAAGCAGGGGAAGAAAAGGAAACGTACCTAGGTGAAGCCATGGGTTTTACGATGACACGATAAAAGCATTCAGCAAAACTTGTTACATGAGCTTATAGTGGAGGACATCAAGTCATACATCAATTACTTAAGAATGGATAAGCAAAGATTTTTGTATGTGCTCAGTGAAGTGTATCATCATATCACAAACCACAATACTCACTTAAGAACTGCTATATTTCCTCAGAAGACAGGCTCACTGTAACACTCCGATTCCTTACTACAGGAGAGAGGTTTGGTTGGGTTAGGTTAGGTCTCAATCTTCTTAATCTATTTTTGTGTTCAGGGTACCTCACGTTGTAAAGTGCCTCATCAGCCTCATACATCTCTGTTAATTTTGTAGCTGTCAGTACACACCGATTTTATTTACTGGCAATGTTTATAAAAACACTACAGATGACAGAACGCTGCAGCGATGCTTGTGCTCCACTTGGTAACATGTCACATTGCAGTGAACAGAAGACAAGTGACTTCTTTGATCAAATCTACAGCGAGGCCCTAGATTTGAACAAATATTTGACGACATTTGACCAAGTTCCCACTTACACCATCAAATTTTTTTGACAAAGATATTGGACAAAGAAATTTGATAGTGTAATGTCGGCCTAAGGCTGGTGGGATGGTAGGAGACAGCGGATGGCGGTTTGAGGAACATCAGGATCCGGGAGATTTTCCACAAGTCAGGATAGAAGCCAGTGGACAAGACCACATTATACAGTCTGGCCAGGGTGGAGAGGAAGGAGGTGGGAGTTTCACAGAGTGACAGTGGGTAACACGGTCGTGACTGGGGGTGGTGTTTCATTTTGTGCGTAGTTTAGCTATGATATCTTGAGTGGTGATCAGGGTGTTGAGTTTAGTGTGTGTAATGTTGTCCAACTAATAGAAGCCAGGAGCGAGTGGAGGGGCAGAGGTGTCAGTTCGATCATGGACATCAGGGAAGAGGGAGTAATCGAACTGGGGATCATCAGAGATGGTAAACATATTGGAAAGGTAGGAAGCAAAATGGTTGGCCTTACTAAGGTTATCAGGAAAGGGGTGATCATCAAGAAGGAGAGGGTAGTAGGGGGAGGGTTTAGACCCAGTAAGGCGGTGGAAGGCTGACCAGTACTTAGACAAGTTAATAGCCAGCGTAGCATTAAGGCAGGTACATTTCTGTTGCCAGTCCCAGCGTTTCTTGGCCATGAGCAAGTTTCGCACGTGTTGTTGAAGTTGCCGGTGGCATTGTAGTGTGTCCCGATCCCGTGCGTGAAGGAATGCACGGTATAGATGGCGGGATTCACGAAGGAGGAGAATGGACTGTGGGGGTAAGGTGGGGTGGTGTAGGTGGATGGTGATGGTAGGGATGTGCGCCTCCACAGCCTCAGATAAGGTCTGCTGGAGAAAGGAGGCGGCATGGGTCATGTCATCAGAATGGTGGTAAGTAAGCAGGTGGCTATCAATCCAGGTAGTGAGAGTATCCCAGTAGGCATTCCAGTTGGTGCAGGAATAGTCATGGACATATTTTGGGGAAGGGTTGATGCGAGGGTCTGGGAGGGGGCGACAAAAGGACAGGGAGATGGTCACTGTCACTATGGTCAAGGATGTCCACCATGATGCGGTCAAGGAGGTTGGGGGAGGCCAGGACAACATCGGGAGTGGTATTGGATTCGGGGCAGGTGTGTTGGGGAATGTAAAAGATGTCACTTTGGAGGGAGGTGAGGAACCAATGCCACCACCATAGCTGGGCGGCAGAACGACTATGGATGTTGAGGTCGGCGGCAATCACGTAGGAGGAGAAGGTATGGTCGATGTGGGGAAGGAAGTCGAAGGGAACAGGGGTAGACGGGCAGGCGTAGATGGTGGAGCAGGTAACGGTAAGGCTGGGAAACAATAGACTGAAGATCAGGTGTTCTTTGGGGTCAGGAAGGAGGGGTTGGAGCTGAACAGGGATCTGGCGATGGTGGCCAATGGCTACCCCACCATGCACTACCAGGAGGGGATTATCGGAGTGGTGAAGGAGGTAGGGTGATGTGTGTATGGTATGTTGGGGCTGGAGAAATGTTTCGTTCAGGAGGAAGGTATCCACAAAGTGGGTCGTGAGAGTATGCATGAGGAGGTTCTTGTTAACGGGAAGGGAGTGGATGTTGTTGAACAAGATACAGTGCTGTCATGCCATGATGGGAACTTGGATGAGGGTGGCAGGACAGGAGAAGGTGAAGTGGGCCTGGTTATGGGAGTAGGTGGCATAGGTATTTAGGTGGAAAATGGAGCGGGTGGCGAGAGATATCTGTTGGAGGATATGAGGGCACTGGAAGGGATGGACGTTTTGAAGGACGATAGTAATGAATCAGATGATGCCCTCAGCAGTGGGGGGGGGGGGGTGAAGGGAGTTCCCAGGAGGGGTGGGGACATCCAGGGGTCAGATGGGGGCAGTGAGTTCAGGAGTGGAGGGGGGGGGGTCAGGCCTTGCACTTCTGGGAGTGGGTGGGATGGGGTAAGTTGCAAGTGTTACAGGAAGGGGGAGACTGGAGGTTGGGGCACTGCTGGAGGAAGTGTGCTTGCTTACAGTGTGGGCAGACTGGGGCCTCATGGCAGTCTGATGTTTGATGTGCATTGTAGCGCAAACACCTCTGGCAGTGGATGGATTGTGGAGGGGAACGGGAAAGGTCAACTTTGTACCAGCAGTGGAACAAGAAGGTTTACTGTCTTAGGAGAAGGTCAATGGAGGGAGCGTGCTTGGAGAAGACCCGCATGAGGCGGGTGGGGATGGCAGGATTATAGATCTGGCGGATGGCACGCACATCCAGGTAGTGATGGGCCATGAGCTTCGCCAACACCTCCTCCTCTGTGATCGTTGGACTAAGCCCAGTGATCATGGCGGTGAGGGTCAGCGGGCGACACAGGTGACGGGTGTTGGGGTTGGCGCAAAGAGGAAGGTGAAGGAGCTGGGGCAAGGGAGGCATTTGGGCCAAAGCGGGTAATAGGGATTCTAGAAAGGATGTCAGTATGGAGGATGGGGCTAGGGGAGGTGATGAGGACTGAGTCCCTACGGGGGGTGAGGAGGGAGATAGGGGCTCCTCCTGTTGGCGGAGGAGAAGGGTGAAGTTTCGGGCCTCCAGGAGAGAAGGATCTGGACTGGACAGGAGGTATTTATGGGAAGGGGACGGGGCAGTGGAGAGGGGGGACAGAAGTGGGAGGCGGTGAGACATCCATGGCATCGTGGAGGAGGGAGAGGCTGGGATTTTTTAGGAGTTGAGGAGGCGGGGGTGACACTGGGTTGCTTAACTGAAGTGGAAGAGTGGGAGGAGGCTTGGGGGATGGGAGCAACCGGACAATGGTGGGAGGGGGTAGGTCCCAGCAACCACCCTGGCGGGGGCTTCAGGAGTGGTTGTAACAGTGTGGGGGAGTGGAGGGAAGGGATCGAATGAGGAGGTTTGGGGGGGAAGGAGCAGTGGACGGGGCGATGAACGGCGCAGGAGTGGGAAGGGTGAGAAGTGGGGGGATTGATTCGGGGGGGGGGGGGGTGATTGTGCACACCACGTGATTGTGGTGGCAGAGGCAGAGGAAGAGGTGTAGACAATGGCTGTAGTGGTTGCGGTGGGGTGGGGGTAGTCATGGTAAAAGTTACAAGGGAAAACAGAACAGGAGAAACAGAACAAAAATGGACGAAGACAGTGACAAAATCACACACGACAATGGAGGACACTGGCTGGGGCCGAAGCCCCACTCTGCTGCCTCCAATGGGAGGGTGGCTGCAGGAGGAAGATCCGCTGCCGGGGGTGCCGATGGGCTGCACAGCTTCCACTGCTGCTGCTGCTGCTGGCGTCGCCATTGGGCTGGGCTGAACCACTGCTGCTACTGGAATCTGCAAGGGCTGCTGGAACCTGTGAGGGCTGCTGGAACCTGCTGGCAGTGCTGGAACCTGCCGGCAGTGCTGGAACCTGCCAGCAGAGCTGGAACCTGCCGGCACGGCTGGAACCTGCTGGCACGGCCGGAACCTGCTGGCACGGCCGGAACCTGCCGGCGTGGCTGGAACCAGCTGACATAGCTGGAACTGGCCGGTGTTGCAGAAACTGGCTGGTTGTGCTGGAACTGCTGGCGCCGCTACAGTCGCCGGGACTGGCGCTAGCGCTGCTGCTGCTGCTGCGAGACAGGTGCCATCGACTTCTGCTGCATCTGCTGAAAACCCAAGTGCTTTGACAACTGTGGCAACAATTCTCAAAGGGCGGCACTCAACATGAGTTCCGCCAAAGATCACCGAATGTACTCTTTATTTTGATTATATAAATGTTCTCTAAAACGAGTATGGAAATTTCTTCCTGTCTGACCAATGTAAAATTTATCACAGTCCTGGCAGCTAATCATGTAAACACCAGATCCCATATATTTATTGCTGTCGTTATCAACTTTGTGCTGCAGCTTACAACCAACTATACCTTTTGTTTGTAACCCAATTTTTATTTTCATTTTTCCGAAGGCCTGCACAATTCTGCCTGAAAACGCACCATTGTATGACATAACCACAAACTTCTTGCCTTCTGGTTCTATTGGCTTCTTCCTGTCACATATTTTTGATTTTAGTTTCTAATAAAGTTTCATTAGGTCACGATCTTCATATCCATTTGTCAGGGCAAAACTGCACTCTCATATAACATTGATTATCAATTTTCTATTTTTAATTAAGGGTCACTAATTTATTAATTGTATGATGATTTCGTTCACTGTTAACTGATCTTAGGACAGAAGATTTTGTGATTTTTTATTTTTATTTTTTATTTGATACTTTTTATATGGGCATTCATAAAAGTGGTATGTTACCTAACCAGGCTAAGGGTTGTATTGTATGTTATTTGTACTTTTTATGGATTTCAAGTATGAGTCTAATTTCACATATAGCATATCAATATATGTTTTTAATGACAGACGCTTGTTCAGCCAAGGAGGAAAATTTTTTTTTACTGAAGACAATACATACCGCATTTTAATCTTTGTATTGGCGACACTGGTTTACTATGTACTCTGGCTAAAGTGCCCTCTGCTGGCATTAGGTTTTTGTATAAATACTGACACAACCTGAGTATTAGCACACGCATGTTTAACTTTATGATGATTTATATCAGAATATTTTAACAGTATGTATACATGGCTATAAATATTTTTATATTTTATATTTCATGCATCACTAAAGCTTGTATAAATTTAATCTTAATCAATTGAACCTGGTCACTTACACAATATTTATATTTACAACAGATCTGTAGATGACAATAAGCCGAAACCAGTCATAAAGTGTAAAGAAATCTATGTGATCAAGACAGACTTGTGAAAATAAAAGTACTAAATGTAATGATTTCGGTTTGAGTTTGAAATTTATTTTGTTATGTATTAAAGTTTTAGTTGTAATACAGTTTAAATCGCAATAAATGGCAACTATTGCAACTATTTTCAATGATCTTGTCATTGGACAACCGTCGTTTTGAGAAAAATTGTTCTTGACGTCTTCGCAAATCTGTATCAGCTGTTCTCATAGATTTGAACGTATAATACGATGTACCGAAGGCAAATGAACCTGATTGTTGCCCGCAATACCACAGTTCGGCAACACGGGATTTCATTTGCCTCCTCTCAGCCGGCACACATGTGCAAACCTCATCCCCTCCATGCCTCCCTATCGCTTCGCCTCTATGCGCGGAAGCGCTGTCTTACGTTTAACGGGTTGTAAGTGTGGAATTGTTTTTAGTTATAATGTTATTATTTGTTTCGTTAACACACTTTAAAAGTGTTTAAATCATTTACATAAGACACAAGTTATATAAACCTTCTTGCAACATTGCTGAAAATACAGTGAGCTGCCATACAAGGATAGTGGTTGTCTGCCTGCTGACATCATGCGAGAGCCGCGTCACACCTGCTAGATCTAGCGGCATCATTCGAGAAAATCGAGGCCTCGAGAGAATACTAGACTTTCCCAATAGTAGGGCCTACGGGGAACTATTTAAGTAGCGCAGTGTGGAAGAATCGAGCAGTTGTCATTTGAATTGAGATCTGATAAGATGATTATTTCTAAACGTAATGCGGACGAGTGCAAGTCAGTAATGTTTGAAGTGTTTACTGCTGGTATATAGAGCAGGAAGTGTGTAGTGGCGTTTACTTCGATGACTAAAGTGTTATTGTCGACTGTTTATCGCCTAGTAAACTTATCATAGCTTATGAAAAAAACCCAAGGATGAAAAGAGAAACTGTCACCTTCTGAATGATTATACAAAAGAGTGGTCTTTTATCAGGAAAGGATGTACAGGTCAGGAAGTGTTGTGTGAGATTTGTAGCCAGTTCATCTTAGTAACTCACAGAGGTAATGCAGGCATGAGGCATCATACAAATACATTCATCAAAGCCTATTTCTACATTCATGATTAAAGAAGATACCCAGGAAGAATTGCTCGTTGCTGCTGCAGAACTAACAACAGCTTATAAAGTTGTCAAGCATCATCAGTCATTCAGTTCTTTTGACTGCATTGTAAAACTGAATGTCACAATTTATCCCCACTCCAAAGTCGTTGCAAGGCAGCCTACAGACAGGACCAATGCCCAGCGATTGTTCAAAATATTCTCGCATTACATTCTATGTCTGAATGCATAAAACAATTGCAAGAAGTTTCGTTTTATGGCATAGGCACCAACGCATTGAACAACAAGGCTGAAAAGATGTTTCCTTAAGTTGTTCAATACTTTACTGAAACTGGCGGAATCCATTTTGGTTCACTGAATAACGAAACATCAGAAACAACTGCCGAGTTTTGTCTAGACACTTTAAGACAATGGAAATTCCATTAGATAAATTAATTGCTTTTTGTGGAGACAATACCAACTCCACAGGGCTTCATCGATGCAGCCAGCAGAATTTGTTTCACCAGATTAAACAAGAACTAGGAAAAAGTATAGAAGGAATTGGATGCCTTGCCCATATTCTCCACAACACTATACCAAGTGCTGCTGGAGTCTTACCTGTCGACATTGAAATAATCACCATGAAAATATTTAATTATTTTTCAATATACACAGTAAGGACAGAGAAGCTGAAAAGAGTTCTGCTTATACATTGATGTCTATCACCAGACTTTCTATATTACTCAAAAATAAGATGCCAAAGACAGGCCTCCTAAAATAATTTCACATGTTTTTAGTAAGTAGTTCAATCAGTGAAATTTACTTCATGTTTCTAAAAATATAAAAAGTTTAGAGAAGACCAAAGTCTCAGTAATTGAAATAAGATATATGTTAATTGACACTCAAAGATATCTGAATGAAAGGAAGACTGCCAATTTTACTGCCATGCACACCAAGATAACTTTGAACAAATCAAAGAATGAGTAGCCTGACGAAACTCTATGACGCAAACATTGGTGTTACACTCATCTGGTGTGAGACATTCCTGGGGGATGGGGCTGGTCCACTGGGGACCGAACAGCACAATAGCCCTGGGTTCAGTGTGGGTCAGCAGTGGGGTGAGTGGACTGCTGTAGCCTGTTGTGGGGTTCTGTACCAGTGCGGGCTACAGCGGGGACGAAGCCTCTCTGTCGTTTCTAGGTCCCCAGTTCTATACAATACAATACAATACCCTAACCAAGAAATAATGAATTTGATTTCAAAATTTGAGGAAGAGATGATGGCTTACTACACCATAGCATTTGATTATTTAGAGAAATGAGCTATTTCTTTTAGTAAGTAACAAGTATTTGATTGGATGTGCTGTATGAAACCCCAGATTTGCATGATGATTGAAAGACTGTTGTATACATGAGTAAAATGGGTTTAAGATTTCAGGTGATAATTGTTTTCAGGAAAATATGTATTTGAAGAGCTTTTTAGGAACTGAGCATGACTCGGAAAAAAGGAAGCCTAAACACTCCGTGGAAGGAAGGTGCATTTTCTTTCTTAAGGAAACTAAAAATCTTGAACACAAATGCCAACTGCTAAAATTATGTGAGTATTTGTTTTCTGTTCCTCCACGCAACACCACTGTGGAAAGAATATACCATTGCCAGGAACTGTATAATCAGTGTTACAGTGCCACTATAACTAAAAAATGGCTCTGAGCACTATGGGACTTAACATCTATGGTCATCACTATAACTAAAATCTGACTTGCATAGAGTTCTATTAAGACATTAAAGGGAAAATCAGGCTTGCTGAAAAAGGTGAAATGTTCTGAAAAATTTTGTGTAACAACAATTTCTGCAGCAACAAGTTCCATGTAATTCTGCAATAAATAAACAGTAAGATTTAGAAAGATGTAGGTTGCAGTAGTTGTGTGTGTATTGGGTAATGAACTGGGGACCTAGAAATGACAAAGAGGCTTTGTCCCCACTGTAGCCCTCAGTGGTTCACAACAGGCAGTCCACTCACCAAACCGAACACAGGGTTATAGTGCGGTTCGGCCCCCCGTGGACCCCCACCCCCCTCCCCGAGAACGTCTCATACCAGACTAGCATAACCCCAAATGTTTGCATGGTAGAATAATTATGTAATTATGGTGTATGTGTACATGGAGACAGTGTTGGCGCAGCAATCGCCAACATAGTGTAACTGAAGCGGAATAAGGGGAACCAGCTTGCGTTCGCTAAGGCAGATGGAAAACCGCCTTAAAAACCATCCACAGGTTGGCTGGCACACCGGAACTTGACACTAATCCACCGGGTGGATTCGTGCTTCGGACCAGCATGCCTTTCTGCTTGGGAAGCAGCGTGTTAGACTGCGTGGCTAGCAGGGCGGGCCTTGCACTAGTTACTCAGAGATGAAGAGCTGCATCAAATCAGTCTTTGAACCAAAGACACCACATCATCAACAACATATTTGTGGACATTACATATGTTAGTGATGTAGACTACACTAGTAACTGTCAACCACATATTGATTTGAGTAGATTAATTCAACGTGAGAACACAATACAACATGAAACTTTACACAGCATGGCTACAAAAAACGTCCAAGAATATAAAGTCAAAGAAGTCAGTGTAGAGGTGAATACAACACCAATTATGCTCTGTTGTGGCCAACAATCGCCACAGAGACCCCCCCCCCTCCCACCCTTCCCTGCACCCCAGGTAGTGCAGAGCAAGGGGTAGGTGCAGAGCTGGAAAGTGTCGATGACAAAATCTTGAAGCCATCCAGGAGAGTGCAGGCGGTTTCTCCTGTGAGAGTAGAGCTGCTCTCTGGCAGACGGGGGTGGGGGAGGGGCACAGGGATTAAAAGGATGCCATCACCTGAAACAGATGCTGTTAGAGAGTCAATGTTGGGGACATTGAATATGGCAATATGAGTGCCGTCGAAGTGCAGCGATGTGTCCAGTGGTGGGGTTGAAGGAATGTTGAAGATGAAGAAGTGCCATTGCACACTCTGGCAGATAGGTCGTCAATGGTAAGACCATAGACATTGATGTGGAACACTGACTTGTGTGAAGGAAGAGAATGACACTCAGAGGAAGATACACTGCACTCGGAAGAGAAATGGTAATCTCACCCTGGAAACACCACCATAGAATGAGAGCTGCCATCCAGACTGGGAGGGGGGTTGTCAGCTAAACAACAGGTTAGTTTAAATGTATTAAAGGATACTGTTTGCTTCTTCCCATTAAAAAATGTTGAAGGTGTTGTGTCCTCTACTGAGCACTCTGTGCGGGCCAGAGTAGCAGGGCTGAACTGCGGCTCTGTCTGAGTCATCACACAGTATAACATAGTTGCAATGTTTGAGGTCCTTATGCATGAATATGTGAGGAATGGTGTGAGCCATTGGAGGGGGGGGGGGGGTATGTATTTTAGAAATGCATTCATTAATTTATTTAACCAGTTCTGGAAGCTCATCTGTGGTTAGAACGGGCACTGGCTCGACAAATTGAGCAGGTAGGGCAAGGGTTTCACCATATAAATCATCTGCTAATGAAACACGGAGGTCATCTGTATACGCTGTGTGCAACCTGAGTAGAACCTATAAGGCTTTCAGAATACAATGCCATCTGTCCACCATATGCTGTCATGTGGAATTTCTCCACCCTTCAGAACTTGCACAGGCAGAACTATGCTGACTTAAATTGGCGGATCTGGTCCATGATAATACTGGGAGGGCAACCGAACTAAGAAAACCAGGCACTGATGGAACAAGTGTTTCAGACTCAGCCATGATATCAGAGAGTGTGATGGTTGCTACCCACTGTACTGTATGATCAATAATAGACAGGATGGGGGTAGAGGACCGATGATGTAAATGTGGATGTGTTGTAACCTGCCCTTCACTATTCTAAATGTTCCAGGGGTGGCTGGGCATGTCTACCAACTTTGCTCCTTTGGTACAGTACACATGCATGTGTCCACTCCTTGCAGTCCTTTTCAATCCCCAGCCAGATGAAGCATTCCTTTGTGATGGCAGTCGTAGCTTTAATCCCTAGATGAGTGGGGCCATGAAGGGAATCAAAAACTGCACGACAGAGGGAGGTGGGGATGACGAAGTGGAGTGTACCTGTGGCAGTGTCACAGAAGATTGGCGTCATGGAGCAAGAGAGGAGTTGTTGCTCAAGCATTAGAGCACAGTTAAAATCCTGAAGTATTTGCAAAAACTTTGGGTTGCTTGCTTGTAGGTTGGCAAGCTTGTCCATAACAATGGGGGAGGTTGTAGAGATCACATGGTATAGAGTGTCTACAATGACATTGTCTGCATACCCTATTTACCACACATCAATAGAGTATTGACAGATGAGGTCCATGTGGTATAGTCATCATGCAGGTACATCCTTGCTCAAGTTTTGTATCGCATTTCCTAGCGGACAGTGATCTGTGTAGGTGGTGAACTGATGGCCCTAAATCTCATCATGAAAATATTGTACTGCTTCGTGGACTGCCAGTAATTTGCAGTCAAATGTGGACTAATTGCTGTGAGATGCTGTCAGTTTGTTAGAAAACAATTTCAAAGGTTCTGTTGTATCACTCACGTGTTGCCGTAACACTACACCTATTGACGCGTCACTCGCATTGGTCGTCATGGAAATAAGAGCATCTGGGATAGGATGGGCCAAAGTGACAGTGTGGGAAACAGCTGACTTTAGTGCATCAAAAGCCTTCTGCATGTCTTCCATCAAGAGGATCTTCCTGGTGCCAGAAGTGTCTTCGCTTTTAAGGGCATCACTTATGGGGGAGCCTGAAAAGTTGGAGCATGAGGAATGTGTCTGTAAAAGTTGATAATGCTGAGAAACTGGCACAACTCCTGGTAGTCACCAGGAAAAAGAAAGTGCTTAATGACATCATCCTGGTTGGAGGAATGACTGCATGGCCGAGGAAGGTGACATCTCCTTTGTGCAGCTGAGATTTCTAATGGTTTATCTTGACAGAATTCTTATGTACTGTAGTATGTTCAGAACATGTAATTCATGCTCAGCTTCAGAAATGCTTGTGTCATCTAGGTAAGCATAAGCATATGATATGTTGAAAAGCAAAGAGTCAATAAAAAGTTGCCAGGTATGGGCAGTGTTGTTTAGGCCAAAAGGCATACAATAGTACTCAGATAGGCCAAAGGATGTAATCCTGGCAGTCTTCAGAATGTCATCTGGGGACATCAGAACCTGTTGATAGGCTTTGCTGCAATCCAAAACTCTGAACAACCGTGCACCACTAAGCAGCTGTGCAAAGTCTTGTATGTGCAGGATTGGATAGTTGTCTATAATTATGCAAGGGTTGCGAGCCCTATAATCACCGTTGAACCTGGCTGAATCATGTTTGTTTTGCATGAGGTGTATGAGAGAAGGCCAGATGCTATTTGATTGGCAAACAATGCCAGAACTAAGGAACTTACTAAACAATGGATTTGGCTTGGCAGAGTATTTTGGATTGAGCCGATGGGCTTTGCGGTGAACAAGGTCCCTTGGTGGTATTGATTTTATGATAAGCACCATTAGTAATGCCTGATAGGTGAGAGTCATCCAGCACTGTGAGGGGAACTTTATGGCCAAGTTGTGCAGGAGGAAAACAGTGCTTAGACCAGAAGGCATAGTGTTACTGAACTGAGTAGTTAAGGCAACTGTTCGGGCCACTTTCTGTACTAGAGCAATGGAGTCATGACATCATTGTGTAGATGACAGTTGTTGCAGCAGCCGATGTGCCTGTGCTAATTCTTCAGACACCGTGTCAGTCCATTGCCAGAGGATGTTATTGTGCATGTGGAGAGCATTGGTTACAGAGCGCTTGGCAGTGAAGTGAGCGAGGAGTGTTGTAATGTGAGCCTTTAGAGATGAGTTCTCGACAAAAAGAGTGTGTGAGTGGACACTCGACAGAGGGAAGGCCAGAGGAAGGGGCAAACAGGCCTGGAATTAAAGTTCCTCAAGCATGATGCAGCAAGGAAGCTTTGTGAATATTCGGCAGAAAGCCAAAATTGTAGAAAATCCATGACTAGAATGGATTCTCCAATGTCTGATACGTGGAAAGTCTATGAGTCAAGGAGCAAATTGTACTGGAATTTAAGCTGCACCGAGGATGTTAATATTAGAGTTATTCACAACGCATAATGTCGATTTAGTAGGCATCATTTTTGCCAGAGGTAGTGCAGGGGGTTACCACACTGGTCTCCACACCTGTGTTGATTAAAAATTTATACCTGGAGAAACCATCCAATATGTAGAGATGTCCGCTGATGGTTGTCGGGGCACACACAGACCATCGCATATGTAGGCATCGAGAGGAAGTCCGAGGTCCAGCGTGCCTAAACCAAACCACATAGTGAGTTAGACTATTCAAAAGCCAGGTGACAATTATATGCAGCATCACCGAACATGGAATGAAACCAGCACGGCAGGTTCACTGGAGGGGTGGGGGTGGAGATATTGGCTGCACTTTCTGTTGCTAGAGTGGTGGTGGTTGGCATGCTGTCAGATGGTAGTTCAGCAACTCTGAGAGAGGATTGTGTGTCAAGAACAAGTCATTAATTAGGTCAATGTGGCCATGGAGATGGGTGATTAGGTACACAAAGCGAGAATCGTGATCCAATATACCATGCAAATTGAATAAGTTCTTGACAATAATTCGAAAGTAAAATTCTATGTACCGACTTGACAGAAAATCCTAGGAAGTTCTGGTCTTACATTAAATCAGTAAGCAGCTTGAAGCAGCATATCCAGACACTCTGGGATCGTAATGGCATTGAAACAGAGGATGATACGCGTAAAGCTGAAATACTAAACACATTTTTCCAAAGCTGTTTCACAGAGGAAGACCATACTGCAGTTCCTTCTCTAAATCCTCGCACAAACGAAAAAATGGCTGACATCAATATAAGTGTCCAAGGAATAGAAAAGCAACTGGAATCACTCAACAGAGGAAAGTTCACTGGACCTGACGGGATACCAATTCGATTCTACACAGAGTACGCGAAAGAACTTGCCCCCCCTTCTAACAGCCATGTACCGCAAGTCTCTAGAGGAACAGAGGGTTCCAAATGATTGGAAAAGAGCACACCAGTCCCAGTCTTCAAGAATGGCCATCGAGCAATGCGCAAAATTATAGACCTATATCTCTGACATCGATCTGTTGTAGAATTTTAGAACATGTTTTTTGCTCGCGTATCATGTTGTTTCTGGGAACCCAGAATCTACTCTGTAGGAATCAACATGGATTCCGGAAACAGCGATTGTGTGAGACCCAACTTGCTTTATTTGTTCATGAGACCCAGAAAATATTAGATACAGGCTCCCAGGTAGATGCCAGTTTCCTTGACTTCCAGAAGGCATTCGATACAGTTCCGCACTGTCGCCTGATAAACAAAGTAAGAGCCTACGGAATATCAGACCACCTGTGTGGCTGGATTGATGAGTTTCTTGCAAACAGAACACAGCATGTTGTTCTCAATGGAGAGACGTCTATGGACATTAAAGTTACCTCTGGCGTGTCACAGGGGAGTGTTATGGGACCATTGCTTTTCACAATATATAAAAATGACCTAGTAGATAGCATCGGAAGTTCCATGCGGCTTTTCACGGATGATGCTGTAGTATACAGAGAAGTTACAGCATTAGAAAATTGCAGCGAAATGCAGGAAGATCTGCAGCGGGTAGGCACTTGGTACAGGGAGTGGCAACTGACCCTTAACATAGACAAATGTAATGTATTGCGAATACATAGAAAGAAGGATCCTTTATTGTATGATTATATGATAGCGGAACAAACACTGGTAGCAGTTACTTCTGTAAAATATCTGGGAGCATGCGTGCGGAACGATTTGAAGTGGAATGATAATATAAAATTAATTGTTGGTAAGGCGGGTACCAGGTGAGATTCATTGGGAGAGTCCTTAGAAAATGTAGTCCATCAACAAAGGAGGTGGCTTACAAAACACTCGTTCGACCTATACTTGAGTATTGCTCATCGGTGTGGGATCCGTACCAGGTTGGGTTGATGGTGGAAATAGAGAAGATCCAAAGAAGAGCGGCGCATTTCGTCACAGGGTTATTTGGCGTTACAGAGATGTTTAGCAAACTCAAGTGGCAGTCTCTGCAAGAGAGGCGCTCTGCATCATGGTGTAGGTTGCTGTCCAGGTTTCGAGAGGGTGCATTTCTGGATGAGGTATCGAATATATTGTTTCCCCATACTTATACCTCCCGAGGAGATCATGAATGTAAAATTAGAGAGATTCGAGCACGCACGGAGGCTTTCCGGCAGTCGTTCTTCCCGCGAACCAGACGCGACTGGAACAGGAAAGGGAGGTAATGACAGTGGCATGTCAAGTGCCCTCTGCCACACACCATTGGGTGGCTTGTGTAGTATAAATGTAGATGTAGACAAGAGCAAATCAAGTGTGTGGGTTGTCCATTGAGAGTGGAGGCAACTTGAGCAGTTTGCCCCTGAGCGTGTCGTGTGAGTAAGCAGGCCAATGTGGGAGGTAGCTGGGTTGGCGTTGAGAGGTGAAATCTTGGCTGAGAACAGGAGATTGTTCAGCGGAGGCATTGCCCTGGGCAGTCATGCTGTAGTGCTCACCAAGGGGAGTAGAGGGCACAGAGACAAGGTCAATTTGCATGGAAGAAGGTGGCACCATCCTCAGGTGCAGCAACAGGGTGCATTCAAACACGTTGCAGGGTGCATCGCCCAAAGTCTTGGTTTGGTGCTTAAAATGTGCAGGGCACGGAACAAGTGTGGAACTGGTGTGGTTGACCAGTGTCGCTGATGTGTTCAGTATCGCGAATGGAGTGAAAGTGTGAGAGCGGTGAATGCTGTACATTTATGAAGCCTGAGGCCACAGTACCGTGAAGGTTTGGAGGGTGGAGGGAGGGGGCGGGGGGGGGGGGGGGGTGCAGGGTAACGCAGACACCCATCATGGCAGATGACAAAAATGGGATGGTAATAGAAGGCATGTGCAGGAGTATAAGTTGCACCGGACACAGTATGTTATGTGTAACCGTTTGTGGGACCCTCGTCACAAAATATCTAAATATCCATTCTCGGGAGGATCACACACACAGGTGCCTTACTGTGTAGTAAGATTGGGTCTGAAACAGACATGAGGTGGAAGTTGAGTTGTCTGAGCAGGTACACATGAATCCAGTCTAGGCAGAGATTTGGAATGCAAGACACCAAAACCACGCTATTGTGAAGTCATATAGGTTAGGTCCTGTGGATAGGACAAAATGGTGGGTGCATGTTCATGTACCATTTTAGTGGTTGTTTGCACTGGGTTCTCACAGTCTTGATGTGAAATGCCTCATGGAAGCACTTTGAAGTTTATTGCTAATGGCAGAAGGAAAAATTTTCACAGAGACAAATCGAATGACAAACACAGTCGGGGGACACCAATGTGGATATTACATATGGTATTGATGTAGACTACACTAGTAATAGTCAACCATGTGATGATTTGAGTTGATATTTTCAACATGAGAACACAATACAGCACGAAACTTTACAAAACATGGCACAAAAAGAGTCAGAGAAGATAGACAAGTCAAAGAAGTCAGTGTAGAGGAGAATGCAGAACCAGCAAATATGTTTTACATGATCAACATTCACCACATACTAAATAAATTCTTCACATCACTTCTATTCTACACCCCATATCAAAGTGTCCCGACAAGGTCCCAGTTAGGTATGGCAACTCTACTATTGGAAGGCTTTTTCAAAGTTAATTCTCATTTAAACATTGTGAGTTGTTTAGTAATAGGGGTCTTCAACTTTATTTTCAGCCACTGAAGTAACAGTGGAACTTGCTATATACAAAAGGAGACATGCAGCGGAACCGGAGATACTATTGTAAATTTGCATTTTCAAAACAAAATGCTGACATGGAAGATAAGGGTTTATATGAATGTCTCTGCTGACATTAAGAAAATTCACAGAGCAAATCAGTGTCTACTAAATTCAGCCTTTGTTGCTAACCACAACTACTGTTACGGAGTAAATCTATTGGAATATAAGTGTAAGAACCTTTTTCCTGAAGAGGCTTCTGCAAGGCATTCATTTATTAAATTTATGCAGTATCCCAAAGCATGCTTTTTTAAATGAGTAATTGTTAGACCTTAGCTTAAAAACATTATGCTGTAGGACAGATTAAATAAAAGTATGCTAACAGTCCTGTTTGTAGGTAAAACAGTGAAAAAAAACTACTAAGCGCAAAGCAGCTTTTTGGGTAGTACCAAAAACACACTCTGAACAAATTTTCCAACAGTAATTAAGCTTCAATTTAGATCATGAGTCCTGTGTGCTTGCCACATGACAATCATCCTCATGTAAGGTTATGCCCACAGGATCTGGTGATGATGTTGCTGGTTGTAGTAGTGTTTCTGTTTTGGGTCACACTTTAGGCAGTGCTTGTATCTCAACAGCTACATGCCAGAAATGATGTGGCCAAAGAATCTGGTACCTATTGCTCATTCTAGAATGTTACTACTGTGTCCTGTCTTTATCTTTGGTAGTGGTGTTCCTTGTACAACTATTTACCATCTGCAGACTAACCAGAGTTTATACCTTTAAGCTCAACTATAGACGCTATTGCTCATAGAGATTCTGCTACTGTGTGGAACAGCCTCTATCCAGTGCAAACATTAGCTTTAGAATTATTAGCTTAGTTAAGGATGAGTAGGAGGTGAATGTACCTGGATCAAGTGAAAGTTGTAGTTATACCCTTCTGCTTTGACCCATAACATAACTGTGGTGTGGTGTGTAACATTGTGGTAGGGCTTGGTGTTTTTGAGTTGGTTTGTCTTTATAGATGGTGTGTTATAGTATTTCATGACACTCTTGCGTTGGATGTTTGTTAGTGAGTCATTTGACATTGAGAGTTGAATGTTTCAAGTTGTTATGGGAAGAATTTGTGCTGGTTTGCTGGTGAGTTACTTTTATTTTGCATATTGTGGCTACTGGATTCATATTTTTGTTTGGAACTATTGGTGCCAAGTTTTCTTATGGTTGGAGATTTAATATTACTTTGCTATTTTCTTCGGTTTTGAATAAGATACAGAAATTTATGAGTAGGTCATTGCTTGTTGCAGTGGGCAATGATACATCATCTGTGATGAAGTTCCTAGAGTTATTTGGACTGATGGTAGATTTTTAGTTTTCTTTTTCTTTTGTGTGTGTGTGTGTGTGTGTGTGTGTGTGTGTGTGTGTGTGTGTGTAGGGGCAGGGGTGATGTTAAGTCTTTTTTGCGAGGTTTATTTGATGTTATTATAAGTATGGTATGAGTCAGTTTATAGTTGTTTGTGTATACTGAATTGGCGATGATGCAAGTTTTCATGAATTTTGGTGTTTTCCTTGTTGGTGTTTGCTAACTGTGATTGTGATTGGTATGTATCATGGGTAGCGGTTTACCATAATTGTTAGGATACATTTTTGATATTAGTCATGTGAGCAAGGTTTGATTTATTGTACTCGGGACTTTGCTTTAGAAAGAGTAAGTGAAGGTATGAATAATGGATTTGAGAATTTGAGTGTGTTGGTTATTGATACAGCACAAATAGTTTTTTTGCTGCCATACAGGTCAAGTGAAATTTGTGGTATCAGGTTTAGGAGTTGTATGCAAGTTCGTATTATCTATGGATTTATTTGAACTATACAAGTGAAGCAAAACATGCTGTTTTAAAGTTGAATATTGGTTCCATGTTTTGTTCCACGCTTTGTTGAAGCTTTGTAGGTACAGTGAAAATTGCAGTATACGGTTTTTGAAATGTGTGTGGGTTACTGGTATTGTGGTATATAGGTCACACTAAATTTACAGTGCCAGTAGTTTTAGTTCTTACAATTTTTTGTTGTTTTAAATGTGGAGAATTGTGTGCTCTTCATTTTTGGATGAATATTTGTTTTGTAGTGATGTAATTGTTCTTACTGTTATATATTTAGTTTGTCCCCACCTGAAACCCTATTCTTCTTCATGTGGTTGCCCTGTTAGTTTCATTCTGTTACTGGAGTTAAATATTTCACTTGCACTTTACAGGTGTAATGATATCATGGCCGCTACACTGTATATGCTTGAAGTAGGTGTGTACGCCATCTTGATGACATTGATGGTCAAAGCAGGCGGGTGGAATCAAAACTTTCAGTTTGGGCAATCTACCTTTTGTAATAGTTTGAGCAGTAGATCCCTTTATAGAGACTGATTTTATTATTTTGTTAGCATTTATGAGTGATTTGATTAGTTTAAACTAATGCCATGTTCCAAGGATCAATGGGCTATTTCTATGAAAATGATGTAGCTTGCATTGGTTTTCCACACTCATTATGTGTCCTCTTTGTGTTCATGGCTATGTTCAAGCCATTTACAGATTATCTAGTGGCTCACAGGCTTAGAAGTAATAACGATGAGCATACTAGTCTGCCGCAGCTCATGTTACTGTTAAGGAATGTTTACATGTACTTCTTGATAACAAAAGCAATCATTTTAGTCTTCTATGCTGCAAGGTTTTAGTTAAATATCTATCTACTGAGTAGGAGTTGTCCAGAAGAAGTAATTTCAGTTGAGTTACCTTTTGTTTTATTCTTCAGTTTTAATTTACCATGACTGGTTTCAAACTGCCTAATCATTATCATCAGATGGTACATTTTATAGCATGTAGGCAGAACTGTTGGGGTCAGATAGCAGTAGCAAGATGTAAAAACGAACTATGTCAGCACTGAATGTGGTCAGAATTATTTACATTTTATGTCTTGCTACAGCTGTATGACCCCAACAATGCAACAAATGTGCAATAAACATGTACCATCAGATGATGGATTGCTAAACAATTCGAAAACAGTCATGGTAAATAAAAATTGAAGAATAAAACAAAATGTGACCGGCTGTAGTAATTTCCGGAAACCTTTGTTCATCACTGTCACAGTGTTCCACATCCATAATGTATAAGTCTAAAAGTTTTAAAATTATGTCGGTACCTGTCAGATGTTATGTTAGTGGACAAATAATAGAAAACTTCAATGGCTGTTGTTGAATGCTTTCCTAAGTTGCTGGCAGATTTAGTGCTACGTGATTATTATGTATTCTAAATTTCAATCAAAATACCTTTGTGACTGACAAACAGCTAAGGTGAAGGCAGGGTTGAAATATATACAACAATGAACATACTTAAAGCAAGTAGCTGTACTGCAAATGGGGCAAAACATACTTCCAGACTGTTGTTGGCATCAGTGCCAGTGGGAAGCACATTAGAAGGGGCTGGCAGCTAGGCCAACGGTTAGCTCTCCCCTTCCTGTGCATTCTGCTGTGCCTGGGAAAGTTCTGTGGTGCCTAAAAATCAGTCAGTATAGTGGCAACATAGGTCAGTCAGTATAGTGGCAACATAGGTGCCAATGAAGAATTACAATTGGCCACCACCACAATCGCAAAGTTACTCTAATCAGAGTGTAATGTGGTTGTGAAAATTCTGTTCAAGCTGAACTGTGATCTGCACTACAAAGCCACAAATAATGTTTCTGTGTAAACTTTGCTTCCTTATCTAGGATTTACAGCAAACTTACATACTGTGGTGTGAAGGTATTTGACAAACTCCTATCTAACATAAAGCAGGTAATTGGTTATCTCACCTGATTCAAAAGGAAATTAAAAGCATGTATCATTAGCCACTCCTTCCATTAATTGTTGTAGTGCAAGATTACTATTTTCTAAGAATAATACCAAATTAATCAAGTAAATATTAAGTTCGCAATAACAGGCATCCTGCAACTACCTAATATAACTGAGATATAACTGCAATTTTTTTTTCTAATTCTTTTGAACACATTTAACTGGCATAAACAGAACTAGTATTAAACACTATTGTGATAGTTTATTGTTAATATAGTGTATGATTTAAGCTGTGTTTTCTTGTCTTTTATTAATATGTATCTTGACTTGCTTTGTAGCTCTGAAAGTTCTCCTTCATGATGGGATCCACAGAATATGATAAATGAATGAATGGAAGACATCACTATTCTTTTGAAATTTTGATGATTTCATTTATGGAAAGTCTCATTAGTAAATGTTTTTGGTGGGAAGGTACACCTAATAAGTGACTGTTGGTACACACTAGCATCAATGTCTTCATTTGCCACTTAATGTGAATGGAATGCCTCATCAAATTAGTTACACTTCACCACATGACAGTGTAATTTTTTCCTTAGGTGTGAATTTTTTTACTCCTAGGAACTTTGTTTGATATTACTTGGCACCTTACTGCTGACGAGAAGTATATGCTACTTACGAAATTCTTGTTACTAATCATTGCATGTTTAAATCTTTTCTAATTTGAAATGTTTATGTTTTTTCTTTCTATTCTGCCAGGTTCAGTAAAAAATAATCATTCAGTATAATTTTGATTAATTTTCAGAGATGCACCACAAATCCAGGACCAAACCAGACCCACTACAGGACTGCACAACCAAATGGCCTCTGCCACCACCCTGTATACAGGGTGCTGATTTTAACTGAAGGTTAGACATATCGGCATCACAGTTGCCCAGCACTTTACACAGTTGAAGCACGGGAGGTATGAGACCGTGTTTACACTGGTCACGGTGGATTGGCAGAGGTGGCACTATTAATTGGCCCGCTAGGTCACTAGATTTCTTTCTATAAGGATATTTAAAAGATAAGGTGTACCAGCAAGTGCTAACAGGCCATGAAGACATGGCCGACCACATCAGAAACGCCCATAGCATGTGCTTTCGAGAAAAAGTTTATTGGCCCAGCCACTAATGTCTACAAGTCCAAGGATAATATTTTTTTGATTGAGTTGCTTACATTTCTTCAGAAGTGAAGTTGTGAAAAGTACGAAATTAAAATAAACCTTTGAATATATATTAGAACAAATTATTCAAAATTTATTATCTTAGTGCAAATTGTTAGACACCAGCAGTAGTAGGTACAGATGTACTGCCTATCAGTGATGTGAAAAATTTTGCTGGGTCGGGACTTAAACCCAGATTTCCTGTTCATTGCAAGAAATGTTCCATGACATTTTGGGTTTGCAGTCAAATATGGCTGAACTACACTTCTGACTGCACTACTTTCAGCAATACTGAATATGGGTCAGATGTAGCAATACTGAATATTCATCTGTGTCCTAGAAACATCATTGAAGATTCAGTGTTTACATGTTAGAATAAGGTTTTAATGAGCCACTTGTAACCCATGAATCATTTCAGACAATGATACACAGCTTCATATTTGTCTAGTGTTCAGTCTTTTTTTCCTCGATTCTTTCCTCACATCACTTCTCTTCTTGTAACTTCAGATTGATCAGTCTCTTGGAATATACAATGGGCTGTTAGATGTGTTCAGTTTGGTTTGATCTTTTATATGTGACAAAATCTTAAAGAAATAAAAATGAAACATGCAGAAGTAGTGATAGTTATAACATCAAAAGGAGCTGTTTGCTTTGGAATAGTGGCACCAGTAACTGGCTGCATTGTTTTGTCATCTCACACGAATAAAAAAAAAAGACTAGTGTTTAACGTCCCATTGACCACAGTAATAAAGACAATCAGGTTCCTACCAGTAGACACATTAGATATCTTGCATTGAGATGGAAATGGTCTTGCTCAAGGTTTTTCACATCGAATTAGTCACTAGTAAAGAAAATAAACTGAGAGGAAATTCATTCCTAACAAACTTATATTAAATCGACAGATTCTTTGACTGAAAGTTTGCCTATGCTACCAAAAATGTTCTCAAAATACAGGTTTTTGTTCTCAATTGATATTCATGCCAATTTTGTTTTATCAGAATGTTTGAGAATTATTCCCAAACTAAAAGTTCAAATACTAAAAAAAGTAATTATTTTTAGTGGCAGTTCAAATATAATCTCGTGAAACACTTCAGATTTCCATTGGCTGAAGCCTTAGTGCAAGAACTGCTCTCTGCACCCTACACCGTAACAATGTCCTGTGCCTAACACACACTTGTCCAATGGTGCTCGACATGTGGGTAAGTTGGTTTGAACCCTGGTGGTGGAAAAATTTTAATTGTCAGTATTTGGCTGGCAAGGGAGAAGAGGTGGTGATTAAGTTCCTGATCTCTAGGTTTTGTGCCAAAGTCCATACTAAACCTCTTGCCTCTTGGCACATTAAGCATTAAGTTTGGTGCCCCCCCCCCCCCCCCTTGGTGGTATTCATGAGGAGTAGCCTAGGTGCCAGTGTCCAATTTCACCCCCCCCCCCCCTCTCTCTCTCTCTCCCCCCCCCTCTCTCTCTCTGTGTGTGTGTGTGTGTGTCACAAAAATGTTGTAATGGAACATGTAGCAAATAAAAAAACTAACTGTATTTTTTTCTTCAGCAATACCTCTTGCAGAGTTGTGGCTAAGAGTGTGATTCATTTATGCTGTATGGTGAATGTTTGTCCCCACAGATTACCTCCTGCTATCACTGCTGTGGCAACCTCAGAGTTAGAGTCACCAGCAGCCAACATCAGACAAGTCAGTATGCCACTTTCCCAAGCTCACAATGTACAGTTAGGTTTTGTGCACAAGCCCTTGGACAACTGTACCTCTGTTTTGCTCTGTGTTGATATAATACGAGTGAACCCCCTTCATCTTGCTGTGTGGCCTACCATTCCATCCTCCCCTGCCCCCCTTCTGCAAAATTATGTTGAGGATTAGCGACACCACCTATCCTACATCCTGTGCTCCTGACTGGTAGTGACGAGAAGTGTGAGGGGAAGCGCTCAGTGATGACCTCAACCTCTGAAGTCAATAGAAACAAGTTAAACTGGATACTAACAATACTATGTGTGTGTAATGTCTTTATATAGTGTGCGGTGTATTTACTGTATTAATGCATGTGTTTCGAGTACTGTAATTATTTATGTTAAGAAAGTGATTACATTTCATGGCAACATTACAAATCTTATTCTACCTACTCACCATCATGGATAAGCCCAAAACCATTAGAAGTGGATCTACAAACATTACAAGAAAGATAGGAAAGAAATCTTCAAAGAAAATTTTACAGGAAGAACATGGTACAAAAGCTAGTAGTTACATGAATCCAGAAGCACCTATGTATGAAACTGCAATAAACATATAAGGCAGAACTGCATCAAATACAAACAAATATGCAAGAATGAAATATCTAGTGCTGTCTGAAACTTGAGAGTAGCACTGGACTCTTAATACGAGCAAGACAACGGTCTTCATTGGAATACCAAATAGACACAACCTTATAAGTGACTCATGTGTAAATAAAGATTGTATTATGGCCAAAAAATAGCGCAAGATGTGCAAAATGTATCAAAACACTCAGCTGACTGCCTGCAGAGAGTGAGTTTCACAAGATACAGATTGCCCCGAAACTGAAAGGGCAATGACCTACTCAGCTCTACATTCCTTGCTTCGCACATCAGTTTTACTGTTTTTGAGGAAAAGTATTTTGGCTTGCAATGGCAATGAGTATGCCTTGTATTTTGTTCTGGTTGGTTAAACAAAATTTATGTAGGTGAACTTTTGTCTATTTTTGGAAACTGTTACGGCACTTTGAAAAGAGAATTTTGCACATTACTGTAACAAAGAGAAAATGTTTTGCATGAGATGACATTTAATAACGCATTGTGTTTCTGTACCTGAGCTTAGATAAGTCATCTGCCAGAATATTGACTATTTCTCACAAAACCGAGCGAGGTGGTGCATTGGTTAGCACAATGGACTTGCAAACAGGAGGATGATTGCTCAATCCCACATCTGGCCATCCTGATTTAGGTTTTCTGTGATTTCCCTAAATCGCTTCAGGCAAATGCCGAGATGGTTCCTTTGAAAGGGCATGGCTGACTTCCTTCCCTAATCTGATGAACTCGCTGTTTGGTCTCTTCCCTCCAAATCAACTCAACCCCAATTTCTCACAAATAACTTTGTCGCTATAATGAATTTTTGGCACATTTGGGAAGTATTATGCTGTTTAGAATAAATTTTGCACCACACTGTATTTGACTTGAAAATACTTTTGGAGAAAATATAAAATGAGAAGTACTTTGGGTTCCTGAACAGTCTGGTTTAATTGGTCTGTATGTTCTGGATGTATCTGGGGAACTGCTGTGATGTATTTGTGGGAATTTGTGTGTTTAGCAACATTTAGTAGTCACTGTTGTCACATTGTATATTTATAGTCAATGTCTGAATTATTATGAAAGAACTGAAATATTTTTGAATATCTTATTGTGATTAAAAGCTTTTAATCTGAAATGTCATGAACTGTAACTTTTAAATATTATTCCAACTACATTATACAATGAATGTCATTTATGAAAGGAAACCACGTTTCAGACTGCATACGTAGGGCAAATTTGAAGATTGTTATAAATGAGAGGCAAGAGTAATTTTGTGAGTAAACTTGATAGACGATGATGATTTTTTTGGGAAGGGTTCATATGATATACGGGTGCTAGGTGATTATAGACAATGTTGATGCTTTATGGTGAGAATATTTTTACAATATGAAGCTGTTATGTTGATAACTTACATTGTGATGGTATTTTATTGAACTAAGGTCTTCAGAAGATGTTTAGGAAATGTGGATAGGAGAGATAACGTGATGATGATGATTTTGTTGATGTTTTAGAAGATGAAGATAGTAAAGTTTAGGGAAATATTTTGCAAATTGTGGTGCCATGTTCATTTATGTGAAAGAGTATTTTTGTATCAGGAAACATGTTGAAAGTTCATTATATGGTTACTGTGATTCTGATGGCTTAGAGAAAAGTATATAATAAAACATAGCTTGGTATAACATATGTAATGAAAATAGTAGACAAGTTAGCTGCGGGAAAATATCTGATGCTATGATGTTGCTGAATGGCAATTTATAGCAACAAAATTATGAAACAGGTGTGATTACTTAAAAACAATTTACATTAAAAGAGAGAGAGAGAGAGAGAGAGAGAGAGGCAATTAAAATTGAGGAAAGATAGTGTAAACTGTTTTGAAAGTAGAATGTTATAAATTTAGACTGTTTTCTAAATTTTATGAAAAGACAAACTTCAGTGAAGCTATTTTTCTCTTATAAACACTTCTTATCCTTTGTAATTAGAGTGAGTCAATTTTCATGCACTTATCTGCTGTAGGAAATGCATAACTAGTTATTTAAATCATTTTTATTTTTACTTCATTTTCCTTGATTTTTGCACACATGTTAAATAATATGCATGTAGTATTTATTGTATTGTATTGTAAGGAGTAATACAAGTTTGATTAATGTCTTTCAATTTTTCATTATTTGCAAAGTAAATATTTACGCAATTTAGGTCAGTAATGTGAAGTTCAAAGGTGAAAATTTAATCATTTTACAATAAATAATTTTGAAATGGTTTCATTTTTAAGGTAAGAAAAATTCTGTGCAAGTAGACAAATCACTTATCTGTGAAACAAACAAATTTTTCACATTATTAGCCATTTCATTATTTATATAATTTTTTCTCTATCAGTTAAATGTTGTTATAGCTACAACACTCATATGCATTAAATACAGTTCTCTTTCATAATCTTTTTTTTTTTTTCAGAAAATTAATTATTTCTACATTTGTCAAAATTGAACAATGCACAGTTCCATTATTTTGGTGTCAAAATTTTGCTCATTTTATGCTTGCAAAATTCTTGGTGGACTTTTGTAATGGAACTGGTCAAGGGCCCTATTTTCACCACAAACCAGTACACAATCTGAGTGCCCTATACACTAAGGCAAATACTTCACATGACACAGACTTTTTTCTGAAATAGCATAAATTTTAGCTTCTTAGTAAACAAAGGGTGAACTGTTATTTTATATACACTCAAATATAAAAATTTATTTGCAAATTGACTCAAACAAAACTTATTAATTTAATTATTTCTCAAATAATATAATCTTTTCCATATTTTCAATTTATTTAAAAATTATAGTTACACCTGAAATTATTGACACTGTTAGTTCTGTAATTTACTCTAGGTAATAATTTGGAAGCATCTGAAGGGGAATTTGGATTGAGGAGGGGTACATGCTAGGTTAGTCCATGCATTTGTGCAAAGCTATGTGTTGTGATCAGCACATCTGCCTAGTGAGCAGGAGACCCACATTCAAATTCTGATCTTGGTACAAATTTTGATTCATCACTTCAGTTTGCATATGCACATTTGAAAAAGAAATTAAGTGCATATAAATTTCTCTGGGAGTAAAAATTGATTCTCTGTAAGATTGCTGCACTGTAAGTTTTTATATCTCTGGTCCTCTTGACCGAACACATTTCAGCAAATGTTGAAGAGCAGTTGACATATGTCAAGAGAGTGATGCGGTGGTTGTTGGGACATATTGCTATGATCAACAGTTGTAATTTCATCATTGTAGAAACATAAAAATCTTACATGTGAAATGACCAAAAACTAAAGGATGCATATAATCTAACCACATGCTGTTTTTTTATCTGAAAGACAAAGCCCTGGATCTTTCTTCCTAGATGCAAAATGTTCTTGCAGTGTGCCTTGTTTTCCAGTGAGCCACGTTTTTGTCAGGCAGTCACAAGAGACAGATAAGTAATATAATTTGTTATTGTACAGTCTTCCTTCTCAGACATTTATTAGCTGCACTATACTAGCCATTGACAATGCCAAAAAGAAAGTGCACTTCATTTGACTCTTTCAAATTCAAACATTTTTAATGTTTTTTTTTTTCAATAATGGAGGTAATGGTCACCATACCTGCCATTTAAATGGAAATATGTTTCAGATCTTTTTTGTTTCAGATTTTTTGACTCAGTCTGCATCCATGAGGATCATTTCATTTGGAATCTATGGAAGTAACATTAGCATATCTCTTGTCATTTGGAAATATGGACTTCATAGCAGTTGAAGAGGTGAAGAACCAGGATTGCTTATCTGTTATTGATATAATCATACATGATGAAATGACAGTCTGTTCAAAATACCTATTCTGTGGCTCCTACCTTGGTGTAAATCTTTCAATTTAATGTCACTTCAATTACTATGTGACCAATTTGCAGTTTATTAATTGAAAACTAAAACACATTACAACACACAGATCGCTGATTCAGTAATGAGCAGAAATTCTCAAATAGTTAATCTGAAATGTGGAAATACAGACAGTTAAAGTTTATTTATTTAAAAAACCCATAAGCAAGGAAACCTGTAACAGAGTACTACCAGTACTACTGTAAATCATCTTACACAAAATACACCTGCTCTTAATTGTATAATATGAAAATTCCAGTAAGAAAATTTTAACACACACGCAAGCACGCACGCACGCGCGCGCACGCACACACACACACACACACACACACACACACGCACACACGCACGCACGCACGCACGCACGCACGCACGCACACGCACGCACGCACAGAGAGAGAGAGAGAGAGAGAGAGAGACTGGAACACACAAAACTGATAATGACATAAAACTTTACAAAGGACCATCAACGCCCTTACCTTGAAGTGTATGTTGGTAATGCCTACCATGAGCAATGATGGGAAGCTAAGATGGTGGAACTGATGATTTATGTAGCCAATAACAATGATACTTTAGTTTTCATCGCAGGAGAACCAATAATGCATTTTAACATTACACATGTCGTAGTGTGATGGAACTCAAGTTTTGCACAAAAACACAGAAGCACATAGTAAATTATTTAACACAAGATTTATCATTATATTGTAGCAGATGTAGTCTGTCTGTGCAACTAAAGAAGACCATTTTTATGCTAAAATGTTTTGCTTCTTTGTATTTATGAAATGTCATGTTTTACAATCCACTAATGATGCCTCATAAATAAAAGGAAGCAAAACTTGTATGGCAATGACAAATGGCTTTTTATCTAGCTACATAGATGGACCACTTGATAATACTGAGCAGCACCTTCTCTGTAAATCTGGGAATGACTTTGAAGAAACACTTGTGGGCTCCTCATTCAATTCCTCTGAAGACCTACCTTCCTATTTTTTCTTCTTTTGTTCTCTCTGCTCAATTTTCTGCTTATGAACAGAGTCTCGTTGATTTCCTAAATAACTCCATTGCCACCAAGTTTCTCACTTTCTATGAAACACATCTCAGTACAAATTTCTCAGCAGTAGCTTCTCCAATGGATAACTGTCTTCTCAGATAATTACAGTTCATCTGCAATAAAAAAGTTTCTGCACCTATTCACCCAGAGGAAATTTAACTGAAGAATTTTTGTGAGACTTAACTTACTTCCCCCAAACCAAGAATTTTTGCAAATGCTGCCACTAACTCTGTGATCAGTCTTTTTGCAGCTCCACTGAACCCCACCTGCAACTTTCACACAAGAAATGAGGCTCATATCCCCACCACACTTTGGACATTTTCTACCACTGATAACAAAATCGTGAGATATGCACCAAGTAACTACATCATATTTGTGTTCCATAAGGAAAAGGTTCCTGTCAACAAAGTCATTCAGAAGCCGTGACTCAAAGCACAATGGAGTGAAATCGAATCTTCCACTCAAAAGAGAGCACTTTCTCAGGCAGAAGTCATCTGTTTCAGTATTTCTAATTGGGCACTTACAAAAACAGCACAAACAGCCTTAACTTCTACGGTTGCTTTCTAAGGTGACAAAAGACGGACACTAGCTCAGAAAATCTAAAGTTAATATCAGCAAAAATTCATATGCTGTTAGTAACATTTTTCTTTGGGTTGGCAGAACATAACCCCAATGATATAGCGGCACCCATTTTCGATGTGCTCTGATCAGAAGAATTTATGCAGGAAATGAGAAAAATACAAATGGAATTTAAATTACTACCTACTTATCACTGCCAATCCTGTTACAGGCTGAGAGAGATCACATTTATATAGACCTTGGGCTACATTATAGCTCATTATGCCACCTCAACATACAGTTCATTTAACATTCACTGGCTTTGCAAACTCTCAACCAAACTCTTGCCTTCCAACCTAACCTGGACCCCCAGTCATGGCACAGACCAGTCGTTCACCGCAACACATTCTTCTGCCCATATTCACTCGCGTCCCTAACTCACAACCAAACATTTGCCTTGCAATTGAACCTAGACCTCAGGCTACATTACAGATGAGTATCACCAAATTTTTTGCTTCTACATTTATGGGACTTGCAAACTCACACCAGATTGTAGTCTAATCTAGACATTGGACTAGGCTGAAGGTCATAATAGAAATGCCAGGATTCTGGAACAGCAGAAAGAAAACAAACAGCCATCCACCTAATGGGAAGTATTTGTGAAAGTCTGTCATCAATATCATAATTTCATATTTTATACAAATTACTTCATATTAGACTGTCACAAAACAAAAATCTCTTAATAACTGCTTCAACATAAAAAGTGCCAACCTAATATATGCATCGAAAACAGAAATGTCAAGACATCCATAAACAGTCCAGCCACACACCTCTACAAGTATTCTATAGGTTAGATGAATTAATTGAAATCTATTTCAATACAAAATCATTAAAAACACAATATTAACTGCAGGAATGCTGAGAAGGAATATTTACTTATATCATGAATGTCAAATACCAGCCAAACCAATATTTGCAGGAATAACACTACTTACAATAAGTAATTTGTATTTCTGGCTAACAACTTGTCATTTGCTCAACAAAGCCCTGCTTTCAATTGACTACCACCAAGCAACAACACAGGCATTGGGTGCACTTCATTGCGAATAAGAGTAGCATGTGGATGGTCCACAGTAAAGTTTAGCCTATAATCACACTCCTAAGTTTCAGAAAACAGGTTCCTTTTTCTATGAAGAAGAGAGACAATGTTATAATAGTCAGATAGTAGATTTTGTTTCATTATTTAGTATTAAGATCTCTGTCGATAATTGAAACTGACAGTATTATGATGTACCGCATTCCTTCATCTTTTTTTCAATATGTGAGGTACTGGGTTTCAGGTCACTGAAACTATAACTGTCAGTAACCACTAACCACTAAGCTTCCATCCCCCCCCCCCCCCCCCCCCCGCCTCGAAAAAAAAAAATTATATATATAACTGGCAGGTCGACAGACACACAAACATACACACGAAATTCAAGCTTTCGCAACAAACTGTTGCTTCATCAGGAAAGAGGAAAGGAGAGGGAAAGATGAAAGGATGTGGGTTTTAAGGGAGAGGGTAAGGAGTCATTCCAATCCCGGGAGCGGAAAGACTTACCTTGGGGGAAAAAAGGACAGGTATACACCCACGCACACACACATATCCATCCGCACAGACACAAGCAGACAAGATGTGGGTTTTAAGGGAGAGGGTAAGGAGTCATTCCAATCCCGGGAGCGGAAAGACTTACCTTAGGGGGAAAAAAGGACGGGTACACACTCGCGCGCGCGCGCACACACACACACACACACACACACACACACACACACACACACACATCCACATCCACACATATACAGACCCAAGCAGACATATTTAAAATGTCTGCTTGTGTCTGTATATGTGTGGATGGATATGTGTGTGTGTGTGTGTGTGTGTGAGTGTGTGTTTGCGTATATATATATATATATATATATATATATATATATATATATATATATAGGGAAACATTCCACGTGGGAAAAATATATCTAAAAACAAAGATGATGTGACTCACCGAACGAAAGCGCTGGCAGGGCGATAGACACACAAACACACACACAAAATTCAAGCTTTCGCAACAAACTGTTGCCTCATCAGGAAAGAGGGAAAGACGAAAGGATGTGGGTTTAAAGGGAGAGGGTAATGAGTCATTCCAATCCCGGGAGCGGAAAGACTTACCTTAGGGGGAAAAAAGGACGGGTATACACTCGAGCGCGCGGGCGCGCACACACACGCATATCCATCCACACATATACAGACACAAGCAGACATATTTAAAGACAAAGAGTTTGGGCAGAGATGTCAGTCGAGGCGGAAGTGAAGAGGCAAAGATGATGTTGAATGACAGGTGAGGTATGAGTGGCGGCAACTTGAAATTAGCGGAGATTGAGGCCTGGTGGGTAACGGGAAGAGAGGATATATTGAAGAGCAAGTTCCCATCTCCGGAGTTTGGATAGGTTGGTGTTGGTGGGAAGTATCCAGATAACCCAGACGGTGTAACACTGTGCCAAGATGTGCTGGCCGTGCACCAAGGCATGTTTAGCCACAGGGTGATCCTCATTACCAACAAACACTGTCTGCCTGTGTCCATTCATGCGAATGGACAGTTTGTTGCTGGTCATTCCCACATAGAATGCATCACAGTGTAGGCAGGTCAGTTGGTAAATCACGTGGGTGCTTTCACATGTGGCTCTGCCTTTGATCGTGTACACCTTCCGGGTTACAGGACTGGAGTAGGTGGTGATGGGAGGGTGCATGGGACAGGTTTTACACCGGGGGCGGTTACAAGGATAGGAGCCAGAGGGTAGGTACGGTGGATTGGGGATTTCATAGGGATGAACTAACAGGTTACGAAGGTTAGGTGGACGGCGGAAAGACACTCTTGGTGGAGTGGGGAGGATTTCATGAAGGATGGATCTCATTTCAGGGCAGGATTTGAGGAAGTCGTATCCCTGCTGGAGAGCCACATTCAGAGTCTGGTCCAGTCCCGGAAAGTATCCTGTCACAAGTGGGGCACTTTTGTGGTTCTTCTGTGGGGGATTCTGGGTTCGAGGGGATGAGGAAGTGGCTCTGGTTATTTGCTTCTGTACCAGGTCGGGAGGGTAGTTGCGAGACGCGAAAGCTGTTGTCCGGTTGTTGGTGTAATGGTTCAGGGATTCCGGACTGGAGCAGATTCGTTTGCCACGAAGACCTAGGCTGTAGGGAAGGGACCATTTGATGTGGAATGGGTGGCAGCTGTCATAATGGATGTACTGTTGCTTGTTGGTGGGTTTGATGTGGACGGACGTGTGAAGCTGGCCATTGGACAGGTGGAGGTCAACGTCAAGGAAAGTTGTATGGGATTTGGAGTAGGACCAGGTGAATCTGATGGAACCAGAGGAGTTGAGGTTGGAGAGGAAATTCTGGAGTTCTTCTTCACTGTGAGTCCAGATCATGAAGATGTCATCAATAAATCTGTACCAAACTTTGGGTTAGCAGGCCTGGGTAACCAAGAAGGCTTCCTCTAAGCGACCCATGAATAGGTTGGCGTACGAGGGGGCCATCCTGGTACCCATGGCTGTTCCCTTTAATTGTTGGTATGTCTGGCCTTCAAAAGTGAAGAAGTTGTGGGTCAGGATGAAGCTGGCTAAGGTGATAAGGAAAGAGGTTTTGGGTAGGGTGGCAGGTGATCGGCGTGAAAGGAAATGCTCCATCGCAGTGAGGCCCTGGACGTGCGGAATATTTGTGTATAAGGAAGTGGCATCAATGGTTACAAGGATGGTTTCCGGGGGTAACAGATTGGGTAAGGATTCCAGGCGTTCGAGAAAGTGGTTGGTGTCTTTGATGAAGGATGGGAGACTGCATGTAATGGGTTGAAGGTGTTGATCTACGTAGGCAGAGATACGTTCTGTGGTGGCTGGGTAACCAGCTACAATGGGGCGGCCGGGATGATTGGGTTTGTGGATTTTAGGAAGAAGGTAGGGGTGCGGGGTGTCGGTGGGGTCAGGAGGTGGATGGAGTCAGGTGAAAGGTTTTGCAGGGGGCCTAAGGTTCTGAGGATTCCTTGAAGCTCCGCCTGGACATCGGGAATGGGGTTACCTTGGCAAACTTTGTAAGTGGTGGTGTCTGAAAGCTGACGCAGTCCCTCAGCCACATACTCCCGACGATCAAGTACCACGGTCGTGGAACCCTTGTCCGCCGGAAGAATGACGATGGATCGGTCAGCCTTCAGATCATGGATAGCCTGGGCTTCAGCAGTGGTGATGTTGGGAGTAGGATTAAGGTTTTTTTAAGAAGGATTGAGATGCAAGGCTGGAAGTCAGAAATTCCTGGAAGGTTTGGAGAGGGTGATTTTGAGGAAGAGGAGGTGGGTCCCGCTGCGACGGAGGACGGAACTGTTCCAGGCAGGGTTCAATTTGGATGGTGTCTTGGGGAGTTGGATCATTAGGAGTAGGATTAGGATCATTTTTCTTCGTGTCAAAGTGATATTTCCAGCAGAGAGTACGAGTGTAGGACAGTAAATCTTTGACGAGAGCTGTTTGGTTGACTCTGGGAGTGGGGCTGAGGTGAGGCCTTTGGATAGGACAGAGGTTTCGGATTGGGATGCCACTTCCTTATACACAAATATTCCGCACGTCCAGGGCCTTGCTGCGATGGAGCATTTCCTTTCACGCCGATCACCTGCCACCCTACCCAAAACCTCTTTCCTCATCCTGACCCACAACTACTTCACTTTTGAAGGCCAGACATACCAACAATTAAAGGGAACAGCCATGGGTACCAGGATGGCCCCCTTGTACGCCAACCTATTCATGGGTCACTTAGAGGAAGCCTTCTTGGTTACCCAGGCCTGCCTACCCAAAGTTTGGTACAGATTTATTGATGACATCTTCATGATCTGGACTCACAGTGAAGAAGAACTCCAGAATTTCCTCTCCAACCTCAACTCCTCTGGTTCCATCAGATTCACCTGGTCCTACTCCAAATCCCATGCCACTTTCCTTGACGTTGACTTCCACCTGTCCAATGGCCAGCTTCACACGTCCGTCCACATCAAACCCACCAACAAGCAACAGTACCTCCATTATGACAGCTGCCACCCATTCCACATCGAACGGTCCCTTCCCTACAGCCTAGGTCTTCGTGGCAAACGAATCTGCTCCAGTCCGGAATCCCTGAACCATTACACCAACCACCTGACAACAGCTTTCGCGTCTCGCAACTACCCTCCTGACCTGGTACAGAAGCAAATAACCAGAGCCACTTCCTCATCCCCTCGAACCCAGAATCCCCCACAGAAGAACCACAAAAGTGCCCCACTTGTGACAGGATACTTTCCGGGACTGGACCAGACTCTGAATGTGGCTCTCCAGCAGGGATACGACTTCCTCAAATCCTGCCCTGAAATGAGATCCATCCTTCATGAAATCCTCCCCACTCCACCAAGAGTGTCTTTCCGCCGTCCACCTAACCTTCGTAACCTGTTAGTTCATCCCTATGAAATCCCCAAACCACCGTACCTACCCTCTGGCTCCTATCCTTGTAACCACCCCCGGTGTAAAACCTGTCCCATGCACCCTCCCACCACCACCTACTCCAGTCCTGTAACCCGGAAGGTGTACACGATCAAAGGCAGAGCCACATGTGAAAGCACCCACGTGATTTACCAACTGACCTGCCTACACTGTGATGCATTCTATGTGGGAATGACCAGCAACAAACTGTCCATTCGCATGAATGGACACAGGCAGACAGTGTTTGTTGGTAATGAGGATCACCCAGTGGCTAAACATGCCTTGGTGCACGGCCAGCACATCTTGGCACAGTGTTACACCGTCCGGGTTATCTGGATACTTCCCACCAACACCAACCTATCCGAACTCCGGAGATGGGAACTTGCTCTTCAATATATCCTCTCTTCCCGTTACCCACCAGGCCTCAATCTCCGCTAATTTCAAGTTGCCGCCACTCATACCTCACCTGTCATTCAACATCATCTTTGCCTCTTCACTTCCGCCTCGACTGACATCTCTGCCCAAACTCTTTGTCTTTAAATATGTCTGCTTGTGTCTGTATATGTGTGGATGGATATGCGTGTGTGTGCGCGCCCGCGCGCTCGAGTGTATACCCGTCCTTTTTTCCCCCTAAGGTAAGTCTTTCCGCTCCCGGGATTGGAATGACTCATTACCCTCTCCCTTAAAACCCACATCGTTTCGTCTTTCCCTCTCCTTCCCTCTTTCCTAATGTGCCGCAACAGTTTGTTGCGAAAGCTTGAATTTTGTGTGTGTGTTTGTGTTTGTTTGTGTGTCTGTCGACCTGCCAGCACTTTCGTTCAAACATACACACAAAATTCAAGCTTTCGCAACAAACTGTTGCCTCATCAGGAAAGATGGAAGGAGAGGGAAAGACGAAAGGATGTGGGTTTTAAGGGAGAGGGTAAGGAGTCATTCCAATCCCGGGAGCGGAAAGACTTACCTTAGGGGGAAAAAAGGACGGGTATACACTCGCACACACACACATATCCATCCACACATATACTGTATGTATATGGCAATGACAAAAATCATCTACTCATTGCACCAGAATGATAATTATGAGATTTTCTTTATAGATGATCACAAGATAATATGAAACGCTTCTGCACACCACACAAAAGTTTGTTTTCATGAATTAATCAAACAGACATTTCAAAATTCAAATTATTTACTTAACTTACTTCTTATTGCACAAAAAGAATCTTCACTCACAAAAGGATTTAGAGAAACTCTAAAATGTCACTGAGAATTCCATACACCACTAATTTTCGATGGTCTTCCTGGACCCCGAAATTTCCATGCAGTGGAACCTCCTTAATGAGCACCTCCTATCACATGCAATTCGCATAATGAGCAAAGCAAATTGTAAAAAAATAACTCACTTAACGTACGATGTTTCACATAACGAGTGATGAAAGTTTAGTGTGATGTCAGCGCAGCGAGGGAAATGTTCAACATTATGAACACCTTTGATTGTCAGCAGCGGCATATGAAGAATGCATATGCATATGCACCTACTGCAGTCTGGGTTTAGCACTGTTTCTGGTACCATTTTAGTGCAGCTTGTGATCACACATTTTGCTAAACTTGTGTTCACACAGTCCTTTTTCTCTGTGCAAATTTTAATAACCTTCAAAGAAATGTCCCCAAAGATAAAGCTGCAACAAAGCAACCATAACAGAAAGAAAATGACCTTCAAAATGAAACATAAAATCATGGAAAAACGCAAATGTGATTGAATGTTGCTGATTTAGCATGCACATATAATCGGTCTGCATCAACTGTTTGCACTATCCTCAAAAACAAGGACAAGATTAAGGAGACAGATGCTACAAAGTGAGTAACAAGAGTATCTAAACAATGGTTTCATATTCCGGATGATGTCGAAAGGTTGCTCCTTATATGGATAAATGAAAAGCAATTGCAAGGCGACACTACTAACAAGAACATCATGTGTGAGAAGGCAAGAATGATTTTCACTGTCCTCGTTAAAAAGACACCAGGATCATCAGTGGCCCAAAGAAGTCTTTATGGGAAGTCGTGGGTGGTTCGAGAAGTTTAAGAGAAGAAGCGGCATCGATAACATTGTGATGCACAGCGAAGCAACCAGCTCTGCCACAAAGGCAGCAGAGAACTTCAGCAACTTCAAGATGCTCGTAGATTCTGAGGGTTATCTGCCGCAACAGGTTTTTAATTATGACAAGAGGGTCTATTCTGGAAAAAGATGCTGAAGCTTACCTTTATAACAGCAAAGGAGAATGCATTACCCTCTCACAAGCCAATGAGAGACCATCTCACAATGCTTTTCTGTGTTAATGCAAGTGGCGATTTGAAAATTAAACTGCTTGTTTAATATTAAGGAACTCCATGAGCCTTCAAGAAGTGTAAAGTCAAGAAGAGCAGGTTAAATGTGATTTGAAGGTCCAACAAGGCTTGGGTGACACGTGATCTGTTTTGTGATTGCATCAATGAAGTGTATGGTCCTTTGGTGAAAAAATATTTGCTTGAAATGAATCTGCTATTCCATTTCTTACTTGTTATGCACAACGCTCCTGCCCATTCTCCTAGCCAACAGGACCACCTCCTTGTAGAATTTCAAGTCATCAAGATCCAATTTCAACCCCCCAACATCACTGTGTTACTCCACCCTATGGACCAGCAGGTTATTTCTAACTTTAAGATGATCTACACTAAAGCATTCTTCGAGCATTGCTTAGAGTTGACTGAAGCTACCAATCTCACTCTTAGAGAGTTTTGGAAATATCAAACTTCCTGGCAGATTAAAACTGTGTGCCAGACCGAGACTCGAACTCGGGACTTTTGCCTTTCGCGGGCAAGTGCTCTACCAACTGAGCTACACAAGGACGACTCACGCCCTGTCCTCACAGCTTTACTTCTGCCAGTACCTTGTCTGCTACCTTCCAAACTTTGGAAATATCATTTCAACATTGCTGCCTGCGTCAAGATGCTCGAAGAGGCATGGTAAGGGGTTACCAAGAGCACTCTCGCTTCTGCTTGGAAGAAGCTTTGGCCAGAGTGTTTTGGCAGATGTGACTTGAGACATTTGAGTCAATACCTGTGGAGCCTGCAGTCAACAAGATTGCATCTTCGGCCAAGAGCATGGGACCAGAAGTGGATAACAATGATATCGATGAGCTTTTGGAAGATCACAGCCAAGAAATGACCACTGAAAAGCTTGTGGGGTTGCAGTGTGTTTCACAGCAGGAAGTTGTGGAGGATTCTTCGGAGGAGGAGGTGGAGGAGGCAGTAACAGCAAAGCAGCAATCTTCTGGCACAATAAAAGAAATGCTGAAAGCATGAAAATCAGTTGCATCGAGGCATTAAAAATCATCACCCCAGTAAAGCAGTGCTAAGTGCACTACAAATTTATTTGACAATAATGCTGTGTTGCATTTTTGCCAAGTGTTGAAGTGCCAGCAGAAACAAATGACTGTAGATAGCTTCCTAGTAAAAAAGAATTAGTTATGTATCGTGAATAATAAAGCATGTAATACTGTATGTACAATTTTCTTTGAATAAATGGCATTATTAAGATAAATCTTTTAGTAATTTATCTGCACAGAACACATTATCGTATTTTACATTAACTTATATGGGATAAATTGATTCTCTTACAGAGTGTTTCACGCTATGAGTAAGATTCTGGAACAAATTATGCTCGCTGTGCAAGGTTCCACAATTACCTTTCTTAAGAGCTTTTGTGATACAAAAGTTAAATAATGTATCTGTGATAACATTCTCGTTAAAAACATTGACCTGATGTTTCAAATGTTTTATGAGAATACTCATAAATCTCATCAAACAATTAATACATCTTCAGATTAAAATATTTCCAAGCTCTTTTCCTCAGTTATTTTCATAGCCAAGGAGGAGCCTGAAAACAAATTGTATTCTAATACCATAAATGTTACTTTCTGCTTGGTGAAGTGGATGAAATATAATAATTAAGAATTTATTCAAATGTCAATTCATACATAAATATAATATCTACAGCTTTAAAAAGAAATACGCACACATAGAGAAAGGCTAATAGGTCTTTTATACAAATACTGAATACTTATCTTTATTTTAGCAATAAATATTTTTACAAAATGTTCAATACTTTTATTTATCTTAAAAGATGATAGGGCATAATTTCTTAACAGGGTGTCACACAACACCCAAGCAACTTCTGTTGGAAATCAAGATGCAACTGCGACAGATGTTGCAGCTTTTTTTGCCTGTGGCTGTAACAGAGAAGATTTTATATGAACGTGACATATCTTCAGTACTTTGAAAAAAAGTTCACTAAAACTGAAGTAGTTATTAAATTTACAACTACAAAATCATTGTTCGTCAAAATAATATTCCCATTTACAATAATTGTTAAAATGATTAATAATTAAAATACAATCTTCTGTGTAGTAAAAAATACAGGTAATGTGGAAAAACTGAAGTAAAAAAGAATTCTTGGACTTAAGTGATGAAGATACATCTAAGACTAAATTAACTGATACTAATGATTTTAATGAGTATAAGATGTAGAGAAATGACAAACACACACAGAGAAACAAGAAAGGCATGAGGTAGCTTCTAAAGTATTACTGGGATTAACGTTACGTAAAGGATAACTCCAAGTCCAATGGGAATCTGCCGAGGAGATCCGCTGAGAGACTTGCTGTGCTCTGACACGGACTCGAGTGTCTAAGAACAATATAACAGCTGCAGAGAGGTCTGTGGTTCGATCCCTACGAGAAGATCCTGATATTGTGATTTTACCAGTGGATAAGGGAAATGTGACTGTTATCCTCTCAACGTCAATGTATCTGAGCAAGATGCACCAGCTTTTGGACGACTCTGCATACTAAATAAGGACCCCACAGCCAAAATTCAGCGAAAAACTTTGGAGCTCCTCAAAAACAGCATGATCTCCAATGTGGCTGCTAAGAGACTATGTACACAGGTGCCCGTACCTCCCAGGCTATACGGATTGCCCAAAATTCACAAAGATAATGTGTCACTGCGGCCTATTGAGAGTAATATCGGGGCACCAACGTATAATCTCGCGAAACATCTGGCAGCGCACCTGAGCCCTTTAGTAGGAAAGTGTGAGCATCATGTCTGTAACTCACAAGACTTTATTCGTCGGCTCAAGAACTTACGACTCGCACCATCAGATATACTCGTGAGTTTTGACATAGTCTCACTTTTTACTCGAGTACCTTTGCAGGAATCATTGTTGCTCATTAGCGAGAAGCTGGATGGGGAACTTTTAGACTTATTCCAACATGTGCTCACCTCAAATTTAATGGACAATACTTTGAACAGACTGACGGCGTCGCAATGGGTAGTCCCCTGTCATCCGTTGTGGCTAATCTTTTCATGGAAGACTTCGAGGAGAGAGCACTCCAGACGTCGGATATGAAACCTACATGTTTCTGGCGATATGTGGACGACACCTTTGTTATCTGGCCTCACGGCATTGCATCGCTGAATGTTTTTCTTGAGCATCTTAAATCGCTTCATCCCAACATCAAGTTCACTATGGAGATGATGAAAGACAGTGAACTTCCATTCCTGGACGTGTTGGTAGGGAGAAAAGAAGATGGCACATTAGGTCACGCAGTGTACCGTAAACCGATGCACACGGACTTATACTTACAGGCCACCAGCTGTCACCATCCTTCGCAACGAAGTGGCGTACTGAGGACATTGGTTCACAGAGCACGAGCCATATCAGACTCAGACAGCTTATCCAATGAGCTACTTCATCTGCGTACAACTTTCCAACAAAATGGATACTCCGAACGGGAGATTTGGCGTGCCTTACAACCGAAGCGGGTTACCCAATGTGAGGAAGTGGAAGAAGGCGAAGAACAAAGGGGAATGGTCATTTGCCATACATCGGCGGTGTCTCTTCAAAAATAGGAAGATTATTGAAGAGGCATAAAGTTAAATGTGTCTTTCATCCGCCGGCAAAACTCAGAGCTCTCTTGGGCTCACCGAAGGACAGCCTTGGCCTAAGAAGACCCGGTGTTTACGAGATTCCTTGTAGCTGCAGCATGTCGTACATCGGACAAACTTGTCGAACTGTAGAGGAGAGATGCACTGAACACTGACGCTACACTCATCTGGAGCAACCAGAAAAGTCTGCAGTGGCCGAGCATTGTCTTAGTACAGGCCATTCTATGAATTATAAACATACAAAAATTCTCGCATCGATGAGTTCATACTGGGACTGTGTTATTAAGGAAGCAGTGGAAATACGTAGCTCGACAAATCTTGTAAACAGAGACACGGGCTTTCGAATTAGTACAGCTTGGGATCCAGCACTGGCCATATTGAAGTCGCTTCGAGCAGAGAGGAGTACTATTGGTCATAAGATGGATGACGATTCACAGGCAACATAAATATTCTGTTGACAATGGGAGGATAATCAAGGCGCCTAGGTGGATGCGCATTTTTGCTTGCGGCTTCCGACAGAGGTCGCTGGGGGCGGCCGATGACAGCGCAGAGTAACAGCGGCAGCCTCCGCGCTTGCGGCTTCCGACAGAGGTCGCTGGGGTGGCCGATAGCAGCGTAGAGCACCAGCAGCAGCCTCCGCGCGTGCGCCGAAGTCTTTGGTTCTTCATCCTGTAGGTGGCGTTGCTGTCCTTCCAGCTACCGGTTGATATCGTCGCTATTGGCCATCAAATTTGGCGCCTCCACGCATGCGCACTTCCTGCCTAAGACTGGCATAAATAGGGGGCTCTGGTCCTGCCGTAGAAGTGTGTTCGTCGCACCTGAAGATGTCGGCCAGTTGCGCTGAGAAAATATTGTGGAGCTTTCACTATGACATCCGACGTCTCGCCCGAGAACCATATATACAACATGTCCATCGGGAAAGCCTCAAGCAACATGTGAAATACATGTGGTTGAGCACACAGATCTTCAAATATTATTGGGGAGTAGTCAGATGCAATGATTACAGTGGTTAATATATATTTGTAAAGGCAACACAAAGCGAAAGAAGACAGTAAAAAATGGGAATTTTAGAAGGATGCTGTTTAAAGTTGAATTACATAAAGTTTGTAAGCAAACAAAAATTGGTTTAAAGTGCTCGAAGGAGATGAAAATATAGCCATAGTGAAAGGAAGTACAGCCCTGCAAAAGTATAGAGAAACGTAACTGGTACAAAATCCTTGAAACTGGGGCATGAAAGGAAGTGGGTAAGGTCGGAGGAGGGAGGAGTGTACAGAATGTGGCCACAGGTTGGTCTACTTTGCTCTTGGCCACAGTTTGGCGGTGGCTGTCCAGCCTCGTGAATAGCTGACTGGTAGTCTTAACAAGCTGTGCAATAACTGTAGCAGATGAAAGTAGACCACCCCATGGCACAACATGCAGCCGAACATAACATGAATTCAATGGCTGTTCACAATTGAGTGCAGCTGTCAGTGTAAAAATTTCAACACCCCCTCTTTGAGGTGGTGGTAAGATCATATATTTACATTAGGTGCTAGTGAAAATATATCCTCATGAAACCATAGAGCAAACTGCATGCAAAAATGCTACAGTTCTGAGAGCCCTTTGAAGTCCTATGCTATTGAACTGTCTTAACATATAATACCTCTACACTACTGTAGGTTGTACTGTCTTAGCTGGAAGGTGCAACTATTATGTGCTATAAAGAGAGGAAATATATCATTACGATATACTGTACATGTAATTCACAGGATTTATAACTTACTGACAATGCAATTACGATATAATTTGTTTTATGTGCCACTGCCATTATTTGAATCCCACTTTAAGATATTCTTTCTACAGCAACTACTTAGTTCCTTTAACCCCAACAAAAATTAAATAAACAGTTCTCCCATTTGGCACAGCTGAAAGTTAATTTTTAAACAATACAACACTCTTACTGAATCTTGCACCTCCATTTAATGTTTGTTCTCTAACCTTTCATATCTGCCATCTGAACTTATTTGTCCCTGACGGCAATGCTCCAATTAGTTTTTGTTTCTACCTTATTTTCACCCCTTACCACAGTACATGAGTTTTGGTTTAAATTTGAAATTTCAAACTTGAAGTCTCAAAAAACTTAAAACTGAAAAAAATGAAAAATTACCATGACATAAACATGAGATGGCAAGGAACGTTCTAGTAGCTCAGAGAGAAGAGACTGATGTACAGGAGAATCTGATCTTTCCACAGGTGTGAGCTTCAGTCGCGGCAGTGCAACAAGACCAGAGAGTAGAGGATATAAATTGTAGTCCAACGTACGAATACTGTCTGGTAGTATTCTTAACTGCAACTAAAGAAACAAACATAATAAGTATGTGCACAATTAATGTGGAAGTCACTAAAAGTTTTAGCATCATCAATCAGTCAGTGATTGTATACAGTGCAGTATGTAATGTAAGGGTAGATAACTGTGTCATGTAATTATTAACTAAGCTGCAACCACTATGCTGCTTTCTATATGACAACTAACAAGCTGTCTGTCTGCATGAATGCCCAGCAACAAACTGACGAAGAGACGGCTGGAGCTCCCAGTAGCTAAACATGGTGCCCAACACAGTGTGCTTCACTTCAATGACTGTTTTGCAGCCTGTATCATCTGGATCTTTCAACTAACACGAACTTTTCTTAATTGAACAGGGAACTCTCTCTGCAATATATCCTATGTTCCCATAATCCCACTGGCCTCAATTTACACTAGTCTCTGTCCTTCACCTGCCTATCCCACTCCCACTCCAGCACTACATAACTGATGTTCCACCAAGGCACCCACTAGTCTTTTTTTCCCCTTCTGTGCTTCTCTCTTTTTCCACTCATCTTTCCCGTCCTCCTCCTAAACCTCCCAACTGCACCTTGCAGCCCTATCCTGTCCTCTTCACATCCCTGCATGCTCCGACAAGCAACTCCATACATTCCACCATCCCATTCTGCGATCTCCTCTCATCCCATGCGGCCTCCTTATCCCCCAACACTGGATTACTGCTCCCATGAGGCACAGTTACAACTCATTCTGGCCACAGTTAACAGAGACAGTGGTCACGTGTATGTGAGTTGTGCTTGTGTGTGCATGTTTTCTACTTCAGAAGAAGGCCTTGTGGCCAAAAGCTAACACATATAATAGTCATGTCGTTGTGCCTGTCTGCAACTCAATGTCACCTCTATATGGTGAGCAGCAACCTATCCTTTTCATAATACTGTTGTTATTTAACGCTAAGCTTTCCGTAGTTCATTATTTACACAAAATGAGCTAATATTTTTGGTACCAGTCAATCAGCCATAAAATACAAAGAAAATGTAACTAATGTATATAAACTTCTGTTGGTACATAGAGCAACTGTAGTAACTGAAAATATGAAGAAATGCACTTTTACACTAGTATGTTTAAGTCTTAGTCCTGCTGTCACTCCGAAAGGTTGGTCTGATGCCATTTCTCATTCCTGTTAATTGGCAGTTATCTTCTTCATTTCAGCATAACTGCTGAATTCCATAGTGTCAATGATCTGCCTTATGCACTAATACTTAGGTCTGCCTGCCACTGTTATGACCCCCCCCCCCTTTCCCCTGCACCACCTCCCCTTCCATTATAATTTACAGCAACATTTAAAGTCATAATACATGCCTGTCTAGAGTCATGCACAGTGCAGGTTTCAGCTGGCCCAAAATATATCTCACAGACTGGCCCATGATTAGATTAGATTAGTTTTCGTTCCATAGATGCGTGCTGAGGAGATCCTCGTGGATGTGGGCCATGAGCTAGTCTTCAGCCCGTGATTTGGTTTAGACGCATTGATGACATTTATGCCATATGGACTCATGGTGAGGCTGACCTCTTCAAATTCCTGGAATCTCTAAATACATTCTTCCAATTAAACTTCATGTGGTCCTATTCCAAATCCCATGCCACTTTCCTTGACATTGATCCCTTCCTCACTGAAGGTCAACAACACTTCTGTTCACATTACACCTACTAACAAACAATGATGTTGATCTCATCCTCACTGAAGGTCAGCTAAAGATATCTGTTCACATTAGACCTACTAACAAACAACAATTCTTACATTTTGACAGCTGCCATCATCTCCATGTCAAACGTTCATTTTCATACAGCCTTGGCATTTGAGGTAAACATATTTCTGCAGATACACACTCTTTGCAGCAATACACCACCATTCTCACTTCAACCTTCACTGGATGTAAGTACCCCTCCAGCCTAGCTCAAAAGCATGTTTCCTGGGCCATCACATCCAATCCTGGTACTGCTGATCCCTCCAAAAAACAACTTAGCGATACTCCTCGTCACTCCCTACTATCCTGGTCTTGAATGTATTAATCAGCTATTTTGACAAGGCAATGACTTCCATCATGCCCTAAAATGAGGTTCATTCTGTATGAAATTTTGCCCATCACACCTGGAATAGCTTTTTGTCACCCTCCCAATCTCTACAATACCCTTGTCAGGCACTATGCTCATTTTGCAGCCTTCTCCCTACCCTATGGGCACTTACCCCTGTGACTGTCCCCAGAGCAGGACTTGCCCTATGCATTCCCATACCACCACCTATACCAGCCCTGCAAACTGGCAAAACATACTATCAAAGGGAGGGCCATCTGTGAAATGACATGTCATATACCAGCTGTTATTTAAACACTGTTTGGTCCTTTACATCAGCATGACTACCACCAAGCTATCAATTAGGATGATTGGGGATAAGCAGACGGTATACACTGGTAATAAACAATCTCATGTTGCAGAGTGTGACGGCTGTGACCTCAGTGCCATTTTGCCACACAAGCCATCTGGATTCTTCCTTCCCCAGACAACAGTTTCTTGAACTCCGCAGTTGGGAAGGGGCACTACAACATAGCCTTGGTTCTTGCCACCCATGTGGCATTAATTTATGTAAATTTCTTCAGTCTCAGCATTTCTTCACAGCAATTATTGCTTTCTTCACTCCCTTTTAGTTTTCTACATCTTTCATTTTCTGACCTGTCTATTTTTCGCTGTCCCTCTCCCACCTCTATCACATACAATTAACTTAGCTTTTCACTCCTATTAACTCCTGCATGATGTTTTAGCAGTAATCTCTGTATTGCATATACCCTCAGGTTTTCAAATCTTGTCTGGTACAGTCCCCAACAATCAGTCTTTCCTTGTAATCCCATATGGAAAGTCTCTCATGACCTACAGTTCTGGGCAACTTTTCCGAACCCGGTCCCTTTTCCTAAACCTTGCCAGCCCTTTTCCTTCACCCCTCTTTCTTCCTCTTCAACCCTTCTGCCAGAAAGAGGAGCCACTGGCTCTGAAAGCTAGCAAACTGTAATACCTTTTTTTACATGTGTGTTCTCCTTCCACAGCTTGGCGAGTAGATATTTTTTTATGTACCGAGTTACTTATATTTTCAAGATTATTTTTGCAGTATCATAACCAATATTTCTCAAGTCAACAACGTTTTTTCTCAACACATACTAATCGTACAGGGATGAATGAAGTATCATTATAAAGTTTTTTTAACAGGCTTCAGATATGCAGACCGATTTTGCACTAAACTAAATATTTTTGGAAAATTTCAACATACAAGACACTTTACTACCATAGGCTAAAGGGCATCATGGATACCAGCTTCATACCTGTATTTTAAGAAGCTAATGTATTAATCATGAATAAGAGACTCCCTTTTCAACAGTATTATGAAATGGGTAATTGCTGCTCACTATACAGCGGAGATGCTGAGTTACAGATAAGCACAACAAAAAGACTGTCAGACAGTGAGCAATGCCTTCAAGGAACACACACACACAGGTATTGTTAGTTCACACTGTAAAATCAAATGTGATTTTCTGAACGTTTGAAAACATGTTCTTTCCAGCTGTGACTAGTTTGAAATCATTTATGAAAAACAGGTTTTCTGAAAGCAAACTAAATGTGATCTATTTCTGTAATTTTTACAACAATCAACAACTGTGTAGACTATTGGAAAACAGTAAGTGAATGGAATTTTATAGTCCACATTCTTGAGATACCGACCAACTGCATATTAAGTTTCATGTTAAGTATATGTTTACTCCATGAAATATAAGACTCCAAACTTTAAATTATTTTCATGCTGCGATTTTTGTGCCCAACTTTGATTCAAATTATCTAGCAATGTTAGCCTGTGCTGGATAACCAAATATACTTCTCTCTCTCTCTCTCTTTTTTTTTTTTTTTGTTTTTTTGCTGTTAGAGCCATGGTCTTTCTAATGAGCCCAGTTTTGAAAGTTTTATATAACACAGTTTTTTGCAAAATCAGTTCGCAAATACCACATTTTTCGCAAAATCTTCAAATTAGCACTTCATTTGTTCACAGCTGGAGCATATTACATATATGAAACTTTATATTTGAGAACTTTGTGTTGTTAGGCTACATTTAGGCTCACATTTATCATACCTTTAGTCCCCGAGATACAGGAAGTCAAAAGTCTTTCGATTATATTTAAGAGAACACAAAGTTGTCCAATTTAATTTCTTTTAATGAAATATAGCCTTAGATGTAATAACTTAAAGTCAGAAACTCATGCTCGTCTTATACAAATCTGTGCATGGAGTCAAACAAGTGACAAGTGACTATATCCCAGTCAGTATTGCTTCGACGAACATTAAACTTTACCAATGTTTGTTGGTGACATGCAAATGTTCACATAAAATTTCAACGAGGTCCATGAAGGAAGAGGAGGGCAGGCCTACGTTAGCTGACATGGAATGACCCATCAGATATTCAGAGCATTGGACACATGATCTTGTCAGCCAATAGAAGCATCACTGTTAAGTAGCACGAACACACAAATATGAAAAGTTATAGGTTTAAATTAAATAATGGAAATTATTGATTTAAATTAATATACACAGATGCAGTATAGCTACAACAAAAGCTAAGTTTTCAGATATAATGTTGGCAATTTTTTGCTGTATGGTTTGGCAGGATCCTAAGAACACAGCTGAAGCTGCAGCAGCTGAATATTTCTGACAAGCATTATTATAAATTTCACTGCTGTCCATCGAACATTTTGTGGGTTAGCTGGCAGAATACAGGTTCCATTGAACACTTGCTGTTGATACTATTTCTTTAAATTCAAGCCACATCTGGTCTACACTTACATTATTAATTTGGAAGTAGTGGAGATTGTCTCTCGGGAAGGCATCAAGTCAATTTTTATTTGCTTTTATTTTTGGAGGATTTGGGGGTTACAATATTCACTTTCGCTATGACAACCATGTGTTAACTAATTCCTGTATCTGTTCTGATGTTCATTATTAGCTCAGGATTATTTGTTGCTAAGAGGTCAAGTGTGTTTTCACAACCATTTACTATTCACATGGTCTCATGAACTAACTACTCGAAATAATTTTCAGAGAATGCTTTACAATTTCGGATGATGTTTTATGCATACTTCCACAATAAAACATGTATTTTCACCAACATGTTGAGGGTAAATTAAAGTCACTGCAAATTATAATTGTATGAGTCGGATATGTGTCTGAAATTAAACTCAAGGTATCTTTGAATGTTTCCGCAATTGGATCATCTGAGTTGGGAGGTCAGTAAAAGGATCAAGTTATTATTTTATTCCAGTTGCCAAGAATGACCTCTACCAATAATAGCTCACAGGAACTATGAACTTCAATTCTGTTACAAGATAAACTACTACTAACAACAACAAACACATCACTGCTCACTGTGTTTAGCCTATTCTTTCAGAACACCATTAGGTTCTTCACAAAAAATATTTGTTGAATTTATCTCTGGCTTTAGCCAGCTTTCAGTGGCTATAATGATTTTAGCATCCGTGCTTTCTATTAGCACTTGGAGCCATGGTACTTCCCCAATACAGTAACGACAATTTACAAATTGTTATACCAATGGTTCCTATATCAATGTTCTTCCTGTGTTCGAACTGCACCCTTTGAGGCTGAAGCCCTTTTTGTGTATCTCCAAGACCATCTAACATAACAAACTGCCCGGTTCACACCACACAGTCCCTGCTAACCATGTAGCCTACTGCGTATAGTGGACTCCTGACCCATTCAGCAGAACCTGAAACCTAACCACCATATTCCAGTCCTCTAATTGGCATATCATACTCTATCAAAGCTCCACAGTAACTTCTGGACAGACGTTTATATGAAAATGACCATCAAGCAGGTGTACATGCAAATGAGTGGGGACTGCCAAACTGTGGACAAGAGCAAAGAACACCATCGAATGAGGGAAATGATTGCACATTGATTTCAATGGCTGCTTCACAACCTTTGCCATCTGGATCCTCCCCATCAACAACTGCTTTTCAAATATGAGAATAATCTGCAAATATTTTTTCCTGAAGTTAAGGACAAAAAAACTGGGGTGCACGGATTAATTGCAATAAAGCTGGTACTCTTCCATCTCCAGCAATAGATCTTGTTATACTATAGCACTACTGTGGCCTCAATGTGTGATGTGTCAGTGGCAGCATGTAAGAAGTGAAATAATTAGCATGTAAGAAGTGAAATAATTAACCAAATGCTACATTGCTTATTATGGCTACAAGTTCTCTTTTTGGCTCATACACTGCTAAGGAAAATCTTAAAATTCCTGAAGAAGCAGAGAAAAATGTAAACTGTGCAGTGGGAGGAAGTATGATGTGAGCAAGGGTTGTATTTGCAACTGGTGAAAAAACAAAATGTGCCTTCAAGAAACGAAAGATAATCACTGCGCATTTTACAGCCAGAAAGTAAATCATCTGGACCTCGAAAAAAGGCTCTGTGATTATGCAGATGAGAAGTGACAATACGGATGCCTGGTGCCTAATGAAATGTGCCAACTCAAAGCATTGACTTTTGCCAGAGAACAAGGCATCACCAGTTTCAAAGCACGATGAGGCTGGCTATTGAGATTTTTCAGTCAAAATGGCCATTGAAAACCACAAATTCACACCAAGTGGAAAAATCAAGTGGCCACATTTGTTGCAGACTTCTGAGTGCATGAAACGTGCAAGGACTCCATTCCATTACCACTGATGGAAAAATCCTTCAAAAAAAAAAAAGTGGTAATATAAATTCTCTGGACAGCACCGAGGATGGCACTCTATGGGAGGACAGCAATGACAACAACGATTCTTCTGGTAGGAGCGATGATGAAAATCATGATCAAAAGAATCATTATGTTATAATAATTTATTTGCAATATAACAAGGTGTGCTTCCTGCCAAATCAGGTTACTTTGGGAATTGCATATTCTGTCCATTGGCACCGGAGCAATCTCTCCTGGCGGTGGCCACTGTCTGGAATTCTGTACTGTGTCTGCTCCCAGGTCGTGTGGTTCGTGATATTTCAGGTGGTGGATGTTGTTCCCTCGCTTGTCAGTGAGCACTATAGTTGTCTCCCAAGAATGTAGTCACCACCTAGTTCGCCATAAGAGATTCGATCCAGTAATTACACCCCTGGTTGTCTGAGGTTCATTACCAGAGAAGGGAAAGGGAAGTTTTTCCACTGTTTCATTAGTAGTTCCAAAGCTGGATTCCATCCTGTTTCCTGGTTGATCAGTTTCTTCATCATCTTGATTTCAATAGATACAGTAATCACACTATCCTAAAATCTGGGGGTCAGAGTGAGGATCCTGGTTTTATCACAATTCATGGCAGTTCAAGTTCCAGGAGATTTTCTCCTACTGCTGATTCAGTGGACTATCATAGCTCGGTAAGTCTTTGGTGTTCTTTACACATTATGTCAACTGTTCTAGTGGTCTGAACGATGTAAGACATATCACATTCATATGGTATACAACATTTTCTTAACCCCAGATCATCTTTGACCATTCCACAGAGTGCCCCGATGTTTTTTTGTGGGCAGAACACACTCTGATTTTGTGTTTTTTCAAGATTCTGCTGATCTTAGCATGTACAGACCATGTTTGTGGTACTAACACTACCCCCCCCCCCCCTGTTCTTCTTCTTCTTCTTCTTCTTCTTCTTCTTCTTCTCCTCCTCCTCCTCCTCCTCCTCTTCTTCCTCCTCTTCCTCCATGACCACGTCCCATATTTATGCGTGGGTGGTGTCTGGTGTTCCTTATACCGTCCATTTCTAGTGGTGCTGTTCACTTCCGGACACACTCAATTTAATCAGTGAGAAATTTGATGGTGCTCTGCTGGACTTTTTCAAGCATATTTTAATATCAATTTACTTCCTACTATTTGGATGTCAATTTTATGAACAGACTGAAGGATTGTCAACAGTTAATCTCTTATCTCTGATAGTGGCAAATCTATTTATGGAGAGATTTGAGGATGAGGCACTTAGAACTGTTGCCTAGCAGGTATGTTGACGACACATTAGTCATTTGGCCACATGGCCAGAAAAGACTGGACGAGTTCCTTGACCATCTGAGCTCGAGACACCCCAACATTTAGTTCACAATGGAACTAGAGAATGATGGTCAGCTTCTATTCCTAGATGTCCTCGTGAAAAGAACGACAAACAGAACATGAGACCATAGTGTGTATAAGAAATCAACACACACTGACATATCTACACACTGACAGCTGCCATTATCCAGCACAGAAGAATGGGGTATTGAGGTGACTTGTACACTAAGCCAAGACACTATCCAACTCAGACAGCTTGGCAGCAGAGTTAGAACATCTACAGAAAGCGTTTACAGACAATGGGTACTAAAACGGGGAGATCCACTAAGCGCTATGATCCGCCATATGACCTGATATAATGGCAGGAGGAGGGAGAGGAGGAGGAGGAGGAGGAGAAGAAAAGACCAGGAGGGTAGCCTTTCTACCATATGCACAGTCTATATCTGTTGAGATCAGTAGGATTCTGAAAAACCACAAAATCATAAGTGCGTTCTGGCCACCAAACAAGATCAGGGCATTCCATGCAATGGACATAGATAATCTGGGGTTAAGAAAATCTGGTGTCTACCATACACCATGTGAATGTGGTATGTCTTACATTGGTCAGACCACCAGAACAGTTAACATTAGATGTAAAGAACACCGAAGACATACCAGGCTATGACAGGCCACTGAATCTGCAGTAGTAGAACATTTCTTGGAACTTGAACGTGCTATGAATCATTATAAAACCACGATCCTGGCTCATACCCACAGATTTCGGGAGAGTGTGATTACTGAATCTATCGAAATCCAAGATGACAGAGAAGTTGATCAATTGGGATGCAGGATACCAGCTCAGAATGGCATGGAATCTGACTTTGGAACTTCTAGAGAAACAATGGAATAAGGTTCCCTTCTCTTGTAATGAACCCCTGATGACCAGGGGTATAATTAACGGGATCAAATCTCTTATGGGACCTTAGGCAGCAGCTACCTCCTCAGGAGACAACTGTTGTGCTCACAGACAAGAGAAGGAATAACACCAAGCACCCAAAACCTCAAGCAGCATACAACCTAAGAGCAGACACAGTACAGAACTACAGATGGCGGCCACCGACACCAGAGGTTACTGTGGCATCTACAAACAGAATATGAAACTCCCACAGCAGGCTGATTTGATCAGTTGCCAACAGAATGATGAATGTCCGCAGCGTGTTGATAGTGCTAAGAACGTGCCTAGTGGGTGTGGACCAAGCACAGAAACCCTTGGCACAGCTGTCACCAGGCAAAACAATGGAAACGGGCACAGGTGGAAAACAGAACGCATAGAGACAAATAGCACTGCTAGAAACCATTGCAGCAGGCAAGGATGGTGTAGGGAACACCAAGCATAAGTATGGGACACGATCAGTTCGTTGGCCAGTTGCAGGAAACACCCGATGAAGATGCCAACGCCAAGTTACGACGTCGAAATATCGTGTGGGGAAGATGCAGGCTACTGGCAGTACATCTGATTCCAAGAGGTCCCACTGTATGGCCTTGGCAAGCTAAGAAATTACAAAATGAATAAAACTTAAATTTTTTTGCCCCCCTCCCCCCATCCTCTTTCCTTAAAATTATGGTTTGCAGATTATTCGATTGTGTCAATTATTCGCGTATATACTGTATGTAGATGGAAGTTACTCTTACCCTGTACCCTGTACCCTTTGACCCTGCAATTTTCCTGGTCTCAATTTCTGCTAGTCCCTGGTACCACCACCACCACCACCACCACCACCACATCCTGTTCCCCACCCCCCTCTCGTTACTCCACATGTATCACTTCTCTCACTTTAAACTCACACTGGTGTGCAGAAACTGCATAAATTTATTGTAAGCACAAATAAATATTAAATTGTAAGACTTAACAATAATATTTATTTAACAACTGGTGGAGCAGTAACACCTAACACAACCGTGCCACAAAAATAAATTACAAAATACAGTAGCATCAACGACTTTTACAAATTCATAAAGGAGGAAAATGATAAGAGATAAACACAGTGATTATATATATATATATATATATAAAAAGAAAGATGATGAGACTTACCAAACAAAAGCGCTGGCAGGTCGATAGACACACAAACAAACACAAATATACACACAAAATTCAAGCTTTCGCAACAAACTGTTGCCTCATCAGGAAAGAGGGAAGGAGAGGGAAAGACGAAAGGATGTGGGTTTTAAGGGAGAGGGTAAGGAGTCATTCCAATCCCGGGAGCGGAAAGACTTACCTTAGGGGGAAAAAAGGGACAGGTATACACTCGCACACACACACATCCTTTCGTCTTTCCCTCTCCTTCCCTCTTTCCTGATGAGGCAACAGTTTGTTGCGAAAGCTTGAATTTTGTATGTATATTTGTGTTTGTTTGTGTGTCTATAAACCTGCCAGCGCTTTTGTTTGGTAAGTCTCATCATCTTTCTTTTTAGATATATTTTTTCCACGTGGAATGTTTCCCTCTGTTTTATATCACACACTCCTGGAAATGGAAAAAAGAACACATTGACACCGGTGTGTCAGACCCACCATACTTGCTCCGGACACTGCGAGAGGGCTGTACAAGCAATGATCACACGCACGGCACAGCGGACACACCAGGAACCGCGGTGTTGGCCGTCGAATGGCGCTAGCTGCGCAGCATTTGTGCACCGCCGCCGTCAGTGTCAGCCAGTTTGCCGTGGCATACGGAGCTCCATCGCAGTCTTTAACACTGGTAGCATGCCGCGACAGCGTGGACGTGAACCGTATGTGCAGTTGACGGACTTTGAGCGAGGGCGTATAGTGGGCATGCGGGAGGCCGGGTGGACGTACCGCCGAATTGCTCAACACGTGGGGCGTGAGGTCTCCACAGTACATCGATGTTGTCGCCAGTGGTCGGCGGAAGATGCATGTGCCCGTCGACCTGGGACCGGACTGCAGCGACGCACGGATGCACGCCAAGACCGTAGGATCCTACGCAGTGCCGTAGGGGACCGCACCGCCACTTCCCAGCAAATTAGGGACACTGTTGCTCCTGGGGTATCGGCGAGGACCATTCGCAACCGTCTCCATGAAGCTGGGCTACGGTCCCGCACACCGTTAGGCCGTCTTCCGCTCACGCCCCAACATCGTGCAGCCCGCCTCCAGTGGTGTCGCGACAGGCGTGAATGGAGGGACGAATGGAGACGTGTCGTCTTCAGCGATGAGAGTCGCTTCTGCCTTGGTGCCAATGATGGTCGTATGCGTGTTTGGCGCCGTGCAGGTGAGCGCCACAATCAGGACTGCATACGACCGAGGCACACAGGGCCAACACCCGGCATCATGGTGTGGGGAGCGATCTCCTACACTGGCCGTACACCACTGGTGATCGTCGAGGGGACACTGAATAGTGCACGGTACATCCAAACCGTCATCGAACCCATCGTTCTACCATTCCTAGACCGGCAAGGGAACTTGCTGTTCCAACAGGACAATGCACGTCCGCATGTATCCCGTGCCACCCAACGTGCTCTAGAAGGTGTAAGTCAACTACCCTGGCCAGCAAGATCTCCGGATCTGTCCCCCATTGAGCATGTTTGGGACTGGATGAAGCGTCGTCTCACGCGGTCTGCACGTCCAGCACGAACGCTGGTGCAACTGAGGCGCCAGGTGGAAATGGCATGGCAAGCCGTTCCACAGGACTACATCCAGCATCTCTACGATCGTCTCCGTGGGAGAATAGCAGCCTGCATTGCTGCGAAAGGTGGATATACACTGTACTAGTGCCGACATTGTGCATGCTCTGTTGCCTGTGTCTATGTGCCTGTGGTTCTGTCAGTGTGATCATGTGATGTATCTGACCCCAGGAATGTGTCAATAAAGTTTCCCCTTCCTGGGACAATCAATTCACTGTGTTCTTATTTCAATTTCCAGGAGTGTGTATATATATATATATATATATATATATATATATATATATATATATATATATATATATATATGCTGGGGTGAAAAGGATTTTTTTCTCCTTATTTAGCTGTATTTAACTCTTTTTTTAAATTCTGTTATATATGCACCAGTTTTTCAAAATGAAAGGACTTCTAAAGTTCTATGATACAAAATCTACCATATTTTCTAGTTTTTACACACCTTGTATTTCTTATTTGGCAACTGGTATCTAGACATTCTTTTTCTGTTTGAAAATTATTAAAATTAATGTCCTTATTTTAAACACTTATTCATTTGTGTCTTTCTTTCTTCTCAAATATGACAGTTTGTGTTAATACTTTACCTGTTTATGTCCAGCAAACATAAATGCTTCACTGGCTTCCATGCTGAGGTCAAGTTCTAGGAGCAGTTCAGTATGGTTGCGTATCAGGTATGACACAGCCATGGGAGTGCGCACCCAACCATGAGCAGGTAAACGCATTTCAACTGCAAGTGGTGATGCCTCAACCCGGATTGTAGGCATCATAATGCTACTGCTTGTAACCTGGCTGTTGCTGCCTTTCCTGTGGAATGTTTTACACATATGAGAAATATTTAAAAATTAAAAGTGTAGTAAGAGCTCACATTTTGACAGCATTGCAATGTGTAACATTCTTGCAGGTATGGTGCGAGGTTGTTGTGTCTTATTGGCATAATATTTCAACATCATGTGATCCTTGACTAATAAAGTATCAGGAACTCTTCTATTACTTTTATATATATCATTTGGGATGCTGTCTGCTTCCAAGCACACCCTGCCCATCTGAGGCATCCCATACATGTTTCAGTCCCACTGGTAGTGAGTGGTGTCAAGGTGGCATGTCAGTGGCCAGTTACCCTGGGGATGAGATTCCCCCTTAAAAGCAATAAAGAGTGCCAGGAAGCTCAGTTCAGGCCACAAATAAGGAAATCAGGCACTGACACAGTAGCTGGATGCCATTCATGGCCAGTGGAAACAGACCAGATAAAGATCACCACAGATGGGCGAAGAGCACTTGGATGCAGATAGTGTGCAACATTCCAAAGTCAGGGCTGCAGAAAGATGAAAGGAGGGGAGTAAGGAGCACACACAAAAAGAAGAGCAGCCCCTTGATGCTTGAGTATGTCAGCAGCCCCTTGATGCTTGAGTATGTCAGAGAGCAAGATGACATAATAATTTGACAGAATACCTGCAATAACATTATACACTAAAAGTGATGGTTATTCTCAATTCCCAACACATAAATTTCAAGAGACTGAAAGTCTGTCAATATCTGAAAAGGTTTTAAGTCCATCAAAATGGAAAAGGGTCCATGTTATGTTTTGTAGGACAGGTGACCACTTATAATGGGAAAAGGTAGGATGAATATTGCAGACAGCATGGCAAAAAAATGGCAGGACAGTACTTATGAATAAAGGGAAGTTCCTTAGGAACATATGAGAGACACATAGAAATCTGAGTGAGTGAAATTGAGGAAGGAATATGACTTGATTTCACAGTTGAAAACTATTAACTGATTAAATTTGGCAAAAATTAACAATGCCAAACAGAACACATAACTGCAATGAACTTTACAGCACAGATTAAGTACACGACGGGACCCAATGAACTGTAATCAGAGCCTCTCAATGCTACAACATGGAATGAAAGAGGCTATCTATATGTTCCTGGGAAATTTCTATCCACTAGTCATCAGCCACAAAGCATCAATAATCACTTCTGGAAGTCCATGACAAACAAGTTTATGAAATTTGTGGTAAGGGCTATGGGACCAAACTGCTGAGGTCATCGGTCCCAAGGCTTATGCACTACTTAATCCAACTTAAACTAACTTACACTAAGGACAACACATACATCCACGCCTGAGGGAGGACTCGAACCTCCGATGGGGAGAAGCCGCGCAAACGTGACAAGACAGCTCAGACTGCACTGCTACCCTGTGCGGCCATGTTTATGACCAACAACATTCCAGACATGTTCAATGTGTGACATGTTAAGCAACTGTACTAGTTATGGAAGCTGACAAATAAATGATCCTTGAATGAATCCTTCACCTCGTGTGAATGTAATATTTTTGGCTCTGAAAACTCCTGGTGTAGCAATTGCTTTTCAGAGTCTCCCTACATGCATGAGTTGACACAAAACTTTTGTACGCAACTGTGTCAAAAAATATCTGACTTTGTGTTTGCTTACAATGCAATCTGCCACAGGGTAGACACTAATGTACCATTTAACAAAAAATTGGCCATCACTACTGAACAAATTGAAGTAGTATGCAATTAAAACAATAATTTGCTAATCAACACACCATTTGTGGTTTTTAAATAGCCATTTTAGTGTGAGGAATTTGACTTCTGAACAGTGTGTTTCTTGCTTATGGGTATAACGGATCAAACTACTCTAGGTCATTAGACCCTCTATTAAACAAATATTAAATCGAAAAAATTCTTTTACAAGGAAGGAGATGGGTAGCCAAATCAAATGGGGTCTCCCAATCAATAATGCCATATGATCATTTCATTAGAAACATTACAGTAATTAAGAAAAGTCAAAGGGAGAAAGTATTCGTGCTGATCTTTTCTGATCAAATCCACATTCAAATGGTGATCTTTTTTCTCAATCATTAATTTCTTTTTGATCAGGTAAGATTACACAATCAGCACAGATGAATAAAATATAAAACTAGTTTCACTGTTTGGATATCACTGGCTAAAATTCCAAGTGATGAGTTGGCTGTCTCAATGCTCACCTTACTATGATGGAAGTGGTGGCATTATTACAATGGGCACCTATGATAAAGGGGTACCAAAACTGCAGTAAACTGCAATGATTTGCTGAAGAATGTATTTATGGGTAACTCTAGTGGGGCCAATTCAGAGCCAGCAAAGAATTTAGATTTTCGATGAAGTGTATTGTATGCAGACATCCATGCAGTTGCAGAATTTTTTTCAATATGTTGTGGATCCTTGTTGACAGCTTCAGCACACCACTCTCTGCTCCATGACGCTAAGAGTTTTTTGGATTGGGTTGTCTACAAGTCATGACTTAGTATCTTAAATTCCAAGGCATCTTTTTTGGTTGCTGCCTAGGCCACGTGATCTGCAAGTTCATTTCCTGAGAGTGCAACACAGCTGGGTGTCAACAGAAATATAACTGACCTTTCCAAGTTATGGAACTTCGAAAGAAGGTCTTGAGTGTGAGCAGATGTGGATGTACTGCGAAGCTTGCGTAATGGCTACTAGTTATGCTATGAAGACAATACATTCCTGTGATAGGGAGTATTATACATTGCTAGCTGAGGAAGTGGAAGTAGTTCCCATTTGGCCATCAACGCATGATCCATCTCTGCACTCCATTAAATAACTCATTATGTTACTAAAGTTACAGATGTGTTGAACTATTTGGCTATGGCAGAAGCACATTATACATGTTTTGTAAGTAATGAATTGAAATACTTGGGTGAGGCCCAAGAATGTCTTCTTAAGGAGTACTGCAGCTGACATTTTGCAACACTCAAGCTTGAAGACCTGTAAAAGGTGCAAGGTCATTAACATAATGGAAATTAAGACTGTACACTCCACGGCCTCTAAAAGTCTGTTAAATGCAATTAAGAAAAGTGTTATACTCAGAACAACACCTAGAGGGACCATTTTTCTGTGTGTGGTGAAGACCATGAGAAGTGTATACTAGCACACCGAAGGACCAATGACATAAACAATTACAGATAGAAATCAGGAGGGTCCTTCTAAGGCCCTACCAATGTAAGAGTAGTATTACTACGATGCCACCACATGGTGTCATAAACTTTTCACAGATAGAAAAAGAATGCAATGAAAGGCTGACAGTGGGTGAAGACTGTTCCGATGATGCCATATTCTAAGCAAATTACTGAGCTACGTGAGTAAGACTCATGAACTGCCCTCACAGCTTTACTTCTGCCAGCACCTCATCACTTACCTTCCAAACTTCACAGAACTTCTCCAGCAAAACTAGCTCAGTTGGTACAGCACTTGCCAATGAAAGGCAAAGGTTCCAGGTTTGAGTCCTTGTCTGGCACACAGTTTTCATCCGCCAGGAAGTTTCATACAAGTGTACACTCTTCTCCAGAGTGAAAAGTCATTCTGTAAACAATCCCCCAGGCTGTGGCTAAGCCATGTCTCCACAATATCTTTTCTTCCAGGAGTGCTAGTCCCACTAGTTTCACAGGTGAACTTCCATGAAGTTTGGAAGGTAGGAGATGAGGTACTGGTGAAAGTAAGGCTGTGAGGATGGTTACAAGTTGTACTCGGTTAGCTCAGATGGTAGAGCACTTGCCCATGAAACGCAAAGGTACCGGGTTCGAATCTAAGTTCAGCAGAGTTTTAACCTAAGAACATGACGTCTGTATTACAAGGGCAATGATTTGGTGACTGGTTATGTACACAATCACAATCTGGTGTCATGGCACAGCACTAAGGCACTCCCACTCAATGAATAGGTCACTGTATGCTTCAGAGTGTAGAGAACTGATTGGCGTATCTACTCCTCCTCTATTATGCTGTCCTAGAACTTAGCATTTGCGTCACAATACTGGTCTCATCAGGTTTCAAATGGTTCAAATGGCTCTGAGCACTATGGGACTTAACATCTGTGGTCATCAGTCCCCTAGAACTTAGAACTACTTAAACCTAACTAACCTAAGGACAACACACACATCCATGCCCGAGGCAGGATTCGAACCTGCGACTGTAGCAGTCGCGCAGTTCCGGACTGAGCGCCTAGAACCGCTAGACCACCGCAGCCGGCCATCAGGTTTCATTCCATGATTATATTCAGATCAGTGCTCGGTGACAGCTGATTTGCTTGGTCATTTTAATCAGGTATGCCACCAACGTTCTTTGCATCTCTCCTCAACTGTTATGATAGTCTATCTCTCATAAGTTATGCCACATTCACATGGAATACAATACACACACAGCTTTTGGAGTCCTAGATCACCTTTAACATTACAAAGAATGTGTTTTATCTTAGTTGAAGGGAGCCAAAATACACTGGGTGCCATGTTTCCATAGGCATCCATCGATCTTTCCAGATACTGGGCCAGCATAATGCAGAAAAGCTACTGTGTGGGTCTCAGTTTCAGTTCCAGTTTCAAGCTCTTTCTCTGAGACATTCTCAATTTTGATTGCATCATCCGTTCAATCTTTTGATCAGAGAACCCATTCCTTTTCCTTGATGTGTTGATTAAGAGAAAACGGACAGATCCCTGGGTTGGGTTGGGTTGGGTTGTTTTGGGGGAGGAGACCAGACAGCGAGGTCATCGGTCTCATCGGATTAGGGAAGGATGTTGGCCGTGCCCTTTCAAAGGAACCATCCCGGCATTTGCCTGGAGCGATTTAGGGAAATCACGGAAAACCTAAATCAGGATGACCAGACACGGGATTGAATCGTCGTCCTCCCGAAAGCGAATCCAGTGTGCTAACCACTGCACCACCTCGCTCGGTAGATCCCTGGGTCATAGTGCATATCCAAAACCTATGCACAATGACCTTTATCTTCTTCCCTCGAGCCTTCGCCATCCATCACAAAAAAATTTGGTGCTAAAGACCCTGGCCCATAGAGCTTCAGCACTTTCAGACACAGAGAGCCTTCTTGAAGACGAGGTAGACTTTCACATGGAGTGTTGTTATGCAGTTGGTTAGTTAGTTACATGTTCCATTGATCAATAGCATGAAAAAACTGCTATGATCCACACAGGAAACAAGTTTTTTTTCTTTTTTTACATTATAGCGTTATCCCTAAATATTTCTATTATCTATCCCATTCCCTTAAATGGCACAAAATGTATATATTATATCTCCAGATTTATTTACTCATATTCAAGAATTCATCTATGGTACAGAAGGAGTGGTCAAGGATGTATGATTTCAATTTGTTTTTGAAACTATTACTGCTGTCTGTCAGACATTTTATTTCATCTGGTAATTTATCAAAAAGTTTTATAGCAGCATATTTTACCCCTTTCTGTGCCAAAGATGGGTTAAGTAAAGGATAGTGTAGGTTTTTCTTTTTTCTGGTACTGTAATCATGAATGTCGCTGTTGATTTTAAACTAGTCCGTGTTGTTGAGAAAAAATTTCATTACTGAGTGAATGTACTGTGAAGCAGTTGTAAGAATTCCTAATCTTTTAAACAGATGCCTACAAGATGTGCGATTATGAACCCCACACATTATTGTAACTACTTTCTTTTGAGCAGTGAATACCTTTTGCCTAAGTATTGAGTTGCCCCAGAAAATTATTCCATGTGACATCAGAGTGGAAGAATGCAAAGTATGTTAGCTTACTAATTTCTACATCCTCAAAATCGGCAATTATTCTGATTACAAAAGTTGCTGAACCCAGTCGCTTTAGGAGATTCAAAATATGAATTTTCCAATTAAGATTCTCATCTATATGTACACCCAAAAACTTAGTATGCTCTACCCTGGCTACTGACTTCTTTTGATGTGTTATGTTTATTGAAGGAATTATACTTTTTACTGCAGAAAATTGGATGTACTGTGTTTTTTCAAAGTTCAGAGCAAGCCCATTCGCAGAAAACCAATTAATAACTTTTCCAAGACCTTATTTGTATCATTTTCTATCGGACTTTCTATTACTGGATTAATAATTATGCTTGTATCATCAGCAAACAGTGTCAGTTCAGCATCTTGTTTCACATAAGAAGGGAGGTCATTCACATATATCAAGAACAGGAGGGGACCAATGATCGAACCTTGTGGAACACCTAATGCAATTTCATCCCAGTTAGATGAAGTGGCAAACTCCTTTGAATCACTTGAAGCATATAAAGAGACTTTTTGCTTCCTTTTCTGTAGATATGACTTAAAACACTCATACGCTGTTCCATTTATACTATAGAATTGTAATTTCTCTAACATAATGTCATGGTTCACATAATCAAATGCTTTGGATAAGTCACAGAATATTCCCACTGGTGACATTTTACTATTTAAAGATTATTATGTGGACAGTGGAATTGTATATTGCTGTCTCAGTGGAACAGCATTTCTGAAATCCGAACTGTGATTTACTAAGTGTCCCATAACTGTTGAGATGGTTAACCACTCTTTAGTACATTACTTTCTCAAAGATTTTTGAAAATGCTGTAAGCAAGGATACTGGCCAGTAATTATTGACATCTGTGGTTTCCCTCTTTTTGTAGAGAGGCCTGACAATGGCATATTTTAACCTGTCTGGAAAAATACCCTGAGTCAGTGATGCGTTACATCTGTGACTCAAAACATCAGTTGTAATTGCTCCACATTGTTTTAATAACTTGTTAGAGATGTCATCTACTCCAACAGAACATTTATTTTTCACGGATTTAATAATTTTCCTTATTTCACATGAGGTTGTTAGATGAAATTTAATCTTCCATGTACTGGCTGGCTTTTTCTTTTGAACTATTCTCCCCAATTTTTTCTCCTACACTCAAGAAGTGATTGTTAAATACATTGGCTACCTGTGTACTGTTGGTTAACATGGTTTCATTCTCTTTAACAGTAACATTACCTACCCCAGTGGTTACTTTTCCTGTCTCCCTTCTAACAACATTCCATATTGATTTGATTTTATTGCTGGAGTTGTTAATTTCTTCTCTAACATACATATTTCTTGATTTCCTTACAACTTTTCTCAGTATGTTACAATAATTTTTATAGTGTAAAACTACTTCTGGATCTTTACTAGTTCTTGCTGTCTCATACTGTTTTATTTTACTTTCTGAAGACACTTTAATACCAGTAGAAGTCCAAGGTTTCTTTGAAAAGTCTGTGGTGTTACATTTAGTAATTTTCTTTGGAAAACTATGTTCAAAAAGGAATATAAATTTATCAAGAAACATGCTGCATTTATCATTAGCACTTGGCTCATTATATTTCCTAAACTTTCTATGAAGTGATCTATAGATACCGGGTTGAGCACGCTCACACTTTTACTTAATGGTTTCTGAAGTGTACACTCTGTTAGGTTTTGTAAGTTAATCAGTTGTGCATCATGGTCAGATAATCCATTTACCACAGGGAAAGCATGTGTTTGTTCTACATCCTCTTGCTGTACAAATACATTATCTATTAGAGTACTACTGTCCTGAGCTATATGTGTAAGGAATTTGATCACTGATTCCAAGTTATATGTTGTTAAGAACACTTCTAGTTCACTTTTCCTATCAGAATTGCTTAAAAAGTTAACCCTGAAATCACCACAGATTAATAACTTATTTTTGTCTAACGGACAGCATAATAGGGGGTCAAACTTTTTTATGAATAGCCCACAACTGCTACAGCTTGAGTTGTTAATACATTGTCATGACATGTGACCAAAGCAACTGCATTTAAAACCTCACACAGGAGGCAGTATAAAATGGTATGATGTCACCATAATAGACTAATTTTCATCTGTTCTGGAATGAATCATCTCTGATGCCCAGAATGTATGCTCCAGTGTCTGTCCTGCTATCTTCAGGCCTTGTTGGACATGGCAAATGAAGTGAATTCCCTGTCTTTCTAAATTGGTCTGCAATTCTTCGTCTGCTTGGAATGTAGGGAAACAATGTAAAAATTACTGTCTGCACTATGTTGAGGCTCTTAGCAGACGTATCTGTGACTGGGATAACACCGAGTTTGTTACAAGGGACTGGGCTGCATATGAGTTTTGATTAATATTCATCAGCTTCTCATTTTACCTATTTGTTCTGAAAATCAGAATGATTTTGCATTCAGGAAGGATTTACCATCTGCTCTGGTACAGAACAAGTATTGTGGTGATCATGTCCCATACAGTAGCGAAGGAAGGAAATGCCTTGGGACTGTATCTCTCTGCAGCAACTCTATCTGCTGTCAGGTAAGATTTGTGAGACTGTTTGGTCATCAGCTTAGGATAGTTTAGGTCTCTTATTGGGTGTTGTCCACATTGGTGTCACTCAATCGGAACAGGGGCTCTCTGCAAGGGCACTAAACAGGCACAGCAACTGCAACAACTGCAGGGAGTCTCCAAGTCTCAGACTCCATGAACACAAAATCCTTGGCATTTACAGGATGTAGACAGCTCTGGTACCAACAGTATGATTTCTGCTTGGTCAGGGGGCTAAAGTCATGCAGATACTTGACAGTCTCCCCACAATGGATTGGATAACGTGCTGGGTTATGGGCATTTGCTTATATCACACACAGTACGTTAATTATGTGGCATTGCATATCTGGTGGAACATGTACCACATCGGACAACCTACTCAACAGAGAAAAGTATTTTGAAAAACGAAGGGCCAAATAGTCTAATGGGGACCATACCTGTTTAGCAAGATATAATGGCATACGAGGGCTATCCGGAAAGTAAAAGACGTTTTGAAATTAAAAAATTAACGAAAAGAAATTATAGTATACATTTTAAAGGTACACTCTTAAGCCGTTTATCTACACAACTGGCATTCAAGTTGAGGCACTTATTACATCATCACTCACATTATTCAATACCATCTCTGTAGAAATCTGCCACCAGCAATTGCAACCATTGGTTTATACTGGTGTGTCATTTGCCACCAGTGTAAAAGCATTGAGTAGTAAGCTGTGTGTTCATTGCTGGGAAGAGGGGTTGTTGCTCATCACCAAATCCAGGTGACTCTACAGAAGTGAGCCATGGGTCACTTACAAACAAGAAGAAAGTAAGAGCCACAGAGCTGAAATGAGATTTCACAGGAATATGAAATGCTGTACAGGAGCAGAAATATTATGAAACAGCACCATTAGCAAGTGACTAAACACAGTTAATGTAAGAAGCAAAAATGAAGACACCAGAAGAAAATGGTGTGAGCATCTCAACAGAATGAGGTATGGCAAACTACCTTAAAAGTCAGAAATAAGCTGGTAGGCTGAAGATGTCTGGGAAGGCAAAGGAAGAGATGGGCACCGCAACAGGCAAACGCTTAGTACTTGAAGTGCACAAGGGAAAAAAGAAAACTTGGAATTACACCGGCAATTTCTGTCATTTAGTAAGTTGAGTTTTTTTGCATTCACATGCAATTAGTTTCAAATTGAAAACCATTTCCTAGCACTCATTTCTCTTTCCTTAGTAACATCTCATCTGTCTCAATATATATTTTTCATTGCAGTTTTTGAAGAAATGTAGTTGACTGCCATTAGAAGGTAGTTCAGGCATTAATAAAAATGTTTTGATGCAACACTTTCAAGAAAGTCACACTTCTCACAATAATTTTTTAATATGTGACCCCACTTCCCGGCCTGCTACCTGGAACATTAAAGTTAGACTAGACTAGAATAACAAATAGCATGGAAATGAAACTAAACAACGTAATACCACAGCCCTTTTTCTGGGTGGGAGTGGGGGTGGGGGTGGGGAGTAGAGAGAGAGAGAGAGAGAGAGAGAGAGAGAGAGAGAGAGAGAGAGCAGGGGTGGGAGGAGGAAGGAAGGAAGGAAGGAAGGAAGGAAGGAAGACTGTAAATATCTATACTACTCAACAGATCTCCTACATTATTTTCAATACTGGTTTTGTGTCATATGATTGTTTATCTTCCAGCAAGATTTTTATCATTATATTAGTAATTATTCAAATTTATTTACTGAAACTTTTAAAATTTGTCTAGAGTTATAAAAGACTTATAAATGTGTTTTAAGTGCTTTACCTTTTCCATTGTAAAGTGTACACTCCAAGAGCAACTGGCTGCTCAGCTGCCTGGTTTATACACACACAATAGGCTTCAGCACCAATTTCACCATCTTTAAGACACACAGAACGCAACTGTGATTGCATTGTGGCATCCACAGAGCTAGCCTGCTGGGACTAACAAGATAAAACCATTGGAACATTAACCAAATGCATTATCATGAAACTATAATCACATAACACTTTATACAACAATCTATAAAAATCAACTAAATGTAGTTAAGTAAGTACAAATTATGTACAGTGTGCCAGAAAATTAATTTACCAATGTCACAAAGGCACAAAAAATATAGTTTAAGACTAAAATGATGCAGCATTGTTCCTGTCTAGGTATCAGATCATATAAACTAGACACAAAAAGAGAAGAGCCCAAGTTTGCACAGTTAAAAGTAAGCACTGGATTTGTGTCGTGTTACACTTCACAAAGTGGACATCGTCGACATTCAAGAAATGTTCAAAACAAACCAGTAACTTGCACCATGAACAGAGAACGAAAAATTGTGCACTGCAGTGATCATGAAGGTTCACATCATCAAGATCGAATGCAAACTCCTTGTGAGTTAAGAAACTGTGCACAATGTTCAGCTAGGTATGCACTCTTACAGAATGCATACAGAATCATATTGGTGAGAGCTGATGGAACGTGATCTCATGAAATCAAATGCGAAATAGTCTGCTGTGGAGCTTATACAAAAACCAGCTATCCTTTAGTGCACAGCTGTAGATACTGTGATAACACACACATCCAGAGGCTGAATTTGTCCAGTGGTTCCCGGTGGTATGAATTACAATCTCACACATTTTTCAAAGGGATAGTTTGCTCTAAAGGTACGATTTTTATACACAGACCAGGTGTAAAGCAAAAGCAGGTTATTTTGCCCTCTGCCACACACCACTTGGTGGCTAGCGGAGTATATATGTAGATGTAGATGCTGGCCAAAAACAGTGCTCACACCAAATTTGTAGTTCTCTAATGCCCATTTTCCCACTCTTGCTTGCTGTGATGTAAACATATCCTGTTCACATTGCAAGATCACACACACAAGATCATAGGGACAGAGCACCTCCAACTTCTCCCAGCACAATAAATAACTTTCCAGCCAACTTACCATTCAGATTAACAGTTGGCATACTTGCATATGAATACATTACAGCATTGATGTTAGTTGATCTTGATACAACTGTCTTTCTACCTCTAATTTCCTGGGTTCAAACCCCAATTGATCTGAGTTGAAAACAAATTCCTTACTGAATTATGGGGTCCATTTATTTATCTCAGCTACAAATTCTTTGGCTGATTCAGCAGTTTGCTGTTTGAAATTTCGTTAACTTACATCTTCCAATTCTGTAGGACTGTTTGAAGTTATGCGCAACCATTCACTGCTTCCCTTGAAATCACTGTAATCTATGTCACTTGCAATTTGAAGTGCATGGTCATTATCACACACATCCTGTACACTGTATCGAGCATCCCTGAAATGCAAAAACATCAGTTTTTGTAACAAGTGTGTCTTGTCCTACCTTGAATATTTGTAGTTTTTCTTATGCACTACATGGTCATATTGCTACAGACTTATTTGGAATCTGTTCATAACTGCTTTTTAGTAAGCTGTGGATGATTTTCCATGTTCATAATTACATTTAGTACCTACTCCTTGGACAACAATTGCCCTTTACAGAGTGTCACTGGAGTCAGGATTTGTGGCTCCCTGTTCAACAACGATAGCTCGACACAAGCTTTGATATCACTTTCACTGGTTAAGCCGATATTGTCACCATTGTACTCTTCATGTACATTTGTCCACACAGTTGAGTGTATATGACTCCACCCAGTTCACTGACTCACCTTGCAGAAATGCTAATATTTCATATGCCACTTCTTTACTTGGGTTCCTTTCTGACAAAAGCCAACTTCAGCAACTGCTGTTGTAGGTATCACACATTGTTTGCTTTGTTTATCGTTGCCATTGCTCAGCTTTGTATCAACACCACTAAACCTCTACCACTGTTGCAAATTACTCATCAACTAAACAGTTCAATCACGCTCTGTAGCCTCATGCTGTGCTCACCACTGGATATCTCCAGTCTTAGTCTGCCCCCTGTTGCCGTTAGCAGCCAAATGTGGGGAAAGGGGGGGGGGGGGGGGCATCAAGTGTCATAAATGTCATTGGTCTTTTTCGACCTCATGCTTAAGGTGTTCCTTGTGAGTGACTGGGAATGTGGTAGATCTGGTAGGTACAACAACTCTAAAAGAGATAGTTGGTTTTCATTTGCCATCTGAAGACCTAGGTTGTAAGCAATTTTAAGTAACACTCAATGAGAACATAGTTGTTGCACGTAAAACATTGTATGTGGTGTGCTGTATTCATGTTAGCTGATAGCTCCATGATAAAGTGAGAAATGGCAGCTCTATCTCTAATCACTAATGGCAACTTTGTCGTGCTGTGTGCTTGTAAACATCAGTAAGTGCAAAAATAGTTGCTAGTAGTAGCAACAAGTGCAATGTTTGTGCGAGAAAAATGCATTTAAGGGAAAATTTGTACAAATCTGAGGATGGTGTGGATAACTATGACTCTGATTGAGATCCTGAATATGTTCCTGAACATAAAAGTGCTTCAAAAGTAGTTGCTAATCGGATATGTGTGACTAATTGTTTATGCATGTAAACAATGTTAAGTTGTGCCCCTTACCATTGTTTACATGAATTTACATTGTGAGATTAAATAGTTCAGCAGCATTTCATTGTAATATTGATACACATACAAAATAATACCTCACTCTCAAAGGAAATCAACACAGGCCCCTTGACATAAGAAAAATGGGTACCATGATTATTTCTTTGCCTGAACAACATAGCTGGTTAACATGGAAGACATTTCATACACTGTTGGCATTTGTATATGTTGCCATTACAATGGGATAAAAACTGACTACAGTAGAAATACAGTTTTTCCCAAAAGGTAAGAACCATGTTAGTTTGCTCAGTTGGAATAGTTTCCACAACATTATTCTGAACACAGATCAATCAAATATAAATCTCCCACATGATCAAATGGAACTACAAGTATTAAATAAATTTTAAGACTGCTGATGATGGAAAGAGTAAAGTCAACAAATTTGAGATGTTGAGTCCTCATTAGGCACATATGCAAAACTCAGAAATTTCCTGAGTTTTTTGGATAAATCATTCTTCTGAGCTAACAGAAAAGAGAGTGCCTGACAAAATAGTGAAGCATCCAGAAGAGGAGGAGGAAACAAAATGCAACATCACAGATTGAGAGATTATGTGATTTTGAGTGATAGCAATACTGAGTCAAATTTACAAGGAGCAAGGGCAGTATGATCCCACTTATCAGTAGGACGATGCATTCCCTCTGGCCCAGATGTATGCAGTGATTCAGTTCAACATCATAAAACCTATTTATCCCCTACCAAGGCAAGCTAGTCAACATCTATTGCAACTGGTCCTTGATATCCTGGCTACTGGCACTGAGGTGGAGTTGACTCTGAACTGATCTAACATGTGTTCTACTGAGGACAGATGTGGGGTTCTTGCTGGCCAAAGGAACACCTCCACATCATGCACACAGTCCATACACACGTACACCATATGTGCACGAGCGTTATCCTGTTGAAAAAAGGGCATGATACTGTCAAATTATGATATACCATTGTGCCATCAGTGTTCCCTCTATCACTACAAGTTGTGAGTCATACGCAATGGCTCCCCACACCATAAGGGACATAACTATGCCTCTCCAAAACATTGGAAGAAAGTGACATCTCCTCATGTCACCATCATACCCACCAACGATGGTATCAAGTAGTCCACAACTGTAATTCACCACTGAATACAATGTGACACCATTCGCCGCCAGTCCATATTTCCCAATCATGGTACCAATCCAAACATACCTGTTTGTGTTGTGGTGTTATGGCAGCCTACACATGGGACAGTAATTCCCTAAACTGGTTGCTGCTAGTCTCCAACTAATGGTGTCGTCTTACACAAAATGTTGCTGGTAGTCCATTACATGTTCTCAGATGGAACTGGTGTGAGGGGGTTATGATGTGCTTGGTGCACAATATGGCAATTCTCCTGTGGTGTCACCGCCAGACACCACACTTGCTAGGTGGTAGCCTTTAAATCGGCCGCGGTCCGTTAGTATACGTCGGACCCGCGTGTCGCCACTGTCAGTGATTGCAGACCGAGCGCCGCCACACGGCAGGTCTAGAGAGACGTCCTAGCACTCGCTCCAGTTGTACAGCAGACTTTGCCAGAGATGGATCAATGACAAATACGCTCTCATTTGCTGAGACGATAGTTAGCATAGCCTTCAGCTACGTCATTTGCAACGACCTAGCAAGGCGCCATTACCAGTTTATATTGAGATTGTAATTCATGTATCAACAAGAGCGATGTTCTCCAATTATGGATTAAAGTTAAGTATTCCAGAAGCTATGTTCTATTTTTGGCTACTATAACTCCTTTAACTGTTCCAGACCTCACGCCAGTCTGCGTGAGCTTAAACGCGTGCATTTCGGCCTCCTCTAGCAACACGGTGTTGGCTCTTCTGCCAACACATCATCTCCATTGTGGTTGTCAGATGTGGTTGATCAGAAAATAGATTAAAAGCCTGGCACAAATTTTTACAAGTTGCCATTCAATTTATTTTGATGCCTAATTACAGCTAATATTGGAATTTCACATTTTTATAAAATATACAGCTGTGGGATCATAAATGGTGTCTGTTCTTTTAGACTTGTCTGAAAGGACAGACACCTTACCCATAAATCTTATTTACATGACCGCCTTCATGTTCCCTTGTAATCCAATGTTGGGCCACTTATCTGAATGCTCCACAAATCTGGATACCGCACAATGGACACCCTCAATGAGATGCTTTAAAAAAGTGTCAGGTGTTGATAATGCTAATATCATCTCTGTGTCCTTAGCAGTGACCATTTAATATCTAACATTGTGCTCACCCGTTTTATATAACCCACAACATCCCGTAACAACACAAAAACACTATGGTTGCCATTTTACCTGCCACCGAGAATTGCAACTCTATCATTTACACAACAAAATTGAAATTTCAACAGTAGCCACTATCGGGCATCAAAATAAATTCAATGGCGACAAGTGAAAATTTGTCCTGAATCAAGACTCGAATCCAGATTTCCCACTTTACTTAAACGGTCGTCTTAATGACGTCTGCTATCTGAGCGCACTTCCTGTCCAACACAAACTCCCAGCTTTTCACACACTACATATGCAGCATTCCCTGTCCAATCTCGTGCTGACTGCCACAAAAGGTCGGACAAAGAGTGCATCTACAATGAATGATCATTAATTGCCATCAAAGCACATATAAAGCATGGGGTTGCAAGCAATGAGAGTAATGGACAGGTGACGCTACATATGTAGTGTGCAACAAGTTGGGAATCTGGGTTGGTAGGAAGCGTGCTCGGATAGCCAAAGTGGTTAAAGCTACATCTCTTGTAAAGCAGGAAATCTGGGTTTGAGCCCAGGTCTGCCACAAATCTTCACTTATAGCCACTGAATTAATTTTGATGCCTGATTGTGGCTAATGCCAGAGTTTCAAATTCGTCACACTGTATACAGCTGTGGGATCATGAAAGAACTTTCAGACATGCTCAAAAGACATATAAATATATGAGTCTTGACAGCCATTATTGACCACTCAGTGCAGATACACACTTCATCTGACCTCCTGCACAATCAGCATGAGGCTGAGATCAATGAGGGTAATGGACAGGAGGTGCTACTTATGTAGTGTGCAAGAAGTTGGGAATTTTGAATGAACAGAAAGCGAGCTCACGTAGCCAAAGTAGTTAATGTGACTGCTTGCATAAATTGGGAAATCCAGACTCTTGGTCTGGTCTGGCATACATTTTCACTTATCACCATTGAATTTATTTTGATGCCCGATTATAGGTAATGTCAGAATTTAAATTCTATGATGTACACATACAGCTGCGGTACCATGAACAGTGTCTGTTCTTTCAGAGATGACTGTCGATGATGTACACGCATATGAACTTACACTGACATCCAGCTGTGTTTTATGGGTGTTTCACTTTTTTTTTTTTTTTCCAGGCAATGTGCGCGCGCGCGCACACACACACACACACACACACACACACACACACACACACACACACACACACACACACACACAGATACATAAACATAAATCTGCATGGCTTCATTATCCTGGCAGTGTATGGTGGGTTGTGCCAGTGGAATGGGTGAGGGGAGACAGCAGGTAAGAAATTGTAGGGAGAGCTGGGGAAGGTTGGTTGAAGCTGGGAAGGCCAGGCAACAATTGCACAGGATGTGAATGTGGCACTTCTGAATTCTCACTGATGCTGGCAGGCGAGATGTGCAAAGTGCACACTGACATGTCAAATGTAGGAGTGGATTGGGAGAGAGAAATAGAAGCGAGGAAATGGACGACTGCAAAGAGGAAAATCTGAGAGCAGGATGAGTGAATGAGGGTTAAGGAAGCTGCAATAGAGATAGACATTGGACAGGTAACTAGTGAAAATTGAGGCCAGGATAATTATGGGACCAAAGGATGTATTGTAAGGACAATTTCCATCTGCTGATTCAAAGATGCTGATATTAGGAGACAGGATGGAGGTCCCAAGTGTTGTGAAGCTGCCATTAAAGTTAATTATGGTACACTCAGTAGCATGTTCTGCCAATAGGTGGTCAACTCTGTTCTTGACTATTGTTTGTCAGTAGCATTCATTTCAGAGGACAGTGTGTTAGTGGTCATGCTCTCATAAAACACAGTGCAGAACTTTTAGTGCAGCTAATATACGACATCATTACTTTCGCATATGGCTCTGACTCTGAGGTATAGAATACGCTGGCATCAGAACTCGCTTGGATGAATAGTGTGGGAGCAATAGGTAGGTCTTACAACTGTGACTTCCGCAGGTGCCTAGCCCAATGACATGGTGTTGGGAGTAGGTGTGTTGAAAGGATGAAATACAATATTTTACAGATTGTTTATGTATTGGAATACCAGTCTGGGAGGGGGGAGGAGGATTAAGGGTAAGATGTTTCTCATTTCTGAGCGTATCAATAAGTGGCTGAAGCCCTATGGAAGAGTATAGTTAAGTTGTTCCAGTCCAGGGTGCTATGAGAGGGATGCTCCTTTGCAGCTGATTTGTGTTGGTGGATGGAGGATTAGGGATATACTCATATGTAAAAGCAATGCAAGAGGTATGTATATGTAGTAGGTTTGGATGGTAAAGCCTGTTTGTAAAGGCCTTAGTAAGCCATTAGCATATTGGGCAAGGGATTGGTCATTACTGCAGATGTGCAGTCCTTGAGTGCCTAGACTGTATGAGAGGGCCTCTTTAGTGTGAAAAGATTAGCAGATATCACACTGCTGGTATTGCTGATTGTTAGTGGGCTTGATGTGGACAGAGGTTTTGATCAAGGCATCAGAGATGTGGAGGTCTACATCCATGAAAGTGGCATGCTGGGCTGAGTAGGACCTAGTCCATTAGATGTGACAAGGTGTCGAGTCTGTGGAGGAATTAGGGTAGAGTGTCTTTGCCCTGGGTCCAGCTCATGAAGATATCATCAATGCTGGTCAAGCAGTTTGGTGTCTAGGAATGGTTTCCTCTAGATATCTCACGGCCAGGACACAAGATTTTTTGGTGCATTATCCCATCAAATGAGAAGTATTTATGAGTAAGGATGCAGAGTGTCAGATGCATAAGAAATGAGGTGACAAGTCTGGTGTTCATTAAGTGTTGAGAATTATAGTTTTTGAGAGAGGCGCGGTCGTGAGCATGGGGATGTTGAAGTATTGTAAGGTGGTGTCAACAGTGATGAATAGGAATCCACGTGGTAATGGGAGGGGGGAAGGAGGGGTTGGGTTGTTGAAAGACTGAAGTGGCTTATCACTTATAAGCCCTTGTTTTACTCACAGTAGACAAAAAAATTAACATTTCTACAACTCTGCTGGACTTCTTTTCCATTCTTACAGCAAATTTTAACACGAATTATCTGATCCATTTTTATACAAGGTAAATATCTGCCTATACTACCAAAACACACACAATGTTTTTGATAGATGACAAGAGAAAAAGTATCTAATATGGCTCCAGACATGTTTACCAATACAGCAAAGAAAAAAATTATGTAAACCACTCCAATACGACAAGTGAAATTACAATATCCTATTACCTTCTGAACACAGCTCATATAATTGGATTTCTTAAATGGAAGAATATAGTTAACTTGCAAACAGTGGAGCTATTTTTGTGTTACATTTATGAAAACTATAATTTTCAAATAATGGCCAGTTCTAAAAAACAATTTCATATTAGAGTAAGAGTGTTACGTGTCATTGCTTGATTTTTCAATCAGTTGGCTAAGTGAAGTTTGACAATTTACACCATATTTTCTTACAGCACATACCTATTCAATGAAACTTTACAAGGTCTAAACTTTTGCAAATGATTACTGATCTCAAACTACACTAATGTTGCTGCTACTTCTTCATTTTTTCAATGTAATGAATAAAAAACATAACTAAAGTAGGAATGGTTTTGTTACTTACCAATTCTAATGAAGAGTCAACTATCTCCAGAGGGCATGGTGAGCTACAATTAACATGAGGCATTATCAAGAAAGGCTCCTTCGCAAATGTTTTGGTAACTGGTTCAAATTTCATGGAAAAGAATTTAGCATTCACATCAAATGGTTTCACGATTGGCAAAGTTAATGATACTTCCTTCAGGCAGGAGTTTTCAACTGGCGTCGAGTCTCTGAATAAAGTTAATGAATAGGAAGCCTGCAACAGAATACACAAAATAACAATTTTTCCATTCTTTTGGTGTCAGATACTAATTTTACTAGCTTATGTTTCTATGTCAACAGAAGATTTGTATGCAAAAAACATATGAGAAATATTTTTAGAATGACAACTCAGTCAAAACATTATGGCTTTTTTGAAGAGCCATAAAAAGAGTAAATGATGATCATACATTTATAGTAAAATTGCGGTGTCCAGTTCGATGCCCTCTCATGTACAGAACTTTCTCTTCTGTTGCACCTTTTTCCATGTTTCGTAGTTCAAAATGAATGGGAAGTGACAATAATTCTCCTGCGACATTGTCACACATTTGTGCTGCAACAAAAGTCAGTGAAATTAAGATAATACTACCACAGAAAATAGCCATTTCATTTCTGAAAAATTTGACACACTGTCTAAATATAAAAAAAGATGTTTTTTTACTAGTGATCCAAAAACACAACCACAAATTTCTTTTAAAACTTCTGCAAATGAAAGAGCTGCCCTGAAAATTCTGAAAGGTAAAATGCACCTTCTTTTTTGTTTTTAACTTGCCAAGTTTACATTGATTATTCTCTTTTTTGGGATTGGTAAGTAGACTCCTGTGCAACACATATCATTCGACTACATAATTTAATGTAGTGAGTGTGTGTGTGTGTGTGTGTGTGTGTGTGTGTGTGTGTGTGTAAACTGGGGTTATATCCTTAGCTGCACCTAACATTTTACTGTCAATTATCACTTCTTTCAGATCTAGAAATGATCTATATATGAGAAAAATAGTGAGATGCATTGCAGTTCAGAATCACTATTAAACTGTAGGTCTCTGATAAATGGTTGAGTCAGTCAGTTCAAGGCTCACAGGATGGCTAGGGCATAACAACTCCAAAAGAACCAGACCCGGCAAAGCAAACTGACACTCAAATAAACCTTCTAATCAATGATAGCTTTACTGTAAGCTTAGGAATACCACACCTTGGCTCAGGAACAATATTATTTTGCACAGTTTAATCCCTCAAATGCAGTGGAATATGCTACATGTCTCTTTACATAGCTTTTATAATTATTATGATTTTTTACCGCTGCCCCTATCTGCTATCTGGGTTCTGTAATTCAGTATATCTACTAGCCACTCTTCTGATAACTATTTTATTTACTGTTTTTATATGAAAATTGTTATGAAATTATTATGAAATATTTATGTTTCTCTAAATTTCCATATGAGAGATATTACCTTTTGTATATTATTTTGGCCAGCAGCATGCTATAGTGCCTGATATTTTTTTCTGACAAGATTTTCATCAGACTTCTGTTATGCAAAGAACTTACTTCAACCACTTCCTCAATTAAAAGGGTATTTACCCACAGTGCAGAATGCCTGATCTTATATTTCTGACATTCACTTACTCTTGTTTATGTTTACTGCTATGCCAATTTAGTCCTGACAGCTTTGTAAAAATGACAGTTTTTTAAGTTTTCAGACAACTTTATCTTTATGGGTCTGCAGCTCGTGGGCTTGCGGTAGCGTTCTTCCTTCCCGCACCTGGGGTCCTGGCTTCGATTCCCGGAGGGGTCAAGGAATTTTCCTGCCTCGAGATGACTGGGTGGTGTTGTGTCGTCTTCATCGTGATCATTCATCCCCATCACGTTTGGAGGAAGGCAATGGCAAACCACCTCCGCTAGGGCCTTGCCTAGTACGTTGGTGCGGGTCTCCCGCTTTGTCCCCTATACTCCTCGGAGTATGGGACCTCACCATTATCTTTATGTGGCTGTTACTGTACTTACTGGCACGAACACTGCTCATCTTTTCTGGAAGCTGTTGACTTGCAGAATGAAACATCATAAAATTCCCATAAATTTCTATTTGAATTTCAAAGCTACTGCAATAACTCCATGCCGCACAAAAGAAAAAATTGAACTCCCAAGCTACAGAGAGGGGGAATATTATGAGATGAAAGACTGGGATCAGGATTACATACCACACATAGTACTAAAAGAAAATAAATAAATTGTGTACAAGAGAAAAGGATTACATGCAGTGTGTATACCTGGACAAGAAAAAAAAATTCCCGGATTTCCCGGTTAAAATTACACTTTCTCCTGGGTGAAAATACACTTTTTCCCTGTCAAGTGACAGTATACTTTTCCTCGGAACTGTAAAACTTATCAATCCTTTGAATGTTTATAGTAAAAAACACATTTTGGAAAGATCTTTGATGTGCAGCGACATGTACGCTGCATATTACGAAAGTGTAAATTTAAATTCCACCAAATGCCGCATGTTACTTTCTGAAGCATTGAAATCAAGATTGCAATGCGCTTTTGTAGCCAGACCTAGCTCGTCACGTGATCTCGCCAGCCGATGACAGCGGATCTTCTAGCGTAGGATACGTGATGTAGTCAGCCAATAGCAATATCAGTGTTAAGTAGCACGTACACACAAATAGGAAAAGTTAATGGTTTAAATTAGCATACACAGAGTTACTACAAGAAAAGAAAAGCTTTCACATACAATATTGGTCTCTGATATTAGTAAGCTGCAAGAGAAGCTAAGCTTTCACATATAATGTTGATTTTTTTGCGCGTGTTACACTTTAAGGTACAACACACAAATGCATCAGTAAATTTTTTAATAAAGACATAAATGTATGATCTTCTCAGCTCGAAATTTTTCTAAATGTACGTCCTCAAAGACTTGATTTTTAAATGAGAGTCAAATGCTCTGTGATTTAAGAAATTCATCGTACATTCTCACACATAATTCATCTTGCATAAAAGGAAATTTACTTTGAAAGTAACGCTTTTCAAACAACCACTCGAAATATTTTCCCGTGACCTGTTAGAAATAGGTACGTTTTAGTAGTTGCCAGAGAGCACCAGAAACAGGCGTCACCGCGCTTGCGCATCTACGATGATGCACGAAGCCCATATGTTCGTAGGTGTAAAACATTAAAAGATCTTACACTGTGTCATAAAAGAAACAAGACATCAGAGGATACTCCAAGAACATCAGAATTTCGTGAACCATACTACAATGCATAATTCGGCTTAAAGTGCACATTCGTATGTCCAGATTCGGACATGAATTTTCTTAAGTAGCGGTACTGTATCATCTCATGTTTGGTTCTTTATTATGGCATAATGCCATACGTGCTAGAAGATGAAAACATGCACTTTTGAAATGCAGCGAACAGTTGAAACTAGCCCATAGTATGGATTTAAACACTTCGTTTCAAATAAATTGACTGCTCCAGCAGAAAAGATTAATAAAAGGCAAATTTCTTTAGCAAACCAACAAAAATAACTTCATTGTTCTGCAAGGCGATTAATGTCTGACTGTCAGAAAGGTGGAGATAAAACCTGAAACTAATAGCATATTTTAGCCTTCCGTAATTATGAGAACGTAATTTAATTCATTTCATAGCTCACGCCCATAGATATCTGTTTTGTTTTCATTTAATGTGAGAGCAATAAATGAAGAGGAAACAGCAAAATCACTAAACGTAAACACGGGTCACGTGGAGACTCCCCACTAGAACTCAGACTGCTCTATGAATCAGCCCCGGATCTCCAATATTTCCGAATCGGGGCAATATTACATTGTAGCGCCCAGCCACACATCTGTAGCGAGAAGCGGGGAAAGGTACTTCTCATACGTGACTCAACTGCACACGCACATGGGCCGGCCCGCAACTGCTCAAACAAATCTAAAGTAAACAGTTGTAACGTCACGCTCATTGGAGACAATTTGTTGTTAGGAAGCATTGCATAGTCTTTCCAAAGTCTTTGACACACTTTGCAGTTGGCAAACTGCTTGTATGAGCACTGTGTTTTATTGTTGTATATGGCGTATTTCTTTTGCGACTTAAGTTTCATTTTCGTTTTTTTTCTCCCATTCACGTTTTGTTGCTGCAGTATTATACTGCAGAAGTAGGATACAGTAATATCCTTTGTTAGAGTATTGGTTCTTACCCGTCAAAATCACAAAAATTTAACTGAAAACTAAAACAATGAAAAATTCCCGGAATTCTGAAAAATTCCCGGGTTTATCCCGATTTTCTCCCGGATGAAAAAATGCCCGGGTTTTTCCCGGATCTCCCGGTTGTCCCGGGTCATATACACCCTGTATATGACATCAGAGGATAGGAAGATGAAAGTGACATAAGGGCATTTAGATCAATTCAGATGATTAAATAAAAAAAGTTGAAACAACAAACAAAATTTCTGATGAAAGAAAAGCTTTTATTGTATACAAACTTAGCCAGAAGAAAGGAGTTCTTCAATAACACAATTGTGATTCTGACACACAACATTAAGTTTCTTACTGGCATTTATGATTCCTTCTGCCTATAACAGCTTCACTGATATTTCACACTTACCACCCTAAAGTGGTTGTCCAAGTTTCTCTATGTCACTTCTATCATCTTGAGCAATAATACCAATGGTACCAGCAGCATTACTCCAGTACATCTAGGCACAGGCTACAGGCATCTCTAAGTCACTCTTTTATGCATACAGGGTATTCTGTGGTTTCATCATTTAGCTTAGTACTTCAGTTATCGAGTCTCCTCACCTTAACATGATTAATACCTATTACAGCCCATATTCTTGTAATTTGTTTCTTCTTGTATTAACAAAGCCTTTTGCTGCTTCTTCTTGTATTAACAAAGCCTTTTGCTATTTCTACTTTATAGATTCAAAGCGACATTCTATTGGTGGTTCAGGCATTAGTTATTATCCAATTCACGGTGAATATTTATTTTGATGGCCTTCTAGTTCCTGTTTATTCAGTATATCTGTATAAAGCTGCTTGACAAGTTCGGAGGTGTTATGAGAAACACACGATCTTTCAATGAGGCAGTTGCTCATCATCTTCAGTTGCAACTCTGGGGAACTGCAGTGGCACCACAAGAAGACCCTACAGGGGATTTTGACACCCACAGGCCGCTCCAGAGAAATGTGCTGAGAACCCAGCATACTTGGTGTGGAAAAATCCAAGCTGCAAGCTGCAGATCTCAGCATGACCTTTTGTTGAATACTTTTCAACTCAATGGAACTTATCAGGAAGAACCCATCAAGTCTCCTCAAACATGTGCTCACCTTGACTAATTTTTATTCAATAAACAACATTTTGAATAAATTGGTAAGTTGATACGAAAGGCCCTCTGTGTCTCATAGTATAGCTAACATTTTTATGGAAAACTTCAAGCATAAAGCACTTCAAACAGCAGTTCCGAACCACAAATGTTTTTGGAGATATGTAGGCAATCCCTTTGTGACGTGGCAAGATGGGTCCATAACACTACTTTCATTTTCAGAACACCTACACTCTCTCCATCCTAGCACTTGTTTGAGTATGCAAAAGGGGAAAAATGGAGACCTCCATTTTCTGGATTCATGGTTTGTAGAAAACAAGATAGCTCCTTGAGTCCTAGTGCATACTGTAAACCAACATACACTGACTTGTATTTACCAGCTACTAGCTGTCATCACATATCCTAATGCAGCAATGTTTTAGGGACACTCATTCACAGAGTTATATCTGATACCGAGAGCTTGTCAACAGAGCATAGCCATCTCTGCTCTGTGCTTGTTCAGAATGGGTACTCTGAGAAGCAGGTTTGCCAAGCATTTTGACCATCAAACACTATTAGCAGCCATAAGTTATGGAGAACTCAACTAGGATGGTTTCCCTGCCCTATGTTACTAGTGCATCCTTCAAGATTTTGAGGCTTTGCAAAAGCACCAGGCAACTGTCTTCTAACCTCCTGCCTATCTACAAACAATGCCAGATCCTGCAAAAGATGACCTCAGTTGAGGAAGACTAGGAATATAAAAGTGCCTGTGTTGGTGCAGAAACTCTACACTGGTTAGATGTGCCGCACCATTAAAGACAGATGCAATGAACATAGACATCACACAAGATTAAGTCAGGCTGAAGAGACCCAACTATTACTCACCACTTTCTAGATAAAGGACATGGCACGAACTACACAGACACGCAGGTCACTTCTTATCCACTGCCCTGCAGAGTGAAAATTCAGTTGGAAAGATCATTTCATTCACCTCCTTCTACAGGTATTCCATCATAGGAAACAGTCAAAATTATGTGTATCAAGTGACTAACTCAACAACATACAGGATTTCAGCTTCGAAAAGCATGAGAACTCGCTTTGTTGGCACTAAAGTACCAGCAGCCACAGAGAAATGAATACAATGAGACCACTCCAAAGAGGACTCAAAGCCAAGATAGACTGGTTGAGTACCAGTACATTACCTGCATACATACGCTGGTTGGATCCAAATGTCATTTCCCCAGCAAGAGGCTCTGGATGTCAAAGTCCTTGCAATGATATTATAACCATGCACCCTGGCATCAACACCTTTCTAGCAAACTAATGTATAAACTGACAAGCCACTATATGCCCCCCCCCCTCCCCAAAGTCAGAGCTGTAGATGACGAACAACTATCTCACTGACATATTGCTGAAGTTTCCATGACACCATCCTGAACATCTGAGACAATTCCTGAGGACCTATCAAGCAGTTATTATATCAGGAAAGCCTCAAACAGCACAATATGAAACGAAAGAAAACTACTGACTCAAAGATCTTGTTAAACTTACAGGCACCTATTTCACCAAGCAATATTTTTCATTCATATGTATACGCACTTATTTCAGTTCGCTTTTAATATTGTACCGTAGTTACGGAGTTATACACTGTACGTCAGAATCCCAACGCAGCAATGACAGTACAATACCTCAAGCTCTGCAAGTAACATTTCCCTATTTTTTGATAGATTGGTGGTACTTTATCTGAGTTTTAACTTTCCACCAAAGTATCTTCTGCCACACCACCATGGCTATTTTGTTGGTCTAGTATGCCACTAAGCAATGCTGATGTGCAGCAATAACAATTTTGGACTCTGAAAAGAAAGCATGCAATATGCTTTTCAGTCGCTGTAATGGGTATATATTTTCTTATGTATGTGGCATATGATGATTTGGGAAGTAGTGATGTACGTGAAAGATTAACCAAGCAGTAATCAGAATGAATTTTGTCCCTATAAAGTTAAAAAAAAATACATGAATCTATATTAGTGGCATGAACTTATAACAAAAATGATAAGCAGATGTTTACATGCAGAAAAGTCATTGAAAAGAGTTAACAGACAAATGAATGTCGCATAGAGCCTCGTAATTGCTACACCGGTCAACATTCATTTCATTCACATAAAACATGACACAGCACAACAAAGTGCTGGGAGAGAGATGCTTTTATATAATCTGTATATCATTTTAATGTGTGTAGCTATATGACTGTACATTTGTAACTGAATCATTCTGCTTCCCTGGCAAATGCGATACCTCTCACTCTACAATCCTCTCGTCAAAATCTGACATTTTTGTAACTTTCACCAACATATGGAAAATGCTGACTGTATCTAATAGAACATGTACAGGGGGGAAAATAAAAAATTATAATTTTTCATTTTTATAGGATTGAAATTAAGTGCTTTATTTATAATAAACCACAGTACTGTTCAAGTAATTGGAGTCTTCAGATAAGCGCATGACGCACCTTAAGCTATTGAAGCTAATGTGGGAATTATGATGCCATTTCTTTTGTATAATACCATTCCAGTAGTTGCTCCCTAGAGAGAATGGAGATGTATTGAAGGCATTAAACTCATCTGCACAAGCCAGTTTCAATTCCAATACCAGAATCTTGATTCAGAGTTTCTACGGCATTGCTATACCATTTAAGATGAATACTTCACTCTTATGGATGCCAACTACTTCAATGGTACACAGGATAACGCATCATTCTTATTGATGCAGCAATGGAATAATTGGGATTAGTCACTGAAACAGGTTAATTTGCACTGGTTCCTTTAATGCAGTGGCAGTCAACCTGATTCCTATTGCCACAAGTGGATGTTCGAGCTTCCATGGAGGGCAGTAGGGATTTTCAAAACATTTTCGTTAGATTTTCATAAAATTTTGACATAAAGAATTTGGAAAGTAATAATTATCATATGCTTTAACTTGCTGTAGCTCTGCTTTATAAAATTTGCAAAGTAAAGTTACTTTCCAACTTCATAAATCACATTTACTGAGGAATCAATGAATGGTTAGAAAATTTTTTAACTAACAGAGATAAAAGAGTGGGCAAGAGGTAAAAAAGGTTGACTACCCCTTCTTTAATGCAGCAAAATGATTAATTACTATTCTCTTTATTTGCCACTGAATAATTTAATGCTAGTTATAATTTGCACCTCACCTTCGTAATGGAATACTACAGTTTTTCCCCAAAACTACAAATGATATGCACTACGTAAGATAACAGTGATATACAAAGATGCATGTTATTACAAGTTACAATTCCTGGGTGAACCTTAGTTTTATCCTTTTTAATCCCACTTTACTTACTTGCTTGTTCAATGCTGGCATCATCAGTGCTTGTCTGGAGCATTACATCAATACCCACAACATTTAGCTTCTGCTCTTCAGTGTTGTTTACGACAATTTTAATTGGGTACCATTCACCAAGAAGTGCTGGTTCATCATGGATAACAGTAACATCTAGTTTCGAGTCACGTGGTACAATTACTGCAGATGTCAATGACCTGATGTTATCAAAATCAGGCATACTCACAGGTGACGGTCTGTAAGAAAAAAAGAACTGGAGATACGGAAGTTCAAGCAGAGCTGAGCTAAATGATTGTTGCTTTCACCAATTTACCATCTTATTAAAATGAGTAAGCAGAGAAAAGTAAATACTAAACCTGCAATATACAGAGTCGCCAGGGAGGTGTTACACTTTTCAAAACATTCTAAGATATTTAATATTTTTTTAAGAGATTTCAATTTCTGTTTTCCTCAAAGACTACAAATACAATGTCATCATCCAAGTGGCAGCCATTCTTGTTCAGGCATTGTTTCAGGAGTGTGGAATAACTGCCTATACACATTTCAAGCATAGCAAGAAGAATTTCTCAAGTAATGACTTCTGAAGAAGCTTCAAGAGTCTGTGGTTAATCCATGTAAACCCAGGATTTCTGGTAGCCCCCTAAGAAATAATCACACTGAGAAAGACCTGGAGATTGAGGAGACCACTCCACATCCCCATGCAATGAAATGAGGCAACCTGTTAAATGCTCCTTTAGAAAACCCATGGGTGGTCTTGAACTATGGGAAGTAACCTCGTCCTGTTTAAACTATACATTATCAGGGTCAATCTGATATCTTCTCAATTCTGGCATAAAAAAATTCTCGCATCATGACACAACACTGTCAGTTGAAAGTCAGTATGTTAATTTTCTCACAAAAGTAGAGGCCAATGATGTCAAAATGGTCTAATCCACACCACACTCTTACTTTCTCACTATGTAAGGGCCTCTCGTGGAGTCCCCACGGATTATTTTCTGACCAATATCAGCAATTTTGTTTGTTAACAGCATCCGATAAGTGGAAATGAACCTCATCACTTATTTCCAGAATACTGACATTTTCCAAGGTTTCTAGCATTCTTTCTGCAGACATATGTCACCATGCTTAGTCATTTTGCTTCAGTTGTTGAACAACCATGATTTTAAAAGAATGAAAGTGGATGTCAAAGCACAAAAGTGGCAAAATGGCCAGTCTGAAATGTGCAAAGGTCAAGCGTGTCATACTGCTGAATACCGAGAGCTGGCCTCTACGGCTTGTCCAACTTTCTTGATGTTTTCTGCTGTTATAACTGTCCAAACACCTCCCTAAGCTGTTCCAGGTCTCACTGTGACTCTCTCATTCTCAATTTGTTGAACCACTTGGCTTTTGTTGGATGAGAAAGGACAGCACTGTGTCAACCAATACTGAACTGATTGTGAACTCTTCGCTGTGTCTGCACTACCGAATGATCAGTTGCAACAAAGGTTTTGTAAACAAGAAACATTGTTCAACTGACCAAGGCTCAATCGTTACTTAAATGGCAACTAATAATGAATGTACATCAACCACTGTGCATGTGATACTTCCCCTACCACTTAAGTTATGGTGGGCTCTAAAACAACACCTCTTGTGGCGAAACAAGTGCTGTATCATTTGAGAGGTACGGTGGTGAGTGAGTGTGCCAGGACTTACCCCAGTTCACTGTTAGTAGCACCAGGTCACCACAACGCACCCATGCATTGCACACAAGTATTGCACCATAATTTAAGAATGAAATTAAAAGTTAAAGTTGCTTTTCGAAACTTTATCAGCATGTGCTTTAGTATATTAACGTTTAAATGGTCAAATCTCAGATTGATCACATGAATATTTCCCATAATACATTGTTTAAAAAAAAGTGGTGCTAAATAATAAAGCTAGGAACCCAAAAATTGGTCATAATGTGCAGATGTATTCGAAAATTAACTGGTACAAGCCTTAACACGATTAAAACAATATTTTGGTCAGAATCCACATTTTTAAGAAAAATTGAAGATTATAGACTTAGAAATATGAAAATTTGTATGAAGCTTCAGTGCAGTATAAAATCATTAATTATGTAACCACACTGAGCTACCTCTAATAGTTTTCAAGTAATTTGCTGAAAACTAAATTTGGAACAAAAATGTCCTTATTTATCGTAGATTAAGTATCTGTTATTATAAATCTAGAAAGTTTTGGCTACAGCAATTGATGAAACCTATTAAATAAAAGAGCTATAACAAGTTTCAAAGTCTGTATGTAAATAATAACAAATACAAGGTCTCTTAAAGTTGTACTTCAGAGGTCATGTTCTACTGTCAGTTCCATTCTAAAAATTCTAGAGGGGAAAGTAGATATATAAGCGAGCTAAAACTTTTTCTATGATTTTATCCACTTTAACTACATTCACAAAAAAAATTATAAAATTCTAAATTAATTCAGGACATTGTTATAAAATATTATGGGTCTGAGAAAGCGGCCATTTAGAGCCTCCTACCGTGGGCATAGAGGGGATAACAGCAGGTGTTCCCTTGGCCGTCCACTGCGCCAGTATATAAATATAGCCTGAGAGGCACCTAGCCACAGTATGGTCCACATCAGTCAAACAAGAGTATGCGATGTCTTTGATGACATCACAGCCAGACCACAACTAAACTCTTTTTTGGCACAAATAGGAAGTGAAATCGCGAAGACTGTACACCGTCCTGGATTGCTTAGATTTCGTTGAAGTAACTGCTAGTGTGCCGTTTGTAAGCTTAACAAAACCACATGGCAAGTGGTGACAACCGTTCTCCACTTTTATGGCAAGTAATTATTTTGATTATCAGAAGTCAGGGCGAAAGACAATTTAATGGGAACTTACCACAGAGGTCGCCTCTGAACTGCTCTTAGTGCTATTTAGCTTAGAGAGATTTTTTATTAGAATTAACACCATGAATATTACGATGTTCTGGGTGTGAAACTTTACCAAATATATCTATCAATTAGAACTCAAAAGTCTTCATTTGTAATCATAGTCCTGATCGCACTGATCAAACAGAGAATAGAAACACTTCTTTCAGTGGGCTAGACAAGAATGTGGACTTTCACACTGGGAACTATGGTTCAGTATTTTCTCCATCGCTTTCTGGCTGACCACAGAAGTAGTTTCCAGGCTCTCGTAAAAGACGGCGAGCAATATTTCAAATATTTCCAACTTATGATTTCCTACTACTTATGACTGATTAATAATAATAATAATAATAATAATAATAATAATAAACTGTTGCACCACTCTCTCTCTTGGACCCTGCCCTGCTGCAATGTTTGCACAGAATGACCACCAACCAGGTATCAACCCAAACGAACAGCTACTGCCAAACTGGCCAAGAGCAGAGTTAACCACACAGTGATGGAACACACTGTTGAGCACATCATTGTCTCTTTCAATGGGTACTTTACAACCCCTGCATCTTTCCCCCAAAATGATCTTATCTTTGTTTCCTTGTAACTCGGCCTTTGTTCTCCTAATCTCCCTAGCCTCGATCTCTGTTAGCCTTCTGTTCCAAGTCCATCTCCACCATGCCTCAGGATCTTAACTTCACTCATCCTGCAACCACATCCTTTCCCCTGCAGTCTCTCCTTCCTCTGTCCTGACACTCCCTCCCAATCCACTCCCACATGTCATCACCATTGTGCACTGCATGACCTCAGCAGTGCAGGTACCGGTGTCACACTCTTATCTTGTACATCTGTTGCCTCTTCATCCTGCGTTCCAACACCCTGCACCTGCTACCTCCCTCCCAGCCATCAGCCAACCTTCAACCTTCATAATCTTACCTCCTCCCTCGTCTTCCCTATCTCCTTTCTCCCCTTACTCACTTCACTCAACACAACCCCCTAACTCTGTCAACTGCAGTGTCAGCACAGTGTAAACACAATGAGTGAGTAAGAGTGTGTGTGTGTGTGTGTGTGTGTGTGTGTGTGTGTGTGTGTGTGTGTCTCTACACTCAACGACTCAATATCTCTACTACTTTGTGTGTTGTACCTTACTCCAAAACCTTTATAAAAATTTTGTATCTCTTAGTTTTAGAAATAAGGAGTGTCTTCATCATAAAATGCGAAATAATATGATACTTAATACAAAAGAAGAGGAGAAAAATGAACACAAGTAATAATAAAGGATGTACTATTTAGTTACTGTTCCATCCATCACAATGTAGTTTCACACACTTCAGTACAACCTTTCCTCTGCTCTTCTCAGTATCACTACTGGCTGCCACGTGTTCACCAGATGTACATACCATTTTATTTTTATTCCTTTCCAGTACATTCTATTACTCACATAAAATACCTGGTAACTGGTGGTTCATTAGTTGTAATATACAACTTCATTTGTTTACAACTTTCATCAAAGTGTCTCATTTATCGCAAGTGAGGAAATCATAAAATTTACAAACCATAGGCAAATCATTCAGGACTCCAGATCAGAGAATAGGAAAACTGGATACTGAGAATTAACTATGAAATGCTAGATGTAAAGAGAATTACAAATAATAGATATGCCAACTGACAGATAAGAAATGAGAAAAATAGAATGAAAAACTGGGCACAGATGAGGCAAAAAGAGCAGCACCAGCCAAGAAAAGTAAGTGCAACAGAAGTCATAAATACATTATAAAAGGTACTTGAAACAGAATGATAGATAAATTTATTTTTTAATGCTACCACTTACATTTACATTTTCCTGTGGTTCTCAGGTAAGTATAAAAGTTGTTTTTAATTTTCATTTGATTGCAGATTCATTTTGGAGATGCCTTGCCTTTTATTAGAAGTTTTTACTAGAAAATTTTCACATGCCACTCAGAGATATTATGTTTGTACTCTGTTAAGAAAAATGGAAATTTATTTTGGGTCACTACTTGAGGCCAGATGTCTCACTCTCTTGGCCTGTGATCAGCAGATTATACACATGCCTAGTTTGTGTCTTTAGCTCAATATTCAATTTGCTCTTTCTTTACTGTCCCCACAAACATTCTAACAAATCATTCAAGAAGGCAAAGGAAATACATACATCTTGTCATATAGATACAATAGCCTAAATTCTAAAAGCAATGTGAGATATAGATGAAGAGTCTGATTACAACATAAGAACACCTGACAGAGGGACCATTTATCAATTTGGGAAGGTAACAGTTCAGTCAATCATCCCTCACTTGGCCCGGCCTGTACCATGAGGGAACTGCGAAACCGACCTCTTGACCCAGGGATGGGAATTAAGTGTTATCCAGTCACCTGTTGTGCACCAGACACGGGGGCTGGCCTTCAGTAGTGCACAAGGAGGAATGAGACAAAGAGGAACCTCAAACACCGAAGTGGAGGAGGAATAAGAGAAGAGGAATGAAGAAAGAAAAGAGGAATGGAAAACAGTGGAGAGACTGTTCTGATGTCAGGCTACTGAAAATGCAGAACACATTCCCAAAAACATCCAAGACATGTTCCCCAAGGGAGGAGAAAAAAGAAAAGCAAGAGGATGGATATGCAGCATGAAAGGAAAAAGATGCTGCAAAGGCTGGGGCCCTGTGGCAGCCAAGCACAAACCCACCAAAGAGTGGCGAGCCCCCTGGGGGGGAATGCATGGTATAAATACTAGTTCATTTTCAGATTGCCATTTAATTGTGAACCTGCTTTGTCTCTGAATAAGGAAACGGAATGCTATTAAAGGTTTGGCAGCGCACCTTATATCGCTGTGACCAGAATTTGTTCATATTAGTTAAAGTGGCATCTACAGTGGAAGTGCTGGTCCATGTCTGGCATATTTGGGATTATTGGAGGTCTTGCAAGAATTTGAGTTTTAAATATTTTAATGAGGACATTGGATAATATTTTATTTCATCCATCCTAGTTGCTTTAATATACAATTTTAGTTATGGCTAATAACAAGGAGTGTGGTTTGAGAAAGGGCATGTCAGCTCGAAACCAGTAACCACTGCAGCAAAAATTTTATATTAATGCCAGATAGATGGACAACAATAATCAAATTTCCTCAGTACTGAACAGTTGCGTGCCTACCATCTTATGGCAGCATGCCTCAAATCACCAAAAAATGATTTTAATGATTGTATTTAGCTACATGTCCAAACTATTACACACTATCTTAGCACCCACTGCTTCATTCACATAGACTGTATGGTTTTCACAGTTTTTTTGCTTATTTTTTCTTTAATTGAATTTTTACATGGCTCAAAATGGCAACATATTCTAAACTTTTTATGCTAATTATGACTGCAGAAGCATGGTCTTTCCTGTGTGTTCTTCAGAACAAACAGCAATTCTGGTAGCTGGAGCCAGACAGCATTGTTAATCCTGCAAGTTTAGTTCTTGTGGTAATATGTCCATAAAAACTTTCATCCCATAACACATATTTCCTTGGAAGTCAAATACCAATTTTCAAAGATTTAGCTTTCAATATAATGAAATATTTTCATAAAAACTTTCATCTTCTCTTTCAATTACCTTAGGGGTTGAATTTCCAAAAACCAATGAAACACTTATTTTTTTATTTGCAACTGTGAAGCCAAACACAAATTTTCAGAGATTAGTTTCAAGAATGCTTTAGTAGTATTTTCAAAAGAAACTTTTGTGCACTGTTTTACCCCATCAGTGGTTGAATTTCCAAAAATATGCATTTTTTTTATTTCTCACTGAAAAACCAGATACCAATTTTCATAGTTCTATCCTCAAAACTGCCTTAATAGCAACATAGTTTCAAATACCTTTGAGCCCTATTTCAACCTGTTAGGAGTGGTATTTTAAAAAATCATCTCTTAAACAATAACTACAATATAAGATTAACACTCTAAATTTCAAGTTTCTATCCTTAACGGTTTGGACTGGACAATGATTAATCAGTCAGTCAGTCACTCACTCACTCACTCATTCACACATTATTGTTTGTAATTTTGCATTTTGGTATCCTGAGTTTGATGTAATTTGTGCATTTCAAAATAAATGACCAATGAAAAGTGAAACCTCTATGTACTTTAGTCCAGCCCACCACTACATTTATTCCTAGTAAGTTTTTGATATATTGATGTTGTATTTCATTGTACACCTCAAGGGGAGAGGAGATAGGTAGGACTCAGGTCCTATTCCAAGCCTGAAAGCTTCATACTAGAGTATGGTTGACTGCTCAGTGACATCTAGATTACATTTTGTTTGTAAATCACACACATAGTTATGATTCATGTAAAGGAAGGGCTACTTCACAAATAATTCCTGTTTTGTTCTTAGTAATCAAATGTTCTTTATGAAGAATGTGATGCTCAACCAGCTGTCTTATTTAATAATTCTGTTTGCTATCTGAAAACAGGCATAACATTTGTGGGATGACACTAAGACAACAAATCTGTTAGTTATTCACCTACACTTCCATCTTAATTCTGTCTGCTGTCTGCTAGGTTACTTACCTCTTGCTAGATGCAAGATGAAAACTAACATGCACACCTCACTTACCAGTGCTTTAATTATATTTTCAGAAGAGACTCATGTACCAATTGTCTCAGAATCCTAATGATGCTCAACATCAAAACTAAATATCAGTATGTATTTACTACTGTAATATGGTTTGGAAATTTCTGGCAGAATCTAAATAATTTACAAGAAAATATAACAACTCGCCAAATGGGAGAGGGAGAGAGAGAGAGAGAGAGAGAGAGAGAGAGAGAGAGAGAGAGAGAGAGAGAGAGAGGGGGGGGGGGGGAGATAGGGAGATTCATTAGGAAACATCAAGATAATATTCATTTGCAGACATTCAGGCCCCTAGGATGAGATAGTTCTTTGTGCTAATGAGCCTACTACACTGAGGAATACAGTTGATAAATATTAAAAATTTTATCAGTGTGTATACAGAACCAGTAACACATAAATGCAGACAAATGCAAATAGATTATTATTACTATTATTTATCAAAATGAGCTAATATCCAAATGTATACGTTTACAAACCTGAAATGCTGTAGTTCAGGACAAACAGCATCACATGCTGTACCTCCATCATTACCACTCCCAGTGAAACGAAGAATGGTGCAACGTTCTGTCCCTAGCTGCAGCAACAGAGAGCCAATCTGAAGATCTCTACCACCATCGGGTGGCAGGAACTTGCATGCAAATCTTTTCACTTCACCACACGTAAACAGCAGAGAAGGTCCCTCATCACACACAGCAAATTCTGAACTGTAACTAGGATTGTTCACAGTGACTGACAGCTTGCTGAACTGCAACGGTTGTGGGCAGCAGCTCCTAGAAGAGTACCTATAATTCACTCAACAGTATACAGAAACAGAGCAACAACATATTTTTTGTAGAAATTTTGTGAATTAATGTAGTTATTTGCCTCTCTTCCCATATTGTCAAGAGAACAAAAACAATGAAATCTCTACTGTTATTTTTGATTATATGAGAAAAGTTAAGAAACTGGAAAAATCTGTACCAGAAAAATAATAGGTTGTAAAAAGATTATGGATTAAAAATGAGTTACTATATTGTATTACAGCCAAAGTAATCCACTAAAAGTTATATTACTCTGTTTATATTTTTATCAAAATGATACATTGTGCCTCACAATCTCTCTTGCAAAATGCGAGGCACTCTTCAACTCTGTCAATTATTGAACACTGTTTTTATGTAGTCACTGCAGGAGTAACTGCAGCTATGGTGACAGACAAAGGGATAGAAGAACTACCAACTGAAGTTAAAGATTGCAGAAATTCAATATAGTTCCATAGAAAAGGTCAGCAAAATAAAAAAAGTGAAAAGAAGCCTATACAATGAAAAATGAAAAAATCAGCTGGTTAAAAAAAGCAAAAGCAGTTTACATAAGGAAACCAAAAGAATTGTTGGTATAGCAGCTGAGATTCAAATTCCTGAGTAAATTGTGGAAGGAATGAAATCCAGCTACAGTAGCCTTTGTTATCACTACTTTCATCATGGTTGAATCACTGATATCTGTGGCACAGAAAGGGGTAAAATTTGCTGCTCTAAAGCTTTTCGATAAATTACCAGCTGAAATAAAACGTATGACAGACAGCAGTAATAGCTTCAAAAATAAATTGAAATCATATCTCCTTGACAACTCCTACACCACAAATGAATTCTTCAATAGGTTAATAAATCTAAAGGTATAATACATGCATTCATGCATTTTGTGCCATTTAAGGGAATGGGGTAGGTGATGAAAATTTTACACTTTTAAAAAAAATCATTTCTTATGCTCTTGACACATTCCACATCATAATGGTTACCACGAGATTGATCAATGGACATGTAACTAACTAACTCACTAACTCACTGAAAATATTCCTCCTTGCTGTCTGAAAGTAGTGACGATCTTTTATCCAGAATGTAAGTATTTTCTTGGCCATATCAAATCTGTACCTGCCATTCTCCTGCTACGTACCCTCCTTGTCACTGTCAATGCCACATCTATATTTTCTTGTCTAATGGGTTCACAGCCTCAATAAATAATTTAATGATCATCACTTTCTGCTTACAGTTGCTAATTTTATTCAAGTTCTATGTTTGCTTGGATGGCCGTCTCCAGCAGTAGCTGTTATACAACTATTATTTTTATTTGATATCCTTCTGCCTTAACCTAAAACAGACTTGTATTTACAGTTCAGACGTTAAATAAATTCAAGTGAACAGACCAACAGATACCTGGATAATATAAGACATACTTTCTGTGTGATACAAAAGAGTGAAATATAGTTGCTATGTGTAAAACATTACTTTTGCATACATTTAGCTCTAATTAGTGTGGAGCACAAACAACTTTACAAAATTTGTACCAGTATTACAAGATAAATTGAAAAATAGCAAAAATTGACAAAATGAGCTTGTCATGATGTTGACATGAGTACAAAGCATTAATACTGTTTCAACTGCAGTGAAAATGTGAGAGAATATATGTAAAAAGACACGTATGCACAAATACATCTTCATGGCTATATTGTTTCGATTAACTACATTGTACTGACATTGTAGCTCATATGTCAGTGCAGTGTAGTCAGCCGAGACAATGTAGCCATGCATGTGCATGTAGATGTATGTGTATTTTGTACTAATTACTTCTCAAGGAGGACATCTGTTGGAAACAAATGAGTTTTTTCTTTGCTGACACCATGCAGTTTTTTATTGTTTTCATCTTTGATCTGTCTTGTAATTATCCTCAAAAAATAGTTCTTAAGGCTGTGTTCCTGGCAATATGGTCTATATTAATTTCATTCATCACCAAGTCAACTTCATACTCTCTTAAAGAGCGGACTGGAGTCAATATGCCACAGATTAAAGGCCCTGGAGGAGACTATAGGAAGTTTTGACAGATATAAAGCACCATTTGTTCAGAAATTGATAAATCAGAATCACTAGTATCCTTGTGGCATGAATTATTGTTGCTTTGAGTTACCATGTAATGAATGGTTCCATGCGGTGGCATCATATTTTTTGTTAAGAGAGGTTCATGATTTGTCTGTAGAATACATCTGGGATGGTTTTGGATGGACAATCACTGTTTAATTTTGAAAAGGACCTAGTATGGCTAACTACAACTGGAAATTATGACTAAAATGTACCTAAAATCCGGGGAATAGTGGAAAACAATTGCTGGCACTGATGAAGATACAAAGAATGTACATAAATAATTATCCCACATATACAGAACTGTGTACTCTGACCACAATCTATTGCTTATGAATTGTAGATTAAAACTGAAGAAACTGCACAAAGGCGGGAATTTAAGGAGATGGGACCTGGATAAACTGAAAGAACCACAGGTTGTATAGAGTTTCAGGGAGAGCATAAGGGAACAATTGACAGGAATGGGGGAAAGAAATACAGTAGAAGAAGAATGGGTAGCTTTGAGGAATGAAATAGTGAAGGCAGCAGAGGATCAAGTAGGTAAAAAGACAAGGGCTAGTAGAAATCCTTGGGTAACAGAAGTGATAATGAATTTAATTGATGAACGGAAAAAATACAAAAATTCAGTAAGTGAAGCAGGCAGAAAGGAATACAAATGTCTCAAAAATTAGATCGAAGGGAAATGAAAAATGGCTAAGCAGGGATGGCTAGAGGACAAATGTAGGGATGTAGAGGCTTATCTCGTGAGGGGTAAGATAGATACCGCCTACAGGAAAATTAAAGAGACTTTTCGAGAAAAGAGAACCACTTGCATGAATATCAAGAGCTCAGATGGAAACCCAGTTCTAAACAAAGAAGGGAAAGCAGAAAGGTGGAAGGAGTATACAGAGGGTCTATACAGAGGCGATGTTCTTGAGGACAATATTATGGAAATGGGAGTGGAGGTAGATGAAGATGAAATGGGAGAGATGATACTGCGTGATGAGTTTGACAGAGCACTGAAAGACCTGAGTCAAAACAAGGCCCCGGGAGTAGACAACATTCCATTAGAACTACTGACAGCCTTGGGAGAGCAAGTCCTGACAAAACTCTACCATCTGGTGAGCAAGATGTATGAGACAGGCGAAATTCCCTCAGACTTCAGCAAGAATATAATAATTCCAATCCCAAAGAGAGCAGGTGTTGACAGATGTGAAAATTACCAAACTATCAGTTTAATAAGTCGCAGCTGCAAAATACTAACGCGAATTATTTACAGACGAATGGAAAAACTGGTAGAAGACGACCTTGGGGAAGATCAGTTTGGATTCCGTAGAAATGTTGGAACACGTGAGGCAATACTGACCCTACAACTTATCTTAGAAGCTAGATTAAGGAAAGGCAAACCTACGTTTCTAGCATTTGTAGACTTAGAGAAAGCTTTTGACAAGGTTGAGTGGAATACTCCCTTTCAAATTCTGAAGGTGGCAGGGGTAAAATACAGGGAGCAAAAGGCTATTTACAATTTGTACAGAAACCAGATGGCAATTATAAGAGTCGAGGGGCATGAAAGGGAAGCAGTGGTTGGGAAAGGAGTGAGACAGGGTTGTAGCCTATCCCCGATGTTATTCAATCTGTATATTGAGCAAGCAGTAAAGGAAACAAAAGAAAAATTTTGAGTAGGTATTAAAATTCATGGAGAAGAAGTAAAAACTTTGAGGTTCGCCGATGACATTGTAATTCTGTCAGAGACAGCAAAGGACTTGGAAGAGCAGTTGAACGGAATGGACAGTGTGTTGAAACAAGGATATAAGATGAACATCAACAAAAGCAAAACGAGGATAATGGAATGTAGTCAAATTAAATCGGGTGATGCTGAGGGGATTAGATTAGGAAATGAGACACTTAAAGTAGTAAAGGAGTTTTGCTATTTAGGGGGTAAAATAACTGATGATGGTCGAAGTAGAGAGGATATAAAATGTAGACTGGCAATGGCAAGGAAATCGTTTCTGAAGAAGAGAAATTTGTTAACATCGAGTATAGATTTAAGTGTCAGGAAGTCGTTTCTGAAAGTATTTGTATGGAGTGTAGCCATGTATGGAAGTGAAACATGGACAATAACCAGTTTGGACAAGAAGAGAATAGAAGCTTTCGAAATGTGGTGCTACAGAAGAATGCTGAAGATAAGGTGGGTAGATCTCGTAACTAATGAGGAGGTATTGAATAGGATTGGGGAGAAGAGAAGTTTGTGGCACAACTTGACTAGAAGAAGGGATTGGTTGGTAGGACATGTTTTGAGGCATCAAGGGATCACAAATTTAGCATTGGAGGGCAGCGTTGAGGGTAAAAATCGTAGAGGGAGACCAAGAGATCAATACACTAAGCAGATTCAGAAGGATGTAAGTTGCAGTAGGTACTGGGAGATGAAGAACCTTGCACAGGATAGAGTAGCATGGAGAGCTGCATCAAACCAGTCTCAGGACTGAAGACCACAACAACAACAACATTAGAAAGATTCATCAGAATAGCTGCTTATAATAACCACTCTTTACTCATCAACAATGTAGGAAAAGAAAGATTGCTACTTACCACAAAGAAGACATGTCAAGCTGCAGGCAGGCACAATGAAGACAGACAGACAGACAGACACACAGACACACACACACACACACACACACACACACACACACACACACACACACAAAGCAACCGCACCGCATGCACAAACGACTGCCAACTCCAGCTCTTGGGCCAGAACGCAACATCTTGTGGGATACAAGTGACAAACTGGAGTAGGTGGGGATAGTAGTGTACGGGTGGGAAGAGAGATGAATGCTGTCTAGTGGAGTGTAGGTTGAGGCCTCAAACTATGATAACATACTGTCTGCACATCCTCCACCCAACAGTTTTCACTCCCTCTGTCCTATCATCTTCTCCCAATTCTCATCTCTGACCCTGTTTATGTGCAGCCCTCTGGCAACACTTCTAACCATCTTTCCCCACTCCTCTCCTTTCTTGCTCCTTTTTTTCCCCACTTCCCTGCCCCACAACCTCCTGATGTTGTGACTGTTGGTAGCCTAGTCCCTGCACACCCCATCAGACAGCTTTCGTCTCTCTCCCCCACCCATACACTACCATCCCTTCCCCTTCCCTACCCCCTCCAATTTGCTGCTTGCATCCCATGTGATGTTGCATTCTGGCCCAAGATGCTGGAGTTGGTGGTCGCGTGTGCGTGTGCGTGTGTGTTTTACTGACGTAGGCTGTGGCTGAAAGTTGTGTGTGAGTGCCTTTTAACTGTCCTTTCTGCTACTTGATGTGTCTTCTTTATGGTAAGTAGCACTCTGTCTTTTATTACAATGCTGATATGGCTACCTGGAGTTTCCATTGTTTAATCTTTATTCATGACAGACCATTTCAGCATTTATGCCATTGTCAAGTACCTGCAAATACAGTTTGTGCGTGAATGTGAATGTCATTTATATTAAAGTGTCTATATTATACTCACACATGACGTCTATATTATGTCATTAGTGAACTGTCTCACAACTGCCACTGTTTTGATAACATAAGTGAATCAAGATCAGTTATTATAAGCAGATATTCTGGTGCATCTCTCTATAACTTACTCATTAATTTCTGCTATGTGGGTGTATGGTGCATTTTCCTAGTACCTAAGGGTATACTGGTCATTTGCCGTATCTCTGCTGCAGTTACATTTCATATTATTACTAGCACTGGTGCCTCTTGGAACTTTTTAAAAGTGGCACACTTCACAAACAGCAAAAAAATATAATACAAAATTAAATTACACAAATCCCCAAGGTGTTTTGCAAAAACCTGTTTGGTTACCATTTTGTGCTGAACAATATACACAAACATCTTCATAAATGAAGATGACGTTATTCCCAAAATCAAATTTTCTATGATGCAATAAATTATTATTATTATTTTTTTAACTTGAAAACACTATTCAACTTCTTCACATCAGATGCGCTGTAAATTTTTTAAGAATAAAGACTTCAATTAGTATATAAATACGAAACTGCACACACGAAAGCAAAATAACACATCTTTATCAAATAAAGTAAGATTCCAGAAATAATTTGACTATTACTTCCATTATCTTCAATGATTAAATGAAAATGAATGTATTTATTAATATGGCAAATTCTCTCACCAAATTAGATATTTATTTTCAATCAGGTAAAAACAAGTCAAAGTTTAGACTATCGGCTGTGACATCACACTGTTTATAAATGAAAGTACGAAATTTTGGGCACCTGATAAATACTTCAATAACAACATTTTCATCAGCTTGATACTTGGATTTTGTGAAGCGAGCTCTGCTTTCAATGCAGGATGTAATACTGTTCATTTCTACAGTGACGGTAAGAAGTTCTGCTCTGGATGCTTTGCTCCAGAGATCTTTTGCTCGAAGCCCTTCTTCAGGTGTTATGTTAGGCTCAGGATCAGGAGGTAACTTCTAAAAGAAAACAAACAGTAAATAGCCTGTGAAACAGAAAACAGATTTACTGATCATTACACTACAGTAACAAATCTATGGTTTGATACAAACCTTCAGAAGCTTTTCTAGATTGTTGTGTATCCTTATTTTTTCTGGAAGGGGAAGCTGAGTTGTAGCAGCCAGTGCTTCAAGGGAAAGTGTGATATAGTCCTGAACATTAGCCGAAAGATAGGCACAATTCAGTGCACGAGTAAGAATGTTTGTGAGCAAAAGCCACCATTTCTCACTCCGATAATCCCATAGCATGTGTGAGAGTAAGCTGTTAACAGAATTAAATCTTATGATGCAGCATTGTTACATTTCAAACACACTTAAAGTTCAAGTCTATTTATACAATACTGTTGAACTACTCAGAGAAATTCATAGAGCTAGATTTAAGTTTGCAGCATATATGTACCATATTTGTGACATCTGATAAAACAGTGCCACGTGGTTCACTCGCTTTCACATTTTATTTATACTGTATCATCAAATTAAGCAAAAAACAGAGGATATCAGTCACACAAATCAATCTCATTTAATGCCTACAGAGGGAGTTCACATGAAATAGTGAGCATATTATGTTTCATACAGGAAACTGAATTTTATATCAATGTCTTGGGAATGAATACTAAGATACTTTTGCAGTCAGGCAATTTATCATTAATTCAATACACATGTAATTCAAACTGTGTGAACAACAAAGAGCAATTTTTGTCAGCTCATAAAACACACTAAAAAGTCAAACGTCTATGGATAGCTTGAATTATTGATTTGGTAATGAAGAGGAGTGAGTGAGAGTGTGTGTGTGTGTGTGTGTATTTTATGTGTGTGTGTGTGGGGGGGGGGGGGGGGCTGTAGCTGCAGACCATGACTTGAATGCAATGCATACGCTCACAAGGATTTAGGCTACAATAGTTAGGCACAGTTGAAACTTGCATAGGACAGAGGAGAGTTAATAGTTGTGCCTAAAAACAGTGCAAATGAATTTCTGCAAATATCTGAACAATAATATGTAGCTGATGTAGAATATGATGGCAACTGGGGAAAACAAGGGGAGCAGTAGATAATAATTTCATGCCAATAAAAACAGCATTATCAAGACAGTTCGCTGACCAGAGAAACATACAGAGGTTGAAAGAAAGCCACACTAAAATTTGAAAGGAAACCACAAACAGAATGAAAATGCAAACATGACAATTTTTCCTAAAACAAAAATGTCTCTCTCTTCTTTCTGAAAATCATAGTTCATGGTTTTTAGTGAAAAAGGTTGCTTTAAAAGGATATCAGTTCATACCACCAATTACACATTGAAGATTGCCACTGTTGTACTGCTTTTCCAAACAAAACCACCACACTACCACAGTTCAGAACAGCCTTCATAATTGTTCAAAAACCATCTAGCTCACCAGTGAATGCTACTGACTATTAATGATGATATTGATTTGCTCATTTCATTCCGTGTATAATTACGCACACCCTCTGTAAATAAACTAATCAATCACTACATCTAGTAGTCACAAATTTTGCTCATACTCCTTAAGATTATACCTTTCGTAATAAGCACAGATGTGATACTGAATCAAATGCTTCTTGGAACTCAAGAAATACTGCATCTACTTGACTGCCTCAATTTAAGGCTTTTCAGGATGTCATGTGAAACATGTGCGAGTTGGGTGTCACATGATCAATGTTTTTGGAATCCATGATGGTTGACATGGAGGAGATCATTCTGTTCAAGATACCTTATTACATTTGAACTCAGAATATGTTTTAAGATTCTACAAAAAAATCACTGTCAAGGATACCGCATGGTAGTTCTCTGGATCACTACTGCTAACCTTCTTGTAGACAGGTGTAACCTGTACCTTCTTCCAACTACTAGACATAGGTTCTTGTTCGAGGTACCTGCGATGGATTAAAGTTGACAGACAGATCAAATTGGGGCAATACTTCCGGATTTTCCTTCATAAAGGAACGTTTGAAATTCGAGTTATGTATTTCTGCTTTTTATTTGCTAATCTCAATTTCAGTTTTTGTCTCATCCATAAGTGACTAGGCACTAACTCTGGTATCACTAACAGCCTTTACAAACAAGCAGAATTTCTTTCAGTTTCGTAAAATATTAAAATTTGTTTCATTCAGCACCTATCTATCTATAGCCATGTGCTTTATTTTCCACCTATTATGCAGTAATCCCTGTTTCTTCAGAACTGTCTTCACACTGACTGTATACCACGAATGTCTCTCTCAACACATATTGTTCTACGGGTTACATTTACATCTGACACATGGCCAACAATTCTCTAAAACTTTAGCTGTAGTTCCTCTACATGCTCCTGTCCCAAGATAAATGTTTCAAGTTCCTCACTGAGATGACACTATTGCTTCTTTATCTAGTCTGGGAAAACACACACACACACAAAATTACATTGCATTTACACTGAAATAATACCGCTTGTTTTATCCCTAGTTCTAACATCTCTGGAAATGGAGGTACTCTGTGCTTGTACTAATTTAAAAATCTTTGATCTAACAAAATTTCTCTGCACCATATATTTATCTTTATACCTGATGTTGGCAAAACTGCCAAAAACCGGTTCATGTAGCAAATAATTCATACCATAGGAAATTACACCAGTGTTGTGTATGTTTCTTAATGTATAACATGTTCTACCAAGAACTCATGGAACAGTCAATCAATGCAATATATAAATCTCTCTACTAGTTTTAGTTGCCCTTTGTACATTGGTGATCATTGTTGCTACAACTGCCAGATGATCACTGATACCATTTTCAATGTGTACATACTCACTGAATTCACATCTACTTGTTGCCATTAGATCAAATATATTTCATCACAAGTGGGGATCTGAACTGTCCATTCCAGGTTGTTTTCAAAGAAGGCATTTAGTAATATTCCACAGGACATCCTGTAATGTCGAGCACTAACTAAACAATAATTATCCCAATAGATTGTTGGATTATTACAGTCTCCTCTGATTATCATAGGATTGGTTACCTTATTTACTAGTAAACTGAGTTTTCCTCTAAAGTTTTTGGTTACATCATGTGGTGAGTCTTGTGGCTGACAAAACTATGCAACTGCAATTTTAGGCCCACCCCTGATACTGAGTCTTGCTCGAATTGTTTCAATTGCAACTTATTATTTCCAACTTGGTGGATTTGTCTTTCTCGTCTGCTGCAGCTACTCACTGTTGCCTAACATTTGACCAAAAATTCTTATTTTATCAACATCTGCTTACTTTTTATTTATTTTGTTGTAACTTGACTACAGGTGACCATATCACGCAAAACTTGAGCAGCTATTCTCTCGCTTCACATAAAGGTGCATAAGTGGCAGCTCGTGGGCATCATCGAATAAGATATAGAACTGGTGTAGCACAGCAGGTAAAGGCACGCTCATCTCCAAATTTTTCGAAGAACCAGCAACACATAGGTGTGCAACTAACTATATCATTTCACTATTGATCATAGAACTCCTTACAAAACGGAACAGGAATCAAGAGAAGTAGCATTGCTGAGCAAAATTTAATCTACATGAAGTGGGAGAATCTTAAAAATGCAATCATTATAGTGAAGATGAAAAGAAGTAGCTGTGGGGATGACGCAAGGCTCGCATTGTTATAGAAGGATGGAAAATGAGAACAGGACAATTATTCAAATAAATGTGAATGATCAGAAACCACTAATATAATAGATTCTTGCTGCAAAGTTTATGTGGTATTGCATGTTACATGTGAAATAATTAAGAAAGGTGACGTACTAAGAAAATGGCCACCACAGGTAACAAGGGTGATGGATGTTGCAGGGAGGGTCAAACAATAAAAAAACACCAGGTTCTATATTTTACAGCAAAGAAAAAAATTAAATGCATCTGTACTCAAACTAGAGGAATATCTCAAGCTTATTTTTTTAAAATTAAAAACAATGGTACTCCTCACAGGAGTATCAACAATGCACGAAAAGATAGATTTCTACTTACTGTAAAGATAACACACTAAGTTGCAGACAAGCATGATTAAAAGACACTTACACACATGCTTTCGGCCTCAGCCCTCATCAGAAAAAGAGAAACACACACCATTCATTCACACAAGCAAGCTCATGTCACGCACACAAGACTGCCAGCTCTGGCAGCTCAGGCCAGAATAATGAAAGCTTCTGCGTAATTGTCATAATTGTGCGTGTCTGTAATGTAGCATGTTATCTTTAAGGTAAGTAGCAATCTATCTTTTCCTACAATGTTGTTATTCTGAAAAGCTGATTTGTTAGTGATCAATGACAACATAATTAATGGCTATGAGCACTACGGGACTGAACACCCGAGGTCATCAGTCCCCTAGACTTAGAACTACTTAAACCTAACCAACCTAAGGACATCACACACACCCATGCCTGATGTAGGATTTGAACCTGCGACCGTAGTCAACATAAATAATTTTGAAGATCGTACACTGTAAGTACAGGAAGTTCAAGAAACAATTTATCAGCTTTAAAAATTGTGCAAAGTTGTAGAGAAAAGAGGTTACAGTAAATCACGAGAAGCTTACAATACAAAGCAAAGTGAGGGCAACCCCCTTCCCCCTCCCCCCAAAAAAGTTGTTTTTGTTGTTGTCATGATAGAAACACATTTTACTAGAGGCATAATGAAATTTATAATATGCTGAGGGAACACACAATTTAGCATAATGAAACAGGAAAAAATGCATGAAAAATTAAATGTAATATACAATTAAGTAATTATTACTAAGTTGACTTACGTCAGAGCTTTTCCATAATCTTGTGAACTGTAGTATTCATCAGCCATCTGGACCACTGCAAATACCAGAAATAAGTTTCCAACTTCACACACATTTTTTACACAGGTAATATCTTCAGTTACTCACCCAGTTGTCTTCTCATTTTTGGGCATCTATATGTTTTAAACTGTGATATTGCACTGCTCAGAAGTCCAATAATTAGCATCTGAAAAAATTTAAACCTTAATGTAATCAAGAAAGACTGATGTTACATAAGACACAGATTACAAGAGTTACACTTTTCACTGAAGCTACACACAAGAAAGTGCTTTTAATTCAGAGCCATCTACTTAAAAAATCAGCTTAATAATATAAGCTTTGTGGCATTATTTGACTTTCTATGCAAATACAGTGTCTACCTAGTTACCATTTGAAATGGTTCATTCACTGCAGTTCTTGTTTATGTTTCCTCGTTAACTTAGAATAATGTGATGTCTGACGTCATGGAAAGCTAGTCTGTCCGTTTTGTAAGCCGAGTACTACTTCATTTCAAACATCATCTTCATAATTAGTCATGTTTGTGGTAGAGTGTTCAAAAATGATTTACACTTTAAATTTCTGATTCTAGAGAAAGGTACTGTACTTCACACTTAGCATTTTTTGTAGACATACTGAATTGTATTATAAGGATTTCTTTGAGTTTGTTGACAACAGGGAAACTGATAATGGGAACGAGAGTACAAATTAAACAACATTACTTCTATGTTGCTGGAGTAGATATTCCTCTACACTAATTTGTAAAATGATTTTAAGAATTTTAAATTTTAATATTGTTGGTATACATTATCTATTTATTCAAATGCAATATTAAGAATGCTAAATATTTTAAATCTATATTACCTATTTAAAAAGGAATTCATTAATTTTTTTTTATTTTTAGATATGAAGATGGTCATTAAATGTGACTGAAGCTAGTTCTCAAGAATGACTAATTACAACTGAGACTGTTACAATAAATATTTTAAAGAATCTATAACAGTAATGAAAATATCTAATCTATCATTTATGCTTCTTCTTGGCTATTTCTAGTATACCACATACACTACATACTGGGTATATCATTAGTGGACTGGAATAGGTGATGTAGCCATTTCACAGAATGTTAACATCAGCAGAACAGAGAGGGCTTCTAGTCTTAAAAAGAGATATAAGGATATGTGTTCCACAGGTTGATAGGGGAAATGCTCCATTCGGTCTTAATAATGCACAGTAGCATACAGTCAAATATTATTATTGTCCCACACCCAGCATTCTCGACACACACTGTGACAAAACTTTTGGCCCATTAATGCCTATATTGGGTTATAACAATATATTATCATCCCAGTGAGACATACTATATACAAAATTAGTAAATCAATACCAATTAAACATTATACATGGAAATATAGGATGCCATCATTGATTGCAAAACATGTAGTCATTTGACCAGCAGCATTACATGTGGTCTGAAAGGGGTGTTGGTGTGCTATGCAACAGCTCATGGTCTGGGTGCTTGATCACCACTTGTTGAATCTGAGTTCAGTTCTGCCATATGGCCAATCTTTTTATGTCCCTGTCATGGCGGGTGCCAACAGCCTTTCTGTAGTAGCTTCTGTCTTGTCGTGAGTACAACACTGTAGCATGTAATCTGTGGCCTTTAAGAGAGCTACTGTAGGAAAAGATAACAAAGACTGTATCACAAGATTAAAAAAAGAAATTATTATGAAAAGGACAGATTGCTACTCATAGTAAACATGACACACTGAGTTGTAGACAGGACCCAATGAAGAGACTGTTACACATTGAGCTTCTTTGGCATGACTGAAATTGGTGACAATATACTTTTTAAAAATTATGCACTCAAATGCAAGCACCAAGCTGAAGAGCAATACTTTTGCCCTTTCATTCAGTAGCACTAGATTTCACTATCACTGGCAATTTAAAAAACAATCAGGTCCAAATTATGTTTCCAAAGAGAATGTTTTGTCTCTATGCATTTACAGGAGTAGCAGACAAACCGGGAAAGCAGATACGGGGGAGGGGGGGGGGGGTAATGAAGAGCTAATACATTTTGATCTCTAAGTAATATTACAAATACGCTGGGAAAAATATGTCCAAATATTCAGTGTAATGAGTCTGTGCAAGACGTTTAAATTCTGTCACACAATACTTACTAAAATCCTGCTGGACATGTATAATGATTTGAAAAAGATAACCAGGTACAAAACTGCAAGACCATCCAATCGACAGGACAAGCGTAGAATATCATTTTCCAGTGGAAATTATGGTTCATTTCTCCCAAATTTTGAAGGAAAATAGAATTCTGCAGGTATGAAATTATAAACACCAGATGACAAAACGCACAATGCTTTGTCTTATTGCAGCCTCATAGTTCTACTAAGCAGTTTGACAATTTTGTAAGCTTTGTGATGTTATCAGGTGATAATCCTGTTGTGCTAAAAGTTTATGGGCATATGTGACATTTGTGTGACAGACATAACAATAGAAAAATGCATCAACATCATAAATTTATCACTACATTCCATGCATAAAATGCAGTCACTTGCATGGACTTCATGGGACCATTTCAAATGCATAGTCCCCAAGAAATAGAAACCAGGTGGCAAATAATCCAGGTGAAGTAGTAACCTCCCTTTCTGTTATGAAGTTATTTGGAGCAGCCTACTCGCGAACAGTAACAATGGAAAATGCTATAACAGCTTCTGGGAAATAGGACTCTTCCCGAGTAACAGACATATACTTACAGACAATGACTTAACAATACACCAGGAGTTTGACATACTACATGCAAACAACGGATTAAATATGGGTCCAAATGGTATCTGGCCAGCACTCAACATGAGCAGCCCACATCAAGAGCCTCAGCTCTAGTAAAATTAGCACATTCTGAATCTGTTAAGTAGCTAATGTCATCTCCACACAGGGGATGTTTGAAACAATTCAAAGAGAAGGAAGTTGTAACAGAATCAAAGGAGACAGAAGTGAAAGTTTTGTTCTTGAAAAAGGAAAAAACCACAGGAAACAATCTTCCAGGCATCAAGAGTCTGATACAAATTTAAGTGTGGACAATGCTTCAGATATACAGCCTGATGAAGAAGACAATGAATGCATATTCTGCATTGGTTGTTTCTCTGAAGACTCAGAGAAATGGGCACAGTGTATGGAATGCTATCCTTGTGCTCCTGAAGAATCTTAACTTGAAAAAGAGCTTCTGTGTGCTCTGATTGCATAATAAATGAAGAAAATGTTTGAGAGGCACCAAGGAACAGAATATTACTATTTTTAGCATTTATCTGCTCTTATTCTCTACCTCCCTCACTTAACCCTTCATTACTCGCGCGAAAATTCGTGACATTGTCATTTGTGCGGATGACTGGTGTCATCCACAAAGCCATAGGTCTATTTGTACACTTTGAACTTAGTGATTTTTTTATTAAGTCTAAATACAATACATTTAGAACAATATCTTCAGCTGAATTACTGACATTACATTGTCCCTCTTGTTGCTTACCGATGTACGGTTCTAAATTCAAATTACATCAACCAAAGCAAACACTTTCAACCCATACTTTGCTGGTTCATTAGGAATATATTGCCTGAATGGACAGTTTCCTCTAAATGCCAACAGTTCGTCAACAGTAAGATATTCACTAGGGGAAAAATATTTTGTCAATTGTTCGTGAATAGTTCAAATACCTCTCTGATAGCTATGGTAGCAGCCAACTTGTCAATCTCTCAGCAAACACCTCTATCACGGATATTATCAAACCTCTGCCATTTCAATAGAAACCTGAATTGGTTTTCACTTACTCATAAATAACATGATTCAAGTCCATTTCCCTTTGAGTTATCCCACAATTTCGATATACTCTTCCCAGAACATCTCAGAGATCTACATAGATATAACAAACCAATGAAAGCTCTGATCTCTTTCGCATCAGTTTCTTTAGCGTCCCTTTCCCTAGAAAAGTTACCACAAACTTAACTGATGTATATATTAGTGCATGTTGTGATAATGCTTATTATGTTTTCATCCAAGAACAAATTCAGAATTTCTAATTCTGTCTTTTTTAAACGAGCTTGTTTTTTGGTCCAGGCAAATGCGTAATAAAATTACAAAATCTGCTTCTAACACTGGTAGGATATTTATTTTTCCTCCATTTAGTTATTCCATCTTTCCCAAAAAAAAAAAAAAAAAAAAAAATTTACATCCTTTTGAGTTACTTCTTCCTGTGATTCATATTCATCATTTTCTGACACTTCTTGTTCTGTTCCTCAATCATGACTGCTTTAATTAACAGAATCCTCAGTCTCTGAGTCAGCGCTATCACTGTGAGCATCTTCATCAAGCAGCGCATTGAACCATTCCAGCCATACATTAGGATCTCTACTAAACTCTGTCCGAGGTTTGACATTACTTCCACAATTAAAAATAAAGAGAATACTAGGTAACAAGGAAGGTAACTGCAATTAGTTTCAATACGTTTAAATTTATACACATGAAAGATTGATTGAACCTAGGAAAGCAATAAAGTAATACAGACTTAACTTTGTTTCAGATTGTGGCAGCAGAGCTCACGCAGATGACAAGTGTCCTCAAGACTATAATAATGTTTCATAAACAATGTATCTTTCGCAACTGAAAGGCAACAATGATTGGAGGTAACAGCCGGAGAGTTAACAAAAAGGTACTGAAAATGGCGCGAACTCAATCCAGCCCTGTCAGACAAAATTGAGTGGGAAAGTCATGTGAATGACGAGTGTCGTCTGCGCAAGCAACGAAGGTTAAGGACATAATTTGTATTTTGATTCAAATTGACTTGTTTGTGTTGTATTCAGGTTACACGTATTAAGTGTTAAGTAGCACAAATTCAATAAATAAGAGTTAAAGTACAATGATTTCATGTAGATTTCCACTTAAAAAACATACAGTTGCATCAAATATTGGAATATAAATACAAGATGAGGAAAGTTTCACATCAGGTATGAGGCTAGTATGAGGTCCATCAACCATTGACATCAATTGCCTGCCTCATCTGATGAGGCACGGAAGTAGTCGGCCTCTAGAAGTAAGCCACATCATCCACAAGACTCTCTCATGTATCCAACAAAAAGTCCCACAGCTGGTTAGGTGTGCATGATGCCGGTGTCGACCACTGCAGATTTATATGATGCTTCACTTTGGCCCACAAACTTTCAATGGGATTCAAGTCCAATGTTCCAACAGGCCAGTCAGTCACATCAATGTCAGCCTTTTGCAAACTGCCATTGTGACATGATTCAACTTGTGTGAACTAGTGAGCGGTCCTGCTGAAACTGCATCACTCCACTGGGATAGCACATCCTTGCACTCAGAAACACAGTATGCTTTACGATCTGCACATACTGATCCAAGGCGAGATGATGATAAATTTGATGAAGTATCCATGCCTCAGTTGATGACATCCACCCCCAGCACGAGACTGGGATACAGCCAACATGCTAATGTTGTGCCACGTACTGTGGGTCGTCATCATCATGCATTTGTCTTGGCCTGTAGACCATCACCAGAAACTTATTCACCAAATTAAATGTTGGCTCATTCTGATGTGGTACGAGTGAAGTCTAGTCTCAGTTCAGTGTAGGCAAGCCTATAAAGTTTGTGATCACGAAAAAGCCAAATGTGCTCAAGACCAGCATCCTGTATGTGGTTAGAAACAATTTGCAAGCATCCAGGAAACTGGTCTCATTTTTAAGTTGGACAGCACTTAAAAATGGACTTTCCATAAGGATGACACCTAACACATTGTCTCGCAGAGGGGGGTTGACAACTTTCCTAAGCTCTACCCTTGAAGCCACTGTTTTATGCACTTCTAAGCACAATAAGGTTGCACTTTGCACCTGGTTCCACTTCACACGAGTTAAACAATCCCATTGGATGAGTGCCAGAAATGCTATCTCTCGCGGCCTGCATATGCTGAGACATCCTGGTACTAAATGACTGTGCAATACACCCATCTGTAGTTTAATGTTTTATCATGTTCAGCACACATCAGCAATGTTTGTATTATGTTTGCAAAAAAAATTGGGAGAAGGGTGGTAATTGAGGGGATGTGAACCATAATTACTTCAGTGGAATTCCAGAGGCCCAAACACTGCTATGTGGCTACCATGTAACTGTATAGATCTGTATATATTTGCTGTTACTTGTTTATTCAGGGCATAAGCAACATGGCATTTCAAACAGATAAAAGTGTTAAACATGCAGTAGTTGCATGCAGTCCCAGATCATCAAAGAGGTCTGAAAGTAAAATTGTTACAATAAGAATGGAACAAATACACTATTCAAAGTGTTACATTTGGTACTGCTGCTGTTGTCGTGTTTGTTGTATTTTCACTGGTATGAACTGTACACAACGGAAGGTATCCCCAAGCTTATCAAGCCATGTGAACAGTTTTGTTTTGTTGACTGTGCAGGACATTATCCAATGCTACCATCTAGCAGAAAAATGAAGGGACATGCTGAAAAATTCTGCCCTATCAATGTTGTGAAGAATATGAAAATCCAGGCAGTACAGCTGAGCTGTACTCTGTAAGGAAGACATTCCATTTTGAGTTAGCATCAGCTCTACCAGGTCTCTCGCTACAGGCTAATCACATATCTGATTAAGTTGCATGAACTTATAGACAGTTGCACATTAAGAAAACTTGAAACTCTGTTGACACAATTAACACAGTCAGAAAAGAGCAGAGGAAATTTTGGCCAGCCTGGGTGTCACCTTTAAACTTCTAACACTAAATATTAATGAAAATATCCAGTAAATCACCAGTACATCTACTGGGAAAATTACTAAAAACTCCTTATCTATCAGTATGCCTCTAGCATCTGATGTGTAGTCCATGCTGCTCCATTGTGGATCTAATAATAATCACTAGTTTTTGGTATTCTTACCGAATGATTGACAGTATTCTTTTCCCGATACTGCAGAGCTTGGACACCTTGTTTTTCTTTGGAAGGATCTGGAGGCTCCGCACTCAGCTTACCAGGCCTCCAGGGCCGCTGACCATAAAATTCCAGAGAGCTCTCACCAGATAAAGGATCTGGCTCTGGATATGTTTTAACATGCTGAAAGACATAAATTTTTATGCACTTCTAAATAAAAGCATCACCACAAATGATTAAAGCTAAAATGTTTCATATTTACTCTCCAGTTAACTACGATACAACAACGCAAAAGTCTACAAAAGATCTATTCAAAATAAATAAATAAATAAATTTACTCAAAATATTAAAGGTAAAAAATACACTGAAAGAACAGAACCTTCACCACATGTATAATTTGGTGATGGACAGAAGAAACTGAAGTTACATCAGTAATAAATAGTTGCAGTAATGCAAACCAACAGTAATGGGAACATTTATATTTGGGATATACAATGTAATGTTTTCTTCTGTGAAAGGGGAAAAAATAACGAAGGAAGGCAAACAAGCACACAAGAGGAAAAAATAGTTGGCATATAAAATGTCAAGTCTCCTGCTTTTCTTAACTTGCTTTCTGCCTGCTATTAAGGAAGGAAATTCTGCTTTTCCGTGATAAGATTCATCAATCACATTTTATTTATTCATTTATTTTACACTGCTTTATATAGTCAATGAGTTGCTTCTTTTTTGTGTTATTTCTTCAAAAATATAAAAATGTCTTGAAGTGTAAATATTACCAAATGCAAAGTTTCCAAATCAATATTTGCTTCATACTAATAATGTACACATCCAAAAAATGTTAACACATGGTAATTAACGTGCAGTTGTCAACTGACTTCAGCAGCACTTCACATGTTATGTCAGAGTACCATTATTCATTTGCCACATTAAGTACTAAACAGACAAAGAAGAGAAAGCTGGAAATTGGAAGGAATATGTATCTACATCAACATACAAACTCCACAAGCCACTGTATGATGCATGGTCGAGGGTACCACATACCACTATAGTAATTTCCTTTCGTGTCCCACTCGTAAACAGAGCAAGGGAAAATGACTATTATAATATCCCTTGGCCCATACTAGCTGGTGGAAGAGACTGATCAGTTCAACGACCTTTCTATTGTTATTGGCTTAAAGTGAAGATACATCGCGAGGCCGCGCGTTTCGCCTGCGCGAGCAAAATATTTATTCTGTGACTTAGAGTTGCTCCATGGTGAGTGAAGAAAAGTAAGAAAATTGGAATGTGACTGGACTTTGTTACGAGACAATATAACAAAAGGACATGTAGGAAGTGTGTTCAATGAAACAGTCATTGTTAGCCACCATATTGTATAATCGACTATACTGTATGAAGTAGATCTCCAGCCTAAAAAGGTTGAGCAGCCTTGGTCTAAGGCATTGTATTGTGCCTAACGTTTTGGGTCCTAATGCTGGAGACATCATCAGAGGCTATAAAGACTCAAATACACTATTAGTTTTATACTCAAACAAGCTCAGAGAGTCAAGTCTGTTTGTATCTATCCAAACAATGGTCAGGAATCACTACATCAGACTGTTTTCTACGATTATGTAGTCATCCTGTCATCTGATACGGAGCTTGCAGTGCTGAAGTTGGCACTAAGAGCTTTTCTTAGTACCAAGGTCAACAATGCATCTAACTGCAAAGTATCTTTTCTGTTTTCCATTCCCTTTAAGCAACCATATCATCTTAGCACTGACGTGCCTTTCCTGATCTGCAAGGGTTCCCCTTTCACTATTTCTCTAACCCTTCCTTTATTCATACAATATCTCCTTGCCACTCCTATTCCACTTCCAAAGAACTTTATTTCACATGCCTGTAATATACTCACATCCCTTTTCTTCATTACCCCTGTTTCAGATACATAAAGGTATGTCATTACTGGGATGTAGTAACTTCTATATATTACTTCCTTGCTTTTTTTTTTAATGGGACATCTTTGTTCCAAACCAGGCTCCTAACACTTCTGTTTGTCTTCCACATTCACTGATCTTTCTCATTTCTTCCATTTTCATCTATCACACTTCCCAAGTACTTGACACTTTCCACCTTCTTCAATTGTTCACCTTTCATTCTTATTCCACTAATTCGTCTATCTTTTTTATTGTAACTATGATCTCACATTGTTTTACACAAAATTTCATTCCCATACTGTCATACTGTTTGCTACCAAGCATCCAGCTGTTCCTATATCCACGAATGCGATTGCTTTCATCTTGTCTTCTCCAGTTTTTTCTGCCACTTAGTCACTGTCTCATCCATGGGCACAATGAAGAGGAAAGGTGCCACAACTCTGCTCTGTTTCACATCACTCGTTTGCTAAAATCAATCTGTTCTTTCATTTACCATTTTCACAAAACTCATACTTCCATTGTGCATCTTCTCCATTCTGCTTCTTGTCTCTCTTTTCCACTCCCTCTTTTCTAGCATTTCCCAAACTTTTATTCTACAGATGCTATCAAATGCCTTTTCTATACTGAGAAAGCCCATCACAAGGTCTTCTCCAGATTCATAATGGTGCTCCTGGAGCTTCTTCACTGTAAATATGAGGTGAACAGTTGACCTCCCACATCTTATGCCATGCTGTTCCTCTGTTTCACAGAGAATGGAAAACATGGGGATTCCCAAGAAGATACATGAAATGAAGATGTGAAGGAAATGACCAAGAGGAATACCAAGGGATTCATGGCTGAAAGGTGTAGATTGTCTCTTACACACTAGGTCTAAATGCTCTGTAAAATATGTTGGCATGACTCTGCAATCTTAGGAAATGATGTGATGATGTCACAGTCTCAGCATTGCATGGATATGCATAAACAGTTTCGCCTGCAGAGCTTGTTTGCATTTGAAATGAGTATGCGAGTCTTTATAGCTCCTGATGATGTCTCCAGCATTAGGACACAAAATGTTATGCACAGGAATTTGCCTTAGACCTTGGCCTAATTACCATATAGCCAAAATCATCTTAGAGAAAGCTTTGACAATGCTGACTGGAATATGTGTTTTCAAATTCTGAAGATATCATGGATAAAAAATAGGGAGCAAATGGTTATCTACAACTTGTACCAGAATGCAGTTATAAGTGTCAAAGGACGTGAAAGGAAAGCAGCAGCTGAGACGGGACTGATACAGAGTTGTAGCCTACCCCTAACATTATTCAATCTGTATGCGGAGCAAGTAGCGAAGGAACCCAAGGAGACATCTGAAAAGAGAACTAAAGTTCTGGGAGAAGAAATAAAAATTTTGAGGTTTTCAGAGGACACTGTAAGTCTGTCAGTGGTGGCAAAAGACTTGGTAGATCATTTAAACGGAATACATAGTGTCTTGAAATGAAGTTACAAAATGAACATCAGCAAAAGTAAAACAAAGCAAATGGCATTTAGTCGAAGAAAACCAGATGGTGGTGTGGGAATTGGATCAACAAATGGGACATTTAAAATAGCAGATTAGTTTTGTAATTTGGTCAACAAAATAACTGATGATACAGAAGTACAGAATATATAAAATGCAGACTTTCAAAAGCAATACAACAAATTTCCATCTTTTAGGAATGCTTAACATTAAATACAAATCTAAGCACTAGGAAGTCTTTTCTCAGGTATTTGTGTGGTGTGTAGCCTTTTACAGAAGTGAAGCATGGACAACAAAATAGTACGGACAAGAAGAGAATAGAAGATTTTGAAATGGGGTGCTACTGAAGAATATGAAACATTGGATTGGTGGATTGAACAACAAAGAGAAATGAATTTTTCAATCTGCATCAGAGTGTGCACTGATATGAAATTTCCTGGCACATTACAAGTGTGTGTCAGACCTGCACTCAAATTTGGGACCTTTGCCTTTCACTGGAAAGTGCTCAAGTACAGCAATTGCCTGTGAAAGGTCCGAAGTTCGAGTCTCTGTCAGGCCCACATATTTAATCTGCCAGAAAGTTTTAACTGAAAAGGAGGTTCTGAAATGAAATGGGGAAGAAATTTATGGCACAAGTCAACTAAATGAAGGGACTGGTTGATAGTACATATCCTGGAGCATCAAGAAATCATCAATTTTGTAGTGGAGGGAAATACAAAGGGTAAAAATTGTAGAGGTAGACCAAGTTCCCAACACAGTAACCAGGTTGTAGGCTGCAGTAGTTATGCAGAGATGAAGAGCTTGCACAGGACATACGACCACAGAGCACAGAGAACACCATTCTGACTGAAGGCCACAACAACATCAAGAGTGCCTTATATTTTCTCAAACATATCATTCTTATAAACTTGTTCATGATGTGGAGGTAGATTTTCCATGTAACCTGATATTCAGAGTTGCAATATGCAGGTGAAGGTTCGTCAACAACAAGTTAAAATTTATGGGTAAAAAAACACAAAACCTCCTAGTAATTAAGAGAGAGTGCAACTTTAGTACTATCATAATGTCTTCATCAAAATGTAAAGCATTACTAATACGATTTAATAGGAACCTAAATCTTCATCGAAACAGAATATACTTTTGAAAATGTGAATTGATTTCTAGAATTAATGATAAGGGACTTTGGATTTACTCGGATGTGAAAGAACATTGATCTTGTGGTGCATTAATTACACTGTCTATAATTTTTCATCCTTGATATCAGTTAAAACTAAAAATAGACATTTTGTTAGTTTAGTTAAGGTATGGCAATAAAGTTGAGATGCCAGACAAACGTGTGGTTCCTGAAGAGGGGCAGCAGCCTTTTCAGTAATTGCAGGGGCAACAGTCTGGATGATTGACTGATCTGGCCTTGCAACACTAACCAAAACGGCCTTGCTGTGCTGGTACTGCGAACGGCTGAAAGCAAGAGGAAACTACAGCCGTAATTTTTCCCGAGGGCATGCAGCTTTACTGTATGGTTAAATGATGATGGCGTCCTCTTGGGTAAAATATTCCAGCGGTAAAATAGTCCCCCATTCGAATCTCCGGGCGGGGACTACTCAAGAGCACGTCGTTATCAGGAGAAAGAAAACTGGCGTTCTACGGATCGGAGCGTGGAATGTCAGATCCCTTAATCGGGCAGGTAGGTTAGAAAATTTAAAAAGGGAAATGGATAGGTTGAAGTTAGATATAGTGGGAATTAGTGAAGTTCGGTGGCAGGAGGAACAAGACTTTTGGTCAGGTGAATACAGGGTTATAAATACACAATCAAATAGGGGTAATGCAGGAGTAGGTTTAATAATGAATAAAAAAAATAGGAGTGTGGGTAAGCTATTACCAACAGCATAGTGAACGCATTATTGTGGCCAAGATAGACACGAAGCCCATGCCTACTACAGTAGTACAAGTTTATATGCCAACTAGCTCTGCAGATGATGAAGAAATTGATGAAACGTACGATGAGATAAAAGAAATTATTCAGGTAGTAAGGCAGACGAAAATTTAATAGTCATGGGTGACTGGAATTCGAGAGTAGAAAAAGGGAGAGAAGGAAACATAGTGGGTGAATATGGATTGGGGGAGAGAAATGAAAGAGGAAGCCGTCTGGTAGAATTTTGCACAGAGCATAACTTAATCATTGCTAACACTTGGTTCAAGAATCATAAAAGAAGGTTCTATACATGGAAGAATACTGGAGATACTAGAAGGTATCAGATAGATTATATAATGGTAAGACAGAGATTTAGGAACCAGGTTTTAAATTGTAAGACATTTCCAGGGGCAGATGTAGACTGACCACAATCTATTGGTTATGACCTGTAGATTAAAACTGAAGAAACTGCAAAAAGCTGGGAATTTAAGGAGATGGAGCCTGGATAAACTGAAAGAACCAGAGGTTGTACAGAGTTTCAGGGAGAGCATAAGGGAACAATTGACAGGAATGGGGGAAAGAAATACAGTAGAAGAAGAATGGGTAGCTCTGAGGGATGAAGTAGTGAAGGCAGCAGAGGATCAAGTAGGTAAAAAGACAAGGGTTAGTAGAAATCCTTGGGTAACAGAAGAAATATTGAATTTAATTGATGAAAGGAGAAAATATAAAAACGCAGTAAATGAAGCAGGCACAACGGAATACAAACATCTCAAAAATGAGACCAACAGGAAGTGCAAAATGGCTAAGCAGGAATGGCTAGAGGACAAATGTAAGGATGTAGAGGCTTATCTCGTAAGGGGTAAGATAGATACTGCCTACAGGAAAATTAAAGAGACTTTTCGAGAAAAGAGAACCACTTGCATGAATATCAAGAGCTCAGATGGAAACCCAGTTCTAAACAAAGAAGGGAAAGCATAAAGGTGGAAGGAGTATATAGAGGGTCTATACAAGGGCAATGCACTTGAGGACAATATTATAGAAATGGAAGAGGATGTAGATGAAGATGAAATGGGAGATATGATACTGCGTGAAGAGTTTGACAGAGCACTGAAAGACTTAAGTCGAAACAAGGCCCCAGTAGTAGACAACATTCCATTAGAACTACTGACAGCCTTGGGAGCGCCAGTCCTGACAAAACTCTACCATCTGGTGAGCAAGATGTATGAGACAGGCGAAATTCCCTCAGACTTCAGCAAGAATATAATAATTCCAATCCCAAAGAAAGCAGGTGTTGACAGATGTGAAAATTACCGAACTATCAGTTTAATAAATCACGGAATCAAAATACTAACGCGAATTCTTTACAGACAAATGGAAAAACTGGTAGAAGCTGACCTCGGCGAAGATCAGTTTGGATTCCACAGAAATGTTGGAACATGTGAGGCAATTCTAACCTTACGACTTACCTTAGAAGAAAGATTAAGAAGAGGCAAACCTACGTTTCTAGAATTTGTAGACTTAGAGAAAGCTTTTGACAATGTTAACTGGAATACTCTCTTTCAAATTCTTAAGGTGGCAGGGGTAAAATACAGGGAGCGAAAGGCTATTTACAATTTGTACAGAAACCAGATGGCAATTATAAGAGTCGAGGAGCATGAAAGGGAAGCAGCAGTTGGGAAGGGAGTGAGACAGGGTTGTAGCCTGTCCCTGATGTTATTCAATCTGTATATTGATCAAGCAGTAAAGGAAACAAAAGAAAAATTCGGAGTAGGTATTAAAATCCATGGAGAAGAAATAAAAACGTTGAGGTTTGCCGATGACATTGTAATTCTGTCAGAGACTGCAAAGGACTTGGAAGAGCAGTTGAACGGAATAGACAGTGTCTTGAAAGGAGGATATAAGATGAACATCAACAAGAGCAAAACGAGGATAATGGAATGTAGTTGAATTAAGTCGGGTGATGCTGAGGGAATTAGATTAGGAAATGAAAATTTTGCTATTTGAGGAGCAAAATAACTGATGATAGTCGAAGTAGAGAGGATATAAAATGTAGACTGGCAATGGCAAGGAAAGCGTTTCTGAAGAAGAGAAATTTGTTAACATCGAATATAGATTTAAGTGTCAGGAGGTCGTTTCTGAAAGTATTTGTATGGAGTGTAGCCATGTATGGAAGTGAAACATGGACGATAAATAGTTTGGATAAGAAGAGAATAGAAGCTTTTGAAATGTGGTGATACAGAAGAATGCTGAAGATTAGATGGGTAGATCACATAACTAATAAGGAGGTACTGAATAGAATTGGGTTGAAGAGGAGTTTGTGGCACAACTTGACAAGAAGAAGGTACTGGTTGGTAGGACATTTTGTGAGGCATCAAGGGATCACAAATTTAGCATTGGAGGGCAGCGTGGGGGGTAAAAATTATAGAGGGAGACCAAGAGACGAATACAGTAAGCAGATTCAGAAGGATGTAGGTTGCAGTAAGTACTGGGAGATGAAGAAGCTTACACAGGATAGAGTAGCATGGAGAGCTGCATCAAACCAGTCTCAGGACTGAAGACAACAACAACATGGCAATATCAAACGAATGTAGATTATTCTTAATGACAAATACGCAACCAACACTCCACAGGACTCCTACACTGAAGCAAACTAATCTACACAATCTGCAGTCTCACAAACCACCACAGCAATGTGGCAATGACAGAGTCTACAAAGCATAATAAAGTGCTTTTACATTAAATTTACTATTGTAAGAAGCTGATTTATATATCATTGCATACACTATGGATTTGCATGTCACATTTCTTACCACAATCTGAATTTCTCATCACTGTCATACTGGTTTCAATACCTCCTTCTACATAACTTTACACTTGAAATCTATACATGATGAAATCCTTCTAAGAGAAGCACAGAACACAAGCAAAAGTTTGAAATGGTGTGACAAATTTGAAGCAATGCTGCTTCAAAATTCTTCCTAATGAGGATATACACAATTTTTTTTTAAAAAAAAGCCCTGAGCAGGGGGGGACATACACAAACCTTGCACAATTCCTCACAAGACACCTTTCTATCAGTGGCATGTTGTGCTGCCTGCTGGTAATAGAACCCTGGATGTTGTGTCTGTAATGCAGGGAGTCCAAGCCTTATAGCTTCTTCAAATATTTCACCAAAAGCACAAAATCTGAAATCATACAACTTTCAAAAGAAATTATGGACATACCATTTACTTATTTTTCTAAAAATCAACTTTAAACAGCATCAAAATAGAATGTAACACCAATCTATACTTGATAATATACTTTTTAAAATTAGATACTCTGCTGGAGCTAGTAACAAACTCCAAGTAATCACAGTATCCTTGACGTAGGAATGTTGTAACAAAAGCCACAGAGAGTATAAGAGTTTGAGACCGAAACACTGTGCTGACTACTTACTGCTTTGACATCCAAGCATGGTGTTCAAATGCTAAATCTTTTGCCCCAAGGCAGCTCCTAAAAAGTTCTGTGTGTTTTCGAAACTGATTGATAGCATCCCTTGGTAAATTCTGCTGGAACATTATTTTACATAGTTTGTAATTTATGAAACCTGCCACTGTCTTGACTTCTAGGGCATTTGTGTCTACAACTCTCACTTCCAGCAGGTTGCTGTATGCTTGCGAGTAATGTCTGAAAGGGGGTACATAAATGGTGTTATGTCTCACTATTGTCAGATATGTAAGTTGCGTTATATCATGTATCATGCAGGTAACATTGTGAAAAATTCTCTCTGTTACAGGAGAAGTGACTCACTTTTGGGCAGTATGGTTGTCTTGCTTCAGTTCATTCAAAAAGCCAACCTTGAACTGGTGCCTCACAAAAAGGTACTGATGAGTAGTCTTGTTCAGCTGTTCTCTATGACCCTTTACATTACGTGCTTCATGATGATAATAAGCTTGTGCCAAATCATAGAATGCATTTTCAAGCCTAGAAAAAAAGAACAGACAGACATAATGATCTATGGAACAAAAAGCATGTCTAAACTAATAATAATAAAAAATACAACCACGTATATTACAGTGTATAGTAACTTCTGCATTGCTTTTAAGTTTATCTTCTGTGCACATTTTGCAGTGATATTGATCAGTAGTTATAAATACTTTTGCAGTAGTATAAGTTCACACTCACTCATTTTTTTAAAAAATTCAGGTTCAACCATTTTTGTACTACATTATTAACACTCACGAAAGAAAGGAATGACAGAAAACTAGCATTTTACTGTCCCACTGAGAGTGAGGTGATTAGAAATGGAGCACAAGTTCAGATTGGGAAGGACAAACAAGGAAATCAACTGTGTCATCCTGGTATTAACCTTAAGCAGTTTACAGAAAACTAGGGAAATCCATCAGTAAGGCCAGACCAAAATCTGAACTGCTATTCTTCCAAATGAGAATCCAGTGTCTTAACCATTGCACCACCGGGCTCAGTACAGTTTTACTGAATTAGACACATCTATGCGACAGTGTGTGGCACGTCCTATTTTTCACTCATAAGAATGAAGGCACATCCTGCATGGACTTGCATGTAGCATTTTAAGAAAAGGCTTCACAATTCCATTTGTCCCCTATGCATAACAGCATTTCTGTACAAAATCGTGGAAGCTCCGAAACATAAGAGTTTCATTTATAGGCAGCATGTGCTTACAAATGTGAAGATAGAACCATTGTCAATACCTGTATGCGATAAATGAAAACACTTACTGGAACCAAGTCTAAAAGAATATAGTTACAACAGGAAGCAGAACTATAAGTTCAAAATGTTCAAATGTGTGTGAAATCTTATGGGACTTAACTGTCACACACACACACACACACACACACACACACACAAGGGAGGACTCAAACCTCCGCCGGGACCAGCCGCACAGCCCATGACTGCGGCGCCTTAGACTGCTCGGCTGAACAATAAGTAAACCATTAAATGCAGTAGTGCATCATATATATCGATTCACATGAAATCACATGAGCCAGAGTTGCTACATGTCTGGATTGCAAAACTTCACGTAGTCTCTCCCCCTCCCCCAAATACCAGTACAACTATTAAAAATTAGACTCAATGCATCACATTTTAATAACTATTGAAATAACCTGACTCTACTTCAACATTGTTTTCAATTTAGAAGCCACCTTTCACTGTCAACAAATTTAATATGCACCCTGTTCAAACTGTGAGAGGTGGATGAAATATGCTCTATGAACTTTAAAATCCTCTTTTCCTCTTTGGTAATTGGGCGTAGTATCAAAAGCATGGTCTATGTATTCCAGGGTTTTGCAATGTAACTGCACCATCCCTGGTGGAGGAGCTACTCATAGATAGAATTGGATTATCATTCTGGCACAGTGAAATAGTTTTGTGATAAAACCAAGCTATCAGTACTGTTGCTGCACAGTGAGTGATTTCTTTCTTACACACGGGAATTCTCATTGGTTCAGCCAAAAATGCAGCTAACAATAACCCCCTATTAAGCGTTTCTATCTGTCAGAAACACTAGTATCCTAATTTTTCCAACTAATGACCAGCAAAGATTCTGCAATGTCATGAAAAAAGTTCTGCATCCTGGTTAGTGATATTACAGTAAACTATTCACCATGCATTGAAAGGTTCTCCAAGTGGAAAAATACACTCAGATTTGTGAAAAATCCTGCTGTCTCTCTAAAACTGCCTACACCTCCCTTGTGTTTATGGATACCAAATGAAAATCTCACCAGTGCTGTGGGGAGGGAGGTCACAGTTAAATATCTTTTATATAATGAAAAGGTTTTGATATTGTTGATCAGAATGCAAATAACGAAGGAGGGTTACAATTTGAAACACAGTTTATAATCAGTAAATGATATTTTGTATTAAAAGGCCAGTTCTTACTCGGAACAACCCAATACACAGCTGTTGAAATCCTAATATCTCGTCAGTGAAGAACGAAAGTAAATAAATGTTCATAAAGTGTTTACTTGTCCTAAACACTAATGACTGTAAGTGTCTAATATATGTTAGTACTGCTAAACAATTTTCATAGCACAGAACGGAATGCATACGAAATGTTCTGCGTGCCACACATAAACCAGCCGATCAAAATTATTTAAAGTCTCAGCTCGATGTAACTGTAGAAAATTCCAAGTCCAGTGTAGTTGTGAAAGTTAAATTTATCAGCATAGTTCACACAGCAAAGTTACTCAGTGTCTGCACAGTGCCACTCTCTGAATCATAGAATTCAGTTTAAATAAAATATTCTTTAACAACAATGGGGTCACGAGTAACTTCTTGCCATGGCAGTCAGACATCTACAAAATGACCAAATGGACTTCGTACCCTCACAAGGCTTGCACCTGCCTCAATGTCTACAGTGACACCTCACATAATTAATACTTCATGTTAAATTACACTCCAGAATGAAATCTGGATTGAGTAATTATTTCCCAAACAATCCACTCCTATCAGTTTGCAAAAAAATGTGTTAAAGGTGTTGTGTGAATTTCTACTACATCACTTCCAGAGTAAATGGTTATTATCCACTACGCTGCTCAGGCAATAACATTAGGAATTTCACTGGATAAAGTGACAGAATAGCTGCTACTGAAGATAAATTACTAAACATGTGACTTCACTCCCGGTAACAAAGCATTTGCCTATCTCTGCTGGGAACTCTGTGCGTAGTTTTAGCATTGTAACTGAACTTAAGCCACGACAGCAGAATATTTATCAAATAATTGTACATCAGCATTTATGATAATCATTATCTTTGTTATCCTACATAATTTCACAGTCTATTCAACTCACCGAATTGTGTAACCATGTAGGTGATCCTCATGAGGAAGAACAAACAATGATTTGGGATTCAGTTCACAACTTGTGCACAATGCAGCTGCTCTTTCAGCTGCCAAAACATCTTCACCTGTTGGCAATGAAACTGTTTGCTGAATGAGCACCACAGCCAGACGTGTGTTTCGTCCATCTAATGCCACCCTGCAACAATGTAACACCACAGTACTTATATTAAAAATCCAGCTGTTTGATATATGCTGAATTCACTTACTCTATAACCAAACTAACTTCCTAGTTTGCAATAACACACTGTTATTAAATAAAAGAAGAAATGCCCATATGCTTTTCGACGCCTTCAAAAATCACCCAATCGGTATGGATCCCATACCAATAAATGATGAAAGAACACAACAAGTCAAAGAAAATTTATTGTTGTGTAAAGAGACAATAACTTACAACGAAATAATCACAGAGAAAATTTGCTCAAAAGATTGAGCAGCTTTTCAAATCTTTGGTCCATCCTGTCATATTTATTTTGTATTAGTACTTTAAACTGCCACTTATGTTATTCCACTCTGAGGGTCAGTACATAGGAAAAATTTTCTATTGCAAAAGATGTTCATAAAGATAATGAAACATGTTTCCTTGAATATCCACTGAGCCAATATTAACTGAAATTATTTTATGTTCCTTGCAGTTAAGAAGAACCTCAATTTTTTTGAGACCAATGTGTCTGTTCATAATTATAACACACAGTTCCGTGCAAACATGCATCTTAGGAGATAAAGTCTGAGCATGAATCTCGTTGGAGTAAGAAATATGGGCAGTGTACTCTACAATAAATTACCCCTCTAAGTTCATGGAAACAGTAAGTAATGTTTTTTGGAATTAAGTTAAGATTATTTTATATACACACTCTTCTTTAATCAGCTGGTGAATATTTAAAGTCCAATCTGAATTGACTCTTTTTGAAGCTTTATTACAGTTCTTATTGTCATCCTCTGAATTGTTGTGAATAAATCTGACAGATAAGTTACAATTTTGTTTTTGAAGTGTGCTATAGATATTTATTATTATAGATTATTATTGTACTTTATCATATTTCTCTATCATATTTTTGTATTTCTATGTACTACCACATTTTTGTATTTCTATGAACATTGCTTGTCCTATATCTTTTGCACTTCAAACAACATAAGATTCTTGGCAGCAAAACAAATAAATCAAATATATGCAAGCAAACATATAGGAGCTGCACAAAAATATGAAAACACCGTGAGATGTGCATGCTTGAACATAAATACAGATGCCAGCCAGCCCTGCAGGTTGTGTTGTTGTATTTGGCCAGCCTCAAAACAGTGCAAGTAGCGATCACAGTCAGAACTGTGTTCTGTGTAGCTGTGTGTGCATTATATTGGAGTGAAATGAATCTAAACTTGGGCAAAGTATTGGCGCTCATATAGCAGAAGCTTTTGTTTGTGTGCATTATGTTGGAGTGAAGCGAATTCAGACTTGGTCAAATTGTTGGTCATCATATAGCGGAAGCTATTTTAACTGAAGGGTTCAGTGTTTCAAAATGCACTGTATCAAAGATTTATACATCATACATAGAAAGAGGAAAAATGTTATCCACTAAGCCACTACACGGATGAAAGCGTGTTGCGTGATTGTGACAGATGATCACTGAAGAGGACTGTAATGAAAAATAAGGGGGTAATAGCTGCAAAAGTCACTGCAGAACTTAATGTCAAACTTGTGAATACTATCAACACCAGAACAATATGAGCATGGAACTGGAGGATGAACTGGGATTCCAAAACCACATATTACTGAGGCAAATGTTTCTAACAGGGAAACATTATGCCAAAGCATTGAGACCTGGACTAAGAAGCAATGGCACTAAGTCATTTGGTTGTACGAGTATTGTTTCACATCTTTTCTGACTTCTAGCTGAGTTCCCAGCACATGGCAGGGGTTCGGTGATGATCGGGGCACCGTGAGTGAGTGTGTGAGTGTGTGTGTGTGTGTGGGGGGGGGGGGGGGGGCAGCGTGCAAGGGGCAGTGGAGCAGCAAGTTCATGTGCACACACACTATTGCTCTGAAGAACAATTTATCTGAAGGCTATCACTGTCCTCAGTCTTGTTTCTGTCCCTATCGAAAACACAGTGCCTCTACTATACGCTGGATTGTTACTTTAACTCCTTTCGTTATTTGTATTGCACCAAGAACTTCCCATTACCATAATAAAGTCTCTAACTTTTTCTTTTAGCCTCAACTTACTGGAAAGTTAGACTGTATTTTGTTAGCATCACTTTACTGTTATTATCAGTATAAGAGAATTACCTCATGGACTGTACACGTGATGAACATTCAATACGTTTTTCATTCCAATGAGGATCATCCCAATCCAGTTCATAAAAAACAACAACTACTGCAGGTAACTCGTTCAAATGTTTGTTCATCCAGTTTCGTTTGAGAATTCCTTTAGGTATGTACCAGTCATACGAGTTTCTCTGCAAGAAATTTATATTTATATTTGTAACAGGTTAGAAGTGATTTCCAGCAGCCTTCTAATACACCAGAAATATTTAAATACTACTTGCAAAATAACAAAAAACACTTTTTTGTTGTTGTGCTGGACACTGTACTACTGTAGATGTACCATACAACATACACTTGAAGTCACGAGTATTGTCACTCGGACAAGGAGATGGAAGGGCAAGGAGGAAGAGAGGTTTTTAAAGTGGTAGACAGACATCACACAGGACTGTGGGTCAAGAGCACTGAAACAACCAGTGGTGGCAAAATATCATGCGCTAATGTGCTACAGGATCCTGGAAACATTGTACTACAATTATACTATTTCTCTTCAAATGCAAGCAATCTGGAAATTGCACTAAAATTATGCCCTTTCTTTGTGAATGTGAGCTGGGAACTGCACTAAAATTATGCCATTTCTCTTTGAATGTGTGTTGGTATGCAAATAAAATGAGCAAAAACATGTTTTGTAGTGCTCTCTATGCAATAACTAGAAACCAGTGTCGAGTGCTGAAATGATAGTCAGCCACGCTTTGATCAACTCAGAGAAGGGATGCAGCTGTCTGTTTTCAACTATGCATGATCTGATGTGACGTCATCCCTTCTGACTGTATGAGTGTTGTGTTGCTCACATCACCAGGTCAGTATTTTTCCGTGAAAGTGTGTGTAACACACTATCCAAGCATAGAGTATGGGGGATTTTGAGGAGTGGTTTATGTAATTGCACCGTAGCTGAGTGGCCAAGCACACTGACTGACAAATCATAAGTTCTGGTCTAATTCTCACACCTAACATCCTTTTCTTTAATTTTATTTTATTTCTTTCAATGTTAAACTCTTAATTATAAAATTTAAATATTTAAACAGTTCAATTTAGGTACATAAAATTAATATACTCAATTAAGTTATGATTACTACCCTTCTCAGTCAACAGGCTATAGGCTACCAAATTGTAGCACATTGATAAAATTTTGCACAATTCACCACTGGAAATGATGATGAAAGATATGGCACAGTCAAGTTTGAAGCTATAGTTCCCTATAAGCACACGTACAAAGTCTTTCTTTCATGTGCAATATTTTAACAACAAACTGTGTTAACAATTGCTCTGTAGGACTAATATATGGGTTGTTGAGCTACCTCACTTTATACCAGCAGGTGTCCTCAACACTCTTTCCACATGATGCACTTGTAAACCATGAATTCTGTTCTAGTCCCACAATTTGAGAAGGAAGATGATTTGTTGACCATGAGATGATTAGTTGTAGGAGTTCCACATAATAGTTTTGAGCCATGCCATGTGTTATATTTCTTTGAATGACTGTATAAGTTTCCAGTGAATTGTGCAGTGACTTGCTCCTGAACAAGTAGCTTTGGCTCACACCAATCCACAGAATGTAATGAATCCAGCTGAGTCACGAGGGGGGAATGAAATTGGTCACAATTTTTTTCAAAGAAACTATACTGGCATGTCCAATAACACAATACCAATAGCCATTATTTAGGTTTCATTTTTAGGCTACCAGTTTTGACTTTACATTAAGTCATCTTCAGGCCTATGCAACGAAGGTTATAAACGAGCAATAGATATATATTGTCACATAGAAGAAGGTGTAATTAGATGAATGATGAACACTAACTTCACTTAACGAACATACAAGAGCGTGGAGCGAACTGCCTCCGGCCAGAACACATACAGCAGGCTCGTCCAAACTGTGCCCCTGGGGCGCTAGCGCCCGCAATCGCCAGCGGCCAGCGCTCCGCGCGAATTCGTACGTTGGTGCAGTGACCGAGCCGTGACGCTTAGCTGGCCGTGCGGACTGCCAGAACACCAGCCAGCAGATATATTTGTTCTGCCCGTTTTCCCTTCGGGCAGAGGACGTCTCACAAGTGCTTCAACTAGAGCTGATTGACCTACAGTGCCATATCCGCCTGAAGGACCGCTTTCTTATGGGTATAACTTTGGATCAGTCTTAAAGCTGTCTCCCACGAGAGAAATATCCTCTTTTGCACAAGCACGCGGCCAAAGTTCTCTCACTGTTTTGTTTTACGTATATTTGTGAGCGCTTTTTCTCTCTTTTAAAGCTTGCTAAAACTAAGAACCGTTTGTTCCTTGGCGATAAAAATTTGACCAATTCTTTGAGGTTGCTCTCACGGAATATTGTACCAAGCCTAGACAAAATCGTTTCCTCAAAAAAGAAAAACGTGTAAAATGTTAATTGTCTTCTTTAATAATGTTGACTGTAAGAATTAAAGAGCTTTATAACCTTAATTCTATTTTAATAAGTTTTCAGACTTGGTCAGTAAAAATTATTACGTACAAAACAGCAAACTAAGGATCCGATTTCTAAACTCTGAAAAGGGATACAAAAATTGTAGTACGAAGTATAACAAAAAATACTTACTTGTAACTACTAACAGTAAGAATGAGACGGGCGCAATTCTTGGATGAGCCTGACATACAGTGTATATACAGCTACAGAACATTCCAGTAAAATTATTCTTGACATTTGTGGATACTTCTAGAATGTACTCGAACCAAATATAGAAATTAAAATGGTACAGTCCAGGAGAGTTTTGAGCTCACGACCCTCCAGTCACTACACCACGGTACTAATCAGCTTCTTCTGCGACATTGCTCCCTCCTTAAGAGAACAGCGTTTTGGTGTTATGCCCTCCTAGTCCGGTAACAAATCATCGGTCCTGCATACTCCCTACGCTATTTGTCACCTTTCCGCTTGTTGCCTGTTGCTAGAGCTTCGAATTTACCCTGGGTGGCAGGGTCCTTCATTTGAAGGATGTAGACCATATCTCTGACCTTTCATCGTCTTGCATCGCGGTCGAAATCTTCAACTTCATAAGTAACATCAGACAACTGTCTTACAACCTCATAAAGTCCAAAGTAGCACCTGAGGAGCTTCTCAGAGAAACCAACCTTCCGAACAGAAGGGACGATCCAGATGAGGTCATCAGGCTGGTAGAGAACAGGCGGTGGCTTGCGTCATACAGTGTCCATCGTCGTAGACGCCTCATGGCCATGCACCAGGAAAAATGGCGTAAATCCTATGGTGTCTTGTTTGGCGGTGTTGTAGGCAAACATCACGAAAGCTAGCACCTCATTCCAGTTGCTCTGCTCAACATTGACAAACATTGATAGCATGTCAGCCAAGGTCTTATTAAGGTGTTAAGTAAGCCCGTTAGTTTGTGGATGGTAGGCAGTCGTCATGTGATGAGTAATGTTGCACCTAGTTTATCTCTGTCACAAGTTTCGATTGAAAATCTTTCCCTCGATCTGTAATTAACAACCTTGGGGCACTGTGTTTTAACACAATGTCTTTCATGATGAATTTTGCTACCTCAGATGCTTCAACTGTTTTCATGGCTTTTGTAATGACATAGCGTGTCAGATAATCAGTGCAAACAATAATCCATCTATTGCCACTAGCCGACATTGGAATTCATCTGAGGAGATCGATCCCAACACAGTGGAAAGGCGTTTCACCTGGTGGAATTGCTATGAGTCGGCCAGGCGGTTTCTGAGGAATGGCCTTTCTCCTCTGGCACTCTCGACAGTGCGTCACACAGTGACGGACACTCCTAAAAAAACCTGGTCAGAAAAATCTCTTGCGGATTCTATCATAGGTCTTAATAAATCCTAAATGTCCGGCCTCAGGTGTGTCATGGAATTTCTGTGGAACGTCTAAGTGCATGTGTTTAGGAATCACTGGTAGCCAACTCTTTCCAGACTGATCAAAGTTTTTCTTGCAAAATAATCCATTAACTACCCGAAATTGTCCTTTCACATCCTCTGACCGATTATGGCAAGCATAATTTGAGATATCTTGGCGTCCTCCTCCTGCTCAGCAGAGAGATCCTGGAGTGCAGCGAGACAGTCACTATCTTCATCAAAGTCTTAATAGTCTGCACAGGGCTTCTTGAGAGACAGTCGGCATCTTAGGGTTTTCTTCCACTTTTGTACACTATGGTAATGTCATACTCTTGAAGACATAGTGCCCACCTGGCGAGTCATCCTGTTGGATCCTTAAGACCTGTCAACCAACAAAGTGAATGATGGTCTGTAACAACTGTGAATGGACTTCCATAGAGATACTGTCGAAATTTGCACATGGCACAGATCACAGCAAGACATTCTCTTTCTGAAGTTGAGTAGTTTATATCGGCTTTTGTAAGTGTCCTAGAAGTATAGGCTATAGCCTTCTCTTTTCCATCCGAAATTTGCACCAGAACAGCACTGATCGATACCCGCTAGCATCTGTAGTAGTTCTTTAGGTGCTCTCTCATCATACAGACCAAGTACAGGGTCAGCCATCAGAGCTTTTTGCAGCACATCGAAAGAATCTTGTTGAGCACCACCCCAGATAAATTTAGCATCAGCTTTTAACAACTCATGGAGTGGCCTGGTTTTGATACAGAAGTCTTTGATAAGATGACGGTAATAAGAACACAATCCGAGGAAGCTTCTCACATCTCTAATACTTTTAAAAATAGGAAATTCCCTTATAGATCTCACGTTTTCTGGTCTGGCCACACACCTTTGTTTGACACAAGGTGTCCAAGTATTCTGATTTCTTTTGTTCCAAAGATCCACTTTCTTGGTTTAAGTTTCAGTCCACCTTGTTGGAGACACTTTTTATATGTTCATCTGTCTCTGAGAACACTACAATGTCATCTAAATAACAAAGACACACCATACACTTCAGGTGACGTAGAAGATTATCCATCATCTGTTCAAAAGTTGCTGGTGCATTACACATACCAAATGGCATTACCTTGAACTCATACAGGCCCTCAGGGGTGATGAATGCAGTTTTCTCACGATCAGCCTCATCTACTTTGATTTGCCAGTATCCTAGGTACATGTCCATGGTTGAGAAAAACTTAGCCCCCTTCAGACAATCTAGTGTATCGTCAATACATGGAAGAGGGTAAACATCCTTTTTAGTTAGCTTATTAAGCTTCCTGTAATCAACACAAAAGTGCCAACTGCATCCTTCTTCCTGACGAGGACCACTGGTGATGATCATGGGCTCTGCGAAGGCTGAATGATGTCATTCTTCATCATTTTCTCTAGCTCGTCGCAAATTATTCGACAGTCTGTTGCTGACACACGGTATGCTCTCTGGCTTATTGGTTGATGATCTCCAGTGCTAATCTGGTGCTTCACCATCGATTTGTCTAATTTTCTCTACACCTGTGGATTGAAGCATTCAGAGAAATCTTGAAGAATGGCAAGTAGCTTCTTCTGTTGTTCCTTAGTGAGATCTGGTGATAGTTGAGCTACAAGATATTGCCTTGTAGTGGCAGCACTAATTTCGCCCACAGACTTGGCATGGGAGGTTTCTATGACACTCAGCTGTTCTTCAATTAAAGGCTGAGCGTTTGCTACGCACACGCATGTTGGAAGGATCTGTGATTCTTGGCGACAGTTAACTATCCACTATTCACTGAATCTGTTCTTAAACCAGATGACAGAGGCTGGGGTGACCAAGTTATTTTTCAGTGGTATGCTTCTCTTACATTTCACTACAAGATCCATGGGTTGATGCATGACATGACACACGATAGTTACCTTTCTAGCACTGACTGCTGGAATGATCACTTCATCCAGGACACATAGTCTCCACACACTCGGATTCACATCTTCCTGTCCACAGTATCTCATCTCGTCCAGCCTAGGTATTACAATTACGAACCACTTACATTGGAAGGAACACACAGAAAATATTATGGGGAAGGCTAACCAAAGACTGTGTTTTATTGGTAGGACACTTAGAAAATGTAACAGACCTACTAAGGAGACTGCCTACACTATGCTTGTCCGTCCTCTTTTAGAATACTGCTGTGCGGTATGGGATCCTTACCAGGTAGGACTGACGGAGTATATCGAAAAAGTTCAAAGAAAGGCAGCACATTTTGTATTATCACGAAATATGGGAGAGAGTGTCATAGAAATGATACAGGATTTGGGCTGGAAATCATTAAAAGAAAGGCGTTTTTCGTTGCCATGGATTCTCCTCATGAAATTCCAATCACCAACTTTCTCCTCCATATGTGAAACTATTTTGTTGACGCCGATCTACATACGGAGGAACGAACACCATGATAAAATATGGGAAATCAGAGCTTGTGCGGAAAGATATAGGTGTTCATTCTTTCCGTGCACTATCTACATCTACATGTATACTCTGCAAGCCACCCAACGTTGTGTGGCGGAGGGCACTTTACATGCCACTGTCATTACCTCCCTTTCCTGTTCCAGTCACGTATTGGTTCGTGGGAAGAACGACTACCGGAAAGCCTCCGTGCGCGCTCGAATCTCTCTAATTTTACATTCGTAATCTCCTGGGGAGGTATAAGTAGGAGGAAGCAATATATTCGGAACCTCATCCAACAATGCACCCTCTCGAAACCTGGACAACAAGCTACACTGCGATGCAGAGCACCTCTCTTGCAAAGTCTGCCACTTGAGTTTGCTAAACATCTCCATAACGCTACCATGCTTACCAAATAACCCTCTGATGAAACGCGATGCTCTTCTTTGGAGATTGTGAAGGTGGTTCGATGAACCCTCTAACATGCGCTTAAATGGGATTTGCAGAGTATCCATGTAGATGTAGATGTAGCATAATCTTCGAGCGACCACAATTTATAATTGCCTGAGAAGCTTTCAAAAGTCCCATCCGAGAATTTACCACACAAATTGTACTTCTTCCTGTAGGTTTTACATATTTCCCATTAGCCTTCTTCAGCAGAGATTTTTTGTTGTCGACGAATATGGTTTTTTGCAACTGGCGACAGTACTTCTCCGAAATGACTGAATGTGATGCTCCAGAGTCCACAACAGATTGGGATGGTCAGAAATCCATGGGGATATCGATGCAGTTGCCTATCATTTTCGTAGTGATTGATGGCAGAGGATTTTTCTCTTCAGCGACCTCACCTCCAAGGAAGGTCACACCCTTTAGTTTTCCGGTTGCGGCGGCTAGGTGATCGGCTGGAGCTTATAAACAGTGATGGAGATCTTGACTGGCATGTTGGGGAGCGTCCTCTCCAGTGGCTAGCTTGCAGTGATGGTAACCTATGTCGTCCTGCACCCCAATCTTCTTGTTCATCTTCGTCGTCCCGGAGTTGGCGTCGGCTAAGATCAGTCTGATGTCTTCTGGCACTGGCGTCATCAAATATCCACCACCTTTCTCGACAATGGCGCACCACATGTCCCGGTCGTCCACAGTGGAAACATACTGGTTGGTGATCCTGGGTCCTCCAGACGTCAGTCTTCCTTGGTGCCCAAACAGGTTCCTCATGCAGCATTGGAGGAACATAACTCTGCCTGGGTCTCGACGTTTTCACCATTTTAAAGGGAAATGAAGGACGAGAGATTGGGTTCAATGTATGTTCCACTTCTTCCCTTATGACCTCTTGAAGCGTCTCAGTTTTTTGCTCGCCGTGCAATCCAAGTACCTTTTGAACTTCCTCTCTCACTACCTGATGGAAGCCATTCAAACTTCTTGCATGTAATTCTTTTTTGATGCATTGTCTTGATATACTGGCACCATTTTATGAAGTCGTCTCCTGTCGAAACCTCCTTCAGGAGTAAGGCTTGATACATGTCCTCAGCAACTCCCATCATGGGATGTGCAACCTTATCTTCCCCGTCAAGGTTGGTTGGTTTGTGGGATTAAAGGGACCAGACTGCAACGGTCATTGGTCCCTTTGTCCAAAAAATTAAAACCACCCAAAGAGAATAAAAACGAACAGCAGGAAAGACGTCAGACGACACGGGACAAGAAATACGCCGACAGAGATCAGACAAAACAAATTAAAATCACACAGAGTGTGACGGTGGTTGGCCGACCATAGAGAAAAAAAAAGGAAAAGCCAACCACCGAGAACACATTAAAAACTCAGTTTAAAATCGGAGGCCAAAAGCCAGAATTAAAACTAAAAAACAGAAACACTCAGATTAAATGATAAAAAACCCCTGCCCGAATAAAACTTAAAACTAAGCCAGCCATAGCAGGGTCATCAGTTAAAAGGGCAGGGAGCGTGTCAGGCAGTGCGAACGTCTGCCTGAGCACAGCTAAAAGCGGACACTCCAAGAAAATGTGGACCACAGATAAAATGGAGCCGCAGCGACATAGAGGTGGGTCCCCACGGCATAATAAGTGGCCGTGGGTCATCCGTGTGTGCCCAATGCGCAGTCGGCATAGGACGACAGACTCCTTGCGAGAGACGCGCAAGGAGGAGTGCCACACAGTCGTCATCTCCTTGACGGCACAGAGTTTGTTACGGGTGGTCAGAGCGTGCCATTCAGCGTCCCAGAGCAAGATAACTTTGCGGCGTAAGACCGCCCTCAAATCAGTCTCCGGAAGGCAAATGTCTAGAGTGGGTTCACTGGTGGCCTGTTTGGCCAGGCGGTCAACACGTTCCTTGCCCGGGCTACCGACATGACCGGGGGTCCACACAAAGACCACAGAGCGGCCGCAACGGACAAGAGTATGCAGGGACTCATGGATAGCCATCACCAGACGAGAATGAGGGAAACACTGGTCGAGAGCTCGTAAACCGCTCAGGGAATCGCTACAGATAACGAAGGACTCACCTGAGCAGGAGCGGATATACTCTAGGGCACGAAAAATGGCAACCAGCTCAGCAGTGTAAACGCAGCAGCCATCCTGCAAGGAACGTTGTTCGGAATGGTCCCCTAGAGTTAGCGCATACCCGACACGACCAGCAACCATCGAACCGTCAGTGTAAACAATGCCAGAGCCCTGATACGTGGCCAGGATGGAATAAAAGCGGCGGCGGAAGGCCTCTGGAGGAACGGAGTCCTTCGGGCCCAGTGCCAAGTCGAGCCGAAGGCAAGGGCGAGGAACACACCATGGGGGAGTACGCAAAGTGGCCCAGAAAGGAGGTGGAACAGTGAAAACCCTAAGCCCGGAGAGAAGCTCTTTGACGCAGACCGCGATCGTACAACCAGACCGGGGCCGACGTTCTGGCAGATGGACGACCAATTGCGGGAACAGGAGACGATAGTTTGGATGCCCGGGCAAGCTAAAAACATGGGCAGAATAAGCGGCCAGCAAACATTGGCGCCGTAACCGCAGGGGAGGGACACCTGCCTCCACTAGTACGCTGTCCACAGGGCTGGTGGGTAAGGCACCAGTGGCATGGCAAGTCGTATCCCGCTGTGTAGTATTGGGTCCAGTACCCGCAACGCAGATGGGGAAGCGGAGCCATAAGCCAGGCTCTCATAATCCAGACGGGACTGGATTAACGCCTGTTAGAGCCGTAACAAGGCAGATCGGTCGGTGCCCAAGCTGGTGTGGCTCAAGCATCGCAGAGCATTGAGATGCCGCCAACACGCCTGTTTAAGCTGCCGAATATGAGGCAGTCAAGTCAACCGGGCATCAAAAACACACCCAAAAACCTGTGGGTCTCCACCACAGCAAGAAGTTCGCCGTCAAGATAAAGCCGCGGCGCAGGATGGACCGTTCGGCGCCAGCAGAAATGCATAACGCGGGTCTTGGCAGCCGAAAACTGAAAACCACGCGCGACAGCCCAAAACTGCGCCTTGCGGATTGCGCCCTGTAGCTGACATTCAGCAGCTGCAATGCCAATAGAGCTATAGTAAAGGCAGAAGTCGTCAGCATACAGGGAAGCGGAGACAGAATTGCCCACGGCCGCAGTGAGCCCGTTAATGGCTATTAAAAACAGGCAGACACTTAAAACAGAACCCTGTGGCACACCGTTCTCCTGGACGTGGGAGGAACTATATGAGGCCGCGACTTGCACGCGGAAGGTACGATACGACAGAAAATTGCGGATAAAAAGTGGCAGAGGACCCCGAAGACCCCATCCATGAAGCGTAGAAAGGATGTGATGACGCCAAGTCGTATCATACGCCTTCCGCATGTCGAAAAAGACAGCGACCAGGTGCAGACGGCGGGCAAAGGCAGTACGGATGGCCGACTCCAGGCTCACCAGATTGTCGGTGGCGGAACGGCCTTTACGGAACCCACCCTGAGACGGAGCCAGAAGGCACCGAGACTCCAGTACCCAATTCAAGCGCCGGCTCACCATCCGTTCAAGCAACTTGCAAAGAACGTTGGTGAGGTTAATGGGACGGTAGCTGTCCACCTCCAGAGGGCTCTTTCCAGGTTTCAAAACGGGGATGACAATGCTTTCCCGCCATTGCGACGGAAACTCCCCCTCGACCCAAAGATGGCTGTAAAGATCGAGGAGGCGCCGCTGGCAGTCCACTGAAAGGTGTTTCAGCATCTGACAGTGGATGCCATCTGGCCCAGGAGCGGTATCAGGGCAAGCGGCTAGGGCACTGCGAAATTCCCACTCACTGAATGGAGCATTGTAAGATTCTGGGTGGTGGGTGTGAAACGAAAGGCTCCGACGTTCCATCCGCTCTTTAATGGAGCGGAAGGCCAGTGGGTAACTGGAAGAAGCGGAACTAAGAGCAAAATGCTCTGCCAAGCTGTTGGCAATTTCGTCGGAGTCTGTACAAACTGCTCCATTCAGTGAGAGCGCAGGGACGCTGACAGGGGTCCGATAGCCATAGAGGCGTCGGATCTTGGCCCAGACCTGCGATGGAGAGACATGGAGGCCAATGGTGGACACATACCGCTCCCAGCACTCCTGCTTGCTTTGGCGGATAAGGTGGCGGGCCCGCGCATGCAGCCGTTTGAAGGTGATGAGGTGTTCAATGCAGGGATGTCGCTTGTGACGCTGTAGTGCCCGCCGGCGATCTTTAATCGCTGCAGCGATCTCAGGCGACCACCAAGGCACAGTCCGCCGCCGAGGGGACCCAGAGGAACGGGGAATGGCAGATTCGGCGGCAGTAACGATGCCGGTGGTGACCGATTGAACCACCGCATCAATGTCATCATTAGAGAGAGGCTCAATAGCGGCAGTGGAGGAGAACAAGTCCCAGTCAGCCTTATTCATAGCCCATCTGCTAGGGCGCCCAGAAGAGTGACGCTGTGGTAGTGACAGAAAGATCAGAAAGTGGTCACTACCACACAGGTCATCATGCACACTCCATTGGACAGACGGTAAGAGGCTAGGGCTACAGATTGAAAGGTCAATGGCGGAGTATGTGCCATGCGCCACACTGAAGTGTGTGAAGGCACCATCATTTAAAATCGAGAGATCGAGCTGCGACAATAAATGCTCAACGGTGGCGCCTCGACCTGTTGCCACTGACCCACCCCACAAAGGGTTATGGGCGTTGAAGTCGCCCAATAGCAAGAAAGGTGGCGGCAATTGGGCTATCAGCGCAGCCAGGACATGCTGCGAGACATCACCATCCGGTGGAAGGTAAAGACTGCAGACGGTAACAGCCTGTAGCGTCCACACCCGAACAGCGACAGCTTCTAAAGGTGTTTGGAGAGGGACAGACTCGCTGTGCAGAGTGTGTAGGACATAGAGGCAGACGCCACCAGACACCCTTTCATATGCTGCCCGGTTCTTATAAGAACCCCGATAGCCACGGAGGGCGGGGGTTCGCATTGCTGGAAACCAAGTTTCCTGAAGAGCAATGCAGAAGAACGGGTGAAGGCTGATAAGTTGGCGGAGCTCAGCTAGATGGTGGAAGAAACCGCTGCAGTTCCACTGGAGGATGGTATTGTCCATGGCGGAGAAAGGTGTGACGGGACTGGGAAGGCAGATTACGCCGCTGGGTCACCTGCTGCCTCCGATGTAGCACCCGTGCAAGTGCTATCCATTGCGTCTGAGGGACCGGCGTGATCGAGGTCCTCAGCGGACGCAAGGATCTCCACCTCATCCTCAGACGCAGAGCTTTTAGGTAGCGGTGGAGTAGGTGCCACCGCAGGTGTCTTGGTCTTACGGGTCTTCAAAGTCGTTTTCTCTCGCTGTTCCTTTGGTTGCCGTTGTTGAGAGGGCTTATTGGAGTCAGTCTCCAGGACCGAAGAGGATCGCGAAGCCCGTCGACCAGCGACCTGTGGCTTCTTCAGCCACTGGTTGGTGTCTGCTGTCCCGCTGGTAGGAACCTGGGAAGGGAGTGACCCAAGGGATCCCTTCCGAGCGAGAGAAGCCGAAGAAGACTTACGCTTCTCCGGCTTAGAAGTGGGGACTGGTGTCCCCAGTGATTTAGTGGGTGCTGCTCCCGAGGTAGATGGTGTGGGAGCAACAGCGAGAGAAGGGGCCCCCATCGTCAAGGGGGCAGGTGAGGTCCTCTGACTCTGAGAGCTGACTGTATGTCTTGCAGCTGAAGGAGCTGGAGCAGGAGTGACAGTGGAGGCATAAGATGACATCATGAGCACGGGATGTAGCCGTTCAAATTTCCGCTTAGCCTCAGTGTAGGTCAGTCGGTCAAGGGTCTTATATTCCATGATTTTGCGTTCTTTCTGTAAGATACTACTGTCCGGCGAGCAAGGGGAATGAGGCTCTCCACAGTTGACACAGACGGGAGGTGGAGCACATGGAGTATCGGGATGAGATGGGCGTCCACAATCTCGACATGTGAGGCTAGAAGTACAGCGATAGGACATGTGACCGAACTTCCAGCACTTAAAGCACCGCATCGGGGGAGGGATATAGGGTTTGATGTCACATCGGTAGACCATCACCTTGACCTTCTCTGGTAATGTATCACCTTCTAAGGCCAAGATGAAGGCACCGGTAGCTACCTGATTGTCCCTCGGACCCTGATGAATGCGCCGGATGAAATGTACACCTCAGCACTCTAAATTGGCGTGCAGCTCGTCATCAGACTGCAAAAGTAGGTCCCGTTGGAAAATAATACCCTGGGCCATATTTAAACTCTTATGTGGGGTGATGGTAATGTTAACATCCCCCATCTTGTCACAAGCAAGTAACCTGCATGACTGGGCAGAGGATGCCGTTTTTATCAAAACTGACCCAGAGCGCATTTTGGACAAGCCCTCCACCTCCCCAAACTTGTCCTCTAAATGCTCTACAAAGAACTGAGGCTTCACGGATAGAAACGAGTCACCATCAGCTCTGGTACAGACGAGATACCTGGGCGAATACACGTCACTGTCATTCATTGCCTTTCGTTCCTCCCATGGTGTGGCCAGGGATGGGAACGATTTGGGGTCATAAACGTTAGCTTTAAAATGAGCCCTCGAACGCTTGGAGACTGCTGGTGGCTGGCCGCCAGCAAGAGATGATGTACCATGCTTCATTGCGGGTCATCCGCCCTGATGCCACCTACTCCGACCAAGGGCCCTCCCCACGGGCGTCACCCAGCCGCAGCAATAGCCACCTGGCAGGATGGCCATTGCCGGGAGTCCTGATGCCCCAGGGAGATGGGCATCTACTCCTTGGCATACGTGGGGAGTTAACGGCGCAGGCATCAGTAGAGCGATCCCTGTGTTGTCAGGGGGCTACAACCAACAGGGTACATGGCGGCCCCACCACAACGGACTGGCTACCGTGCTGGATCTTAGGTGCAAAAATGTCCAAGGTCGTCGTCGCAGTTAAAAGCAACACTGCAGAGTGCAGCGTGGTAATCGCACCCAGGGACGTATCCTCGCCCAAGAGATGGAAAACGAGCGGGACACCACTGCAACGACGAAAAAGCCGGCTAAAAGTCTCAATGCACAACGGATACAGTGCACCATGTAAGGCGCCCTTCCCCAATTGGCCCGCTCTTCGGAATAATTTAGAAAGATGGAGGTCAAACCCGAGAGGGGACCATCACATAAGGCCGAAACATCTGAGACTCCTTTTAGTCGCCTCTTACGACAGGCAGGAATACCGCGGGCCTATTCTAACCCCCGAACCCGCAGGGGGTTCTTCCCCGTCAATTCTAGGATAGTACAGCTATGGTGTTTCAATAGCTGTAATTCCTTTTCAATGTATCATTCCTTTTTGTATACTTACTATAAGGATTGCCATTGCTTATAGTGTATCCCTCTTTACTTTACCTGATATATGATCCTGCTATTTACTTTACATATGAGTCAGTCCCTCTGCCCGCCTCTTATTTTTAGACAAAAACCAGTAGAGTCTACCACATATAACCACACATATTTACAAACAATGGGTGTACAGGACTGATGGTTGGATTACTTTGACACTTCTGTTTTAAGAATACTTCCATTAAGTTAGTGATGGTTTCACAGTATGCATGAAAAACTGGTTACTTGCTGATAATACATTAACTTTGTATTATATAGATTTCAGTTAAGACCAATTTCTTTTAATTATATAAATATGTAGCACTGGCCTTATTTAGACATTACACACTGTCTTTTAATATGTACTAATTGCTAGTTTATAACCTTCATTGTATAGGCCTGAAGATGACTTAATGTAAAGTTGAAACTGGTAGCCTAAAAATAAAACCTAAATAACGGCTATTGGTACTGTATGATTGGAAATTGACCAGCCAAAGTCCCGTACTCCAGACAGAGGATGGAGTTACAGTCATCCTGGCATGTGCCCTAATCAATGTAGAGAAAACAAAGAAACCTGGTCCTGCACCCTAACCGCTGTGACACAACACTCAGATTCACAAATTGGTTTCACATTCAGCTTACTGCCAATGCCTCAAGCAGCCACAGTGTTCCTGTATCCACAGTGTTGTTCAACCGTTATGTTATTGTATTAACCTCGACTGTTCTTTATTCCTTAATTACAATCGACTGCATCTCAGACTGCTACAAATGTATGTACCTCCCTATTGGATGGCAAGATAAACATGGCAGAATGTTTGCACTGTTGCTGCACTTTCTTATTTTTGGGCCTTGAGAAGGCTTGCAGACAGTGTTTGTGTGTTGTATTTTTATTGAATATTATGGTTTCTCCATGGAAAGTTGCACCTTCTACACAACTTGTTTTATTTGAGGCAGATGTAGATGTCAATGAATTCTCAGATGAAAACGTGTATGGCAACAATAACAATGATTTTGAAATACTTAGTGATCATGACACTAATTTGAAGCAGGAAACAAAGTGATGATGATGTGACAGTTGATGACAATGGAGAGGCTTACTTCTTCAGTAAGAACAGATGTTTTAGATGGATAAAACAGGTGCCAGGTTACATACGAACAAGGTAAGATTGTCTTGCTGCTGCCTGAACTGCGACATATGGCAAAAAGTCTCGGAGAAAACCCTGTTTTGAAGGTAGTACGAGCCTCAAACATAGAAAGAACTGTTTGAAAAATGAAAAATGTATGCTTTTGCCCTCCTCGTTTAAAGAGTAAAACAAGGTAACTGTGTCAACAGTGCGGTGTTTCAATTTATTTGATTTTCTCTCTGACAGTCTACGTGAAACATATGCAGGCTGATAGTTATTAAAAAATGATTCAGAGGCTCTTAAAAATATAAAATTATTTTCCACTTGATCTTTTACAACTAAAATGTGACAAAGTGTCTCCCTTCATAGATTTATCGAGTTCAATAGTTGGTCTATGCTGAAACTATGAGAAGTACACTCAAAGCTGATTTCATACACAATGTCTCATAAATGAAATGTGTTTTTCAATATAGTTATGTTGTGAATCTGTAATATTATGCCCCTGATGATAATCTGTGAGAGGGTAGAGATGTCAGTGTCTACTGTTATTTTAGTAAAGCTTAAAATCAAAATATAGGCCTTCTCGGTTTCAGTTGTCTTGAATTGTTTGAAAAAAATTAAAATTTTCATGAAGTCTACTTCCAAGAAGTGTAATTAACAGCAGAAAGTCATGAAAACATATATCCACCACAACAATTGTTTTATGTGTAAAAAAGATGAAAAGGCAGTCTGAGACACACCTCCATAGCATTTGTAATTCTGTCAATGTCAATAGCAATTTAAGTAAAGGTGATGGAGGGTGGTATCTTCCGCCATGCTGAGGTGATACCCTGTGCTATAGTTAATAGTGTTGTGGATTTTAAAATTTTACCAGAAAACTGAATTGTTATTCAATACATTCCATGACATATCAACTGGCACCTGTCAGTGAGCCATCAATGGTCCACCTGAGGATGACTGGCATGTGTTCAGTTGAAATGTCATGGACTGTATTGAACTACAATTGGCTCCAAGCTCAATGGATTCTTTCATGACCAAGTCCCAGATGTTAGTAGCCTGAGTATGTGTTTTCATTTGGTCAACAGCAATGAGGTGTGCAGTCATAAAGCTGTGTTACAGTCATCAGCTCATACATTAATCTCAGACATGTGCCCCACTAGTGTTCAATACAGCATTCTCCCTCAATAATGATTCTTTGGCCAACATCTGGCAGACCTCAGTGAGAAAGAATCTGATGATCTGTGCCTCCACACTTCAGGAGTCCATCTTTTACAACACCCAAATGCAGTCCAATTTGTGCAATCAGATATGTGCTGTACCTCATACTCCTCCGATATGCAGCCAATTCTGCCTAATATAGTAGCAGCATATGGGAGAAACACAACTGCTTGCTGCTTCTCTGCCACTCCATGTGGTGATGCCGCAAGACAGGGAATGAATCTGATAGATCAAAGGAAAGATTATAGTTTACTATCCCATTAATGACAAAGTTGTTTAGAAATAGAGTCCTGACAGGTTGGGAAAGGAAACCAATGTCATTAACATTGTAACTACCACAGTATTTACCTTAAAGGATTTAGGGAAACCACAGGAAACTAAACTTCAGTGGCCAGATATGGTACTGAACTACAGTTATTCCTAATGTGAGTCCAATGTGCTAATCACTGACTACTTGCCTAGTTGAACCTGACAATGAACAAACTTTGTAGTCCAATGTTCTGAGATTACTACTTGCTTATACAGATTGTGGTGACTACCTGTATGCAGAAAAAAGATATACATGAGCGAGTTGATGGTAAACAGTTTGTTCCAATGTGCCATCCATTTACCTACTGATAATCACAAAAATTGTAGTTTTCTATAACCATTTCCACTATGTACACAGTGTTAAAAGGCACATTAAGAATTAGGGATCTTCCAATTTGTCTCTCTCATACAAACAAGTCAAGAGTATGCTGGTTACATAGTCTTACAACCTGAGGAAACCAACTAAATTCATCGTTGCCACTAACATATCACCTGCCCCCCAAGTTGGACTATTCTGTAGTCTCTCTTGGTAAAATTGTACCAGGAGCGCTCCACACTCTAACCTTGAAGTGTTTGTTGGTAATCTCTATTGCAAGCAGTCACAGGAACGACATCACGATGGTAGAACAATATTTTTATATAGCCAGCCCCATAAAGATTTTCCTGTTTCAATCCCTGGAGAAGAATTAAGTATTTACTTAACTTCCTAGGTTCTAGAATCCAATCAAACTGAATTTCTGAATAAAAGGATATTGTCTGCTGGGGTAAATGCATATAACATTGCAACAAATAATTTAATATGCAGTTTTCACTTTCCGCTTTTTCCATTACTTAGCATTTCTTTTATTGATAAACATACTGCAGGACCCAAGTACACACCAAAAAAATCTGCTTCCAGGCTAATATACACTTCCAGCTACAGATCAGCCACTTCAACCAAGATTTCACTTTCACACTGGTTGACTTCACGAACTCCAAAACAGATTGTCACCTTCCAACCTACCTAAACATCAGGCTATGCAACAGAAAGGGCCATCTACACAAGATAAGAAATTCATAATTTTTTCTGTAACCTTAATATTCATATATTCCAGCCAAAATCAATAACACCATTTCAAAACAATAGTCTAGTGAATTCATATGGCAAATCCCCAAGAATTCAATTATGGAATCAGTTCTGATGAAAATCAAAAGTTTCTAAAGTCAGCAATGCTGTCATAACTAATTCTGTAAACTGAACACATTATGAGAGACTAAGATGGTTGCCACTTTGATACATTGCTCCACAGGTAGAAACAATTAAACAGATAGATAAATACTAACTGAAAGAAATACAATTTCTGCAAGGAAGATTGAAAATACCTTTGGCTTCATTGGTGGAAACTCATGAGATGCACTCAATAACTTAAACTGTACAGGTGCTCTGTCCGGCCTGCGGTTGTTACTAAATGCATCCCATATTGCTCTGTGCACCGCATTGTTAAGAGCATCAAGCCCCGTCAAACCCACAAGTGCTAACGGTTTTGCGTACAGTTCAGGAGGGAAATCAGCCACATCTGGAGAAGATGCCATCTGCTGAAACACAAGACTTCATGTATTCAAGGAACTACAGTCCCTCATGAGTTTGTATTACTCTTTATTTAGCCTTAATATGCTTAACATTAAACACACTATCTGCTCAAAAATATTCGGACACCCCTATTAATGTAGAATTTACCATTAGATGCCACAAGAGGTGGACCTGCCAGTATATAAGGAAACAAAGTATCATGTTATCAATAGAAAAGCAGTAACAGCAAAATGGGTCAGTTAGGAGAGCTCACTGATTCTGAATGTGGGCTTATCATTGGATATAACTTGAGTAACAAATCCATCAGAGACATTTCAACTCTTCTAAGGCTGTCCAAGTCGACTGTTGCTGACATCAATGTGAAGTAGAAATGTGATTGAACAACCACAGCTAAACTAAGACCAGGGAGAAGTCATATAAAGATGGACACCCTTGTGCATTACGGAGGGTGGTTGCAAAAAAATCAATGGAATAAGCAAATGGAATCATTCACGAGTTCCAAAGTGCTACCAGCAGTCCAGCTAGCACAGTGACAGGAAGTTAAAATAAAGGGGGTACAATGGCCGAGCAACTCCTCAAAAGTGACACATTTCTGCAATCAGTGCTAAGCAACTCTTGAGGTGGTGTTAAGAACAATACCACTGGAGAACGAATGATTTGTAACACATAATACTGAGTGATAAATCAAGCTATACCCTACAGCAACCTGATGGAAGGCTTTGGTTTGGTGAATGCCTGGAGAACTTTCCCTGCCATCATGTGTAAGTTCAACAGTGAAGTATTGAGGAGTTGGTGTTATTGTATGTGGTGTTTTTCATGGTTAGGGTGGGATCCTTTTCTTTCACTTAAGTAACTGGAAAATGTAGAATATGAACACATTTTACAGCATTGTGTACTGCGTACAATAGAGCAACCAGCACGACTGTGCAGCCTGTCATAAAGCAGCAGCTGTGAGGTAATTGTCTGTGGAAAGCAGCATTCTTGAAATAGACTAGCCTGAACAGAGTTTGAACGATGAGTTTGAACTTTTGAATTCGCACCACAACCCAGCACCCAACATCACTGCTTTCTCTGCTTTTGGCTCATGAGCGAGAAAGGGCTGCCATTACTGCAGAGACATTTAGACACACCACAAAAATTGTCCCCAGCAGTATTCAAGCCACTGCAGTGGCACCCGCATTTTAAGGTTGTTTAGCTGTGGTTGTTCAATCACATTTCTACTTCACAGTGACATTTTAAGGTTGACTGGCACTTTTGATCAGATGGTGTATAGAAGGCAGAGTAAATTACATAATTTCTAATACTTTCTAGGTACATGGACATTGGATTACCTACAATTAACTATTCACTAATCTAATATTGGAATCTTCTACATAGGAAAAAATCTTTTGACCAATAAATACATCTTCTTGGCTTATTTTCTGTCTGGAAGGATATTCACCTTACTTTGAAGTGATACTACAGAATGTATTAGAACAGCAGCTGACGAAAAAAGGTTACCGAGGTATGACATGAAATTCAGTATACACAACAGAACAAGGATAAGGCACAAGTGAAGGTGAAACTTCTCACAATTTCTTAAAAATAATGTACTTTCAATCGTCTTGTAACAATGGCATAACTGACAATCACATAGTGTCTTGCCAATTGTGCAATCAAGGTGCTGTAATGCACATCTTTTATATTAGCCTACATCCAACTCATACATAATGGTGATAAATTGTGATTAGTAATACGTTGTATTTCATATAACCAGAGTTTGCTTTACCAGATGCAACACGGCGAGACATCTGCTCGAATATTTCATGTGACTATACAAAATGAACGATCTGGGACATTTTTAATACAACTGATCTTTGTAGGGCTACATGCAAAGTTATAACAAACTAGCTCACGAACTTTTGTACACAAAAAAATTAACAAAAACAGCCTGTCATTACTCTCGTAGGTCTGAGACAGTCACAGTTCATAAGCCATTTCGTACAGTGTGCTAAAATTAGTTACACACAACATTGGATGAACAGGAAAGTTGTACCTAAATGTCAATTTGCGTTATACTAACAAACAATTTCTGAATACGGTCTCCCTAATTTTCATTGAACTGCCTATAATAGATGTACGAGTACAACTGAATCACATTCTAGCACAACCTTCGGAGAGTCATGTGCTTTCTCCGATATTTAATGGTTTTAAGTTTTACACTAACCTCTGTTTTCATGTAGGCTTCATTATCAGAATGAATTATCTATTGGTTGACAATATGTGCATATCACACACAACTCAACACTCGTATTTCACATCGCCTCAGATAAAATTCATCTTTCTGGTAGTTTTCCCTTCCCGTATCAAACTTCACAAGACATGTTTTGATATTCACTACTGTCAACAACCACCTGCATCGTCGGCAAAGTTATTCTTATTCAGTTAGTAATATCATCTTAGACTCGTAAAATGTTTTTTTTTTTTTTCATTTCGAGCAGTAAAGTCAAGCTTGAATATATATAACATTGCTGTCTCTAGCCTAAGAAAGTCTATCATTTTCATATATTTGGTTTCCCACCCTTTGTTCGGGGCCTTGCAGCCGTTTCCTATTTGTATGACAATTTAGAATTTACATTCCAGCCTTTCTCAGTTGAGCACCATTACCTTAACGACCACTGCATTTCAGATCTATGGAAGTAACATAAGCAAATCTCTTCATTTGTAAATGTGTACTATACGTTTTTGTTTTTACGACACGTTCTACATGTTTGAGGATTTGCTTACTATGGGTTCATGGATTTAAAAGTATACATATTTATCTAATTATTTCTCTATTCACTCTATTCCTAGCAAAGTTACAATCTTTATTGTGTTGTAGCTTTCCTCACTAGTAGTGCATTTATTTTCCATGTTCACACAACATTTCGCGAAACGTTTGGTTGCTGTTTTGACAGCTTTGGTTGTTGTTTCGAAATAAAGACATGAGAAATTTTTTGAATGATGCAGGTACAACACACACAGTATTGCTTCAGAGATATATAACCTTTAATGAATATTGGCACAGAACTTAAATGTAGCATTCATATTCTCATATAGGGAAATGATCGACATCTATCAACCAGATTAGTGTTTATATGATAGCAAATTTTGCGGCTGTGGCTGTAGTGTCAGTTTAATCACGGTCCATGTTAGGATAGCACTTTTCGTTTTGGTGGATGACGAAAGATATGCAGGTGGATAATGAAAATACTTTGTTTCTTCCACAAAACGAATAATTTAAACCAGATATTTTCTGATCAGTACGATAATGCTTAGTTCATTAAGTGTTAAGAAAAATTCATCTGGATATGTGAGACTGACTTGTTCGAAGTACTGAAATGAATCCTACCAATCTATGTGACAGACTAGTGCAATGGTGTATTACCAGATCTCTTCGCTTTATAATTCAGCTGTAACTACTCATCACTCTTCAGAAACAATGAAAACAAATACTGATTCTAATGTATCAACATGCATCTTCCAGGTTCTATTCTGCAAGCATTGTTAGCTGCTACAGGTCGAAGACGCGCTTACTTGGTGCTACACATTTGCGTGAATTTGACTGAGATTGTATAAGTTTTCACAGAGTCACCTACGTAAAAAATCTGTGTAATCGGCATGTTTATTTATAAGTAAAAGTTGACTTTGGAATTTTCCTTTTTGAGAGACTTTGTGTGTCAGATTCGTGTGTCAATTTGTAATTACAGATTCTGTTATTTTACTATTCGCGTCGTTTTAACCATTCTCTAATTTCACTGTATAACTACAGGAGGGATAAGCTGTTTTTGAGAATGTTGGGATGCTTACAAAACTATTTTTGAAAAATGCTGTAAGCTGCGAGAGTTGCAGATAACTTGTTTCGTAGCAAATCAGCGTTTGCGACTCACAGTTACTGTAAAAGAGTATCAACCCGAAATCCAGCATGTATCGACGAAAATAAAAATATATTTTTGAGAATTTTCGAGAGTTACAATTGTCCTGTGCTTGGTCCCTAATAGTATTAAATCGGCGTTTGTGATGTAGCTACTGTAGCAGATATTGTAACTAACATAGTATATTACATTTAGTTGTCCCTTGCAACAGGTGTATGCATTGTCAACATTTATCGTAAATTGACTCTTATTTTCTAGTTTCCTAGCGACTGTAATTAACCTGAAAAAGTTTTTGGAAACCAGTAATTTTTGACACAGGTTTTTCCTGTTGCCTTCATAGAAATCCCATTTTGTGTACTTGCTTTAATTCCTATAGGGAATTAGCAATATTTTTAGCACAATAGATTAAAAATAGTCGGTAGGTTTACTTTAAAGTTATTTGTTCAGTGCCCTGTAAAACATGCATCAGCTTCAATACAGCCCCAATGTGACTGCTATTCTCGAACATGGGATGAGGTAATTGACGTTCGTAAGCTGCTTGAAATCGACCTGACTACTATCAAACGGTTGGTAGTGCTGCAAATCAGTGCCTTGTGACAGCTTCCAAGAGTCATGTACCAGTGGTGCTGGTACAAAGCTACCTGAAGTATTAGCCCCTCCTGTGGATCCTGTCTCCTGTGCAGGAAGTACGGGATATGTCATTACTTATCCACATGACTGCAATTGATGACTGTCATCTGGCCTCTGAGGTCACAATTAGATCATTTCAACGACTGGCAGAGAAAGTTGAGAGGACGAACCTTGCACATGGAGTTTCAGCAAAGCTCACAATCTACAGCATTGTCTGCAGAACTGATCGAAGACCCCTGGCTCCGAGTCAAGTGGAAGGATTGAAGCAGAAACTTAGAGGGTTCTGTGAAAAGCTACACTGTGACTTGCTGGATTTGCGCCATAGGCCTGAGAACTATATCCCCCCCCCCCCAAATGGTTCAAGTGTCCAATACACACAAGAGGCTGCTATCCAGATAGCTTACTCTGTGTGGGGGTGCACACAAGGGTACATTAGATTGAGCAACTCTCCACACAGTTCAGATAAAGACAACTGTAGGAGACCCAGAAGTATGATTGTAAGGTCCAAAAGAATTCCCCTAACTAATGGGAGTATTAAAATCCTAGTGGTTAACTGTTGAAGCATTCACGATAAACACCCGCGTTTGCTCCTGCAAAGCAGTGAAGCTCTGTTAATACTAGATACAGTAAGGTGGTTGAAATCTGAAACTGATAGCCATGACGTTTTTGGGCCAAATTTAAGTGTTTATCGAAAGGATAGGCTACTGGGAAATGGAGGTGGTGTATTTATCAGAGTAGACAAGAAACTCAAGCCACCAAGATAGAAACTGAAACTGCATGTGAGATTGTTCCGCCCAGATTCGGTATCAGGAGTGGGCATAAAATTGTAATGGGATCCTTCTATCACCCACCAAAATCGCCTCTTGATGTAATCAAAAATTTTAGTGAGAACCTTAGTTCACTTGCACATAAGTTCTTCAGTCACTCTATAATCGTCAGTGGAGACTTAAATCATCCAACGATCAATTGGGAAAATTACACTTTACTCAGTGGTGAGTATGACAAGACAACCTGTGAAACATTGCAGAATGTCCTGCAGCATATAGTATGCTGTATCCTTGTGTGATGGAAATATATTTGATCTAATGGCGACAAATAGACCTGACCTCTTTGAGGATGTCCGCAGTTCGTGGTCTTGTGGTAGCGTTCTCGCTTCCCGTGCCCGGAGTCCCGAGTTCGAGTCCCAGAGAGGTCAGGGATTTTCACCTGCCTTGAGATGACTGGATGTTGTTGTGTCGTCTTCATCACCATTATTAATCCTCATTACGGCCGGAGGAAGGCAATGGCAAACCACCTCCACTAGGACCTTGCCTAGTACGGCAGTGTGGGTCTCCCGCATCATTCCGCTACGCTCTGTCAAGGAGTATGAGATTCCATCATCATCTTTGAGGATGTCCACACTGAAACTGGTATCAGTAATCATGAGACGATTATGGAAACAATAATTATTACCAAAGTACACAGGAGAACTAAAAAAATTTTGCCCAGACCGCCTCTTTAGTTATGGTATGACCTTCGTATATATATATATTCAATAACAAAAGAGACAAATTGGTCTGGGCAAAAAATTGGTAGTAGGGCAAGTTTGGTACTTTTATGGCTTTAAGTGGGCATCACTGGTATGAGCCCTGATCAGCTGATGTATCAACATTGTTTTGTTTATAACCTCAAAAATACATTTCAAGATGGCAAGTCTGCTTGAAACCTCACACTAGTTTAACAACGTTCTGTTATTCATTTTTTACTTGCTGAAGACGAGAAACCAGTGAATATATACTGCAGAATGTTCATGGTGAAGGTTGTATGAATCTACAAGTGGCTAGAGCAGTTCAAAAGTGGTCATGACTCAGTGACTCACGAACACCATTCTGGCCGACCAGTTGCAGTTTCAACTCCCTCACTTGAAAGTCGAACTGATCACATTATTCGTGCCGACCGCCATGTGACTGTAGAAATGACAGTTGATAAGGTTCAAGTAAGTACTGGTGCAGTTCATAACATTATCTGTAATAAGCTGAAGTACCGCAAAACATGTGCAAGATGGATCCCAAAGGAGTTGACGCACATACACAAAGAAACACGATTGAGAGTATGCACAGAGCTAAAGGAACGTTATGAAAGAGAAGGTGAGCACTTCCTCAACAAAATTTTAGCTTGAGATGAAACTTCGGTTCACTATTACGAGCCAGAATCAAAAAGACAACGCATGGAGTGGAAGCACACCAACCCACCTATCAATAAAAAATTCAGAACCCAAGCATCAGCAGGAAAAGTCATTTTGATTGTGTTTTGGAATGCTGAAGGTCCAGTTTATTGTGATTATTTCGAAGAGCAGCGTACAATGAACAGCCAATGCTACTCAGATTTGCTTTTAAGAAAGGTGAAGCCAGCCACAAGAAAAAAGACGTCGTGGATCTCATAGGAGAGGTGTGATTCTCCAGCAAGACAACACACGTCCTCATGTTGCTTAACTAACCCGCGAATCCACCGAAAAAATTGGCTGGGAAGTATTGCCTCATCCCCCTTACAGTCCCGATTTAGCACCTAGTGATTTACATTTGTTTGGTACACTGAAGGAGGCATTCATGGGAGGAGGTTCCAGAACAATGAAGACAAGATAAAGTTTGCAGGAAATTGATTAAAACATCAAGAGAAAGAGTTCTTTGCAGCCAGAATGAAGAAGCTTTTAACCTGTTGGAAAAACTACATAAATGTTCAAGGGGATTATTTTGAAAAGTGGAAAAGTATCGTTTTGTAAAAATAAACGCTTTTTTCTCCAGACCAATTTGTCTCTTCAATTATTGAATGACCCTCACACACACACACACACACACACACACACACACACACACACACACACACACATATATATATATATATATATATATATATATATATATATATATCTGTGTGTGTGTGTGTATTTAGTGAACTAGATAAAAAAGCAGTAGTGTCATATCTCAATGACGAACTTGACACTTTCAGCATATGACATGAATGTGTAGAGGGAATATGGCTCAAGTTTAAAACAATAGTTGACTATGTACTGGATGTATATGTACCCAGTAGAACAGTTGATAATGGGAGGAATCCTCCACAGTGTATAGTAACTGTAAGGAAACTTCTAAAAAAACAGAGACTACCGCATAATAGGTGTAAAACACAGCATAGTGTTCTAAATTCAGAGATGCTGAATGAAACACATTGAAGCCTTCAACGACTACCAAATGATCTTCCACAAAGCCCAAAGATATTCTCATCAATGTAAAGGCTCTTAGTGGTACCAAAGTTAGTGCCCAGTCACTTGCAAATACACAGGAACTGAAACTGAAGGTAGCAAAGCAAAAGCTGAAATATTTAGCTCCATTTCCAAATGTTCCCTTACAAAGGAAAATCCAGGACAACTGACCAAATTTTACCCTCATTCTGCTGAAAAGATGAATGATATAGGTGTTAGTGTCAGTGGTGTTGTGAAACAGCAGAAATTGTTAAAATTGAACAAAGCTTCAGGGCCCAATGGAGTCACTGTCAGAGTCTATATTGAGTTTGCGCCTGAGTTAGCCCCTCTTCCAACTATAATCTACAGTAGATCCTTCAAACAGAAAACCATGCTCAGGAGTTGGAAGGAAGCATATGTCACACTTGTTTACAAGAAGGGTAGCAGGAGTTATCCACAAAACTACTGTGAAATATCCGTAACATCCATTTGTTGTAGAATTATAGAAGATTTTCTGAGATCAGACATAATGAGGTACCTCGAACAGAATGGCCTCCCCCACTCCACCCAGCATGGACTTGGAGAACATCGATCAAGTGAAATCTAACTTGCTCTTTTCTCATAAGATACTGAAAGTTTTGGATGAAGGCAGTCAGGTAGATGCAGTATTTCCTGATTTCAAAAAAGCTTTTAACTCAGTACCACACCTATGCTTATTGTCAAAAGTACAGTCACATGGGCTATCAAGTTAAATTTGTGACTGGATTGAGGATCTTTTGATAGTGTGTTATTTTGGAAGGAGAGTCATCCTCAGATGTGGGAGTAAATTTGGCTGCGCCCCAGGGAAGTGTGCTGGGACCCTTTCTGTTCAAGTTGTATATTAATGACATCGTGAACAACGGTAAGGGGAGACAGAAGCCACACAGACTCAAAAAATCGAATTTTATATTTTTGTGTATTTGAAGTGGACGCTAGTTCCTGCGTAAAACAGTTTTTGTATTATATAAACACGATAATTTTTTCGTGAGATATGATGATTTTCCTGACACTCTTTGCATTCTGCTATTTAAATACGACGCCTTCTTTTTTGCTATATCCAGAGATAATGCACGAGTTTCTTTTATTCTTTGTGCATATTTCCTGCTTCTATTATTTTATCGTGTCAAGGACTCCTATCCTCATCGTTCCGCTAGTGTTTGATATTGTTTTCGAGCGCTAATGTTTGCACTTCATGAAGTTTATTGTGAGTAAAGTAAGTGTTGATTTATATTTTCTCTGGTTTCACACGTTTTCATAAAAATGCCGCGAATAAAAAAATCTCACCTAAATTAAAAGTCAGAGAAAATTAATATGTAAAGGTAAATGAGGTTAGTGAGTTAAACAAACCAAGAATGTTAGACATAAAGATGCATAATCACCACTCGAAGAAAGAAACTTCAGTGTCTTTAAGCAGTTTCCCCCAGTCAGCTTGTGGAGATGTTCACTCGTTTGAAAATATTGTGGTGCACATTAGCATGTGCTGTGATTTCATTTTCAAAAATACTGTTTGCAGAATATAGGCCATTTGACGGTGGCAGTCATGTCACGTCACGTTCTGTCCCATCAAAACATCCTGCAATGTATTTCAGGTGCCGGTATCCACATTGGCCATCCTGACAAATCACATCACATCACAGCACCATCAAGGTTTTTCTGCAGGAAAGTTTTGATGGCTGTCATCTGTCTGTTGCTGATCACATGACCCACAAGCTCACTTAGTCCTGATACAGAGCCATGGGCAAACGTTCATGTTTCGTTTCGTCGTGGTTTTTGTGGCTGATATCATTTGTTGTTCGTTATTTGCAATAAATTGTTTCGTTTCCTTGTTTATTTTGGGAAATACAGAAGCGTCCGATCTTACCCGTCGGCTTTGACCCATGACGTCACAAATACCGCGGAAACGACCATAAACAACAATTCCAATATGGCGGATATAAAAACATCGAATACGTATTGTAAACACTGAAATACACAAGTTTCACAAAAAGCCTAATGACTGTAACGGGACAAGCGTGGGAAATTGGGGGTTTTTGGGTGGGGAGAAACTAAATATGTCGTTATGCGGTGGGGGGAGTCTGCAGTGCCCCCCCATCCCCCCACAGGCTTCATTAGTGTCAAATCAATATTTTCGAATCATAGGCGGCCGCTGCCGCGGCCGCATTCCAAAAAAAAAACTCCCAACCTAACCTCAAGTGGGCTACGCTACAGATCAATATGTTCATCAAATTGCTTCATATTACGTATACATGTTCTTTAAACAAGAGTACATCAAACCATGTATTAGGTTTTCCGCGCCGTAATGACGTCACACACCACAACACGCTTACGTCACGGGTCAAAGCCGACGAGTAAGATCGGACCTTTCTGTTGACCCTTATTTTGTTAAAGTTTATAATAAGTGAAGACAGATTAATTGAAGCAGTGAGACTGACTGAACTGTCCAACTTAGAGCCATTGCTTTTTCTTGTGTACATTAATGATCTCTCATCAGTTACACTGCCAGAAGCAGAGTTCGTTTTGTTTGCAGATGACAAAGGTATTGCAATAAATAGTATGTCAAGTGTAGTTCTAGAAAGATCTGCTAATGATATTTTCATGGATATTAATAAATGGTTTAAAGCCAACTCACTGACATTAAACTTCGAAAAGACTCACTATATGCAATTCAGAACCTGTAAGAGGTTTCCACCCAGCATATGCATAAAATACGAAGAAGAGCAGATAGAAGAGGTTGACAGTCTTAAATTCCTGGGATTACAACTTGATAATAAATTCAGTTGGGAAGAGCACACCACAGAACTGCAGAAATGCTTTAACAAATCTGTATTTGCAATTCGAGTATTAGCAGACATAGGTGACATAAAAGTGAAAAAGCTTGCATACTTTGCCTACTTTCATTCCATAATGTCATATGGTATAATATTTTGGGGTAACTATTCAAGTCAAACAAAAGTTTCAGAGTCGAAAAGCGTGTAATACGTATTATTTGTGGAGTAAATTCACGGACGTCCTGTAGAAACCTCTTCAAAGAACTGGGTATACTAACTACTGCCTCTCAGTATATTTACTCATTAATGAAATTTGCCCTAAATAGTATATCTCTTTTTCCAACAAACAGCTCAGTTCAAACATACAAAACCAGGAACAAAAATGATCTGCACAAGGACTTAAAAGCACTTACTTTAGTTCAAAAAGGGGTCCACTACTCAGGAACACTCATTTTCAATAATTTGCCAGTAAACATAAAAAATTTAGTTACAAATAAAGATCAGTTTAAAAGGAGCCTGAAAGACTTACTAGTGGCCAACTCCTTCTACTCCATTGACGAATTTTTAATAGACACAAATGATGTATTGTATTTATTCATACTGTTAGTATTGTTATTTAAGCTTAAAAAAAAATTGACATGTTCCACATCCACGAGGATCTCCTCAGCACGGATCTATGGAACGAAAAACTAATCTAATCTAATCTACAACATGAGCATACTAAATTACTTGTCCTCTACTATACTTATAAACTGGTGCCATATTTAATAATTTACAATGAAATACCCTGTAACATGGCTGCAACTTGAAGTGAAAAGAGTAATATGGGTAGAATCAGACTGATTACTAGGTGCAATTTATTTGTATTTTGTCAGGCATTTTTAGTGTTACACAAAGAAATGCACTGAAACCTTCAGACACTGCAAGTTGTTTGTTTAAATATGTACTTTTGGCAGGACTATTTAATGTTAAGCAGCTGTACTGAATTGTGTGTGAAACAGTTTTGCAAGGATCAGTGGTCAATATTTGCATGCTTTCACTCGCTAACCCCAGTACAAATAAGGCACTTGAACTATGAAAACCCAGATACCATGTGTAAAGAAAACGTATATATCTTAAAGGGAAAGGTATTGAGGGAGATATGACTAATGCACAGAAATTTGTACTGGACTAGCAACTAAAGTGGACATGCAACCAAATTTTCATGGGATGTGATGGCAGCTCATAGTACTGTGCTCTTTTTAGTAGTTCTGGGAGCAATTTACGTAAGAAAAAAAATTGATGCTTCCACTTTCCAGAAAATAAAATGCAGATTCCTCCTCCTTAAACTCCTTGTATAATACGTGAATTTCTCCTTCTGTACCACATACTGACATTTTTTCGGACAGACGCACTTTTTTGTGTTGTTTAGCACTTCTGTCTCCTTTCTCTAATATAAAAGCTATCCCAGCAAGCTGGAAACTGTTTTGAGTACAATAAATGTCATTTTTATACAAATGTGGGTTGTAGCATCCATGGATTTAAGCTACTGCATTGTGTATGTGCACTTCGTGTGTAAAAACAGTTGAAAGTCATATTGTTAAGATCACAATTCCCTGCAAAAGAACAGATGAGGACAGCGATGCGAGTTCAGATCACGTGACTTGAACTAACTAAACTTGTCATGCCACGATGGACATTGTGAATACAACTTGATGTGATGGTGGCGTGACGTGACAGGGGCATGATGGACAGTGTGAATTGGCCTTATGTAGTGGTGACATGTTTTCGCAAAGGAATTGTGTCAAACCCGATGTTGAATTGAACGAAATGTAGTGCAGTTGCTACAAATATGACATCAGAATTGGCAAATAATAATTTGTATGAGAGTAACATAAGCCTGTTTTACGGTCTGTTGGTAAAGGGATGGAAGCAGGCGAACGCTCACATGCATGACTTGACATTCCAGATCCTCCTGTAAAATAAAATTATTGAACTGATGTTTTGCTTAAGTTTGTAACATCTTAATGTAGGTAGCAGCTGAAGAAGCACTCAAGGAATGTAATGACAGTGAAAGTGGTGACATTTGTGCGTGTTTTGATGGCAGATGGCAGTTTGGCCATACTTTACTAAATGGTGTCGTGACAGCTACATCATTTGATACAGTCGTGGTAATTGAGGTAGAGATTCTAAACAACTTATGGCAATGAAACTGAGAAAGAGGACAAAAATAACTGTGAAATGAATTATGCTTGTCCAAGTGGTGGGGTGGAAGTAGCATGAACTGTCTGGATTTTTAATCATTGTTGTGACAAATAGAGATGTCAGATATATTCAGTATTTAAGGGATGGTGAAAATAAAGCTTATCACCAGATAAGTGCAGAACAACCATATGGTCTTAATGTCACAATTTCTAAATTAGATTGCACTGAGCATGCACAGAAGAAAATGGGGTCTAGAATTATTAAAAGAAAAGTCAAAAATAGAACTGGAAAATGGTAAGAAAGTACGTGGTAAAGGTCGCCTGACAAATGTTGAAATAGATATCTTACAGCATTATTATGGCTTTGCCATAAGAAGAAATGTTGGAAATTTAGAAAACATGAAAAAAGTTGTATGGGCTATCTTTTTCCATGCTTTCCACAAATGAAAATCTTTAGCACTGTCTTTGTCCGAACGATCCTGACACTTAGTGCAAGCACAGGAGAAGTGCAACATATGACCGCAAACATTCTTTACTTGCAGAAGTAATGGATGAAATTAAACTTATGCTTAGAGATCTCTGTAAAGATATTTTGTTGAAGATACGTCTTCATGGGAAAATGCAAAATTTAAATGAATGTGTGACTTCTATCATTTGGACCTGGTTACTGAAAACTATATTTTTTCAGATTACAACCCTGAAATTTGGTGTTTATGATACTATTATATGATTCAGTGATGATGTAACAAGCAAACTGGACTTTTGGAAGTATTGGACATGAAATCCAGTGGAAATACTGGAAAATCCTTGGTGCAAATAGATAAAGAGGGAATTAGCAAAGGGGAAATTGCTAATTTAAAATGCACAAAAGAAGCTAGATGGGGAAGAAGAGGGACCAAGAGAGGAACTGATCAATATTATTCAGATGATGCCCACGAAACTTTAAATTGATTTTTCTCAAAACTACATTTTTTGACTTTTGGGTACCATTATTTTCTAGAATAATTGAGTTAGAAATATGAAATTTGTTCGATTTTTTCTCAGAATAGTATTAAGTTATTACAAGTAAATTGAGAACCACCAACCGAACAGAAACTGTTTTATAATAAGTAACATACTTACAAAAGTGAAATTTTATTAGCGAAAGAATAAATAAATTTTTCTTCAAATCTGTAAGAGGTATTTTGTTCATTTTACATATAAACACAGGCACATATGTTATGTAAATTCAGTACAAATTCACCGTTTTAACAGTTAAAGTTCTTTTGAAAAGTGTGCCTATTCGAAGAGTGAAATAGCATTGGAAGATTAGGGATAAAAATGCCTTCCAACTCCCCGTAATAGTAACCTCAGACTTTTTGCAGGTGATATAATTATCTATAGCAGGGCTTCTCAACATAGGTGCTCGCGGAGCAAGCTGTGAGCAGCAAGGCGCGAGCACGGAGCAGCGCGAGCACGCTACCCCCCACTACCGGATCAGAGCGGAGAGTGGGGAAAGTCACGTGGGGCACACAACAGCTGCCTCCAGTCGATGGAAATCCGCGGCCACCTGCAGGGATATCACTCACGAATTATTACTGCGACAAATGAAACAAATAAAGGAGAATGTACACATGCCACATAATTTTATTAGCTTAGTGTATGCCTCTACATTCGCATTAATTTGTGAACTGTTACACAATAAAAGGTGTCACTGAAGTGTCGGATTCTCGGTTAACTTGTACTTTTTGCCCTTTACAATTGCGTCTGTGTTCGGAGTAATTGTTCTTGTGCATTTTAGGCGCAGCGTGCAGTTTAAATTTCGATCAGACAATGCGTCTCTCAGGCGCGTCTTGTTACATTTCATTGCAGAGAACAGTTGTTCACAAACATACGTGGAACCGAACATTGATATTATTGTAGCCGCCAGTTTGTGCAAACGAGGAAATCTATCCTGAGGGAAGTGTCTGTAGAATTCCAAAATGTTTTTCTTGTTCTGAAATTTGTCTCTGTACTCTCTGTCACACTGCATGTCAATAATTTCTTGCTGCAGCTCAGGACGAATCTCTTAAATATTCGCTGAATATGGAGAGAACAGATCAAAATCACTGTCTAGTGCTGTCAGATCTTGAAAGCGCTGATACAACTAAACTATGTGAGTAATGCTCACAGTCTTTGTGAACATCTTGCATGGATGATAATTTAGGAAAATGAGCTAGGTTTCCTGTTTCCAGCTGACTCACCCAAAGTGTGAATTTCATTTTAAAAGCTCGTATTCGATCTATGAAATGAGTAATTAGCAGATCTTTACCTTGTAGTAAAATGTTCAAAGCATTCAGATGGCTAGTTAAATCTGCTAAGAACGCGAGATCACATTCAAACGCGCGCGCGCATTTCGCCTACCTCCCCTCCCTCCCTACTCCGCGACCTTGAACCTGCTCGCGAGCACGTGCCTGAGCAGACGCGAGTACTCGCGCTCAAAACCGGCCAGTTGTTAAGCCCTGATCTATAGTGAAGTACTCCTTTAAAGAAGCTGGAAAATGGTGCAAAGATTAGCAACTTGCTTTAAATGTTCAGAAATGTAAGATTGTACACTTAACAAAACGAAAAAATGTAGTATCCTATGACTATAATATCAGTGAGTCACAGATGGGATTGGCTAACTCATACAATTATTTGCGTGTAACACTTGTAGAGATATGAAATGGAATGATCATATAGACTCAAATGTGGGTAAACAAATGGTAGACTTAGATTTATTGGTATTATAATAGGAAGACGCAATCAGTCTCTACAAAGGAGATTGTTTTCAAATCACTCATGTGACACATTCTGGAAAATTGCTCACGTGTATGGGACCCATTCCAGATAAGATTAACAGGGAATATGGAACATATAGAGAGAAGGGCAGCATAAATGGTCTTAGGTTTGTCTGACCCACGGGAAAATGTCACTGAGACGCTGAAGAAACTGAACTGGCAGACTCTCGAAGATAGATGTAAGCTATCTTGAGAAAGCCTACCTACAAATTTGCAGGAAGCAGCTATAAATGATGATTCAAGTAATGTACTACAACCCCGCCAAATTAAAGACTCTAGGTGGGGATCATTACGACAAGATTAGACTAATTACAGCCCACACAGAGGCAAAGAAACCCTAATAACGGATACAGTGGAACATGCCCTCTGCCATGCACTTCACACTTGTTTGTAGAGTATAGATGTAGATGTAACTCTTGCAAAAATAAGTTCTACACATGTAGCTGCATCTAAATTGTGTAAAACACTGTGAAGTGCGGGGCAGAGGGCAATTCTGACTGAACCCCTTATTTGTGTTTATTCTCGTTACTACTGTAAAACGTTTTTCAGACTGTTCTTCGTTACAGATAACTGCATCACCTGCAAAAAGTCTGAAGCTGCTATTAATATTGTCAGCCAGCTCATTGATATAAATCATACACAGCAAAAAGACATTACAAAAACAAATGTGCTACTGTGGATTTTATTGTATACTGTGCTTTTTGTGACATAACGATCATTTGTGAGCGCTGAATTTATGGACATGGCCATGTGTACAAAGTGCTTTTTAATTTTAAATGTTTTATTTATGGCAAACTTTTATATGTTGTGCTACATTTTATCTGCATGACAACTTGATGTAAAGTTTCAACTCAAAATGAACTCATTCAATAACAAAAAATTTTGAAGACCTGAAGATGATAGCAAAGTCTATCAAAACTGGTTGTTTGTAAATAAAGAAATATTCAAGCAATCTTGACTTTAGAAAGTTTTTACCTAGCTAAACAGATCGCTCCTTCTGATCATTCAACATAAGAAAATTCAGTCACATTTCCCTGGAGTACTCCTTAAAAGGAGACAGATGGAAGGAGAGAATTGCCTTTCCAAACTGTTGCACTCCGGGCAATATTATATGCAATAGGAAATCCATATAGATTTTAGGGCAATGACACGCCACAAAAACCTTCATAGACATACACACCAGAGTTACATATTTGCTTATATTTGAAATGTTATAGCAGGTGTTTATGACTCCTGACTGCAGGATGGTGGTTTGTGGCGTTGTTACCTCATGACTATTTGATCAAGTTCCATTCTATTATGTCACTGAACTCCTTCTCAAAGTCTCTTTCCAGTACCACAGAAAAGTGTATAGTTCAGGTTAAAATATGTATGATATAACACAGCGAAAAATGCACTTCCATATACAGGGTGAGTAACCTAAAACTTGTACCGCAAAAACTGCGGAAATGGAATGTGCTATTTCTATGTGGTTTTCACAGAGTGGATTGGTAGTGAGGGGCTGGTATTGTTAGCCAATACACAGATTGTAATAATACTTAGAAAGTGTATTTCTTGTACAGACACATCGTTTTTAAGTGTAACAGTGCCTAATGACATTAACTTATTGAAAGTAGAGTAAATTAAAATGTCAGTGGTGTTTGTTGCAGGATTCTAATTCGAGTCGTTTACGAGATATCGTATTCTGAAAAGTTCCCACACCAACACTTGCTTGTGCCATTCAGCCTGTGTAATTACTAAGAAAGATGCTGTTATGTTTACTTACAGTTTGCTTGTGTGTTCCTTCGTGCTAGTCAGTCAGTGTGTAACAGTCCGAGCAGCAAGGAGTGAGTGGACAATGGGATTTACCAGTGCAAAAAAGCTGACATGCTCATGCTGTATGGAAAATATAGGAAAAATGCGGCTCGCTCTTGTGCGGTGTATACGGAAAGATATAGCAATAGGTGTCAACCATTTCCGCAATTATTTACCAACCTCTTCAACCAATTACGTGCAAGTAATAGCATAACACTTAAACAACGTAACAGAAGGAAACAAGTGACGACAGAAAAGGAGGAAATTAATATTCTTGCTGTTGATGTAGCTGATCCACACAATCTCACAAGGAAGTGCCATGTGGTGCCAACATGATAGCTGTCCAGACCATAGTGAACGAATTACTACCGCATGTCTTTTCGAATTGTTTCCATATCATTGGACAGCATGCAGAGGACCTCTACCTTGGCTGTCCCATTCCCCGGATTTGATGCCTGTAGCCTTTTATCTGTGGGGAAAGCTGAACAATGCTATCCACAAGGACATACCAGCTACACCCGTTGATATGGAATGAGGTATTACTGCAGCCTGCTCGGACATCTTCGCTCAAATGCTACACATGTGGAGCAGTCGTTCCATACCAGGTTGGAAATGTGTATTCCTGCTGCCGGTGGTCATTTTGAACACAACCTGTGATGATCAATTGTCTCGTTACTGGTCAGAATCCACATAACCAGTGTATGCATTTGTGTTGTTCTTTAGTGTGTGCTACCATAGGTGTTGTAGAAGTGTCGGTGTGGTAACTTTTCAAAATACGATAGCCCATAAACGACTTACTCTAGAATGTTGCAACAAACACCACTGACACTTTAATTTATCCTACTTTTAGTATGTCAGTGTCTTTAGGCATTGATGCATTTTAAAAGTGTATGTTTGCATAAAAAGTACACTTTCTAAGTATTGTTACAATCTGTTGATTGTCTAATGTTACGAGCCTCTGATTCCTAATCCATTCTCTGATTTCCGCAATATTTGCGGTGCAATTTTTAAAAAATTCTCCCTGAATACTCGTTCTGGGCATATTCGTGGTGGCTCATCTTAGGCTGCATTCACAGTGTCACTGACAACGGTCGCCAGAACTTTCCTGATGAGATCAGCCGACAGCTTGATCAGTGAATTCAGCCTCCTTCGTCAGTTTTTGGCGGGATCAAGAGGATAGGTTAGGTTTGAATCTGCTCTGTCAAGCTATTTTAACCTACCTAGGCCGGATGTATGCCACAACGCCTGTGTGCTTGAAGATAAGTGCTACATTGTAGCTTTTACTATTAAAGAGGCGCTGAATGGATGTGAATGGACTATACCTGTCTCTAAAAGAATGTGCTGAGTACTCTGCACTCTTTCTTTAGTTACTGAAAAACCAGACTAGCTTTAAGAATATATGAGTCCAAAAGAGAAACTTTGTGTTACATACAACATTGATTCATGGTTACATTGAACAGCAATATTACAAACACTTTTTACAACTTCAAATGCATTCAGCAAAACAGGCACATGGCAATTAACTTCAATTACTGTCATTCAGCATATGTGTGAAACGCAAACATTAATTTTAGAATCAGATGAAGCACAGAATAGTGGAAACACATACACCACATTTGAAAACCTCACCTGACAGAATCGCCACCCTGATGACAAAAACCACCCATAAGCAGTAATAATATTTAGTAGACAGCTAATGCCCACCTACTACAAAGTTAAAACAAAACAAAACAAAAAAGATTCACTACAGTAACGTTAAGCATAAGGTAAACCACCATTCTCACTCGAACAAATCCGTTTTTGATGTTGTAATTTATGCCTAGAATTACCAATAAAGATTTTCCCTACTTTTTCCCAATAAAGCTACAATTTCAATCCATAGATTCTGAGCTATGTGTGGTGTTGTAAGCACAGCACGCACCACCAGGAAGAGCCACAGGCATTGATAGCCCGAAAACCCACTCCACAGACGGCATATAGCCTAGTGATTGCCGCACCAAAAAGCCACAGTGGTGGCACCACCAGAGAATTGATATGCGATGACGCCACAACAGAACAAGCAATTCCAAATCAGCTCAACTACCTAGAAGACCGCCTTCTACTTGTGTATTTGATGCCACATCATCTGCTTCTAGTGAGTTCACACCTGCCCGTCTTCAGTGAACATTCTAGTGGGAAAAGAACTGTTTACTACCCAGCCTTAGCTTCTGAAATAATAGTTGAACTTAAGGATCTGGTGTCTGAGCCGATTTGTACAAGTTGAGTACTTGTCAATAAAAGCGTGTGATCTTGTCACTAGTCATCAGTGTTTCAGTATTCTCCTCTCATAGTGTTTTCCTCAGCACATCAAGTGTTGAGTAAAATCTCCTTTTGTGGTTGTATCAAAAGTATGATACAACAGCTGGAGCTGAGGAGGGATAGTATCTCCGCAAGTTACAGGAGTAATTATTGTTTTTGCTCACTCAAAAATCCTTGTTACTTTTTATTTATTTATTTCTATTTTTTTAAATGTCTAGTACATTAGTGGGTGAATTTTTGACTCAGGACAGACACTACTACTAAGACGTGTGTTATTTTGTGTGCAGCGTCAATCCAAATTTCTTACAAGCGTGACTCCTGTAACAAAAGACGGTTCTCTAATGCATGTTATTCAGTTGCACGGTGAGCAAATCCAGCAGTCGCAGCAAGCTGTGACGCAGCTAACACAACAGAAGAATCTACAGTCAGCATAGCAGCCTCAGCTGCAGCCTCCATCAGCTGTTCCAACATTTCATAGTTTCAACAAACAGCATCAGATCAAGTGCTGGGATGGTTCCTTTGAAAGGGCATGGCCAACTTCCTTCCCTGTCCTTCCCCAATCCGATGGGACTAATGACCTCGCTGTTTTGTGCCCTGCCCCAAATCAACCAACCAACCAACAGCATGAGGACAGGTCGGTATACTTAGCTCAATTGATGAATCATATGCAGGTGCACCAATTACAAGATACGAAAAGCAAAGGGTTTTTTTTTTCTTTCCATAGTGGACATGTAAGTTTACAGGCCCATAGTGAAGTTGTTTCCTGACAAACAACCAGAGCATTTCGAGTTTGAGACTTTAGTTGGCAAGTTAACCACTTACTTTGTCAACAGATACTCATGGCTGCTGAAAAGTTCACGTTTTTCCGCCTTCAGCGGACGGCAAGTCACACTCATAAGCAATGGATCACTGAATTACACAGGATTAACTAGGCATTGCAAATTTTCGTGTCGTTGTGGATAACCGTACAGTGATGCATGCTGTGTGACGCTATAAGACAAAACATTTGTGAAAATAGAATTCGTGCTGCTATTTTGAAACAACCTGAACCTTATTTAGATACAGTGTTACAGTTAAGTGAGGCTCAGGACGCTTATGATTTAGCTGAGTGTGAGATACAAATGTCAAATATTAACGAATTGCGTACTGATAGTGTTGGTAGTGCTGTTGAACGTAAACAGTCCCGAGCCCGCCCACCCCATGTGACACATCGTGTGACGTCACATACAGAGGAAAGCAGTGCCATGCTGCGCCAGCAGAGCGCCGGTAGACAGGAAAACACAGCAAAGTCTTACCCGAAGTGTTTTAGTCGCCATAAGCGTGCTCGGTGCCCAAATCGCGACGTTATTTGTTATTCTTGCAACACAGAAGGTCATGTTCACTCAGTTTGCATGAAGAAGATGTGTGGACCGCACATTTCTAAGCTACACGCCACTAAACCAGTTCATATCACTAATGGTGATGGGCTGACGATAATGATATTTTCGTATGGTTTGGTAGGTGTTCCATAGATATCCAGCCTTTTGTGCAGCTAACATTTGATCTAGTGAGACAAGAAAGGTCAGGTATGAAATGTTATTCACGTAAGTCAGTTTTCAGTGGACAGGCTGAGAAAGGATAGGTTGGGTAGATACATTAGCATATTGGTGATAATTAGAGAGGTGGTGCCAGTTAGGGTGGTGTGAGTTGTTGACAGATTAGTCCAGATATGTCACAATAGATATCATCGATTAAAGACCCTTGCCTCTGTAGCTCTGTGTGCTGTGCGCCACTATAGTGTGCTTACCTGTAACAGGGTCTCATACAAATGGTAACCACTGGATTTGCCACAGAAAACAGTTACGCAACTGTTTATGTCCAGCAATAGTTTGTTGTCCGCAGCCCGTGGTCGTGCGGTAGCGTTCTTGCTTCCCACGCCTGGGTTCCCGGGTTCGATTCCCGGCGGGGTCAGGGATTTTCTCTGCCTCGTGATGACTGGGTTTCTGTGGTGTCCTTAGGTTAGTTAGGTTTAAGTAGTTCTACGTTGTAGGGGACTGATGACCAAAGATGTTAAGTCCCATAGTGCTCAGAGACATTTGAACCATTTGAGCCAAGCAATGGTTTGTATTCACCTTTCTGCATCTTTCTGTCAGAATATTGTTTTTGTAAAGTAAAATTTCCCAGTCTCAGCAATGTCACTGACACACCTCGTCTGTGAAATTTTGGTCCGCCGGACCGCGAGGTAAATATAGGCGTCATTTATAATTTTTGTATATGAATTTTTGGCATCTGAATCGATTGTGAGCGAGCAGCGAGGTTGTAAACTGTATCACAGAAGTTACGTGAGTAGCTTGGAGCTGCGCAAGGGCACAGTGGAGCAGATAATGTTTATTAAGTTTTGGTAGAGAGTACTGTGGAAGTTCAGGTGTATTAGAGTTAGGCAAGTGAGGAAGATATGACAGGACTATGACTCAAATTTAATGTCTCAATTTATCATCTTGTTCAGTCGACATGATTATGAAACTGATTTGTGAAGGAGGAAACCTAATGGAATAAATACAATATTGATGTTACTTTTTTTCACTATTGTGGTACCATCGAACTAACTTGGTTATTGTACTGAGAGATGTTAGATTTGAGAGAGAGGAAAGCGTATTGTTTGGCTGTTGAGAAGTTCATCAAATTCAAAAATCTGCTTTGAGTACTTTTTAACGATATACAAAAAAAACAGTGTTGCCATTTTTGCGCATATTTGATTTCCTTACCAACCTTTCTCTTACAATTCTTTTTAATGGATCATCCAACCAAGTATGTTCGATAAACAGTTCGATTTGCAATTAACAGAGAACTCATTGCTCCTCTCGAGTGTGTCTATGTAGTTACAGTAATTTGCAGCTATAGCATAGCGGCGCACAAGACAGAGCAGTACTGCAACACGTTATCCAGATTTGCGCAGAATAGAGGTAAGGAGAAAAGATTATGGCTTTTTTATTTATTCATTCCGGACCAATTTACGTTTTTCAGAGACAGTTTTGTGATCAAATTTTGCAAAGCCAATTACTCTAGGTTTTATGTCCAAGTTTATTATTCAGGCAGTTTATACTGTTCAAAATTCTTGCTGTCAGATTGCTAACTCTTTCACATTACGACAGTACAAATTTCGTTATGACAGGTCCTTTATTATCACAGCTCAGGCATACAATCAAAGCCAGCTGGAGTGGCTGAGCGGTTCTAGGCGCTTCAGTCTGGAACCGTGCGACCACTATGGTCGCAGGTTCGAATCCTGCCTTGGGCATGAATGTATGTGACGTCCTTAGTTTAGTTAGGTTTAAGTAGTTCTAAGTTCTAGGTGACTGATGACCTCAGATGAAGTCCCATAGTGCTCAGAGCCATTTGAACCACACAATCAAAAACAGACTATTTCATGCATATTTTTATTTATTTAGATAACTTTCTCTATATTTATATTATTCAGATAACTTTCGTAATTAACATATCATATTACATAACACTGATGTTTTCCTTCCAGCCTAAACACTAAGATTCTAATACCATTATAGCAGTGCAATTTTCACCTGATAGTTTCTTCAATCTCGTACCTAAACAAAATGTTTACACTCACTTAAAAGGTCTTTTCCTAAAAGCAACACCCTCTATGATTTGGTATCACTTAAAACATAAACACCATCACAACATATACAAACCACAAATTCCTAATAATTAACAGACAACACATAAAATTCAAACACATATTGCATCGCCAGTTAGCTCGCAATTACACCTCTTGATCTTAAGGTGTATAGCTAGATAGGGGTAATTATAGGTTTATCTTGTTTCACTTACCTCATCTTACATTTCTTTTCCTTGGTTGCAGGTAACCCCCTCCCCAACCTGGTATTTTCCTTTCCCCTGCTGGTGGCAATGGCCCCTGAGTATCCTTTGGACAGGTGAACACATTCTATATGCACTATTGTGGTGTGAATTGCAGTTGTGATTTAACATTAACAGGTGATGTCATTTCTAATACTGGTTATGGTCCTGGATTAAACATTTTGGTCTTCCCCTTCCTCACATATGGATTGATTAGCATTACACATTGTCTGATGTGATACTTTGGTAATGTTGCTTTTTTTATTGTGCATACTTTCCCCTCGTAACAAGGCCTTTGTGTTTATCTTTCTAAATTGGCGCCAATTGTTTTTTAATCTTTTGAAAAATTACTAACTGATGATATATCTTTCCCTGGGTGGGATTTACATACAAAGTAGATGCCATCCTTTGATTAAAAACAACCTCACATGGGTAAGCCTGTACAGCCATCGACTTTAGAGCTATACACCATGACTACATTAGGGAGTCCGCCCCTGGTAGCTGAGTGGTCAGCGCGATGGAATGTCATACTTAATGGCCCAGGTTCGATTCCCGAATGGGCCAGAGGTTTTCTCTGCTCAGGGACTGGATGTTGTGTTGTGCTTATCATCATCATTCCATCCCTATCGACACGTAAGTCGCCAAAGTGGCGTCAACTCGAAAGACTTGCACCCAACAAACAGTCTACCCGACGGGAGGCCCTAGCCACATGGCAATGCATAAGGGAGTATGGTATATCAGTCACTATGGTGACTACTGGTGTGGTAACTCAAACTTCTTACCATTGACTTGTGGACTCTCTCAGTTTCTGTATTGTCCTGTGGGTGTAACATACTAGTCCTGAGCTTTTTAATCTATAATTACCAACATAAAATGTTCTGTCTTGATCTCAGGTGTTCCAAATTACAGTAGCCACTGATTAATCAACGCCAGTGCCACTGTTTTTGCCTAGTGATCACAAACATGAAACACAAAAAAATGATCATCTATAGTTAGTATATAACGATTCCTACCTGGTGTTTGAGCAAATGGTCCAAGTATGTCCAAGCCAATCACATGAAGTGGTCTGTCAGTCTCCGAGAATCTCTGTAATGTTACCTTTTATAGCTTAGTTCTGCACTTTGTCTGCATGGGATACAACTTTCTATACAATGTTCAAAATTTTTTTGTCTCTCCTACCCTTAGTTTTGCATGACTCCACATTCTGTGGTTCACTGGCCACCGTGTCTAGGCAAAACTGAATCATGAGCATGCCTCAACGCCACCTCATTTCGTAATTTTGCTGATACCTCTAGGAGCAAACTTAGCAAACCAAATCTTGTCTTTCTACACAGCACACTATGTCCACTGCTGAAATGTGGTTGCTTCATGAAATACTGACAACCTTGGTCAGCATCTTGTGTTTACTACCATTTTTCTGTGTCTACACAGCTGCATTCCATGGTGCATATTTTCCTGCTTAGTTTGTCTGCATTCCTATGTGGCAAGGCTGATGTAAAACTTGAAAATTAAATGTATTTAGTCTTAATGCCCATCTAAAAACGACATGTTGGATCTTTTAGTCATATTAACCATTTCAGTGCTCTGTGATCAGATATTTCCTTGAAGCATTGTCCATGTAGACAACAGCACAAATAAGTGATTCTATAAATTAATGCTAACATTTCAGCACACCTCTTGTGAATTTTTTAAAGTTTTATTTCGATGCATGTCCAGGCACTAGAGGCCAATGTACTAATCTAGTAAGCCACTGGATGGTATTCTATACCTTATGACAAAAGAATTCAAGCAGGTGGGTGTTTATGACACCAGTCGACAGTCAAATGCATGGAACATCTAATGTGGTGTGAGTAAAGTAGTATTTTGTAACTCAGGCACTTGCGTGCTACTGAGAAACTCACTTATTGCAAATTCAACTTAGCCCAGCAACCCACTTTCAGGCAGGGCGACCTAGGGAAAGCTGACAGGACAAGTAAAATGAAGAAAACTTACTTGCCCCCCTCCAGTTGGACTGTGTCAGAAGCTTAGCTTTAAGGGTATAAATAATAGAGCTTAGGAGCTCAAAGAATTCATTCATTCTGCCATTCTGCCCATGTCTTGAACTGGAGAGAACGACGGGCTTTTGGCTTTCACAGAAACTGTGACCAGCCTTTGGTGATGGACATCGGTTGGCAGCCTATCTGCTAATTACCTCATCGAGTTCCAGCATGAGGTGTGCATCTCTGCAGCTTGGTGGCTGTGGGACTTGGGGAAGTTTCACTGATGCGGGGAGCAAGGGTCCAGCCAGCCTCTGCCCTCTGAGAAACTTCAGACAATGGACTGCAAGCTGTCTACAATCTGACTGGAGCAGGTGCATCCATGTGGTCTCCTAGCCAGCTAGACATCCTCAGCACCAACATGTAGAGATGGGTCATTCATGAACTAATGGGTCGAAAGTAATGGTTCATCAAGATGAACGGAATGAGCGATGAACAAATTCTAAGGCACCATCTTTCATAGTTCACTTTGGTCGCAGCTTTCTACATATAGTTCTCTGGGATGGGAAACGATTGGTTTAGTTCCAGCAACGGCACATCAGCCAGTCTCGTTCCAGCCTCAATCCTGTTCCCATCTGTCTCGGTCTCACTCAGCCGGATTCATCCTTCTTCGCATGGCCACTCGTCACAGATCCACTGCCGACTGCTCGTAGTTCAGTATAGAGCTGTTCATTTCGTTGGCTGCGCACGCCCATTCTAGATCTGTTTCAAACGTTTTATGAACTCTGAACTTCTGATTCTTTTCGTATTCTATTCAGCATCCATGAGCAGTAATTAAAATGTATTTCATAATTACGTAAATTACATAAAATTACGTGGTATGTAATACATACATATTTTCTGGTAACAAAACGGCTTATCAGCTTACTTCACTTCGATAAACAGCAGAAGAAATATTTGTAAAAAGGCAAGATTTTTTTTTATTACACATGCAAAGGAGGTCGCCACAGCACACAGGAGTGACCATTTTCCGTCTTTTTTTGATCCAAGGTAAAAGAGCATGTTCATTGTTATGGAAGGCAGACCGACTTACATCCGAATGAAGTCCGCATTCCATAATCGAGTGTCCAGTGTCACATTTTGTAAAGAGAATATGATAACTTCTACAATAATATTTCAGTGGTACAGGATGGTGCACGAAAAATAGGCCCCGAGTACTAGACTGCTCATTTTCGCCTACCAATCGTCATCTATTCTTTCGAAGTAGTTGTTTGCATTAGCTTGTTATTTCTTCACTGCCTAATTATTACATATTTATCTATTCTGCTCATAGCGGCCAACAAATCCTGCGTAATTGGCGAGCAGTCCGTACTCGGGGCCGGTTTTTCGTATGCCGCCTTATATTATTTCACTGCGATCAGCCACATAATGCTATGGTTGGCTAAACGAGAGGATTTGCAGAATCACGAAAATTACAAGTGTGTGAGAATTCTGTTATGAATAAAAACTCTGTACTCCATGGCGGAGGCAAGTGCCCCCACTTGGCGCCTGGCGTCTTCCGTCTTCAATCACCAATGCTACTAATGTTCAATTTTTCATAATAACCGTATACCAAGCACAAATGAACGGTGAAACAGTAAAAATGAATGGTTCCCAAAAAAGATCCATGACCAGTGAACTAGTTCCCAAAGATGAACGAGTTTGCCCATCTCTACCAACATGGTCTATTCTTGAGGGGAAGGGGGGGGGGGAGGTGACTGGAATATTGCTGCTCAGTATCAGGACGTATAGTGTCAGCTTATGCATCCAAGTGCATGACTTGCAAACAACGAGTATGCGTGAGGGTGCTTAGCTGATGCAACTCTGGAGGGCCTGTGCTCATTCTTGCTGCTGGCAGCCCATGTGCACCATGGTAGTAGCACTGCTACCCAGGATAACAGGCATCACCGAGCATGATCAGTGCATCAGCACATTCCGCAAGTGGCTACATTTGCATGCATGCAGTGTGCTCCTGAGGCAGGCTGGTGTTCTATATAAGGTTGCTCGAATAAACATCTGTCAATGCTACCACCATTTCATTGCATGTCCCAGCACGAATCTGCCCATTCCCTCACTGTTTTTCTCACCCAGACTGACGCGTAACGACTCGAAACAGGCTGGGTCATTAAAAGTGGTGTCAGTAATTGGTCATTGCACTTCACAACACAGGTTGTGTAGGGAAGTGTTCGTTCAGTGTGCGAATGCTATGGTCTGGTTAGAGAAGTTATTGTTGGGAAACTCTTGACACCCAAACACTGTGGTTTGGTGTCGGGCAGGAAGACTGGGTACTTCAGGAAATTACATATAAGCATTTGTACTTGGCATATCTCCATTTCGGCTGTATCAACTCAGCATAATGGGGTGTGGTGAATCTCAGTTTCAGTTTAACCCAGTATTTGTTCTCAGTTATTAGACATATTTTGTGAAGTATTATATAGAGTATGTTTTAGGTTATGTTTGTGAAGTCTCTTGAACCTGTGGGCTTATTATTGTTTAAGGGTAATGTTGCAAAGCCATCTGCACCAATGAGCTTATCATTGTTTAAGGATAATGGTGGACCTGATAATCTAGTGCCGATAAGGCGATAGTTCTACAACCTTGTAGGGCTCAAAGTGCCATGTCCTGAGGCTGTAACAGCCACATGTTTTACTTGTAGACATGTTGGTCATTTGGCTCGTGATTGTTCATTGTGTTGATGTGTGACGATATGCAGTAAAAAGTAATTTATAAGGTTTTTTAGGGTATTAGTGAATTGTTTGTTTTTCCAGTATTAATTTCAGTAGAGGTAAATTACACAAAATGATAGAAACATGTGCTGCTAATTACTACAGATTCAGTTACAAGTGTGGGTGTTAACAGACGAAAAATTTCTCCAAAAGCAGGAGCATGAGGACCTCCTTTGTAGATTTGAGCTTCTGGGAATCGGTCATGTTCAGTCACAGCTTGAGTCTGGGGAAAATAAGACAGAATTGGGGCTAACTTCTTCTTCTTTTAATCCAACAGTAGCTACGCTTATCAACCATTTTTCAGTAAAACAACGGAATATTCGTCGCATTTCGTAAATGATGTTACAGCTTCTGCTGCAATGAGCGGTCGGTCAGCAGAAGTAACCCTTCGACTGCCCATCTTGCGTTTAACAACGTAAACAAGATATATGTGGTCTATTTTGAGACCCTCAGTGAAGCAGAGTCGTTTCAGCAGATGGTTACTGGTCTACATCAGCGTTACCAAAAAAGAAAATAACACACAGTTTTGTCGCGAGAAGCTCAATATTTTGACTTTGAAGTGTAATGAATCAGTGAATATATTTTCAGATAGGATTTTTAAAGTCAATGCTCAGACCCCTACACCTATCCACAATGTGGAGGCCAATAACGTTTTACTGCAGCAGACAGAAAACAGGACACTAGAGGTTCTCTTGCCTGGAATTTCGGCAATGATGTCTCGAAGAGTTCGCCATGAGAATCTGATTTAACAGCAGCTTTTAGAATTGTGACGCAATTGGGGGAAACACATTTTGCCACAAAGCAATGGGTAGATAACTGTTTATTTGTTTCATAGGTCAAATGCTATAGGTATGGACGTAAGCGCTATATGCAGAAACAGTGTAAGCAACCGGTGTGTTACTCATGTGGGGAAGAGGGCCACTGAACATCTGATTATCGTAAGAGGAAAACGGGTAGCTCTGTCAGGAGAAGCAACCATTAAACTCAAATCACCAGAAGGCACTCCCGGTACACTATAACACTGCACAAGTTAGTGCATAGACAGAATGTTGCTTAGTGGGCTTAGTGAATGGGTGGAACAGAGGTTTCTTGTAGACATGAGGGCACACACGTCCATTACCATCCTGGACCTGATGAGAAGGAGCGGCAAAGGGAACTACAATATAAGTTACGCGGAGTTGGCGATAGTAGAGCTGAGTCGTTAGGTATAACTGTACGATTGGGGCAACTACGTTTGCAGAACATATGGAAGATTTGCCATTAGTGGGTGAAGGATATTCAGTGATTCTCGGACAGGATTTTCTTGACAAACATTGTGTGTGGATTGATCTTTGGCAATGCATGGTTGAGCTCAGTGAAACTTTGTTTGACTTGAGTGGTAGATTTGCAAACGATGCCATGTCGTGAGGCTCATCTGTGATTAAGGTGATGCCAACTAAACTACAGATGAGTTGATTAAATATTGATAAGAAAAGTAAAATACCGTCAGGTACAGGAGAGGTAGTGTGGGTTTCAGTGGGTACCGATTTGCCTGTGGGACTCTGTATATGATTGAGCCACTCTCAAGTAATGAAGAGTTGGATGGCTCATATTGTTTTGTCCACAGAAGCATAGCACGCGTGAGTAATGTTAATGGGGAGTAAATGTTTCCAGTTAGCATAGATAACTGTGGCAGAGGTGAAGTTATTCTGACGAAAGGTATAGTTATAGCTATTGTGGAAGTATTAGAGGAAGGAAACTTTGATAAGTCAGTTCGGAACAGGAGCCTAAGCAAACTGTCGACACGGCAGCGTCACAAGAGGAGCTGGGTCACTTGAAGAGCAGTGATCACAGAACTGTGGAAAAAGTATTGTTGAAATTTAGCTACTTTTTACCGCACACCAACAGCGGCTACTGCACCGATTTATAGGAGACAAGATCACATAACGAGACATTTACAGCTGCTAATAGGGGAATTTATCGAACAGCAACAATGGGATGGGATCATAGAACCTAGTGACAGTTTCTGGAGCGCAAATGTTGTTATCGTTCCTAAAATATCATTGTATGAAACGAAGAAATGTAGGTTTTGCTGTGATTATAGGTTTCTGAATGCACAAACCATTTCAGATGTTTATCCAATCCCTAATATTACGGAAATCTTGGCGCGTTTATCGCGCCTTGCAGACATTATCACTAAAAGTAGATGCCGTTCAGTTTAAAAATGCACTTGCTACTTTTCAGCTGTCATTAGAAGGAGTTTTTAGAGGATTAAAACCCAAGGTCTGTAAAAGTTTAGTTAGATGACATAAAAGTTTAATCAGAGGACATACCAGAACGTGTGAGATGATTGGAGGATGTTTTTAGTACGTTACGGTCAGTGCTTTTGACGCTGAGCATGGACAAGTGCCATTTTGCTCAAACTCGAATCAACTATCTGGGACACCTAATTAGTGAGCATGGTGTGTAGACCAATCTTTGTCTTACAGAAGCAATTCAGAATTTTTCAGTACCACAGGCGACCAGACGGATACAGTTTTTCGTGGGTTTCCGCAACTACTACTCTAAATTCGTAAAAGATTTCGCAGAAGTACCTTTGCATAGATCACTCAAAATGAGTGTAAAGTTTCACTGAACACAGGAGTGTCATATAGCACGCGAGAAACTGAAGGACTGAACGATTTCGCCTCCCTTATTGGTTTTTCCAGATTGTGAAAAAGAATTCATCATCTGGTAAGGTGGCTATAATTTCGCACCTTTACAAGAACCCATCTACATACTTTGCCGTGATCTACAAATACAATTAGGTATCATGTGATAGGTTGTACATCGTATATATGAATATATAAAGGAGACTGACACTGTCATGTACGCCTTGTAAATAATTGTCAACGATTATTGCATGAAAGGTGACGGAGTGTCTTTATTATCATACTAGTAGAGGTTGGAACGCCAGTGGAGATGAAACAGCAGGCAGAACTGAAGCTCTGGGTGGAAGGTCCGCACAGTTGTTGGTCCTTCTTATACACAGGAAGTATCTAGACGGACGTCGTGGCACCTGAGCTCTGTAGCACAACAGGGTAACAGCCGGCAGCTATTGTAGTGGGGCCGGAAAGATAACCGGATAATACTTCCGAACTTTGCAAATCTTGGACGCAGATGAGAGGAACGAAGAAGCGGCACCTCGGTTACCAAGCAGGCTGGGTTATTTCCAAGGACTTTTACTCAGAAGCGTACCATTGTACGAGTATAGGTTTTCCCTCGCAAACTTTCCGCGTGGACGCCAAAAGACTAAAATATGGTTGGTCAGCGTTCGGAAGAATCTATAGAGAGGGAGAATATTCCGTGGTTTCGGGAATATGATTCGTTTCCGGGATTACGAGGGTGGGGAGCCGAACCTCGTTGGGAGGCCAGCATTGGAGAGACAAGGTCTTCCGTTGTGAGCACCCATGTGTGAAAGTCGCTCGATATCAGCTTTGTTGGTATAGACGGACTTGCTGTCTTTGCTCTCAGGAGAGGTTATAGTTAGAACAGTAGGCATTGTACTGTTGCGACCCTATACGATTCTGGACTTCACCTCTGGGTTGGAAGTCGTCGTTGAGTACGCAGCGTTCAGTAATTGAGAGCACTTCCTCTGCCTATACTTACGTTGAGACGTTATCATAATTCCGTCCTTGTGGCTGGGAGTTCGCGTTTCTCGTCTGTGAAACACAGAGAGGAGAAGACAGTATTAGAGTATATTAGTCAGCTGACCGCCTTCTGCCGTCCTAGTGTTTGAAAGAGTTTATTTTGTGTCTGGAGTTCTTCCATCGACGCAGACGTGTACGCACCAGACACAGTACATATGGTGATATCGCAAATTGCTTCGGCTTATTAGGGCTATAAAGCTAAACAGCTGGGATCACGTTAGTGTATTTCCACTGACGTTCCACAGAACTGTAGAATATCTTTGAAAGTAGTGTCTTCTAGTGTTTGGTACGTAGGTGATGTCAGTCATTTTGCATTATTGATATTAGATGGCGCAGTCATAATACGGGGCAGAGTTGGGCAATTGATTAGTAATTTTACTTAGGAAATGTAAACTTTGTAATATAAAAGGTTTTTTTTTAAAATCTACAATAAATATATAAGCAGGAACAACGTTTATCATTTAGTAGTATTAGTTGCCTTAATCATTCATTTATGTTTAGATTGTAATTTATAGAATAAAGAGATCCTAAGATCTGCTTCAGGCGGTAGTCAGAAAGGGCCAAATCATCATTTTAGCGTTTATTATTTTCCGTTGCACACATTCATTTTTACACCCGCCTGGAGCAGCATCTTGGAATCTTTTGTGACACTTCAACGAGACAGCCTGCTGTATTTTGGGACAGATGATCGATGTACAGGAGCATCAAGGAGCGTATGCTTTGAGACGGAACGTAACTACTTAACAACTGAAAACAAAATGTTAGCAGTCATATATGATATCACATATTTCCGGTGTTACTTGTTCGGTAGAAGATTTAAAGTTGTGATTGATTATGCATCATCGAAATGGTTGCTTCTAGTTGTCTGTCACGTTGGGCTCTCAAGCTAAGTGAGTTTGATTACGAGATTATCGATAAACCGTATAGAAAACATACAAACGCTGGCACTTTATCAGGCAAAGTAGCCATGTCAAGTACGTTGGGAAAATGTGTATTGGATTGACAGCAGGCACAGGCAGAGAATAAAGATTGCCGGGCTTTTAAGTCACAGGTGCACTTTATTATGCGTGAGGATTTGTTGTCCAAGGTCAAGAAATACGGGCCACGTTTCTGGTCCTGACAGTTTTTCAAAAGAAAATGTTATGATAGGCTCGTGACATGCGTTGTCAGGTCATGGTGGGCAATGATCAACAGATAGTAGTGTTACGGAACAGTTTTCGTGGAGGAATAGGAATTGCGACATGGAGCAGTATGTCAGATACTTTGTACCGTACAGGCAGAGAGCAGACATTTTGCAACAGACACTCCCTTTGCAGAAGTTACCAGAGGCGTCGAAGCTATTCCAAATGCTTGAGCTTGACATTTGCGGACCATATAACAGATCACCTGCAGGGAATAGGTATGTGCTTTCGATCATCGATCACAAATTTGGAAGTTACGAACGAGCGCACTTCATCCTCAAACTAATGAGAAGATGTTGTGGGTCCATTGGACTGTTTCTAAAAGGCTAAGTTTTTACATGAATGTTAGACACGACAACTGGGATACCTATCTTCCACATATGATTTCCACGTATGACTCAAAGGTTCATATGGGAACGTGTATGTCACTATCGGAGGTAGTGTGAGGGACAAAAATGCCATCTGGCCGAGTAGACGCTTTGGAAATTACCGCATTATTGTATGGGGCAGTGCGTATTGGTCACTATCCCTATACACTGAAGGGAAAGACGAAGAATTTCTCGACCAAATATCACAGGCCGTATATCATGTCGTGGAGATGACCAAACTTGTTAAGTTAACGGTACAGTTCCCTACTAAAATATCTGTTGCTCACGTCAGTCGGGTAAAACCATTTAACGGTATGGTGGATGTGGTACCACAGTTACCTGAAACCGACCTGGTATGCAAAGGTGCAGTAGGCAGAAGGAAGGAACCCCTAGCAGTTAGACAGTGCAAGATAGAAGACATGCCTTATGCTTTGAGGTCACATAATTAGTTATGCTGTTAGATTTTTTGCAATGTTATATTAGTGTTCCCCCCATGAACCATGGACCTTGCCGTTGGTGGGGAGGCTTGCGTGCCTCAGCGATACAGATGGCCGTACCGTAGGTGCAACCACAACGGAGGGGTATCTGTTGAGAGGCCAGACAAACATGTGGTTCCTGAAGGGGGGCAGCAGCCTTTTCAGTAGTTGCAGGGGCAACAGTCTGGATGATTGACTGATCTGGCCTTGTAACATTAACCAAAACGGCCTTGCTGTGCTGGTACTGCGAACGGCTGAAAGCAAGGGGAAACTACAGCCGTAATTTTTCCCGAGGACATGCAGCTTTACTGTGTGATTAAATGATGATGGCGTCCTCTTGGGTAAAATATTCCGGAGGTAAAATAGTCCCCCATTCGGATCTCCGGGCGGGGACTACTCAAGAGGACGTCGTTATCAGGAGAAAGAAAACTGGCGTTCTACGGATCGGAGCGTGGAATGTCAGATCACTTAATCGGGCAGGTAGGTTAGAAAATTTAAAAAGGGAAATGGATAGGTTAAAGTTACACTCCTGGAAATTGAAATAAGAACACCGTGAATTCATTGTCCCAGGAAGGGGAAACTTTATTGACACATTCCTGGGGTCAGATACATCACATGATCACACTGACAGAACCACAGGCACATTGACACAGGCAACAGAGCATGCACAATGTCGGCACTAGTACAGTGTATATCCACCTTTCGCAGCAATGCAGGCTGCTATTCTCCCATGGAGACGATCGTAGAGATGCTGGATGTAGTCCTGTGGAACGGCTTGCCATGCCATTTCCACCTGGCGCCTCAGTTGGACCAGCGTTCGTGCTGGACGTGCAGACCGCGTGAGACGACGCTTCATCCAGTCCCAAACATGCTCAATGGGGGACAGATCCGGAGATCTTGCTGGCCAGGGTAGTTGACTTACACCTTCTAGAGCACATTGGGTGGCACGGGATACGTGCGGACGTGCATTGTCCTGTTGGAACAGCAAGTTCCCTTGCCGGTCTAGGAATGCTAGAACGATGGGTTCGATGACGGTTTGGATGTACCGTGCACTATTCAGTGTCCCCTCGACGATCGCCAGTGGTGTACGGCCAGTGTAGGAGATCGCTCCCCACACCATGATGCCGGGTGTTGGCCCTGTGTGCCTCGGTCGTATGCAGTCCTGATTGTGGCGCTCACCTGCACGGCGCCAAACACGCATACGACCATGATTGGCACCAAGGCAGAAGCGACTCTCATCGCTGAAGACGACACGTCTCCATTCGTCCCTCCATTCACGCCTGTCGCGACACCACTGGAGGCGGGCTGCACGATGTTGAGGCGTGAGCGGAAGACGGCCTAACGGTGTGCGGGACCGTAGCCCAGCTTCATGGAGACGGTTGCGAATGGTCCTCGCCGATACCCCAGGAGCAACAGTGTCCCTAATTTGCTGGGAAGTGGCGGTGCGGTCCCCTACGGCACTGCGTAGGATCCTACGGTCTTGGCGTGCATCCGTGCGTCGCTGCGGTCCGGTCCCAGGTCGACGGGCACGTGCACCTTCCGCCGACCACTGGCGACAACATCGATGTACTGTGGAGACCTCACGCCCCACGTGTTGAGCAATTCGGCGGTACGTCCACCCGGCCTCCCGCATGCCCACTATACGCCCTCGCTCAAAGTCCGTCAACTGCACATACGGTTCACGTCCACGCTGTCGCGGCATGCTACCAGTGTTAAAGACTGCGATGGAGCTCCGTATGCCACGGCAAACTGGCTGACACTGACGGCGGCGGTGCACAAATGCTGCGCAGCTAGCGCCATTCGACGGCCAACACCGCGGTTCCTGGTGTGTCCGCTGTGCCGTGCGTGTGATCATTGCTTGTACAGCCCTCTCACAGTGTCCGGAGAAAGTATGGTGGGTCTGACACACCGGTGTCAATGTGTTCTTTTTTCCATTTCCAGGAGTGTAGATATAGTGGGAATTAGTGAAGTTCGGTGGCAGGAGGAACAAGACTTTTGGTCAGGTGATTACAGGGTTATAAATACAAAATCAAATAGGGGTAATGCAGGAGTAGGTTTAATAATGAATAAAAAAATAGGAGTGCGGGTTAGCTACTACAAACAGCATAGTGAACGCATTATTGTGGCCAAGATAGACACAAAGCCCATGCCTACTACAGTAGTACAAGTTTATATGCCAACTAGCTCTGCAGATGATCAAGAAATTGATGAAATGTATGACGAGATAAAAGAAATTATTCAGGTAGTGAAGGGAGACGAAAATTTAATAGTCATGGGTGACTGGAATTCGTCAGTAGGAAAAGGGAGAGAAGGAAACATAGTAGGTGAATATGGATTGGGGGGAAGGAATGAAAGAGGAAGCCGCCTTGTAGAATTTTGCACAGAGCATAACTTAATCGTAGCTAACACTTGGTTCAAGAATCATGAAAGGAGGCTGTATACATGGAAGAAGCCTGGAGATACTGACAGGTTTCAGATAGATTATATAATGGTAAGACAGAGATTTAGGAACCAGGTTTTAAATTGTAAGACATTTCCTGGGGCAGATGTGGATTCTGACCACAATTTATTGGTTATGAACTGCAGATTGAAACTGAAGAAACTGCAAAAAGGTGGGAATTTAAGGAGATGGGACCTGGATAAACTGAAAGAACCAGAGGTTGTAGAGAGTTTCAGGGAGAGCATAAGGGAACAATTGACAGGAATGGGGGAAAGAAATACAGTAGAAGAAGAATGGGTAGCTCTGAGGGATGAAGTGGTGAAGGCAGCAGACGATCAAGTAGGTAAAAAGACGAGGGCTAATAGAAATCCTTGGGTAACAGAAGAAATATTGAATTTAATTGATGAAAGGAGAAAATATAAAAATGCAGTAAATGAAGCAGGCAAAAAGGAATACAAACGTCTCAAAAATGAGATCGACAGGAAGTGCAAAATGGCTAAGCAGGGATGGCTAGAGGACAAATGTAAGGATGTAGAGGCTTGTCTCACTAGGGGTAAGATAGATACTGCCTACAGGAAAATTAAAGAGACCTTTGGAGAGAAGAGAACCACTTGTATGAATATCAAGAGCTCAGATGGAAACCCAGTTCTAAGCAAAGAAGGGAAGGTAGAAAGGTGGAAGGAGTGTATAGAGGGTTTATACAAGGGTGATGTACTTGAGGACAATATTATGGAAATGGAAGAGGATGTAGATGAAGACGAAATGGGAGATAAGATACTGCGTGAAAAGTTTGACAGAGCACTGAAAGACCTGAGTCGAAACAAGGCCCCAGGAGTAGACAACATTCCACTAGAACTACTGATGGCTTCGGGAGAGCCAGTCATGACAAAACTCTGCCATCTGGTGAGCACGATGTATGAGACAGGCGAAATACCCTCAGACTTCAAGAAGAATATAATAATTCCAATCCCAAAGAAAGCAGGTGTTGACAGATGTGAAAATTACCGAACTATCAGTTTAATAAGTCACAGCTGCAAAATACTAACGCGAATTCTTTACAGACGAATGGAAAAACTGGTAGAAGCTGACCTCGGGGAAGATCAGTTTGGATTCCGTAGGAATGTTGGAACACGTGAGGCAATACTGACCTTACGACTTATCTTGGAAGAAAGATTAAGAAAAGGCAAACCTACATTTCTAGCATTTGTAGACTTGGAGAAAGCTTTTGACAATGTTGACTGGAATACTCTCTTTCAAATTCTGAAGGTGGCAGGGGTAAAATACAGGGAGCGAAAGGTTATTTACAATTTGTACAGAAACCAGATGGCAGTTATAAGAGTCGAGGGGCATGAAAGGGAAGCAGTGGTTGGGAAAGGAGTGAGACAGGGTTGTAGCCTCTCCCCGATGTTATTCAATCTGTATATTGAGCAAGCAGTAAAGGAAACAAAAGAAAAATTCGGAGTAGGTATTAAAATTCATGGAGAAGAAGTAAAAACTTTGAGGTTCGCCGATGACATTGTAATTCTGTCAGAGACAGCAAAGGACTTGGAAGAGCAGTTGAACGGAATGGACAGTGTCTTGAAAGGAGGATATAAGATGAACATCAACAAAAGCAAAACGAGGATAATGGAATGTAGTCAAATTAAGTCGGGTGATGCTGAGGGAATTAGACTAGGAAATGAGACACTTAAAGTAGTAAAGGAGTTTTGCTATTTAGGGAGTAAAATAACCGATGATGGTAGAAGTAGAGAGGATATAAAATGTAGACTGGCAATGGCAAGGAAAGCGTTTCTCAAGAAGAGAAATTTGTTAACATCGAGTATAGATTTAGGTGTCAGGAAGTCGTTTCTGAAAGTATTTGTATGGAGTGTAGCCATGTATGGAAGTGAGACATGGACGATAACTAGTTTGGACAAGAAGAGAATAGAAGCTTTCGAAATGTGGTGCTACAGAAGAATGCTGAAGATAAGGTGGGTAGATCACGTAACTAATGAGGAGGTATTGAATAGGATTGGAGAGAAGAGAAGTTTGTGGCACAACTTGACTAGAAGAAGGGATCGGTTGGTAGGACATGTTTTGAGGCATCAAGGGATCACAAATTTAGCATTGGAGGGCAGCGTGGAGGGTAAAAATCGTAGAGGGAGACCAAGAGATCAATACACTAAGCAGATTCAGAAGGATGTAGGTTGCAGTAGGTACTGGGAGATGAAGAAGCTTGCACAGGATAGAGTAGCATGGAGAGCTGCATCAAACCAGTCTCAGGACTGAAGACCACAACAACAACAACATATTAGTGTTAGTTTTATTCTTGATATTTGCGTTATGGGTGATTTTTCATTGTGTTGTGTTCGGATGCATTTAGTGTTTTCATGTCTATGGGCCATATACACACATCAAAAACAGTTTTGCATCACCTCAGTTCCGAGAGTTCCGGAACCTGTACAGAAAATTGGAATAGAGATCAACATAAACATCATTTCCGCCCTTTTTATTGCTCATGAAAACCACACATTGCATGTTGTACCACCATACAGCGAGACCTTCACTGGTGGTGGTCCAGATTGCTGAACACACCGGTACCTCTAATACCCAGTAGTCCTCTTGCATTGATGCATGCCCGTATTCGTCGTGGCATACTATCCACAAGTTCATCAAGGAACTGTTGGTCCAGATTGTCCCACTCCTCAACAGCGATCCGGCATAGATTCCTCAGAGTGGTTGGTGGGTCATGTCGGCCATAAACAGCCCTTCTCAATCTATCCCAGGCATGTTCGGTAGGGTTCACGTCTGGAGAAAATGCTGGCCCTCTAGTCGAGAGATGTCATTATCCTGAAGGAAGTCATTCACAAAATGTGCACAATGGGGGCGCGAATCGTTGTCCATGAAGACGAATGCCTCGCCAATATGCTACCAGTTGCACTATCGTTCGGAGGATGGCATTCACGTACTGTACAGCCGTTACGGCACCTTCCATGATCACCACCGGCATACGTTGGCCCCACATAATGCCATCCCAAAACAGCAGGGAACCCCCACCTTGCTGCACATGATGGACAGTGTGTCTCCGACGATTGTGTGGTTGGAGGCATATGCGACACACATTGGTTAAGAGAACGTGATGCCAATCCTGAGTGGTCCATTCGGCATGTTGTTGGGCCCGTCTGTACTGCGCTGCATCGTGTGGGGGTTGCAAAGATGGACCTCGCCATGGACCTCGGGAGTGAAGTTGCGCGTCATGCAGCCTATTGCGCAGTTTGTCGTAACACGACGTCCTGTGGCTGCACGAAAAGTGTAATTCAACACGGTGGCATTGCTGTTAGGGTTCCTCCGAGCCATAATCTGCAGGTAGCGGTCATCCATTGCAGTAGTAGCCCTTGGGCGACCTCAGCGAGGCATGTCATCGACAGTTCCTGTCTCTCTGTATCTCCTTCATGTCCGAACAACATCGCTTTGATTAACTCCGAGAAGCCTGGACACTTCCCTTGTTGAGAGCCCCTCCTGGCACAAAGTAACAATGCGGACGCGATCGACCCGCAATATTGACCGTCTAGGAATGGTTGAACTACAGACAACACGAGCCGTGTACCTCCTTCCTGGTGGAATGATTGGAACTGATCAGCTGTCGTACACCCTCCATTTAATAGGCGCTGCTCATGGAAGAGAGACAGAATGCGAAGCAAGTGAATGGTTAGACGATGGTAAGCATGCACCATCGCCCGTTTGTTGTGAGTATGAATAAACAACATGCTCCAGTGAGGATAGTTTAGAACCAGTGACACAGTTTTGAATTTCCTGCTCTAGCAAGATGGCTTGCCATTGTGATAGCTGACGAAGCTAAGATGTAGTAAACTTTCCGAGCAGGTCGTTCGGCTTCTCCTCAGCAATTTTATCAAAATAAATCGTTTCTGATATTTCAGAAGCGGAGCTTTCGTAAGCTGCTCGTTTTTTCACCCCTTTCCTTGATGTTCCTGATAGTCTCATTTTTGCAGGCGATTTGTTTTTGTATCTTTCTTCTGGGCAGCAGTTGTGGTTGTCGGACTCAACAGATTCCCTAAAGCTTTCACTGTCCGCAGTTGACACCGTTTCTAGATTGTTTTGTGACGGACCTTAGGAGTGATACAGGGATGGTAGTGATTTTAATTTATTCAAAATATTACTTTAATTTATTACTTTTATCGTTTGTGGGTATTTAATACAGTTGATGAATGGAAAGAAATCGAAAAGAAATTCTCTTGGTGTTTAAACTTTCCCAGATGTTTTGGGGCCATCGACAGGAAACGCATCACCATTAAAAGATCTTCGTGATCCTTTTCAGTCTACATTCAATTACGGAAATAAACCTGTAGTATCATATTATTTGCTACAGTTGATGGCAATCACTGCTTTACTTACATCGACGTAGGTGTAAGTGGCAGAGCAATGTTTGGAGATGGTACTCTAAATAATGTAATGGAAAGCAATACTCTTGGGATGCCTGAATATGCCATTACTATTGGAGATGATGTTTTCCCCTTAAGAACAAATCTTCTGAAGCCCTACAGTAAAACTTGTCTCATTGACGTGGGAAAAAATATATTATTATCTTCTTTACCATACCAGGCATATTGTAGGTAATGCTTTTGGCGTACTTGTATGGTGATCTGAAATATTTCCGAGACCATAAGGTTGAGACCCGAAACTACTGAAGAAGACATTTGGGTTACTTGCAGCCTTCACGACTAGCTAAGAAAGATTACTACAGACATCTTTTTACCATAACAAGTAGTAGATAGAGGGAACTTAAACACTGGGAATATAGCACTATTAATCATCTAGGCAGCAGTAATTGCAGACGTGCTGCTGCGAAAATCAGACGAGTGTATGTTACATATTTTACTGAAGAACAGCTTCTGCCTCGGCAATGGGAGTAAACTGGGACTGTGGTCTGATTAATAATGCATTAAAATGAATAAATTTTATTTTCTGCTTATTGTGGCCCAAATAAATGCCAAATAATTCGATTCATTGAACTTCGCCAGCTATGGCTATTAATATTCCTCAGTACCACAGCCACTTTTCTTATTCTTTTTTCAATTTTGTGTAGTTCTTGGCTATAGACATCTTTCACAGATTTTATTTTAGCCTTATTACTTCACATTCATCCCCCCAATTAACTACTTTTCATTAAGATCGTAGAAAAGAGGAAAAATGTCATTTTTTAATTTTGTGTTGCAATAATCTTCGACTTATATATTCCATAACACAGGGTACCACTGGAAGACATAAAGAAATTCCACAATATTACCTACGTTCCACACCCAGAAAAGTTTAGCAAATCAAAGAAAAAACAATACGTGGCATCAACTCGCTAGTTAGTTGGCTGTTGAGCGAGTGGAAAGTTTTGTGTGTCATCATCGCTGTCGCACTAGTCGGCTCGCCCGCATTTAAACTCGCCATCTAGTAGATAGTAAACTCGGATAACGCCGTCGAGGCTCAGTGTGCTATGGGGACTGCAGCAACAATCTCTTGAGACATAATAAAGCACTCCACTATATAAATAAATGTAAATGTCGTGTGACTAGGGTCTCCCATCGGGTAGACCATTCGCCGGGTGCAAGTCTTTCGATGTGACGCCACTTCGGCGACTTGCGCGTCGATGGGGATGAAATGATGATGATCAGGACAACACAACACCCAGTCCCTGAGCGGAGAAAATCTCCGACCCAGCTGGGAAACGAACCCACGCCCTTCGGACTGACATTCTGTCGTGCTGACCACTCTTTTTTTCTTTTTCTTTTTTTCCCACTCAGCTACCGGGGGCGGACAGCACTCTACTAAATGAGAATGATTCTATTTCTTTATGTTCCTTTGATAGCAACAGTGTGTGCGTTAATAATAGAGTCGAGATGCAGTGAACACTAATTAAATGAAGCTGAAGCTACGTCGAGCTGAACAGTAAGAGTTTTGTAAACACTTCGTCCTCACGTACCGCAGATAAGTCAGCTGCTGAGCCACCTTAGTAGACATACGGCTGATAACGAAACTTGTTGAAAACAGGACGCGGACAGCTCATAGTAGTAGAGTACCGATGACTGACAATCTGAAGCAGAGTTTGAACAGTACGTGCATGGTCTACCTTCGCACTGTAAGGACGGTAAGTTAACCTACAGCTTCATTTAGATCTATATCACTACTGTGCAATTCACAGTTATGTGACTGGCAGATTGTTCTGAGAACCCCTTTCAGGCTATTTCCCGACCGTTCCACCTTCGATCAGCAAGCGGGAAAAATTAACGGCTAAATCTTTCCGTGCGAGCTCTAATTTCTCTTATTTTATTACGATAGCCATTTCTCCTTATGTAGGAGGGAGTCAACAAAATATTTTCGCATACGGAGGATAAAGTTTGTGACAAATATTATGTGAAAAAATTTCGACGCTACGTAAAACGCCTATGATTTAATGATTGGCACCCCAGCTCGTGTATCATATCCGCGACACTCTGTCCTCTATTTCACGAAGAGAAAAAACGATCTACCCTTCTTTGAACTCTTTCCATGTCCTCCATCAATCCCGTCTGGAAAGGATCCCATACTGCGCAGTAGTACTCTAGAAGAGGACAGAAGAGCGTAGAGCAGGCAATCTCTGTAGAAGAGTGGCGCAGCTATCTAAATGTTCTACCAATAAAACGCTGTTGTAGTACCATCACTACTTTTTAGCATTGAAGAATAAATTAACGACGCCGCCACTTATAAAGCAAGAGGCCATGGCAGCGGGTTGGACCAGAGCCGAACAGACGTTGCTACACCAAGGGCAGCCTGCTGGTACAACAAGAACCCCCACTACGTCGCCGGACAATTACCACAACTCCAGGCCAGGCGACGGACCTGTGACATGATAACAACGACACAGCAGAAAGACAGGGCCACTGCAGCACGGTGGCCTAATTACTTCACACTTGAGCATAGGCTCTGTTGAGGTTAAGTGACAGGACTTTCAAAACAATAACACACCAAGCCCATAGAAATAACCTTTAGTTTTTGGTAGATACATGCAGTCTGGCAGCCACAAGCTTCAAGGAGAGGTCTACACCAGGCTACGAGTCGACACGAATCTACAACCTGCCACCACGAGACTTGACAACGACTAACTATAGGCCTACTGCTGGCACTGAGACCGATGTTGTGGACTTTGTACCTTCCAACTGGTGAGCCGTCTCTTGGTTTACTTCCAGTCATTGCCAGCCTCCTACCCTGGAGGGGCACTGTTCGAGGCTGGGGCAGTGCAGCTCACCAATCACTTTCACCTGTGCAGACATACTGTCGCTGTCCGCATCCGCTTGGTAGGATGGGCACTGCTGCTGGGAGCTGTCTTTCTCTATGGGTGTCACATCGGGATTCAACGATTTCTGGTGCGATCTGCCCTGAGTTGCGAAGCTGTGTCCAGGTGGTGCACACGCATCTCGCATATGCGTTGCCGCTGAGTCGCTGGCGTCACCGTTCCCCCAGGCGAGCGACACAACAGGCTGCTGGAGACCACAGGTAGCCTACTTAGCTCAGCGCCTCCATACCTGCTGTCTTCTGCAGACACGTTGGAGGGAGTCGCCACCGCAGAGCATCGTTATGATTGATGCAGCGTGCTCGCTAATAAAACATTTGACGTATTCATGTTGATACCAGGTTTCCATCCACTGCTCCTCTTCTACCCATCCAGGGTGAACTGTTGGCTTCTGACACTAACAATCCAGTTCCACCACCTACCATAGTAGGCATCCAACCCTGAACATTACAAGAGGTGTCAGGAGAGGAATTGATATCTATGCCATTCAGAGGCCGAACTGATTAACTCTATTGTAACAGAAACTGAGAAAACTGAGATTAGTCACGTTGTCCACTAAAAAAGTTCACTATTTATTTCACTTTTAACTTTCAGTGTGCCCAATCACCACTATAAAAGATATGACAATACTCTGACACTAGACCATTGTGTTCCTCACTAATAGTCATTAGCTTGTTCAAATGGCTCTGAGCACTATGGGACTTAACTTCCGAGGTCATCAGTCCCCTAGAACTTAGAACTACTTAAACCTAAGGACATTAGCTTGTTGTCGTAGTCATAGTTCACTGGATGAATATATTTTTGGAGGGACATGAGATCTGCCATCTTTCCCTTGCTGATGGGACGAGTACTTGACTATAGAGCATTGTGGTTTAATTTAGCAAATTCAGGTTGATGTCTGCTCTAAATTTCTTCAAATTCACCACAGGGATAGAAGATCTTCACAAAAAGTGGTCTTGCACTCTACAGTGTAAGGTATCCAGCATATGTCAAGCCAGTTTGCTGGTAGGCCACCGACTATCTTCTTGCTGTTTCTTATGGGGTCTTGTGGCCAAAAATTATTATGATTTATTTCAGCTACTACATAGGGGTTCTTTGTTTTGTAGTAACGAATCACATTGTACCAACCTTCCGGTGAGAAGATATTTTGTATCTTTCTACACTTAAATGTACATCTACATCATACTCCGCAAGTCACCTAACGGTGTGTGGCAGAGGGCACTTCTGGAAGTCTCCTCACAAAGAAAAGTAAACAGTAAACTACAAAACATGCGAATCATGCATCGAAAAAATTATTGTAGGTAAACCTCTATACTAGCTCTAATCTCACCAATTCTCTCGTCATGGTCATTTCGCAAGATGTATGTGGATCGAAGTGGCATGTTGTCCTATTATTCCCAGCATATACACTCTCAAAAATTCAAATGAAAACCTATCCATGATGCATAATGCCTCTCTTGTAACGTCTGTCTCTGGAGTTCATTGAGCTTCTTCATAACTCTCTCATGCTGACTAAATGTCGGAACTTCTCTATCTCTTCTATCAGTCTAACCTGCTAACGATTCCAAATTGACGAACAATACTCTAGAATCGACGAACAGCACCTTGTAAGCCACTTCCTTTGTGGATGAGTTACATTTCCTTAAGATTCTTCCTACGAATCTGTCTGGCCTCTGTTTTGCTACTTCTTGTATGTTGTCATTCCACTTACAAGACAACATTCTCAAGTGGAAGGTGTGAAGAGAGCGCAAAATAGTGCAATATGTATCTTTTTGTTTGTGTCCAGTTTCACATCCCAAAAGGTAATTTGGAATTTTCGGTTTAGAAGGAATATCTTCGAAATGATGATATACAAAAAAAATTTCATCCTGAAAATTGTATAATTTATACTGAAAACTGTATAATTAACTTTTGTAATAATTTGAAATTCTACAAAATACCCCACCACCATTAAATAATTTTGAAATACACAAAACTTTTGTTGTAACATAAATTAAAGAATCTTTCAAGCCACATACACCCCTGTGCAATATAGTTAATATCTAAATACCAATGTTGGAAAATAAGCTGTACTCAGTGAGCTGTCAGAGTATTTTCAGCATACCTAGTTAAAATATCTAAACTTTTATTAGGATTCTAATTATTTATTTTACTTATATTTGCCTTATGTTCTAAACTGTTATTTTGCATTTGAAATTGATATTTTTCTTTTTAGTTTACCATTTACTTTTCTTTGTGAGGAGACTTTCAGATGCAGTTCTATTGTTTGATTACGAAGTCAGTCTCCACTTGAGAATCAATCAAATCAAACTGCAGTCATTAGTAAGTAATAAGTTCTTTTCACAAAGGCTTGCCAATGTACTGAAATTCGGCTGATACAAATCAGGATATTCAGAGACAATTTCAAACCCTGCTGAATTTTGTTTTATATTGTTTCTCCATTATGTATATTATATGAAGAAATTTCATTCATTTTATATGCATGGTGTAAAAACCGTCATGCTTCAAGTGTTTCTTTACACATTACCATTATTATAATTATTTTCTATCAAAGTAATGTGTTACTTATTGTTTTCTATTAACAAAATACATGTCTGTGAAACAGTAAACTAAAAACAAAACAAAAACTATGAATGCAAAACGTAAAATGACAATTTAAAACATAAGGCAAGTATAAGTAAAATAAATAGTTAGAACAGTAATGAATGTTTAGGCATTTTAATTAGGTATGTTGAAAATACGCTGACAGCACATCGTGTATAGCTTATTTTTCAACGATGGTATTTCAAAAGCTGCTTTATTACACAGTGATATATGTGGCTTGAAAGCTTCTTCAATTTAAGTTTAACAAAAGTTTTCATTTTCAAAATTAATTAATAGTGGCGGAGTATTTTGCAAAATTTCAAGAACATTGATTACATATCAACTTTTATATAAAAATGTTTTTTATATATTTCAGACATTCCCTCTAAATCTAAAATGCCAGATTACCTGTTTAGGTGTGTTTTACCCCTTAAAAGTGAAATTGGGCATGAACAGAAAAAATGTATTGTACTATTTTATCCTCTCTATACAATCTCCAAATTTCATCAGGATCGTTTAATGACACTTGGAAACGTTCTCAGTCTCGCTAGATTCAGCTACAATGCAGGTGGAGTCACTTGGCAGATAGCTGCGTCCAAATATTGGGAGGTTTGTACCCCATTCTGTGGCATTAGTCAGGCCTACTAGATGAGTGGCCTGCCAAGCGAGTGCAATTATTATTCGTACTGTGACGTCCCTTCCCTCCTTCTTCACTTGCCAGAAGAGACGCGACTCATAACGATGTTCGTCCCCGTTGGTGTGACGTGGAACAGCACCTGTAACTCTCGTAAGAACACAACCCTTCGCGTGGGTTAGAAATTTTGTTATCTGTCCGCAACAATCTTCTCCGTTTGTGCGAACTGGTAAACTGCAATCGTTTATTTTTATTTTTATGCCCGGTTAGTTCCGTGATGAAATAAAATCTTGATTCTTGATTTCATCATTACGGTCGTTTTTCACATCATACATAGCAAGGATGAAAATTTTCTGTCTATATTCCGTTGCTATGCCGTTGCTACGTCCAGTTATTAAAATGGTCCGACGTAACTCCGGAGAAAACTTGTGTCGTTTTTCACATCATATATAGCGAGGATGAAAATTTTCTGTCTATATTCCGTTGCTATGCCGTTGCTATGTCCAGTTATTTAAACGGTCCAATGTAACTCTGGAGAAAACTTATGTTTTTTTTTTTTTTAATTCGCCGTAATACTGGTTTAAACTAATCATCTTCACTGTCCATTATTCATGCATTCACTTAATCACTTAAAATGTTTAAAAGAGTTAGGCGACAGTAAGATTTCCCTTTTGACTCAGATTTTATTGTTCTTCCTGTAATTAATTGTTTGTCCTTACAACACGCGCACACCAATATGCCATTCAAGATTAACTTCTGTTCAGTTCAGTAATCGTGACGCTGAAGACAACTTTTGACTAATCGGCCTACTTGTCTTTCTTCGTGTCTTCGTTTTATTGTGTCCTACTCAAGACTACGAACTGTTTTTCTGTCGTTGATCCATTGCTCTCAGAGTTTGTAACTGTTCATCAGTAATAAGGTTAAATCCAATAAACCAATATCACTCAAGTGAAGTCTAACACTCATATTACTATACCGTCGCGTCGAGAACGGCAAAGACTAACTTTCATCAGTCGAATGACTGAGCAATACTTCAATCTATACCTCACGAATTATCAAACTTCCAAAACTGAAACAATCTAATAGCGTTTGTGTCCAGACAACTATCGCAAAAGTACTCTAGAGCGACTCAAGAGCAACTAACTAACTGAACATTTCCATATCCGAGTTGCATTATAATCGCATTGTATTTCCTTTTCGATGTGGCTACAACTCTCTTCCATGGTAAATGTTATCTGTGACTGAATTACTTTCTTGGATTTAACCTTCGTTCATATGATTTTGAATTTATTCTATAGATGTTTGATAAAGATTCTATGATAACCCTTTCCTTTTATCTCCCCTTTTTGTATGCTATTCTCAGTATTTGAATAATATAGGTGTTAATCACAATAGTACCAGTGTAGATTTTATCGTCAATAGTTGATGTCACTGTCAAGATGACTCACTTCCCTACTTTAAGTTTCCATAAAGTTAGTTAATTGGGGTATTCTGTCCTTGGGGCGTTACAGTACATCAGAAATATTTTCATGATTTATCATACCCACTGCAACTATGCTTGAAATATGAGCCCTAGTACCTATCAGTTAAGCTATAATTTATTCTCATCCTTACTTCTTAATGCAACGGAATGGATAATGCATCTGACTAATAGCTTGTGCACATTTCTGATAGACTCACTCCACCACGGCAAGACCATATTTCCTTTCTGTGGTGTATATTTTAATCAAATCCCAGCAAGAAAATGGAGGTTATGGTAAAATACCTCAACAAAACGGCTACCCACAACTCAATAATCAAGACCACTATTTGTTTCATATATCTCTTCTTTTATTACAATAAATTCTTTCATGCTAATTTTGCAAAATTTCTTACATTAACACTTAAATGCAATAGTTAAATAAGGGATTCTCCACCCAATCGGCATGACATAACATAAGCATTTTGCTATTCTATGGTCTTGTAATGTTTCTGTTTATTACTACTGTGCACTTTCTGGGTTGGTAAGGCATCTTTCGCAACTCATTCTCTCCCACACTCTGTTAACATTATTCATTAGCGACATAACGAATATTCATTAGCGACATAACGAATATTCGTGCTGCACTAGGAAAATCAAGCTTGACCCACCATATTTGAAACTAATACGCTACTGTCTTATTCAAATCACACAGATTAAATGATGGAAGTTTTGGTATCTTATTTATCTCACACACGGATCCTCAACTGAATCCTAGGACAAGCACTTTTATTGTTTTTTTATTGTCTCATAGTCAGGTTGAGACTCACACTGTACTCACCATGTGGAAGTGCTTGTCTCTAATTCAAGATCTGCACATGGAAATTTTAATTATTTTCAACTTAGATTTACACATGCCAGTATTTCATCTTAATACTACCACACACTAGCATTTCGTCTTACAATTACAAGACGTGGTTTCTTTGTCACTTCCGAAGTATCCTATGTTCCCCATGAATTTTTTTACCTGCCTATCTTTTTATGAACAATTTACATGAGCCTCCCACCAAAAGCTTCTGAAAAGAGAAGTTATTAGTTTATCTACTATTAAATATTCCACATGCATACCATTTGCATTTAAATTTGTTTTTCTAGAGCACACACAAAGCACGCCTTCACACCTCAGGAACTAGTGACAGAGTGCAGAAACATGGCCGTTCATCTGGTCATCCCTCGCTTCCAGAGAACTGGGGGAGGACCTTTCCAACGTATTGGTCAGCCACATTCCAGGCCCTCTAGTGCTCTGGTATACTTCCCCTCTTTGGTTTGGCCAGAGGTGACCAGAGAACCGTCTCAAAGATGATTACAGAATCTACCTTCTCTATCTGTGGTCAGCAGACTACCAGTCATTCATTCAATTCACAAACGTTACCAAACTGGATTCAGGGATCTATTTTAAGGAAGTGCACATCTGAATAATTAAACATACAAATTGCCCTTCTTTCCTACATTGGTATCCAGCTTTGGTGTATTACATAGAATGGTGCTATTAAACAAAAAATGCCGACAATAGCAATGAAGTATGTTGTACATCTTTTCTATGTCAGACAGTACTGCACCCTCTTAGTATAGAAAGCTTAAAGCAATAATATCCACTTTGATTGAACAGCTTTGTAGAAGCTTCATCATCATTAAATCAAGTTTTATGTTTCGATTCTGGCCCATGTTGTAAGTCACAACATGCTTGTAGTCTTTGGCATTGTTTGTTATGCACTGTTTGTGGCATGTATCTACTTCGTGTGACCTCCAATAACATTCTCTTTCTGGCCATATATACATTGTTATTGAAATCACGACAACCACAGTTGTAGACATACAAATTTCGTTAGCAACGTACATTTGATGTGGTTATCTTTATGTGTAAGCATTTAGGAGTAATACCAAGAAGCTTTATGAAATGGGGCTATCACGTAAAATCTGTGCTAAGTAGGGGCAATGTAATACTTCGATTAAATACGAAGAAATAAACGCAATGAAAATACAAATAACGAGATTGGCGTTAGTCGCTATGACCTCCAAAAGCTGTAACGAAATATTCAGTTGCCATGAAAGTATTCTCATCTATGGATGCAAGAATTAATGAATAGAGTTAAACATTTTGGACACTGAAAATATACTTGTTTGTGAGGTTTTCACAATCAAAAGTAGAAAAATTATAAGAAGTGGAGTTTGCCAGTTTGGCTTCTGAATGGCATACCTGCGGCTGGATCCAGGACCATGGCTCCTGTCCCAATGTGCAGAATCAAAAAGTAGTGCTGTGAGTGGGCGAACTGCGTATTTCCGTGATTTTCCAAAATCACTCGAGGCAAATGCCGGGATGGTTCCTTTGAAACGGCACGGCCGATTTCCTTCCTCATCATTAACACAACCGAACTTGTACACCGTCTCTAATTACCTCGGTGCCGATGCATCGTTAAATCCAATCTTCCTTCCTTTCTTTTCTTTTCGTGTAGACCGGATCTTGTAAGTCTTGTACACCACACGTACGAGGTGCATTCAAGTTCTAAGGCCTCTGATTTTTTTTCTAATTAACTACTCACCCGAAATCCATGAAACAGGCGTTACTTCTCGACGTAATCGCCCTGCAGACGTACACATTTTTCACAACGCTGACGCCATGATTCCATGGCAGCGGCGAAGGCTTCTTTAGGAGTCTGTTTTGACCACTGGAAAATCGCTGAGGCAATAGCAGCACGGCTGGTGAATGTGCAGCCACAGAGAGTGTCTTTCATTGTTGGAAAAAGCCAAAAGTCACTAGGAGCCAGGTCAGGTGAGTAGGGAGCATGAGGTATCACTTCAAAGTTGTTATCACGAAGAAACTGTTGCGTAACGTTAGCTCGATGTGCTGGTGCGTTGTCTTGGTGAAACAGCACACGCGCAGCCCTTCCTGGACGTTTTTGTTGCAGTGCAGGAAGGAATTTGTTCTTCAAAACATTTTCGTAGGATGCACCTGTTATCGTAGTGCCCTTTGGAACGCAATGGGTAAGGATTACGCCCTCGCTGTCCCAGAACATGGACACCATCATTTTTTCAGCACTGGCAGTTACCCGAAATTTTTTTGGTGGCGGTGAATCTGTGTGCTGCCATTGAGCTGACTGGCGCTTTGTTTCTGGATTGAAAAATGGCATCCACGTCTCATCCATTGTCACAACCGACGAAAAGAAAGTCCCATTCATGCTGTCGTTGCGCGTCAACATTGCTTGGCAACATGCCACATGGACAGCCATGTGGTCGTCCGTCAGCATTCGTGGCACCCACCTGGATAACACTTTTCACATTTTCAGGTCGTCATGGAGGATTGTGTGCACAGAAACCACATAAATGCCAACTCTGGAGGCGATCTGTTCAACAGTCATTCGGTGATCCCCCAAAACAATTCTCTCCACTTTCTCGATGATGTCGTCAGACCGGCTTGTGCGAGCCCAAGGTTGTTTCGCTTTGTTGTCACACGATGTTCTGCCTTCATTAAAGTGTCGCACCCACGAGCGCACTTTCGACACATCCATAACTCCATCACCACATGTCTCCTTCAACTGCTGATGAATTTCAATTGGTTTCATACCACGGAAATTCAGATAACGAATGATTGCACGCTGTTCAAGTAAGGAAAACGTCGCCATTTTAAGTATTTAAAACAGTTCTCATTCTCGCCGCTGGCGGTAAAATTCCATCTGCCGTATGGTGCTGCGATCTCTGGGATGTATTGACAATGAACGCGGCCTCATTTTAAAACACTGCGCATGTTTCTATCTCTTTCCAGTCCGGAGAAAAAAAATCGGAGGCCTTAGAACTTGAATGCACCTCGTACATGCATACTGTATGCCATGATACGCGGCAACAGGGACATTATTATCTCAGCAATGCCATGCCAATTCTCACGCCATGTGTTTGTTGCTCGTTCCTGTCGACAATGTTATTAAAATAGCAATGATCGCTTTTCGCATTTTCTGTAACAACGCAATATTTCATACCGATGCAACTATAACAAATAAAAATTATTCCTTTTTCAAAAAAGCTTTATTTAGAAATGAAAAATTTCGTTTTCTTTTTTTACTCGGTTATTAGTAAAAAATAAAAATGAACATAGCCGAGATAAACAAATACCGAAAAAAATTATTCCGAACTGAAACACGGCCGTCGGTTTTAACTGGTCGGTTTTTCCCATCCCTGCACTACAGGCGACGTCGAGCCGTTAGCGAAGGTGCTCCTGTCAGTAGTGTGCTGCTGTAGTCCGTTAACGCCACATTTCGCCTCACTGTCGTAACGGATACGTTCCACATTGATTTCCGCGGTTATTTCAAGAAGTGTTGCTTGTCTGTTAGCACGACTCAGCACAAACGCCGTTACTCTCGGTCGTTAAGCGAAGGCCGCCGGCCGCTGTGCTGTCTGTGATGAAGGGTAATGCCTGAAATTTGATTGACTCTTGACACTGTGGATGTCGGAATATAGAATTTTCTAATAATTTTCGAAACAGTGTGTCCATGCGTAGGCCTATAGGTCCAGCTAATATTCCGCGTTCAAAGTCTGTGAATTCCTTTACTGCACCCTTAACCATGTCCGAAAACTTTTCATGTGAATCACCTGAGTACAAATGACAGCTCTCCCAATGCACTGCCCTTTCATACCTTATGTACCAGAGTCGCCCTTAGGGGTATGTAGTTTTCTGAATGTTAGGATTTCGCTTCTCTCGCCCCGGATGTTTGTTCCAATTGAGAAAAAAAAAGCATGTGAAAAACTTCATCTCAATCCAGAAAATTCTAGGCGACTACCAGACACCTTGAAGTTGAAACTTAGCATTCACAACACCTATTTCCGTTAAACGCACTGTATTCTTCATCTACACTATGTACTTGTCTTTTGTGAGAGTAATGTGTGAGGCACATTCAAGCAGACCCATAATTGTTTACAATCATTTTGAGGCTTATTACTGAAATATCTACTCGAGCAATTCCAAAAACACAAAAAATTAATAAATATTGGGTTTATTTTCGATAAAGCTCAGTTTTAATTAGGGAAACATTTTTACTTACAATAACCATTTTACAACATTCCTTTCTGTAGAATCAAAATATAATGTCATTGAATGAACACTCAACATTGTTCATTCGTAGAAGATTCATTAGCAACCAGGGGTCTTTCACGGTCTCCAACAATAATCTATAGAACAAATTGTTTCTCAGTTTCTTCTTTTGTGAGAATGCTGTAGTCTTGAATGGATTAGACGCCTCCTTCTGCAACGTCATTCACAACAACCATCTCTTCAAGTTATGGATTGCACTTTTGTAATGAGAGCCATTACAGTTTGCTTCTGTGCTTTTTCTTCCTTGCATTTTAGTTTATTATCAATAATAGCCATGAAGCTAGAGCGACTTACTGGCATTGAAGTGTTAAAAATTTCTTATCGTCTTCATTTTTCATCTGTCATAAAGCAACAGAACGAGCTATGTCAAAAAGATACTCTATAATTTCCACAAAGATACCTCTGTAATCAAATATTTCTGTAGAACTTCCCATTCATTATACAGACTGAGCAACTTTTCAATGCAATGGTCTCTCCTTCTAGTAGGAATTGGTGCTTTTTGCCAAAAAATGGAAACTTCCTGAATAGTCAGTTTGGTCCTTTGCCTCATTGTAAGATTTACATCTCTTATATTGTAGAAAAAAAACACTTAAAACTTGCTTGACTGGAGGTGATTTGGCTCCAATAATTTCATTGGGAATAAAAACCAAGAAGAGAGACACTGAAGTCTTTTCTTAATACGCATAATGAAGAATGGGAAGATGTTGGTGTCATTTTCGACAAGGAAGAACATGCCAGAACGGTCAACATTCACCAGTAGTACAAACAGTCCCGAAAAAATTATTTAAAGTCAGTGTGCTTCTCTTCTTCATTCACTGTATTTCTAAAAAAGCTTCTTCTTGCACTCTAGATCTTGTGAAATGAGATAAATAGACTTTCCAAAACTATGGCTACTGTTCCATGACAAAAAGCTGTACACCATTTCCGATTTGACACTATCACGCTAAATGATTTCTGAATACAATATCGCATAACCCAAATAGTTAACAGAAACATAGTTCCCAAAGGTTGGAAATAATGATTATGCCAAAACTGTAGCAGTTAACTTTCACAATATTTATTTTAGTATGAAACCTTTAGCACTTACTGTATACATATAGGGAACACAAACAATAACACAGCAGACGATCACATGCAATATCGCCACGAAACTCCTTAACAATACCAAAGCAATCTCTTTGTTTTATTTTAAGTGTTCATGGCTAGCTGCAGCACTCTCCAAATCAGGAAGTGATAGAGGCTACATTTGCACCCGCCTGGCTACTATAACCAACTCCAATTAAAATATTAACGTTTTGCTATAAAAAATTATAATAAAGTCTTAAGATATGTTTATTAAACATAAGTGTCTGCAATAATAAGATTTTATTTAATAATAACGACAATAATAATAATAAAATGAGAAACAGCATAACAAAATTAAAAAAGCAAATTTCGAAACTTCATAGTGGATGAGGGTTGTCTTGAACAGCATAACAAAATTAACACAGCAACATTCGAAACTTCATGGTGTATGAGGTTCATCTTGTAGTTGTCTGATTGAGCTGAAACTATGCGCATACAGTTTTTTTATTGAGTAAAAATGGCGGCGGGGGGGGGGGGGGTAAGAGGTTGTGGCAACTAAACTTTTTTAGAAAGTTGAGTAATAAGGGTACACTATATTACCACCACCTGTACATATGCATATAACTATCCCACGACTTTAGTCACGACAGTATACATCAAAAACAAAGGCATTGCAATAGAAATAGAACCTAATTGAAGGTAATGGATAGGAACGGGGGAGAAAACGAAAGAAAAGTAGGTGGCACAGTGGTCATGTGTCGTCTTATAAAAAAGGGAATACATAAACATTACACTTTATGAACGACGGATTCTTATTAAACTGTCCCGCTAAAATAAAATTCGTATGGCTAATATTAAGAATGTCAAGGGGAGGTGGACAGAGCTGTCCACTGACAACTTTTGGTTATTACATATTTTCACAAACAGTGAATAACACAGTACATAATTAAAATAACTACAATTTTAATAATAAATAACAATGATAGAAAGCATGAAGAAATCGGTATGCCACCATGTTGTGGAGCTTAGAGAGAACAATGGTTTACTTCAGTTGCTATATAGCTCCAAAATTTGAATGAACGCAAATTATTGTCAAAGTGCGGGTTGAAATGATGATGATGAGATCCCATACTCCGAGGAGTGTAGGGGAGACCCGCACCGCCGACTAGGCAAGGTCCTAGCAGAGGTGGTTTGCCATTCCTCCGACCGTAATGAGGATGAATGATAATGATGATGATGATGACGAGACGACACCCAGTCATCTCGAGGCAGGCAAAATCCCTGACCCCGCCGGGAATCGAACCTTTTTTTTTGTAACCATATATATTTATTTAAATATATTAACAATGATAACATTAAAAAAAAAGACATTTTATTCTATTAACCTATTATATTCCTAGTGTTGGTTAATATTACTGTCATTTTATATGTTTTCGTTTTTATATTTTCCTTTTTCGTTTTTCTCTTATTGTTGTTCCTTAAACCCTTTTACATGGCCATTTGTCGTCTTTTTTTTTTTTGAGGGGGTAGACATTGCAGGACAGGCATAACAGTTTATATTTGGCATCGATGCATTGATTTTGAGTTTATGTTTCTGTATGTGATGCACTTGTGATGCCACAGGCACATTGTGTATTCTGGTTTGATCTCTTCCTCTAGTTACACTGTTAAGTGGGACAGTATGAGGGAAACGTCACCATGATAGGTGGAGCAGAAGTGGAAGAAAGTTTTTTACATATACTACAGAATATACCTAAATTGAAGAAGAGAGAAAATTTTGTCATATTACATAAGAGAAGCAGAAAGGAGAGTGTGAGTAATCAATAGAATTTTATAGGCACAAAGTAAAGGAAATCATTTAAAAAATATATAATAATAATAATGAGTAGTTGGCACTTTCCACTAAGTAATGCTTCTTTCCTAGTCAGTATAGTACAAATAATGGAAGAGAAGTTAATTAAAAAAAACCCAAGCGCGGGAATCTAGAACTGTACCGCAAGACCACAAGCCATGAGCAAAATGCATCTATATTAGTGAAATAATAGAAGCGAGTTCACAGTATATTTACGTAGGCTTTATACATATAATTTATAAATGTTAGGCATCACAATAAAGAGTAAGGACAAAAAATGGAGGAGTGGAACAGGAAAATTAGTAAGGGAAACTGGAGAGGTGAGAGGTTAATTTTTTTTTTATAAAATGGTAGGAACAAATGAATGGGAATTAAAGAGAACGGTGACTTGAACACCGCGCAAGAACAGAAATTAACTGACAAACTGTAAACGACAACCAAAGTTACATCGCGCATCATATAAAAATTGGGGGAGGGATGAGGTGAGGTAGCAGAGGCACAAGAACCATGTGTAGAAGGATGACACTATAGATGAAAAACAAGAAGCAGGATGTGTACTGGAACCTGGAAATAATGTATGTAAGCAAAAGGCAATCAAATACATTGAAAAGTTATTGGACAGCGACCCTGTTTGTCCGGAAACCACTTTAGAAGCACTATTAGGACGATTAATATAAATTTCAAGCTCCTCAAGAATTTCCCAATCCCTTCCTTTGGACTAAATACGCGAGATTTCCAAGTTGTCATTAATCAATAACAGAACTTGGTCTTTATTTTTGGAGGGGGCTGTTGTTTTTGTAAGTGTCTTCCCCAAAACGTTTGGCAAAGTCGTTCTCAGTCTGATTTACAGTGTGAAAACTTTTAGATGGCAGACCTCTCCATAGTCCTGAATCGGTAGAAGTCGGTAAACGTCGGGAGGCTTCGGTAGGCACGCAGTTTCGACTGCTGCCAACATTACGTATCTGACTGTTGCACAAGGTAGCCATTGTCGTCTACTTCGTTATTGTTTTGCGCTGTACTGTTCTGCATGTTTTTATTGTGCAGTTGTGCTAAACATTATCAAAATGAGTGAAGAGGCAGTTGCTGGCCCATCTCGGGAGTTTTTTAGGAATATGCCCCTGGTTTTATATACTTTTTTCAACACGTTTGCGAAACGTGTGGCGAATAGTGTTAGTAGTGAAGAAATAATAGAACAAAACGTCATGCCTGACGCGGCACTTTTTCACGCATCTCGATGTTTACCACGTCATATCTCCTGAATTATATGTCGTAAAGAGACATAAATTTGCCGGCGCATTTACTGATATATGTGGATACTGTATGCGATTAGAGTTAATAGTAACGAAATAATACATTAAAACGTCATGCCTACTGCGGCAGATTTACGGTATGTACTGAGAAAATGTAAGCGACAACCTTTTTTCCTTTCATTATTTTGTGGGGGGTGTCATCGAGAAAAAATTTCGTAAGGGTTTGAAATTGTATGTAACGTTTGTTGCTAGTCGCTAAGTGCTCTCCTAGTCTCTAAGTGCTCTCATTCTCAAATAGTGGATGCATACATCTGGATATTTTCCCGCGGTGGCATCTCATTGTTTATGACGTCATATTTCTTTTTTTTTCGGCTAGGAACCTTCGTGGGCGTACGGAGAACAAAGTACCAAAATTTCATCGCAATCGGATGAATGGTTTGGGAACACACAGAGGGCAGACTTACATACATACATTTTATATATATAGATTGACAGTTACGTTATACTATATGACCTGTTTAAGTATATTTAAATTTTATAATTCATAGTTTAACAATGTGGGAAATGAAATAAAATGAAAAAGAAAATTGCGAGCAGTGGCAATCGACCCCGGGTCCGCTGTATGGCATGCCTTTACCTAATCAATTGCGCTGCGCATGCCACAGTGGCCTAACTGTTGAAACATTGTCCATTACTCTTTTCAGGCGTTTGGAGAACAACTCACCAAAGTGTCATTGCAATCGGATGAATGGTTTGTGAGCGCATAGTAGACAAACAATGTACATGTACATGACGATTTCAGTTTCGTTCACAAACAACATTTAAAGCGAGTTTTACTTCCAAGCCTTTCGTCTGCATTCATGTAAGCATGACGCGCAATTTGTAGTGCCAGCACTGCAACTGGTAGGCGTGCCTTGTCCCCCCGCCCCCCCCCCCCCCAAAGGCTCCTCTCTCCTCTCCCATCGCCAGCCAATGCTTGCTTCCTCCTCTCCCCGCACTCCCCTCACAACTCTACCGTCTTACAGTTAACACACTGTATGTAAGCGCTATCACACAAGCCGCAATAAATTTTGTATGCCCAGATTTTTTAAATTTGTCTGACCTGCTATCAAGGCAATAGCGTAAAAATAACGGAAGGTTTTTTGGTACGTGCGCCTATTTTTACACTGGTTTTCTTGAAGGTACGTATAACCTATTTTATCAAAAGCAGAGACAAAGCAAGGTAAGGAAACAAGTTTGTTTTTCTCAAAAACCGGTACAGCGCATGGTTTTCCCCTGTTGAGAATTTTATATACCCTTACACGAATAAAGCTTTCAGCATATCCATTGGCCATTTCATCTTGAACGATAATATCAGTTTATTTTCTGATAGCGTCATCTCTAAGTTGTAATTTGGCAAGCCTACTGAACAGAGAAAGTAGCTTGCCCAGTTATCGGTGTTGAGATGATCTGAGTCCATGTTAATAATTATTTAGTGGCTTACGATAAATATTCGTTAGCATGTTAGGATCCTCCCTAGTTACTGTCAAATCCAAAAGTTTGAAGTACACTAGTCTTTCAGCTCTACAGTAAAATGGATTTTAGCATGTATCTCATTGAAGACAAGTGCAAAATTTCCCTAATATTATATTCGCTATAAACACGCCATCTGTGTACCTGACCTAGAGTATTATATTTCTGGCTATATTGGGATCAAGACTGAACAATTCATTTCCCAAACTATTTATTTAAAAAAATCCGCTAGAATACCTAAAAAGGAACTGCTCATAGCCAGCCCATTGTTTTGGCGCTAAATCTTGCCATTAAAGGATAAAGATAACCATAATAATTCCAAAAGTTCGTAAACGTCACCGATATTAATTTTGTTATGCCTGACGACGTTTTGTATTATAATCTCAAGTGTGTTCTCAGTGGGGATATTGGTATATATGTTAGTGATATCGAGAGAAGCAAGAAGTGGCCCTCTGAGAAAACAATGTCCCTAGTAGCAATTGTCATTTCGCAATTGATTTTTACAGTATAGTTTTGAAAAAAAATGTGAAAGCTTCCTTCACCTCACCATTGGGAGCTTGGCGCCCACTAACAATCGGTGTGACGGGAAAATTAGTCTTATGAAGCTTGATTTGGGAGCGGTGCATAGATAAATGTGTGGTCATAACCAGGAGCCTTTTTTCGCTAAATGTGGACTCAAAAAGAAAGCGGGATGCATTGACACAATTTTTCAGCCCTAGCACAGGAATCTTAGCTCAGGCTAATGATGAACTTCAGTTCTATCAAATTTGTAATTTGTAATCTGGAATATTAGTAATTTACTATTTGATTGTTTTACATCTCTCTTCACTATTGGAAATGCTTAAGCCTGTAATTATTAGAATATTTTGTTCCTATACACATATTACAATCTGTATCTGTTAGTATCTATAAGTACTGTCCTCGTGTATCATTATGACTCGTTCTACATCCATGCACTTCTCTTATATACTGGATCAACGGAACGCGAACTAATAAATAAATCAAATAAATACATAAGCGGACTTGTTGCAAAATGTTCTTCTTCACCTCAGTAATCTCATTTCCCTAAAAAAATCGAGTTTTAGAAACGAAATCCTAATCAGAAATAAGGACCATTGAATTTTCCCTGTCCCCTTTTGTTACAAGAATATTATTTTCATGTGATTTAGTGTCAAGATTTTTGGCGATCACCTCAGGGAATGTTTATAATATGGAACATTTTATTCTTTTTTTCAGAGATTTAAAAGCTTTTACATCGATGTCTGACTGAAAAAGGTTAGAAATTTCGGTTCGCTCACAAGAACTACTGACGTCAGTAATAAATTTTTTTAACAACAGTGTTGTCAACTTTAGTAGAAAGCAACTTCACCCGATAGAGGAACGTTGCTAAGATTAACCACATTTTCGGGAAACACATGTTTAATGGTATGAGGGCTCTGTGTTCACACGTAGTCGACGTGTGACAAGGGCAGTTTGCGCTGGCATTAAACTTGAATGAAGGACTTTTTCCCAGAAAAGGAAGTCATTAATAAAAGCTGACCTATCTGCAAATTGTAACGACATCAACCCATATTGAAAACGATCCTGCGGAGATGGAGCTGAACGACGTATAATGTCTTTTGCCTTATAGGCTGTCCTGACTTCACTCTTCACCCATTATAGTTAAAACTTACTTTTAATGCACTGTGAACTCACTGACTTACTACAAACCTTTGAAGTGGCATACTTTGGAATAACCTCGATGAGCAGGCATGACTTGTTGAACCTTATTTTAAATTGAGTTGCCATAATTTTCCCATTGGTTAAATAAAATTACTTTGCCTCTTCAGTGACGCAGATAGCCAATATGAATTGGAGGTGTGACACAGTCACGTAAAAAGCGTGCGATTATTTTATAGTTGTGGAGCTTTTTTTATACACCGCTGTTTTGATCTCTGGAGGAAACTTAAACACTTGATGTTCAGCAACTCAACTTCATTGATGCGTTTCGAAGAAACTCATCTTTATGATATCTGTAGAAAGGTTACAAAAGTCGATGGCTTTTCTTTTTTTTTTAAGTACGATGTTACGCACAGAGTAACAAACGTGACCGCCAGTTTTCAGACTTGCTAATGGTGACTGTGTGTCGAAAATGGCTCAAAGAACACATACTGACGATTAAATTAAAAGGAAGGTCAGCAAAAAAAATGGTTCAAATGGCTCTGAGCACTATGGGACTCAACTGCTGTGGTCATCAGTCCCCTAGAACTTAGAACTACTTAAACCTAACTAACCTAAGGACATCACACACAGCCATGCCCGAGGCAGGATTCGAACCTGCGACCGTAGCAGTCGCACGGTTCCGGACTGCGCGCCTAGAACCGCGAGGGAAGGTCAGCGATGGCCGTAATATTGATGTTTTATTGATAGCAAAATCGATTTTCAATCACATAGTGATCATCTTCAGTGCTGTAGTGTACAAATTAAACTCAGACACTGGTATCAAGTTATCAGTAACGAAAACTGAGAAGCGATCGCAATATTACGGCCAACGCTGACCTTCCTTTTAATTTAACATATATGGCCGTTGTGCACACAGCACTCCATGGAGTCGCCATCAACAACATATTGACGATGTTATGAGGGGTAGAATACCAGGGCGACTGGAGGCTGGTCAAACACAGCAGGTCGTAGCACGGACCCTTGGTGAGCCACAAAGTGTGATCTCAAGATGGCAACGATTCCAGCAGACAGGAAATGTGTCCAGGCGCTACAGTACGGGACGTCCACAGTGTACAACACCACAAGAAGACCGATATCTCACCATCAGAGCCCGCAGACGGCCACGGAGTACTGCAGGTAGCCTTGCTCGGAACCTTACCGCAGCCTCTGGAACAGTTGTCTCCAGACACACGGTCTACAGACGACTTAACAGACATCGTTTATTCGCCTGGAGACCTGAAAGGTGCATTCCACTGACCCCTGGTCGCAGGAGAGCCCATAAAGCCTGGTGTCACGAACACAGTACATGGTAGTTGGAACAGTGGTCCCAGGTTATGTTCACGGTCTAATGCAGTTAGAGTCTGAACAGTGATTCTCGCTGGGTTTTCATCTGGCGTGAACCAGGAACCAGATAACAACCCCTTAATGTCCTTGAAAGGGACCTGTGTGGAGGACATGGTTTGATGGTGTGGGGTAGGATTATGATTGGTTCACGTACACTCCTGCATGTCTTTGACAGAGGAACTATAACATATCAGGTGTATCGAGACGTCATTTTGCATTAGTATGTCCGCCTCTTCAGGGTTGCAGTGGGTCCCACCTTCCTCCTGATGGATGATAACGCACGGCCCCACTGAGCTGCTATCGTGGAGGAGTACCTTGACACAGAAGATATCAGGCGAATGGAGTGGCCTGCCTGTTCTCCAGACCTAAACCCCATCGAGCACGTCTGTGGTGCTCTCGGTCGACGTATCGCTGCACGTCTTCAAACCCCTACGTCACTTCAGGAGCCCCGACAGGCACTGCTGCAAGACTGGGAGGCTATACCCCAGCAGCTGTTCGACCACCTGATCCAGAGTATGCCAACCCATTGTGCGGCCTGTGTACGTGTGCATGGTGATCATATCCCATATTGATCTCGGGGTACATGCGCAGGGAACAGTGGCGTTTTGTAGCACATGTGTTTCGGGACGGTTTTATCAACTTATCACCAATACCGTGGACTTATGGATCTGTGTCGTGTGTTTTCCCTGTGTGCACATGCTATTACCGCCAGTTTTATGTAGTGCCACGTTGTGTGGCACCAAATTCTGCAATTATCCTTAATTTATGAGCATGAGTGTATATGGGCCTCACACTTGTTCAGTGTCAACTGCCGTTTCTCGCAGAATACAGATATCTTGTCTAAAACAGTCTAGGAAGGCTGTTCACATTGCCTCCCAGATTGTTTGTGTATATTAGAAACAAGAGAAGATCTGCAACTCGTCCTAGTGGAAAGCCAGACATAACTTCTGTTCACTCTATGATTTTCCGTCAATTACTACGACCTTGTCCTTTCTGACAGGAATTCATAATCCTGTCGCAGAACTGAGTCCATACCACAGAGGCGCTAAGTCAGGCGGAACTCACTTTTCGTGTAGCAAATCCTTAAGAGATACTGACTGTTGATTGATATGCTATTTCTATAACTAATTCAACTAATTCATAAGTTACAAAAGGCAAATACAAGAATTTGCTCGTTTTGCTTGTGTTCAATTCTCTTATGGTCACTTACCAGACAGCAACATAAGTACGTCATGGTTAAGACAACGGACGCGTATTCACAAGTACAGCGGTTCAAATCCACTTTCTGGAATCCATATCTCTTTCGTGTGGTGATATTTAAAAGCATTGGTGTATTTCAGAACTATTGATAGTATCGATGAATCCTTGGACTCCACTGTCAATGGTTGCCAGAGCATTTGGAACACGACTGGAATTTTGAACGTGCATGGACATCGATGACAGTATGTATTGAAGCTTGCCTTTACACGAACGGTGGCCATGTGGGACATTTGTTTTAATGCATTTGTCCTCAAGTGCATATCTGCAGTTTGGATCCCTCAGGGAGTGTATTATAAGGTGTTCATGTACTACGTCGTAATAGTTCTTATCAGGGAAACAACTGGTTTCTGGGCCTATGTGTATTAGGATTATTTGTTTGTTTCATTGTCCTCTACTCGCTAATTTCGTCTGTACATGTAACAGTCAAGCCGGCCGCAGTGAACGAGCGATTCTAGGCGCTTCAGCGCGGAACCGCGCTGCTGCTACGGCTAGTTTGTAAGATTCCATGACGTTCCATGCCTCGGGCATGGATGTGTGTGATGTCCTTAGATTAGTTAGGTTTAAGTAGTTCTAAGGCTAGGGGACTAATGACCTCAGATGTTAACTCCCATAGTGCTGAGAGCCATTTGACCCATTTGTAACAGTCAAACACCGTGTGTAAGTAAATGCAGTTCAATTACTAAATTACTTTGAAAAGGAAAGCTCTGAATCGTCTATGCACAAGCGTGTCCGAGATGAGAGTTCAGATGTGTGGGTCTGAGTGAGTTTTTTTCCCAAGATGGATGTAGTTCATGCGTGTGTGTCTAAAAAAGGCCGGCACAATTAATTAAAGGCTTCGGGTGCCCACCTTGGAATGGAATGGTCTACTCTGTATTATCGCAAGATATTTGCTGCGGAAGTGTTCACGATCTTGTGTCTATGGAATTGTCCACTGCAGTGCATAGATACTTAGGAAAAAGTTTGTAAGATTCCATGACGTTTCGGATCGAAGCTGGATGACGTCGAAATCTTGCCACGATATTTCGGCTGACACCCATTCATCTGCCTCATCTGAAGACACCTGAATGGTAGCCAGCTGAAATATCATGGCAAGATGTTGATGTCATCCGACTGCAAACCCAAAACCTCATAGAATATTCATTATACCGGGAAAACTTCGAGAACCAGTCTGTTAGATGTTGCACAATATTCATCCCCAGTGGTGTCCAACTGAAATAGTGCTTCTTCTCTAATGACACATTTTAAAGGAGATGATGTACCCTGACTTTACTTCTGTGAACTGACAGTTTCTCACCGTTCATGGTGATGGCAGTGGATAGTTTTTGCCAGATAAATATGCTATGATTAATCTCTTTTTAAAAACAGGTTGCATTCCTCAATCACTTAACAGTACGAAATGGCGTTATGGACGAAGGAGCACTGATAGATGCGCTACCACAAGGGGATCAGTAATGGAAGTGTCACAACATATGGATGCAAATGAAATAGTGGGTATCGTATATCTAAAACTGGTGTGTGTGTGTGTGTGTGTGTGTGTGTGTGTGTGTGTGTGTGTGTGTGTGTGTCTGGCCCAAGCTTCAGCCAGACTTGGTACACATGCGACAAAGTATGAATATAAAATTACCATGGTTATACTAAACCCCTATTGGCACGGGTACAGGCAAGGAAGTCGTGGCATTTAAATATTACTCTTTAAGGCCAGGAGAAAAATTCTGCCGAACTTAGCTCATTATCTGGGAACATATATTGTTGGGGTAAAACACCCCTAGCAACATTGTGTGGAATATATTTATCCTAAATTCTCCATTCTAATACGTTTTACACATTAATCTGATTAATCGTTTCGTTGCCAATTTTCGCAATGGTTGTAGAAATTCTGAAAGAATGTTATGTTTTGAATGGAAAAAACTTTATTGTTAATAGGTGTTAGTATCTCACGAAACTGAGACAGGTTAGCAATCAATCGTGAGAGCAGATAGTAACAGGTGTTGGCATCATCGGTATAAGATGGCAAAACGGTAGAAAGCAAGCGATTTTCAATGGGCAGAGATCAGAGTCTGAAAAACGAATTTGTCCCACTTCTCGCAGAGCGTGCTGTTTCGACAGTGACGTCTGTTTGGAAGTAGTGGATACAAGAGGGTTACACGTATTGAGGAACGCATACTAGGCCACACAGTGTGATCACAGCATAGTACAACATAATTGCCTTCTTCCAACAGGGGCGTAACGAATCGTGGTTATACGGCAAACACTGTTGATACTCTGTCGATCCGCAAAGAAACGGTATAGAGGAGAAAGATTTCCCAATAACATACCTAATCTCTCTATGATTTCTATTCCCAGATGTTTATAGGCTTCCAGAACATGCGGGGTTCACACCATACTTAATTTCCACTGTAATACAGGGTGACCGAAAAGTCTTTCCCTGATTACATAAATTGATAACTCAGGCTAGAAGTAAGATACAAATATGAAACTGGTGTCTAATTGTTTAGAAACTATCAAAGTTTTTTTCACACATCAGTAAACTTCCACAAGAGCACCCTTGGTAGCACGTAGCACATCTAGGCGATATTCAATTTCCATCCACACATTTGCCTACATCACTTGAGGGATCGATTCAACGACTGTGGTTATCCGTTGCCGCAGGGTTTCAAGATGTGGTACACGTGTTCGGTAGACCTCGTCCTTGACATAACCCCATAAAAAGAAGTCTAATGGGGTTATGTCAGGAGAGCGTGGAGGCCAAACCGTTGGCCCATCACGACCAATCCATCGCCCAGGAAAGGTCATATCGAGATAGGCACGGACGTCCAAACCCCAATGAGGCGATGCACCGTCTTGCTGAAACAAGACATCGAGGTGATACTGAAGCAGCTGAGGAACAGCATACAGTTGAAACATGTCCAGATACACTGCAGATGTGATGGTAGCCTCAGCAAAGAAGACTGGCCCGACAACTCGATCCTGCAATAGCGCGCACCAAACATTCACCTTTGGACTGCCTCTGGTGCACTCCATCACCTCGCCAGGGGGTTGTGAACCCCAAATACGCACATTATGGCGATTCACTACTCCACTGACAAAAAAGGTCGCTTCGTCGGAAAAGGCAATTCGTTTGAGATAACCATCATCGTCCTCAATACGTGATAGCATTTCGACCGCAAAGTCATATCGACGTGTACTGTCATTGGGCAACAAGGCCTGAACGATTTGCACTTTGTATGCACGAAACAATAAAAGTTTGTGTAAAATTCATGGATAGAGCTTTTTGGCACCTGTAATTCACGTGAGGCCCTGCGCACCGATTTCTTCGGACTTCGCAGAAAAGACTGCCTTACAGCTTCCACCCTGTCTGCTGAAGTTCTTAGTCGACCAGACCTCAGAAGGTCAGCAACCGATCCTGTGTTCTTGAACTTCTCATTACAGGCTTTAATGCTCTTGACATCAGGTGGATTCCTTCCAAATGTTGTCTGGAAGTGTCTCTGCACTGTGGTTGGTGATCGTGTCTCATGGTACCACAGGACACACTGTGCTTTCTCCTGATTGGTTAACATGGCTTCTTGGGCACTGCACCTCATCCACTACTTACGTACTGCGAACCTAAAACAGAAAAAAAACTTTGATAGTTGTAAACAATTCGACACAAGTTTCATATTTGTATCTTACTTCTAGCCTGAGTTATCAATTTATGTAATCAGGGAAAGTCTTTTCGGACACCATGTATATATACTACACAGTAAAGTAAACCTAAACATAGCCGAAGTGGTGAAAGTAACCGCTCGCGATAAGCGGGAAATCCAAGTTCGAGTCCTGGTCCAGCACATATTTACATCTCACTTTAAAGTGGTAAATCTACATCCAATACAGCTAATGGCAAAGAATTCAGTCAGTGAGTTAATTTCGAAGTATTTCCTACAGGTGTAGATCGTCAATGTCTGTTCTTCCAGACACGTTTGTAAGCTAAACATTTATACTGTCACGTTTCTGGCCTCTGGTATGAAGTTATTCCTTTGCTAGATAGCCCGTGCTGTTATGCACAGCCATTGTGCCAGGGTGGCGTAGTGGTTGATCCTTTAATCCTTTCCGGCGTTGGCCGGCCGGAGTGGCCTTGCGGTTCTAGGCGCTACAGTCTTGAACCGCGGGACCGCTACGGTCGCAGGTTCGAATCCTGCCTCGGGAATGGATGTGTGTGATGTCCTTAGGTTGGTTAGGTTTAAGTAGTTCTAAGTTCCAGGGGATTGATGAGCTCAGAAGTTGAGTCCCATAGTGCTCAGAGCCATTTGAAACATTCTTTTTTTTTCCGGCGTTGCAGTTTTCGTAGATGGCAGGATATTTCAAATTCCATTAAAAACGTGTACCAGATTTAAATCGCAACGAAAGTTTCGTGTCACATTAAAAAAAAAAAAAGGTAAATGTGCCAACAAACCAAAGGTTGATTTGTACATTACAGTGCTTTACTGGACATAGTAGCTCTATTTGTTATTGACTCCCTTCGGTTTTTGAGCGTTTCTACCAAGCCAGTAATAGTGGGATCTACAGTTCGACGTGCACTACGAAACCGGTGCAGGGTGTTCTTTTTCGCGTTAACAAACAGCGGTGAAAAACGTGGTAAGTGACAGATCAAAATTATAGAACTGATTGGGGATCGAATCCCAGACCTTTGGGAATGTAATCTATTCGTCAAAATAAAATGGATCTAGATATCTTTTCAAGTCTCAAACATCTATGACATATACACTACTGGCCATTAAAATTGCTACACCACGAAGATGACGTGCTACAGACGCGAAATTTAACCGACAGGAAGAAGATGCTGTGATATGAAATTATTAGCTTTTCACAGCATTCACACAAGGTTGGCGCCGGTGGCGACACCTACAACGTACTGACATGAGGAAAGTTTCCAACCGATTTCTCATACACAAACAGCAGTTGACCGCCGTTGCCTGGTGAAACGTTGTTGTGATGCCTCGTGTGAGGAGGAGAAATGCGTACCATCACGTTTCCGACCTTGATAAAGGTCGGATTGTAGCCTATCGCAATTGCGGTCTATCGTATCGCGACATTGCTGCTCGCGTTGGTCGAGATCCAATGACTGTTAGCAGAATATGGAATCGGTGGGTTCAGGAGGGTAATTCGGAACGCCAAGCTGGATCCCAACGGCCTCGTATCGCTAGCAGTCGAGATGACAGGCATCTTATCCGCATGGCTGTGACGGAACGTGCAGCCACGTCTCGATCTACATCTACATCTACATCCAAACTCCGCAAGCCACCTGACGGTGTGTGGCGGAGGGTACCCTGAGTACCTCTATCGGTTCTCCCTTCTATTCCAGTCTCGTATTGTTCGTGGAAAGAAGGATTGTCGGTATGCATCTGTGTGGGCTCTAATCTCTCTGATTTTATCCTCATGGTCTCTTCGCGAGATATACGTAGGAGGGAGCAATATACTGCTTGACTCTTCAGTGAAGGTATGTTCTCGAAACTTTAACAAAAGCCCGTACCGAGCTACTGAGCGTCTCTCCTGCAGAGTCTTCCACTGGAGTTTATCTATCATCTCCGTAACGCATTTGCGATTACTAAATGATCCTGTAACGAAGCGCGCTGCTCTCCGTTGGATCTTCTCTATCTCCTCTATCAACCCTATCTGATACGGATCCCACACTGCTGAGCAGTATTCAAGCAGTGGGCGATCCCTGAGTCAACAGACGGGGACGTTTGCAATACAACAACCATCTGCACGAACAGTGCGACGACGTTTGCAGCAGCATGGACTATCAGCTCGGAGACCATGGCTTCGATTACCCTTGACGCTGCATTAGAGACAGGAGCGCCTGCGATGGTGCACTTAACGACGAATCTGGGTGCACGAATGGCAAAACGTCATTTTTTCGGATGAATCCAGGTTATGTTTACAGCATCTTGATGGTCGCATCCGCGTTTGGCGACATCGCGGTGAACGCACATTGGAAGCGTGTATTCATCATCGCCATCTGGCGTATCAGCCGGCGTGATGGTATGTGGTGCCATTGGTTACACGTCTCGGTCACCTCTTATTCGCATTGACGGCACTTTGAACAGAGGAAGTTACATTTCAGATGTGTTACGACCCATGGCTCTACCCTTCATTCGATCCCTGCTATACCTTACATTTCAGCAGGATAATGCATGACCGCATGTTGCAGGTCCTGTACGCGCGTTTCTGGATACAGAAAATGTTCGACTGCTGCCCTGGCCAGCACATTCTCCAGATCTCTCACCAATTGAAAACGTCTGGTCAATGGTGGCCGAGCAACTGGCTCGACACATTACGCCAGTCACTACTCTTGATGAACTCTGGTATCATGTTGAAGCTGCATGGGCGCTCCTGTCTCTGATGCAGCGTCAACGGGTAACCGCAGCCATGGTCTCCGATCTGATAGTCCATGCTGCTGCAAACGTCGTCGAACTGTTCGTGCAGATGGTTGCTGTCTTGCAAACGTCCCCATCTGTTGATTCAGGGATCGAGACGTGGCTGCACGATCCGTTACAGCCATGCGGATAAGATGCCTGTCATCTCGACTGCTAGTGATACGAGGCCGTTGGGATTCAGCACTGCGTTCCGTAATACCCTCCAGAACCCACCAATTCCATATTCTGCTAACAGTCATTGGATCTCGACTAACGCGAGCAGCAATGTCGCGATACGATAGACCACTATCGCGGTAGGCTACAATCCGACCTTTATCAAAGTCGGAAACGTGATGGTACGCATTTCTCCTCCTTACACGAGGCATCACAACAACGTTTAACCAGGCAACGGCGGTTAACTGCTGTGTGTGTATGAGAAATCGGTTGGAAACTTTCTTCATGTCAGCACGTTGTAGGAGTCGCCACCGGCGCCAACCTTGTGTGAATGCTCTGAAAAGCTAATTATTTGCATATCACAGCATCTTCTTCCTGTCGGTTAAATTTCGCGTCTGTAGCACGTCATCTTCGTGGTGTAGCAATTTTAATGGCCAGTAGTGTATATGCAGACTGAAACGACGAATGCCTGGATTCGAGCTGCTCACTAGGCTGATGTGTTAACCACTACGCCACCCTGGCACAATGGCTGTGCATAACTGCACGGGCTATCTAGCAATTTTCATTCGTCGCTTCAGTCTGCATACACAGGATGCCTCAAGCCTTTTGTATCAAGTTGAAACAGGTGATACTGTGATTACAGCCGGTTATATTGAGGCAGAGAATGGCCGGAAATGCATATTTATTATTTTATGGACTTACACAGCATACAAACATAACAATAATGGAACTCATAATAGTTGTTCAATGCGACAATAACGTCTCAATTCATGGATGGCAACAGCGCATGAAGTTCTTCCACACTCTCTCAAGATCCACGGCGTCTGTGTATCAAGAGGCAGGCAGCTTGGACCATTACAAGCAGTTCTTTATCCGTTTTACAGCGGTTTGATACTCAAACGTCCTGACATAACCCCGGAGGAAAAAGTCCAGAGGTATGAGATCCGGTGATCATACTGGTCGTAGGATGGAACCTCCCCTTCCAGCCAACGATGAGGATACATGTTCTTCAGGTGGTCACAGAAATTAACATTGGAGTGAGCTGGTGCACCATCATGTTGAAATCACAACCTTTCATGGGCAACAAAGGGTACAGTCTCCGAGAACTGTGACAGCACATCTCGCTGCAACTGCAGGTAACGTGGACCAGTCAAATGGAGACGCAGCAAATGAGGTCCTTTAGGTGATTTTTGACAATGCCTGCCCATCGTTACTGGTGGTCACTGACGCGAGTGGTTTCGGGACTGTCCTGACTCCAGATATGGCTGTTGCGGATATTGAAAAGTCTATCATGGGTGAATGGGGCTCATCTGTAAACAAAACAAACTGTACAAAATTCAACTCTACAGCACTGTAGTGGATAATCCACTGACAGAAGTAAACGCAGGGCTGAAAATCCGTTGGTCCCATTGCCTGCACACGTTCTTTATGATAGGGGAGTAATATCTGTTCCACCAGTACCCTCCACATTGTATCTTTTGAAGTGTTCACTTCATGGGCAAGTTGATCATTGATGGGTGCTTATTGGTGGTGGTTAGTCATATGATCCAACACCATCTCCTCACAGTATGGTATTCAGACATATATTTGGCTGGAACCTTGGCTGGCTCTCTGTAGTGTGAACGACACCATCTCTTGTAAGCTGGTAAACCATGGAAACAGTTGGAAAAACAATCTCTGTACATTTTTGCTGCTTTATAAGCACCACGTCCTGTTGCATCATGCATTAAGTGCTTGGCTGCCAACTCTGGTGACGAGTAACGTTCACTCCCTGGTTAGTGTCATGCACTGTACACAGTAACACACCACACCGTGGACCATCACAAGCTACGTGATACGATGGACAACTGATACCAGAGATAGTGTGCATGTGCCAAAGATTATTGCGCTAGTGTCATGAATGCAGTCATCCCTTTCTATAAGCTAGATTGCGTGCAGTATGTCTGTTTGGTGGCTAGGGATGTAGGCTGTTTATCACCCGCTGCATGTTCCAGTGTTCGACAGACACCCAGGATCTACGGTAGAGTGTGGCAGAGCGGCGTGCGTCATTGCAATACATGCATTGAAGCTCGCAATCGTCGCTTTGAACAATTACTATGAGCTACACTGTTCCTATGCGATGTACACTGTGTGTTTGGTTCAAATGGCTCTGAGCACTATGGGACTCAACTTCTGAGGTCATTAGTCCCCTAGAACTTAGAACTAGTTAAACCTAACTAACCTAACAACATCACAAACATCCATGCCCGAGGCAGGATTCGAACCTGCGACCGTAGCGGTCTTGCGGTTCCAGACTGCAGCGCCTTTAACCGCACGGCCACTTCGGCCGGCACACTGTGTGTTTCCAGAACACAACTATTCATTGCCGACCACTGATTCCCTATCTCCATATAAACAGTTGTGGACTCACTACCACCTGTTTCAATTTGACCCAAAAGATCTGAGACAACCTGTACACATCACAGATGCCTGAGACTTGAAAACGTCTCTGGAAAAAAAATCGCAACACCAAGATGGATTTCTGCGGCTTAAACGAAAGTTGGTAGACGTGTCTCTACATCCGAAAGATGATGTTTATTCAAATATCGCAGCACTCGTATAAGAGTGGCGCTAGTAGCGCCAGTATGAGGATGCAAATCAGGTTTGCTTTAAATACCCGCTGTAATGATCGCGAGCGTTAGTTACCATGGAGATTGTACGTGACGAGTTCATGTTACTCAAGAATGTCTTCAGCGTAGCAACTGTACATGATTGCAGGCAGCAGTGGTCACGAGAATGTACGAGAAGAAGACCGGGCACCGAGTGGGCAGTTGCACTACAGGGAGAGAAGGCCATAGTGTTCTATGTAGGGATCTGGAATATCGTTCTGCAGTCGCAGCAGCCATTTGAGCAGCAGTTAGCACCACAGCGAGACAACGAATTGTTGCAACTCGATTACTTCAAGGACAGCTCCTAATTAGACATCCTGTAGCCTGCATTCCGCTAACCCCAAACCATGGCCATTTGCGACTTCAGTGCCATCAAGCGAGAGCTCATTGGAGGACAGGGTGGAGGTCTGTTGTGTTTTCTGATGAAAGCTGGTTCCACCTCGGTGCCAGTGACTGTGGTGTTTTGGTTAGAAGGAGTCCATTTGAGGGCCTGCAGCCGACTTATCTGTGTGCTACACACACTGGACCTACACCTCAAGTTATGGTCTGGGATGCGATGTCGTACGACACCAAGAGCACTCTCGTGGTTATCCCACACACCCTGACTGAAAATCTGTGTGTCAATCTGGTGATTCGACCTGTTGTGCAGCCAATCATGAACAGCATTCAGGGGGTGTTTTCTGACAGGATAACGCTCGCTTACAAAACGCTGTTGTAACCCAACATGCTCTACAAGCGTCGACATGTTGCCTTGGCGCCGGCCGCTGTGGTCGAGCGGTTCTAGGCGCTTCAGTCCGAAACCACGCGGCTGCTACGGCCGCAGGTTCGAATCCTGCCTCAGGCGTAGATGTGTGTGATGTCCCTAGGTTAGTTAGGTTTAAGTAGTTCTAAGTCTAGGGGACTGATGACCTCAGATGTTAAGGCCCATAGTGCTTAGAGCCATTTGAACCATTTGTTGCCTTGGCCTGCCCATCAGATCTGTCTTCAGTCGTGTACACTTGGACATTATTGGACGACAACTCCAGCGTCATCCAGAAGCAGCATTAACCGTCCCTGTACTGACTGACCTGATGCAAAAGACATTGAACTCCATCCCACAGACTTACATCTGACACCTGTACAACACAAAGCATGCACATCTGCATGCTTGCATTCTACTTTCTGGCGGCTACACCGTTGATCAGTGTACCACCATTTCACAAGTGCAATGGTTTATCTCCTGCTCACATTAATCTGGCACTGTTAATCAACAGTGGCACCGAGGCAGAATCAGCTTTCATCATAAAACATAACAGACCTCTATGCTGCCCTCCAATGAGCTCTCGCTTGACGTCACTTAAGTCACAAAATGGCAGTGATTTGGCTCAATGAAGTGCACGCTACAGGGCGTCTGGTTCGGATCTGTCCTTGAAGTTCCATGATGCTACTCCAGGCAGGTGTAAAATGAATGTGCGCAGCGGAAAGTAATAAACGATAAAATGATGATTTGGCCCTGTCTGATTATGCCCTGAAGCAGATATTAGGATCTCTTAATGCTATTTTTAACATATAAATTACAATCTAAACATAAATGAATGATGAAGGCAACTAATACTACTAAATGATAAATGTTGCTGTTCAATATATATTTATTATAGATTAAAATCAACCCTTTCGGTACAATTGTTTATATTTCCGAAGTAAAAATATTAATTGCCTATCTCTGCCCCTTATTATGACTGCATAGCCTAATATCACTAACGCGAAGTGACTGACATCTATGTACCAAACACTAGAAGACACTACTTTCAAAGATGATCTACGATTGTGTGGAACACCGGTGGAAATAAACTAACATGATCACAGCTGTTTAGCTTTCTATCCCTAGTAAGCCGAAGCAATTTGCGATATTACTGTATGTACTGCGTCCGGTGCGTCGAAGTGATGGTTCTCGTACTCGTCTGCGACGATGGAAGAACTACAGCCACAAATAAACTGTTTCAAACACTAGGATGGCAGAAAGCGGTCCTCTGACTAATATTCTCTAATACTGTCTTCTCCTCTCTGTGTTCTACAGACGAGAAACGTGAACTCCAAGCCACAAGGACAGAGTTCAGATAACGTCTCAACATAAGTATAGGCAGAAGAAATGCTCTCAATTACTGAATGCTGCGTACTCAACGACGATTTCCAACCCGGAGGTGAAGCCCAGAATCTTACGGGTTCGCAACAGTATAGTGCCTAACTGTTGTAACTATAAACTCTCCTGAGAGCAGAGACAGCAAGTCCTTCTGTACCAACAAAGCTGATACCAGCGACCGTCACACACGGGTGCTCACAACGGAAGACCTCATCTCTCCACCGCTGGCTACCCAGAAAGGCTCGGCTCCCCACCCTCGTAACTCCGAAAACAAATCATATTCCTGAAACCATGGAATATTGTCCCTCTCTACAGATTCTTCCGAACGCCGACCAACCATATTTTAGTGTTTTGTCGTCCAGCACGGAAAGTTTGTGAGGAAAAATCTATACTCATACAATGGTACGCTTCTGAGTAAAAATCCTTGGAAATAAACCAGCCTGCATAGTTTCCGAGGTGCCCCTTCTTCGTTCCTCTCAACTGCATCCAAGATTTGCAGAGTTCCCGGTTATTCTTCTAGTCCTGCTACAATAGCAGCCGGCTGTCACCCTATTGTGCTCCAGAGCTCAGGTGCCACAACGCCCGTCTAGCTATTTCCTGTATTAAAGCAGGACCAACACCTATGCGGGCCTTCCACCCAGAGCTTGAGTTCTGCCTGCCATTTCATCTCCACTGGCGTTCCAACCTCTAATAGTATAGCCAATCATTCATTAATAAAGACACTCCGTCACCTTTAATGCAATAAGCTTTAACAATTATTTACAAGGCGTACGTGACACTGTTAGTCTCCGTTAAATATTCATATGTACGATGTACAACCTATCAAATGATACTTAATTGTGGTTGTAGTTCACGGCAAAGTATGTGGATGAGTGCTTGTAAGCTGAGACATTATAGCCACCTTACAAAGTAACCGATTTGTAACAGTTCGTTGTGTTGCTGCAGTGCGAACTGCTGCTCAAATTGCCGCAGCAGATGCAGTAGAATACGCCAGAGCCATACTCCGAACACGATGTTCTTCCCTCTCAGTTGTGCCAAGTGGCCATTAGGAGCCAGGTCATCTTGCTACCGCACGTTTTCGTAAGTACCACAGCAAACAATCATGTACAGTGGCTAAATCCCTGCCAAGTCTTTCTGCAATATAGTAGAAGGAACATCCAGCTACACAATATCGTTCAAACTCGCAAATAACCCCTTGAGTGCGAGGTCACGAAAGGCCAATTATGTTCACGGCATTCGACACACCACATATTGTCTATCATGCAACCACAGTATCGGCTGTTCATGGCAACAGGAGTCGGGACAGGAGGTATTCAATGGTGAGCAAAGCATGAGGCTACGGAGCGTAGTTGAACTACCTAGTTGACGAGGAACCCTCAAAAGTGCTACAGTGACAGCGGTGTTGATATAATGCAGAGCAATGGCAACAATAAACAAAGCAAACATTGCATTATATCTACAACAACAGTTGTCGGAGTTGACCGTTCGTCTGAAAGGAACCCAAGGAATTTCGCAGTGTGGGAAAGAAGTGGCAGATGATATATTAGCGTTTCTGCAAGATGAGTCAGTGGAATGAGTGGTGTCGTATACACTCGACTGTGCAAACAATATACATGTGGAGTACAGTAGTGACGATACGTGCTTAACAAGTGAAAGTGATACTGAAGAAGGTGTCGAGCCATGTAGTTCATATTGCTTGTCGGACAGAGAGCTACAAATCCCGTCTCCAGTGATAGGTAGTAAAGAGCAATCGTTGTCCAGGGAGTGGATACTAAACATAATTAAGTACAAGGATGATCATCCGCAGCATAGAAGAAAAACCATGACCAAATTTCGAATAAGTCAGCCGCACTATGACCATGTAGTGCATAAGAACAACTACAGTACTTAAGGGAGGGCAAGGCGCACTTATCACAAAAACTGATTTTTCCGCTCTTCGAGGATGCTCGATACAATTTACAGTATGTGGAGGATAGTGACCTGCTACGTTATGCACACCAAACAGCGTGCGGCATGGGTTGCAGTGATTTCAAGGGAAGCAGTGAATTGTTGCAAAACTTCAAACAGTGGTACAGAATTGGAAGACGTAAGATCACGAAATTTCAAACACAGCGTCAACTTGACAATGCGCGGGAAAAATCGGAATCGGCCCGAAAATTTTTAAATGGGGTAAAAGAATTTATCCCATCTTTCGGTGAGGAATTTGTTTTCAATGCCAACCTATCGGGACTTGAAGAGGAAATGCATATGAAAGGAACGCTGGAAATTAGCGATACCAAGAGAGTTGTATCAAGATCAACTAACATCAAAGCCTTAATGCATTCGTATACAATTATGCCGACTCTTAATCTGGACGGTAAATAGGCTGAGAAGTTATTTATTGTGCTGCAAGAAGTTGAAGATGCACTTCCGCCTACGGTTCTTTCTGTTGTGCGTGATCTTGTAAGGGCAGTAGGGAATATTTATCTTACAGCAAGCGAGGGTAAGAAAATGGTCGAGAACTACAACTGTGGTATGAGCACTGATTTTGGCCAATAGCTGGTCAAAATAACTAGCGTTTTCTTCATTCCCTGCGTATAAAAATCATAATCCTTTAGAGTAAACTATCTCTCCTGAAAAGCGTGTGACATTTCAGTTCATACCACCTAGAACCACTGGACAATTTCAGCCTCTGATGTATTGTATGTTTCTTCCATGCCTACAAAACATTTTATTGCGCTATCTGTAGCTATTCCTTATAGGCTAGCCAGTTTCACTGGCTGTTTAGCATTCGGCTGCGTGCTATTACATTTCATCAGCTCTCATCATTCCGTTACACCAATATGATTCTATATGCATTCTTTAAGAGTGGAGAACTAGATGAACGTCATGCACTGTTTGCATCTCCCAAGGAGTTGGGCTTCGATCTTGATTGTGCGAAACTTTGTGATCACTGTAGCACGCCATTTTTCATTCTGTGTTCATGGTGCAAGTTCGTAGCTTGTTTTGAACATATCTTGAATCTCGACGATGTCCATTTTGTGAAGTGTGATGCATACATCCCACAGAAGGCTGTTGTCTGCACCTCCTGGATACTCATTTTCTGTCGCCCTCCTGATGCACACCCTGAGTAATTAGCAGCTAATATGTTTCCTGTCATAATTGTTAACACAACACATTCAAATTAGCCTTACTAAAGATTGAACTTGCGACTTCGCACTCAAGGGGTTCCTTGTCTGTGAGCTGTAGACAATGGAGTTTTTGTCGCCTTACGGGCATTCTTGACTAACATCAGCTCACCACGTCCAATCTCTAAGGTAACTAACGCTTACGACCGTTACAGCGTGTATATAAAGTAAACCTGATTTGCATCCTCATAGTGGTGCTACTAGGGCCAATCTTACGCGCCTGGTGTGAAACTTGATAGACGTCATCTTTCAGACGTAAAAACTTCCGTTTATGTTGCACAACTTCTTCTTGGTGTTTCGATTTTTTTCCGTCAGTGTATATTGACGATCATAACGTTGTGGCTCATTAATGTCATGGACAGGAAATACAGCACAGAACTTCGCGCTGGCGAAGATGTAAATCTTGTGTAGTATGAAAGTATTTTTAATAAAAAAAGAAGGTATGAAGGTCAGTATTTAACATTCCGTCAACGGTGAGGCTGACGGATTTGAACCGCTGTTCTCCCGAATGTCCGATATCTTACACCGCTCTACTTCGCCCGATACCAAAAGTTGAGTCAACAGTGACGTTATCTTCGCTGTCAACAAGTCAACAAACAGAAAAATGAGGTCGAGAGATAAGAAATCGTTTCTCGAGACAGAATTCTCTCCAAATTGATCCACTTTTTCTAAAAATAATCCCAAATGTAATAAATCTAAGGAATGTGTATAGCTGTCGAGTCAAGATCCAGAAAATAGTTACCAGGCCCGTACATTAAGTTAATACTTTAAAGTCTGTGCAAACTGCAGTACGGCTGGTCCCGGCGGAGGTTCGAGTCCTCCCTCGGGCATGGGTGTGTGTGTTTGTCTTTAGGTTAAGTAGCGTCTAAGCTTAGGGACTGATGACCTTAGCAGTTAAGTCCCATAAGATTTCACACACACAAACTGCAGTACGGGCTTTAATGATCTCTTGTTTTGAAAACACAATATGGTGTGAAGCCCCCAAATGTTGTATTCACATTCTATAAACGATAGGTATGTAGTCAGTGGGAGGAAGGATATCTAACATGTATCGAAATCCATACTCCGCAAACTACAGTCCAGTGCACGGCATAGGAGCATTTCCCACAGCACGACCTTTCTTCCTGCTCCATCCGCGTGTAGTGCGTGGAAACAATAACTCGACAAATGCTTTCCGTGCTCGCTGTCTTCTCGATTAATGTGAGGGCAATACGGAGGAGATTATAGCAAGCACATAGACTCCTCATTACTGGTACTTCAAACTTTGTAAGTAGGCTCTCGTGAGATAATTGGCATCACTTCAAGTAGGGTGACCAACTCTCACATATTTCCCAGGATCTCCCGTATTACAGCAGTATTTTTTAATTCTACCGCCTCCATTATTGATCGCCTGCTTCTGCCGTATATTTCGTCAGTGATCACTGAAATAGTTATTAATCCCGTGAGGTACTATTGATATTTCGGTAACAGCAGCAGTGATATTCAAAACGGGGCAGGTGAGCTAACAACAGCTTTTCGTACTGTCAAACATAGTACAGCTACAGAGGTATGGCTTGTGGGAATAAATTACGGAAGGGTGTTTTCCATAACTCTACTTTGTAGATTTAAATAAGTACTTGCAGAATACACGTAATATATATGTGCTTACTAGTTAAATTTTATTATGCTTATATTTGTGTATTATATGATAAAAATTATTTTGTTCGGATTAGATTAGACTCATTTTTCATTTCATAGACCCACATATGAGGGGATCCTCGCAGGTATGTAACAAGTCAGAAAATATAAAACAGGGTGTCACAGGAGGAATGATCAATAATCAAGAATATGGCAGGAACGACTGCTCGAAGCTAAAAAGGCTAGTAAACAAGGACTCTGAAATGGATACTTGAAGAGACTCATCTTCGCTGCTGTGAAGCATATTTTTTCCAGTGGGCAGGTGGTCATAGTTCTTAGGGTATGCATTTTGGAACCCTTGTTAACTGGATATTTTTTCTTGCTTTGGTCCATACTACTACCTATCAAAATATGGAGAGCAAAGTACTTGCAGTAGATGAAATTTGTTTGACAGCACCGAAGCTCATAGCTTTATGCATTTTAGAGCCCGTGTTTACTATCCTTTTTTGCTTCGAATTATCGTTCGCGTCCTATTCTTGAAATTGATCATTCCTTGTCGAACACCATGTATGATAAACGTATAATAGAATCCTTGAGTGTAATACTCATTTCTGGGTTTACACCACAGTTGAGTTTTATTACACGCTTTTGTACTCTAAACGTTCTCTCGGTTTGTTGAGTTACCCCAAAATAAGATACCGTACGACGTAATAGACTAAATATTAGCAAAGCGTGCCAGTTTTTTTATGTTTATGTCCCCATTGTCACACATGCGATGTAGTTGTGTAGTTGGAATTTATTGTGATTGAATCTCCCATAAACCTCCCTTAAAATCATTGTTAGATGTTGGCCATTTCCCTTAGAACCATGATCAAATGTTGGTCACTAGTAATGGTTCTTTATTTACGTGACCATTACGGCACTCCTACCCCAGTTCTCGATACCAGTAATATCTTACTACTTTTCTGCGAAGTAACAGACATATTTTTGTGACAATATTCACATTTCGTTTTATTAATGTATAGGTACTCCGATGTATCGATATATTACAGTGATATGGTTCTTGTGTGTATTCATTTCTGTGAGACTGTCATAATCTTTGACTTACTTGTAACCGTTTTGGCGCGAATGCGCACAGAGCAGTCTTTGTTTCACTTTGCAGAAGTTAGCTTGTTATTTCGCTTTGTAAAAGAGCAGTGAAGTCTTGTGTTTGGTTAAAGTGGAAATTAAATATATGAAGATTGATCAGAACTGTTTTCTTAAGAAGTATATGTGAATTTACAAGAAGTTTAATAAAAATGTGGATCGTGAACACCAAGTCAAAAATTATTTCTACCATACCATTGTTCTGATCTGGGATTGTCTGATCATTAAGAATTTCCTGAAAAACGAATTTGTTATGGCTTCAAATATTGCTAAAATACAGATCTGGATCTTCTAGCAGTCAAAGTGGAATCACCCTAGAATCAACAAGATGAGTCATAACAACTTCGACGAAATCTACGTGGGAATCCATTCAAGATAAGTGCCAAAATTAATGACATTTTTACAGTGACTTCATTATTTCCATTCTGAAGATACCATCCACAGTCAACAACTTTGTTGTTGCCCGATAAAGCGAATATATGCTGCGTGAGCAACATTATTAATCTGATTTCTAACCTACTTTGCAAGTGGTGGTATTGTTAGACACACTATTCAAATGGCTGCGAAATCAGGTTTTCAGCATTTGCATGATGCTCTGCTGTGAATCAAACAAACTTGTGACCATTCGTGCAACCCTTCTTCGAATGTATTCAATGTCCCTTATTAGTCCTATCTGGGGTCCAGCGCACTTCGGCAGTATTCTGAGATGGCATGCAGAAGTATTTTGTAAACACTCTTCTGCGTAGACTGATTACATTTTCTCAATATCTCGCCCATTAACCAAAGTCTGCCACCTGCTTATCTATGACAGCCAGTGCCAGTTTAAGGCCCAAGCGACGCAAGCAGCGGCTTAGGGCACCACGTTGAGAGAGGCGCCGAAGCGCAAAATCTATACTCGAAGTGCATCACAATTAATAACGTAAACTGACATGGGTGGAACACACGATAATATAAGCAAAAATTTTCCAGTAAACATGCGTCCTCGAATGTGTAGTTACGAGTCGCCACTGAATTCAATAAGACGTATTCTTCTAGTTAGTACAAATGTATTTAAAATGTAAACTTTTCGATCACGTCCGCATCTAACTAACCTAAAATGCACTACTGGCCTTTAAAATTGCTACACCAAGAAGAAATGCAGATGATAAACGGCTATTCATTGGATAAATATATTATGCTAGCACGGACATGTCATTACATTTTCACGCAATTTGGGTGCATAAATCCTGAGAAATCAGTACCCAGAACAACCACTTTTGGCCGTAATAACAGGCTTGATACGCCTGGGCATTGAGTCAAACAGAGCTGGATGGAGCGTACAGGTACAGCTGCCCATGCAGCTTCAACGCGATACCACAGTTCATCAAGAGTAATGACTGGCGTATTGTTACGAGCCAGTTGCTCGGCCACCATTGACCAGACGTTTTCAGTGGGCGAGGGATCTGGAGAATGTGCTGGCCAGGGCAGCAGCCGAACATTTACTGTATCCAGAAAGGCCCGTACAGGACTTGCAACATCCGGTCGTGCATTATCCTGCTGAAATGTAGGGTTTCGCAGGGATCGAATAAAGGGTAGAGCAACGGGTCGTAACACATCTGAAATGTAACGCCCACTGTTCAAACTGCCGTCAATGCGAACAAGAGGTGACCGAGACGTGTAACCAATAGCACCCCATACCATCACGCCGGGTGATACGCCAGTATGGCGATGACGAATACATGCTTCCAATGTGCGTTCACCGCAATGTCGCCAAACACGGATGCGACCATCATGATGCTGTAAACAGAACCTGGATTCATAAAAAAAATGACGTTTTGACATTCGTGCACTCAGGTTTGTCGTTGAGTACATCATCGCAGGCGCTCCTGTCTGTGATGCAGCGTCAAGGGTAACCGCAACCATGGTCTCCGAGCTGATAGTCCATGCTGCTGCAAACGTCGTCGAACTGTTCGTGTAGGTGGTTGTTGTCTTGCAAACGTCCCCATCTGTTGACTCAGGGATCGGCACTTGGTTGCACGATCCGTTACAGCCATTCGGATAAGATGCCTGTCATCTCGACTGCTAGTGATACGAGGCCGTTGGGACCCAGCACGGCGTTCCGTATTACCCTCCTGAACCCACCGATTCCATATTCTGCTAACAGTCATTGGATCTCGACCAACGCGAGCAGCAATGTCGCGATACGATAAACCGCAATCGCGATAGGCTACAATCCGACCTTTATCAAAGTCGGAAACGACTTTGTGATGCCTCTTTACACGAGGCATCACAACAACGTTTCACCAGGCAACGCCGGTCAACTGCTGTTTGTGTGTGAGAAATCGGTTGGAAACTTCCCTCATGTCAGCACGTTGTAGGTGTCGCCACCGGCGCCAACCTTGTGTGAATGCTCTGAAAAGCTAATCATTTGCATATCACAGTATGTTCTTCCTGTCGGTTAAATTTCGCGTCTGTAGAACGTCATCTTCGTGGTGTAGCAATTTTAATGGCCAGTACTGTATCACCCATGTCCCGCCTTAAAATGAAATACGATAGTACTTCGATACGATACAAATCATTGCTTTAGTTGCAATAAAACATTTATGGGAACTCACCTCTAACGCAGTTGTTCCCATAGAGTAATCGTTACAGCGCGGAAGTGCCGCAATAAATGCACTGACGAAACAAAAATCGCAACACAAAGTAGGAGTTGTGCGACATAAACAAAAGTTGGCAGGCATGTTTCCACATCTGAAAGATGATGTCTCTTCAAATTTCGTGCTAGTCACGTAAGAGTGACGCCAGTAGCGTCACTGTGGGGTGCAAATCAAGTTTGCTTTAAATACACGGCTGCAACTGTCATGAGCGTTCGAGTGGACCTGGTGAGTCGATGTTAGTCAAAAATGCCTTTAAGGCTACAAAGACTTAACTTGGTTTGAATGGTGTCGTTTGATGGGACCAAGAGGAGTTGGATGTTTCTTCTGCGATATTGCAGAAAGACTTGGCAAGAATGTAGCCACTCTACATGATTGCTGGCAGCGGTTGCCACGAGAATGTAGAGTCGCAATAAGATGGGCACCAAACGGCCATTTGCCACTACCAAGCGGGAAGACCATCGCGTTCGGCGTATAGCTCTGACCCATGGTACTGCACTTGCAGTAGCAATTTGAGCGGCAGTTGGCACTATAGCAACACAAAGAACCGTTATAAATCGGTTACTTCAAGGATAGCTCCGAGGGAGACATCCTCTAGCGCACATTCCACTGACCCCAAACTACCGCCATTTGCGACTTCAGTGATGTCAAGCGAGAGTTCATTGAAGGGTAGGGTGGAGGTCTGTTGAGTTTTCTAACGAAAGCTGGTTCCGCCTCGACGCCAGTGATGACCGTATGTTGGTTAGAAGAGAGTCAACTGAGGGCCTGCAACCAACCTATCTGCGGGCTAGATACACTGAACCTACACCTGGAGCTGTGGTCTGGGGTGTGATTAAATATGACAGCAAGAGCACTGTCGTGGCTATCCCACACACCTTGACTGCAAATTTCTACGTCAATTTAGTGATTCGACATATTGGCTGTCATTCATGAACAGTAATTCATGGTGTGTTTTCCAACAGGATATTGCTCGCCCACATATTGCTGTTGTAATGCAACACGCTCTACACAATGTCGATGTGTTGCATTGCCTGATCGATCACCAGTTATGTCTCCAATCGAGCACGTATGGGACACCATCGGACGACAACTCCAGCCTGCCGAGACTGATGGTTCAGTTTTAGTCAACCAGTGTAACTTCTCTCGATGTTATGGAAAACAACTGCAGATACACGTCTGGGACATGTTTTATTAGATTCACCAAACCAATAACAATAAAGAAATGGAAATTGTGCTTTACTTTAACCTTGTACAGTTTTGTGATTGCTTCGTATTAGCGAAGGCAAAATCTTTTATTAGCCGTAACTTCGTAACTAAACATTTGCGGACCTATGTTTATACGAACTTTTTTCTTTAGTTTTACTTGTAGAATAACATATTAAAATATTTGCATATCTTCGTGAATCACCCTGTAAATGTCGGATAATGTGGAAGCTATACAATATTTCAACGAAACCTGCTCGTCATCTTCAAGTGCTTTGCCGCAGTGGCTCGCGAAAATATACGCTGGCTCGCTAGAAAAGAGCAGGCGACAAGGGGTGGGGCTATAATGTCGTAATAGAAGAATCACAGAGTAAGGAGACATTAAAATATTGTGCAGCTTCCACAACATTATCCGACGCGACGCCCGTGAACCAATGAAGCAGTTATTACGTCGGGAAAGTCTCAAACAGTAATTTCTAAATGTTTAGCATTCATTTTGTCTACAGTGTGAATTCTTTTGTTGTTACATTCAGTTTTCCACTCAAAAGCTCTATGGAAAGCTGAAATCTTGTGTATATGTTTTTTTTTTCCCCTCAAACTAAACTGTTCGTCACTTTGTTGTCACAATTGCTGTTAACCTTACGTTCCATCCACTCCTCTGAGAATTTAATGACGACGCCCCTTTGTATTTTCTTACCAAAATGCAATGATTTCAGGGCAAACACGACATCCTCGAAATTTTTCACTTCAAATCATGAATTTTCAGAAGTGAACCATTTGTGTTGTTCTTCGTTCTAACAATCAGGTAAATCTGAAGATTCACAGGTCATCACATTTGCATCACTTGCATCATCGTCAGCCACAGGTATTGAACACTGATTTTCGGTATCAAGTATTCTGTTTTAAGTTCTTAAAAAACTGCTTTTTATTAACTGTTTCATCTGTTCTTCTGTTCTTCAGCGAACTCATTAAACTCGTGATGGCAAAATAAGAAGACGATATAAAAGTAAAGTCACTTATTCTTTAATCAGACATGGGCCACTTCGCAAATGCAGTACTAACTCCGTTTCCGTTCTCCAACGAAAACTGAATCAACACTAGGGCCACAAGTATCGCTGTAGTGTAGTTGTAGGCAGTAATCGCGGGAAAACAGACGTTTCCTTGCAAACTCAACGATTTTCATGATTATTGCTTGCAATAAAATTTATGTAGACATAGTTTGGGATAAATAGTCCTGGATAGCCGTCCCCATCCAACTAAAGCACTGCTTGTTATAATATGTGTTGCACGCGTCGTCCTCACATGACTTTACTAATATAATATTTCTGTTCTGCATTACACAGAAATTTGTGTTATCGCTTCCGTTCGCATACATAGAGATGTTGACCATGCTTATCAATTTTCAACTACTTTTATGGCAAATTTTATGAAATTTTATCCCTTAGCGGTACATTTTCCTCGTAATTATGTAAAATACAACTTGCATAGTTAAACAATGACTCATATTTAGCACGTCAATGTAAAATTAAATGTTTTTTTTTTGTATTTCCGATGGAAATTGAAATACTTTGTAAATTATAAAGTTCCATTATTAAACAAAAAATAAGAGAAATTTTATATTTTCAATCTTTTCACTCATTTAATAGATAGCTCACTTTTATTGAAGCTACAACCATACGATAGTTTCAGTTCTTTCTGCTTTCACTGAAAACTTTTAAATATGTCAGGAATTACTTTAAATGGAAACGAATTGTTTTTCTGTTAATATTTAGCACTGGAATAAGATTAAGACCTTTATTTCTGTCGCCGAGTGTTGTCTGTATCGTACTTATTTTAAAAGATGACTAGTTAAAATTGATTCCAAAGGTCTCACCAGGAACCCAAGGGGAAACCCAAAGCCAACTAATGTCTATGTTACGTGCAGAGGGTGGGAGGAATGAAGAAAGGTGCGCCAAATATGTCGCTTATGTGGGAAAATATTCTTGAACCGGCTCTGGACTCTGATCATTGTATTTCATATCCCTCCAAATCGTTACACTCAGTATTCGTATGAGCTGACTGGTTCCAAATGTGGTCTATTGATGTCATAATTATAAGATACTATGGTTTTGGGTTCTGTGAAGTGCTCAGCTATAAATTTCTTTGCGTTTATACCTGGTCCTCAATCTTTGCAACACTTTTAAATGTAACCAAGGTCTAACTTAATATCTGTGCAACTATTTTAATATGGTGCTACGTAGAAGATAATTGCATCATCTGCGAAAAGTCTGAGGTTACTATTAATACTGTCTACCAGCTAATTAAGATACAACATGAGAAGCATGGATTCCAACACACGTCCCTGGCGCACATATGGAGTTACTTCAACATCTGTCGATCACAGTCAATTCAAGATTTCAAAAAAATAAAGTAAAGAAAACATGCTGCGTCCTATGTAGCAAGATATCCCCAGTTAGTGAAAAATTTCGTTCTGTACTCCATAGGATTGTACTTTGTTAATAAGCGTTTGTTTGGTACCAAGTCGAATTCTTTTAGGAAGTCAAGGGATGATCCGTGCTGGTTGGCATGGACGTAACGACTGTGTGTCATCTCACACAGCTTTAACGGGAATCGTCGCACGGAGTTACGAAATGAAAATAAAGGATGTGAGCTGCTGTCCTAATACGCGTGCGTTTCGTATTCCTGCGTCCGCCACTGAGCTTTCATAAAGGACGTGCCGTGTGTTGTGTTCCTCTTGTCCTTCTTCTCTTCCTCTACTATCCGCGCGTCCATCATAACAGTATCGTGGCAAAGGCGCGCTATAATAGAAAGCGACGAAGTTCCTCGTAACAGAACAGCAGCGGCGGCGGCGGAGGTTGGGACTCTGACGCAACGCAGCGCCCGAGAGTTTAATCTTGCCACAGACTCGGACAGCAACAGAATAGGTTAGTGTTACTGACTGTGCTCCGCAGCGCGTGAAGAGAAGTTTTAGAAACAAAATGTCCGTAATTTTCAAGAGTAAACTGCAGGTAAGTGATGTCCGCATCGGCTATTTTCGTATTGATTTAATTTATATTCAGCGCAACAGCTTTGTCAACAATATGGTATGTCATAGCAAATCACGTGATATGCACAGAATAATAGGGTATTCTGTCGTACAACAACGAACGTACTAATGCTATCACTTCGTAATATTCCATACTACCTACAATCTGTTCGTCCGAGCGAGTACTGTTTGCATGGCATTTGTACATACTGTTTAGTTGTCAGGCACGTAACTCTCAATCAAATCCAGGATTTTGTTCTGGTTAGGCGGGAGGCGGGCTGAGCTAATAAGAAATTTTGTATAATCGCGCTCTTCCCAGATTCGCTAGAGTAAACGACGATGTTTTCTTAGTCGATTGTAATACCAACTACATCAGTGAGAAAATTTTCGAGACTTAAATCTGGAAAGAACCTTTGTTTCACATTAAGAAGAAACAAGCGTAGTTCTGTCGCAGGGGGGGGGGGGGAGGGGGGAGGCGCGGTTTAACGTAAAATCGTTCCGCGCCAGAAAAGTGACACGATTCAAAAATGCGATACGTGGAAAAAACCAGACTTAAATCAATTCTATAAAACTTATATTGAAATAGTATAAACTTCCTTTGAATTTCAAGGAAGTATTGTTGGCAGTAACTTCCATCACGTTTTTCAAAAAAAAATGTTCAAACGTGTAAGAAATCTTATGGGACTTATCTGCTAAGGTCATCAGTCCCTAAGCTTACACACTACTTAACCTAAATTATCCTAAGGACAAATACACACACCCATGCCCAAGGGAGGACTCTAACCTCCGCCGGGACCAGCCGCACAGTCCATGACTGCAGCGCCTCAGACCGCTCGGCTAATCCCGCGCGGCTCACATTTTTCAAGCACGTTGTGATGCTCCACACGTGTTTTCAGTGACATGAGCTTAAGATGCCGTTTCTGACTCATGCGAAATGGCGCTAGGTAAACGTGATTTGCTACGCCTCAATATGCTATAAATGTTCTTCCACAGGGAGAGACGGGGGGAGGGGGGGGGGGAACAGACATGGGAGTCATACCCCCACTGAACATTTTACTAAAATCGTTTTTACATGTATTAAGTTCGAAATTGTTGAACTAACTGTCGGAGATTACAGCATCGCGAAAACAAATAGTTTCGAAAATCGCAAAAAATTTTAATAGACTTATAGTTCGTTTAATAGCGCCTTCTTTTCACTCACGTTTTGGAGGGTTAGCCCACGTGACGTTCCCGCCAGAGGAGGCGCCGCCCACTGAAGCAGGCTGGTTGTACCTGGCTGCCGGCAACATGCTGAAACGATTAACTATTCCAGAGGTGGAACTGACAAACCACATGAAGTGGAGGGAATGTAGCATAGGAGGGGTAAAACGGTCCATAAAGGAAAAGTAACACAAAAACTTACTTTCTCGAACGTAGATGGAAAAGACCCATATCTATGCATGCAATGCCGTAGTCTTTAGACCTAAAACAAAGTCAAATACTGATAGTGATGCGAACACCCTTAAATTTTATACTGTTTGAATTATGAAGCTATTAGCTTTGAAAGTTTTTTGGTGTTATCGTTCTTAAAACAGTTGCATGGCGTAGGTACTTCTCAGTTTTTGGACAAATGCCTTTCGGATGATGTATTTGTTTAAAATGCAAATTCTTTGAAGTTATGCTGAAGTGAGGGACAGATCACTAATGTAAACAAATTACATAAAATATTTAAGTACAATAATTTAAATAAAATAATACTTATTATTTTTAAAACTTTAGGTGTCCGTGGCTCGTTAAAAGTGAGGACGACGGCAAGTTATATTTAGAGGGGATTGGGGGGGGGGGGGGGGACGCAGTAACAAACTTTGAATTAACGCTCCATCCCGAAGTGAGCCCAGTTCGTGCCAGGGGGGAGCGGGCGGATGTAGCTGCCATCCCTCCTTCCCTCCCTCCCTCCCTCCCTCCCTCCCTCCTTCCCTTTCTCCCTATTCAACGCCGGGTACGTCCTTCACTGTCCATACAGGTTGTCATAAGGATGGCGGACCGGTTTTCGGTTTATTGGTGTTCTTTCACACAGTTTAATCTGACTGTTAAAACCGGTCACAGTAACCCGTTTCTGAAATAACAGATTTTCGATTTTTCTGCCTATTATTTCCAGAGATAAACGTACAAAACTAACAAAAAATGGAAAATTTTGACTGTTTCAGTTTCAAGATTCGTAGAATAAAAGTATTAGACAGAAAAAAAAGCTTAGTCCGTCCACTACTCGCTGCTATTTTCGGACAGTGGTAGGTGGTTGGATACTATAAAAATCTCCAGTATTCTCCTATTAATTCTCAGCTCGTGGTCTTGCGGTAGCGTTCTCACTTTCTGCGCACGGGGTCCCGGGTTCGATTCCCGGCGGGGTCAGGGATTTTCTCTACCTCGTGATGACTGGGTGTTGTGTGTTTTTAATCATCATTGACGCGCAAAGTCGCCGAATGGCGTCAACTAAAAAGAACTTGCAATACGGCGGCCGAACTTCACCGCATGGGGCCTCCCGGCCAACAATGCCGTACGATCATCATCATCTAATTCTTCGAAATTATGCCAAAGGTCATGTTGTTACTAGGGATCATACCACTGTTTGGGCGTTACGAATAGTCGGTGCTAAAAGGTGAAAAACTGAGGTTGAAGAACTTTGTTTTTCGTGTTAATTTGTTCGTTTTCATAGGCTGCTACAAGCGAATAAAAGCATAATATGTAGACACAGGCAGCAGATCAGCTATTTTCTAATTTTATTGTGTACCATGAATGAATTATTAAGTTTTGAATTTATTACTGTTACCATAATTTCCATCCTCTTATGGTTTCATGGAAGTGGCAGAAAAATCTTTAATCTTTCAAAGCAAATAAAGCGTTGTACTTCATTGCTGCGTTGCCTCGTTAAATATTTCCAGACTAAGGTTGGTGCCGTTCTGCAACACAACGAATGTTCGGCGATGTTACCGAGAAACAACAGTACAGACCAGATGAGGCAAGTTTTATACCCTGCACGTAACGTTAGCCACGACACGGCAACAAGGACACTACTGTTTCAGCAAAGCCGTACCAATTCTTGCTCGTCTGTAGGCATTGTTATTAAAATGGCACTGATCGCTTTTCCCATTTCCTGTAACTCAATATTTCAAACCATATATTACGACTAAAAATGATTCCTTAAAAAGGATTTATGTGAAAAAAGAAATATTTTAACGCTGCTGCTATGAATAATTAATATTTCGATTTTTTACTCGATTATTTGCAAAAAGTAAACATCTGTTAGAACTGAGACCAAACGAATACCGAAACGTACCTGTTATTCAGAACTAAAATACCGGTATCGGTTTTAACCGGTCGTCTTTCCCCATCCCTATTTTGCCATGTTGCGTATTTGTTATATTTCTCTGCATTTAAGTGTTCCAGCCCTGAACTGTTGCTCAGAGGATAATTTCCAGGGATAAGACAAAAGTGCATTCCTTAGATAACTTCATGTTTCACAGGTGCTAGGGCCTAAACAGAATGCCAGCCACGTAGCCTAACGCTGTGAGCTGCTCTCTATAGCAATGTAGGTTACCGTTAGTTGTGACAGAAGAGGCAGTTTATTTTTAGAACACGCACGTGCTGCGGGCCTTGCTGTGTCAAGAGGCCGACACCGCACTACTAATGTTTGTGGAGGAAAATTAACGTTTTACAGTTCTGAACTGAGAATAGCACTGTGCGTTTTTGAGCGTCTGAAGAACACATTAGACGTAATTTAGTTTTTATTAAACGACATGTTACGTATTACAGACTTGCTCACGGCTTTTATTTACACGCTCTTTGCCACTATAAAATGCTGTGCATTATTACGAACTTGCTGTATATTGTTCACTCAGCTTGCCTAAAAACGTTTTCTTGATGAACCTTCGCACCACCACTGGTCAACGAAACAGCAGGGTAACCAGAATAATCTCAAACTCTGATAGCCATTCGTTGAGTTAACAAACTGGTTTTGCGATATTGATCAGGTTCATAACACTAATGTCGAGTTTGCCTACAGTGTTCGCTTGCGGTATGTTTGCCTACCATGTCTCAACGCATTTCTGTAAAGTTTTCATGTAACGTACCGTCAAATGTCTCAGTTTTACGTTCCCAGCTTCCACTGCTTCCCAACCAACGTGTCGCGACATTCTGTGTCACGGAATTGTGGTGTTTCCAGAGGTCTAAGCTTTGTAATACCGGTACGCGCGCATTGCAATTTTTAATGTGAGGTGTATTAATCTGTAACAAATTTGGAGGTAACATGTACGAATTGGCAATTCAGCGCTTGCAACGGTGGGGAAGTTGCCGGTAATTCGAGCTATGGTAAAAACTGCAACATTTGTTATCCTGCTTTTCTCATTGTGAAACGGCAATAGCATCTTGCCCACTTCAGCAGTTCCAGTGATGAAGCTGAAGAGCTCCAGACATTTTATTTCAATTTTATAATGGAGACGTATTCGTACACAAAAGTTTTTTTTCCTTGGTATGAAAATGGAGATGTGGAGAGTCTTTTGTGGCGGGTAAGTTTAGCGTCTGGAGTAATGCTTATTTCGTTGCTCTGATAATAATACAAGAATAATGTGTGTAGTAGCCTCTGTTAGTAATTACCTTCACATATTACAGCTAAATAAAAAGACTCATTTAAGAAATGAATTGGCCTAAATATAGTTGATTAGTGACCCACGCAACTTTGAACCGTCCCTGGGCGACAGACCAGATAGTCACGTACCAATAAAAAAAATAAATAAATAAAAATAAAAAAAACTCTGTTTATTTAGAGAACGCGAAAATCTCAGTTATTTGTTCCTCGCTCGACGTACCACGACATTCTTGTTTACATATGTGTTCACATGATTGACTTTTTCGAAATCGAGATTAAGCGTAATCGGTTTTTATATTCGAAAACGGGATACGAAGCAGATGTCATCATATGACCGTGATTTCGATAGAACAGTTCCGCTGCTCTTGTCATTGTCGAGTATGAAACCTCATTTTCAAATCGCTTGTTAGTTCAACATTTCTGTGACGCACGTCGCCTAGCTACAAGACTATTACGAATTCCCTACTGACCGTACACCTGGTTAGCAGTTGCTTAAATGTCTATCTTTTTGTTTTAAGTTTCTAATTTTCCATGTAAGCTTTAATCAAAAGTTAGAAATAACGGATTCGATTCAGTTCTGTTTTGTGAGGTGCCTTACAAGTTGCTGTTATCTGCAATAAAAATAATAGAGAAGGAAGAAACTCAACGTGCGTAAAAAACGAAATTTCAAAATGCGGAATGGCGCGATTATCAGTTAACGTGGAATGAGCAGACTGGCGTAACGACAAAACGAATTTATTAAGCTTTTTACGTTCTTAGACTCCAACACCAATAAGAAGCACTACCCGCCAATGCACTGAAGAGATAAACTATGGAAGTCGCCCTGCAGTTTCTCCGAGGTATGCGCCTCAAGCAGCGCGTCTAGGCAACCCGCTACACACTTGCAAAATCGCGACATTTCTGCGCATAGACGGATCCCCCGGCTGTTGCGTCTGTAAATTGATTACCTCCAATCTCTGTATGTAGGTATCTTCCTTCTTCCCTGCTGGTTATATCAGCAGTTCTGCACTCGGAAATGCGGTGACAATGTTCAGAGTGACAACAGTTAATAGTTATACGATATCTTGACTCGAGATGTTTAGTTTGTGTAGTACTGTCTCGATATTTCCACGCTCTAAGAAAAAGCTTGTTAGTTAGTTAATGTCTGATACGAAGTATGTTGTTTTCTAAGTCAGACAGTAACGGCAGAAGAAAAAGACAGTGAAAGTTTTCAGAAAAACTAAAAACAAAATACCAATGCTTTATATTGTGAAGAAACGAAAGTGAAGCTTCAGGAAAAGCAAACAACAAAAAAATAACCAGTGCTTTATATTGGGAAGAAACGAAAGTGAAGCTAATTGTGCAATGTGTGATAGTTACTTTAACATACGAGGCGTGTTTTTTAAAGTAAGTACCGTTTTGAAATTAATAAAAGACGTGCTAAGATATCTCAATAATTTTATTTTTACATGAAAGCCTGTACCTTAATCTACGCACTGACGCCATTACAGTCTGATTGTTCCTTGTTTACGTTGTGTACTGAGTGTTTAAGATGCCTCCGATAATCGTGACTCCTGCCGACTGTGAAGTACGGGCTCTTATAAGATTTCTTACTGCTAAAGGCCTAAAAGCGATCGATATTCATCGTGAGATCTGTGCAGTTTATTATCAGTGATAGAATGGTAAGAAAGTGGGTGAGAGCATTTAAAGGTGGCCGCACATAGTAAATAATGAACAACGGAGTGGGCGTCCTTCGGTCGTTAATGAAAGTTTGGTGCAGGAAGTGGACAATAAGGTGAGAGAAAACAGACGCTTTACGATTTCCTCCTTGCGGGATGACTTTCCTATGTTTTGTATGGCATTGTGGCCGAGCACTTGAATTACCGAAAATTGTGCGCATGTTGGGTACCGAAAATGTTGAAGGATGTGCACAAAACCAAACGTTTAGACAGTGCATTGACTTCCCTTGAGCGGTACCACAACGACGGTGATGATTTCTTAAGCCAAATTGTTACGGGCGATGAAACATGAGTGGCCTACGTCACACCAGAATCAAAGCAACAGTCCATGGAAGTTGAGCAAGGGCATCGTTTTGCTGCAAGACAATGCCCGTCCGCGTGTGGCGAATCAGACCAAAGATCTCATCACATCTTTTCGATGGGAAACTAGATCATCCTCCGTACAGCCCCGATCTTGCGCCCAGAGACTACCATCTGTTCCTGCACTTGAAGTAACACCTGGGCTGTCAGCGTCTTCAAGACGATGACGAAGTCAAAACAGTGGTGATGCAGTGGTTAATAAGTCAGGCGGCAGACTTCTATGAGGAGGGTATTCAAAAACTGGTACAACGTTATGACAAGTTCGTCAATATTTACGGAAATTACGTAGAAAAGTAGATTAAGGTACAGGCTTTCATGTAAAAATAAAATTATTGAGATATCTTAGCACGTCTTTTTTTTAATTTCAAAACGGTACTTACTTAAAAAACATGCCTCGTAGAATATAAGGGAGCTACCGACTTAGAAAGGCACCTTAACGATGAAAAACTTAACAGGATGGTGCAAACCAGCTCCACATCTGGCTCAATGCTCGATTTTGTGAGCAATAAAAAATACACCTGTAGTGAGAAACGTTCAAGCTACAGAAGACACTCTAGCCTACCACACTGTTTTCCACCATTGTTCGTACAAATCGATGGATTGTACAAGCAAATTAAACAAAAAAAAACTATTTCCAAAATTTGAGGTAGTACAAACTCTATTTTCTGGATGAACTTCAACAGAAGTCACAAAAATAATGCCATTGCACCTCGCACTGTGGATGTTTTTGTTGTGGATTGGCAAGACAGCCAATCCACTATGAGGAAGCCGAAAGGCACGCGTTTAAGCTCACGCAGGGTGGCGTGAGGTCTGGAACGGGACACGGAATTTACATGTTTTACAGCATCAATAGTAACTGGTAATGGCGCCTTGCTAGGTCGTAGCAATTGACGTAGCTGAAGGCTATGCTAACTATCGTCTCGGCAAATGAGAGCGTAATTTGTCTGTGAACCATCGCTAGCAGAGTCGGCTGTACAACTGGGGCGAGTGCTAGGAAGTGTCTCTAGACCTGCCGTGTGGCGGCGCTCGGTCTGCAATCACTGATAGTGGCGACACGCGGGTCCGACGTATGCTAACAGACCGCGGCCGATTTAAAGGCTAACACCTAGCAAGTGTGGTGTCTGGCGGTGACACCACAGTTTTTGTCAAAACTTTGAATGACTAAGTTCCATACTTTGGGCTAGGGGCAGATGCAAGTACTGATCGATGTGCCAATGTGAATGTGTACCAAGAATCTCTTGAAAGCAGCTTCAGACTGCTCGATTCATATTCCACTCCTCCACGGCTCATTACAGCACTGAAAAACACTTCCAGCAGGTCTTTGCTGAGTTTATATGCCCATACGAAAGTCTTTTGTGGGTCAAATCTGCTTCTGCCAGCGTCATACACAATTAAAGATGAATATAGACTTAATTACACCTACAAAATCATTTCTTGTTGAATGAACCAGCCAAGTTCCCTCAGGAGATCTTTTAATGTAAACTGGCAATCTTGTATACTGGCATCACTATCTTGTAGCAAAAGCCGTAAAATATAAACGCTTATTTTGCATAAAAACGGTACATTATGGATATAAACATTTCATTTCTTCTAAAAGCATAACAAAACCTTTCACAGGTTTTGTTGAGGAATTGTGAGAAAAGTATGCCGCCTGTCAAACTGATATTTTGTCTTCTATGCCTGTGGAAACGGTGGACCAAATGACTCACAGTGCAACAAAAACAATTATTCACTGATGAACTGTAATTTTGTTGCTTGAAATATGAAGCAGAACAGTGCACTGTCAAAGTTGAAAATTGGTGTAAAGCTAATTCCCTTTGTGTCAATCGAAAAAAAATACAAGACCTGTATGTATCGTGGAATAATAACACTGAACTTGAGCAGAGCTCAAATGTTGGTAATTTCCTTGGAATCTCAATTGATTCAAAATTATCCTGGGGTAGCCATATAGAAAAAGTGGGAAGCAGCATTAGCAAAGAAATATTTGCTCTAAGGAAGCTGCGTCTTTGTCTAAACGTGCCAGTACTTAAAGTGGTTTATTTTACTTTAATACACTGTCCGTGCGGGCGAGGAGGTTTGCGTGCTCCGGATCCGGAGGGCTATGCCAGCGGTAGCGTAGCTACCAGCAGGGTCACCCATGCCGGACAGGCCAAAGGGGAGGAGCCAGACAAAGTGTGTCCCACAACGATCTATCGCCCCCCTTTCCTATCCCAAACCTGTCCTCACCATTTCCTTTTCCTGTCATTCCCTGGTATATGTACAAAAGGGCAGAAAGACCTCTATAGGCGTGGAGAAGCCAATCTTTCTACGGGAAAAAAACCCGAATGAAAAATCCTGGTCCTCCAGGTTGGGGGTTGGCGACGGGCTACCAACTCGTCCTGGAAAAAATAATCACCGGTACTAGCATCACAGAAGAGCCTCGGATAGGACTGATCTCTGTAAAACGACCTAAGCAAGAACAAGGACTAAGGAAGGAAATACAACTAGGGACCTGGAATGTCAGAAGCCTATACCAACCTGGGGCAGCAAAATGTATAGTAAGGGAGGCAGATAAGTATCAAATTGATCTATTGGCCCTGCAAGAAACAAGGTGGACAGAAACCGGAGCTACAGAAATGGAAAACTATGTCATATTCCATGGAGCCTCAGAAACAAACCACTCACTAGGAACTGGTTTTGCAGTGAAGAAATCACTCTGTACCACTCTCATAGATTTTAAATCAATCAACCACAGAATCTCACTCCTAACCAAAGACACGGGAAAACACAAACTCACATATATAAATTGTCATGCCCCAACCGAAGAAAGTGATGACATCAAAAAAGATATTTTCTACGAGGAATTAGAAACTGTTTTAGACAATGTACCAAGTGAACATTACAAAATTATCCTTGGAGATTTTAATGCGAAAATAGGGAAAGAAGCAGCCTTCATGGGGACCATCGGAAAGCACAGTTTACATGATGTGAGCAGTGATAACGGCACTAGTCTGGTTAGCTTTGCGACTGCAAAAGGCTTGTTTATAAGTAGTACTGATTTCGACAGGAAGAAAATATATAAAGGAACCTGGGTGTCTCCAGATGGGAAAACAGTGAACCAAATTGACCACCTAATTGTAGAGAAGAGAATAAAGAAGTGGATACAAAATGTTAGAACGGCAAGAGGTGCGGAATGTGGATCAGACCACTTCCTTGTCAGAGGAAGGATGAAAACAATATGGAGAGCCAGGAAGCACAAAAGAATGCAAAGAGTCACTCGATATGACCATGAGAGTCTGACTGAAGATAATATAAGAAGAACTTTCAAGATAGCACCAACAAACCGTTTTGAGTCTTTGAATGAAGAGGAAGGAGATACTGTGGTGGATCAGAACTGGAAGGCGATTGCAGAGACCATTAAAGAAACAGCCCAAGAAGTAATCCCAAAGCGAACTAGGGGAAAAAGAGTGTGGTTCAATGAGGAGTGTGAGGGAGCTATCAGGGAGAGACAATGGGCCAAACTACTGTGGATACAAAGCAATATGCAAGAAGAAGAAAAATCGAAGTTTGAAGAAAGACGACGGCAGACCCAAGCCACATTGAGGAAAGCAAAGAGAAAATATGTTAAAAGTATCATGGAGGAAGCTGAACAAGACTTTCACGGAAATAGGTATAAAGAACTTTATAGAAAAGTGAAAAGTTTGAAAGGAGGGACATACCATCAACACAGATTCATAAAAGATGCCAATGGAAGAATTTTAACAGAAGATCAAAAATTGGAAGAAGATGGATGGAATACTTCAGAGAATTACTAAACTCTGATGAACCAACCGAACTACTTGAGTTTGATGAACCAGTAACAGTAGACCCAGAATATCCTCCACCCACCATTGAAGAGATAAGGAACCAGATTAAAAACCTTAAGAATGGTAAAAGTCCAGGTGAGGACGGTATTCCTGCTGAACTTCTCAAGGCTGGAGACGAAATCCTCTGTTTCAAAATCCACAAGCCAATCGAGCAAATTTGGGTAAAACATGAAATACCAGAGGAATGGAAGGTAGCTGTGATATGCCCTATATATAAAAAGAAAGACAAATCCGTATGTGACAACTACAGGGGCATAGCGCTACTCAACACCTGCTATAAGATCTTCTCCAACTGCCTATTGGAACGAATAAAACCTATAGCAACAGACATAATTGGAGAATACCAAGGAGGTTTCAAGGCAGGGCGATCAACCACAGACCAGATTTTTGTCCTAAAACAGGTCTGTGAAAAAATGTACGAATACGGACGAGAGATACATCTCCTGTTTGTAGACTTCAAGAAGGCTTACGACAGTATACATAGACCTAACCTGATTAGAACTATGACAGAGTTTGGTATACCAAAGAAGTTGGTCAAACTGGTAGAGGTATGCCTAAATGACACAAAACTTAAGGTTAAGGTAGGCAATCAAATGACAGAAAGCTTCCAAGTTGTAACAGGATTACGCCAAGGAAATGGGCTATCACCTGTCCTCTTCAACCTGGCACTTGAGAAGGTAATGCGGGATTTCAACAAAGAAAACATCAAGGGCATTCAAATTGGTAATGAACACATTACATATCTGGCCTATGCAGACGACATTGCACTATTAGCATGCACACAAGAAGATCTGAAGAGAAGTATCCAGACCTTAGAGTTATTGGCAGCTAGGATCGGTCTACAAATTAGCTCTGAAAAGACAGAGTATATGACCATAGGAAGAAAGATCCAGAACTCTCAAGATTTAATTGTGAACAACACCAGGTATAAACATGTGAAAGAGTTCAAATACCTTGGATCATTTTTTACAGAAGTAACATCAACTGAAGCAGAGATAAAAGCACGACTGCAGGCGGGAAACAGATACTATCACTCTCTAGACCCTATATTAAAATGTAAAAGTGTCTCGCAACAACTAAAGCTACGGTTGTATAAGACATTAATAATGCCAGTAGTACTTTATGGTTCTCAAACCTAGAGCACTCGAAAACAAGACCTTAAGCGACTGCTAACATTTGAAAGGAAAGTCCTCAGGAAAATATTTGGTCCAGTCAGAGATCAGACTACTGGAGAATGGAGAAGACGCCATAACACTGAATTAGAAGAGCTGTACAAGGAGCCTAACATCTTGGGAGTGATGAGAAGCAAAAGACTGCAATGGGCTGGACATGTTGTTAGAATGGAGGCAACAAGATGGCCCAAAATCACAATGGACTGGATCCCGTCAGGCAGCAGACCAGTCGGAAGACGTAGAAAGAGGTGGATCGATGGAGTGAGAGAAGACCTGTTGCAGCTGGGAGTCACGGAAAACTGGAGACAGATAGCAGAAGATAGAGACGGATGGAGAGCTCTAACTGTGGTGGCGCGCGGTCCTCTGGGCCTGATCGCGTGAAGAAGAGAGACACAGTCACATTTCCTATGGTACAATACTGTGGGGACATCAAAGCAAGGCAGCTAATGTCTTCAAACTACAAAAGAAGGCAATAAGACTGATATGATATGTAGCTTGGCACCCAGAGCTCACTGTAGGTCAAGCTTTAAAAAATTACTGATTATAGCCCTGTCGTCAATATTTATACTACAGTGTGTAATGCATATTGAGGAAAACTATCCGAGTTATCAACAGTATGACATGCGACATAATTATAACACGAGAAACAAGCAGGACCTAGTTTCTTTCCGATGTAACTATAAAAAAACACAAAAGTGCTTCTTATACAAGTCCATAAAATTATTTAATGCCATACCCCAACATATCAGGGATCTTCCAATTCAACAATTCAAAAAAAAAGTAAAAGACTTTCTTCTTGAGCTCAGCATTTATGAAACTGATGAATTTTTAAGAGAGGCAAAGAATATGGCATGACTACACTTTGTGATCAGTTTTTATATGTTTCTATATGTGAGTAAGTCTGCAATTGGCTAAATTTACTATGCAATATCAATTTGTACCAGAAATTTCTCTGTTTTGTTTTTGTGTGGAGGTACCAAAATTATTTGTGTAATATTTATACTGTGTAATATTTTTCTTGTTTTTGTAATTATTTGTGTAACATTTATACTATGTAATATTGACTTTTGTAATGCCTCAGATGATCTCTGAGGTCTAGGTCTCTACAACAATAATCAATCAATCAACAGAACTGTCGCTACGTTTCACCAGGCCAAATGTAAACATGCTAACCATTGCATTAATATTAGGAATTTCAGAGAAATTAGTTTATCTGTACTATTACAAGTGTCATAGAAATAAGCCAAATGGTTTAATTGTTAAAATCAGTGCTTGATTTCAACTATAAATAAGAAAAACTGTCAGCTCCACTCCGCACAGTGCGTGGTAACAGGAACTCGGCTTCCTGCCCCGAATCACGTGACTTAGGTATTGGTTTCAGTGTAATGACGTCACGCTTCGTCTATATTATTTATGGTCTATGCCTTTAGCACCTCAGCAAAGGATGCTCACTCTCTGCTCGTAGCTCACTGGCTGCTGAGACAAGCACTGCCTATTTGTCCCGGAGCGGCGAGTTTACAGCCTATAAAATGAATGAACGTTTAATAGGTTATGTACCGCAGAAGTAACACGATTGTTGATCGCGAGTCGCTACGAGGACCAGATAAGGCCTCTAAGCTCACTTTTGTAAATAATGTTAAGACGGTACGTACAACACTGCACACGGATCAGCACAATATTCATATCAGATGCTTATTGTTATGGTACAAAGTACTGTAGTGGCTTGTGTTGGCCGCAACTTTAGACATTACGGGAACGGCACGAAGCCAGCCGACTACTACACGGATCACAGAGGTGATAAGTAATTATGGTTTATTAAAAATGTTTCCAATTGTATTCAGTATTTTGGTTACGAGACACTGGTGTTCAAAGAAAAGTCTTTGACTTACAAAGATGTCCAAACGAAAATATGTAACAGATACTTCGAGAAAGCATAACTTTCCTATTTTCTAAGTGCATTCTTTTCGAGGATGGGTGCTCACACGGGGGAAAAAAATATGTATTCTGCTCTCAAATGGCAGTTAAACGAAATCAAAATAGGAGCTGGATGCCTGGCATGTATATTACGCAATACATTGCAACAAGGAATTGACTCTCCCTTTTAGATATAGAACTTTTTGTTACGGAAGTGTTCAACGTTTTTCATGTGTATGCAGTTCACACAGAGGAACTGAAAGATTTCTGTGAAATTATGGACGCAAATTATAAACAGGTTCCAAACTACTCCATGACCAAATGGCTATCGTCGTAACTAGCGATAGAAAGAACTCTGCAGTTGTATCCAGCACTACAATCTTCGTCCTCTCAGCGTAGGAGCTAGGAGATCTGTGCCTACAAAAATTGGAAATTTTATATAGAATGATTTTAGTTGCAACATCTTTTATTTGTCTTCTCTTTATGAATTTATCTGAAAAACGAACTTGAGAATAACCAGGGGGGGGGGGGGGTGAAACTCATATAGGGATTTCCGGTAACACGACGTTGGTTTGGTCCCAGGCCACTTGGAGCGCTGCAAGTTTAGCAATTTATAGTCTCGTGTTCCTATTGGATGACGTAGTCTTCCATAATTGTTTTGGTATCGTAGCAACGTGATCGTGATTTTTTGTTTAAATTGCAGTGTAAGTATGTTGGTATTATTCTGCTTAATTTTTGGATGCATTCGTAATATTTGATGGTGTGATGATTCAGTATTTACTTTTTTACTTTTGTTTCATATAGAACACGAGGTTGTATCATCACATTACGTTCTGTGGACTCTTGTATATTTGTTCCTGTAAAGAAATACAATTTCCATCGCTCAGTTCACTTAAAGGGTAAGTATATTTCTTATTTCTGTTCATATTTCCTTGTATTTCATAGAGAATCCCATGCTAGCAGATTTTGACATAGTTGGTATTCAACTTTCCGAATCCTGTGATGGAATATAATTCTGGCTTTGATTCATCTTCCTCTTTGCCACGAAGTACTCTTAGTGACATAATAAGTACCATTCATTGTGCCGTTTACTACATACCAAATATTGGACGTGTTACAATTGATTCGTAATGCCTCGAGTGTGTTCTATTTCCCGTTTTCGACAGTAAATATTCTGTACAGTACATAACACTCTATCCAGGTAAAAAGTGTTTGTTGCTGTTGTATCGACAAAGGTTGTGTTCTCACATAATAAGACATTTGTTTGGAAGTCACACAAAGCAGGTCCTTCAAGCAGTTGGACATTTACACGTATTATTGTGGCAATATCCAATGCAGTAGAAATCTTCTCGCACTTTAATGCTCAACACAATGTAATACAGATTTACAGCTGTAACTGTTACTGATAATGTACAGTTGAATTTGGTATCTACCATGGTATCTAGATGCTGAAATATACTGGAATGGTACAATAAGCATTGTTTCTACTGCCTGATAGCACTGTTTAACGAAGTAGTGTTGAATATAGAATATAGTGCAACTACGCTCTCGCAGTTATATATAGAGTGATGTGCATATCCGTAGTAGAAATGAGAATTTGTTTCGTTTTTTCACTATTTTGTAGCAATACCACATCAGATTACAAGCCATGATAACAGTTATCAATTCTTCAGTACAGGATAGCTGCATTTAGACATAAGCTAATATGATTTTTGATAGGGAAATCAATTTTACATTGAGTTTTCTTTAACATTAATCAATGTAAACCATACCTGATCTTTTTTCTCGTTCCTAATTTTTGGTTTGAATAACATTTCAGACACATGAGGATGGATCATACAAGAAGAGAAGAATCCAGTTTGAAATTGAAATACTCGTGCAAGTTTCCCGGATGCAGGAGTAGTTATTATGTAAAAACAAATTCCAAACACAAGAATAAACATTTCTATAAATTTCCAGCTGCATCAAAAAGTGAGACTTTAAAGAAGTGGAAATTGATCTGTAATATAGATGAAGGTGTCAACTGTAGTTATTATGAAGCAGATTTTGTGAACTTTACTAGACACAGGCTAAATCCTGGTGTTATACCAAAGCACATGGAATTGGTGTTGTATCACCCTCCCCCCACCCATCTGTGTTACACTGGTGGTGGTGGTGGTGGTGGTGGTTGTTTCACCACATCGGGTGCAAATATAAGTGTGCACGAGACAGGTCACAATGCAAAATCTACAGTAATACAACGAAGCAGTCCCCCTTTACAGAGCACAGATGATGGTGAGTACAGCTTTTTATCCTCACCTGTTTACGATGTTGAAAGTAGTACAGGTGTAATGGGATCTGGCGTTTCTAAACGTGATTTAACTCCAAGAAAACACAAAATATATAAACTGCATAGAATTACAGTTTCCAGAGTGTGTAAATTGTAAAAACAGCTACAGAATGAGAGGAATAAATTGAAAATTCTAAAAGAGTTGTATGATGACAGGAAATTTCAGTTAATTGAAGAAGAGTTGAATGATGTGACTAAAACTTTTATTAATAGTCAGTTAAGAAATGCCAATATGCAGTCCACAGCAGTACAGTGGTCTATACAAGATAAGGCATTTGCTTTATCTATTTATAATTGTAGTCCCCGGTTGTACAGATATTTGGCCACATACTTCTCCCTTCCATCTGTCAGGCTGCTCAAGGGAGTGCTTTCCCTCATATCATTCGATACAGGACTTAATCCAGCTTTATTAAACTTTTTAGCAAGGAAGTAAGTAATATGCATGAAAATGACAAGTATTGTGCTCTACTTTGTGATGAAATGTCTCTGGATGATGGTATGATGCACACAAACAGCTAATCTATGGGTATCAGGACTTGGGTCATTTAGGACATTCACCTGTAGCTGCTAGTCAAGCATTGGTTTTTATGCTGAAAGGCATTCACATAACTTGGAAACAAGTTCTAGCATATTACTTTACTGCAACCACTTTCCACTACACCCATTTGAAATCACTCATTGTTCACATCATAAGTGAACTACAGAATATTGGGTTCAAAGTGGTTTGTACTGTATGTGACCAGAATGCAACAAACCAAAAGGCCCTTAAGCAACTGTGTGAAGCAAAGTTGTTGAAGCCCAGTATATTTCATTTTGTCGTCAATAATCAACCAATTGTTACCATTTATGATGTACCACATCTGCTCAAAACACTAGAAATGCTTTGATAGATAATAAAATTCAATTTGAACCTCACAAAGCAGCAAAGTTTGAGTACATCAGTAACTGTTCAAAACTCTACCCAAATTAAAAGCACAACACTTTAACTTTTTTGATTCCCGTGTCAAAATTAAGGTAAAAGTTGCTGCTGCACAAATGAGCCATACTGTTGCAGCTGCAACTGAAACATATGTTTCTACTCACACATCACCATCTGAAGCTATACACACAGCTGAGTTTGTGGAAAAGGTAGATAATCTCTTTGATTCACTCAACAGTAATGAGCAATATCCCAGGGATGGAAAACAATTTAGGTGTGCTTTATCAGAAAATTCACCACGTTTAGAAATGTGGTATAGCATATTGAGGGAAATAGGCAGCTGGCAAATAATAGATTTAAAAATGGGAAGGAACAACACTAATATGTTTAGCTTCATAAAAGGTTGGCAGATTACATTACAGTCTATTATTTTCTTGTGGAAGACCTTGAAAGTGGTTGGCTTTAAGTACTTAAATTTAAAGGTGTTCAATCAAGATGCTTTAGAAAATTTTTGTTGTATAAGACAACATGGTATTGCTAATACAAACCCAACTTGTTTTCAGTTTGTACAAGCTCTGAAGATTTGTGTTGTCAATCATATGACTTTGCCTTTCAAAGCCATGAGTGTAAGTAACTGTGAAAATGATGATTACACTCCCTTGAGCAGTTTGTGTCACTTTTTGGCAGCTAGTGGTAGGAGTGAACATTTAAGTGAATGTGAGATGAATGACACTGATACACCTGAGCAAATTTATTCTTACTCAGATGGTATCATCGAGTCTGTAGAAGATCAACAATCCTTAGCCTATGTAGCAGGCTATGTATTAAAAGCCATAGATGTACCACATGATTGTGAAACATATAATACCAGTCTCTACTCCTCTGTTGTGACTGAAAATCACTTGTTTACCTCATTTAAAGAGAATAGTGAGGAGCATTCTCATTTGAAATATGCAAGTGAAAGAGTCATGATTTTCCTAAGGGCACTCCATGATCAGCTGTATGAGTATCTAAATAGTCATGGTCACACAACAAGACTACATGATAATTTTTAAAAAAACATTTGTTCTGTCTCATACAACAATTTGTAATAAACATGACATTGAAGAGAGACTTCTGAAGACAAGTATTCCATTTATAATCTACAAGTATGTGAAAGAAAAGAAATTTACAAAGAAGAGGAAATTGTGTATGCAACAACTTAAAAAGAAGTTCAAATCATGTTAAAAGACTTTGTATTTCAGTGTTTATTATGTGTACAATGAGAGTAAGCTCACTATACATATACAAATGTTGTGTTAAAAGCAGAGAATTACATGATCTTGTATCAAAATCATGCCTTTGATTTGTTATGACAAAATCTGGTAATTCAGCAGGAATGTAACTTAACACTTTCTAGATGTGATGATTGGACTCCAAAAGTATAATGAATAAAGTGCTGTCAAGGGGAATTTGTGTTAATTTTCAGTAGTGTACCAAACAAAGTTTTCAAAGAGGAAGTAAATAAATAAAAATGTTAAAAACAAATGTTGTACCAGTATCGTCTTTCATTATTTAAACATGATGGGTGTTGCCAAAATAACAGCCAAGTTGGGGAAAAAAGAAAAAAAAGTTATGTGTTGCAGTTCATTTTCTTTGTATGTCTCACTGGCAAAAACATTTTGGCTACATTCATGGAGTGTCTACCTGCCCTGCTCCCAATTTGTTTTTCAGTTGATGTAAAGTAGTATTTTGTGTGTTTCATAAATTTATTTGAACTGCGCAGAAGTTCAATTTCGGATGACTGAATATCCATAAATAACAATTAACAGAAAAAATAATAAATCGGGTTTTGTAGACTTTACAGTACATCCTTGGTTTGTAGCACAGATTTTTTTTTGTAAATGACCTCTTGGTTATCCTTTAGCTGTGTAGTTATTTATTTGTGAAACCTACTATTCCACTTTCGATCATGCGAGTGGACATAATGTGCTTTAGGATATGTGGAAACGTAAAAATCATTTATATATGCATGCAATGTCAGGTGATTTTTTAGTCTGACATGTGCTAAAGCTCGTTTATTTCCACATGATAATGGCTACACGGCCAAAATCGCAATATTGAGTTTTACAAAAAAATTTCAGTCAAAAGGTGACGTAATTTACGAAAATTTTCACAATGTAAACTGCAGCTACGAGTAGTTAATGTTTGTTTTTGATTGAGATTTCTTTTATATATTACTTTGCAAGATCTCAAAAACCTGTATTACTGCACTATGCGGCCCACATTCAAAGATTGAATGAAAAATATTGTCATCTAATTCGCGTATTTAGAAATAAACATAAGAGATTTTCGCGCCATATTTTTTCGTATTGAAGTTCACAGCCAGGCCACAAGTAGCGCTGGTGTCGTTCTGTGTTGCCGTATAATAACGTGGTCTTTGCACTTCTACTATATTGGTGTTCTGTGAGAATAACCCACACCCATCAAAACCAGGCAAGCGTTAAATTCCTTTTCAGACGCTGGATTGGAAAAAAGAGTGCCAGGCATACGTCGAAAATGTATCTAGTTTGTATGGAACTTGCACTGAATACCTAGAAAAAATGGAATCAGGCAATGGAAGAATTCAAATGGCTTGAGGACATAAATGACTTTTGCTTTGAGGGCATTCTTCCATATATCTAGTATTTACAAATCGAAGATGTGAAAATAGTTGATTCCAAATTGATGGACCAGTTTTGTAACATCAAGGATTGTCCCAAATTGACAATACTGGACGTAAACTCAGAACTATATTAACAGTAGCGTTCGTTGTTTGAAAGATTATCGATGTCTAAACATTTTCTGAAATTTTGAAAATGTGCCGATTTTTCTTTGCGATTTCTGGTAGCAATGCATCTACTGCAAGTGTTTTATTTCTCGTATAGCTGTGCAATGGGCAAAACATTTGTTGATAGATTCTGTCAAAGGAATATTACTAGCCAAATTTCAAAGATGCCCTATGAGGAATTTTAAAGCCATATTTTTCAAGACGTTAATTTAGCCCAATTTTCTCAGTAGAACATTGTGATGAAAAATACACAACTGGAAAATACTGAGAGTTACCTCAAGCTGATTGTATTCCATTTGTAACAATTAAATACCATTGTTTAATACTACAGCAGATTTTCGATGTATGATTTTCTGCTCATATTGAGATTAGAGCTTGTTTGTTGCCCCACTGTGTCAAATATAAGTAATTTATTTATTCAAATGTAAATCGTCAGCCTTTTTTAAAAAGATATCAGGCTTTTTGTAAAGAACCATCCTGCTTTTGATAATTTTGAGTTGGTAACTCTAGTTATACCAAAATTTTGCCACTCTAAATTTTCAGATGCCTTGCAGTTTGCTTTTTCTTCTTTGTTTGCCTGTCCCTCCCACTCGAATTCTGTATCAACTTATTAATCCTCCTGCCACACTGAACAGCTACAGATCTTTAACATCTTTTACAAACTTGACAACAACATCTTAATCAATGTACTTCTGATTACCAATCTACCAACCCTCATGCTCTGTCACACTCACTCCAACCCCCTGTCCCCCCTCCCCCAACACCTCTCATCTAAATCTTCTACCTCAAAAAACTTTCAGCATCCTCTCCCCCTCATATACCCGACTGCAAAATATAGCCAGAACTCTATAAATTCGTCCACATTTAACAGAACACCGATTTTCCAATGACAGGGCTCCTATTCCCTACATTCTACTCCTTTCCTTTCCAACAGCTTGCTTGTAGTGCTTTTCACCATTTTCATCCAGTATTCTTTCCAAAACACAGTCTCACAAAAAGTGTCTCACCTGCTGTTCAATTTTTTTTCTCAAATTAACAAATCGCTTGTTGCATTCATTCTTACTCCCTAACAGTCCCAAACCACACACCTCCATTACCAACAACAGTGCCAAACAGTAGTGAAAACTTCCAGCTTTATTTATGTACCCGAACAAAAAAGTAGCTTTTATTGTAACGAAAAACTTGGATTGTTGCTGATATTGTCAATTTTAAATCTTCTTTACTGAAAATTGAATATACAAGTGTTACATGCCAACAGACCATTCCCGAACCATATGGGGCAAAATGAGACAAAGTACCAATAAGAAAAAAATTGTTGTAAAGATACAAGTAGGTGCTTATGTTCTGAGGAAAAATGCAAGTAAGAAAGTGAAACATAACATTTGAAAATTTATGGACTTGATTTTTGTCAGTTTATGATACTGTTATTGAATGTCAGAGAAAACCCAACAGTTCCTAACTTCTTAACTTTATGCCACTTAAAGAGGACTAATGTTTTCTTTTTCTTTGTTATTATAATTACTTCCTTTAAAAGAGAAACAAGACTGTACATTAATGTCATTGATGATTGATCCAATTAAGCAGCACAATTAAACAAAAAATGCTCCATTTCATTTCTCATTCCAATTTTCTCCAATAATGCATTCTGTTCAGTCTGAAGTGACTTTTTAATTTGGGTTAGCCATGCTATTTCTGGAGCTCATCAGTGCAATGACTCACAAGAGTGCTGAGAGAATTTGTTGCTAATAAACTGTGACATTTTTCTAAAATTAACTAAAAATGGCCATAATTAGTGAATCATAAACCAGGGCATTTCAGGACACTTTTAGTTAACGTTATAAAATTGAAATATTTGTGCAAATTACTGCTGTATTCAATTGATTTCGTAAAATAAATAAACAAATGAACACTTTACATTGTAATTAATTTAATAATACACAAAGTAGGACATTCAAATGGTAATAACATTTTATTAGTACTGGTAACAAAAGAACTTTTTATTTTGAAACTATTACTACGAGATAAAAAATTGTTTACTGAAACACTGTATGTTGAAGTGCAAAGTTCACATAATTTGTTATCCTAAGCCTCATATTTATGTGAATTCTGAACTTAGGAGAGAAGATCTTTCCGCTGTGTGACCTATTCATAAAACTTGGAGCAACTTATTTGATAATTGAAAACACATTTAATTATTGCTTTGACCATTGTTACTTGAAATCAGTTTCGTTCCTCAGTACATCGCACATTCACGAGAGAGAATACTTGTACCACGTTTGCATTATCCCCTGGAATATGGAAGATGAATTAACACAGATTCAGCAACTGAGAATACTGTTCTTCGCATAGGTCCATTTCTCCTGACATGTTTTACTACCACAGTTATTGCTATGTTTGCTGATTTCTGATTCAGGGAACTGCTTGAGTAAAGAAAACTGGTCAAACAATAAACTATCATTTACTGACAATCCTCTGCCTTGTAAAAATGTTATTGTCCTTGCCACATTGCTGGATTCAGGTTCTGTGTCCAGCAGCATCCATTTAAAAATGAAAACCTCATTGACATTTGTTGACCATTTTTCTAAATAAGCTGTACATGTTTCATAAAACTGTTCTCTAATTACTGCAACCCCGCTGTTGTGCAAGAGAGATGTCACTTTTGGTCTCAGAATACTTTCTTCAATTGTTCATATTGAGATTCATATTAGCGTACACCAGAATCAACTTCTTATCCAGTACTACCCAGCTGAAGGGGGATACTTGAATATACTGTTTAAGTAATTAGTGAAGGTCTGACGTTGTATGGATGTGTACTGCAATTTGATATTATTGTTCCTGTAAGAAAGTCCTAAAGTCAAGTACATCTTTCAGATCATCCCAAAAAAGGTAGTGCACAGAAAGTCTTTTGGTCCAGTCAATTGCTTGTATCTTTGATTGGGGAAAGTAGGTCTTGACTGGACAAAAGAGCATTTTGGGCTCAGTTGCGTGGGGTGGCACTTGAAGATAGAGGGCTTGCATCTTCTGAACTAGATGCCACACATTTGCAAAAGGTCCATATGTCAGACACACGACACCACATGCACAATGGGGAGTCAGCTAGAGCAATGGTGTGCAGTTGACATCTTTTCAGAAATTTTTTGTTGATGATGCAACCAAATGGTGTGGATCTTCATTGTAAAATATTTTTGGTGAATTGCTCACCACACTGCAAGCCATGTCACTCCCGGGTGATCTCTTTCAACCATATTCCAGTGGCAATTCATCATCAGCTGGCCATACACATCACATGGCATAGGTGTCCTGGTACAGGAAAGATTCGTGTGCACATAGCTATAATAAAAGAAGAACGTTTTGATGTGGAGAGTGCAGGCGATGTGAGAGAGTGCCATAAGGGGCAGTCAGTATGGAGGTGCCAGTTCAGCCATGAGGAGGCAGTTGAAGCTGTGTCAAAAATGGATCCACATTTTGAGCCTGATGTTGAAAATGCTCAAATATTGATCAGTCCCAGTTCTCTACTGCAAGGGAGAAGGTGAAGACATCATATCATATCTTGAAGATAAGTCCATTGCCAATGAAGTAACCTAAGGCTGCTGAGATCCACTGTACCATCACTGGGGTCACTGGTAGGGTCTGCTCCAAATGAGATATCTGGGATGCCATGTGGGTGTCAATGAAGGTGACCTTTTGTACCATATCTAAAGTTGAGGTAGCCCAAGTGGAGAACTTGTAGAAGGTGTTTATAGTTCAGCACTGTCATACGGTGGACATCCTTTGTAAATACAATGCACAAACACCGAAGTGTATTTATTTTCTGCAGTGGAGCCCTCTGCCGATTTCTTTCGCATGTGACTTGAGTATGTTGCTGTTACTGCCTGCTGCATTCCCAAATGGCTAGATTCATACTAGCAGCATCTGGGTCTCCTCCTCAGAATGGGCAGAAAAAATTAAATCATCTGCATAAGTATGACATCGGAAACTGTATCTTCTCAGCATGATCCCCAAAAGACGTTGTTTCAGCCCACGTAGAAGCAGCATTATCTCTATTACATAGAAGATCATTGAGATAGGACAGCCCTATTGGGCTGAATATAAAATAGAGATATGTCCTTCAACCCCACCATTAATCGTGACTCTCAAGGAGGTACTGCAGAGAATGCACATGATCATGTGGGTAAAGGCGACTGAGTAGGCCATATGATCCATCACAGCAGCCAAGCAAGAATGGATCATGTTATCAAATGTGCTGTCAAAGTCCATGGAGCAGAGGGCACCACACAACCTTCATGTAGATGCAAGGGTGATCACATCTTGACAGTCGCTAAGGGCTGTCTGAATATTGCTGTCCTGTTCCCCAAAAGATGTTTGTTCAAATGAAATAACTGGGTGCAATACTCATTTAAGACACATTGCCAAGGTTCTGCTGAAGACCTTGAAATAACAGTTGAAGAGGGTGATTGGGCAGTAATGTTCAATCCATGTGCCTCCAGCCGATATGGGCACCAGAATAACGAGACCTTAACATGAAAGTCAGTGGAATGGGAACCGCTGATGAGAGCATTTCTGGTACATCTGCTTCTGCCAAGTGGCCATCAGATCCTTAAAGGTCCAGCAGATTTCCAATGAAAACCATTTGGTCCTGGTGTTTCCACAACATCATCACTCTTTATCTCCTCCAAAATGGATGCCAATGTCATATCATCACATGTGCCACTGAGGGTCAGATGGACTGCTACCAAGACCACACCTTATGATGCACCTCCTGATATAGTCGGTGAGAGTTCTTGATGAATGCACGGGTGATGTCAACCTGGGTTGTCATCCTCATACCATCAGGGAGATCCAGAGCATTTACCAGTTTTCATCATGTTTGTCATCAGTTTCCATAACCCTCGACTTCTCCTCACCCTCTGCCTCCACAGGTTGACCATGCAGATGTATGCTCTAAGGTCTGAGAGAGCTGTGAGCCAGCATTCCATTCCTAGAATTATGTCAGTGCCAGAGCAATCTTTCCCTAACATAATCAACCAACACACATTGTAACGTTGGTGTGGCACATTCCAGTCACCATAGAAGCAGTGACAGATACCACACATTCACATGACATCCACATTCAGTTTCCATAACCCTCGACTTCTCCACATCATCTGCCTCCAGAGATTGACCATGCAGATGTAAGCTCTATGGTCCAAGAAAGCTGTGAGCCAGCACTCCACCCCTAGAATTTCTGTCTCAAGGTCAGAGGAGACATAGATGTGATTGAGTCTGCTGGCAGAATGACTAGTCACGTAAGTAAAGCAGGACAATCACCATGTAACACCTCCCATGTATAAGTAAGACACAGGTGTTGTACCAATGCAGTTTGAGGCATGGATTGTAGTTTGATTGCTGGTCTCCCTGAGAGAGCACACTATTAATGTCTCTGCCAAAGTGAAATCATTATAGTGCTCCAAGAAGAGAGGCATAATTTTTCCGCATACAAAATGCGATCAGTCCCACCTTTTATCAGTCCCAGAAGGAGCACAGCCATTAACAACTTGAGTCCCCTGCATAATTATTGCCAGTCCCTGTGATTATGGCAAATATGAGGGCGGTTCAGAAACTAACCTCCGATTGGTCACAGTGCGGGTTGTGGGGGGAGTAGCGACGCCATCTGTGCGTTCACGCACTCAACAGGTCAGTCGGCATCAAGCCGTGGTCGAGTGAACGTCTTACCTGCGCTAGTTTAGTTTTTGTGGCAGTTTGAAATGTGTGCTGCAATAGAAAACCCCGCCAAATGTGAAGTGCGTGCTGTCATAAGGTTTTTTACAGCCAAAGGATATTCTGCAGCAGCTATTCATCGTGAGCTTTGTGCCGTGTACGGACCAAGAGTTATGACTGAAGGAGTTGTCCGTGAATGGGTACGTTTATTTAAAAGTGGACGAGAAAACGTTCATGATGAAGAGAGGAGTGGTAGACCATCATTGGTGACTGACGAACTCGTTCAGACAGTTGATGCAAAAGTTCGTGAAAATCGACGTTTCTCAATGTCGGAGTTGTCTACTGGTTTTCCACAGATTTCTAAGACTCTCTTGTACGAGATAGTGACAGCAAGATTGGGTTACCGTAAGTTCTGTGCATGATGGGTGCCCAAAATTCTTACCGACCACCACAAAACTCAAAGAATGGCCTCTGCATTAGTACTTTCTGTCACGTTATGAGGACGAAGGAGAACCATTGTTAAACAGAATCGTGACCGGTGACGAAACCTGGATTAAGTACGTGAACCCTGAGACAAAAGAACAACCAAAGATGTGGGCACATTCAAATTCGCCTACCAAAGCAAGAAAAGCCTCGCAAGATTTTTCTGCCAGAAAACTGATGGCAACGGTGTTTTGGGATGCCAAAGGGGTGTTGTTGGTTGAATTCATGGAACGTGGTACGACCATTAATCAAGACGTGTACTGTGAAACAATAAAAAAGTTACGACGGGCTATACAGAACAAACGCCGTGGTATGCTGACTTCCGGTATCGTTTTTTTGCACGATAACGCCCGTCCTCACTCTGCTCGCAGAACAACGGCCCTTCTTGAGTCCTTCAAGTGGGACGTTATCAACCATCCACCTTACAGCCCAGACCTGGCGCCAAGTGATTATCACCTCTTCATGCATTTGAAGAAATGGCTCGGGTCACAGCGGTTTGATGACGACGAAGAGCTCAAAGATGCGGTCACAGGCTGGCTCCAGGCACAAGCGGGTGATTTTTATGCAGAAGGAATTTCAAAGCTTGTGAAGAGATACGATAAGTGCCTCAATCGCTATGGAGAAAAATAGTGCAAAGATGTAGTTGTAAGATGTATATATTAAAATATTTTTATTTAACTTGGTGTATTTTTTTAAATCAACCGGAGTTACTTTCTGAACGGCCCTCGTACATGACATTGGTTACCTCTATTCCATCTTGTGCAAGGGCGGCCATTCCACTGCCTTCTGTAGCAGCTGGAGTGACATAAGCAGTAAACCCATAGAAGTCTGGTAAGGTCTCAGACAAACTTCCTGCAGGATAACAACATCCATGAAACTTCCTGGCAGATTGAAACTGTGTGCCGGACCGAGACTCAAACTCCGGACCTTTGCCATTCGTGGGCAAGTACTCTACCAACTGAGCTACCCAAGCACAACTCACGCCCCGTCCTTACAGCTTTACTTCTGCCAGTACCTCGTCTCCTACCTTCCAAACTTTACAGAAGCTCTCCTTGCAGAACTAGCACTCCTGAAAGAAAGGATATTGCGGAGACATGGCTTAGCCACAGCCTAGGGGATGTTTCCCGAATGAGATTTTCACTCTGCAGCAGAGTGTGCGCTGATATGAAACTTCCTGGCAGATTAAAACTGTGTGCCGGACCGAGACTCGAACTCGGGACCTTTGCCTTTCGCGGGCAGGTACTCTACCAACTGAGCTACCCAAGCACGACTCACGCCCCGTCCTCACAGCTTTACTTCTGCCAGTACCTCGTCTCCTACCTTCCAAACTTTACAGAAGCTCTCCTGCGAACCTTGAAGAACTAGCACTCCTGAAAGAAAGGATATTGCGGAGACATGGCTTAGCCACAGCCTAGTGGATGTTTCCAGAATGAGATTTTCACTCTGCAGCGGAGTGTGTGCTGATACGAAACTTCCTGCCAGGAAACAACATCCATGTCTGCCACTCTGAGTCTGTCGCACAGCACTCAATGTTTTATACATGTGCTGATCATGCTGAGATTGATGGAGACAATCTTGTAGGCTTGCAACTGGTCCTCAGGCTGGGGGGTGTCCATAACAGTGTGAGGAGGTGTAACTGCAGCAGATCAACCAAGCCGAGCTGCTTCATTGCCCGGCAACACATTCTCTCATTCCTGCAGTGCCTAGGCAGTAGTCACCTGTGCATCCCCAGCCAAAGATCTGGGGACTATATCATCTGCCCAAGCCATCAAGTGAGTGGTAATATCTTCAGAAGACTCCCCAGTGGATCATAATGGCTACAAGGATACTTCTCGTGACACAGGGTGTTGTTTGTTAGGTTGGTTGGCAATCAAACGCTGCAAGTTTGACAAGAGCAAATCAGTTAATGGCCTGGTGAAAGAACACGTGTCAGAATCCACCACTGAGTCTTCGATTGGAATTGCATCGTGGTGGTGAGAGATCGCATCAGCTAGTGACAATGTCATGGGTACACTGGCTGATGTCATCTTTAGCTTCTTATGCCTCTTTAGGGACTGCTGTTTCCGAGAGTGTGTGTCTGTGTCAGATGATGTGAGTGAGTCCTGATGTCCTGGTACAGAGGCAACTGTGGGCACATACATCACATCAACTTCCATACCACCACATGGAACTTCTTTTCACCTCCTTCTAGATCCAGTGGGGCATGAGGGGTGTCTGTGTTAGGCATTGGCTACCCGTCCTTGTCCTGTCTTGACATTGCTAGTTGCAAAAGTTCCTGTGGGTGGTCAGGCCCATGCATCTGATTGGGGGATCCACATACTACATATTTGAGATGTAAAGAAGTTGGGGTGATGAAAGGCATCAGATCTGTAGGCTGGAGCTGGACAATCCATCACTGTGGAAACTGAAAGAATATGGCCCTCTTTTCTGCAACCTATATCTACAACTACAGCTACATCTGCATCTAAACTCTGCAAACCATGTGAAATGTATGGCAGAGAATATGTCCCATTGTACCAGTTATTAGAGACAGGACTTTGGCTGGCCATCATATTTGATGATTGGATGCATCTGCTGATGTGGAGGTAGGATGAAGCATGATTACTGAGTTCAATGCATACCTGCCACACTCCATTCAGTTGAGGGTAGGTGGTGAATTGTGTCCACTGCTTCACAATGTGGCTGTGAATCATTCTGTAGGGCCTGAGTGCTGTCACCACATAGTTTGCCGGCACTTTGAATGGGAGTTCGAATATGTGGATCATCCTGAGTCTGAGACCTGTATGATCCACTGTCACTGGACCAATGTTGCCATCCAAATGTTGGAATTTGAACCCATCCCTCATCTTCTCTAAATTCACATTACCTGCAGCATCAGTTAGTAATTTAACGTAAACCACACTGCTCACAATTGAGAGGTGGGGTCCAACAAGATCAGAAGAAGGTATATTCACATGGTCTCAAATCTTTCTAGTTATAGCACTTTGGGATGTGCATATTCATTCAAAAAGCTGAATTTCAGCATTGATTTCCAATATAAATTGACCATTTGCTTCAAAAGAAACTCAATTCTGTGAAAGCTGATGTAGCACATAAACAACTTCAGGGTATGCACTGTGGTGAGGATGTAAACAGACCTGTCCACACTTCTCTGCCAACAAAGGCAGACTGACTGAGATACCATGACTTACGACCCATCCCCAGAGCTTTATTTCTGCCCATACCTCATCTCCTGCCCCTAAACTTTCATTCTGTTCTCTTCTTGTTTCATCCCTAAATGTTGGATAGAATCGAAATCCATGTCACTAATGGTTCCTTTGAATCTGTACAGCGACTTTTCTATGTATTGTTGGTTGATACTCATAAAGCAAGCCACTATGCCTGCTCTCGTGAGCTATTGGATCGAGGTTGCCAGAAGACTCATGAATTGTATTCAAAAACAAAAAACACAAGTACAACACACATTTGGTTACCCAGAAACCATGTTAGTTTATGTAGTAGTGTAAATAAAAGCAAGAAGAAACCCTAATTTACCACTGTTGTAAGTCATTCAAACAGCACTAGAACAAAACTATCAAACAGAGAACTCCATTTGCAGCTGTAACACTATAACCACTAGCTGAGGCAATGGTAAATCTGGTCATGGTCACAAATCTGTAGCAGTGGCAGAGTCCACACTACATATTTGATTGTTGAGTAATATACTCGAACATGAATTTATCTGTCATCACAGCGTTCAATCTGCAGAAATTATTGCAGATTTCTACCTGTGTCTATTATCCATAATATGTCAACATTTTGGTGCTATTCCTGATATTGTTGCTGCGTATGACAAGAGTGGACATAGATACAATCCGTTTGAGGTCAACAGTGTATAGTGCATTACTGTTTCTTGAAATCTGGGACAAAGTCATTTTGCACACATTTTTAGTTTTGTTCAAGCTGAACAGGATAAGTTTGCAACTTGTTGTACCTTTCAATGGTGTAATCTATTATCAATTTGAAGCTGTAGCTTAGTATTTCAAGGACAAGTTATGATAGTTGTTTGGATGACTTCACTGTGACAACCTTAATGTTGAATCAGCTTAAAAGAAAAATGAGATATGTTTTTAACTGATCTGTTTTGCCTTACAGTGAGGGATGATGGTGTATGACCAAAACCAGTAGGTGATGTATAGGTTAAATAAAACAGCTGATTGTTAAAATGCATTTTCTAAAGAACTTAATGGCTGCTGGTTCTCACCTGATGAAAACATTAAATGAATTAACCTTGTGAGAAAGCATTTAGAGTCTTGTACTTGCTCCATGTTGTAGTGCCTTCTGACACTGTCCCTTCTCATCAGTGATGCTATCATGAAGTAAACTAATAGTGTGGCTTCTGATAGGATTGTGGGTAGCTGCTATTAAGAAATGAAGAACCAGAATGCTGTCACAGTGTGTTTATTGTAAATAAGCACAGTGAACTTCTCTGTAATACACTTCTGATACTGATGAATATATCTACCTTGAAAATGGAAACAGACCACACTCATAACCAAAACAGATATCTCAGCTGGATCATATATAAGCACAGACAAATTCATTTAGTGCACTGCAAAGTCTACTATGTCTTACATGATACTATGTTATAGCTCCTTATATATTTTCTGGTGACATTTTCTCTGTCATTTGTTTTGCAAAACTGGAAGGTAACTACATTGCATTAATGCTGCAGTTATGACCAGTGACTTCTCCTGGCATGTTATTTATCAAAAATGGACTATTGTTATTAACACACTGACAGAAAAAAATCACAACTCCAAAGGAGGTGTTTGACATAAACGAAAGTTGGTAGGTATGTTCTTGTACCTGAAAGATGATGTCTCTTCAAATTTCATGCTAGTCGCAAAAGAGTGGCACTAGTCGCACCTCCATGAGGATACAATTCAGGTCTGCTTTAAATACATGCTGTAACGGTCGTTATCATGAGTTACCTTTGAGATTGGACAGTGAGTTGACGTTAGTCAAGAATGCCTTCAGGGTGACAAAGATGCCATTATCAACATTACGAGTTTGAATAAGCTATTGTGATAGGGCTATGAGAAGCTGGATGTTCCATATGTGATAATGCAGAAAGACTTGGCAGAAATGTCGCCACTGTAAATGATTGCTGGCAGCAGTAGTGACAAGAAAGTACGGTTGCAAGAAGCCCAGGCTCCAGATGACCATGTGGCTCTCCCAAGAAGAAAGACCATTGTGTTCAGCGTATGGCTCTGGTGCATCGCACTGCATCTGCAGCAGCTATTTAAGCAGCATTTGGCACCACAGTGACACAACAGACCAGCATTTCATATTTGCAATGGCTCATCTCACTCTTACATTAACCTGTGGTCTTGCAATGTTAATCACTTAAATACAGGGTGACAATTATTGAACTACATGAAATAAAATCACCATAACTATTGAACAGTTTGTATTAGGACATTCAAATTGCATGGTTGGCTGCAGGGCATGATGGGAATTAGTATGCACATGCATATGCGGATGTGCTTTGTTGTTGTTGTTGTTGTTGTTGTTGTTGTTGGCGGCTATTTGCACGTAAAAATGTCACAGTACACCTTGCCTGACCATATAGCACTTGTGAAGGTCTGGTATGCAAGCAATAACAGCCAAAATGCGGCTCAAAGGAAGTTTGCGACCAAGTTCAAGCTGAAAACAACCGGTCCAAGTGTGCTAACTGTCAAGAATTTGATTTGCAAGTTTGAGAGAATGGGTGGTTTTCACAATGGCAGTGTTGACAATGTTGGTTGTCCAAAAAGGGTGAAAATGCCTGAAAACATCGAGAAGACATGTGCTGTTTCAAACTAACCCCAAGAAATCGATCATACAAGCTGCACAACAGGTGGCAATCAACCGGGAGACACTGCGACAAAGTGTTGTTGAAGACCTGCATCTCGTCCCATACAAAATTCAAACCCACCAGCCATTAAGCCCTGGGGCCATGGAACAGTTGTTGTGTTTTGCCATCACTATTGTCCACAGAATTGCAGAACAGGACTTTGATGTGAATATGGTTTGGTTTGGCGATGAAGCCCACTTTCGTGTGGATGGGTTCATCAATAAGCAAAACTCGAGCATCTGGGGGGATGAGAATCCACATTTTGTGATCGAGAAGTCTCTTCACCCTCAACGGGTGACTCTGTGGTGTACAATGTCCAGCCAAGGAATAATCGGTGTTACATTCCTTGATGGCACGGGGACTACCAAATGGTACGTGAAGGTTTTGGAAGATGATTTCATCCCCATTATCCAAAGTGATCCTGATTTCGTCAAGATAGGGTTCAAGCAAGACGGAGCTCAAGCGCATCGAAGCAGGAGATGTTTGATGTCCTGGAGGAGCACTCTGGGGACCATATTCTGGCTCTTGAGTACCCAGAGGCCACTGGAATGGGCTTCAATTAGCTGCCATAATGTCTAGATCTGAACACATGTAACTTCATTTTGTGAGGCTATATTAAATACAAGGTGTACAGCAATAACCTCAAAACCAAAAAAAAAAAAAAAAATCATTCAGGAGGTCATCGACAGCATCATTGTTCTGACACTTTAGTGGGTCATGCAGAATTTCCCTAATTGTCTCCACCACATCATCACCAATGATGGCAGGCATATCAAACATGTCATAACGTAAATTCAAATGTCTTTAGTGACATTTACATGTTGAATAAAGTATGTGCACACCATAGTTTGTAACTAATTTACTTTTTTTTTCCACATAGTTCAGTAACTGCCTCCACGGAATGTTACCTAGACAAATGTATTCCTGAAATTTCATTACTTTACATTAATTTTTTAAAGGTGGTGAGGTTCTTTTCTGTCAGTGTGATTAAAATTATGACTGCTTGGGGCCGGTTTGCTGGGTCATCCCCAATCTCTGTCAGTGTGCAAGATATCTTTTCAAGTAGTGAGCTGCTCCTCATGCCACCAACTGGCTTCAAACACAGTATGGCATGGTACATACACCACTCAAGGTCGCTCTCATAATGGAAACAGTCACCCACTACAGTTTGGTTGCTTTGTAAGCTACTGCTTAAGAAAATACTGTAATATTTGGATATTTGTAATACTTAAAAGTTCTAATTAAAGCAAATATATAAAGAACTTGACTATGACAAGACAGGTCACAAGGAAGAAAATTATATTTGCTCAGCTTGCCACTTAACTGATGATAGGAAATGTTGAGGCTTCAACAGGTATACACAAAAAAAAGAGAGAAAACTTGCTAGCTTTCAGAATAAATTCTCTCTTGAACTAGAATGCATGTGCACACGCACACAAGCAGGCTTATGCCCATGTTGACTGGATGCACAACACAGTTAGACATGCGGACTAGGGTAGGGTAGGGCTGTGTTGGGTGGGCTGGGTAGAGGGAGAGAGAGGCAAGAGGCAGGAAGAGGGGTTGGTGGTGGGTTGCTACTGGCTCAGAGAGAGGCAGCTGGTATTCTACTAAGAATGGGGTGGGGAATGCATTTTCTAGGCATGTGATGCAATAATGCCAGAGCCAGTGGGGAGTGGCTCATGATGGTGACATGGAGATGTGAAATAGTAAGGGGTGATATGACATGGGAAGGGGAAACTGTTAAGTGGAGGGTGTGGGGACAGTGGGTTAACCCAGTAGTGCTGTAATTAAATTTTTAAATTTTTTTTATATTTTTCAATTTATTACATCTCAAGGCTGATTAAGGAAATGAAATGCTGTATAAAAATAATTATCAAATTTTTAATTTTCAAAATAAATGCCACTGTCATATGGCAACACTGAGTGCTTGCAGGAGCTAATATTCTATATTTACATAAGCGGTCAATGTAAGTAGTGTTTGACCATACTCAGATATATAATTAATCCTTTAGAGTGCAGTGCATATACAGTAAATGAATTAGTAGATGAACAGCATGTCCTGCATCTAGCATGAATGAAACAGGATGAAACACTCAACGCATAATCCTACTTTACGTTTTGAACACATTGTTTGTACAATTGACTTACAGTTATTTCCAACATACCTTTTATTTTTCTTCTCTTCTATGTGTTGAATAAAATTACAAATCTGGTCAGATTTATGAAATCAGATACATGGTTATCAATTAAAGCCTTTGGTGCAGATGATCTTCCAGCTTCTTTGGGAAGGACCTGGGATTTACATAACAGCACATTTTTTATTTCACACTTGAATTGTGGCTGCCTGATTTATTATACAGAATCCAACTGTTCTGCATAGCTGCATCAAGCAGGAACCAGTACCATTTCTTACTATGAATTCCATTTCTGTAGCATCCCAGATTTTGATCGATTTGGTCTATTCCTCCCATGTACATGTTATACTTTGGAATTACTTGAGGCCTCAGGATTACCACATTCCTCTTTGTTATCTGAGAAAACTTCTTAACTGTACCAACAGGTTGGCTGCCACATGAGGAGGAGATCATTGTGACTACCATGACACAGGCGCACAGCAGTTCATCATTTCTCTCAATTACTCTTCATAGTACCCACTATCTTTCTTGGAAAAATAGCCTTTACTTTAAAGTGGTAGGTTTTGGAATTCTATTTTCTCTTATAGTTCCAATGGCTGAGTACCCAGAGAATTTTAAAAATGAGAGAAGTGCAGGACTGGAAAGCAGATTATCCATGGAAAAATGTGCAATGTAACTACCTCTTCTTTTCTGGAATTTCATCAAGTAATGCCAATAAGGGGCCCGCTGCCTTTCCATATACTTTCCCATACTCTGTGTTTCCTTTTGGACCTTTTCCGTGGTAAAGTTCAAAATTAACTAAATAGCCATTCTTAGTGCTGAGGCTGCATATTTTGTACCCTAATCGTATGGGTTTACCTCAAATATACAGCTTGTGACCATGGCAGCTAAAATGTGTAACCATACATTTGTTGTATGGCAGATGCTATTCAGGTACAAAAGTATCTATACACTGCTTATTTAGCAATTCCATAACTGGACGGATTTTCCAAACCTTATCATTAGGGTCAATTTTGGTGTTATCAGCACAGTACAAAAATTGACAGATTTGTTGAAATCTATCCTGCCTCATGGAGTTACACACAGCACGGTCCTTCATGTCATTATTACTATCACTGTGATATTGTGTAGATTGCAGAATATTGTACCTACTAACAAACAAAATCCCAATGAAGCATTTAATCTCATCAGCTGTTATATTTGGATCTGGACAGTTAATAAATAATGCATAGTGTCTTGTTTCATCAACTAAATGCTTAATTATCTCCTTGTCTATGAAACTTTCAGAGATCTCCAAGGTAGACATACTTTTGTATTTAGAATAATCAACTTCAGGAAATGAAGTATAGGATTCAATGTCAAAATCTGCACCATTTATTCACTTTGGTGGATATACTTCTCTTTGTGAATTTTAAAATTTTCCCGGCGAATTGACTGTTCAAACAAATTTCGGGCTTGCAGCCAGTCGTCGTTCAATACTTCGCACGATATTTCAACTGGGCACCTGCCAGTCATCTTCAGGTGAGCCGTCGCAGACTGGCGATAACGTCCTCCGCTCCGCAATATATAGCGTACTGTAACTAATCTGCGCATGCGTAGAAAACTTGATAGTTGAACCAACACTGCCTGCCGGCAGCGCCCTCGCTGGTGGAATAGCGGAAATCAGTCGCCCTCTGTGTTGCTGTTTGCCACGGCCGTCGACGCACTCTGTCATCTTCGATTTGAGCAAATCGTGGAGATGATGGAATTCCATGCACTGTCCAGCTGGTAGCCGCTGTCACGATTTAACAGATTTTCCGCCAGTCGTATTTTTACGGATTCTTTAATAATGGAGTCCCAGAAAGATGTTGCTGTGAACAAAATCATTGTTTTCTCATACTCCATTGAATGTCCAGTAGAAATACAATGTTCAGCAATAGCAGACTTGCTTGGCTGCAAAAGGCGGGTGTAACGTTGATGTTCAGTGCAGCGTTCTTTCACGGTGCGTGTGGTTTGACCTATGTAAACCATACCACATTGGCACGGTATCTTGTAAATTCCGGCCTTTCGTAGTAACAAATTGCCCTTAACTGATCCCACAAGGTCCGCAATCTTCGATGGTGGGCGGAAAACCACTTTTACCTGAAATTTTCGGAGGATTCTTGCTATTTTAAACGAAGTGTTGCCAACGAAAGGAAGAAAAGCTAAAGGTTGTTCCGGCATGTTCTCCTCTTTATTCACTTCCTGCTTCTTAGTTTTAACTGTTAGTGCCCTGTTAATCTGCCGGATGGAATACTCATTTTCGCTGAATACTGTCCTCAGATGGGCGAGTTCTTGAGGTAAGCTATCTAGATCTGAGACAGTATGAGCTCTGTGAACAAGTGTTTTAAGCAAACTCATGGTTTGCGATCGGTGATGGCAACTCGATGCTTGCAGGTACAAATCAGTATGAGTGGGTTTCTGGTAAACTGAATGTGCTAGAAAACCCTCATTCTTCCTTTGAACCAGGACATCCAAGAAAGGCAAACAACCCTCTTTCTCTATTTCCATGGTGAACAGGATGTTGCTATGAATGGAGTTGAGGTGATGTAGAAACTCCATTAATTTATCTTCTCCATGAGGCCACGCTATGAAAGTGTCATCCACATACCGCCAAAAAACTGTTGGCTTCAGGGCAGCTGATTCAAGCGCTCTCTCTTCAAAATCCTCCATAAAAAGGTTGGCGACCAAAGGAGACGGGGCTACCCATGGCGACACCGTCAGTCTGTTCAAAATATTCTTGATTAAACATAAAATAAGTTGAGGAAAGTGTGTGCCTGAACAAAGCAGTGATATCAACAGGAAACATGTTACCAATCAGTGTCAAAGAATCTGCAAGAGGAACTTTTGTAAAAAGTGAGACCACATCAAAACTTACTAGAAGGTCTACACTGCTAAGACGAAGAGCCCCCAGTCTATTGATAAAATCAGCTGAGTTTTGTATGTGATGTGAGCACTTGCCTACGAAAGGTCTCAGTAAGGAAGCGAGATGTTTAGCTAAATCATATGTAAGAGCTCCAATGTTGCTCACTATTGGACGCAGACGAAGACCCTCTTTATGAATCTTTGGAAGGCCATACAATCTTGGAGGTACACAACCATGTGATTTTAACCTCTTGATGGTCTCTTGTTTGACTTTCTTGGGTGTGCTGGTTCGAAGGAAGAATGATGGTTCTCTAGGGCATTCAGTTTACCGGAAACCCACTCATACTGATTTGTACCTGTAAGCATCGAGTTGCCATCACCCATCGCAAACCATGAGTTTGCTTAAAACACTTGTTCATAGAGCTCATACTGTCTCAGATCTAGATAGCTTATCTCAAGAATTCGCGGGGGTATTCCATCCGGCAGATTAACAGGGCACTAACAGTTAAAACTAAGAAGCAGGAAGTGAATAAAGAGGAGAACATGCCGGAACAATCTTTAGCTTTTCTTCCTTTCGTTGGCAACACTTCGTTTAAAATAGCAAGAATCCTCCGAAAATTTTGGGTAAAAGTGGTTTTTCGCCCACCATCGAAGATTGCGGACCTTGTGGGATCAGTTAAGGACAATCTGTTACTACGAAAGGCCGGAATTTACAAGATACCGTGCCAATGTGGTATGGCTTACATAGGTCAAACAACACGCACCGTGAAAGAACGTTGCACTGAACATCAATGTTACACCCGCCTTTTGCAGCCAAGCAAGTCCGCTATTGCTGAACATTGTATTTCTACTGGACATTCAATGGAGTATGAGAAAACAATGATTTTGTCCACAGCAACGTCTTTCTCGGACTCCATTATTAAAGAAACCATAAAAATACGACTGGCGGAAAATCTGTTAAACCGTGACAGCGGCTGCCAGCTGGACAGTGCATGGAATCCCATCATCTCCACGATTTGCTCAAATCAAAGACGACAGAGTGCGTCGACGGCCGTGGCAAACAGCAACGCAGAGGGCGACTGAGTTCCGCTATTCCACCAGCGAGGGCGCTGCCGGCAGGCAGTGTTGGTTCAACTATCAAGTTTTCGACGCATGCGCAGATTAGTTACAGTACGCTATATATTGCGGAGCGGAGGACGTTATCGCCAGTCTGCGACGGCTCACCTGAAGATGACTGGCAGGTGCCCAGTTGAAATATCGTGCAAAGTATTGAACGACGACTGGCTGCAAGCCCGAAATTTGTTTGAACATACTTCTCTTTCATTGCTCCATTTCACTATGTTTGACAATGAAGGGGTTGGTATAGCACCACCATTGGTTGAAGGTAGAATAGAATGTGGAGCTGGATCAGGCAAAGGTGAAGGTCCTGCCAAAGTGGCCGTGTCATAATCAATGCCTTGTCTTTCAGTTTTGGAAAGTCTGACTGCTGCATTAGTCATTAACTGCCAAGGTGATAAATTATCAATGATATATGCAACACTGGTAAGTGATATGTAGAACATTAATTGCAAAATTGTGAATTTCTGGAAAGTAACATATTTACTGACCTCATTCTCATCTCGTGAATCCTCATCTGCTTCCATATTGACATCTGGAGGCTCCTTGAAAATATCTCCAGTCATATTCTCATCTAGTAATGTGTCTAAGACTTCAAGGGGTTTGATATCAGCACTTGAAACCTCAAACCCAAGATAGACAATAGAAGGTTGAAAAAAGTGGCATCTTAACCAAGCGGCCTGTAACACTGAAAAGAATGTATGTAAGTTGGTGAGATGTTCAGCAGTGGAGGAGCTGGAGACCACAATATAACAAGATGGTTGTCACAACCAAGCACAGACTTTGTGAACTGTTCAAGAACTGTCAAAAAATTGCCGGGGCACTGGCCACACCAGATGGTCAATCTTGGAAAAATACTGACCGCCTGTGAGCTTAGCAAAATGTTTGCCAGGGCATGGCAAGGGATGCGTGTTAAAGATAGTCTGAGCATTGACAGAAACTTTGAAATCACCTCAAAGGCATTACTGTCCTGATGGCATCCTGGCACTGACTAAGGAGGTAGCCCATTTGCTGGATGTGATGGTTGGACAACCTGGAAGGCTATGAGTCAGTCGAGCTCTGCCTTGACTTGGTCACAGACCACCTTTGGCACCAGACAAGCCTGAAAGAGATGGGGTTTGGCCAAAGGTTTCATGGTGATGTGGACTTTGAAATTTTTGGCACAGCCCAAACCCACAGAAAACAGGTGGAAAATTCAAAGTATAAAGAGATGAGTTGTGTGTAAGGCATTTGATCAGAGATGAGATTAACTTCATCAGAAATACACTCCTGGAAATGGAAACAAGAACACATTGACACCGGTGTGTCAGACCCACCATACTTGCTCCGGACACTGCGAGAGGGCTGTACAAGCAATGATCACACGCACGGCACAGCGGACACACCAGGAACCGTGGTGTTGGCCGTCGAATGGCGCTAGCTGCGCAGCATTTGTGCACCGCCGCCGTCAGTGTCAGCCAGTTTGCCGTGGCATACGGAGCTCCATCGCAGTCTTTAACACTGGTAGCATGCCGCGACAGCGTGGACGTGAACCGTATGTGCAGTTGACGGACTTTGAGCGAGGGCGTATAGTGGGCATGCGGGAGGCCGGGTGGACGTACCGCCGAATTGCTCAACACGTGGGGCGTGAGGTCTCCACAGTACATCGATGTTGTCGCCAGTGGTCGGTGGAAGGTGCACGTGCCCGTCGACCTGGGACCGGACCGCAGCGACGCACGAATGCACGCCAAGACCGTAGGATCTTACGCAGTGCCGTAGGGGACCGCACCGCCACTTCCCAGCAAATTAGGGACACTGTTGCTCCTGGGGTATCAGCGAGGACCATTCGCAACCGTCTCCATGAAGCTGGGCTATGGTCCCGCACACCGTTAGGCCGTCTTCCGCTCACGCCCCAACATCGTGCAGCCCGCCTCCAGTGGTGTCGCGACAGGTGTGAATGGAGGGACGAATGGAGACATGTCGTCTTCAGCGATGAGAGTCGCTTCTGCCTTGGTGCCAATGATGGTCGTATGTGTGTTTGGCGCCGTGCAGGTGAGCGCCACAATCAGGACTGCATACGACGGAGGCACACAGGGCCAACACCCGGCATCATGGTGTGGGGAGCGATATCCTACACTGGCCGTACACCACTGGTGATCGTCGAGGGGACACTGAATAGTGCACGGTACATCCAAACCGTCATCGAACCCATCGTTCTACCATTCCTAGACCGGCAAGGGAACTTGCTGTTCCAACAGGACAATGCACGTCCGCATGTATCCCGTGCCACCCAACATGCTCTAGAAGGTGTAAGTCAACTACCCTGGCCAGCAAGATCTCCGGATCTGTCCCCCATTGAGCATGTTTGGGACTGGATGAAGCGTCGTCTCACGCGGTCTGCACGTCCAGCACGAACGCTGGTCCAACTGAGGCGCCAGGTGGAAATGGCATGGCAAGCCGTTCCACAGGACTACATCCAGCATCTCTACGATCGTCTGCATGGGAGAATAGCAGCCTGCATTGCTGCGAAAGGTGGATATACACTGTACTAGTGCCGACATTGTGCATGCTCTGTTGCCTGTGTCTATGTGCCTGTGGTTCTGTCAGTGTGATCATGTGATGTATCTGACCCCAGGAATGTGTCAATAAAGTTTCCCCTTCCTGGGACAATGAATTCACGGTGTTCTTATTTCAATTTCCAGGAGTGTAGTAAACCCAAAAAGGTTAAAGGCATCCAAACCAAACAAATTTTTGGTGCACACATTGTTCACCACCAGAAAAGTCAGTGGGCCAACCACAGATTTATATGTGACAGGGGCCAAGAAACTACCTAATATGAGAATACTTTGTTTATTGTAGGTGACTAATGTATGTGACACTGGCGCTAAAGGAGCAGAACCCAAGTCCATGTATGACTGCAAGTTAAGTGGTGACACGGCAGCAACAGTGTCGATTTGCATGTGCAAAACCTTCTAATTAACCTCGACATCAATAAAAAGCTTACTGGGCACAATGAAGACTGCCAATACACAATGACATCCATGTAAGCATCTGCAACAGGCTGTTGAAATTTTGCTTTACAAACAGGAGCAATGTGGCCCGTTTTGTTGCACTGGTGGCAAGTGGCCCACTGCTTAGGACAACCCAACCTATCATGAGTGACAAAACATGATGGACAAGAGGGAGTGTGGAGAGCTTGCATTGTAGTTCCTTACTGGGCTTGCTGTGCTGCTGCTGCAGCCATGGCAGCCCTTGTGAAGTGGGCTGGCCGCCGTGATGTTTTGCTTGCATGCAGACTGCTGCCACCATATTGTCCCCCTATGAACCATCTGATAAATGGGAGGTGGAAGCAGTTGAACTTCTGCAACTTCACACCAAAATTCAATTTCAGAACCCACAACCCTCAAAACCTCAAATGATTGTGCAATAGTCAGAATCTTGGAGAGTGAGGGGTTTTCAAATTGGAGGGCTCACTCACAAACCCCATGACTGCCAATCAACCGAATGATTGGATCATGAACTGTTTGCTCAGCATGTAACTCGTATACATCAGTGACAAAGTGATGATGACAACTTAAACCATGAAGCTCAGCTGCCCGAGTCATAAAGGAATGTTCCAGTTTCTTGCGGTACCAATAGAAGTCAACTCAAACAGCAATATGTGCGTCTGTTTACAATAGTATTGCGAAAGAAGATTGCACATATTATCAAAAGAGAGTGAAGATGGAACCTGCAGGGTTGCCAGTTGGCAAAGGACTTGATATATGGAAGGCAATAACCAAGACAAAAAGAAAGCATAGCATAAGATAAAATCAGTCAATCAAAATATGTGAAAATGATGCTGCAACCATTTTTTGTATGATTCCCATTCTTCAACAGGCTCATCACATTGTTTGTGATGAGCCTGTTGAAGTATGGGAAGCACACAAAAATGGTGGGGGACAACTCTGACCAGGTTAGCAACAGGCAAAACAGGAGGTGCAAGGGGCGATGCAGCAGTTGATGTAGATTGAGATGGATATGAACTGGCCAAAAGTGGACAAGTGTTTGCAATACCTGGGTTTGATTGGTTGCACTGTGTCAAATGCTTCTTGCTGTTGACTGAGATGCTGCAACACCATTCGAAAAACCCCTTGCTGATCAACCAGCCGCTGTAAAATCTCCTCAATAGCACCGCCATTTGTGTTCTAACTTGGACACACAACACCAACAAGAATGTTAGTACAGCTTTATTAGACTGTGGCATGTATGCCAATCACCATAACGTACACTGGACATAGTAAGATAAGGCAAATGTTAAGAAGCAGTAATCACAGGATAACTGAGTGCGAGCATAGTGCAGCAGAGTTTAAATAGGCACTCACCTGTGGTGGGCTCTATTGGAAGTTCAAAATCTTGCTCTTTCAAAGCGAAGTCTCATGGATGACAGCACTCTGCTAATGCAAGCGGCTTTCAAGTGTGAGCACATTTCTTTGCATGGTAATATGCAAGACAGAGATTACCACTGAAACATCACGCACAAGTTAATAAGAGTGAAAAGCTCAGTGCATTGTATGTAATAGAGCTGGAGGGGGACAATGGAAAATAGACAGGTCGGAAAATGAAAGATGTAGAAAACTAAAACGCAGTGAAGAAAGCAGTAATTACTATGTAGAAATGCTGAGACAGGAGAAATTTAACGTAAATTAAGGCCAGTTGGGTGTCATGAACCAATGACGTGTTGTAACACTTGTTCCGATCTGTGAAGTTCTGAGAAACTGGTGTTCGGGAAAAGAATCCAGATGGCATGTGTGGTGAAACAGGTACTGACGTCATGTTTGCCATATTGTAGAGCATGCTCTGCAATACCACGTTATCAGTTAGGATGAATGGGCATAGACAGAAGGTGTATACCAACAACACACAATATCCTGTTGCAGAGCATGCTCTACAACATGACTGCTATGCACTCTGCAGGTGGGAACTAGTGCTACAGCATGTCCATGGTTCTCACCGTCCACCTTTAAATTAGTTCCTTCTGTCTCAGCATTTATTCAAAATACTCCTTTCTTGACTCTCTTTAGTTTCCTACAACTTTTATTTTCTGATCTGTCTTTTTTTTCCCGTCCCTCTCCTACCTCTATTACATATACTGCATTTAGTTTTTCACTCTTATTAATTTGTTCATGATGTTTCAGTAGTAATCTCTGTCTTACGTATTAGCCTGTCTTCCACCTTTAAGCTCGCAGGTTTCAAGTCCCGTCTGGTAAGTCACCCCTGACCTGGGGTTCTGGGTGACTTTTCTGAACTCTAACCCTTTTCCTGAACTTCTCCGTCCATTTTCTTCACCCCTCTTCCTTCCCCTTCAAACCTTCTTCCAGAAGAAGTCACTATCTGCGAAAGCTTACACACATAAAACCTTTTTTATATGAATGTCTTCCTGTTGCTGCTTGGTGAGTAGATTTTTTCATTTATCCAGTTACATTATGATAGAAAGAAGTTTATCACTTTGGATAGAAACTTGCAGGAAACTGGGTTGTGTTCAACTCTCAGAGAGCTTGCCAAATTTCTCGTCAAAGAAGTGGTTACGCAGCAGAATTTAAAGAGATAACATTGGATCATGAGGGAGAAGATTGATGAACAAGTTGCCTATAAAAGGTGAACTTTGAAGAATACTGTGTGAAGAGCACTGATGGAGCAGAACGGAAGGAGAAAATTTAGTATTTTAGAACAAAACTTCAAGCTGTTTCATGATTGATTGATTTATTTATTCATCCATAGAACAATATACATTGATGGGTGTTGTCAAATGTTTTTAACGTGTTTCTTATTAAAATAAACATGCCTCTTACAGTATTTATAGCTCCCATACTTAGTCTTACTTTTCTAATCATGTCATAAATTGTTACATAGTACAATGTTCATGAATAATAAGTTAATATCTACAGTTGTTTTAAATATTCATTTACAATGTAATAGCTATTATTTAGAGAACAATTTTTAGCCTTCAGCTAAAGGTGTGGGGAACATATACATCTTTTATTTCCTGTGGCAGTCTGTTATAAAATTTTATTCTACAGTGTAATATATACTATTTTGGGTTTCTAGCTGTTTCTTCTGTTTAGATGTAAAGTGTCTGGATTTGGTTCCATGGTCATGTATTGTGCTATTTGCGATGTACAGATTAAGATTTTTTTCTTATATACATTATGTTGTGAAAGATATATTCACATGGAACTTTCAGAATTTCTAGATTTTTTGAATAATTCTTTACAGTGTGCCCTGTTACTACCATTCATTACTGTTCATACAGCTCTTTTCTGTAACTTGGAAATAGTCTGTATGTTCCCAGCACATATTCCCTAAAACATTGGCCCATAACAGAGGATTGAATGCATATATCCAAAGTGGGCTACTTTGAGGCACAAAATGTTGCACACTCGTGCAAGGATTCACAGGGCATAGACATGCTGAAGATAGCTTCCTTGCCAAAATTCTCACATTTTATGTCCATTTCAATTGACAGTCTACATCCATTCCCAAGAATTTGGTATCAGTTACACAATCTAGTACATCATTTACTTTAAGTGTAGTAGCACTTGGTTTTTTTATTTAGTTGGACATTTATACAGTTGGTCTTTTTTACATTTAAAGTTATTCTAATCTTTAATGACCAGTTGTGGACACCTCTGAGAGCTTCTTCATTCTGTTGTGTTGCATTTTGGTCTTTAATCACTACAGTGCTGTCATCAGCAGACAGTATTTTTCTCCCTATCTGACAGTCTGTTGGAAATCTTTTATATATATATAAGGAAAAGGATTGAGCCCAATACACTTCCCTGGGGGTATACCTGTATTAATATGTTTTGGATGTGATACTATTTTTGAAATGTGTGTGATTTCAACTCTTTGCACTAGTTTTTCAAGTATGACTTAAAAAAATTCTTTGCCGTACCGCTAATTCCTTATAGTTCTAATTTGTGTAACAAAATTCTGTGGTCACCTATGTCAAATGCCTTTCATAGATCCATTGCATTCTCACCCTTGTCTACTGCTTCGAGTATGACTTTAGAAAATTGTGCTATAGCCAGCTGTGTTCCTCTTGCGGAGCTGAAACCAAATTGTCCATTGCTGAGAAGGTTGTCTTTACTTAGATACTTCATTAGTCTATTTTTCATTATGGTTTCTATAGTTTTGGATACACAAGATAACAAAGAAATTGGCCTGTGGTTTTCTACATTACAATTTTTTAGTACTGGTATTACTTTTGCTTGTTCAGTTATTCAGGAAAGCAGCCAGATCTGAAAGATTCATTAATTGTTATTGTTAATGGGGTTTTCATGTTGTTTATATATTTCTTAAGGACACTAGCTGGGATCTCATCTAATCCTCTGGATTTTTTTATTGATTAAGTGGTGTATTACTTGTGCCGCCTGTTTCTCTGTTGTTAGAAAGAGCACCAGTGAATGTGGTGTCTGGTCCTGTGGTGCAGAACATGTGTGTCTGGAAGTTTCTCTTGCAGTTTCTTGGCAATGCCACAGAAGTATTCACTCAGAAAGTTTGCTAGTTCCTTTGGGTTGATGTTTTGAACATCTTTGCTTTTAATCTGTGTTTCCAGATGTTTTTGTCCAACATCTGCTGTCTCCTGTTTCATTATGTTGCAGATTGCTTTGCTTTTGTTATTTGCCTTCAGTAATGTTTTACTGTCTGTAAGTTCTTTTGCAGGTAGCAATACCTTCCTATAAGTTCTCCTGTAATTTTTGTAAAATCATGAAAAAGCTGGATCAATTTTGGCATTTTTTGATTCCTCTGGCAATAACTTCTTTTTAAAATTTTTTTAGCTCCAGTCAAATGCAGTGTTTTGGGAAATACTTCCACAATATTGTCATGAACTTATTAAACATTTTATTTACATTTATTTCTGCATACACTTCTCCCCACCCTCCATGTAGTAACTGGGATGAGAATTGACATAGGTTTCATTCTAAGATCTTTTGTATGCATTCAATTTAACAGAACATATTTTTGCTTTTAATATCTGGCAGAGATGAGGTTTGCTGGAAAGTGTACTGCCCAAAAAAAAAAAAAAGACAGGGATCCAGATTCAAGTCCCAGTCCTGCATGTAATTTACCTTGTCACAAACGTTCAGCGGTAGTTCATTTTAATACCTAATTTTCTAAAATTTTCTTTTCTTATCTGGCACTGTCAGTTAGTGATATTGGTGTCTTCATATTTCAGATGCAAAACCTTTGGCTACACATTTTTTTACTGATTGAAATCATAAACCAATGTCAGGGAGCAAACATACTATCAATTACTGTACTTCCAAGTAAGAGTCATGTGGGTTTTGTAAAACCATTGCTGGATGAGTTAGCAGAGAAAGGACATAATTTAACAATTATTAGCCCTTTCCCAGAGTCGCCTCATGCCAACAATGTAAGGGTTATTTCCTTAAATCTTGCTGGTGGCATGATAAGTAAGTAAATTTTTCTTTATCATGTGAAGCAAAGTTATTTTTTGTCTTGTATTATAATAACCTATTACTAATATAATTTTATTATTTATAGAGTCTCATGGAAATATGACACTATTTGAAATGGGTGGAAGAAGTCCATTTCCTTTGATTTTCTACTTGAAGGACCTAGGAAATGTGCTATGCAAGAATGCTCTTAGTGTACCAGAAGTGCAGGAGTTAATTATCTCACATGATCAAAAATTTGATCTTCTTATAATGAATGGATTTTTCACAGAATGTTTCCTTGGATTTGCTTACAAGTATAATGCTAGTATCATATATCAGACACCAAATGCCCTAACATTTTTGATTGGCAACCCTGTTGGCAATCCTGGTGCATATGCCTATGTTCCAGATGTTATGCTAGATTTTGGTGTAAACATGAATTTCAGGCAGCGAGTAATCAACAGTGTGTATAGCTTGTTAGGTGAACTGGTGCGTTCATTTTCTTATTTGCCAACTCAGCAAGATATCATGAATTCTAACTTTAGAAACATACACTCTTTACCTTCTGTTGAGGAATTACACAGAAGTGCTTCTTTGCTTTTTGTAAACACTCATGAAAGTATGGGAGTTCCAAGACCACTGACACCAAACACAATTCAGGTTGGAGGAATGCAAATAAAGCCAGTAAAAGCCCTTCCAAAGGTGAGTTTATGATCATGTTACCTATTTATTTATTTATTTATTTATTTATGTTTTTGGATGGAGTCATCATGACTTTTGCGAACATTGTACATATGGACCTTAGTGTTACAGGTAGTAGTTGTATAGTCTTTACATGCATTAGTATTTTAGGGATCATTAGCTTAACACACGCCGTAAATCCCAAATTTTATTAAACTGTCTTATTTAATTATAAAAATGCTTGAAAATAAAGAATCTAGATTGCATGTAATCATAAAGTTGATAAAATATTTCAGAAAATAGATACAGATAAATAGCCATGAACAACATAATAAATGATATTGTATGTGAAAGACAAACTCTGATTTTTTTTTTAATTTTTAATTTTATTTTATTTTGTAGGCACAATGTTTATAAATATTTATGTGTCTGCCCTTTATCAAGTGGAACACATCTAATTGGTAGTCTAACTATGTCCCTATCCAACCCAGAATATCAGGAATCATGGTAAGAACAACTGCTGCAATGTGGTATTGTCTTTGAAGTTCTGTGGTGACATGTCCCCACAAGAGGAAAACACAAGGTATCAAGTCTGGCAATGGTGATGGCCACATGAGTTGCACCATGTCACCTGTTGCAATGTGGCTTCTCCAACAATGTAGTAACATAACATACAGGTAATCTCGTTCACAAATGTGGAAATGAGAAGGAGTGCTATTTTGTTGACAAATGAAATCCCTGTTATCAGCTTCAAGATGAGACACAATTATAGCATGACAAAATAGAATACCATTGAAAGCTCTCTTACAAGCAAGAGGGATCCATAGACTGCGTTATTGGACATTATGCAGAACACATTAAGTTTCTCAGAATCCCAGACATCTTCAACGTCTTATGTCAATCCTCTGCCCCCCCCCCCCCCTCCGTGTGCATGTGTTGTGTGGGGTGACCTTTCCAGAAAGATAAGTCATTTCATAACAGAAATTTAATTTGTTTGTGAAGTCATTATTTTTAAGATGGTTCTGCATGTCAGTGCAGAACTGCACATGGTTTAACAGGCAACCTTGTCATGACTCACAATAGTTTTTCCACATTGTTGGCTGAGGGATGTTCAATTCAGCAATAGCTTGAGAGGTAGACTTTTTAAAACCTCCCAACATCACTTCCCTCACATGGTCCACTGTTTGTTCTGACATGCCCAGTCAGCTTGAGCATTTTGCATGCCAGAAACAACCATACTCCTCAAATTTCTTAAATTACTTCACAGTACTATTGTAAACTGGTGGTGTTTTTTGAAACTTGCCATGGAAACCTCTTTGTACATTCGCTACTAGCTAGCATATAAAATGCATTCTCTGCCTGGTTTGCCATTATTTTCAGCAACTACATTTGGTGGCACCCCAGTCGGCAGTGTTCGAAACTAATTTGTTGGCACCATGCTAAAAAAAATTCAGAAGTTTGTCTTTCATATTCTATATCATTTGTTACATTCTGTTTAGTAGCCATTTACCTGTACCAGTTTTGTAATATGTTTCATGGACTTTATAATTACTTTGTACATGAGTGAGTCCTTACTGTTTAATAGGCCTACTTCAAAATTAATTGCATGAATGCAGATTTCTAATAGTTAAAATATTTTTATCTTTCATTTCAACTGTCTGTGGTTACATGTTTCCAGTGACTGTAGCAGTTTGTCATACCATGCCAGTCCATTAATTTAATCATTTTGAATTTTTTTCTTTGTCTGAGGTAGTTACTCTTGGACCTGGCATTGTGGCTGTGTATATCACTGTACTTAATTACTTCAGTCTGCTGGCAGACAAAAAGTAATTAAATAAAAGTACTTAAGTAAGTAATAAGAATAGGTTCTGAAATATTTGTGTTGTACAATAGTTTCATGACAAGATTATTTCGAGCCTGGTGCATATATAATCCTCGACTCTAACAATGTAAGCAAAAGATAGATTGCTACACACCAAAAAGACAACATGTCAATTTGCAGACAGGCACAATAAAAAAATACTAGCACATTAGTTTTTGGCCAAAACCCTCTTTGGAAATCTCTGGCAGCTTGGACTGGAATGCAACTGTAACATAGAACCTCTTGCCACAGGGACAAAACCATGTGGAAGACCTAGATGCAAGACTGCCCAGTCCACTCAACCAGCACTTCCTATTTCTCTCCTGTCAGAGGCTGAACCATGTATGAAAGCAGCCGTGTCATATTCCAGCTCTGTTGCAACCACTACATAACTTTTTAAGTTGGTGACTACCAACCAACTGTCCACCAGGAAAACGACCACCACCAAACTGTGGCCAAGAGCAAACTAGACCACCATGGGGATTTATTTATTTCTTTATTTGTATGGCTCACATGCATTCTAAAATTATGGGCATATAACATTAGTAATACTGTATATAACAGGAACCTGAAAGTACAAAACTACATATAAAACTAACTAAATGTCAGTATGTCGGTTCCTAATTCATAAAAGAGATGTATCATCAGCTTTCATGAGGTCACTCCAACTTCTCTGGTAGGATCGCAAGGGGCATTCATCTCTAATGTGCTTGGTTGTCTGCTTCAGAGACCCACAAAACCAGAGACTCTGTAGCACCCCATTTGTAAAGAGTGTCTGTGCATTGTCCAAGCCAGTGCGAGCTCGGTTTAATTTGACACACAGTTTCCTGTCAAGTTCTGTGCCAGCGGTATCACAGTTATACTTTCAGAACCACTCATACTCTTCAGGATTTTCAATAAGTTGACTGCTCTGGTCCCACAGGTCTCCCACCCTGGTATTACTGTCATCTAGCTGTTCTGCTTGCCATAATGGTGGGTTTCTTGATGAAGTTTATTTCATCGTATACCAGGTATACCTTCGTGTACTGGTAATTCCAGGTTCTCTTAAAGCCTTCAGTGTTCCCTAAGCAATGCCTCGCTTCTGCAGATTTTGGGTGGATAAATGTTGCTCAACAGAGGAAGCCAATATAATCGGTGTTGGTCAGATTGCCCCAGTTATTAACCACATAGTATGGTTCAACTGGACATTAATCAAGTTTGTGTGGCAGCTGTTTAGCCACACAGGGGCACAATACTCAGTGCAAATGGAAGTTATCCTTAGAACACAGTCTCCGTTCCAACCTCAACCTGTGTTAACTTGTCATCCCCACTCCCTCCACCCAACAGTTTTCAGCCCCTCTGTCCTGTGACTTCCTACCTGTTCTAGGGCTTGGGCATCTTCTTTTTGTGCTGCCCTCTGCCCATGCACCCACCCGTCTTTCCCCTTTCCAACTCCTCTCCTTTTTCATTCCCCTGCCCTCCCCCCTTCCCCACTTCTCTGCCCCACAGCCTCCTGACACTGCACCTGCTGGCAGTCTAGTCACTGCACACTCCTCCTCCAGACAGAGCTCTTCTCTCCCCCCACCCATACCCTACCACCCCCATCTGCTTCCATTCTATGTGACAGTTGATTTCCAGTCTGAGCTGCTGGAAATGGCAGTTGTGTACGTGTGGTTTGCTTGCTTGTGTGAATGAATGTGTGCATGTTTGCTTTTCCGAAGAAGGCCTTTGGCAGAAAGCTAATGTGTAAATGTCTTTTTGTCATGCCTGTCTGCAACTCAGCTTGTCATCTATACAGTGAGTAACAGTCTATCTTTTGCTTGTATTACTGACATTCCAGCCTGGAATTTCAATTGTTTGATTAATCCTGAACTCTTCTTGTTGTACAATCAGGACTCTGATAAGTTTGTGTGAGCATCAAGACATACCAATGTTGAGTTTGTATCTGCTCCCAGATGCTATGAGCAACCTCATTTGATCTCTTCAGTCACGAGAGTTAATCAGGTGTAGGAATGGCTGCTTATGTCAAGTGCAGGGTCACATATTGGCGTGGTTCCTGTTGGTTCTCTCAATAGGTGGGATTATACTAGGCATGACCTTCACCTCAACAGGAAAGTGGAGGGTAAACTGGCTTTGCTAATAGCAGAAAATTTAAGGTGGTGGTGGGGGGGAATTACTATCATGAGTGATAAAATACCAGTGGCTACAGGGTTGAGAACGTTTTTTTAGGACAGAAAGAAACCAGGTTTTAAGAAAGGTTAAGACTGAAACAAACCTTCACTTTGAGAAAGAAACCAAATGACATAATTCTGGCATATTGCATCAGCACAAACAGCTGTTGATTAAAAATTTTCAACATCAGCAGAAATCTTATTTCCACCCAGTTTAAACTCAATCAGTGGGGACTGTCAGCTACCTCTGTTTCATAAAAATATTTGAGGGCTAAAAATTAAAATTAATGAACTAATTATCTGCATGGATGAATTAGTCATTAAACCCAGTTGACATAATCTGCCTCTCTGAACGTCGTTTGACCACTGGTATGAATGTGTTGAGTATTACAGGATTTAGGTTAGCATTTCATGTTTGTAGAGCATAAAAGAGAAAGGAAGAACTGTCACATTCATCAGGAATTGTCTTATTAAGAACATAGACATTCAGAAATTGTGTCTAGGCCAGCATATGGAAGCATGTGCAACAGAAGTAGAATTTCATAATAAATTCTTCATAATAGCAAGTTTATATCAAGCATCTGCCATTAATTTTAATCTGTTCATAAATCACCTTGGAGCTCAACAGGCCTATTTACCAACAAAAAAACAAATAAATAGTGGTTGCTGGTGACTTTAACATAGAATTTCTTTAAAAAATTCCAAACAAGAATTTATTAGAGTCAACAACACTATCGTTTGACTTAATTCCTACAGTAAACTTCCGAACTAGGGTAGCTAATTGCTCATAAACAGCCATTGATAGTATCTTTATATGAATATCTAATCAACAAAATAATATCACAAAACCAATAGTCAATGGCATCTCAGACCGTGACATGCAGTTACTTTTGTTAAATGTTAATACTGAGCAGGATATAAAAATGCAGTTACTTTTGTTAAATGTTAATACTGAGCAGGACATAAAATCTATTAAATCTGAATTCAAGAGGCTGGCCAAAATTGATTATTTTATGGCACTCCTTAAAGATATGTACTGGAGCAATGTAAACAGCCTAATGGCATGAATGAAAAATACAACACTTTTATTAACAAAGTACTTATTTTATCTTTGTTTTCCCCCAAAACTTACTCAAGTTAAACCAGAGACTACAAAGAAAACATGTATTACTCAAGGAATAAAGGTATCATTAAAACAAAGAGGAAACTGAAACTTTCTGGCCAATTAAAACTGTGTACGAGACTGAGACTTGAACTCGGGACCTTTGCCTTTCACAGGCAAGTGCTCTACTAGAGTCTAGAGTACTTGTGAAAGGCAAAGGTCCCAAGTTCGACTCTCAGTGCAGCACACAGTTTTAATTTGCCAGAAAGTTTAATATCAGCACACACTCCGCTGCAGAGTGAAAATTTCATTCTGGAAAAAGGAAACTGTGTCTGTCAGTAAGAAACAACTGTGATGTTAATGGTATAGCACATTACAAGACATATTACAAAATATTAAAGGTAGTATCATAGACATCAAAGAAAATACAGGGCGAGTCATGAGGAAAGGTACACGCTTTGAGATGTGATAGTATTAGTGATTCTGAACAAAAAACTTCATATGCACATGTGCCCTATTGTGAATGGTTTCTGAGATAGAACACATTTAATATAACTTTTGTACATTTTTCTGTAATAACTCAAAAAAATCACATATTCCAACGAAAATATGTCTCAGTACACAATTAAACTAAATTAAATTTGCTACAAAAAGGCTCTATTTTTTTTTTTGTCTAGGGCTAACAGTTTACACAGACAGATTGTGGGAATATTGAAAATCTCGTATGATGTGCATGCACTGTAGGTTAGGTACTTTTTGTAGGCCAATTTGTGGTAGTTTTCCGACTTAGACGAAAAGCGTCCTGTATCAAAATGTTCATCTCAACTTCCTCTATATTACTGTGGTATGTTATAAACAATGACAATGAATAATGCAGAAAATAAATAGAAATGTACATTAAAAGTATTCTATCTCAGAAACCATTCAGAATAGGGCATATGTCCACATCAAGTTTTTTGTTCAGAATCAGTAATACTATCTCCCGACAAAACATGTACCTTTTCTCCTGACTCACCTGAAAAAGATAATCACATCAGGTAACAAAATACAGATAATCATTAAGAGTAAATGATACATTGGTAACAGAGTGTTGCAAAACTTTTTTAACAAACATTTCATAACTGTTACTGGAAAGATGGGTTTGTCACGTGCAATAGATGTTGCCTTGGAGTACCGCAGATCAGAGAGTACACGTAACTTCACTAACTTGAATATGACTTCGCTACCCAGGAAGAAGTAATGTCCACCATAAAATCTTTAAAATTGAAAAAATCTAGTCGTTATGATAAAATATCAATGAAGTTAATTAATGACTGTGCTGAGTTTATTCACATATTAAGCTGTCTTTGTAACCAGTCATTTATTGGTGGATCTTTTCTTGAATGGTTTAAATATGCTGAAGTTAAGCCTTTTTGCAAGAAAGGATATAAAGAAATACCACACACTTTCCATACAGTTTCACTTTTGCCAGCTCCCTTAAAAATTTTAGAAATGGTAATATACAGCCATCTTGTTTACAATCTGACAACAAATAATATAGTGTCCAAGTCTCAGTTTGGATTTCTAAAGGGTTGTGATATTGAGAACAGTATCTACATGTAGAGCAAGGATGTACTTAATTCATCAGACAATAAATTATGGGCTACTGGTACATTTTTTGATCTGAAGGCATTTGACAGTGTAAATCACAGTATCCTTTGAAGTAAATTACAATATTATGGTTAACAGGAAATGCTGCAAAATGGTTAAATTCTTGTATCTCTGACAGAAAACAAAGGGTGTCATTAGGAAAGAGGCACAAATCAGATAACATCCAACTGGGGACTAATTACATGTGTCATCCCAGAAGGTTCCGTCTTACAGCCCTTGCTTTTTCTTGTATATATTCATGACCTTCCATCAGAACATTGCCAGATGCCAAATTTGTTTTTTGTTTGCAGGTGATACGAATACTGCAATAATTAGCAAACCAAATATAGTCTTAGAAAGATCAGTGAGTGAAACTATCATGGGCATTAATAAATGGTTCCTAGGCAATTCTTTGTCAGTAAAGTTTGAAAAATCACAGGACATGCATTTCAGAACTTGTAAGAGGTTTCCCACCAATATATGCCTGAAATATGGCAACAAATAGATAGAAGAAGTAGACCATATTAAATTATTGGGATTATAGCTTCATAATAAATTCAAACTGGGAGGAGCACAACACAGAACTGCTGAAGCACCTAAAACAATCTCTATTAGCAGTGTGAACTTTGTCAGACATAGGGGATATAAAAATTAAAAAGCCAACATACTCTGCTTACTTTCATTCCATAATGTTAAATTCTAACGCTTTCCTGACGACCAGAGACTGTGTGGTACTGGGTGCAAGACTCACATGTCTCTCATGGGTGATTTACGTATTGTGTGCAGCCGATCTTCTCAGGGCAGACGGCTGCATCAATCTTCACAATGCTTCTTCTCCGAAGATTTTGTGCTGGTTAGGGAAATGATACTGAACTACTACTCTACTTTTGAAATGATTTCTTACTCTCTGAATACTTTCATATCAACTCTGTTATATTTTCTTCCTCACAATAAAACAGCTACACAAGTTTCACATACACTTTCAAGTCTCACAAATCAACCCCGTCTGGAAAACGTTAGTACTTAACATATATCACTAGTCTCTTTTGGTTTTAATAACCCTTGTCAAAACAGTTCTTACTCCTAGTAAGTCAAACAACAGAGAATATTAGTCTCTAAATAAAACATTTTTCATTTTTCTCTGTAACAATCCTCATGACACCACACATCATGGAACATTATCCAGATACTCTTTGACGTTTTGATATAACTTCTAGGGTGCTGCTTGTAACCACTTGCCAGGGCCGCTCGTCTGACACAGCTCCTGGCTCCTCATGACAGCTGTCCTTCCTGCACACACAGACATGTGTGGCACAGTAAAAAGGTCTCTCACCCTTGTCATTAAAATATCGGGTGTTCGAGACGGTGGAGAGCCAAGTGTTTCTAGTATTTACGCCGAAATTCTCGAAGCACTACAATATGGGATTATCCTTTAGGGTAACCTATCAAGCCAAGCTAAAGTTTTCCTGGTACATAAACTTATAAAAAGAATTATTTGTGGCATTGTGATGAAGCAAGCTGTGATACTTTTACTTCCTCTCTTGTTTTGCCATCTGCCTCCTTAGAATTCATTTTTTATCTTTTAACTAATTACCATTAACATACATGAATATAATCTGCATTTTCAAAAAAGAGAAAGAAAGGTTGGCCCTCAGTTTTAAAGAGTATAATACCAGATCTAATTTTGTGCTTGATTTTCTCATTTATTTTGACTATTCCTAGTTAGTATCTTTTGTTATAGGGGAAATCAGTAATTGTTTCGTAACTTAAATTCTGTTGTTGACATATAAACAATTATAAATTCTGTAATATTTGCAAACATTTGGAAGACGAAATGCTAGTATTCTTAAAGTATCTATTTCGCTCTAGTCGGAAACATGTTAGCAAAGCCAGTTCTTAATTAATCCCCAAGTAATTTGCAGTTTTGTCAAAAGTATTGTTTGCATTACTATATATGTTATTTTATGATTTAAACAAATAATTTGGCCCAACTCTTGTAGTAGAAGAAATTGTTAAAAGATGGAATTTTTCAATGTATTCAGCTAATTTAATGAATTAAGTTTTAATTGTAATTTCTGTAAATTAAACATAAAAAAATGTGAAGTTTTGGTAGCTATTATTGTGAGGATATATAAGGGCCTAATTTGTGGTCCCAACAGTCACTCCATGGCCAAGTTTCAGATGAGAAACCTGTGTTGGTTAGAACAACAACAATGTACCAATGTAACTGTTAAATAAGGCCGCATGTTGAAATGAAATGATCATATGGCATGTTAAAACAATGACAGTGCCTGTTCCTTAGGTACCAGATTATTCCGAAAGAACTGTGAATTATATGGTTATGTTTTTACTGCTCATAGATATTCAACAGTAAACTATTGTAGCAGTATGTGGGTGTTCGCCTATAAATGAGGCGTATCGAAAGTTCAACAATAGTGCATTGGCCATATTGAATGTGTATATCGGGGGTTGTGAAAAGTTAAAGTAAACAACTGTGAAATGCAAATGTGTACCTGTTGGCTACATCATTTACAGTAAACAGTACTGCACTTCCACCCCTACTTTTTCAGCCAGTACATCGACACTGAGGATAACAAATGAAGAAACGAAGAAGGCGAACTGTCACAGCGTGAACTCAAGGACATCCTGCAGAGACCTTCTTAAGGAACTAGGGATATTAACTAAAGCTTCCGAATATATTTATTCCTTAATGAAATTTGCCATTAAAGATAAATCTCTCCACCACAAAATTTTAACTACCAATGAAGTTCAACAATATTATGAAAAGGAAAGTTGCAGCTCACCACATAGCAGGGATGCTGAGTCACAGATAGGCACTACAAAAAGACTGTCACAAATAAGCTTTCAGCCAGTAAGGCCTTCATCAAAAAGAGATTACAGTCTCTATCTCTATCTCTATCTCTATCTCTCTCTCTCGCTCTCTCTCTCTCTCTCTCTCTCTCTCTCACACACACACACACACACACACAAACGCAGCTCACACACAGGTGACTGCAGCTTCTGGCAACTGAAGCCGGACTGCGAGCAGCAACACCAGTGTATATTGCTACATTCCATCCCAGATTTTCCATTGTTTGATTTTTACCAATCAAGTTCAGTGTAAGAGGAGCACTGATCGAGTTATGTTAAATGTTCCTTCCCATACAGCCTTGGCATTCGAGGCAGACATAGTTGTTCAGATGCAGGCTCTTTACAGCAGTACACAGTAATTCTCACCTCAGCCTTCACTGGACATAATTACTCCATCAGCCTAGTTTAAAACCAGATTTCCGGGCTAGCACATCCAATCCTGGTGCTGTTGATCCCTCCAAACAACAACTTAGGAGTACACCTCCTGTCACCCAGTTTTATCCAGATCTTGAAAGTATTAATCAGCTGTTTCGACAAAGCGTGACTTCCTAAACTCATGCTATGAAGTAAGGTCCATTCTGCCCAATATTTTGCCCACCAACAACTAGAATAGCTTTTTGTCACCCTCCCAATCGCCACAATATTCTTTTCAAATCCTATGCTCTTTCTGTACCCATTTCCTTCTCCATGGCTCCTACCCCCGTGACTGTCTCCACAGTAAGACTTAACCTAAGTAGCCTCCTACTGCCACCTATACCAGACCTGTAACTGGTAAAACATATAGGAGTGCTATCAAAGGGAGAACCACTTGTGAAATGACATTCATGTACCAAATGTATGTGAACATTGTTCAGTCTTTTACATTGGCATGACTATCACCAAGTTATCAGTTAGGATGAATGGACATGGGCAGAGGATCTATACTACCAATACACAATATCCTGTTGCAGAGCATGCTCTACAACCTTACAGTTGTGATCTCAGTGGCCGTTTCACCATGCTTGCCATTTAGATTCTTCCCCCAGATGCCAGTTTTTCACAACTCTGCAGATGGAACTGGTGTTACAACATATCCTTGGTTCTTGCCACTCACCTGTCCTTAATTTGCATCAAGTTCTTCCATAAACTAAAGAAAATTAAAAGGAATATAGACACAGTATACAGTCACATAAGTTTGTTTAACTAATAGCAGTACAATTAGAAAATGACAAAATTATTGTTACTGTTTCATAGGAAAGCAGTTTGTTGTGAAGGGGGATTCCCAAAATTCAGTAGATATACTCAAGTTAATGAAATGTTCTAATCAGAATAATTAAAAAACTAACAAGAAAAGTCAATGCTATTAAAGTATGGCACTGAATTTTGAAAACAGTTACATTTTAAAATTGGTACATGACAGCCAGAAAAATTTCAAATAACTTTTGAAATATTATTTTGGAAAAAGTAAAAGTAAAATGTTTTTTGAAAAGAGAAGAATGGGGGATTTCAAATGAGGTGGATCAATCTAGAAACAAGCAACTTTTAGCTCATTGAAAATTTCGCCAGGTGACCTAAAAATACTATCGTCTTCATTAATCATTAATTTATTCAGTGATTAATAAAGTTTTATGAATTTCGTCTGGAATAAGAAATTAAGTATTTTGAATAACTATTGTATACGTGTTATTAACAAAAAGACAAGGCCTTCATAGACTGAAATTACCCTCTTGGCCTTGTCAAGAAAGAGATCTCCCATGCCTTGTCTCTGCAGTCACCTACCACCTCCCACATACCCACTGTTCATCCAAAGGAGTACTCCTCTCATGACTTGGTACCACCCAGGACTGGAGCAACTGAATCACTTCTCCATCAGGGTTCCTCACCCCTTCCACTGGCCACAGAACCTATGCATTATCCTTGTCCATCCCTACACCACCCCTCACTCATATCCCTAAGTAGACATGGATACAAAACCTGTCCCATACATCCTTCCACTACCACATACTCCAGTCTTGTCGCAGGCATCTCCTACCCCATCAAAGGCAGGGCTGTCTGTAAAAGCAGCCATGTGATCTACAAACCAAATAGTAACCACTATGCAACTTTTTACATGGGCATGACAACCAACAAGCTGTCTTTCCAGATGAATGGCCACTACCAAACTGTGACCAAGAAATAGCTGGATCACTCACTTGCTTCACATGTAGCTTAACATGATGTGCTTCATTTTAATGAGTGCTACGTAGCCTGTGCCATCTGGATTCTGCCTTCCATAACCAGTTTTTCTGAATTGCACAGGTGGAACTTTCCCTGCTTCATATCCTTCATTCTATAACCCCCACCCCTTCACCTGATCTTTGCCTTCACAGATAGCACAGCACCTTCTCCCATCCATACTCTTCTTCTATCCCTCCCCTCCTCACTTCCTGCCTCCCCATTACGACCACCAACCACCTCAGCAGATTGCTGCTCTCATTAGACACAGCCACTGTCAGGCACCAGCACACAGAGGCAGTAGCCTTGTACAATATATATATATATATATATATATATATATATATATATATATATATATATACAAAGATGATGTAACTTACCAAACGAAAGCGTTGGTATGTTGATAGAGACACTAACAAACACACACACAAAATTCATGCTTTCGCAACCCACAGTTGCTTCGTCAGGAAAGAGGGAAGGAGAGGGAAAGATGAAAGGATGTGGGTCTTAAGGGAGAGGGTAAGGAGTCATTCCAATCCCGGGAGTGGAAAGACTTACCTTAGGGGGAAAAAGGGATAGGTATACACTTGCACACACACACACATCCATCCACACATATACAGACACGAGCAGACATATGTAAAGGCAAAGTGTTTGGGCAGAGATGTCAGTCGAGGTGGAAGTACAGAGGCAAAGATGTTGTTGAATGACAGGTGAGGTATGAGCGGCAGCAACTTGAAATTAGCGGAGGTTGAGGCCTGGTGGGTAACGGGAAGAGAGGATATATTGAAGGGCAAGTTCCCATCTTCGGAGTTCTGATAGGTTGGTGTTAGTGGGAAGTATCCAGATAACCCGGACGGTGTAACACTGTGCCAAGATGTGCTGGCCGTGCACCAAGGCATGTTTAGCCACAGGGTGATCCTCATTACCAGCAAACACTGTCTGCCTGTGTCCACTCATGCAAATGGACAGTTTGTTGCTGGTAATTCCCACATAGAAAGCTTCACAGTGTAGGCAGGTCAGTTGGTAAATCACATGGGTGCTTTCACACGTGGCTCTGCCTTTGATCGTGTACACCTTCCGGGTTACAGGACTGGAGTAGGTGGTGGTGGGAGGGTGCATGGGACAGGTTTTACACCGGGGGCGGCTACAAGGGTAGGAGCCAGAGGGTAGGGAAGGTGGTTTGGGGATTTCATAGGGATGAACCAAGAGGTTACGAAGGTTAGGTGGATGGTGGAAAGACACTCTTGGTGGAGTGGGGAGGATTTCATGAAGGATGGATCTCATTTCAGGGCAGGATTTGAGGACATCATATCCCTGCTGGAGAGCCACATTCAGAGTCTGATCCAGTCCCGGAAAGTATCCTGTCACAAGTGGGGCACTTTTGGGGTTCTTCTGTGGGAGGTTCTGGGTTTGAGGGGATGAGGAAGTGGCTCTAGTTATTTGCTTCTGTACCAGGTCGGGAGGGTAGATGCGGGATACAAAAGCTGTTTTCAGGTTGTTGGTGTGATGGTTCAGGGATTCAGGACTGGAGCAGATTCGTTTGCCACGAAGACCTAGGCTGTAGGGAAGGGATCGTTTGATATGGAATGGGTGGCAGATGTCATAATGGAGATACTGTTGCACTTCGGTACAGTGCTATGCTCCAGACAAATACCTTCAGAAAAGACTTCTTAACACTTACATTTGTATTCATCTTTAACAAATTCCCCTTTTCTCAGAAACGCTTTCCTTGTTGATTCAGTTCAGTTGCATTCCATTAGCTGTGTTTTAGTTTTATATCTTTGTAACATGTTTTTCGAGATACTATACATTTTATTCAACTTTTCAAGTCTTTTACTATCTCTGACAGAATTTCATTGTCTTGGCTAAACCTAAATTTTTTTATACCTTCTCCCTGTACATCAAATTGATTTTCCGAATTTCATCTTGGTTACCTTCATCACTTCCTCTGTGTACAGATTGAATAACAATGGAGAAGTCTATGACCCTGTCTCATTCCTTTTTCAACTATGGCTTCCTTTTCACATCCTTTGATCTTATAACTGTAGTTGTAAGATAAGTAGTAGTGTGAGTATTATCCCATTTGCTCATTTGTTCTACATTTCCCAGAACTCAAACTGATCAACTCCAGGTTGGCTTCTACCAGTTTTCCATTCTTCTGCAAACAACTCATGTCAGTACTTACAATATTGATAGTCCGATAAACAATGACACCTGTCATCATCTTCCCGCTTGGGAACTGGAAGTATTACATTCTTGTTGAAATCTGAGGATATTTTGCCAGTCTCATATACACTCCTGGAAATTGAAATAAGAACACCGTGAATTCATTGTCCCAGGAAGGGGAAACTTTATTGACACATTCCTGGGGTCAGATACATCACATGATCACACTGACAGAACCACAGGCACATAGCCACAGGCAACAGAGCATGCACAATGTCGGCACTAGTACAGTGTATATCCACCTTTCGCAGCAATGCAGGCTGCTATTCTCCCATGCAGACGATCGTAGAGATGCTGGATGTAGTCCTGTGGAACGGCTTGCCATGCCATTTCCACCTGGCGCCTCAGTTGGACCAGCGTTCGTGCTGGACGTGCAGACCGCGTGAGACGACGCTTCATCCAGTCCCAAACATGCTCAATGGGGGACAGATCCGGAGATCTTGCTGGCCAGGGTAGTTGACTTACACCTTCTAGAGCATGTTGGGTGGCACGGGATACATGCGGACGTGCATTGTCCTGTTGGAACAGCAAGTTCCCTAGCCGGTCTAGGAATGGTAGAACGATGGGTTCGATGACGGTTTGGATGTACCGTGCACTATTCAGTGTCCCCTCGACGATCACCAGTGGTGTACGGCCAGTGTAGGATATCGCTCCCCACACCATGATGCCGGGTGTTGGCCCTGTGTGCCTCGGTCGTATGCAGTCCTGATTGTGGCGCTCACCTGCACGGCACCAAACACGCATACGACCATCATTGGCACCAAGGCAGAAGCGACTCTCATCGCTGAAGATGACACGTCTCCATTCGTCCCTCCATTCACGCCTGTCGCGACACCACTGGAGGCGGGCTGCACGATGTTGGGGCGTGAGCGGAAGACGGCCTAACGGTGTGCGGGACCGTAGCCCAGCTTTATGGAGACGGTTGCGAATGGTCCTCGCCGATACCCCAGGAGCAACAGTGTCCCTAATTTTCTGGGAAGTGGCGGTGCGGTCCCCTATGGCACTGCGTAGGATCCTACGGTCTTGGCGTGCATCCGTGCGTCGCTGCGGTCCGGTCCCAGGTCGACGGGCACGTGCACCTTCCGCCGACCACTGGCGACAACATCGATGTACTGTGGAGACCTCACGCCCCACGTGTTGAGCAATTCGGCGGTATGTCCACCCGGCCTCCCGCATGCCCACTATACGCCCTCGCTCAAAGTCCGTCAACTGCACATTCGGTTCACGTCTACGCTGTCGCGGCATGCTACCAGTGTTAAAGACTGCGATGGAGCTCCGTATGCCACGGCAAACTGGCTGACACTGACGGCGGCGGTGCACAAATGCTGCGCAGCTAGCGCCATTCGACGGCCAACACCACGGTTCCTGGTGTGTCCGCTGTGCCGTGCGTGTGATCATTGCTTGTACAGCCCTCTCGCAGTGTCCGGAGCAAGTATGGTGGGTCTGACACACCGGTGTCAATGTGTTCTTTTTTCCATTTCCAGGAGTGTATCTTTCACTTTTTGACTTAGGTCTTACAGTGTCCTGTCAAATCCTTCTTGCAACAACATATCTCCCAGATCAACTTTATCTACTTCCTTTTCCCTTTCTATAATATTTTCTTCAAGTTCATTCCACTTGTATGGCCATTCTATACATTCATTTTAGCTTTTCCGTTTTTGCTTAGTACTTTCTTGGCATCTGAGCTCTTAATATGCAGGCCTTTCTCTCATGTCCTTGCTCAATGTCCCCTTTAATACTCTCAACAACTTCTGTTTATAGTAACTTATCAAGGTCCCATTTCCTTAATTTTGTACCTTTCTTCTGTTTCTTAAGTTTTAAATTGTGGTTTATAACCAATCAAACTCCACACTTGCCCCTGGACAATGTTTCACAATTTAAAATCCGATTTCAAAAAATTTATCATACCATTATTTAATATATCTATCCCAAAAACAATAGAAATTATTGAGTGACCTCACATTCAAAAATAAAATTTATGGTGGAACTCTCCAAAGAGTTTTTAATTCAGACTTGGGGTCCCCCTATGGACTGTGCCCAGTTCCCTTCAGCTGCATGTTACAAAATGTCATCTGAGAACAGGAAAGTGTTGCTGAAGTAGTTCACATAGTTCACATTTGAGACTCAAAGATCAGTGTTGAGAGTCAACTGCCTTACATATCACCGATGAACTTTCAAGAAACAGAGAGACTGTGGGACCGTGCCAAAAGAAAAAGCAGGAAACTCTGTCTTCAAGTTCCTTCCGAGAAAAGAGCCAGCATCCAAAAAGTGCTTCATCACCTAACAAAAGAGTATGGTAAAATAGAAAAAGTGAACTGGTGAAATAGCACATATAAAAACCATCAAAAAAGAAGCCAGTGACAGCAAAACAGGGAAGATGGCCATTGTTTTTCATAGGACATGCATCATATGCAAGACAAAGGCAATCTCAAGAAAAGCTAAATTGAGGCACTATAACACAATGATTGAAACTGAATGTCAACGCAAAGTTGAACACCTCTTATGGGTAGTGTAACACCATCACTAATTTTGGGGCATTATTGGGTGAGAAGCAGGTCTATTGCAGCCATGTGTGAGGCAAGCAGGAAGGTGCAGAAGTAACGTAATTTCACAAGTGAGCCTGTTTGTACACCACAAGACAGCCGGGTAATGCTGTGCAGTCATGGAGACATTGCAGAAAGTCCATGCAACTATTAATCAGCCTGTGGCATATTTCCTTTACCTTTGGAACACATATGTGTGATCTGCACATGCTTGGAAGTAATGCATAGGCCCAACAAGTGTGCAATTAATCATTATAAATACCTTCTGATTTTAGCACAGTTACGTGCAGTCTGGCAGCACCTTCTGCAATATCAAGTCCATGCATGTCTTCATCACATTATGGGTCAGCCAGCTCCCGACACCAGTCTGGGCAGCCATCACTAAGGAATCCACATAGGCAGAACTAAAGTCATTAATTTTCCACAAATACATTTTCTTGGAAAAGTAGTATGCTGTGATGACCCAAACACGGTTAACATTCAAAAATGACTGATAGGCTGAAGGCCTCTGTTCAACAGCTCAAAGTCTCTTACTTGGTTGAGTTTTCCAGAAATTAATATTTACAAAGTCCTACTGTTGCACATGAAAGCCAAGTTCCACTAGAGTGTACTTTCAGTACGTGCACAATGATATAACTCCTTGAAGAAAAGAATACAGTCAATGTTCTACCAAAGTTTCTGAACTGGGTTATGACATCCGACAATGGAGACTCAACAATCAGTGGAGCTGCAGAGGTCTTGTGGTGTCTGTTGAGGAGATAGCTGGTTGGCAGCAAGCAGCAGCATCTATGTACCTATGGTGCATGGTGGTGCACAGGCCTATAAATTGTTGTGTGGCAGGATATCACAGGAACTGTTTTAGGTCATGTGGGTCATGGATACAAATAGTTCCCCACCCTGTCAGTGACTCCTGGTGGCACTGATTGGGCTGCATAGTGAAACTGCTACAATTCTGTTTTCTGGTGCAGGGTGGTTGCATGGCATGTAGGTAACCCATCACATTGTGCCACATTGGTTGCCAGTCTTACAGACCGAATGCAACAACAAGTCAATCTCCACCAGACCAGTTCTTGGTGCTAAATGTGCACCTGTGGACACAACAGATGATTCATCCCCAGGCTCCCCTGTAGGTGCTGAACTCCTGCCTTTGTATTCCTGGAGGGCAGTGGTTCACAACCAGGGCAGTAATACTGTTATCCACCAGCACCAGTGTGTGCTTCTAACCTGGTAGTGGTGGATGCCTGTGAGAATTCAGTGGATGTTTGTGTCACTGGCACTGCTCATTCAGGGTGACACAGTGCCAAGATAGGCTTGCCTTGCTGATTGGGATAAACAGTGTTAGCAAACATTAAACAGCCATCTTACCTCCGCAACCTTCCAACATCAACGGCATTGCCAGCAGACCGTACACTTGTCTAGGACATATCTGGTGGTGTAGCAGCACTTCAACATTGTAACTCAGGACTAAATAAAATGTTATATCTTACAGCGGTGTTTTCTGCCCTAGCCTGGCATCACCATTTCCACAACCAACCACACCAGTACCTCTACACCAGCTGGACACAGTCACTGCATGTTGATACAGAGTGGTGTCAGAAGCATTTTGGTATCAGCATGGCTTCACAAACACAGCACAAAATTTTGTGTAACTGTGGGGTGAGTGAGCAGACTATTGGTTTTTGTGGTTGGTATCTCTGTTTTACGTGTAGAGGGCATAGAGTCAATGTGAGTGAGTCACAGAGACTTGACGGTCAGGTTTGTGCAGCGAGGGGAACTGGTTGATCTTTCACAATTTTGTGGTAATACAAAGGAACATTATTTATGACCTGTGAGATGGCACTGTAATTCATCAGGGCATATGGCTGGTCAGTGCAGTGTGAACATGGATGATGATAAAACATAAGATTTAAGTGTGTATTGTGTCATACGGCCTGTTCTGAGTGCATTTTGTGTTCTTTGGTGTGTATTGGAGATTAAGGATCTGCAATGACAGAGACTCAAATGCAGGAAGCCACTAGTCGGGAGGCAGTTCAAGCATTGGTTACTGAAATGGCGCAATTGAGAGCAGTTAACACAGACTTGCATAATAGCTTGCAGCTACAGATTAAGAGTTGTAATCAGCTGAGCAACCTATTCCTTTATTATATCCAGCCACAGTCATTTTGATCATGCACTTTTCTGGAAAGTCAACTGATGATGTAATGTGGTTTTGGATGACCTGCAACTAGCAGCTAGTATGGGGTGGGGTCACAGGATCAGATGTTACAGGTGAAAGATTTATGGTTGGTAGATAAGCAAAGGCATATGTCAGATGTACAGAGGGACTAAGAGGTGTCAGATATTTGACGAATGAAAAAAGGCCTGTTACAAAAGCACAAGAAGGAAAATAGTGCAAGATTTTTTTTTTCGCAAGCAGTTGGATAGTCTGTCAATAAAAGCATAATGTGCTGACATATGAGCAGGGAGGGTGATGAGACAAATAGCATCATACTCCATGAAATGGAACAAAGGGCACTGGGCACATTTTAAGGGAGACTGTTGCATGGTAGGTCTAGATGGGTGAGAACAGGTACTCTGTGGTCAGAATAGCCACGGGATTTCAAGAAATTAATGTAATAACTGGAATGCAGAATAAGAGAGAGTTCTCCACTAATGTGCAGTGTTATAGATATGGCGGGGCTGAACATGTGCAGAAGCAACTTTGCCAACCTCATTGTGATAGATGTGGTGTGGTTGGACACCATGACTGCAAAAATGGTAAGGGGAAACAGGGATGAATAAGCAGGTGTTAAACGCAAAAGGGAGCCACAGGTCCACCGCACAGGGTTCCTGATACATTTCAATGCAACTAACATGTTTGCAAAGGCAGAATGTAGTATAGTCAGAATAGTGAAGGGTAGGAAGCACAAGTTTTTATTGGGCACATGGGTGCATGTGTCAGCAATAAGTATGGACCTCATGGGTCAGAGACGATTAAACACTCCACGCTATAACTTACATGGAGTTGGAGATAGTGATGTGGAGTCTTTGGGTTCAGTACTCAGTTCTAACTCCACACCTGTGGAATTACGATGATATGATGGATGAGCCATCACCAGGCTCCACGGTAGAAGCCAAATTCCTACCTGGGAGGGCAGTGATCTGCAGCTAGGGCAGTACTGCCACCATCCATATGCACCAGGGGAAGCTTCGAACATGTTCTTGTCAGTGGCATTGCTTGCTCAGGGCAACATGATGATAATTGAGTCATGCACTGCTGAAAGTAGTAAACAGTGTCAGCAAAGCTAGATGTTGACATCAAATAGCTGTCCTGCCACTGTGACTTTCCAATATCAAAGGCATTGCCGGCAGACCACACACCTGTAGAGGGCAAATACAAGGGCATTGCGGCACATCAGTATTGTAGCTCAAGACTAAATAAAATGTGTTCTATCTTGCAGTGGAGTTTTCCTAGCCATACAGGCCAACACCACTGTCTCCATAATCTGCCACTCCATCACCTCTACACCATAGCAGCCCTATTCAGTCCATGTTGCTATAATAGGGAAGGATGGACTATGAGAAGCTGAGAAGTTTTTGTGCAATGTCTTTCATAAAATAATGGTTCTTTAGATAATAGATAGACAGTATAGATCATAGGACAAATTGTACAGGAACAACAAATGGCTGATTGCATCAATAAGAAAATGATGACTAGAGTTCCAAGGATATCTGTTCTGGATAAATGCAAACTTACTAATGAAGCAGATGTTTAAATGTACTTGACAACAAGCCTAATACCTTTGAAAAATGGTTCTGGGAAGGAAGGAAGAAAGGATCTTGGGACCATTGGACTGAATGAGGAAGATATTGCTAACAAAGTACTAATCACTGAACAACTACTTCAAGGGCTTCCACAATAAGCAAAAGCAGAACAGTGTCTGGAAACAGGGAAGAAAGCTGACAGTTAGAGAAAGAATGTATTGCTTTTAGACTATAAAATACGCTTCCAGAAATACCTTATAGTTACTTGCCATGGCCCCTAATGCCCTAGACAAGGTGAAAATAAGAATATATCTGAATCCTTCCAGTGTCTACAGGTCTCTTCCTCATATACAACCTTATTTCAGGATTCTTAAACTAAGTGTTAAGCTAGTTACCTCATGGTCCATAAATAGCTGCAGACTCTGTCTGTGATGTGGATCAAGTAAATTTTACAGTGCATATCATAAGCAGAAAATATGTCAACATGCTGACCATTTACACAATTTCTTAGGGTTTTTATTAGTATCTTGTGTTACTTAATCAAATCGATATATCTCAGTAAAAAGTGTTTAGTTTAATTGCATCCTATCAGTATTAGCCAAGGCTTTAGAATGTATAGCTCATGAATGGCATTACTAATTATTTAACATCAAATAATCTTTTAGATGAATACCAGTCCAATTTCCAGCAAAATTGCTGCACAACAACTGCACTTATAAAACTGACTGATGAACTGAAATAAGCTATGGACAAATAACGGGCAACTATTATCAAACAGTGCAAACTCCAGGTAGGAATATCAACAATGTAGGAAAAGACAGATTGCTACTCACCATAAAGAAGACATGTCAAGTTGTAGACAGACACAATTAAAAGACACTCACATATAGCTTTCAGCCACAGCCTCTGTCAGTAAAACAGACACACACAAACAAGCATATCTCACACACACACACGGCCACCAGCTCAGCATCTTAGGTTGGAATCCAAAATCTCGTGAGATGCAAGCAGCAGTCTGGAGAGGATGAGGAAGGGGAAGGGATAGTAGAGTACGGGCAGGGAGAGAGACAAATGCTGTCTGGTGCAGTGTGCAGTGACTAGACTGCCAACAGGTGCAGTGTCAGGAGGTTTTGTGACAGGGAGGTGGGGAAAAAAGGAGCAAAAAAGGATAGGAGTGGGGAAAGACAGGCAGATGCATTAGCAGAGGGCTGCAAATAAACAGCATGGGAGATGAGAATGGGGAAGAGATGATAGGACAGAGGGGGTGGAAACTGTTGTGTGGAGGGTGTGGGGACAGTATGTTACTATAGGTTGAGGCCGGGATAATTACAAAAGCGGAGAATATATTGTAAGGATAACTCCCATCTGCGCAGTTCAGAAAAGCTGATGGCAAAGGGAAGGATCCGGATGACTTGGATAGTGAAGCAGCCATTGAAATAAAGTGTGTTACGTTCAGCTGCATCCTGTGCCACAGGGTTGTCTACTTTGCTCTTGGCCACTGTTTGGTGGTGGCCATTCATCCTGGTGGACAGCTGATTAGTAGTCATACCAATATAAAAAGCTGTGCAGTGATTGCAGCAGAGCTGGGAAATGACATGGCTGCTTTAACAGGTGGCCCGGCCCTTGACGGGGTAGGATAAACTCTGACAGGGCTGGAATAGGAAGTGCTGGGTGGGTGGATTGGGCAGGTTTTGCACCTGGGTTATGATCCCTATGGCAAAGGGTTGGGATAGGGAGTGATGTAGGAATGGCCTAGGATGCTGTGGAGATTGGATGGGCGGTGGAGGTGTGGGGAGTATCTCAGGTAGGATGTCCCTCATTTCAGGACACAATGATAGGCGATCGAAGCCCTTTGGCTTATTAGCCCTCAGTTCAGAGAATCTCTTCCACCATTAATCCTAAACAGCACAGACATAACATTTTCTTCTTCTGCAAAGAACTTGGAAATAATTCTGGACCATCACTTAGACTGGACTGAACACACAACTGCAATCTGTGAGAAGGTATCAGCACATCACTTCACCCACTACAGAGGTATAGAAAAATTTATTTCCTTTCAAGCTCAAGAAAAGCTCTTAGAAATACTAATACTCCCCATACTTCACTATGGTGATGCTATTCTCTAAGGACTTTTGTATGAAAGCTCATGCAGGCTGAAATTGGTGATGAGTGTTTGTGTATAACATAGTTATGATTTATGCTTTTTTGGCCATATCACACCAACCTATGAACAGTCATCATGACTACATGTTGATAAGTGTAGAGACTATTATACACTATGTTTGCTCTATTATCTTCTCAATCATTGTGCTCCCTCTTATTTGTCTTCAATTGTTGCTTTACTATCTGAGCAGCACAACAGAAATATTCAATTCCAACAAAGTAAAACTCTCTCTCCACCATCAAATAAAGCTGCCATATTTTAAAGTCATTTTCTGTATCAGGAACTTGGCTTTGGAACAATCTACCTAAAATGTCAGACAAATTAAATTTCTTTCAAACTTTAAAAGACAGCTACTGGTCCACTTTCTATCGTGGTAGCCATCTCTCCCACATCCTGTGGAGCTCACTTTCATCAATTCCCCTCCCTCACAACTATTTCCTAGCCCTTGTCAGCAGAGTTCTCTATTTATATTATGTTCTTCCCCAACAGCCACTGTCACTGTCATTTCAATCTTCTCTTCTTTTGCCCAGTCCACTCATGACTGTACTAAACACAGCTTCCAATGTGCTAAGCTTATCTATGTCATCCTAAATGCCCTTTATTATTGTTGTTATTATTATTATTGGAATTTTTTTTTAAATCTTTGGTGTGTGTTGTTCCTGGTTAAATGTAAGAGAGGGCCTTAAGGATCTAATCTGGTCATGCGAAATAAGCAATAAAAAATAATAAGTAAATGAATGGTAGCTTTGATTACCTAAGTCACAAAATTATAATAAACATTTCTCAATGAAATGTGAATTGCTCAAGATAAAATTTTTAAGCTTTTATTCAAATTTACTTTTCCTATTTGTCAAGCATTTTATATGATGGATTTGCAATCTGAAGATAATGAAAGCCAATTGATGTTACTATTTCTCCTGAACTGTAAGGTCAAGAAAATTTGTGAACTATCATTACTGAAATATTTTTTACAAGTACTTTGTGGTCTATAATAAACAAAACATTCATTATAGTAACAATAATTTAACCACTTCATAGCATTAGTTATCACATGCCAACAATGAGTATTGTGTTCCTCATTATGTATTACAATAACACAAAAGAGCTCCATGAATAAAGTATTTTTTTCAGTACTACTAATGTTTTAATATCTTAGGATCTTGAAGCGATACTGAACAATTCCAAAGAAGGAGTAATATTCTTTAGTTTGGGGTCAAATATACAACCATCAGATATGCCAAAAGACAAGTTTCTTGCCTTTATGACAGCATTCTCAAAGCTAAACCAGACAGTACTCTGGAAATGGGACCAAGATACAATGCCTGGTAAACCAAGAAATGTTCATCTTGGGAAATGGTTTCCTCAGAATGACATTTTAGGTAATATTGCAGTTTTAATTTTTTTTTTTTTAATATTGTGTCTGTGCTTTAATTTATAGCTGCACCATAGATGTTATATTAAATTGACAGATAATGCATTTTTACGTGAAAATCTAATGCAACAATATTTCTATCATAATGTGGTGTTATTTTTTATGTTTGACAGGACATAAGAATGTCAAATTGTTCATAACACATGGAGGCTTACTAAGCCTTCAGGAAGCTGTCTACCACGCAGTTCCTGTTTTGGGAGTACCAATTTTTTCAGATCAAAGAGTAAATGTCAATCAGGCAGAAGGCAAAGGATATGCAGTAAAGCTGTTTTTCTCCGATGTAACAGAGGAGTTCTTATTACAGGCAATTAATGAAGTTTTGAGTAATCCAAGGTATGTTTATTTATTGATTCAGAGCAGCTACATAGCACACTCCGGGCTTATTTATATCAAAAAAAGCCTTTCTCAAGTAATAACTAGCAGTAGTGCTTATGATCCGGTATTCTATGGAAGAAATTATGACTACGCCTGCATCAGTAGACTGTGTAACAGCAACTCAGAAAGATTTTAAATAAACTGGAAAATTATATGTGATCCTAAAAAGCATAGGATTTTAATCTATAATTTTAACAACTAGAATTTCTTTTATCTAATGATGAAGACAAAATATATTTACAGTATGCAGACATTTCCGAAGTGGTATAGAAAGGGTAACATTCATAAAATGAACAATAATAAAGATGGAAAAGTATTGTATAAAAAACAAACTTAGCATAAAATGGCAACACTTATTCTGTAAGGGTAGGTTACTGAGTTCATATTTGTCTATTAAACTGAAGATCCTTGAATAATTGCCTGTGTGCTAGCTGTGAAATTGAAAGAAGGTAAGATATACCACTTTCAATATGATGCTCAAACCAAAAATACATACAGCAACAAAAGAAATGGTAAGCAGTGTTCTCTGCAAATGGTCTCTGTCTCAATTTTGAAAGGACACAACATTCAGTTTTGTCCATCTAGAGGTACTGGTACTACACCAATGATTAATGAAACACATAATGATCACATAATAACCTGGATGGAAGCTTCATAATTTTTAGGTGTCCCTATTGACGAGTCTTTAAACTGGAAAAAAAAATCACATTGTTGAACTAACACCTTAGTTCAGCCCCATTTATGCTTCAAATCATTGCAAATCTTGGGTAGAGACAAATTGGTAAGTTGGGAGGGGGAAAAAAAAGAAAAGAAAACGTCCTTTGGACTTATGCCCTATCCCAAATGTTTTCCAAACAGAACACATTAGATATACTTCAATACCATATTTATTTTCTGTAATGTTCAGCACATTGTCAGGCTTATATGAGCACCAGATGGTAAACACTGCAACATGATTTTAGAAACAATTGCAATATAAGAGGGTGTGCCAAAAAGTAGTGGCTCTGAATGCTTTACAAGGAAAACTCTTAATGCTTTTTAAATAAAACAAACATTATTAACATTCAACATCTTTATTCTTCATGTTTACAAATTTATTTCTCAATGTAGTCACCTTGGCAATGAACGCATTTCTCCTGATAAGAGGCCAATTTGTTGATACCTTGACTGTAGAATGTTTCACTTTGTTGACAGAGCCACAACCTCACCTCTGCTTGCACTGATTCATCACTATTAAAGTGAAGTCCTTCAGGGTGTTCTTTAAATTTTGGAAACAGATGAAAATCATACGGGGCCAAGTCGGTGATCAGTCACAGTGAATCCAGGGCATCAAATTATTGTAGATGTCGCAGCGCTCATGTGTGACCCGACACTGTCATGCTGAAGGAGAGGATGTTTCATGTGTTGGTGAACTCTTCAAATTTGAAACTTGATTACAGCACACTGTTTCTCAGGCACGGCATAGCTACATTACACACTGTCATGTTACATGCTACAATTAAGAACCCTCTAGTGGCAGAGTGCTGCAGATATGTAGACGTGAAGAATAAAGATTTAGAATGTTAACAATGTTTGTTTTATTTTAAAAAAAGCTTTAAGTGTTTTCTCTGTAAAAAAAATTCAGAAGCACTACTTTTCAACAAGCCCTCATATATATTTTTAACACAGTCATCTCTAAACATTATCATACATATCACATGGCACCGATGATCTCACTGTTTGATCCCCTCCCCCAAACTGACCAGTAAACAAACCAACACATCACATTACAGCCCTTGTACAGTTCACAATAAATGTTCAAATTTGTGCATTTGTGCACTCTTGGGAGAACATGCTGTGTTGCTTGTATTTATACATTCCCTATGTGGGCAGCAGTGTCCATGATATGATCAAACAGTCATCTAATGTATTCACTGTATTCACCATTTGTTTGAACACCTCAGCCTTCATCCAACCCCAAATCAAAAATATAATGGCATAAGGCCTGGAGATCTTGGTGGCCAGTTAATTGTACTGGGGAGAAATCACAAAGGGAGTCTCACAGGGCTCAATTTTGAGTTCACTCCAATTCCTTCTAAATGTGTTCTATCTCAGAAGTCATTTGGAATAGGGCATATGTTCATATGAAGTTTCTTACTTTAATTGAGCTTTCCTCTCATATCCCTGAAGATTGAGCATTACTCCTGGGACACTCTGCATAACTTCTGTACATTTGATAAATACGGAAACTGGCAAGGAAGTTGGTGGACAAATACTTCAATGACTTTCTTATCAGTTGTTGCTCTTCACATGTTTCAGTCTTCATTTTCTCTAATCCTATTGATACATGAGTTTAACACCTACACTTACTTATATCTTTCTTCTGCATACATAACTGTATAATTATAAAAGACACAATATATCTTTCATTAAATTGCTTTTTGTCACTGAATTATCAAAGTTGTTACAGTTTTATATAGAAAATATACATTAATGATGGTAGTACATCTTGTTACACACCAATTCTTCATCATATGTAATATATTACACCATTTTAATTCTCAGGAACCATATCAAATATTTTCCACATGGATTTAAATAATGACAGTCAACTTTTTTACACCTGTTGATATTGAGAGGGTCTTTTTTTTCTTTTAACAGGTAATAGTTATCCTTAAAGTGAGCCTGGCTGCTAGGGAGTACAGCTCTATGTTGGCCTTAGAAAGCTTCAAAAGCTGAGCCTAAGGGAGTTTACTGACCTCCAGCTGATTTTTCACATTCCAGTGCTTACATCAAAGGGGAATCAAAAGAATGGCTAAACCTTCTCTCTCAAATCCCTGCCTTTGCATCCCTTTTTTCTGCTTCAAGCATAATTAAAAAGATTTAATATCTTGATAAGTGTTAAGGATACTTACTGTTTCTAGCATCCCCTGTAGTAAAGTAAAGTAAATTCATATGGCATGAATGGCTGGGAGACCCCAAAGGCCAGGATCAGCTACCTCCTTGGAAAGTTTTTCCCTATCCTTTATGCCTGTAGGCACCTTTCCTCTGCCGAATATATTAAGTGTAGGTGACTGTAATGGGTGTGTGTCATGTTCATGTTGGAGATGATGAGAGAAGGAAGTGGGTGAAACCCAGTGCCGGCACATAGCCTACTCTTCTCAAAGAGCACCATGGGAACCACTGAGCTTATCATCCCCCTCTGATGGATGGATCACCATCAACAGTGTCGCATGCCTTCACTTAAATAAGAGACTGTGGAGAGGTTTGGAATTGAATCCAGGACATTTGGCACAAAGACTGGTAATCAGGGATGTCATACCACCACCCCTCCTGTCCCCTCTACCACAAAAGCAGAGGGAACAATGTCAACAGTGCACACTGTACCTGGACAATCACCCATCCAAGTATTGGCCACACCCAATGGTGCTTAACTTAGGTGATCTGACAGGAGCAGGTGTATCCACCTTGGCACAGCCACTGACATCCCCTGAAGTAAAGACATGCTAAATATGTAAATTTCTTGCTGTGTGAAATGTGTCATTACTCAAATAATGAATTATGTTTGCAGAGTCTATTGTGCTATTTTTCCTTATCTTTATTTGTTTCTGCTCCTATTGCTCTAACATTTAAATGACTACCTATATGCTAATCTACAATGTTGTTTCCATATGACATCTTTTTCCATTTTGTCAAGTATCCCCTTTACTGTGACAGAAAAAGAGCCATGTTTTTTTCATTATTTCAATCTATTTTAATTAACTTTACAGTTATGTTTATCACCTACTGCTATTAGTACTGTTTCAATAGCACATACCACTACTGCAATTCCACACAATACAACTATTACAATCATAGACAGGCCATATTACTATTACCATCACCTTGATTTTTGTACAGAAACTGTTACTAATGAAACTAATGCTAGTTACACAAACATTAATTCTAATACTTCAACTACTATTACTTATGATCTTATTAAGTCATTAACCCTCAGAGATCATTTAATTTACTACTATTTTGTTTGTATATTCCATACCAAATTGGCCATATTGTCAAGTCCATCAATGTCTGCCTCCAGGCAGCAATGCGATGAATCAGTGTGCACCACTTTTGGCTTGTGGCCACATCCCTTCACTCTTCTACTCCTGAGGCAAGCTATCAGGCTTGTTGTCATTCCCTAGGTTCATCTGCAGGTGGTGTCTTTTGACTATAGTAACGCCTCTGAGACAACATCAGTTAGTATCAAAGTTCCTTAAGTTATATATGAGGTTTACAGCATACTATAATTAGCCCTCATACTATAATTAGCTCTCAAATGGGACAAGTTATATTGTCTGATCATGGATGAACTTTAATGATGAGGATCCACAAAAGTGAAGAAAACATTTCTCATGAACATGTCTCCAGAAATATTTGAGAGAGTTGTTTTTTAGAAGACTGTATGGTCACTCTGTGTAAAATGATTTTCTTACTTCATAATTTGAATTTCTTAAGGAATAGAGCATTGAGAAAGCTAAATTAAGTTTCACTACAAACATTTTCAGCAAATTAAACTGTATTAATTGTGCAGTTTTTGTTACTGGCAGCATAAATCATTGACATTATCAAAGAATGTCACATTCTGTGGCTATGAGGACATGTATCTAATCTGATCAGAAACTTTATTTCCTGGCATTTGGATAAAAGAAGCAATAAAAGAAGATGCTGCATATCAGTAATACAAAACTCAGAATATCTCAGACTGAAGCACTAATCTACATTTGCACATATAATCTACACTTGCGCATATACACCACAAACCACTGTACAGGGTAGGGTGGAAGGTACCTCTTACCAATATCAGCATTTCACTGTTCTACTACATTCACAAATGGAGTGTGAGGAAAACGACTGTGTCTATGACTCTGTAGTCACTGATTCTCTCTTATCTTGTTCTCACAGTCCCTGTGCAGAATATAACATGGAGGCAACAGAGTGGTTGCACATTGTTCCTTAAATACAGGTTATTGAAGTTTACCCAACAAAGTTTCTTGAAAACTGTGTCGTATTTATCCTAGGAAATCTGTTTAAGTTTCTTGACTGTTTCTGTTACTCTCTCAAATTGCTATAGCAGTCAGCTACAGTCCTAACAGCAGGTCTCTGAATTCATTTGATGCAAGTTGTCATGACTTCTTGACAAAAACTGCAAACAGCTTCATTATCATTTTGGTTGTAATTTACTTTACCACTCCATTGCACATTCCAAGAACCATTCCAACAAATCTACGAATTCCATTCACCTGTTTAAATTTAATATCACTTCTTAATGTTACTTCTAAATACTTATACACTGTGACATGCTCAATATGTTCACTAGTAACCCTGTAACTGGGTTCTTTCTCTTTGTTATAGGTGTTAACTTCCATTTATCCCCATTTAATGAGTGCTACTATTGATTACAACAATCAGAAATCCTCTTGATGTCTTTCTGCATTTCCTAATGATCATTGAAATTTCCTAATTGTCATTGAATGAGGGTTCTTTCCAATAGACGACAGTTTCATTAGAAAACAATCTTATAGTGCTTCTGATCCTACCTGATACATTATTTATGTATGTTAGGACTATCAGAGGTCTTATTATGCTTCCATGAACATTTGCTGTCCAGTTTAATGTTCTGGATTCTATTAAATATTCATTCAGCCAATCACATGTCTGCAATGGTACTTTGTAAGATTATATTTCTCTGAGCTGAGGTGCATGTGGCATTCTGCTTAGCATCACTGGCTGTTATGCTGTGGGTTGCGTGTTCAAACCCAACCATCAGCAATTAATTTTTATTTAGTATTTATTGTTTCTGGAAGGTACTTGAAGTACCTAATATTTGTATATTTTGGAACATTTGATGTTTGTATAAATATCAGCACTCTGGAATATATAAAGTTTGTATAACTACCTGCAATCTCTGGCCAGGATATCACTTCTGTTCTGGTTCTGTGATGGTGTTGGTAATAAATGTGTTTCCATTTCCAAGTGTTGTACTTCATTGATGACCCTGCCGTCAGATTTGGACTTGATCGTGGTTTTGAGGCGACATTGTTTGGTGGAGATGCTGTGTACTTCAAAATGTTGACATCACCATGGATCCAGTTAGGCAAAGCAAGTCATTGCTTATAAGACAGAAACTGGAATACAAGTAGTACATTGTTCCTAAGATATGTGTGTTCTGGAGACAGAAGATTCCAAACCTACAAGAAGTCAGCTATGCATCAGGCATCCATCACTATTTTCGAGAGTTGCAGGTCAGGACCCAACAAAATGGCTGAGTGCCTTGACTGTGTCACCAAATAATAGATAGGATGACTTGATGTGTTTGGAAAATGTGTACTTTTACTTAGATGGCACAGCCCAGCAGTGGTTTGAGAACAATAAAGATAAGGTCAATAGCTGGTACAAATTCGAGGCAGATCTGAAGAAATCATTTGGCAACAGTCAACAAGTCCACTTAACACATGAACAATTGAATAACAGAATTCAGCATCATCGGTAAATGAAACATTGTACATAAAGAATGTTTTGGTGCTGTACCATTTCATGAATTGTAGCTTGTTGGAAGCTGACAAAATCTCGCCTTTTATGAAATGGGCCCCACAAGACTTGTACAAGGTCCCTTGTCAAGGGATGTCAAGTGATGGGCCCTTGTGGCAGTTGTGGGAGACCACCGTGAGTCTCTATGCCAGATAGTAAGAGCAGAGATACAGCAGTGTATGACAGTCAGAAATCTCAAACTGAGTACACAAGAGACAGCAGCCATGACTTTTCACCTTATGTATCAGGAGGTGGTAGAGAATATTGAAGAAGAGGTGTATCAGTTGTTAACACCAATCTCTGCCTCTAGTCAAATATGCCATGAAGAAGGGACTTGAGTCAACTCAGAATTAATGCTGCAACCACCAAATGACAATCTGGAATCTGACCATAACAGGAGCCAACCAATTCCTCCACCAAGTGCAATGCCCCACAGAACAACAGTCATTTGGAGGGTAGAGGACAACAACACTGCTGTGTTTCCACTGTAGGCACCCTGGACACATGCACACTACTGAAGAGAAAGCATGTGAGTTTTCAGTGACTACTGTTTTGCCAGGTATCAACTGACACACCTTAGACATTCTCTGTCACAGTACACTTAGCTGTCGACTTCAAGAAAACTAAGTGAGATTACTATTTGTGGACATGGGGCACCACAGATAAAAATTCTCTGACAGTCACCAAGATGTCAGGAAATATCAATGATGTCATCATCAATAGCCAACCTGTCCAGGCAGTAGTCCACTTGGGCTTTCTTTTCTGCAATAGTGGATGCTTATTCTCATCAGCTAAAGAAGGCTTTGTTCCATAATACAAAAGCAATTGCGCTTGAAGTCACAAATGGGAAATACGCCCAGTCAACAAGAACATCTATTGCAAGAATAACTATGTATGACAAAACACTGCACTACAAATTTATCATTTTAACTGGATCTATTCATAATGTTATTCATGGATGGGACTTCTTGCAGGCATCACAAGGAGTCATAGACTGTGGAAGGTCAGATCTCCAGATTGATAAAGCTGTTCCAACCAGCACACATAACTAAGATCGCTCTGGATGGTTGTTTGCCACTGAAGACATTATCCTACCAACATCAAGCTCAATTAAACTGTGAAGCTTTTGTCAACTGCAAAAAGCTACCCGAGGTCCCAAAAGGATTCTACATGCCAGCAATGGTAATAGGTATTGTATGGGTTGAGGAGACCTTTAGAATGCTAATTGTCACTAACAGTGACAATTCATGCCTAAAGGTATGCGTGTAGGAACAGCTGTACCAGTCTAGAAAGGGTAGGTTAGTGTAACTGATGAAGAACTGTGCTCCTGTATCACTACAAACAACGTAGGAAAGATCTGGCCTGATCAAGGAACAACGTCAACAAGTGACAGCCATTCTGTGTCAGTTTCCAGATGCTTTCAAATGCAGAGTGGAGAAAAGGCAGCCCATAGTAAAACACCATATCACTACTGAGAATCATCCACCAATTAGCCAACACTCATATATAATATACTTATATGGATATGGTGTCTGTTCTTTCAGACATGTCCGAAAGAACAGACACCACATCCATATAAGTATATAGTTCTGGCAATACCAGCCATGACCTCCTTCTTCTGTGCTGATGCACACATATTCCCTGAACTCTTACGGGACTTGGTAAGAATGTCTTCCACGAGTAATGAGTGTGTTGGGGTGGGACACTACGAATGTAGTGTGTGGACATACAAGGTGAGATTGTGGGTCTCACAGGAGGCGTGTGTGAGATAGTCCCTGCAGTCGCACTATCCTCTGTGCCCTCAGTGGCTCAGATGGACAGAGCATCTGCCATGTAAGCAGGAGTTCCCTGGTTCGAGTCCCGGTCGGGGCACACATTTTCACCTGTCCCCGTTGATTTATATCAACGCTTGTCAGCAACTGAAGGTATTAATATAATTCTAATTTCCTCATATATAATATCACTGGCTGAACGATGGATAATCTGGGAAGAAGTGGATAAGATGCTACAAGGTGACATAATTGAATGTTCAGAATATTCTTGGTCCTCTCCTGCGGTGACTGCTTGAAAGGAGAAGAGCACTTCTCAACCATGCAGTAGCCTAACTGGTAAATTGAGGTTGATGATCAGGAAAAGCCCACCTGCATAACCCCTGATGGCCTCTATGAACTCAAAGCTATGCCATTTCACCTGTGTAATGTTCCTAGCACTTTCAAATGTTTGATGGGAAAACTACTTAGATTCCTTAAGTGGTAGCTGTCTCTTTGCTATCTGGATGACATTGTCATTTCATCGAAGACATTTGAAGAACATCAAGGCCAAATTGAAGTGTGTTCAGACTGCAGGCCTACATCAGAAACTGAAAAAGTGGCTCTTCACCACACCATAAATAAAAATCTTGAGGTGTTCTAGTGAAAAAGAATGGTGATGGAATCTATCCCAATCCAGAGAAAACGGTAGCAGTCACAGATTTTCTGACTCCTCGATACATTTATGCTGTGAGAAGTTTTCTTGGAATGTGCTTGCATAACCAGCAATCCATAAAGAACTTTGTACCAAGGTATATCTCTTGCAAGAACTTCTCCAGGGAAATGCCAAATTTTCCAGAAATGAGGTGCAAGAAAGATCTTTCCTTCTCCTCAACAAGACACTAACATCTTCTACAGTCATAGTACTTTTTGACAAGAGTCCTGGGACAGAACTTCACACTGACATTACATTTATGGGTTAGGTGCAGTTGTACTGCATATTCAGGAAGGTGGTAGCTTATGCTTCCAGAGTTCTCTCCAAGTCAGAGATGAACTACTCTACCTACAACTGAGAAAAAGTGCCCTACAGTTGTTTGAACCATCAATAATTTCCAGCTACATTTACTTGGCAAACCATTCACTGTTGTGATGGACTACCATTCTCTATGCAATCTGACTGGCCTGAAGGATCTGTCAGACCAGTTGGTGAGATGGGAACTTAGACTTTAGGAGTATGATGCCACAGTAGTATACAATAGTGGATATGAACACAAGGATGCCGATTGCCTTTGTAGGGATCCTTTCATGGGACACAGCAATGTGGATGAACTCTTTCACCATTGCTTTAAATGGCATTGCTGCTGAACTGAGGGAAGATGCAGCAATGCTGAAAACCATAGAAGCCATGAAGGAAGAGGAACAAACCAAAGGAGAATTCCGCTTAATAAAGGGAGCATTGTACAAGAGGAACTGTGATCCAGTGGGGAGGAAATGGTTGCTAGTCATCTCAGTTCATATACTGCCAGCCATCCTGCAGTATCTCTACAATGTTCCAACACCTGGTCACCTGCAGTATGTCTACAATGTTCCAACATCTGGTCAACTGGGATTCTAGACAGAATCAGATGAATGTATAACTGCATGTCTCTACCAGTCTGTTAGATGCTAGGTGAGTCACTGCCAATAATGGATGCAAGTACCATAATTATCTTTGGAGCATCTGGTACCAATCCCACCAGCAGCAGTGCCATTCCTCTAAATTAGAATCGACATCTCGGTGAGGTCCCTAAAATTGACAAACGGCAATCGATAGAAAATAGTCTTCACTGATTGTCTCACCCAGTGTGTTGTCACCAATGCTGTGCTAACTGCCAAAGTTCCAGAAATAGCAAAGTTCCTTGAAGAAGACATCATATTGAAGCACACAGGATTGTCTTGTGGCTTTGACATGACAATATTTTGGTTAGCAGTTGAAATGTGTTAGTGTTGAATGCCTTTTTACAAATACAGAAAGACAGAACTTAATTGCTCACTTGTGTCTACTGTTTGCAAGATTTTTTGTATGAACTAAGCAAGTTGTGTTTCACATGAGTGATGTTTGCTGAATCCATGCTGAGTCTTTGGTAGAAGCTTGATTTTCTCAAAACAAATCATAATGTTTGAGCTTAGGGTATGCTTTAGAATCCTGCAATTCATACATGTCATCAATATTTTTCTATAATTCTGTGCCTCTGATATTTTACCCTTTTTGTAAACAGTAGTGGCTTATGCTCTTTACAAGCCCAAGAAACTATTTTTATGCATGAGATTATTGACCCAAGAAAAGGGCTGATTCTGAAACATAATCAGCCCAAAATCTGAGTGGAATTCAGTTGGAGCCTGGTGCCTTGTTCACTTTAAGCAGTCTTAATTGTTTTTCAATACTGGGTGTGCTTATGTCAGTATCTATCATATGCAAGTCTTTAGATTTGTCTGAAGGATCTTTTGCAAAGATATGACTGAATATTGATATAGGTTCCACATATTAGTATAGGTCCTCTTATTGATGCACAAATTGCTATTATTAGTTTTCCTGTAGCAAGAGTGCAATCTGTTTCTGCAAAATTCCTCAAATGATACCATTAAACCAAGACCCATCATTATTGTTTTTGATTACTTTACTTGGTACATATTTATCTAGACTATTTTTTCTACTTTAACCACAATATTGGTCTGTGTTTGTCATATGTGATCTAAATATTCTCATTTTGTCCTTTAATTATTTGTTAGTGACTCTCTATTCAGTTAATCCAAATACACATTCTCTCCTAGCAGTCTCGGTGACCTTACTGCCTTTGGTGACCAGTAATAGCATCATTATCATCACAAATCTCTATCTCTCTCTCTCTCTCTCTCTCTCTCTCTCTCTCTCTCTCACTCACACACACACACACACACACACACACACACACACACAAAACATTTCTTTCTGATGTGGATTTTTTTGAACTAGTTGTTAAACATAGTCTGTTAAACAATGCAGTCAGTTTTATTTTGCAAGGTGATTTATCCTTACTGCCAATTATACATTCATAGTTTTTCTAGTCAGTACTGTGCAGGTTACAGTCATCCCCTACTGCTACAAAATGTGTGGGGTATTTCCATACTATTAAGATTAGGCTTTTCTGAATGACTCTATGACCAATGCTCCTGAATATGGTAGTTGGTGAAAACATCCAACTATTATTTAACATCCACTGGTCCTGGTTATTATTGTCAGTATTAGTACACAACGTAATTCATTTTGGACTTCGTGGGAGCTAATGTTTTTGCTTTAAATTCCTTATTTGTGTGACTGTATTGCCCATAGTTGCTGTACAATTCTTGAAGGTATTTTCATTCTGTCTTTGCAACTACAAGAAATTGACACAAGCTTGTTCTCTGTCTCTCTCTCTGTCTCTCTCTCTCTCTCTTTCTCTCTCTATCTCTCTCTCTTTCTCTCTCTCTCTCCTATTTTTTTATTATATAGTTACTCTGCGGAACCATGCATTTCTTATATTTTACATAGCACACTTTTTTTGCACACTGCCACTTTTTTCTGTTTATTTTTATACTTCAAAGTGTGCTGTTGTGCTTTCCACTTGTTGTTTTATTACTATAAACACTCCTACCTCCTTTGGGGAGTCCACCTTTCTGATATATATTCATAGTGTTGCCAAAGACTCCTCTGCTTCAGATTTCAACCGATTCTAGAATGAAATTTTCACTCTGCAGTGGAGTGTGTGCTGATATGAAACTTCCTGGCAGATTAAAACTGTGTGCCTGGCAAATTAAAACTGAGTTTGAGTCTCGGTCCGGCACACAGTTTTAATTTGCCAAGTAGTTTCCACCCATTCTGTCCTGCTTTCTAGCAGAGGCATGAGTTACCCAGAAATGTATACTTGGATCATGACATTTCTTGGTTTATATTCAGTATCCACCCAGACAATCAGTTGGAGTAGAATGTACATATTGATCAGTTTATCATGAAATTCTGTTCAAAATAGTTCAAGTTAATAGCTAATTCTCATCATGTTGACAGGTAAGTGAAATTGTTATCAATTGACACATGGTACAAACACCTAATATTGGTAGATTCATTAAACATACATTTAGGTGAGGTCTTTTCAGAACACGTGTCAGCGTATGTAGTGGTAACCTGCATGACAATCAACAAAAATCATTTTCAGATACATTATGGCATTGTTATCCATGTTGGAAAATATAAACACTCTCACTTGCTCACAGACTCATCCAATATGTCCCATAGAGCTCACCATGAAGGAGAACTTCCAATATTTTTAAGCAGATGTAGAAGATGATAGCTTTCTTGAAATTCTTCAAAATAAATGTTCCAAGATAATAACAAGATAAGACAAAGTAATTAATATACATATTTAAAAGACTCAGATTAGCAGTCATTGTGTAGTTTCTAACAAAGCCATACACTGCCTCCATTTGACTGAATTAGACTCCGTGTGTGAAAGTCCTTGCTCTTACAAGTCGGATGAGGCTATTCTCAGAAATGGTGTGTGCACATCAGTTGGAGCTTTTCAATTATTTAATGCTGTAAAAGAAACCAATTTATTTTGAGTTGAGGCAAATGTCACATGCTTCCATTGCATGTTAGCTCTCAGTGTGACGCCTGTAACAAAGTTCATGTTTCTACGAATTAAACTTTTAGCCTTAATTTATTTATTGGTTTAAATTTTGTGATGTATCTGTCAAATGACAGACAGGCACCCAAACATACATACTCACAGTAGCAGTGAGAATTATTAATGAATATCAATTATCAAAAGTAGTGGCCCCAGTAGATGGAGGTTGGGAGGTGGTAGGGAAGAATGAATGAGGCTAGGAGAAGGTAGCAGGATCATGTGAAACAAGTCGTTGGCCAGATGACTTAATGGCTGCAAAAGATGAAAGGACTTCAGAAGCTAGAGCTTACAGGGGATAGAGAGAGGGATAGGGGAGGAAAGGAGAGGAATGTAGTGTTGAAGAGAGTGACTGGTAGAGGAAAGGAGAAAGGGAGAGAGGTGGAGGAAATGGGGAGGGCATTGGAAAAAAGGGGGGAGAGAGAGAGAGGAGGGAGAGATAATGAGTCCACATGGGGAGGGGGGGGGGAGGAGAAAGAGTGGTCAGAGAAGGCAGCAAGGCAGTACATGACCTGAGTGGGGAAGGAGTGGTGTGAACAAAAGTGAGAAGGGGGGTCTCTCTCTCTCTCTCTCTCTCTCTCTCTCTCTCTCTCTCTCTCTCTCTCTCTGTCTCTGTCTCTCTCTCTCCCCCATTCCACCCCATCCATTCACACTTACTCTCCCCCTTCACCAGCACCTTCCTCTCCCCTCTTTTCCTCCCTCTCTCCTTCTCTCTCTCCCTTATATGCTGTACTTTATGAACTCTTTTCATCTTGTTTTGCAACCACTAAGTCATCTGATGAAAGGCGTGCCTCAGACTATCCTGATATCCCCTCCTCACCTCCATCTACCTGAGCAACTACTTTCAATAACTTTCAATAACAGTAATCATTCTCACTGCTCCACAAGTAAGTACATTTGGGTATCTGTTTTGTTGTCTGTGGGAATGTGTGTATCTTACTAGAAAAAGAGCAAGAGCTTGAAAGCTAATGTTAATTGTTTTCTGTTCCTTATTTCTGTTTGCCATGCACCAGTCCTCTATAGTTAAATGGTTTCTTTTTGCTTATTTTATGTATTTTCCCATCCAGTAATTTCTGTTATTGTTATATACCCTGATCAGCCAGAACATTATGACCACATACCAAATAGCCAGTATGTCCACCTTTGACATGGGCAACAGCTGCAGCTTGTGGTGGCATGGAAGCAATGAGGCCTTGGTAGGTCGCTGGAGGGAGTTGGCGCCACATCTGCACACACAAGTCACCTAATTCCCATAAATCCTGGGGGGGGGGGGATTGATGAGCTCTTGATGCCACATTCAATCACATCCCAGATGTGTTGATCAGGTTCAGATCTGGCGACTTGGGAGATCAGCACATTAATTGGAACTCACCACTGTGTTCCTCGAACCATTCCATCACATTCCTGGCCTTGTGACTTGGCTCATTATCTTGTTGACAAATGCCGCTGTCATCAGGAAACATTATTGTTATGAAGGGGTGTATATGATCTGCAACCAGCGTATGATACTCCCTCGCCATCATGGTGCCTTAAAGAAGCTCCACTAGACCCATGGATGCCCATGTGAATGTTCCCCAGAGCATAATGGAGCTGCCGCCAGCTTGTGTCCAACCAACAGTACAAGTGTCAAGGAGCCGATCCCCTGGAAGATGATGGATTTGTGCCCTCCTATTGACATGATGAAGAAGATATCAGGATTCATCAGATCATGCAATGCTCTGCCACTGCACCAATGTCCAGTGGCAATGGTCATGTGCTCATTTCAGTTGTAATTACTGAAGTTGTGGTGTTAATATTGGCACAAGCATGGGTTGTCAGCTGTGGCAGCCCATGAATAGGCATGTCCAGTGCATTGTGTGTTCAGACACACTTGTATGCTACCCAGCTTAAAGTCTGGTGCTAGTTCCGCCACAGTTTGCTGCCTGTCCTGTTTTACTAGTCTGCCCAGCCTACAACATCCGACATCTGTAACGAAGGGTGGTCACCCAACCCCAAGACATCTGGACATGGTTTCACCTTGGTTGCACCATGTGTGGAAGACACACACCACAGCACTCCTTGCACCTCCAACAAGTAGTGCAGTTTCTGAAATGCTCATGCCAAGCCTCCAGGCCATCACAATCTGCCCTCTGTCAAACTCAGATTGTATGCCTTCCTCATTTTAGACATGGACAGCATGCTCACTGATACTAAATGCTCTGTGCATGTGTCTGACTAGCAGTCTTTCCTCACCAGGTGATGCTGCTATCACCTGGATGGGTTAAATTGATATATGGTCAGTGGTCATAATGTTCTGGTTGATCAGTATAATATAAAAACTTGTTTTACTGATTGCTGTAACAAGACATCTAACATACACTACACCCTGAGCATCTAAGCAAAAGCACTAGAAAAATATACCACTTGTAACATTGCAGGTATGCAAATCGGGTAGCAGAACTGTCACGACAGTTTCGTGACCAGCCAGAATCACCACTGGAGCGTGCTGTCTTCTGGACAGAATATGTGTTGAGACATCGGGGTGCAGTACATCTGCAGGTCGCTGCACGTGACCTATCTTGGTGGCAGTTAGCTCTGCTGGATGTTGTTGCTGCAGTATTTGCTGTGACTGTATTTTCCTTGTTGTGCATGTATGCTCTGTGTAGTTATGTTTATAGGCAAATCTGTACAAAAGTCACAGTTGAATCAAAGAAGAATAAGTGATTTTGTGACTTCATTTGAACTTCAGACTTCTACTGTGTTGATAGACAGTGCCAGCTGTCACAACTGTTTGACTGTTGTTATCCCATTCATGGATGTTCCATGTAAGAAATATTATTTGCACAACTATGCATATGCCAGTTACTGTAAATTTTCAGGATGAAAATTTCATTCACCAGTGTAATGTGAGCAGTTATCAACCTATGTCACAGATTAAAAGTATGTAATGGATAATAACTTATATCCAGATATTTCCTTTTCATGAGCTGTGCTTCATCCAAATGAACCATTGATGTATGACATTCAGTCCAGCTTTGTGTTCGTACCAATGATAGATGCATAGCAATGTAGTCTCAGGTGCAGGAAGAAAACGTTATTCTGGACTCCACCTCTTTACTAGGGCTAAGCCATTCTGATTCTTTCCTTTCCTTCTTAGGATGCCATTTCAGCAAGATTTTTAGGAAAGCATCAAAAACAGACACGTTAGTCACAGATTTTAGATCTTTTTGATCACTGAGGCTGATGACTTTGTTATTAGAGAACAGGTGATAATCCATATTCAGTTGTTGATCTGACAAATGATTCTTGAAGCTGGGAGGTTCACATAAATTTGTGGAAGGAACCTGCTCAGGACAAATTTTACCCATTGATTTTAGTCTCAAGTTCATCAGCTGACATTTGTTTAATGATTTTCCTGATGTTTCATCATCATGAAATCATAGAATCCCTCTGGTGTTTGCAAATGCTGCTAGTTATTGTTGGCTGTCAATTTTTTAAAGCTGTTGTGGTGCTTGTAAATGGCCCGATTAACAAAGACCTTTTGGGGCTTGAGGGTTATGCCAAATTTTCATCGTATCAACTTAATCTTAGTACGAAAGATATTATAAAAAACATGTGGCTATGAACTGTTTGTGGCAGCTTTTATCTATGCTATGTTAAATTGCTACAAAAATAATCAGTATTTGACATGTAATTGGATAGATAAGAAAATCTACTCACCAAGAATTGGCAGGAGAACTCACACACACAAAAAGGTTTAACTTATGCAAGCTTCCGGAGCCAGTGGTTCCTTCATGGCAGAAGAGTTGAAGGGGAAGGAAAAAGGGTGAATGAAAAGGACTCAATCAGTCCTTTTCATCCTTCTTCCTTCACCTTCATCCTTTCCATGTCAAATGTTCCCTCCCATACAGCTTGGCATTCGAGGCAGACATATTTGTCCATATGCAGACTCTTTACAGCAATACACCACCGTTCTCACCTCAGATTCTAAAATCATGCCCTGAAATGAGAGATTTTGCCCACAACACCTAGAACAGCTTTTCATCACCTTGTCAGTCTCCACAATATCTTTGTCAGACCCAATGCTCATTCTGCACCCATATCCCTATCATATGGCTCCTACCCCTGTGACCATCCACACAGCAAGACTTACCCTGTGCACCCTCCTACCACCGACTATAGCAGCCCTGCAAATGGCAAGCCGATTGAGATTAGCCAAGCGGTCTAGGCACTGCAGTCATGGACTGTGCGGCTGGTCCCTGCGGAGGTTCCAGTCCTCCCTCGGGCATGGCTGTGTGTGTTTGTCCTTAGGGTGATTTAGGTTAAGTAATGTGTAAGCTTAGGGACTGATGACCTTTCCATGACTTAACTGCTAAGTCCCATAAGATTTAACACACATATGAACACATATGCAAATGGCAAAACATATACTATCAAAGAGTGAACCACCAGTGAAATGACTTTTGTCATAGACCAGCTGTTGTGTAAACGCTGTCAGGCCTTTTACATCAGGATGACTACCACCCAGTTATCAGTTAGGATGAATGGTCATAGGCAGAGTGTGTATACTACCAACACATGATATCCTGCTGCAGAGTATGCTCTACAACGTGACAGTCGTGACCCTGGTGCCTTTGCCACCACACATGCCACCTGGACTCTTCCCCAGACACCAGTTTCTGAGAACTCCACAGGTTTGAACTGGTGCTACAACATGTCCTTGTTCTTGCCACCCACCTGGCCTTAATTTACATGAATGCCTTCTGTCTCAGCATTTCTCCACAGAAACTATTCCTTTCTCCACTTCATTTTAGTTTTCTACATCTTTTCATTTTCTAACCTGTCTATTTTTTGCTTTCTCCCCTCCGTCTCTGTTAAATACGCGAATCTGTTTTGCATTTTACTGTTAATAACTCATGCATGATGTTTTAGCAGTAATTCTGTTGTGGAAATTACCCTATCTTCCACCTTTAAGCTCTCTGGTTTTCAAATCTTGTCTGGTGCAGTCCCCAACAGTCAGTTTTTCCTTCTCATCCAGTTCGGTAAGTCTCCCCTGACCTGGGGTTCTGAGTGACTTTTCTGAACTTTAAGACTTTTATCCATTGTGGATGTGGAGCACTGCGACTGTGGTGTGAACAGGTTTTCAGAAATTACTGCAACCAGTCGCCTTTTATGTAGATGTATTTTATTTAACCATGACCGGTTTCGAGCTGCCTAGCAACTAGGTGTAAATCCTGTATTCGTATCTGTGGCTAAGTGTGTTCAGCGATGTTTACGAAAAACGAGATATATGTTTCCAACAGTGCCTCATAAAAGTAATATACATCTAGTGAAAGTTTTAACTTGTGAAATTGTGAAAAACAAGACACAATGGTTTCAAAAATACGTCCTAAAAGAGATATATATACCTGCAAAAAGATTTATTTCCACAGATACTCAACCACCCACACAATGGGTACAAAAAAGCACTAAATGTATACACCATCTGATGATGAGTTGCTAGGCAGCTCGAAACCGGTCATGGTTAAATAAAATACATCTACATAAAAGGCGACTGGTTGCAGTAATTTCTGAAAACCTTTTCTGAACTTTATCCCTTTTCCAAATCTTTCCAGTCCTTTCCTTCGCCCTTCTTCCTTCCCCCTCAACTATTCTTGCATAAGTTAAACATTTTTGAGTGTGTGCTGTCCTGCCACTGCTTGTTGAGTAGATTTTTTTATCTATCCAATTACATTATATTAATATGCCAGTATTTTGTGTGTATGAGGTACAAATGAACCAATCTTACAGCCACTTCCTAGCATAATTACTCCTCCATGATATTGTCACTGATAACAAAAAACAGTTTCAGTAAAATTTTGGTCTACAGAATCACAGTATAAGGCAGAAAAATAATTGCTGTGTATAATCCAACTCTTTTGTGGCATCCAGAGGGAGGAGGGGATCTATATTGTGATATGAAGTGCCATGAAGTGTGAAATTGAGACCTGTATAATTAAAATATAAGTTATTAGTTACTGCTTCAAAGAACTATCTATAATTTAAGATTAATGTAAGTTCGAAAAGTAGGTCTGATCAGACCTCTTTCACTTCAGTGCCATCATATAGATATTAAGCTAGCAATAGGTGATAAACAGCAGCTATTTAACATAACTGAGGAAACAGTGGCTTTTTTGAAAGTAGTGGCTTTCCTACCAATTTTACTAAGTCAAAGTTAATGTTAGTACAAAAGGCTTATAACAGTTTAAAGATAGTTGTTAATGGAGTTCTTAATGGTTACTTCGCTTTGTTCATGTTTACTTTAACTTGTCCTCCATTCTCAATATTCGAACAATGGAAAATGATCGAAGTATGAATACTGTTTTTCTCAACAGAAGATGTCTTGACATTGATAAGTTGCTGAAGTGGGAGGATGTTGCTGAAATAAAATGGCTATTTTACGGTTCTAATTTTTTCTTGCAGTTCATAGTTCAAATATCCTCATATCAGAGGTATGTAAAGTTTGAAAGTAAGTAATACTATAATATTAGAGAAGTAAAAAAAAGTATGCCTTTTTGCTGTTCAGCTTTGTGTATGCACTTACATTTCCAACAGCACAAGTATACATGTCAATTTCTGCATGCATAATTTCCTCAAAGTGGTGGCCATGCATAAAAGCACATTGCTTCCTGCCTCAGGTGATAATCTCTTGTGCTTATTAGCAGAGAACAGGCACCTGTGATCAGCTGATGCTCACATGTGGGTCTGAGCTTTTTGTGTTTCAAGGGACTTATTGGTGCCAATAATGTCTGTTGACTCTATAAAGAGTCAAATTTATTGAAGATTGCAGGGAAAGTGAAGTGCTATGGAATCCTTCATTGAAAGATTATTTGAATAAAACTTTGTGGCAGAATGCCACCAAGTATGGTCTTGACTTTGCAGTGGGGTGGGGAACTAGAAGTCTCCATTCTCATTTCTGCAAGGAATATGAAAACTCCCAAACGGGAAGAGTGGAAGTGTGGCAGAAGAAAATTATACATCACATTGGTTTGCTTTTCTGGCATTATCATTTCTCAAGGACACAAATAAGCCACTGCTCATGATAGATACAGTGCCAGAAATGAGGCAGACCGTATGAAGCATAAGGTAGTAAAATTTTCTTTAATACATTTTAGGATCACAGATTTAGATATTTATGAGATCTGTATTACACTCATGATTAGTTTGAAATATACTTGTGTTACAAGGGCACTGATCTTCTTTCAGTCATAAAATATTCTAAAACTTTAATTCTGATTTTTTTTTTCTGGCGTCAATTGTGGTTTTTTGGAGTTACGTTTCTCCATGATTCTGCAATTACTTCTCCTGAACTATCATCCTCAGTATCCAGTGACCTGAAAGGAGTTGGGGTCCGACAGGTGATTAGTTCCAGTCATTCCACCAGGAAGAAGGTACACTGCTCGTGTTGTCTGTAGTTCAACCATGCCTAGATGGTCAATACCGCAGTTAAATCATGTCCACATTGTTACTCTGTGCCAGGAAGGGCTCTCAACAAGGGAAGTGTTCAGGCATCTCAGAGTGAACCAAAGCGATGTTGTTCGGACATGGAGAAGATACAGAGAGACAGGAATTGTTGATGACATGCCTTGCTCAGGCCGCACAAGGGCTACTACTGCAGTGGATGGCCACTACCTACAGATTATGGCTTGAAGGAACCCTGACAGCAACGCCACCATGTTGAAAAATGCTTTTTGTGCAGCCACAAGATGTCCTGTTATGATTCAAACTGTGCGCAATAGGCTGCATGATGCGCACCTTCACTCCTGACGTCCATGGTGAGGTCAATCTTTGCAACCACGACACCATGCACTGTGGTACAGATGGGCCCAACAACATGCCGAATGGACCGCTCAGGAATGGTATCACGTTCTCTTCACCAATGAGTGTGCATATGTCTTCAACCAGACCATCATCGAAGACAAATTTGGAGGCAGCCCAATCAGGCTGAATGCCTTAGACACACCGTCCAGTGAGTGCAGCAAAGTGGAGGTTACCTGATGTTTTGGGGTGGCACATGTGGGGCAGACGTACGCTGCTGGTGGTCATGGAAGGCGCCGTAATGGCTGTACGATTCATGAATGCCATCCTCCGACTGATAGTGCATCAATATTGGCAGCCATATTGGTGAGGCATTCATCATCATGGGTGACAATTTGCGCCCCCATCACGCACATCTTGTTAATGAATTCCTTCAGGATAATGACATCACTCGACTAGAGTGGCCAGGATGTTCTCCAGACATGAAACCTATCAAACATGCCTGGGATAGATTGAAAATGGCTGTTTATGGACGACGTGACCCACCAACCACTCTGAGGTATCTACGCCGAATCGCCGTTGAGGAGTGGGACAATCTGGACCAACAGTGCCTTGATGAACTTGTGGATAGTATGCCTTGGCAAATACAGGCATGTATCAATGCAAGAGGACATGCTACTGGGTATTATGAGTACAGCAGTCTGGACCACCAACTCTGAAGGTCTCGCTGTATGGTGGTACAACATTCAATGTGTGGTTATCATGAGCAATAAAAAGGGCAGAAATGATGTTTACATTGATCTCTATTCCAATTTTCTGTACAGGTTCTGGAACTCTCGGAACCGAGGTGATGCAATACTTTTTTATGTATGTATATTTTTCTGTATACTAGCTGAAAAACCGAGTGCTGCCCCCGAGACTTCGTACATGTGGAATTTATGTTTGACTTATAAAGTTTATTTTTGTATGTTGAAGTAGTATTACTGACGATATGAATGAAGAGCTTATTTGCTTCACTAACATGGGAGAGAGTCTTGTAGAGCTGGCAGTGTCAAAAGCAACTGACATTCAGGTCCATACTCGCAACATGCGGCATCTGGTCTTGTCTCTGTTTATGGTCATGGAATTAAAATACTGGGAAGTATACATGTTTAAAGTGGGATGGTAAACTGTCAAGAGTAAGTGGGACTTGGAGCCTGCACCACTTTCTGTGAAAATTTCCACTCCTGTATCGTTACAGTGGAGAGAAGCCTCTGTGAGCAAAGGGTTCTGAGGAGCAGTCAGAGTAACATCATGGTTCACTTTTGAAAGGGGTTTCCAAGGAGAGAGTTGAAGCCTGATGTTCTTGAGACAGCAAGTCTCACCTCACAATCTTATTGGATACTTGAGACAGCGTAGTCCTCAGTCTTTTAACCATTCTGGTGCATTCAGAGACACTCCACCATTTTTAGGCGTTTTTAAAATATGTTGAATAGGCGCCCAAATCACAAAGCAAACCTAGAATGGATTTTTCCTAGCAAAGAACATAAATAAAAACTATAAATAGAACCAAAGCAAAGTCATTAAGCTTTTAATGCACATAGTGAAATCAGTAAATCCACGTATTGTAGCCAAGTAAATTGGCTGTTAGTTTGTATCTGTAAAGATAAGATTGCAGTGTGGGGTTCTGTCACTGATATAAGCTTCCAAAAATACACCTGTCACTGAGCTGAAAAAGGAAAAAAACAACAGTGATATCTACTGACTCTTTGTTGTACTGCATCATGATCATTAAACATCTGAACTACTAAGCTGTGTGAGCCAACCTCTTTATCTCATAGTAGCACTTGTAGACTACATTCTCAATTATTTGCTGCATGTATTCCAGTCTCTGTCTTCCTATACAGTTTTTACCCTCTACAGCTCCCTCTAGTACCATGGACATTATTCCCTGACGTCTTAACAGATGTCTTACCATTCTGTCCCTTCTTCTTGTCAGTGTTTTCCACATATTCCTTTCCTCTCCGATGGTCCACAGAACCTCCTCATTCCTTACCTTATCAGTCCACCTAATTTTCAACATTTATCTGTAGCACCACATATGCATTATATCCATATTTAATGTAATCACTAATGTCATTAGTTATGAATTCACCTACATTGTTTGAAACAGTACGACAGCTACTTCAACCCTGTGATTTGAACTGTTCAACATTTACCAATTTCTCTTTGATGTCTGTAGATGCTGAAGCAATGAAAAAACAATTTTCTAACACATTTGCATGTTTGGCTGCAATAAACTACATCATTGTGCTTGGTGTTGGTACTATTGTTATCGGGCACGACTAAAGAATAACATTCCAGACAACACAAATGACCCTCACTACTCAGAGGCTCTGCATCAGCATCAGGATTGGGCTTCAGATCCATTGTGGAAGAGAAGAATTATACAATACCTTGCTGACTTGATGTATGAAGAATTATTCAATGCCTTGCTGACTTGAAGTATGTTTCCTTCTTGTACTCTGGAAGGAGAAAATAATATCAAACATAAAAATTTTGAAGACAGATATGGCCATTTTCCTCAACATTACATGTATTAGTTTCATTTATAAGCTCTTTGTTCTGTCAATAAAGCAAGGACAGTATTGTCAGACCAATTATTACATCTATCAGCCTGGTGATGATTCTTCCTCTCTTACAAATTTCAGCCCATTCATTATGACTGTTGCACCTTTGTGTTCAACTCATTAGTACTGAGCACTGCGCACATAGTGCCAGCCACAATGCTCACAGCCATGCAGATACCATACAAAAACCAGTACTTTAGTTGATCCCTCTACTTACAGGGTCTCGTGGAGCAGAGGAAGCTGCATGCGAACTCGCACAGCGAGAGAAGAGCTGAGGGGGAGGACTTCCCCACATCTCGCACCATGCTAACATCATGCATGCTTTGCACTTCCTGCTCCCTACCTATCATATTACATAGTAACAACATTATGAAAAGGAAATTTTCTACTCACCATATAGCAGAGGTGCTTAGTCACAGAGCAACATGCTCAATGCCACCTCACAAAACTCCCCACCCTGCTCATTTCCTGTTCCCACTTTGGAGTACCACTTTCCACCACCTCTACATCAACCTCAAAACCATCCCTACACCCCCTCACAGCTAACAAACCCTGTCTCGCAGACCTACTACATTTACCCCACCCTCCAAAACTCCCTCCCACCACTACCCAGTTTTCAGAACCTAAACAGACCTGAAACACATTCATGAACCTTTCCTCCAGAAGCCTAAGCCCCAAAGAAAAAATCGTTACTGAATAAAATATATGTCGAGCTCAAAACATTTTATGAACAGATTGGCGGTGTTGCCTTTGGTGGCCAATTTTTTTATGGAGGACTTCGAGGAGAAGGCCCTGGAATTTGCAAGCTTGAAGCTCACAGTGTTTTTGAGGTGTGTTGACAACACGTTTGTAGTGTGGCCCCATGGTGAAGACAAGCTAAAGGGATTTTTAGATCATCCGAACTCCATCCACAGACAAATTCAGTTCATGATGGAAATAGAAAAAGATGGATGCCTTCCATTTTTGGATATGTTGGTACGGCGTAAAGATGATGGCACCTTGGGACATGCGGTTTAGCGAAAACCAACTCATATGTTTTTATATTTACGTGCAAATAGCTGCCACCATCCTTCACAGATGATGAGTGTACTCAGAACTCCAGTACACAGAGCACATGTCATTGCTGATGAGAGCAGTCTGGAGGACAAGCTTTTACACCTGAGAAGAGTTTTTGAAGCCAACGGGTACTCACAACAGCAAATACATAAGGCGCTACAAATGAAACCAACTGTGAGTATAAGAAAATCAGAAGAAGACAAGGAAAATTTTAAATCGATGGCTTTTCTGCCATACGTGGGAAGCCTATCATCAAAAATAGGACGGATCCTCAGTAAGCAGTGATTTTTCGCCCTCCACCAAAGACAACAGCACTCCTGGGTTCCGTTAAGGATGATTTGGTGCTTCGGAAGCCTGGGGTTTACAAGATCCCCTCTGAGTGCAGCCGTTCATACATTGGACAGATGACACATATTATCCAGGAGAGATGCACAGAGCACCGCTGGTACACCCAGCTCTTACAACCTAATAAATCTGTGGTGGCCGAGCACTGTATTGACACAGGTGTATGATAACATCGAAATTTTAGCCTCAACTCAGGGACTCAGTAGTGAAGGAAGCAATTGTAATTCGCTCGGCGATGAATTTAATTAATTGAGATAGCTGCCTCAGCTTGGACAAATCTTGGAATCCGGCAATTTCTGTAATAAAATCACAAAGAAGTCACAACGGTGCTACTCTCAGTGATACATCGATATCACCGTGTGTATTGACTGCGCAGCCATAGATGTATTTCCATGCATATGCCATACATCTTGGCCTCCGATTAACATCTCTGGCACCTTGTGTATCTGTGGCCGCATGCGCAGTGGTGCGGTCCAGGGCTTTAGAAGAACGGAGCAAGTACTGGAGCGTCAATCACCTCGGCTCACTCTGATGATGGCTGGACAGTATTCAGCCGAAATATTAGAAGAAGGAGTCAAATTTTATGCGGCTGCACACCCGAAACTTTATGGATCAGTGTTTGCACTGCGAAAATATGAAGATGCACATCTGGTGGTGGTGTTCATTCATCCAGGTGTTCTGGGATTTGTTCATGTCCTGTTAGTGGTAGCATTGTGAGTGCTAATTCTGGAAATATTTTGATTGTACCTTATGGTCACATTCTGGCTGGGTTGATATATTTGTGTTTTGGTTTCCTGGTTGTTGGTGGTTTTGTCATTATTGTGAACTTCATGTGTTGGTTATGTAGTATTTGTCTTCCATATTGTGCTCTCAAGTTGGTGAGTCTGGTTTGACAAGGCAATGGTTTTGTTATTCAGTTAAGTTTTATTGCTGCTGGTCTAGCACGAAAGTTTTGCACAGCTTCATATTGGGCATTTTTCTGTTGCTTATAGTTTCTTTGTGACAATTTATTTTATTCATCCCATACTCTAAGAACAGTCTTATGTATGTTATATACCTATGTGTGGGTGGTGGGCTTGATACTACATGCATGGAATTCCCCCTGCACAGTTGTAACGAGCACTTGTCTTTTTTTGTTTCTGCTTAATAAGTATAGCAGATGCTTTTCCCAGTTTAGGTTTCAATCCAGGTGCCATCCTAAATAAGGATGTAAGCTGTGTTGCTTAATCTTAGGGGTGTTTCCCATAATGTAATTTGGATATCTCTTTCAGTGAATTGTGTCTTTTCCATTAGATGACCGTGACAGATCATTTGTGTTTTTATTTGGTTTGGCTTAATTCACCATTTCTGCCATGCACCTCACAGTGTTTTTCAGAGTACAGATGTACTTCTAGTTTTTTTTAGGGTGCATTTTCTTTGTTTATGATTGTTGTCATTTGGTTGTCTGTTACCCAGTATGCAGTATCGTCTGCATATAGCGCTAGGCTTTCTTCAGTTTTGCTAGGTACAGGTATGTTGGCCATGTGTGGTGAATGTAAGAGTGGTGTATTATAGCCCCTTGTGATACTCTTGCCTGTAGTATGAAGGTGTTTGACATATGGTCTCTGATGGTTACTTCACACCACCTCCCTTTGATTTAGTTTTCTATTACTCTTATCATTTTTGTGAGGATGTGGATGTCTGCCAGTTTGTGAAGTATTCCTTTGTGCCATATTTTGTCAAAGGCTTTATCCATGTCAAGAAAAATGGCTGAAGTGCAGTAGCCTTTGTTTGCTCTTGCAATGTCTGTTGTTAGTCTTGTTAACAGGTATTTTGTCAAGGTTCCCCCCGACCCCTTCTTGGATCACAGCTATTATCTGTTTTTCTACCTTGATTTTCTGATTTTGTCTTGTTATTATTCTTTCGTGTGTTTTGGCTAAGGTATTTAGGAGTGAAACTGGTCTGTAAGATTGTGCATCTGTCTTTGGTTTGTTTGTTGCGTGTCATAATAATTTTGGAGGTTTTCCATGTTGTTTCTTCTGTTATGCAGTAGTTGAATCTATTGAGAAGTGATGAGACTAGGATTTCAAAGGGGGCTTTTGTTAATGGAGCCTTTTAATGCCATTTTGCCTGGTGCTGTATTTTTACCAGTGCACTGTACCAAGCTCCCACAACGATATTAGTAGATACAATTAGTTGAATGAAGGCATATCTGTTTTGCACTTGGAATTTGTTTGTAGGGGATTTCATTCAATAAATGATTGAAGATACTTAACTTTGGCATCTCTGTTTCAAGGTACATTCCTTCTGTTAACCTGTGTTAATAATGATCTGAGTTTTTATCAGCTGCTTGAATAAAACACGAGCTTCCTATTTGGATGTTCATTCAAACCAGCAAAAATTTCTTTATATACTTCTTACAGAGAGAACATTTTGCACTCTCATCACAGAAATTCTTTAGATCAAATTCATAACTTAAGCATTCAGCAGTATTTCACAAAAAAAGATGAAAATACTAAACAGATAGGCACCATAACACAGCACTTTTTTGACTGACTTCTCCAGAGACATAACACCACATACTGCCACATGATAATGGCTAACAACCAAAGACTATCGCGAATCAAAGCTTACTTCATAGAGTTGCATTTATGTTAAAATATAAACTGTGATATTAATTTTGCACATTCAAAAAACAGAAATTATTGCAAAGTATAAAGTGTATTGACATTTATAGTTATTTTTATCTCCTGTCACTTTAACTTGAGATTAAAAATACCTGGATGACTACTTTTTCAGAATGCATTTATTTTTGTACAAAAAGCATACTGAACATTATAATATTCATCCAATAAGGCAAAAGAATAGAAACAATGAATAAATAAAATGAAAAGCAGTACCACAACGAGTGCTGAGAATAATGCAAATATTGACAAAAAGTGGTATTGTGTGTTTCATTCACTGTGAGATCACCATCGATAGAGTCAATTCTGAAGAGGGATTACCATCCAGGACTGTTACACCTGTCAGTAAAGCATCTTTTATTTCTTCTTCTGTTATGGGTTTAGTTAGATCTATGTTAGTCTCTGTATTATTGTCAGTCAGCATTGTTTGTGTTCCTAGAAGTTTTGTTCTATTCTGTTCTTAAATCTGTTGTTAAATTTTGGATTACTAGAGAATGAGTGTGTCCTTTCTTATACCGTTATGAAGGTTTCTGCTCGGGATTGTTAGTTGTGGGCAGATTGTCTATTATGAGGCAGTGGTCTGTTGTGAGTTCTAAATTTTTTTCCAGAAGTTTTCTCCATCCCTGTAACTGAGCTGTTTGTACATGTTTTTTCCTGTTGTATTTGCCAGAAATCTGATATTATCCATCTTATCCTGGTATTTAAGCTGTTCCAATTTGTCTTTAGGTCATGGTCTGATGAGTCTGAGTCTGCCTAGGGAATTGTAAGTTTCCAGTTATTTACTGTCTGTAGTGGTATTGTTTCACTAACTTCTCATTGTAGGGTGCTTTCTACCTTATTGTTTGTTGCCTCTTGTTCATTTGTGGATGTTATGGTTGTTGGTTCTGTCAATCTTTTAAGAGTATGTCTTCATACTTTTGCCGCTCTGCATTGGCGTATTTTCATATTATTCACTATGTTGGACATGGTGGTGGTGGGGAATCAGAGGCAGCTTAAAATAAGATGGGTAGGTTGTCACATGTGATGCTTTCTCCTATGCAGTACTGGTAATGTATGCGATTTCTGGGCTCTGTAGCGAGTCAATCAAATAGGAGTTGGCCATTGTTGTTGTCTGCTACATTGCCATTGTTTATGTCTTGTATTACAATCAGTCATTAGTATGTTGTCGTCAGGTGTCTGGTGAAGCCAGTAGGCAGAGGGCTTTTGGGGTGGAGTACACTGGCATATAACTGTCATTTTTGCCCTTCCGTTGGTCAGGATATTAATTACTACAGCTTCTAGATCTCTGAAGTGTGGTAAGGTTTCTTCTTTTGTGGCTATTTGTTTTGCGACTTGCAAGCATATTGCGACTCCAGTTCTGCCGTCATGTTGGTCATGGATCCAGCTGTTATATTTGCTGAGGTCGCATCTGTCTTGTGGTATTCTCCATGTTTCAGCTATACCAAACACAGTTACTTTGTGTTGGTGCAGTGTCTAGTTCTTTATTCTGTTTGTGTTAATAAACAAGAATACCAGGGGTCTCTCTCTGTCATTGTTAACGATTTTGTGGTCTGCTCCTGTTGTGCTGTTTTGGTGGCTTTTCTTTGCTTAATGTCTACTGCATGGAGTGGGTGTGGTTGTGATTTGGATTCTGTTGCTTGCACCTGGGTTATATGGACTCCTCTTCCAAAAAGTTTCATCGCCACATCATCAATAGCCCTGGATATTTCATGTCTTTTGTCATGGATACTGACCATTGGACCAATGTAGTCATGCATGTGACGTCATCGTTTAGTGTTATGTCTTCGATCATGTCCTGGATGTGTAGGTCTGGGATGGGTGTAAGGCTGTCTATGGTTCTTATTGGAGCTGCCGTATCTCTTGGCACCCCCTGTTTAGGCCTTTCTGGGCATTTGGCAGAGTATGGCATGTGGTTGCCTTCACAGTTCGCATAGTGTAGGAGTATTCCTTCATTTTGGCATTCCCTCAGCTGATGGTGAGATTCAGATACCACATAGACCTACTTCTTTCTAGCCCATGCCCAGTCAACCAAACAATTTTTCATGCCAGTCTGCCCTCGTGATCTTTCACTCATTGTCTCTGTTTAAGTAGCTGGTCACGTCAGAGTTATGTTCAGATAGACCGAGTAGGCCAAAGCCGCAGTATGGATTATGAAGACTGGGCTTTTTAGCACTGATCATTGCATTGCTGGCAGGCAGAATGGGTGGAGGGCAGCGAATGGCTTTTCCACCGCTGCCCCCACCCTCTCCCACCCTCTGTATACACCTATGCTGACAATGGGTATTAACTCATTGGAACCAAAGACGAAGCTGAGCTGTCATTCTAAAGATAAATGTCAATCACGTAGTACTGAGCACATGTGATGTCGTAGCTCATTCTTAAAGATGAACACTGCATTAAGTGTTTGCGTATTGTAACTGATGCATCAATATAACTTTATGTGAGAAGAAGTAGTTTCTTATTATTTTGTAGAAAGTTGAAGATGTAAATAAGTACTTTCAGATTTTCAGCACAGATGCAGTTGCAGCAGAGTAGTCGTCCATCAGAAAAACTACACGGTTTGGCAGAACGGCAATTCAGCAAATATAAGTCCAGAAGATAAGATCATTATAGATTGTAACTTGAACTCATACAAACAACGAAATACTTCATCTTGGCTCAGTTGCGTGACAGGACTGTGTAAGATTTCGCTGTGGACATGAGAAAACGGACAGAGAAGTGAGAGACAGAGAAACGTGATAAAATACAGGTTATGAAGATAAGGGAAAAGGAAGTGCCACGACTGACTGACAGAAATGAAAAGAGAATGACTCCTATTTTGAAGATTGGAGTATTTGCTTTACTGGTTGACACAAGGAACTTAGCCATATAGAGGATGATTGGGAACAATCTGAAAAGCTTGTTAGGGTGTTACAAAGTAGGTTATGCTGAGAAATAATTGTTAAGGAAAAAATCGATACGTTGCACCGTTTCCGAATTAATTAGCGTTGAAGTTAGCCAATCAGGCCAGTGCGCGCGCAGTTTCAAGTGTTTCGTCAGATACAATTAGTGGCAGTTGTAATTATAGTGTAAATGATAGCGCACGAGACTGCTCGGCCTTTGGTTCGGGTTCGATCCTTACTACTGCCCTATGTCCAATTTTTGCATCGCTCTCTTTATCAGTTTTAGGAAACCAAACGAAGAGCACGTTTGGTGACACCGTCTTTGGCGGGCCACTTGAATTTGGACGCTCAACTGCCTCGTTGTTTAATTTCAGTGCTAATTAACTCGGAAACGACGCAACGCATCTATTTATTCTTAACAATTATTTTTTAGCGCAGCCTGCCCTGCAACACCTTTACAAGCATTTTAGACTGTTGCTGACCACACTGCACATTAATTTTTTACGGCCAAAGTTACGAGGCCGACTTTTGAGCAAGTGCTTCAACTTTTTCTTAAATCCAAGTGTGCATCGAAGGCAGGGTAACGTGTACCAGAGGTGATCCGTCATAACAGAGAAGGATTTTGTAAATATTATTGTGTTAGGGAATGGCACAGAGAGAACTTTAAACAAGTTAGTGACATACATGTTGTGCAACCTATGTTTGATATGTTTCTCATTCCCTAACAATTTCAGATACAACAAGCGATCACAAATGTTTACTAGATGTCTCGAATGTCATTTTTCTTATACCCATTGCGTTTAACTACAACAGCCTAAATTTAATTTCGTATTCCTTGCAACAAATCTGTACCGCATTTGAAGATGGCTGTCACTATTATGGACATTCACGAATCCTTGTTACTTCTGTGTACCATAGCAGCTAATCTGGAGTTGCACACGCTCGTGTATTGTCAAAGTACTGAAGACAAACAATAAAACATTACCCTTCTCACTCCCTCTTAACATCGCAGTGACTAGTCTATAATACATAACCCGCTGCCCTGAGGTAACCGGCCAACTTCACTTAGCTGACGGCCGAATTTACGGACGCCAATTAAAATTATTAAGCACTTCTTAAAATATTTTTGTCTCTTAGTTTTTTTGTCACTGAGCAGGATATTAACTACACTCTTAACCCTCCATGCATGACTTGTTTTTAGGAAGCCAATTTCAGTAAAAAAAATGTGAGGGTGGGGTCTGATACACAAAATACAGTTTAACAGATTGAACATGGAAATTTTACTTTAATTTTTATTCGCCGAAACTATTGACTAATTATTAATCGTTTAGTTGTAGAGACGTGGAAACATAATGTCGGCTATCATTAAGCTTCACTGTGCATACCTTAAAAATCTAAATAGATGTGATCTAACTGGTAGAAATAAGTCACTCTATCAGCTCTTTCCACGAATTTTTTTTCATACAGTCGACCTTCAGCAAAGTTTATATGTTTTTAACTGTTTCTGCCAACATAATGACACTAAACGCAGTTCAGCTCAATGCAGCCATTCTGCGTGGGAAATACAGAAGCGTCCGATCTTACCCGTCGGCTTTGACCCATGACGTCACAAATACCGCGGAAACGACCATAAACAACAATTCCAATATGGCGGATATAAAAACATCGAATACGTATTGTAAACACTGAAATACACAAGTTTCACAAAAAGCCTAATGACTGTAACGGGACAAGCGTGGGAAATTGGGGGTTTTTGGGTGGGGAGAAACTAAATATGTCGTTATGCGGTGGGGGGAGTCTGCAGTGCCCCCCCCCCCCCCCATAGGCTTCATTAGTGTCAAATCAATATTTTCGAATCATAGGCGGCCGCTGCCGCGGCCGCATTCAAAAAAAAAAACTCCCAACCTAACCTCAAGTGGGCTACGCTACAGATCAATATGTTCATCAAATTGCTTCATATTACGTATACATGTTCTTTAAACAAGAGTACATCAAACCATGTATTAGGTTTTCCGCGCCGTAATGACGTCACACACCACAACACGCTTACGTCACGGGTCAAAGCCGACGAGTAAGATCGGACCTTTCTGTTGACCCTCTGCGTGTCTTGCCAGACGGCAACATCATGCAATATGGTTTCCTTAACACTATACCGGTAAGTAAATTTACGGTTTGTTGCCAAATGGCAACACCAAAGCCCTTACTGTTAGTGGATGTTTACGGATTCAGCTGTTACTTCTAAATGCACATTATTAAAAGATATGACTGAGAACTATGTGCCGCACGAATACCTGATTCGGCCGTTTGCGTACCGCGGGCCGCAGTTTGACGACCACTGGTGTAGAGTTTTCAGTTCTCATGCCATTTTGAACTATATCGCAATAGTGAGTGTTCGTAGAAAGAGTAATAACGCAGGTTTAGTTTTCACATCCTGTAGAAATTTGTTCCGAAACCTCTGGAGGGCATAGAAGGAAGAAGAGGTCTTGTGCATCCAACGAGAGTATTTTCTGTCCAGTCTATGTGTTAGTCGAAAGTTGCACCCAGGTTCTTCCCTGTTTTCTGAAGTTGTCGAGAAGAATAGGAGAAAATCGTTCGCAGATTTAAGAAGTACTGTAATTTCTCATGCGTTACTGTGCTAACTAAAATTACTTGGAACTTTTTACCGTTTACTTTAAGTCGCATATTCTTAAATAGCAAATGGAACAATTATTTCTATAATTATTGTCTGTTGTTAGCTCCTCGATTTCTTTGCGGTCTTGCTCTCTCTCAGCTTCCAGCGTTTTGTGGTATTTGTAGATTTTATCAATGAAAGAGTCCATTATTATTGGGGGGTGTGCAAATTTCATTTGTCGTGCCTGGCATTAGTGCACTGGCAGTGTTACGCAGTGGGCTTCGGCAACACGGACTTGTTTGCTCACAAATCTGAGTGACAAATCCTGCAATAAAAAAATAAAATCCACTGTTAATTTTAAGAGTCCGCCACATGGCAGAGCTTTTCCACATATGCGGGACTGAAGAGTGTTTCGTCCTCAAGGTCAGCCACCTACAAAAGTGTCTACTGCATTCCTCCGCGGTTCTTCACACCTTACAGCTTTCTAGTCCCAACCGGGTCACAAGTCTGAAACTCACATTGCATTCAGCTCAGCTGTCACACGAAAGTCGTGTTATTATGTGGCTGTCGTGGGTGTCATTAAATCTTTTAATAAGCGAATCGAACACTCAGGGAGCACAAACAGTCCAGTCCATAATGCCACTTACATTAATGAATACTCAAACCTCCCCGTTTATTTTTTGTTTGATGTTAGATGGACCCAATATCTGTCATTCCTACACCGCCAATCCCTGCCACAGTTAAAAAAGTACGTAAAGCAAGCTACACAATTTTCATTAAATGGGATCAGTTAGCGGTATCTACGAAGTTGCCATTACAAGTTCAGTTGCACTTTTGGCTTCGGGATTTTTCTGTTTTCAATTTACTCCAAAATACAATCGCACTACTAGTACTGCTCCCGCCCCAAAGGCGTGTCCTATACGATTCGTTTCAGGCCTCATGCTTTACAGAAAGTAAACGTGCACGAATTCGAAAAAACTAACCACACCGTGTGTTGGCGTGCTGAATATAGATGTACCGGTAGACAGAAAGTTTTATTTACCGAAAGGACTGGGACGTTATGAATACTGCCAATAGTGCTATAATGAGGTTCATGTGTAAACGCTCCGAAACAATTGACACAAGTCACCTAATGTACTTACGTGGAAAATCTAAAACGGCTTAGTATCCTGCACTAAAAGCAATCATATCGCAAAATGAAAGCGACATGATGAAGCCACTTCCATAAGCCTGGGGAAAAATATTACCACTGGATATTCGAAAACGATAGAATCGCTTAATAAATGTTTTCAAAGATCACTGGCGCAGAAGAAAAGATGGCGTCTGTTTACAGTAGTGCTTAGTGCGATTTCGAAAAGATCGTAACACCACAACAGCTGTCACAGAACTTTTTCACAAATTCTCTATATCTATAGAGATGA